>NC_135573.1:64767500-67167500 GCF_965152235.1 Eretmochelys imbricata
GTGTTTGAGCACCTCACAATCTTTCATATATTTGTCCTGACCTTCCCAGAGTGCTGTGAGGAAGCACTATTATCCCATTTTACAGATGGGGAACTGGGGCAAAGAGAGACTGAGGGTACATCTACACTTCAATAAAAGACTCGCAACATGGCCGCAGCTGGCCTGGATCAGCTGACATGGGCTCAAGGAGCTAAAAATGGCCTGTGTAGACATTCTGGCTCAGGCTAGAGCCCGGGCTCTGGGACTCTCCCCCTCTCAAAGAGTCCCACAGCTCAGGCTCCAGCCCTGCCCCCAAATGTCTACAGAGCAATTTTACAGCCCGCAGCCTGAGGCCTATGAGGCAGAGTAAGCTGACCTGGGCTAGCTGTGGGTGTTTAATTGCAGTGTAGACATACCCTAAATGACTTGTTCCAGGTCACACAGGAAGCCCGTGGCAGACTAGAGACTTGAACCCTAACCACTGGGTCATCTTTCCTTCAAACCCTAGCATCAGCTCTGACAGTTTACAGTGCACACATAGAATTTGCTAACAATGCTCTGTGCCATATCAGCATACCCAATGCCAGCAGAGGATGCACTGACATTACCTTCCTGGCAGACGGGTGCCTGGAGGATGGATTTTAAGGCCCCAGCCAGGACCGTGTGCATTGTGTGTGTTTCTTGCTTGGTCAGCAAGAAAATGCACGTGCAGATCAGTTTTGAGCACAGAGAAAATCCCCTTTTGCCTACAGAAATTCTCAAATATGGGTCCCCTCTACACTGGGATGAATTTCACCCTATAAACTGATTTACTGGAAAGATATGAATCCTGAGCATGTTGGTCTTGTCATGGCTGGGAAACACCCACAACTTTTTGAGTAAATGATTAGATTCTCATTTTTCTCCAGAGAACGTCCATTTCCTTTTGGACATAAGTATTTCCATTTGTGATGTTCAACAATGATTGCTGTACCTTCTCAGAAGTCAATACATTCAAATGTCTTAATGTATTTAAGTAAGCACGATTCATTTTAAGATACTAACCAGCTCATTTCAGAGACTGAACATGTTTTTGAAAGTCTTTAACTTGAGCTTGACTGGTCATTTCCAAGTTTTGCATTCTGCCCACTAGTGGACACACACAAGCTCTCCTCAGGTTCACTCATTTTTTATGCTAGACTAGACTAGATATTCCTTTATAATGGAAAGAAAACAGTAAATTCCTAGCAACTAATCTGACAGATAGGAAATTTGTTAGCACTTACCTGAAAATTGTTGTATTTGTAAAGAGTTCCTCCAGTGTACATTGTGACAAGACCCATGGAGGCTACATCCACATACAGGTTTGGGAAGAGGAACAGATTCACACAGCAGCCATTAGTCACACAATCTCTGGCCAGGGACTCATAAAAATTCATCTGTGGCTGGAAAAGTATCTGCAGAGAATTAAAAAAAAAAGTCATGGTAATTTCTCTTTGGACATCACCTAAGATATTGTTGATAATATGTCAAAATTCAACCATCTACTCGAAAAATTAAAAATGACACAGCTAATGCAATTAAACTAACTGCTTGAGAGCCAATTTAGCCCTCAGACACCCAACTTCCACTGAAGTCAGTGGCAGCTGCATGCATGTAGCAGAGCAGAATTCGGCCGTCGATTTTTAGCTAAATGTAGGTCCTGCTCACAAATGGAGAGCGATGATCCATACTAACCAGCACAGGGGCAGTTTTGCAATAGTATCTAGTGCCACAAGAAAAACTCGTGTAGAGACCAGGGTTTGTTGGAAAGTGTGGAACTGTGAGAGAGTTGGATGGGTTGGGAATGGAAAGGATACGCAGTTGAATGTAGATGCATATATCACTGTGAAAGGGGAGCATGACTGTGGTCTGGTTATAGGAGGGTACAAGAAGTAGGCAAGGTGTCTCAGGCAAGGTGTCTTCATTCCTCTGCTTCTTGATGCCCTTTTTTTGGGCCAAGATGACTGAAACGATGCCCCTTCCTTGCCTGTCTCATAAATGAAAAAATGAACTTGGGGCCTAATACTGAGCACATTCCTTTTGTGTTGCTGGGAAGCCTGGCTCACAATGGAGCATGGAACCCTTTGAATCCCAGAACCTACCAAATTGTGGAAGCTAGGACTTGTGATGCCTCAGACCCCAGTGCGCATGCAGCCATTTAGAAAGGAGGTGTCACGCAGGAGCCCAGGACAGGTACAGATAGCACTGAAGTTCAACTTTTAAGGTAGAGAACTAGGCCAGGGATCCTAAAACCTATGCCAGCCACTATCTGGTCATCTTTGTCTCATCAAAATGCTGAGATTCAACATAAGTTTTTGGAGGAAAAAAAGCACTGAGTTAACAGTAAGCAAAGTTTCTTGTTAAGGGAATGGCTTTTTTTTTTTTTCCTTGTGCAGGCTTCATTTATGGTGTAGAGGGGATTTGATAGCTGCTTTCAACTACCTGAAAGGGGATTCCAAAGAGGATGGAGCTAGACTGTTCTCAGTGGTAGCAGATGACAGAACAAGGAGTAATGGTCTCAAGTTGCAGTGGGGGAGGTTTAGGTCGTATATTAGGAAAAACTTTTTCACTGGGAGAGTGGTGAAGCACTGGAATGGGTTACCTAGGGAGGTGGTGGAATCTCCTTCCTTAGAGGTTTTTAAGGTCAGGCTTGACAAAGCCCTGGCTGGGATAATTTAGTTGGGGATTGGTCCTGCTTTGAGCAAGGGGTTGGACTAGATGACCTCCTGAGGTCCCTTCCAACCCTGATATTCTGTGATTCTGTGATGCGAAGCATGCTCAATGGATAAACATATACTAAATATATAGATATTATACAGATTATGTCAAACAGCGGTTGTGAAAAAACAGCAGCAAAAGAGTTAACAGGCATCAGCAGCTTGTTGCTAATCAAGGAACTTGGATGCTATCTCACCTTAGAGGATAACATGCAGCTAGACCTTTCTCAGGCATTTTTTGGCATGTCGCATCGTCAGAAAACCACCTGTTACTTGGGAGAGATTCAAAAGAATTTTAAGCCATAATTAAACAATAATTATTTAAAAAAAACACATTGTATGTTACTATCTAACCTCTAGACAGATGTGTTATTTAAGTGTGGTTATGATCTGTGCTATTAATTTTAAACAACATCTGATCAAAGATCATGTCTGGCTTTGTGCTTTGTTTCCCTTCAGCTTCTGGCTTATGTGCTCATGCCAGACAGTTGTGGTTTGTGTCATATGGCAGGAAAAGCTTATTTTACATGCTGTCTAAATTTGTACTATACAGCACATTAAAACATCTCAGTCAGCCCATCAGAATTAAGTTGTCGCATCATTTAGTATGGCAAGTGAATTGCAGCTGTAGGAAAGAGGGCACAGTGTGAGATAATAGGGATTTTTAGGCACACGCACCACCAATACTGAAGGCGATAAGGCTGCTGCCTTTAAAATGACTGAAGCACAGACTAGCTATGTTCCCTTGGTACATGCATTTGAATAATCCTATGTAGCCAGTGGCTACTAGTGTAGCTTGGCTGAAGAACACTTGAAAATGCCAGTCCTGCCAACACCAGTCTAAAAATCGTGAGGCAGGTCCAAAAAAGAAATGTGATTGACTTAAAAATCATGGCATTTAAAAACGAATACACCCTGGGTTCTTTTTATTTGCCTTCCGGTTTGAGCCTTCAGGGTTCACCCTTTCGAGCTTTCCCCCCCCACAACCATGAAGGGCTAGAAAACTATCTTTAGAAAGAAAAGTGGGGGGTAGATGATTCTCATTCTAATTCTCATTTTCCAGTCTGTATAGTACAGGGTAATAGCACACAAAAGACCAAATTTCACAGTCTGAGACACATTTTTCATGGTCATGAATTTGGTTGGGCCCTAGTCATGTGACAGGGTTACAGTATATAGTAATACAAGCCTGTGACTCAGAGACTCAAAGGAATAGGATGGCCATGAGAGTTGCTGTCTAGAGAGACCAGGGAGGGATAGAGCTGGAGAAACAGCCATAAGGGACCTGTGGTGAAGGATCCTGGAGAGGGTCTGGGAGAGGCAGACTACAGAAGGAGGATTTTTTGTGAAGGGGAAGCCAGAGAAGAAGAGACAACCACAAGTGGTTCTGGAAAAAAAAAAAGCAGGTTAGTTTGAGTGTGGACAGCCTGTGGTATGAAGTCCCAGAACTAGTGACCTGTAGCAGAGGGAGGGGAGAGGTCTACCCTTGTTTTGCCACCCAGAAGAATGGTGCAGAAATCTCTGCAACAATGGGACCAAGAGCCTGAGAAGGCTCAAATGACACTTGGGTCAAGAAACTGATCACTTGTCTGGACAGGGTGTGAGGGAGCTGCCCTTTGTCCTGTGTCAACAAGAGAGATCAACATTCACTCTGGTGGGGAAGGGAAAACTAGTGCCTGAAAGGGAATTTCAAGGGGAGACCAGTGTTTCAAAAACTGGGGGTCCTGACCCAAAAGTGGGTCACTGGGGGTTGCAAGGTTATTGTAGAGGGGGTCGTGGTTTTAACACCCTTACTTCTGTGCTGCCTTCAGAGCTGGGTAGCCAGAGAGCAGCGGCTGATAGCAGGGCACTCAGCTCTCAAGGCAGCATCCCGCCAGCCGCAGTGCAGAAAAACAGTGCCGATACCATAACCATGCCAGCCTTACTTCTGCGCTGCTGCCTTCAGAGCTGATTGGTCAGAGAGTGACAGCTGCTGGCCAAGGGCCCAGTTCTGAAGGCAGAAGTCAGGGTGGCAATACCACACCATGCCAACCTTACTTCTGCGCTGCTGCTGTCAGAGCTGGGCTCCCGGCCAGCAGCCACTGCTCTCCAGCTGCCCAGCTCTGAAGGCAGCGCCACCGCCAGGAGCAGTGCAGAAGTAAGGGTGGCAATACTTGCAACCCCCCTCCCCCACAACCCTCTTTTGGGCCAAGACCCCTACAGTTACAACACCGTGAAATTTCAGATTTAAATATCTGAAATCGTGTAACTTATGATTTTTAAAATCCTATGACTGTGAAATTGACCAAAATGGACTGTGAATTTGGTAGGGCCCGGCACATGACAATCACTTACCTTCCATTTCCCAGCAGGACTTACTCCCAGCTTGGTCATGTGATCCATCTGGAGAACCACAAGTCCCAGAATGTCTATTCTTAGAGGGATGCACCTTGGACCTAGACTCCAGACTGCCATTTTACACACCTCTTATAATAATCACAGGCTGCACACAATTTAGTCTTTCAAAGTCTTTCAGTGTAGAGCAAGCCTTTAGCCACTATGCAACTTCATATTTTGTGTCTATCATGTACCCGGCTTTACAGAATCCACAAACAGAAACACAGAGAGAGTCTCTTAAAAAAATCATGGCAGCTTTGCAACTGACATGGTAAATGAAGATCCTGAACAGGAGCAGAGGAGGTAGATTTAAGTGGCATTGAGTCAAGCATAGCCATTGGTGCACATCCCTTGAGTGAGGTATTTGAGTCTCTCTGGACACACCTCTTCTCACCAGAGGCTTGCGTTCAAATGTAGCGTAGCTCAGAAGTTAAATGACTGGATTTCAACTTCCAACTCACAAATTATCGCAAGTAACATAATTTTGGTCCCTGTGGGAGCCAGCCTCACCAACACCTGATCAGCCTTCACCTGATTTTCAGCTCTGTCCAGGGGAAAACCTTTTCTGACTGGTTCAGGCTGTCTTCCCCTCTTTCCTGCCTCCTGGCGAAGAGCAGCCATTCAGAACTGCTACGGGAAGCAGATACAACTCGCCCTCTGCTTTAGGAGTCAAGAGGAGTTTTCAGGTGGGGCGGCGGGGCGGGGGTGGAGAAGAGCTGACACCATTGTCACAGGAGGGAGGGGAGCAGAGAGATCCCAACAGCTTGAAGCAGTCTGTTCCCTCTTCCCCCTCCCTTGCTGTGAACAATGGGTCAGTCTGCTCTCTGCTCCACTTCCCCTCTCCAACCCTGCAACATCAGACCCAGGAAGGGGGTGAAGAATCTCCCCAGCTGCAAGAGGAGCAGATGTGGGGCTGAAGGGCAAACAGGGATGCAGAATTGATGTGTATCTGGTGGATAGGATTGATGTGGGCACTGGGGAACAAAACTAACTAACATAAGGGTGCAGCAGCAAAATCATACCAAAGAATCCCACCACAGTAGCATTTAACTTCAAAAAGGGGAACTACACAAAAATGAGGAGGCTAGTTAAACGGAAATTAAAAGGAAGAGTCATAAGAGTGAAATGCCTGAAAGCTGCATGGAAACTTTTAAAAAACATCATAATAGAGGCTCAAACTCTAGGTATACTCCAAATTTTTTTTAAAAAAGTAAGGGGATCAAAAAATGCCACCATGACTAAACAGAGTAAAAGAGGCAGTTAGAGACAAAAAAAGACATCTTTTTAAAATTGAAAGTCCAATACTAGTGAGGAAAATAGAAAGGAACATAAACTCTGGCAAATCAACTGTAAAAGTATAATTAGGCAGGCCAAAAAAGCATTTGAAGTCAACTAACAAAAGACACAAAAACTAATAGCAAATTTATTTAAAGTACATCAGAAGCAGAGAGCCTGACAATCAGTGGGGCCATTGTAAAATCGAGATGCTAAAGGAGCACTCAAGGAAGACAAAGCCATTGAGGAGAAGCTAAATGAATTCTTTGCATCAGTCTTCATTGCAGAGGATATGAGGGAGATTTCTACACCTGAGCCATTCTTTTTAGGTGACAAATTTGAGGAATTGTCCCAGATTGAGGTGTTAATACAAGAGGCTTTGGAACAAATTGATAAATTAAACAGTAATACATCACCAGACCAGATGGTATTCACCCAAGAGTTCTGAAGGAACTCAGATGTGAAACTGCAGAACTGCTAACTGTGGTATGCAATGTATCACTTACATCAGCCTCTGCCCCAGTTGACTGGCAGAGAGCTAATGTAAAGCTAACTTTTTAAAAAGGCTCCAGAGGCAATTCAGGCAATTACAGGCTAGTAAGTCTAACTTCAGTACCAGGCAAATTGGTTGAAACTATCATAAAGAACAGAATTATCAGACACAGATGAACATGATATGTTGGAGAAGAATCAACATGGCTTTTGTAAAGGAAAATCATGCCCTGCCAATCTTACTTCTTTGAGGGGGTCAACAAACATGTGGACAAGGTTGACCCAGTGGATGTAGTGTATTTGGACTTTCAAAAAGCTTTTTACAAGGTCCCTCAGCAAAGGCTCTTAAGCAAAGCAGGCAGTCATGGGACAAGAGGGAGGGTCCTCTCATGGATCGGTAACTGGTTAAAAGATAGGAAACAAAGGTCTGTTTTCACAGTGGGAAAAGGTAAATAGTTGGGTCTCCTAAGCAGGGCCATCCCTACCCATATGCAAAGTACGCAGCTGCGTAGGGCACCAGGAAATTTGGGCACCACATTTCCTGGTGCCTTACACAGCTGCGTGCTGCTCCAGCCCTTCCCTAAAGCCCCCACCCTGCTCTGCCCCAGCCCCGCCCCCACTCCCCTGAGGACTGCAGCAGGGCTGGGCCCGCACTCACCGGCAGCAGGAAGTGCAGCCACCTGGCCCCAGCTGCACCTCTGGTGAGTGCTGGGGGACTGTTCCCCTCTGCCCCCCAAGCCGGTTCCCCCCGCGCCCCAAGCCAGCCTCCCCTTCCCCCACAGAGGCCTGGGGCCCCACACACACTCCCCGGGGGGGGGCTGCGTAGGGCCCAGAATAGCTAGGGAGGGCCCTGCTCCTAAGGATCTTTACTGGGACCAGTGCTGTGCAATATGTTCATAAATGATCTGGAGAAAGAGGTTAACAGAGAGGTAGCAAAGTCTGCAGATGATAAGAAATTGCTCAAGATAGTTAAGACCAAAGCTGACTGCAAAGAGTTACAAAGGGATCTCACTAAATTGGATGAAATGTAGATGAAATTAAATGTCGATAAGTGCAAAATAATGCACACTGGAAAATATAATCCCAACTATACATACAAAATGATGGCATCTAAATTAACTATTACCACTCAAGAAAGATATTGAAGTCATTGTGAATATTTCTCTGAAAACATCTGCTCAATGTGTAAGCAGCAGTCAAAAAAGCAACAATGTTAGGAACTATTAGGAAAGGGATAGATAATAAGACAGAAAATATCATAATGCCACTGCATAAATCCATGGTATGCCCATACCTTGAATACTGCATGCAGTTCTGGTTGCCCCATCTCAAAAAAGATACAATCATAGGAGTGTAGGACTGGAAGGGACCTCGAGAGATCTTTTAGTCCAGTCCCCTGCACTCAAGGTAAGTAAGTATTATCTAGACTATCCCTGATAAGTGTTTGTCTAACCTGCTCTTAAAAACCTTCAATGATGGAGATTCCACAGCCTCCCTAGGCAAGTTATTCCAGTGCTTAACTACCCAGACAGTTTGGAAGTTTTTCCTAATGTCCAACCAAAACCTCCCTTGATGCCATTTAACCCCACTGCTTCTTGTCCTACCCTCAGAGGTTAACGAGAACAATTTTTCTCTCTCCTCCTTGTAACAACAATTTAGGTATTTGAAAACTTATGTCCTCTCTCAGTCTTCTCTTTTCCAGACTCAACAAACCCAGTTTTTTCAGTCTTCCCTCATAGGTCATGGTTTCTAGACCTTTAATTATTTTTGTTGGTCTTCTCTGGACTTTCTCCAACTTGTCCACATCTTTCCTGAAATGTGGTGCCCAGAACTGGACACAATACTCCAGTTGAGGCCTAATCAGCACGGAGTAGAGTGGAAGAATTACTTCTCATGTCTTACTTACAACACTCCTGCTAATAGATCCCAGAATTATGTTTGCTTTTTTTTGCAATAGTGTTACACTGTTGACTCATATTTAGCTTATGGTGTACTATTACCTCCAGATCCCTTTCCACAGTACTCCTTCCTAGGCAGTCATTTCCCATTTTGCATGTGTGCAATTGATTGTTGCTTTCTAAGTGTAGTACTTTGCATTTTTCCTTATTGAATTCCATCCTATTTACTTCAGACCATTTATCCAGTTTGTCCAGATCATTTTGAATTTTAATTCAGTTTGTCCCCCAAACCACTTGCAAGCCCTTCCAGGTTATCATCATCTGCAAACTTTATAAGCGTATTCTCTATGCCATTATCTAAATCATTGATGAAGATATTGAACAGAACCAGCCCTGGGACCGATCCCTGTGGGACCCCACTCCTTATGCCTTTCCAACTTGACTGTGAACCACTGATAACTACTCTATGGGAACAGTTTTCCAACCAGTTAGGCACCCACCTTATAGTAACTCTATTGAGGTTGTATTTCCCTAGTTTGTTTATGAGGTCATGCAAGACAGTATCAAAAGCCTTACTAAAGTCAAGATATACCACATCTAGTGCTTCCCCCCCATCCTCAAGTCATTACCCTGTCAAAGAAAGCTATTAGATATATTAGAATTGGAAAAAGTACAGAGAAGGGCAACAAAAATGACAAGGGGTATGGAACAGCTTCCATATGAGGAAAGATTACAAAGACTGGGACTGTTCAGCTTAGAAAAGAGATGACTAGGGGAAAATCATGAATGGTGTGGAAAAGTGAATAGAGAAGTGTTATTCACTCCTTCACACAAAACACAAACCAGGGGTCACCCTATGAAATTAATAGGCAACAGGTTTAAAACAAGCATATAAGGAAAGACTTCTCCACACAATGTACAGTTAACCCATGGAACTCATTGCCAGAGGATGTTGTGAAGGCCAGAAGTATAACTTGATTCAAAAAACAGTTATGTTCACGGCGAATAGGTCTATCAAAGACTATAGCCAGGATGGTCAGGACACCACCCCATACACTGGGTGTCCGTAAATCTCTTATGCCAGAAGTTCAGACTGGACAGGAAGTCACTCAATACTTGCCCTGTTCTGTTCATTCCTACTGAAGCATCTAGCCCTGGTCACTGTGGGAAGACAGGATACTGGGCTAGATGGCTCATTGGTTTGACCCCATATGGTCATTCCTATGTTCTTATTTCTCACTATATAATGGCTAAATTAATCATCAGACACATATTGGGGACAGAAAGTTCAAAAATCAGAAAATGGCTCACAAAACATTATTTATTTATTTATTTTGTTTTAAAGAAAAATCTCATGATTTTAGGAACCAGCTGATGACTTTCAAACTTTTGCAGTTGGCAATACTGGGATTATATTAAATCACAGCCATACTAGGGTACAGTACAAGAGCCCAAATTAGCCAGAGGAAGAGAGACTGTTTTCAATGGCCACATCACCAAACCTGACCCAAGTTTATCAGAATGACCATGAGATCACTGCTGGTCACAACTGAGAAGCAAAGACTCAATAGTGCAGGGAAGCTTACATACCACTAATGAGAGATGAACACTGTGCGCCCTGGATATTCAAGAAATTCACCAAATGAAGAAAGAGTGATGCAAAGAATGAAAAGGAATTAGTGCAAATAAGGTATTTCCTTCATTGGCAAGCCAGTGAGGGGGAAATCATGACCCCGCTTGCTTTCCTCCCTAACCTCTTTCAGATAAGTCATTTCTAGAGAGTAGCAACATAGAAGCAGTCCTGGTGCACCTCAAGAACTGGGGACGCAATTCTCACTGGATTTATTGTGGGGGCTGGGGTTCCTCCTTCCCTCCCTACTCACTGCACAGTAACTAAGTGAGCCACAAACTGGCCTTCCACAAGGGCAGTTTTCAAAGTGTCTCTCTGTTCCCTGCTATGACTATGTCGCCCAATGGCATCCTGTTGTTGCTGCTTTGTGGCCACCTAATGGAACGTGGAGATGAGCTCTATGTAGACAGGAGCACAAGTATGAATAACTAAAGGTAAATGTATCAAATTCTAATTTCCCTCCTCACTTTTCTGAGTGGCACAGTGTCCCAATTAGAGCTGGGTGAATAATAGATTTTTTGATTCAGGAACTGAACTGACAGAATTGAGGGGAAAAAATTGTTTCAGGTTAGCCTGCAATGAGAGTTTTTCAGTTTTTCATGCTGAAATGAAAAACCAAAGAACATTTAGTGTCCAGATAAACTAAATGATCAGTTTGGTCCAAAACTAAAGTTTAGTTTAATTTTGGGGTGTCATTTTTAATCCTTTTTTTGTGGCATTTTTGTTTTGTTAAATCCAGCTACATTTTTAAACTAAACATTTGGAAATGGAAAGTTAAAACATTTTGTTTCAAAAATGTTGACCCCAAATGTTTCAAATTGTTGGGAATTTTTTCTCTATTCTTTTTTCAGCCGTAGCTATTCAGAGACCTGAATTCACTAACAGTTTAAGTTGACCCAGAACTGCATTTTCCAGCAAATAAACTATTCACCAAAAACATTTCGCCTATCTCTAATCCCAATGCCAGAAGATCCCTAAGAATGATCTTCTGGGGAAACAGCTGTCCTAAAGCTTCACACCTACATCCTGAAAATAGAAAGCAGAAAATTTTTCATGAGAAATAACTGCCCCAAAACCAAAACATTTGGTAAAGGCTTCTAGAGAGAAAATGATTAGATTTAGGAGGAAGGTTATCCCCAGAATCTGCCAACTCCTGGAAGCCAGATATAAATGCGGCTTGAATACTAGCAGGTGCAGCATATGTCTGGGTTAAAGTGATCTCACTGTGCTGATTTAGTGTGCAGTACGTACTATACTTGGATGGCTATTTTTAGAAAGACTAAACGAACACACACACATACACTTACCAGGCAAGTGTGTGTGCGGGGCAAGAGGAGGATGTCTGAGGCAGAAAATTGCAGCTGAGGTGAATGTGTATCACAGACTCAATGCAGGAATCACTGGGTGAAATTCTATGACCTATAGTATGCCGGAGGTCAGTTTAAATGATCGTAATGGTCCCTTCTGGCCTTAAAAATCTTTGAATCCATATAGGAACTTTGAAATGACCAGATTCCTCAGAAATTGGATTTCTGTTGCTTCTTTATATATTTTTTAATATACTGTCAGACACAGCACCCTCCTGGACAAAGAGGGAGATGGTAGCCATGGTCGTAAGTATTCTTTTTTCTTACTGGTAATCTATTGGTGGGGGGGTGAGGGTTCTTGGTGCTGAGCAGATTTTATATTTCATTCAAAGGAGAAAAGGCTAAAGAAGGGGAAATATTTCAAATTAATAATCAGAAATGTGGAGCTGTTCTAGAAACGAGGCACCGGGACAAACACGTGGGGAGCCCAAGCAATTTGGTGCTAGTGTTTTCCTAATAGGCTTTTTAAACTGCACTTTCCCAACCTCAGTTTAAGTAGCTCTCCACTCTCCTTGGAAAGGTCCACAGAGCTAATGATAGCCGCACTAATTGCTGTTTCCTTTTGCCAATTAGACAAAAGGGCTCCCCTATTGTCTATTATTACTTCATAATTTTAATTGTATGAAAAGCTTGTGCACATCGCCTTATTGACTATTATAATAAAAATACAGAAATAAAAACTATACATTATTGGTATTTATTTAGCATCATTGTTATGCATGCCAATTTGTAATAGAAAATTAGACAAGCTGTCTGTCCGAAGATGCTTTTCAATATAAGGCTCTAGTCCACAAGCATAGGATCTGATTCTGCCTCCCAGTCACACACTGAGTAGTACCACATTCAGCAAGTAGTCCTATTTCTACCTGCTGAGGCATGTACGACTGGGTCCAGCCACCACTTCAGCTCCTGCAGCAACACAGAATTAGTAGGGCACAAAGGTGACTTAAAGCCACCATCCCTCAAGACAGCGCCCCTGGGAGGTGGGGCACACAAGCTGACCCATGAATTATATCTGCATAATTATGGGATACATGGGGAAACAAGTTTCAAACATCTGTCCCTTCTGTGTCAAAGCATGCAAGTTTGGGACAGACCAAATTCCCAGTGCCAGACTCATTCATTTGCACCTTTCAACTCAACGATACTTTTGAGGGAAGAAAAAAAGCAAATGAAAAAGGGATGCCATTAATATTGACAATTGTAAGCAAACAAGGTTAGGTCCAGTAGAAGACCAGTAATCTTGGAATGTTTCTAACATACACCTTTTATATCACTAATACCTTGTTCAAATTCAAGCATAAATAGGATTTTTATGAGGACGTTACTGCTTTTGCTGCATTGAGAGCCATATCATGTTTTACGACTACTAAGGCTGAGAATACAATCAGTCTGTAAATGGAAGGCCTTCTCACCAGATGATTTTAGCACCAACCACAAAACAATATTGGGCTGAAACTTACTTCTGTGGAAAGTCAGATACTAAGACATACAAGTACATTTCTCTCCCAGAGCCTTTCAGTAGTGTTCCAAGGACTAGCGGGGCAGGTAAGTTGCATTTTACAACTTTCATTTTTTATATCTGATTTGGGCACGCTATCTTGCAGACTAACCACATCCTCTCTCTTAAACTGCTTCTCCCTTCCTGCCAGCTAATCACAACTCATACAGCTGTGCTGAGAGGCAGCTTAGGACAAGCAGTGAAAGGCAACTGCTTCCAATCACCTAACCCCATTTTCTTTCTTTCTTCCTTCCAATAGGATTATTTATTTTTATCTCCATCCACCCATTTTGCAGAAGAAAGGGAAAAAAATACAGTTCCCTCAAATTTCTTCAGCAGGAAACATTCTCCAGGGATCAAACCTTTGGTAGATCATTTTCTACCACTCTGACATGTCGAATACTCCAGTGATTCACAGTCATCTAGCTAGTGCAGTATGATTCACCTGCAGCAAATGGGAATGTCTGCTTCCCAGAAGTGTTATTGTTTACACTATAGTTTAAAGCACACACTTCCTTTTTTAGGATTGGAGCATACCCAGCAGCAGCTGTGTGCGTCTCAGCTCCTAACAATGAACAGTCTCAATTGACCGAGTACAAGGAACAAATAAACAAACAACAACAAAGCTAAGACATTCAGGGTTTGATCTTTAGCTATATGCAAATCAAAATCAGGGAGTTTGAGGGTCAGTATAACCTCATAGTCTCTATTTGGAGAGTGAAAGTTGAAAAGAAAGAAGCCTCTTATACCCACCCTCCATTCCCATATAAGGGTAAAAAAAGAAGGGCATAGGAGAGGCAATGTGAGTTAGTTGGAATATATTATAGTGCTCACTGAGTTCATCTCCCTGCCAGCATAAGATACAGTTCCTTGGAGAGGGAATGTCAGCAACAGAACTGATGAGACACTAAATGAGAGTTCTGGTGGCAAATACATTAAGCTTGTAGAAAAGGGTAGAGAGATGCAGCAACCATGTGATGCTTAGTCTTGGAAAGCCTCCAACTGCACCCCTTTGACTCATAAGGGAAGTAAAATTAGCCATGCCTCAGGGCAATAATATAAAGATGTGGAAACAGGAAGGGGCCAATTCTTTAAGCTGTTCCCAATGCAGAGGAACCCTTAAATTCCTTCCTAATACTGGCTATATTGAGGCTTCTGAGTTCCAGGGTATCCAAGGGCTTATTCTGACCCTGAGGCCCTACCACCAGATCTGGTTCAGACACAGTCACCAAACCTGGAGCTGCAAAGGGTGGCAGGTCATGGGGGCCGTACCTAACCAGGGACTACTGAAGTATGAGGGTGATGTTTGCTGTTTGTACTCTAGTAGTGCACATGGTGTGGAGCATGAGCTGCTTTGTGCTGAGAGGGGCTCAGAAACCAAGTCCTCCTAATGAAACATGTTGTCTCTCCATATATTCCTCCTAGAAACCTCCATCCCTTACTGAAGATTCCTTCCATAACCAGACATCTCCAACTGATGGAATTGATGCCCTCTTCCCAGAAGGTGATAGCAAAGCAGCTTCAGGAGGTGTGGTGGGAAAAGAAAGTCGCACATTAAACCTGGGGCCTTGCAACTGCGGGGGCTGAACTGAGGGGCTTCACAGGGGGGACTCAGATTTGCTTGAAATAGCCATGCCAGTTCCAGTCGAGCTATGGAGAGACCAGTGATGGAGACAGTGCAGTAACAGCCTTCAGGACCCTGAGGGAGGAGCAAGAGACACAGGCTGATAAACTGACACCAGCCAAAAGTTGGCCGCATTTTCTTTGAACCATGAAGGAATAGCACAGGCAAGTCAGACGTGACCATGTTAAAGGAGCCATGAAAAAATAAAAACAAGTGACAGCTGACTCTTGAAGTGCTTGTGGGGGTGGGGCGAGAGAGAGATCAAAATATTGGGGGAGGGGTAGTCTGCAACTCAGGAGCCTTCTGCAGCAGCAGATGGAGAGGGAAGTACTGCTGATTCCTGCAGAGTCCAGGAAGGAAAAGAGACAACTTGTAATAATGAGGTGATCTCAGAAATAGACAACCAGAGGCAAGAACAAAAAGAGGACGCAGGAGAAAGAAACCCAGCACTGTGCACCAGGGGCTCTTCTCTTAGGCATTGCTGCTGTGAGTATTGCTTGCTGGTGAGATGGACGTTTCAGGCAGGCGGCCTGCCAAGGAGACTAGAAAAATGGGTCAGAGTGAGGCTTTGATGGGAGTAGATGAGAGATGAGGGAGACCATGACATGGGGAAGTTTGGGGAGGATGGAAGAGAATACTGTTTCTTGATGCCACATAATAAGGGATTTCTCCTTCCTCGGCCCCAGTATTTAGGGACAAAGTGGGAGGCCAGGTACCATGGAGAGCCTAATTCCCCTCACCCTGGGGTTGGATTGGGAGTTTCCTTTAACTGACCATGGGACACAGTAGCAGAGATTGAAACTGCGTTGTCTGCCTTTATGGCAGCAGCGATTGTACACTGCGGTGCAGGTGATTTTTGTTACAAGACAGTCTTGTTATGATTGACACCTCCGGGTTAGTTCAAGGTCACTGTTAGAACATCTCCCTTCATTTGAATGACTGGGAGCCAGTGCATAACCACAGGCCAGGGCTAATTAATTAAGAGCCCAATTCCGCCATTTAGGTAGAGGCTATAATAAGGGATGATGCAGAGCCACTCCACCCCACGAGGAGCTCAGGTAGGAATTCTCACCCAGGAAGAGTCTTCCCCGAGCTCTCCTGCACTCACGCAGGGCACATCTGCTCATACACCCCTTCATGGATTTAAGGCAGATTATTTTCCTTCCCCCTTTTTGGGCACAACGGTAACCCAGGGAACTAGGGCCTGCAGTTGTGTCTAGTTATTATATGGGCCATAAAAGGGGGAAGAGAAGGTGATAGCAGGCTCCTTGAGACCCATCAGGCCATAATTTAGGGAATAATAGATGACAGACTTTTGATTGGAAGAAAATCATTTTAAAATACCGTGGGGAAAAAGGTTAGGCCACAAGCCTCTGTAATAATTAACTTCCTTTGCAATACAAAATAACATTATCTAACACCTGAAAAACTTCTTTAAAATGGGGAACATTGATACAAGTCTAGGCTGGCTTTGTAACTTAGTAGTTTGCACTTTTAAACAGGTGTGGTGGGACTGTAACAAGTCCAGATTTGGGGGAACAAATATTCAGAGAAAGCAACCTGATCCTAGAGCCCCTACACACATTAAAATGTCTCTTGCTTTGCCTGGCCTGGATAACATCCCATTGTCATGTGTCAATGGTAAAGAACTGCAGCAAAAACCACTTTCTTCTAACACTGAACAAGGAACTGTATTAAAACAGCATAATCCCTAAAGCTACTCTGTCTCTCGCTTTTTCACTATAGGGATATTGCCTGGAATCTTTCTCAGAGCCCTTCTGCTTGGATTCCTACTACAGACGGAAAGAAACAGTACTCTGTCCTCACACACACATCTCACAAAAAGCTGATTCCCTCGGCTTTCTCCCAATTGCTACTACACTTGTTATATTAGAAGAATGGCCGATATTTTGCATTCTGGCTATCATTTTTTCAACTGTGTTATTTTGGGTTCTTAAAATATACCAACACTGCAGCTGGGTGCAAGTCTGCCAACCCAGGTAGACAGACTCGTGCTAGTTTGGTTCGAGCTAACGTGATAAAAATAGCAATGTGAACGTTGCAGCACTAGTGGAGGCTCAGGCTAGTCACCCAACCTTGGACCCACCTGATCCCTCTGGATCCGAGCTTAGGGAGCTAGCCTCAGCCTCCGGCAGTGTGTAATGTCCACGCTGCTATTTTTAGCATGGTAGCGCCAGCTGAGCTAGACGGCATCTGACTACCTGGGCTGGGAGCCGTGCTCCCAATGCAGTCTAGACGTACCTTTAGGTTACCAAACTGCCCAGCTAAATATTCTTTATACCTTACTGACCCATTGGGTTATACTGAAGTGTATTCTGTTTTGCCTAACTATATGACCTCCCCCCGTAATTTTTTCTCTATTGTTACATGATTGTAAACTCCTTGTGTACAATTTTCAAGTATCCAAGTGACTTAGGAGCCTAAGTCCCAATAAAAGCTTTTATGTTGTCAATGTTCATCATATCATTCATGTAGCTACATAAGCACACAGCCTATTTCTTTGACTCTTCCTTCTACAGTAAAAATTAAAGATTTGTGGGTTGCCCACTTCAGATATGGGAAGTTGGATCCTGTGGCATAGATGTTGGAGTGGGCCATTTTAAATCAATCAAAGGGAAAGTCAGGAGTAGCCCCTGTGTGTGTCATGTCTGAGAAGGCCAGGCTTTGCATCTAGAGATGAGATACAACAGGATACTGATATTTACAAGGATTTATATTCATACATGTACACACACACACACACACACACACACCTGTTCCAGTGGTGCCTCTGGCAAAGAAGCTGGACTTCCTGGAAGGATTCCCAATACATTAAGCGTATCCAACAATTTTGAAGCCTAATGTAGAAGCAGGTTAGATGTCTCACACAATGTACATTTCTTTTTTGGGTAAATAAATATGATTAAAAAAACTATTCTACATTTTCCATTAGCTTCTCTTAATAACTGTGGTTCATAACTTACTTAGGCACTGAGTCTACAAATACTCCTGTAGCATGTCCAACACAGTGGGCCCTGATCTTAACTGAGTAATGTAAATATTAAATAATAACAGTAATAGTGTGTGCTTTTGTCTGGGATCATGAACAAACAGACAGAAAAAGATATAACTGACACTAATTCATTTTCTTATACCTTGAGCTGCTTACAGATGTAAACTTTTAAGAATATATACTTTACAGACGACCAAATGCCTCTTGTGCAAGTGACCATAACTAAGTAAAATATATGTAATGAATTCATCATTCCATTCCATTCTATAACTGTCTAATCCAGGCCAGGGTTTAGAAAGACCCATTGTGGTGATACTCGGCACCACACTGTGAGAGTCAGTGTGGGAGCTGGACTGCTAGAAAAAAACTACAGCTTTGGTCTGTGTCCAGTAGCCTAAATAAAAAGTTTCCTTTACATTCATTACAGCAGAGTCCTATGTCTTCTCTACCGCAAATATGCACTACAGTATAAATGCATACACTTTGCTGATGCAACATTAAAGTTGCACTGTGAAAAGCTGAAAGCCAGGAAATACAAAAATTAAACTTCCAACAATAAGGTTACATCAGCCAAATTGCTCTTTTATAGGTCTCATGGCCTATATTCACTATTGCCAACCCCAAACATTCAAAAATCATGCGTTGGGACCCCCAAAACTCATAAGATTGGTTTAAAAATTGTGAGGGGTTTTTTTTTTTTAAGAAAAAAATAAACCCGGGGGGGTCTTTTAATTTGGTTCTTTGTTTCTGAGCCTTTACTTTACACTTCAGTCATGTTTTCAAGCTTTTTTCTACAACCACGAGGGTTAGAAACTTATTTTATTTTAGAACAAAGAAAACAGATTCTTACATATTCACATGACTCCAGGGCCTGGGACTTTATGTAATAACCAAATATCATAAGATTCATTATGAAATTGCAAGAGTTGACAACCCTGTACATTTTACAAGATAAACAATAATATTAATCTACACATTAAGCCAGAAAAACAGGCGTTGAAAATATACCTTTTCTGCAATGCCTCTGACTTAAGATTGCTGATGGAAATTTTACATTTCCTAAGTTTCTGTCATATTAACTGTTTGCCATTACCAAGACATTATTAATATAGTTTTATGAATGTAATTTCCTTGGTTTAAAAAAATTTTTAAAAAATGTTAGCTTAATTTTAGCATTTCAGCGATCCCAAATAAGCATTGAAGTTCATGCCTCTCAGAGGTGAATGAAGTTGGGGAATGATGAATTCCCACTATGAATTCCCACTAATACCCACACTGCTAATTGGACAGAGGCCACTTCCTGCAAGACTGGATTAAACATGACATCAGCACTCTGGCTTTCACTGAAATAGCTGGGCCTCTGCAACGGGGCTGGGGTGGGAGGGGGGGCCTTTAAAAACAAGAAAAACAAACAACAATTTAGGATCTGTGGAATATTGTAGATTAAAGTGAACATCGCAGACCAAACCTAAAATCGACTTACATGCATGCTACTACTAGTGTGTCCATGGGAGTTGTACCTATCTGAATGCAGAATTGATCTCATGAGGGATCCATCATTTGTAGGCACCTATGAGTTTCCTCACTGCTGATGTTAAGAGATTTTTGAGCATCCTGATCATTTTTTGAAATCTTTGTGCCTGGTGTGTAGAGCCCTGAGCAGATAGAAATTTATATCCGCAGATGCAGATATCCGCGGATATAAATCGGTATCCGTGGAACTGCAGGGCTCTCCCAGGAACCGCAGTGGCGAAAGGAGCAGATCGTGGGCTGCCGTTCCCAAGAGCCAGTGCCCCACGCTGGCAGCTCCTCGAGCACAGGAGTATGGGCCCAGCCCCGCCCACTGGCGTGGGCACCAGGCTCACCAGCAGCTGTCCCTGGTCACGCTCTTGTGTTCAAGCAGCACGCATGCCCCCAGACAGGAGACACAGACAGCTACATGGAAGGGACGGGGACGGTACAGCCATGTCAGAGGAGCTGCCAGCGCAGCACGGCAGCCCCACGATCTGCTCCTTTCACCGCTGCCCTGCAGTTCCGCAGATACCAATTTATATCCATGGATAAAAATGTATATCCGCGCAGGGCTCTATTTGTGTGCGCTTCAATGACACACAGATGATCTCCGTAGGCAAACTGTCTCCAGAACAGCCCCAGGAGCTGCCAGAACTGGATGGGAATTATGACCTTTGTAAAGCCATCAAGGAGGCTAGCCTTCAGTAGAGTTGTTAAAATCTTAGCAGATGAGACCAAGCATAGTCAGAGTCATTTTTCAGTCTCAGCTTCTTTCATTTGTGTGTCCTCTTCAAACCAAGCAAAGCACCAATCCTTAGTGAGGACTATGTCCATGGTGACTTCACCCATTTTTGCTGTAGCATTTTGATTTAAGCCCTGAAGCATGAGGATTTAAATCTCTTTCAAACAGAGTTTGGGAAGGGCTACAAAACCTCATGCTGCTGAATTTAAATCAATCTCTACTTTGGGGGATAGGAGGAAAACTGTCTGGGGGCTGATTATCCCACAGCTCCCTATTGTGGATTATTTTTTACACCTTCTTCTGAAGAAACTGGTGCTGGCCACTAGCAGAGACAGGGTATTGGACTAGATATGGGTCTGATCCAGTATGGCAATTCCTATGGTGATGTTCAAAAGAATGGAATTTTCTTTTCTTTGTTTTTTTATTTTATTTTTGTTTTCACACTATTCTCCCCTATTCATTTTTCACAGTGCTCTTTCATTCTTGCATTACTCAAATATGAGCTGTAGGGCATGTGCGTGGGCAGAGACCAAACGTAGGAAATTTCAGCCCCAAAAGTGAATGTTTCAGAAAGTTACAAACATAAAATCAGAAGACTACAATGGAAACTGTTTTACAGTCTTAACTACAATGAGCAGGACACAAGCGGTATCCTCTTGGAACAAACACAGGTGCTGGCCAACATGTCTGATTCCAGTTTCTGCCTCGCCATCTCCTTCTGTTCCTGTCACACCTTCTCTACCCACCCTCTCGAAAGCTGACAGTGGAGACAGCAGACAAAGGATGAGCAGCACGGATGTAGCCATTCGAAGCAGCATGCCACACAGTATTCTTTCACTTGCATTCCCACAGCTGCCAAACGATTCCTCTTTCAGAGGAAGGTCTTTTCCACTGTCACCCTTTTTGTTAGCCCATTTCTTTAAACGCCATCATGTTTATTGCTAACCTACTTCCACTGCTATATTCTAAAGGTCTTTGTGTGGCTTAATTTTTAAGCTGCCCTCTTAATTTTAAACCTCCCCTCTTCATTGCTGGATACACCCATGCAACACACGGCACTAATGGCAGACACACAGGGCCTGTCTTGGTGCCCCGTTGGTTTGAACAGGCATGCTGTAGAAAAGCCCTGCTGAAACACATGGCCATCAGAACAGCAGAAAAGGGGTTAAAGGGTCTAATAGCAGAGGCCACACAGCAAAGCAGAAGTTAGACACAGCTGTGCCCCTCCCCCATCCTTCCCTTTGCTGCTGCAGTCCTCCCCCTTTCCACTGAACAGCTCCAGCAGTACTGCCTTACTCAAGTGCCTCTTTCACCCACTGTGCTCCTGCCCCACTTGTGTGATGTAAAACAATCCTTTTGTTTCCTTTTTAAGACATTAGCCTCAGGGGCCATTATAGGAAAGAAAGGTAGCTGGGGCTCTTTTATCTGAAAGAATCCATTAAGAGTTTTTTCCCTGCCTGGCGATCAGCTCACCCCTACACACTATTCCATGGTTATCTACTTACCACACTTCAGAAATCTGCCAGAGCGAGTCCACTGAATGCAAATTCAGTACAGCCAGCCCAAAGTGTTCAAAAATCGTGAGTTCGGGCCCCAGAAAATCAAGTGATGAGATTTAAAAAACAAAAAAAAAATTTTGGATTCCCTTTCTTTGCCTTTGGGTTTTTAACAGTTCACATTTTCAAGCATTACTCTGCAACCAGGAGGGCTAGAAACTTACTCTTAATTTTTAATGAAATCTGAAATTCCCATGTAATCATATGACTCCCAGAGCTGAGGCTTAAAGGAAAATGCCAGATATCATGAGGCTGATGATTCAATTGTGAGATTTGGCACATTGAAACAAATTAATAGCAAAATATAAGAATGGAACAAGACAGCTAACACCGTGTGCTTTTACCATCTGCACCGGCCCTTCGCACGCTGCCACACCAGGAATCACTGAGCATCTCATAAATTACCACTCAGATTTCACAATGTGCATTCCATTGTATGAAGCTGATTTGAACTTTCGTCTGTAGGCCCTATCGTGTATTGTTGCCATGCCACAAGAAGCATATAAGAGAATCTCAAAATGATTCATTTACAAAGTCAGCCTGTGTTATTAATGAAGATATTAACCTCACCTGTTCTGTACAACACATCCAATAAAGAATCTTGGGGTCAGATCCTCAGCTGGTATAAGTTGTCAACTCCAATGAGGATTTGCTGCTAGAAGAATAGGTACTTTTAGGACCAGATTTCTCAAAGGTAAGTAGGTGTCTAAAGATGCAAATAGGTGATTTGCGGGACTTTCAGAAACTGAAATCAATGGGAGTTAGGCATCTAGGTGCTTTAAGTCCAACTAGGCACATATCTGCGTCTAAGTACCTTTGAGAACATGGTCCTTGAATACTGTGTTGATGGATGCCATCGAATACCTTTAAAAAGAGGGAGCCATTTGATTAGAGTGAATAAATGTGAACAGCTGCTGAACTTGTGTCCGAGAGCAAGAGAAAGAGAAATGATGTGATCGAAGATTTTGTAGAAGGGGAAAATTAGTGTATGTGTAGATTAAGGACAGCATGAGTAGGAATGTGTGGGCCCCTTTGTTTTTCCCTAATTGAAAACAAAAGATCTTTTAAAACTTTCTTCAGAAACAGCTTTGCATAATACATTTGAGGAGACAGTTGAAGGAAACAACTAGCAGTTTCATGTGAATCATCAGAAAGTAATCTAACACGGATTAATTATTTATATCTTCCTTAGAAGTTGTGGCCCAAAATGCACACTCTGCATGTGTGCAATGCATTACCTTGTCTCCTTGTCAAAACAATAAGGGAAAGAAATGCCAACAGGCTGAGAGCAGAGGATTGCCTACTACAGCTTTCAGTTGTGGGTCTGAAGGGAAAGGGAAGAGGGGGAGGGGAAAAACAGTTTTGAGCCATCACAGCTCACATTAGTCTCAGGAGACGCATATTGCGTGGTGTAGGATCTATGTACTAGTTTTTGATGTGGTTACTTTAAGAAATGCACCTCAAAGAAAAGGGTGCTGGGGGACGCATGCTCTTCTTTTCAAAATTCCGCTGTTGTACTCCTCAAAGTGATTAACTGTACTGCTGAAATATTAGAAGTTTGTGAAATCTGTCACAAAAATGCAAGGATAATGTCCCTTTAATGGAATATACACTGTATTGGTAACTTAATACATCTGCCCAGAATCCTCTCTGTGGTGAACTCTTTAGGATCATCTTTTGCTCTTTTACAGTGAATATAAATGTTTTCCTGATTTACCATATGTTACACATGTACTCCACTGAATCCACTGACACAATTATGTTAGGCCGCAGGCAAAGGAAAAGGAATGGCCTTCTCTAACACTGGAGTGGGGGGTGGAAGCAGTGTGTGTGTTTAAGGGACAATGTCACTTTCCTCTTAGTCAAGATTCTTTGTCAATTGCTAGGGAAATAATTGACCTCAAGCTACTTCAATCACAACCAATAGAAAAATGGAACAGTGATGAGTCCAGCTGTTCAAGAAAAGGCAGACAAGAGCAGGGGGAAACAAAGGCAGCAGGAACAGAGCTGACATGAAAAATATTTAAAGCTTCATGTTGGAATTCTTATGTGGTTTAGGAATTTTGCTCTTAAAGACATATAGCTCTCTGAAGCTCCAAATCTGCACATTTTGGCCCCCAAAATAAGTTTTTTTGAATATGCACTTTAAAAGACAAAAAATAGATGCTACATGACTTTTCATAAAGCTGCAATTGGTGGTGTGACCTTCCCACAGCATTTACTATCTCTAACTTTTAAAAAATATTGTCTCCACATTCCCAAATGAAATTTGTTGTCATACCCTGCTGCTTCACTCTCTGCCTGCTTTGGTTCTGTATTCTACTGGCTCATAAGTCATTCTAAAATCATAGATAAAAGGCCATATTCTGATCTTCATTGCCCAGTTGTAAATCTGGAGCAACTGGCAGATCGACAGAAGCTGTCCCTTAAGAAGGCCCTTAATAAGAAAAAAAATCCAAAATAATGCTGTCTCTTAGATCCCCTGGTGGGCTCACAATCAAGAGTGAAAAGAAAAGGAGTACTTGTGGCACCTTAGAGACTAACCAATTTATTTGAGCATGAGCTTTCGTGAGCTACAGCTCACTCATGAAAGCTCATGCTCAAATAAATTGGTTAGTCTCTAAGGTGCCACAAGTACTCCTTTTCTTTTTGCAAAGACAGCCTAACACGGCTGTTACTCTGAAACCAATCAAGAGTGACTTGTTAAAACATATATCATATTCCAAACCACAAGCCATCCTATGTACTAAGATGTTTCTGCTTTGGTATATTATAGTCTAATCAAGTAAAACAAAAAAAAAACAGTGAACAGGTTTCATGCCAACAGTGTGGTAACACTCAAGTACCAAATCAAACAGGAACTGAGCTGGGGCTTGAACATGCAAATCTACTGCCCTCACATTCAGAGTCTGATCCTGCATGTGGCAGAACTTCTACTCTAATCTGCACTATTTCATGCTGCCAGAGGAGCTGGTCCTCATTGTCTATGTGCTGCTCTGGAGTTTAGTGCTGTGTGTGAGAGGCAGAGAGGAGAGAAATTGCTCAGAAGGCTCCAGAGTGACATAAGTAGGAGCAATGGGATAAAATAAAGCAAAGTAACACTTAACGCTGCACATGGCAGTTCCTTCCATGATTGTGTAGGCCAGGCCTGGGTTTACAGAATCCCTGGGTATGGCCAGATGTGTATATGCACACATTTTAAACACAACTTAATTTGTCTAGTCTAGACAGAGCCTCTGTGTGGTGACATTAGGCCCCATGGGCTGTGCTAGTCAGTCTGGGAACTAGAGATCCAGGGAGAACTATAAGGTCTATATTTTTCATCTAGCAGCCCCAATAAAAATCACCTTTGCATTAGTTTCAATGGTGCCCAATCTCCTCTACTGTGAGAGCTCATGACAAACATGAGATCTGAACTGAATGTGGTGGGGAGCGGTGGAAGCGCCACAACTTGATTGACTGGGCAGAGCATTGAAAATATGATATAGGGATCTCTCCTGCACTGCCAGAAGGAGAAACTAGAGTTGGTGTCTTCTGTGACAAGAGTATTATGTATTGATGGACTGATTATGATTTACATATAAAACCCACCCGTCCCAGGCACTACAACAATAGCATACAGTCATTGGGAGTCAGACTGCTAACAAGTGCATCATTATTTGAGAACACATCCCCATGCATCCATTGAAGAAAATAATTTCATTTTTACTTCACCGCCTTTACCCACAAAGAAGTTGATCCAAATTCCACTGAGGTCATTGGGAGTCTTTCCACTGAATTCAATAGATCTTGGATCAGACCCTATGATTCTTAATACTTTTTGGCAAGGACCATCTTTTTGTGATGTAACTGCACAATGCTATCTTGATCCACGATGGGCAGCTTCTAGGCACTACCTCAGTGCAAATAATAAATAAGGATAATGATAGTAGTAATGGCATCCCTCATAACCCAGGAAGGTACATACTGTTATGGCTGTTGTCACCTGGTGATGCTGTTACACATTGTCTTCCAAGTAGTTTGTGTGCAAGACCATAAAGGTTCTGTCTGAGGAAGATATGATGTTTGTGTTGTTGGTTTTTGTTAAGCAAGATTCTGTGCAGGGGCACTGATCTTTGGAAAGGAAACTGTGCAAGCATTGGGAGAGTATGTTGTTTGCCTTGGTCTCAGATTACAGTTGATTCTTGGGGCAGAGTTGCTCTAAGAAGCAGGCATTGGTGTTGGGCTGAGATTTGTGGAAAAAGGAGTTGTCCTGCATGCTGTTTGACCACCTCTGTTCCAGGACTGTTGTACATGTGCAACTAAAATATGAGTTACACTTAGAATATACTAATGCTCGATGTCACTGATTTCTCCTTCACTGGGAAACCAACCTGCAAGCCCCCTGCTACCGATAGGCAGAAGGGCAATGCTGGTGTCAGAATGGGACACCATTGTGGGAAGAAGGGGCTACAGTATCTTTTAACTGTTAAACTTTGTTTAACTTTTGCTAAAATAAACTTTGTGCTACTTTAGGCTCAATCCTGCAGGATGGGAAGAGAGGCTGAATGGGAATTGTGGGATGGCAAGGACGAGGCAGAGATAGGTGGGTCCGATTTTCCCCTTACCTTTCAGTTGGGTAGTCACCTACACCTGTCCAAAGTAGATGTCAAAAAGCAACCAACTCAGATTAGTAGCACTTTGTACAGGTGTGAGTAACTACAGAAGCTCCAACGCAGAGGAGTATTCAGCCTGAGTTGCACTTATGGTTTAAGCACAGTCTGGTGGACACATTGCTAATGATGCACATGGAAAACATTTTCACTGTTTCCAGGTCCTCCTGCTTTACCTGAGTGTGTGGTAGAGCTGAGATGAGGAGAAAGTGGGAGCCGAGGCCAGAGACACAGATGCTTCCAGTAGCTCCGTGAAACAGTACCTCTCACAGCCAGCTGCTCAATGCCACATGATGTATGCTGGGCAGTGGACATAGTGTTCTGGCCATCCCTTCACCTTGCACCACCCACTCTCCTCGACTTACTTCACCTGAATGGATTGTGAGCCCAAAGCACCACAGTCCCACTCATGGGCATTGATGTACTGCTTGTATCTGAACAGGGAACTCCCTCAGAAACTACCGCCTGTGCCCGATCTAATGTACTGGAGTGTGTGCACTTGCAAAGAATAGGGGTGAGGGATTGTGTGGAATTGATTCATTTGTTTCCCCATGTAAACAAAAACTGCTCTCTCAATCCTAAATAGCGAGGCAATACTACTGGGCAAACAGAGATGAAGGGTGCCGGATGGAGGTGTTTATACATTGTTCCTGAAAAATATGCTAGTTGTAATTGTTGTTGAGAGCCTGCTGAAGCTAAACTATGTGTGAGAGTAAATCTGGTAGAGAGGTACAGGGATATCCTTCCCTGGGAAACATTTTTGAACATAGCTGATACCTGATCATTCCAAAAGACAAAAAAATTGCACTTCAGAGTTATTTTATGAGCACTTGGGTAAAATCCTTGCACACATGGATGATTTAACAATATCCAAAGAGGGGATGACTATAGCAGAGGTAGAAACACATCCCAACACCCCCAAATCAAGCAGTGAAATTTAAACACGGGGCATCCGCAGGTCCCCCAGGAGACCCATTTAGCACATTGCTGCCTGCAGTTGATTCAACTATTCCATCCTACAATCTTCATCCCCTCCCCTTCAGAATTGAGCCCTTAGATTATATGGGAGTTTTATCAGCCTTAACTAGATAAAATTAAGGTACATGTGAGAGGGGGCTGTGAAACCAATTTTTGCAATCAAAGTGAGTCAGTCTTCTAGAAGATAGAGGACTGAGGCTATAACAGCTCACCATACAGGTGCTGGAACAAACACACTGAAGGATTTGTCAGGTTCTCCATTAGAAAGTTTTCCCAGGATTTACAACTTGGCCATAAAACTGTGCACTGTGGTGAAACTTGGCCTAGCACAGCATGGGAGCAAAGTTGTGGCTTTATTGTTTTGAAGCAAATTTGATTTAGCCATTTCTTAACCCTCACACTGCTAAAGAAAAGTTGACTTATCCTTGGCATTATGCACTGAGGTAATTAAGTTTACCCACTGACTAGCAAAACTCCCATTGAATGCAGTGGGAACAGGAGCGGGACCTTAAATACGATTAATATTATTGTGTCTTGTACAGCCCCAAGCATATCTTCAGTGCTTAAAAAAGAAATAATAATAATGTTGTGTGCTTCCATAGTGTGTTTTATCAAAGCATCTCTACATGATTTAAAAATACTAAAGGCTAGGTTGTGTGGCATGGTTACGGTATGGGGGAGCACATTGCTGCACTACCAGGAGTAACCCAAGGAAGGAATAGTGAATCTCTGATCCCCCTTTGCTCCAGGTTGGGTAATAAGATGCCACCTGCGTAGAGAAGCAGCAAATTACTATCCCCTGCTTCTCACACGCTCACTCAGTATTGCTGGTTCTCAGACTGAGTCAGAGGGGGAAAGCCATCTCTCCACCATCCCCCACTCACCTGCTCCAGGGGGAGAGGAGGAGGTGCACAGCACCTGTTCGCCTCTGCCTGCCTTGTTCAGATTTGGGAAGTCCACACAGGGATGTAACGGGGGGCTTACTCCCATCCACTTGTGCCCCTGCACATGCATGTGGGCAGAGATCACAGTCTTGCCATAATTCATTAAAGAAACACAGTCAATTAAAAAACACAAAATCCCACTCTGCCTGAAAATATTCCAGTGACAGCCCCCAAGGGTACTCAAACTGAAAGAGATCAGAGAAAAAGGATCTTCTCTCTCGCCCCTCCCCCCCAGGTTATTTCCTTGGTGCATTTGGCACCACTCATTGTTTCTCGTCTATAATGAATTAGTCACTGTGTTTCCCCATCATGGTTGTAGGGATCTTTCATTAAAAATTTTTAAATAGGAAAATGTGTTTATGAAGGCACAATAATTGGAAAGGGGCCTCAAGTGCAGTCTCTGAAATTATTTTTAACTCCTCTTTTTAAACGGGACTATACTTTACGTTGAGGGAATTCCTTTAGGCAATCAAATTGCATACTACCCTTTGGTGAGTAGTATTATACCAATTCTAAGGGTGGGTAAACTGAGGCACAAAGATTAGCTTGTCAAGGCCACACAATAGAGCTATGCCAGTTTGCACTAGCTAGGCTCTAGCCCATTAGGAGACGCAGGTGCTCAGCACCTCTGAAAATCAGACCATTTATTTAGATTCCACAGTTTAGTTACTCAGCCTGATAACATCATATCTTCCCTTGCATCATCCTCCATCTTGACAAGAGTTTTGTGTTACAATCTGCTGTAAACACAGACACAAAGCTAATGATTCCAAGAGCAATTCCAGTTCCTCCAGAACTTGTACCACTTTCGCCCTGTCCATGCACTTTGTTAGCAAAGGAATCACACAGTGCACTGTGTCAGACTTGTTCTCAGCTTCTTTTTATGCTCAGCACCTGAGCTTCAAACGCTCCCCATTTCGATGACGCTAAAACTGTGTAACACCTGCCCTCAGCAATATACTCCATTTCCAAAAGCAGAAACTATAACATTACACTGATGCAGCTTTGGAAAATGAAACCTTGTGAAAATATCTCTTTTTTCCCTGCAAACTTCAGGCATGGCTGTCTTTACCACACAAAATCTTCCTGAAATCAAGTTAATGGAAGCCTGGGCTTCCCTTTTAAACAGATGAAATGGGGTAGGGGGTTGCCATAATTGGATCACTTACTGTGTGACTAATCACAGTCGTCTGTAACCACAGTGACTGTGGTTTTAACCTTACTTGGTCATTTGTAAACCACATTGATAACCCAGCCATCTGCATGAGGCAGTGTCTGTCTGTGAGCTCACGCCCCATCCCCTGAGTCTCTGAGGGAAGCTTGGCCTGTCTCGTCATTACCTACCCACTGGAACTGAAACCAGCTCACTCACAGTGCCCCCTCCAGCAAGGGCCAGTGATGTGATTGGAACTGATTGGAATTTTACAAACCCATTCCAGGCAGGTCTTTCCTCCACTGCCTTCCAGGCACTTTTGTGACAGTGACTTCTGTGCACTACAATAGGTAACAGAGTTTAGCACAGCAATACCTGAAACAGGCAGCATGTGATCTTCACTATATATATATATTAAAAAAAAGTAAGAAGCAGAACCACTGGGTTTTATCTTAGCAACAGGCCTAAGCTGTGAAATTCTGATGTGGATCTGAACTTCCCCAAAGTCTAGGGTTCTTTGGATTCATTGCAGAAATAGACCAAGCTGTGAAGTTTGGATCTGGATCTAACTAATGTAACCCACACGTATCACAGCAGCGGTACCTGATCACCTCTGGTTGGCTGGGGTATATCTATATCTGCCAGGCGTGTCAGATTGCTTGATTACAAATGATGGAGAAGATTAAGTTTTGATTTTTTTTTTTTATTTGAGCAAGGACAACCCTTAAAAGCTATTATTAACCTCTTTACCTTTAATCAGACAATTGCTGACATCCTAGTAGCCCTGCTTTTCCCAGATGACCTGATGAACCTGAATGCAGTTCAGGGCAGTGGCAGGAGGCTGCTGCTGCTGCTGCGGAAGCTCACTCACTAAAGAGTGGCAAATCATTTGTGTTTCTTTGCAATAAACAAACAGACTTATGGTTAGGTTTGGGAATCCCCCTCTGGCCCTATACAAATATAGTGCATGGTGATTTTGACAGTTGTTTCTGCTGTTGCTCATTTTGGGTTTGGAGTTTACTTTCTTGAAATAGGGGCGGAAGGAAGCAACAAATAGGAAGGAAACCAGCCTGCTTGTGAAATCCAAAACCAGATTGGTAAGAAAAACATCATAAATTATGGATCCCCTGGAGCCGCCAGCAGCCTGTCATTGTGCATGATCTGTCTCCATTGTACTTTTCTGTGTGGGTGAAACTGTTGTAAACTAACACAGGGCATGCTTTTTCTGCCTAGGATCACTGCCTGCTGCTCAAATAGACCTGTGCCTTCCAGCACAAACACGCCATTGGAAACCAAATGTTTCATGTAACTGATAGTGGCCCCAGTGGATAGGCAAGCCCTTGACAGGGGATGAAGGAGAATGAGGGTTTCAGCTGATCTTGTTCACTGGAGCTTAGTACTGGTAGAAGCGCCAGCTGCAAGGACAGGGATGCACAGTCTCGAAGAGCACAAGGCTGGCTATTGTTCCATAATACACTGGTTTAAAAGACAAACGGATTAGGGTTGTTTAGTTTAGTAGCAGCAGCATTGTGCAACCATAGCATAGGAGACCCAGGTTCAGGAGCAGCCATGACTGTCTCTTGCTCTGGGCTGGTGGAGCTCAGGCACTTTGAAGATGAAGTGCTTCCTGGGGAAGGGGGAGGATAACGACCTCTCAGGATGAGGGGCTGGGGGAGGGGAGAAGATTCCCTGCCAGCTAATCCATGGAATGGCATTCACAGTGCACTCAGGGGAGGCCACCTGTCTGCCCTCCTCGCCAGAGAATGCACGGCCACTGCCTTCTGGAATGACGAGGGTTAAAGGGATCAAGGTGGGAAGCTGTGGTCCACAGAATGGAGAATGTGTGTAGAGAGGGGATTTTTAGGACCCCTGGCTACCTTAGTCTTCATTTGTTGCCAGATGCAGAAAGGGTGGGGAGGGAGGAGAGAATGAACTCAAGGTCAAATGCTGAGGGGAGGAGGTGGAAGAGGAGATGGTGCTCGGAGGAGGAAGGGCATCCCCCACACAGAGAGAGACCCGCTCTCTCTTTATTCACCACACACACAGAGTCTCTCATGAGGACATTTATGAATGCACTCAAATGGGATGCAAAAGAAAAACCTACTTTGCTCATTCTCTTTCTTCAAAGAGCAGATGTGCTACAGCCCAGGCAAATCTAGACTGACACTCCCTCACTGTTAGCTAACGGAGGCTCACAAGCTGGGTTTTGTGTTTAGAAAAAAAATTAATAGTAAACCCCGCTAAAATTAATAAACATTTTTGTGCTTTTTTGAAGTTTCACAGATTTTTTTTTTAAATTTAAACACTCTTTCTGCTGTAGCATTTGTTACCCAAATGTTGCAGCATCCGGCTAGTGCATGAGAGCCAGATAAGCGAATGTGACTGGAAACAAAATCAAAGCTGACTAATGAGCTATTTCCATGACAGAGACAAAAGTAAACAAACTGCAAAAATAATTAACAGGACATGTGCTAAGGTTTGTTAATAACCCAAGTAAAAGAATATGAGAGAGTGTAGAGAGAAAAATAGATATTATCAAGATCATATTTTAAGAGGTTGCCAATTTTTTAAAACCATGTTCCTCCTTATTTCCAGGGTTTTTGGCAACATTTCAGCTGGTCATCAGAAGGAGGGCAAGTCCCTCATTTCAGATTCAAAAGCAACTCTGTGCCAAATTGACCTGCTGTTATTCCCCCTTTCAGCTACTGTAACCAATACCACACAAACAATGAATTATGAGATTAGAGGTCCTGAAAAATGGACTCATTCTGCAGATGTTGTGTCTGGAACAAGCTGCTCTGTCTAATGTTTGTTGTGTCATCTCCCCCCTCCCTACCAAAGCCCCACATTTGCTGGGTGGTAATTTGTGCCATAAGCCTTGTTTTGTGAAGGGTTAATTATCAGCTTCAACAAAAAAGGGGGGGGGGGGAGAAAGAATGAAAGGGAGGGGGAGAAACCTTATTTGATAAGAGAATAGCTATTGTAGCGTATGGAAGAAAGTGAATTTTGACCTGAGAGAAAAACAAAACACAGACCAGGGTTATTTTAAAGCAGAAAATAGAGTTGCATAAGCAAACTATGAGGGGTGAAAAGTAGGAGACAGCATGTTTTTCAGACCCAGGAAGCCAGCAGTGAAATCCCATTTGCAGGGATGGGAGGAGAGGACGCCCTCAAAGAGGGCTGTGAGATTTCTTTGTTTTGTTTGTGCTCTCAGGAAGAGGTGGGGGATGTGAGGGCTGGAGGGAGGAGGGGGGAGTGTGTGAGAGTGTTTGAATCAGTATACTGCTGTCAGCTGTTCAGCACTGTAACAGCTGGTACCTGTAGACTATGATACAGTGCACATTAGCAGCATCATGATTTAGCATCACAGCATTAAAAATTTAATTGCTTATTAGGATGATTGGGGTATTTTATCATAATGGAACCAACACGTCATCCTTTAATAGTGTAGTGATTTGGGGATAGGCAGAGATATGGGGTGAAATCTTGGAGCCATTGATGTCAATGGGAGTTTTGCCATTGCTTTCAATGGGCCCAGGATTTTGCCTATGAAGTTTGCTAGTGATGCTGAGCGAGCTGCCTGGGCACATTCTCTTTCACCTTGTATTACATTTGTACCCAAGATTCATGAAAAAAAAAAAATCAATAATTCGGTCCCAGTTATAAAAGCAGAGAAGGATGGAAATAAAGGCCTCCTCCATGCTGAGAGGCAGATTGTGCTCTTGAAATCCACATACAGATTGTCCCCTTTGCATGGGGCTCTCCCTCTGCAAGCAGAAAGAAAAGCTGAGAGAGAAAACCGACTGCCTGCAGGGCAATGTCCCCTATTTTCCCCAGACCCTGTAAGGGTTCTCTGCAGAGTTATAAGAAGGGAGTGATGGGGTCTGGATGCGTTTGGTTTCATGAGCTGGGGAGTACACCCCTATTCCCCTTGCACCCAGTAGAAATGTCACAGGAAAGTTATATCCAGTGTTGTTCTAGCCATATCAGTCCCAGGATATTAGAGAGACAAGGAGGGTGAGGTGATATCTTTTACTGGACCAACTTCTGTTGGCAAGAGAGGCAAGCTTTCAAGCTACACTGCGCTCTTCTTCAGATGTGGGAAAGGTACTCAGTATCACAGCTATAAATACAAGGTGCAACAGACTAGAAAGTTAGTCGAGCCAGAGGTTGTATCAGCTTCCCTGTAGAGCCCCACTCCTGTGGCTCACTAATCAAACATAGCCCTTCCTCACTTTCCTCCACCTCCTCTGCTGAGTGTCGCTGAGCAGGGATCTCCACTTCCTGCCAGGCCTACTGCCACTATTCCCATTGCACAGCTTCCCTCAGCCACCACAGTGCTGCCTGTTACCAGAGCAACAGCAAACATTGTGTCGTCCCAACCTGGGAGCTAGACTGACAGGACACACAGCGGGAGAGGGAACCCCCATAGCCTACAGTGACAGCACAGAGCTCTTCTTCCCATGGGAAACTGGGGATTTCAGATTTAAAGGAACAGCACCGTACCCCAAAATGAGGCACTCTGACTTCCTCCAGGGAACACATGAGAACCCCTGAGTGGCAGTTTGTTCCATGTGCTGCTCTCAGTCTCCCCTCCTCCAGGGGCACTACGTAGTTGCCTCTATGGTAACAGGGAGCATGGTGTAACTCTGCAGGATCAGGACACCGGGGGCACAATCTTCAGCAGTTGAGTCAGGTGCCTTGGGACCACTGAGGAGTACCCCCAGGGAGATACCATATCTGCTTTTTTTTTTTTTTTAAATCATCTCCCAGACAAAACTTCCCTGGAAAACACACTCTGTCTGGGGATGTTGCAACCTTGTTGGACAACAGGTTCAGGTTCATTCTCTTTCTCTGTATCACTGTTCTATCTACCGGTCCGCTTGGGCTCTGCAATGCCTGTGTTTTCCTCTATGTCTCTATTCTTCCTTCTCTTAGGCAATCTCACACTGGAGTTCAACTCTCTGGAAAAAAATCAAGCCATACATCTGCTTGAGAGACCTACATTTTAATCCTGGTCCCAACAATGGCTATGTCCAGTCACCAAGTATCAGTTACCCTTCCTGAAAATTAGACTAATGATATTTACCTCTGTCATATGAACATTAGGAAGTAGAACTAAATGATACCTGCTAAGACCAGTATGTAGCAGAAATGGGAACAGAACTCTGGCAGCCTGTACCCTCAGTCTTATTCCCCAATCTTGGAAGCCACATTCTCAGATGGTGCTACCTCCTTCTCCTTGGATTGTACAAAGTTCTGCATTTCCAGAGTTGTGTATACATATAGCCCTATGCTAGCTGATAAAAACCAGACTAAGATAAAAATCCTACTGTACATGCATAAAAAGAAACTTCCATTACACACGACTGTTCCAATTTTTAAGAAAATTGGATTGTTCTTCAGATAGCAATGAGATCTACAAAACATGCCAAGTTTGAACAAAATCTAATTTAGCCATTGTTGAATTATCCGTGCACAAAATGTGTGATTGGAACAGATGGTCCAAAGTATTTGTTTTATAATGTACCTGCAAAATTCAAAAATAAACAGATTCTGAAACTTTATCTCAGCTACAAAAAAAAAAAAAAATCACTTATGAGCAATGTTCCCTCTAATTTTTGACAGGCCATGTGCGCAAAAAAATTCTTCTGTGCAAATTGTTGTGTGTGTGTTGTTTTGCCGGGTGCGCGGAGTTTAGGATCTGTGTGTGCATGCGCACGAGCACAGCTTAGAGGGAACCGTGCTTATGAGTAGAGACCAAGCAAGGAAAATTTACGCACACACATTTGAATTTGAGAGAGTAGGTTGAAAAAAGGACTTACAATGGAAGTGGCATTCCAAGCTTAATTCTAGTGGTCACTACCAATCCAGTTACAATGCATATGCTAGGAGGCAACAGTATTGCTTAAACCTTGCTCCCAAGTCTATCACTACTGGAACTGAAAACATAGGGTAGATGTGTTGCTGAGTATTTTCTTTGGATATCCATTTGCTTTACCTTGCTGTAGCCCCATAACCAAGTAATCTTTTTACACAGAAGCTTTCTCAAAAGGTTCAATGGTTATCAGCCTCTACTGGAATATATCAGTGTATGTCTAACCATATCCATTACTTTGTGTAAACTTTTTTTTAATCTACAGGCGCTGGCATTTGAGTTATGACTCTAACCTTTGCTTCATTAGTTTTAACTCTTTACGGAATCACTTCCTGACCCACATATATCATCTCAGCAACTTCGTACTCTGTTTTATCTTTGCTAAATGTAATGTTTTAATCTCTTGCTAGTGCATTATCTTTATATGGATGGTATCATACTCATCCCCATCAGCTGCAGCTGTATACACTTGCTCACCCAACTTTAACTTTATGCACCTAAATGCTCTAGGAATAATCACTTCTAGAATATTTAATCCTAAAAGATAATCAGCAAAATTTGTAATGTACCTGTACAGCATTGAGTGGATAGAACAGGGAATTTCTCGTCCAGTTTCACTTCCAATTCCCCTCTTTCTTGTCTAGTTCTGTAGAAATCTGATCATCTGTTTTGTTCAGTAGACTTCTGGAGTTCATATAGGATAGTGTGGCCTGTGAAGGCATTTATTAATAATCTGAGGAATTAAAAAAAACACCACACATTATGTCCCAGGCTCTTTTTATAGGTATAACCAAACTGGTGGCAAAACAATTGTCTTAATAAGTGCTATATTTTCTAAACGAACAATAGTTACTGTAAGGTATCTTTCTACAACTCTGTACGACTGGAATGTTGTCATCAACACAAATATTCTGTTCAATTTGGAATTATCTAATTTCATCACATAAAATAATTTGCACGGATATCCTCTTTGGGAAATTTGTGGTCTAACATTTACTCTGTGTTCGATGTCCAGTACAACATATCCCTGTTTATCAGTGACAATACTATATCAGCTCTGAAGAGTGAAACAGATGAAGCTTTTGCATCCTATGCTGTCATATTCAACATTGTGCCACCCCTGTTTTGGTCTTGATGTGCTTTCTCCAAAAGCAACTAGAGTCACATTGGGGCTCACAGAGTTGTAAGAAACCAAAATGTATCGAACAGATTTGATGGATTACTCCTACTTGTACACCAGTGTCCAGTATGAATGGGAGTGGGACTCGGGACCATTCCTGCTCCATCTAATGCTTCAGTCCTGTTGATTTTCACTTTTCTCACAACACTAAAAAATACTCCCTCACACTCACCCTCGGTTGGGACACCTAGTCTCACCTTGATATAGCTGATCTCATATCATCAGCTGTCACAATTTTTGGCAAAACCTTCATTTTGGTTATATTAGAATACATTATTTCTTCTGGGAATATCTTCTGTGATAGGGTGAACTTAAATTATTTTTATACATTTTTCTCACTTCCTGAATGGAAGGAATTATCTCAGGGCTAGGGTTGGGCTGGGCTCTCTTTGGGGAATCTTTATTGGATTTTTCCTTATAATGTAGCCAGAGTTGACTAGTTACCTTGCTGTGCAGATAGGGAGCAGGGCTGCAATAACCACTTTGACGTTTTTTGTTTTTTTTTTTTGGTCTATCAGAAACATTGGTTGCTCTATTTCTATTGCAGTTTTCTTCTTTTTCAGCGGCTGTGCCTATTGGAAGGCTCATCAAGAAAAGAGGCATCTGTCTGTCCATCCATCCCTTTAGCAGTGAAGCACACTGGGAAATCTCTTAAGGGTATAAGATCAATCGGGTGAAAGGATTTCAGTCTGGCAGAGGAAGTAGGAACCTAATTGAGCTAGGTGATTCGCTGCGGTACCTGTGCTGGTCATAGTTTTTTCTGATGTTTTTCATTGGGGTTTTGTTAGTAATAGTATATTAGAATGGTTTTGAAAATTGCATGTCAATTTGACAAAACTACAAATGGAATGTTCTAAAGCACTCAGTGCTGGCCTAATTCTGCTCCCATTGACTTCAGTGGTAAAACTCACTTTGATTTCAGCGGGAGCAGAGTTGGGCCAACTCTGAGAGCTTTTGACAATCCCACCCAAACCTTCCTAGGACAGTTTTGAAGTCTGGTTTTCCTTCTTCCCCAGTGATCAATGGGTTATCAACTCTTTAAAAAATATATTGCTTAAATGTTTGTTTTGTAGGAATATTTACAATTATGTACACACGTAGGCATGGCTTAGATGGGGAAAAACAGAAGTACCTGGTGGAATATCGTTCTGTGTGAGATTTTGTAAAGTGTTACACCAAGTATTTTGCATAAATATGTACTTGGTGCAATATTATTATTATATGCTGATGGGTCCATAGGTAGCTGTTATAGGGTTTTATAGACCGATAAGTTTGTGTGTAACCAAATTGTTATAGCTCAAGTGCATTATAGAGTTTTCTGGTTGAAAAACTGTGAACTTGCATTAAAAAAATTGCAAAATGTTTTCAAAACTTTTGATGAAAAATTGTCATTGTTTTTTCCAAGCAGCTTAGAGAGGGGCCTATATTTATTGTGGCAATTTTTCCTCAACCAGCTCTTTTATTCAGCATGGAAATGAGAGAGTGATATTTGTCTTGTTAGCCTTTGTCTCCTGCACATTATAAAGGTTCCTCCCCCATCGTGTGCAATAAAGTGGCTACTCAGATGTCCTTGGTCTTTAGGGAGTTTCCAGAACAGCCTCGGTGCTGAGTTGAAATAATCCGCAGCCTGAATCAAGTATGCAAGTTGTTGCGGAGGCTGCCTGTCGGTAGCAGCCTGCTCTGTGAACAGTCCTGCTCCCTTACTTAAATCCTTTTCCCTGCCTCCCTTTGTTTAAGATCATAGTTTACTATATGACAACTCTATCTGATAAAGGGTTGACACGCACACAAGAGCTGGTTAGGGACTGTGGCCTAATTTTCAAAGGAGCCATAAGTACTGAAAGCCAGGCTGCGAAGCTTCATTTTCTGGCGTCAATCACATAACATGGGTCACAGTTAGAAGAGTTTACACGCAACACATAGTAGAAGTCAATTCCCACTGTAGCCAGGGGGCTGTTGTTATAACTATTCTATGCCATGCCTTGTAATTAACAAGCCGGGACTGGTCAAGGTCTAGGCACCTCCAGCTGATATGCAAGACACAAAACTATCTGGGAGTTTTACTGAGAGGGACAAAGGAGCCCTAAGACATAGAGCTGACTTCATCTCAAAACCACACATATAAGCAAGAGGAAGCTGTTTGTTCCCACAGACCATAATGAGGTTCTGCACATGTCACACCTACCAGTGCCTGTATCTTATAGCTAGGCCTCAGAAAGGGAATGAACAGGTAAAAAGCAAACTGGAGTCTATGACACAGCACGAAATGGCACAAAAGGACACAAGGCCAGAGCAATGGTAGCCAGGCTGCAGTCTAAAACGTGATGGGCAGTAGCTAAGAGATTAGGAACTAATGCTCTAGAGGCCCTTAGTCCTTGAGTTGAGATAGCCTCTGGCAAGGCATTATACAGCCCTTAGAAAGACACTATATTTTTCAGGACAGCAAAGCATAATAGTTTCCACACCAAGGTGTTTGCACATCAGAGAAGGAATAGAAAGGCAAGGTGAGCGGCACACTCCTTCCTGGAGGGCGCATATTGTCATGCTTCATCAGGCGTGACATGACAAACATATCATGTTAGTATCACAAAAGTTGTTAAATTATATTTCTTGTGTCCTCTAAACAATTCCGGGCGTCCCCATAGTTAGCCAGCACAAAAACCAGGTTCCAGGGATTGAGCATGGAGAGCAGTGATTACAGAGTACTGCCCACCTTAAGAGTTCAAAAATCAAGGTGTATCATGAGATTTTAAAACAATGTATACATCTTGGGTTCTTGTTGGTTTGTTTCTGGGTTTTGAGCCTTTTGGACTCACTCAGATCATGTTTTCAAGCTAGAAACTCTGCCTTTTAAATGAAAGCTAGGAGTCTCACATAATCTTTGCTTACAGGAGCTGGGGCTTTGAACAAATATCGCAAGACTCCTAATAAAATCATGAGAGTTAGCTGCACTGCAGACACTTCCAATCTAGAATTGCCACACAGATCAGGTGAGTGGTCCATCGAGTTCAGTATTTGGCCAGTGGCCAGTTACAAATATTTCAGAGAAGGTGCCAAAAGAGGTCATAATGGGCATTTCTGACCTATCGAGGAAATTTCCCTCTATCCTCCACCAGTTAGAGGTTTGTTCTCAGGATTCATATGCAATTTCCCAATTCCTTTCTGAATCCTGCTAAATGCATGCTCAGTGATATATTGTGGCATTGAGTTCCATTGACTAATTATGCATCATGTAAGAAAGTATTTCCTTTTATTTGTTTTTAATTTGATGTCTCAATTTCATTGGACATCCTCTTGTTCTTGTATTTTGAGAAGGGTAAACAGGTGCACCTATATACATTCTCTGCACCATTTATTAATTTTACAGGCCAGGTCTCCTCTGCACTTTTCTTAACTATGAAGCAACAGATCTTACTCTTTTCACACTGTCCTTGTGTGGAAGCTTTCTGTACTTCTAATAATTTTCATCAGCTGCCCCAGAACCCTTTTCCTTTTCTGTTATATCTTCCAGATAGAGTGGCCAGAAATGAATAGTCACCCAAGTGAACCTTCTTGATACCTCCCCAATTCATGAGCCTACTAATTCTCACTATTCTAGAATGGTTGGGGTGAGTGACAGGGTCAAGACTCATCATCAATGGCACCTCCTGCTCACTGCTCTGGGAATTAGCTCGTCAGCTGCAGAGCACCCTCTGCGCGTGGTGTCCCACCCATCGTCTGCTCTGCTGGTTTGGGACCCACATTGCTCTCCACTCAGCGGTGTCCTCTTCAGGGACCCTCTAGCAGCAGCTTCTCTCTGCCCTCCTTCGCTCCCCTCTTGTCTGCCTAGCTTCCCTGGGCCACTTCCCCTTTGGCCCCGTGCACCTTCTTGGCCCTTTCTAGCAAAGGCTGCAGCCTGGCAGGTAACTGGACCGCAGCTCTCCTCTGCTCCCCCAAGCCTGCCCAGCACTGCTCTGGCCAAGATGCTACCTCCTTACATCAGGAGCCAGTCCTCCTCCCTTGCTAGTCAGGAAGAGACTACTCTCTCCTCCGCTAGGCAGCCTTTATATAGGGCCCAGCCCAGCCTGCTTGGCTCTCCACAGGCCCTTGGTGATTGGCTGCTGGTCAGCGCAGCCTCTCTGGCGTATTCTAGCCTTTTTCCTCATGGAGTGGGGGCAGCCACCCCACTACAGGGTGCATGCATCATATCTTTAAAAGGAGCAATCTCATTTTAAACATTTACCATTGCACGTGGTTATAGCTAAATGGAGTAATAATTTAATACCCTCTACAGAAGGATTATATCCTGCTTATCTAAAGGGGAGAAGAGCTGCACTTGATGATGCAACAGGTCTTTTTCCTCTGCAGTGCTGATCCTGTCTCTCCCTGAAATGGACAGTTACCAGAGCAGGTTTCAATGCAGGAGTAAATAATTGGTGGGACAGGAGCTGCTGTTTAAATCTTTTCCATACAATAAATGTATTATTTCCCAGCCTGATTGGTTGTATTCATGAGTCACAAATATTCCCTCAACTGCCATTACTTAGCTCAGCCATTCTGCCTGGTTAAAGGAAGCAATATGCTTCCCTGATAACTATGGGCTTTAAAGAGCTGCCATCTTTGGGTTTGTCTACACTGCAATGTAAGCCTGGGCTCGTGGTACTCAAATCAGCTGACTCATGTTAGAAAACTTGAGGCATGGGCATCTATACAGATTCTTAACCCTATGTTAAAGAATTTTCTAACCGGGCTCAAACCTGGGGCTCTGGCACCCATGCTGCAGCACACTGTCCTGAGTCAAACCATAGCCCAGACTCCTTAATGTCCTCCCAAAACATGGCCACCAGAGCCTTTTGATCATGGTGCACTGTGGGAAAACTTTACTGCCTATCCCTCACATTACAGGAAGCTTGAACAGCCCCCAACGCAGCTGGCTGCACAACGTGGAGGAGATCCCTTCCAAGAAGTTCTGTTGCTTGCACTTTCCCTCCTGCGTCAGGAAACAGGCGAAGCTTTCCTGAACAGCTGTGGACATTTCAGCAGCATTTTCTGACCCACCAAAGGCATCTGACAGAGCTTAAGATGGAGCAGGAAGAGGAGAACACAGGTATGACAGACCCACACTGCCTGAGGCTACTCAGTACACTTGGCACAGTCGCTGATGCCCCTATGTAGACTGGTGCTTCTGATGCCTCTACCACAGGGCCCCAAGCACAGACTGGTGGGATCATATCATGCAGACCTGGGACAACCAGCAGTGGGTCCAGAACTTTCACATGAAGAAAGCTACATTTCTGGAGCTTTGTGAACAGCTTGCCCTCCCCCTCCAGCATAAAGACACATGCATGAGTCACCCTTGCTGGTCCAGAAGCAGGTTGCTTTGAGAGATTGGGGTTTCCAAACTGCACTGGCGTCATTGATGGGACTCATGTGCCCATAGCTTGTCCTCCTCAGGAGCACGAGTACATAAGCTGCAGTGGGTACTACTCATTGTTATGCAGGCCCTCATGGACCATTGCGGTCAACTTATGATTATGAATGTCAGCGTGGGCTGCACTGGGAAAATTCATGATGCCAAGGGTTTTCACCCATCAGAAATCTACATTCATGAACAGGCTGGGACACTATTCCCACCAAATGACTGTCATAAATGGAGTTACTGTACCCACCATTATTCTGGGGGACCTCCTGTTCCCCCTTTTGCCTTGGCATATGAAACCGTACCCTAATTTCAAAGGTGTAATTACACTCTCAGCAGGTGCAGAATGGTTGTTGAATGTACTTTTGGCAGATTGAAATCCCATTGGAGATGTTTACAGACTTGTTTGGATTCCAGTGTCATCAATGCTGTCTGCCTCACTGTGGTTTGCTGTGCTCTTCACAATTTCTGTGAAGCCAGAGTTGAGCCATTTCCCTCTGAATAGACCTGTGACAGCGAGGGACTGCTGAACCGGTTCCGCTGGCCAGAAAGTGCACCTTCCACAGCTGGAGCTGGATGCCCCCTGGCAACAGAAGTGTGGGATGCTTTGTGCTTCCACGTTATGGACTTGCATGGCCCAGTGGAAGAGGGGAAATAGTACCTTTATGAATGGGCTTGGGGAGGGGATGGGGCTATTGGTGGGGGAATACTGTACTTGGAATAGGGCAGGGGGCTTGATTGCAACAACTTGTGAAATGGGGCTTGGGGTGATTCACATTATGTATTCACACAAGGAAGTGACTGAAGTGTGGATTGCTGTACCTAACTATATAGAGGAATAATGTCTTCTTACTAATTCCTATTTGTTCCTGATCATGAATTTAAGATTATTTCACATACTGATTGTATGATGAGATGCAGCAATAGCAATAACTTTCTTGATGACATAAAAGCTTTATTTATAAACATGGAGTTAAAGCAGTACAACTTTCACCCATTGGCAGACAGGTCAACTGCTATTACAACACCAAAACGCCAGTTACTACGGTACCTTTCCCAAAGCAAAACAAAAAGTGCATGAACAAGAGCAAACAGAAACCCCCAATGCTGCATGTCCCCTAGCCCCCTATTCTCCTCCCGCCCCCCATTTTCCATCCACTTGGTGCCAGGGAAAGGGAGGTGGTGGCGGTGGCATCCACAGGAGAAGATATCAAGATGGAGGACTCCATGGGGCTCAGTTGCCCTGCCCAGCTACTCTCATGGCCCAACTGCATCTGAGCCTTTCCTTCTTCCTCTCGGCATGCCTTTCCTCAAGCCACAAGTCCCTATGTTTCTGATCCTGGACCTGCTTGTGGGCCCTCTCCAGAGCTTCAACTATAACTTTCTTCATAGAAATGCTTCCTCTTGGAACGGTAGAGGTAGAGGGGCCTACAATAGGGCAAGACACACAGGGTGATTGGCTCAAATAGCTCAGTGGAGGAACAGAAATAATTTTTTGTGGATTTTCAAGGACAAAACATTACATTTCAAAAGTGAACTTCAGTATATATATTCGCTTCAGAGACTCTCCCTGGACACAGGCTGGTTAATCACAGTTAAAGATGTACAGAGATAATGGTAAGTTAAAAATCCAAAGTGGTTTTAGTTTTATAAAAATTGTATAACTATTTGGGATGAGGGTGTCGGTGGCCTTGCAACCAAAGCTTTTTCTATACATTTCAGGCCTTTCACATTTTGGAGGACATAATTGTTCTTGTGGTGTCCTACTGACAAAGGGAGATGTTATTCCAAGCCGCAAGTGGGTCACCCAAGGTGCAGTTCCAATCCCTGGTTTGCAGATACTCTCTTTCTCAAGCTGCTTAATCCGCTCCCTGCACTGGCCACAGTCTGGTATATTTGCAAAACTGCCAACTTCTTCATAATTTTTTGGTATGTGTGGTCATTCCTGGTACTCTTACTAAAATCCATAGTCTTGCTGGCCTCACATCAATTCACCAATTCTGGCTGTGTTCCTGTGACCATGAAACAGTGTGCTTTGCAAAAGGCTTGTTCTGGTCGGCCTCCATTGCAAACACAGAAAGCTCTCTGGTGTGTTTGCACCTCAGTGATGAGAAGACAATGGAAGGGTTAATGCTGACTAGGTAAGCTGCTGCTGTACACCAAGGGGGTTGCTTCTGTTTTCACTGAAGTTAGTTGGAGATTCTTGGGATAGCGAGGAGAAAGGCAGTTGACCCAATGGGATTGTGGGATACTTTTGGTGGACTCCCAGGACCTGAGTCAAGTAGGGCTGCATCTACATGAAAAAATAGGGCTCAAACCCTGGGTCCTGGCTTGACTCTGGCATGGACCCTCCACACCCACAGAGCCCTAGCACTCTAGGTCTGAGCCTGACTCTGGGAAATTTGTGTGTAGCCAGAAAGGGGGTTGGGCTCAAGCCTGAGGATGGGCCAGAGCTTACATTGGAGTGTAGACACACCCTCATACAGAGAGACACATGCTGACTCAGCTAATGGAAAAATCAAGTAAAACATGGAGCTGCACTGGAGTCTGTTCAGCAGCCTGCCCCTGCCGAGACAGGATAAAACAGGGGAGGAATTCAGAGAATAGGAAGATATTCAATTAATGAAGCATCCATTGTACAGCCACGGTATGGAAAGCCGTGGATTTGAACTATAAAAAACAAAAGGTAGGAAATGTAAACATTCAGGTTCACACAGCAGTATTAATTCAGCCACACTGCACAAAGTTTACAGGTATATAAAGTTACACAACTATACCCTCACGAACCTTGCTACTGGAACTTTAGTTTTGCAGTTCCTGCCTTTACCTTCCAATTTCAAACTTAATCATGTCTTAGATCACAGATTCTGCTTTAAATTTTTTTCAAGGACCTCCTGGGGGGCATGAATCAGTGCTCACGTCCTACTCCCATCAGTATCCGGCCCGAGTCAGGTAAGCTAATGATCCAGTCAATGGACCAAGGTGATGAATCGTGGTCACATCACCTGAGGCACATTGCACAGATGCTAAAGACCTCCTTCCCAACCCAAAATCCTATAACTTATTTTTAAAAAAAAGCAGGTGGATAAAAGAAACTCTGGTTACCAGGAGTGGCACAGAAGCTCTGCAAGTACTGAGAATGTCACAGCACATAGTAACTAAACAGCTAGGACGTTTTTATTGCACATTGCGGAGATTAGGTCTTTTTAAAAAAAGAAAGCTAAAGGTGATTGAAAAACAAAGTATCAGACGTCCCTCGTGGCTCGTACTAGCTGAAAATCTGTTGACTTACCAGACAAATTTTCCAGTTTTGCTACTTTAGCTATGACTAGAAAACCACACATTTGTAAAGTATATATTTTCCTTCCTCACCAGGTGAGAGGCCTTCAGATGCATTTAGGTGCTCTGCTTTAAACACCTAAATAAGAGGGAAAATCCTCTCATGGATCAGTTACTGGTTAAAAAATAGAAAACAAAGGGTAGGAATAAAAGGTCAGTTTTCACAGTGGAGAGAGAAAATAGCAGGGTCCCCCAAGGATCAGTACTGGGACCAGTGCAGTTCAATATATTCATAAATGATCTGGAAAAAAGGGTAAACAATGAGGTGGTAAAGTTTGCTGATGATACAAAATTACTCAAGATAGTTAAGTCAAAAGTTGGGTGCCCCCCTAAACCTCTGGATGCTAGAAGCTGGAATTGTATGACAGGGGATGGATCACTTGATACATTGCCTGTTCTGTTCACTCCCTCTGAAGCACCTGGCACTGGCCACGGCTGGAAGACAGGATACGGGGCTAGATGGACCATTGGTCTGATTCATTATGGCTGTTCTTATGAAAATATTGGCAATTCTTTTTCACTCGCTATCAAATGTGTCTTTACTATTTTTTCAGCACAACAAAATATATTTACGTAAGACCTCCAGTGCAGCTCCAATTTATACACATTAGTTTCCATTACCCAACAGAACATCATAAAAGACATGCATTGAGACATAAGAACAATATCAGGAGGAGAAAGAATGTAAAGATGAACTGAAGTGTTTTCAGTAAAGAGACATACTAAACCTGTGTGTGACCTTAAACTTAGGTGTTAACCAAATGCATGACACTTCAAAATTGATACTATATGTTTTAAAACAAAATACAGGAAGAACCAAGCTCACACAAGTGACTGGGATGCAGACTACAAATGACTGAATTATGTGATTTATGGTCTCCCACCTCCTAATTGGACATTCACTTCAATGGAAGTTGAGGGCACTCAGCACCTTGCAGCATCAGAACTCTTAGCAAGTGTAATTAAAAAGGCCAGCATAGTACATCACCAAATGTACTTGTGTCATTCAACATGGCTATTGTAGTTCATGATAGCACTGACTCAAAGTCCTATCAGAGTTGGGAACTCCGATGTGGGCAATACTGCTGCAACTGCAATCAACAGGGGCCACTGGGCTTAGAAAAGCGGGAGCTGGTGTTCATGGCTGAGCTCATTTGCAGGTGAAGGAGTGTCAACATGCAGCTCTTTGATCTATTTTATGTGTAAGTGAGGAGATCATGAATTCATGCATAAGAAATGCAAACCCCCAATCTCAGATCATGGCAGAGAACTGGAGAATGAAATAATTTTTCCAGTACAGTAGAAATCTTCTCACCTGCACTATTTGTCCAAGAATATCAGTTACTTTTCCATGAGATGGGAGAACAAACCTGGAGGGAAGTCTCTCATTTCAGTTTGATGTTTAAAATGTAGTTTGTTATAATTAAGACTATGCACATATTCTATTAAAGGTTTAAAGGCCTTGAGTAGGACTAAGGTGACCAGATGTCCCAATTTTATAGGGACAGTCCCGATTTTGGGGGCTTTTTCTTATATAGGCACCTATTACCCCCCACCCCCATCCCGATTTTTTACACTTCTATCTGGTGACCCTAAGCAGGACTTTCGAAGCATTTTCCCGTCATTCGAACAGGAGCAAGATTGGACCCCAGGAGGAAGAAGCAATGGAGCAGAGGTGTGTTGAAAGAGGTGGAGAGACTCAAAGGCTATTCGAGAAGGCAGGAGCTGTGGAGAAGAATGCGGTCACGAGAACAAAGATAACAGAAAGGAGCAGAGTGCAAGTTCTTCTGGGCAGGGACAGAGTCTTATCTACGTTCTGTAAACTATTATGTAAATTTATGGTACTATATAAAAGTTTAATAACCACAGGGGTGAAGCCTGTGCTCTCTGAAGAAAGGATATGGTGGTGAAGATAATAGAGACAGACTTCATGTATGCAGTAGGATGGAAAAAAAATCCATGGAGAGTTTTAAAAGCAGTCATGATTTGGATCCTGAATGAATGGTTAGCCAGTAGATATCTGAATAAGGGTGACGTGGTCCGACTTCATTGTACAAGTGAGAAGGCAGCAGCAGTCAATACAAGGCAGGAGCTTGAAGAGCTGGCACCTTGGGAATAGTGTGGAAGAACATGGTATTCAAGGTAAAAGGAGATGAATGTGTGGATGAAGAATTTGGCAGAAGACAGTATATTCAGAATAGTGATATACAGAGGCACATCTGCAGAGCTGGTGAGAAAGATTTACAGACATGTGGTACGGAGAGAGATCAGGTCAAGGACAGTGCCAGTATTATGGATGGTGGGAGCCAAGGGAAGGGCTGAATCAAGGTGTCAGAGAGAGAAGATGGAGTTGTGCCTTCAATTGTCAGAATCTCAGATTATTCCAACACAAATATATAATCCATAATGAATCACCAGCCACCTCCAGCCATGATGTGTATGAGAACTACAGCACCAAAATGTATGTGTGCTCTTTAGAGTTATTCAGAAGATGCCCATTTTCGTCCAGGATTACTCTATGAAAAGTGGAAAGCTGTACTGCATTGTTCTCGGTGTATGCTTAACTTTGTATTCACAAAGAAACAGTTGTCATTTTATGCTTGGTGACACTGCATGTTGGAGAGGACACCAGTGGCAGTTAAGTAGAAAATACAGATTTTATTAAAATAATGAATTGTGACAGGGTTGGGCCAGATGGCTATAGAAGAGTAATAGAAGGCAGATATATTAGCCCCAGGCTAAGTAGGTCCCTTTTCCCTGGGTAAGGTAACAGGGAAGGTTCCAGAACAATCAGGAACCTCTGGAGACATTTAAGACAGGCTGATTAGAACACCTGCAGCCAATCAAGAAGCTGCTAGAATCAATTAAGGAAGGCTAATCAGGGCAACTGGGTTTTAAAAAGGAGCTCACTTCAGTTTGTGGTGTGCGTGTGAGGAGCTGGGAGCAAGAGGCACTAGGAACTGAGAGCGAGAACGCGGACTGTTGGAGGACTGAGGTGTACATTATGAGCATTATCAGACACCAGGAGGAAGGTTCTATGGTGAGGATAAAGGTGGTGTTGGGAGGAGGTCTTGGGGAAGTAGCCCAGGGAGTTGTAGGGGAGTACTTGGGGGGAACCCGGAGTAGAGGGTGGGCCTGGGTTCCCCCCAAATCCTCCCAAATCCTGGTCAGACACAGGAGTCGACCAGGACTGTGAATTCAGAAAAACGGCCAAGCTGAGGGCTACCGTGAAGCTCCAAGGTGAGCAAATCCGCCAATAAGCGCAAGACCCACCGAGGTAGCACAGGAACTTTGTCACAGAATCTATTTTAGTCTTTGCATATGTGGACTCATACACAAGTGAAACAAGGCACTAACACCAGCCTTTTTGATAAGCAAGAGCTATAATCCAATATCATGCAAAGGTAAAACCTCTCTTTTGCTTAGGACTCAGATTCCACAACACAGATTGCAAAAACAGAATCCTGACCCCTTTGTAGTATAGGTGAGTTTTGCCTTTGACTTCAGTGGAGCCAGGATTTCACCCTGGTCTACACTGGGGTGGGGGGATTGACCCAAGATACGCAACTTCAGCTATGAGAATAGTGTAGCTGAAGTTGACGTATCTTAGGTCAACTTACCTCACGCCCTCACAGCGCGAGGTCAATGGCTGCCAATCCCCCGTCGACTCTGCTTCCGCCTCTCGCCATGGTGGAGTACAAAAGTCAATAGCAGAACGATCAGGGATTGATTTATTGTGTCTATACTAGATGTGATAAATCAATCCCTGATAGATCGATCACTACCCGCCGATCCAGCAGGTAGTGTAGGCGTCCTAAGACTGCTTGCTACTGAGGTTACTCAACTTTAGTATTTGTTATGCCACTTACGACCAGCATTTTTCCACCATCTGCCCAATTGCCTAAATGGTGTCGCCTGCATTTCTGGGACTCAAAACAAACAAAAAATCCACCACGACACAACACCGTTTAAACAGGTTTGCAATAACTCTGCTTACATCTACAGGCAACCAGTACATACACCAAATCACGTGTGTTCTGGTAGCTCCTTGTTTTGCTTTGCCAACATTTATGAATACCTCTAGTCTGTGAGAAAGCAGGGTATGGTGATGTTCATTACTGATGTAACTTCCCCTTTCATCCATCAAGGCCATATACAATTTTGTTGTATTGGTACAGACTGCAATTTAAAGCCATGCTGATTAAATGAATTAGCCCCTTTTCTTATCTTATTTGGAGTGCCCCATTTTGAGTATATTCAAAAGTGTATTTGAAGCATTTTAAGAGAAACACATTCTTTTCCAAGTCCTATACTCTGCCCTCACTCTGGTGATTTTATTAATCCAGGCCTCCCCTTCCCATTTGTTTCAAGGGCAGACTGAATTCATTATTTTATGTTCGATTGTTTAGCATATATCATTACAGAGTGAGAAGTGGATTTAGGCTTGGTGAACATTGGACTTGAGTATATGTGTACAGCCTAAGAAAACATACAGCATTATTAACTAGACAGTTAACCCAGAGGGCAAAAATAAAATGACCAGGGAGTAAAATTCATTCCTGGGCAGAGAGCTAGCACCAAGCCTGAGCAGCCCGTAAAGCTTCAAAATAGGGTCTAAGCGGGATTGAAGTCCTGTGCTGGCCTTGTCCTGTCCCTCTACACTGGGATGAATTTCACCCAGTGACTTGTGTGTGAAATTTGACACTTAGTTGGAGTAAAGGTCACTGCCAGACTTGCAATCAATTTCAGTCTGGTGTCTGATATGGTAGGAGACATGGGGAAGAGTCAGTGGAATCAACTGTTTTATCCAAACAGGACTCTGCTAGGTAAGGTGGCTTAGAAGAGACAATCAGAATCAAGGAAGCGGGGCTGGCCATAGAGGTGGGCACCATGGTCAGGGAGGCACCATGGACAAGAAGCGGGGTGGCCCTGGGATGCAAGGTTATGGAGGAGGAGGGAGGCAGTGGGGCCAAAGGGATGCGTGGGGAAGCAGTGGGGTCCAGGGTCATCAAAATACAAGTTTCCTTAAGGCGGACCCTGCAAGGAAGGAACATTCTACTTGGAGGGAGTACTGGTAAGCTGAATGGGAGGAAGCAAAAGTTTTCACAAAGCCTCTGACAGTATAAGGACAGTATGGGGGCTTCAAACTCTTTACAAGTAGCAAAAGTTTCACAGGACTATCAATCCACCAGGGAAAGTTTCTGTATTTCTATTGTGGCAGCAAACCCCAGCTACAAAAACTTTCCTGCCCATTAGGGCTCATTGTTTAAGCTTTTGTTTTTCATGCACACACACAGATCCTGGCAATCAAATGGCTAGGATCATTCTTCTCATGCGAACCTGAGCTTGTGTGTTTTTTTTTTATTTGAAGTTTGTCAGCCTTTCTGTACCTGACAGAGAGAAGTCCCTCACTGTACATTTGAGGGGTAACTAAATTCAGAGTTGAAAACACCCTTCTTTTTCTATTCTTGTAGAATCTCCATTTACTTTACCATTGAAATGTTATGGGACATGAAAGTTTGAACAGTTTACATAATTTCCTACAAGCCACATGAACAAAGTGTGCCATTGTGAACTGGTGTTTTACTTTCAGCGAAGTTTTATATAAATGTAACATTGTTAATGTTGCTAAACTTCACCTTTGTAAGACAGTTGGTGCATTTGATCAGCCGGAAAGCTGGGCTACAGCTAATTAAAACAGTGTACATCTTCCTAACATCGGATCCTCACTACTGAACTTCTAACCTGACATAAATACATTGCATTCTGTAACCTGTTTCTCCTGATTATTAACCTTGAGCATGGCAACCTATAAATCATCGGTGAAACAGCTGGTGCTCAGCATTGCCCCAAAGGTGTATGATTATGATCATTTTATATATATCTTGGTATGCAGACATGAAAAATTCATTGAAGAGCTGGGTATCCTAAGACTTATTGTAATGAATTTTCTTAAAAACATAGATCATGCTTAAAATAGGTGTCTGCTCATTATCATGCGGCCATTTATATCTCCTTGAATTACCTAGTCCAGGCTCACCCATTTTCTTAGAATCAAACATGATGGTTCCTAAGCAGATTTACAGTGGTCAGCTTCTCTGCACTCCAGGGTAGGAATTTGCATTTTATCCTTGTGCCCTTTATTCCCAGAGAGGCTAGGCTGTGACGATACAAGAACATTAAGGGAACAGAGTGAGAATTTTCCTAGGTTTCAGAATCCACTAAGACGTCCCCTATGCGGATCTAAACTACTGTGTTTGGTGCTTTAGGTAAGGTTAAAACCCTATAGATAGATGCGAGATAGATGCATCTAAGTCATGTGGGATCTAATAGGCAATGAGTGAAACTACAGTAAAAACGAGTCTGTGCTAAGCTGTTTATCAAAGAAAAAAAGGCTGTAAAGCAACCTTCATAGTAATAAAGCAGGTGGCCGGTCCTCCATGAGGAGAAATTGTGAGAATGAGTTTGTGAAAAGTGTAAGCAGAGTGAAACCGAATGGGCAGGAAAAGGGCATTCATGCAAGATCTTGCCCTTAGGTGGATCAGCTATTTGGCTTGCCCTGGAGCAAGTATGAGCTGTTACAGTGACTCCAGCAGATAGCTTCAAACCGTTGTCATTGCCCACATATATCTGGCCCCAGAAACACATTTCCCTCCCTGCTAGCCACATCTATGCTGTGTATGGGCTCCAAACCCACTCCAAGTTAATGGAAGGGGGCAAAGTGTCTCTCTGAGGCAAGTCACAGGCTAAAATGATAGCCAGCCCCTACGTCCCCATACTTCAGTTGCCCTTCACAGGAGTGCTCTTGCTGTCTGTACCCAAGTTTGCATTCCTGATGGTAGGTGGCAGAGACGGATGGCTGAAGGCCTCCACTGGAACTGGCTCACACTGGTAATTTACCACACTGCAAATCTTGACGATTTTTTGATGCAGTGCAAGAGGCCTGTGTCACCTACTACTTTTATTACCCAGTGTCTCTTCCAGCCAGGTCTCTCAAGTACCTCATTGGTGGGAAAGCGCGTGTACTGGAGAGGTAACTTTATTATGCTAACTGCTGGCCACAGTTGATGGTGCTGGTTTATAATATGCACCCATGATGGGCACAAGGAATGAGGAAAAGTATCTCCCTATCATATCCTAGAGTAGCTACCATTGTCCCCATGAACTACACCAAACGTGTGGGGCTACATCAAAACTTTGCCACTCAGGGCACACCCAGTTATTTTAAAAGGTACATCTAACCCCACTCTGTTCCCCAAAGATGTCACTGACCAGCCAGAGAAATGACTGCTGCCAGTCTTTCAAATCCTCAAAAGAGGAAGGCAAATAATAAAGCCATTATGAAAAAATTCACACATGCTCCCCCTAAAACTCTATATAAAACCAATCTTAAATTGCATGGCTATTCTGCTTGCTGCCACTCGGAGAGGGCTAGTACAAAGCCTAAAAGCATGGTGCTAAAGGGGATCGATGCCACCCCATTGCATGTTCACTGGCTTCATAGTCAGTGTAAAGATCAATGCAGTTTTAGTTTGCTTTACCACATCTATCTGATGGGACAAGGACAAACAAAGCATTTAGCTTTCAGACTATTCCTCGAGTCTGAATAGACAATATGCTTATTCCAAAAAGCAAACAGTAAAAATGCAGCAAGAAAACCTCTGTTATTAATGCATTAGCTATCGCTCGAGTCACAGCTGGCATAATCTGCTGAGTGGAGATCTAAAGTGCTATCTCCACATCACACGCCACACATGCATTACAAAGCATAATCTGCTCCAATGTACTTAGGATCCTGTTAGCACTTCTACTGAAAACTGCTTTTTGAAGGTGCTCATTAAACTATGGGCAAGAAAAAGGACAGTTACTATTCCGTAACTGGCGTTCTTCGAGATGTGTTGCTCATGTCTATTCCACAGTAGGTGTGCGTACTCGCCACGTGCACCGGTGCTGGAAGTTTTTCCCTTAGCAGTACCCGTAGGGGGAGCGCTGCCGCGACCCCTGGAGTGGCACCTTTCTAGCATGCTATAAGGGGAGCTACGCACTCCCCCAACCCTCGGTTCCTTCTTGCTGGACCAACTCCGACAGAGGGGCAGGAGGGCGGGATGTGGAATAGACGTGAGCAACACAGCTCGAAGAACGACAGTTACGGAACAGGTAACTGTCCTTTCTTCTTCGTGTGTATTCCACAGTAGGTGATTGCAAGCTGTGTCTGATGGAGGTGGGTAGGAACTCACAGATTCCCGGGCTGAGGCACAGCTCTACCGAAACCAGCGTCATCCCTGGCGTGGGAGACAATCGCGTGGTGCGAGGTGAATGTGTGAACTGAGGACCAGGTAGCAGCTCTACAGATGACCTGGACAGGGACATGAGCCAGCAAAGCAGCCGACGAGGCCTGAGCCCTTGTTGAGTGCGCCCTGATGATAGGTGGTGAGGGAACCCCTGCTAGATCATAGCATGTGTGGATGCACTGTGTGATCCACCAGGAAAGCCTCTGGGTGGAGATCAGTTGACCCTTCATGTGCTCAGCTGAAGCAACAAATAGTTGAAGACTTGTGGAACAGCTTAGTCCTATCCAGATAAAAAGCCAGTGCCCTGCGCACATCGAGCATATGGAGGTGGTGTTCCTCAGAGGCATGAGGTTTGGGGCAGAGGACAGGCAGGAAGATGTCCTGGCTCATGTGGAAGGCAGAGACCACCTTAGGGAGGAATGCGGAGTGTGGGCAGAGCTGAACCCTTGTCCTTGTGAAAGACTGTGTAGTGGGGGGGTCGCAGGTCAGGGCCATGAGCTCCGAAACCCGTCGGGCTGATGTGTTAGCCATGAGGAAGGCTACCTTCCATGAAAGGTGAGACCAGGAGCATGTGGCCAGGGGCTCGAATGGGGGCCCTGTAAGGCAGAACACCTCCAAGTTTAGATCCCACTGAGGAACGGGGGTTCTAGCATACGGAAAGGACTGGTCTATTCCCTTGAGGAAATGCCCAGTCATGGCATGGGAGAAAACTGAGCAGCCCTGGACCGGCAGATGGAATGCCAATATAGCCGCCAGGTGCACCCTGACAGGGGAAGGTACCAGACTCTGAATTCTAAGGTGAAGGAGGTACTCAAGGATAAGTTGGAGAGGGGCAGACCATGGGGAAGTACCCCGCTCACAAGCCCACCTGGAGAACCTGGACTACTTTGCCAGGTAGGCAAGGCGCGTGGATAGCTTCCTACTTTCTAGGAGGACACGCCTGACCCCTTCTGAACACCATCTCTCCTCCGCATCTAGCCATTGAGCAGCCACACTGTCAAATAAAGGGTGGCCAGGCTGGGGTGGAGGAGGCTGCCATGGTCCTGGTAGAGTAGGTCTGGGCAGAGTGGCAACAGGGGCAGAGGGGCCACCAGCAAGCCCAGGAGGGTCCTGTACCAATGCTGCCGAGACCAAGCTGGGGCGATCAGGAGGATGCGTGCCTTGTCCGTTTTCACTTTCTCCAGGACCTTGCCAATGAGGGGGAACGGGGAAAAGGCATAGAGGAGTTGACCTGACCATGACAGGAGGAAGGCATCTAAGATTGCGTTCTCCCCCCCCCCGGAACAGAACCAGTGGCAACGTCGGTTCTGTCGGGTCACAAAGAGGTCTACTTGGGGAGTGCCCCACACTGGGAAGAGCTGGTGAGTGACCTCTGAGTGGAGCGACCACTCATGTTGGGAGGAGAAAACTCTGCTCAAGCGATCGGTGTGTGTGTTTTTGACGCCTGGCAGGTGGAAAGCCTTCAGGGAGATGTCGTGGGCTATACAAAACTCCCAGAGCCTGAGGGCTTCCTGGCAGAGGGCCGAGGACTTCGCCCCGCCTTGCCTGTTGATGTAAAACATTGTGGCGGTGTTGTCCATGAGTACTCTGACCACCCTGCCGTGCAGTTGTGAGCTGAACACCATGCAGGCTAAGTGTATTGCCCTGAGCTCCCTGACATTTATGTGAAAGGAAAACTCTGAGGCAGACCACATCCCTTGGGTCTGTGAGTTCCCTATGTGGGCACCCCAGCTCAAGTCCAATGCATCGGACACTAGGTCTAGGGACGGGGACGGGTCCCAGAAGGGAATCCCCTGGAGCATATTGACCAGGCAGGACCACCATTGTAGCAAGGTAATCACCTGTACTCACCTGGTACTGTGAGGACTTTGTCTAGCCTGTTCCGGGCCTGGGAGAACTCCGAGGCCAGCCAGAGTTGGAGGGGCCTCATCCAAAGTCTGGCGTGGTGGACCACATATGTGCACGCTGCCCTGTGGCCCAGGAGCTGCAGGCATGCCCTAGCTGTGGTCACGGGGAACTCTGTGACCGAGGCTATGAGCCCCTTCGGGGTCTGGAACCTGCCCAGGGGAAGGGAGGCTGTGGCCTTGGAGGCATCCAGGAAAGTGCCTATGAATTCTATCCGCTGCACCAGAACCAATGTCAACTTGGCCTCGTTTACTAGGTGGCCAAGGCTGGCACACGTCGCCAAGAGCAGCTCCATGTGGTCCCGTACCTGAGACCACGAGCTGCCCTTGAGCAGCCAGCCATTGAGGTAGGGAAATATCTGGACCCCTCGGCATCTGAGGCAGGCTGCCACGACCGTCATACACTTTGTGAATACCCTGGGCACGGTGGACAGGCCAAATGGGAGGACCATAAATTGGTAGTGGTCTTGTCCCACCAAGAAACGAAGGAAGCATCTGTGCCCCTTGAATATATGGATATGGAAGTATGCGTCCTGAAGGTCCAGGGCCACATACCAATCGCCAGGGTCCAGAGAGGGTATGATACATGCCAGAGAGACCATGCAGAACTGGCATTTGGCCATGAACCGATTGAGGTCTCACAAATCCAGGATAGGCCTGAGCCCCCCTTTCGCCTTCGGGATAAGGAAATAACGGGAGTATTACCCTTTTCCCCGGAACTCCCTTGGAACTCTCTCCACAGCTCCCAAGCTGAGGAGCCGACCCACTTCCTGCTGTAGCAGGGGTACATGTGACGGGTCCCCCCTGCTGTCCAAAGGAGGGGGGTGGGAGGGCAGGGGTGAGACACTGTAGCGTGTAGCCCTGGGAAATGGTGTTGAGGACCCAACGGTCCGATGTTATTCGGGACCCTTCCGTAAGGAACGCACACAAGTGGTTCCTGAAGACAAACTTTATTGGTAGGAGGGTCCGCTCCTGCAACCAGTCAAAAACGCCTCTTACCCTGCTGCTTGTAAGGGCCCAGGCTGTGGGGCAGAGCGAGACTGCCTCTGAGGTCACCTCTTTTGGATCTTGGACCTCTTATAGGCGGGCTCATATCTCGGCTGAGGAGCCAGGGTGGGAGCCTGCAGCTTAGGCTTGTCCTTGGCAGGCGGGGCGTAAAGCCTGAGGGTTTGCAGGGCAGTACGTGAGTCCTTCATGCCATGAAGTTTCACGTCTGTTTGTTCCACGAACAGGTCCTTGCCATCGAAGGGAAGATCCTGCATCACAGACTGCGCCCCCGTGGAGAGCCTGGACAGCAGTAGCCATGACACCCTGCGCATGGACACTGCAGAGGCCGTGGACCAAGCAGCCATGTCAGCTACATCCGACGCTGCCTGCAGAGCAGCCTTTGCGGCAGCGGCACCCTCCTCCACAAGCGCCTTAAATTTCTTCATTTCACACTCTGGAAGGGAGAGTTCAAATTTGGGCAGTGACCCCCACAAGTTAAACTCATAACGGCTGAGGAGGGCTTGGTGGTTGGCCACCTGGAGCTGGAAACTGGACAATGAATAAAAGCTTCCTACCAAACGCGTTCAGCCTTCTAGAGTCCTTATTCTTCGGTGTGGGTCCTGGGTGACCCTGTCTCTCCCTACGATTTACAGACTCCACCACTTGGGAGTTGGGGACCGGGTGGGTATAGAGAGATACTCGTGCCCTTTCGTGGGCACAAAATATTTGCGCTCTGCCTTCCTTGATATTGGCGCAAGGGAGGCCGGCGTTTGCCAGAGGGCATTGGAAATGTCAGCCACCCCTTCGTGCAGCAGTAGGGCCACTCTGCCCGGTACCAAAGATGAGAAGACATTGAAGAGCGAGTCTGAGGGTCCCTCCATCTCCTCAGCTTGGAGTTGGAGGCTCAACGCTACTCACTTCAGTAGCTCCTGGTGAGCTCAGAAGTCCTCCTGCGGGGCTGCAACCTTGTCATCCGGTGTGGGGGAGGAGGCCGGTATGGAGCTCTACACATCAGCCGGTGCCGCAGGATCCACCCCTTGGTCGGACTCCGTGTGCGGTGCCAAGGATCCACGACCCGCCGATCTATCCCTTGGAGGCCTGGATAGTGAGGCAGAGGGAGCCTCCGACGCCCCTGCTACCGAACGAGCCCCCTGGCTGGGCATGCACGGGGGGCCACTGGCACCACTAGCCTTGCCACGGGGGCCCTTGCCACTGATCGTGCTGTGGCACGGGCGGCACCAGCTGGTCGCGTTGGCTGGGCGGGGACATAGGGGGCCGCGTGTGGGTCGAGGTCGGGGTTACCAGTGACCTATCGGTATGATGGGAGCGGTAAGATCGATGGTGCCGAGAATGACGTCTGCCACGGGACCAGGACTCCGATGTCAAGGAACGGTGCTGCCTCGAGCTACTACTTCTCGAGGCACTGCGACGCCAAGATCCACGACGACACGGAGCTGACGATCCTCGCCAGGAGTCGTGGGCATGGTGCCTCGAGGAGAGAGAGATGGAGTGCGAACGGCGATGGCGCCCGTGTCGGGAGCAGCTACAGTAGGTCCAACGGCGCCTGTGCCTGTCCCGTCGATACTCTGCTCAGCGCGGAGCAGTGCCTGGAACTCCAATCTGACAGCACCTGTCATAAATGTAAAGGGAAGGGTAAACCCCTTGGAAATCCCTCCTGGCCAGGGGAAAGCTCCTCTCACCTGTAAAGGGTTAAGAAGCTAAAGGTAACCTCGCTGGCACCTGACCAAAATGACCAATGAGGAGACAAGATACTTTCAAAAGCTGGGAGGAGGGAGAGAAACAAAGGGTCTGTGGGTCTGTCTATAGTCTGTCTTTGCCGGGGATAGACCAGGAATGGAGTCTTAGAACTTTTAGTAAGTAATCTAGCTAGGTACGTGTTAGATTATGATTTCTTTAAATGGCTGAGAAAAGACCTGTGCTGAATAGAATGACTATTTCTGTCTGTGTATCTTTTTTGTAACTTAAGGTTTTGCCTAGAGGGGTTCTCTATGTTTTGAATCTAATTACCCTGTAAGGTATCTACCATCCTGATTTTACAGGGTGGATTTCTTCATTTCTATTTACTTCTATTTTTATTAAAAGTCTTCTTGTAAGAAAACTGAATGCTTTTTCATTGTTCTCAGATCCAAGGGTTTGGGTCTGTGGTCACCTATGCAAATTGGTGAGGCTTTTTATCCAACATTTCCCAGGAAAGGGTGGGGTGCAAGTGTTGGGAGGATTGTTCATTGTTCTTAAGATCCAAGGGTCTGGGTCTGTAGTCACCTAGGCAAATTGGTGAGGCTTTTTACCAAACCTTGTCCAGGAAGTGGGGTGCAAGGTTTTGGGAAGTATTTTGGGGGGAAAGACGTGTCCAAACAGCTCTTCCCCAGTAACCAGTATTAGTTTGGTGGTGGTAGCGGCCAATCCAAGGACAAAGGGTGGAATATTTTGTACCTTGGGGAAGTTTTGACCTAAGCTGGTAAAGATAAGCTTAGGAGGTTTTTCATGTAGGTCCCCACATCTGTATCCTAGAGTTCAGAGTGGGGGAGGAACCTTGACAGCACCCAACCAGACAACCTAGTGTGTGACAAAAGCGGAGGCCAGAGACTGTGCCCTGACAGGACGCTAAGTGGCGAGCGGGCCCAAAAGCAGGGCCCTGACCGGGATCTGCGTCGGGTCGGGGTCAACTACCTAGAACCCAGTGGTGGCTTGCCTCTAGAGCGGGGCCTGGGTGCCCCGGGTACCTGCAGAGTCAAAGTCTTCAGCCACCTGCAGGGCCTCCGGCGTTGAAGGCATCTGGACATCCGGAGAGGCCTGAGTTGATGCAGCCAGGTTGCTCCGCTCGACATGAGTCTGAGCTCTGGAGCTCGGGGGCAGGGGGGGAACTGGGGCTGCCCAACGTGGCTCTAGCCTCTCCCCCTGCTTTTTCTCGACACCGCTGAGAGGACTGGGCCTTTCTCTGTTTCTTAGACAGGGAGCAGTGCCGGCCACCGGAAGGTTCCGGGGGATCACTGCGCACCGAAGACAAGGTGCCCGGTGCCGAATCCGCTCGGCGCACCGTGGTTGGGGCCAGTGCCGACTCCATGAGAAGGGCCCGAAGTCTAATGTCTCTTTCCTCTTTGGTTCTAGGTTTGAAGGACCTGCAGATCTTGCAGCAGTCACTAATATGGGATTGACCCAAGCAGTGGAGACAGTCGGCGTGCTGGTCACTTCTGGACATCGAACGCCTACAAGAGTCGGACAATTTAAAGCCTGGGGCACGGGGCATGCCCCAGCCCAAACGCAAACTAACTGAACTGAAAACTTGTTGAACTAACACACACAGGTACCACTAACAATGAATGACGAGTTCTGGGACGAGCTGCAGCAAAGCGAAGCTGGAGCAAGTAGTTCCAACGCACCCTCACTGGTGGCAAGAAGGAACTGAGGATGTGGGGAGCATGCGGTTCCCCTTATAGCATGCTATAGGGGCACCACTCCAGGGATTGCAGCAGCGCTCCCCCTATGGGTACTGCTAAGGGAAAAAACTTCCGGCACCGGTGCACGTGGCAAGCATGCACAACTACTGTGGAATACACATGAGCAAGTGCTCAAAGAACCCTACTCAACCTAACGTACAATGAAACCTCCTTGCATGAGGACTGCTTTACAGGGGCCATACTAAACCCATGTGAAAAGCACAGACCTGTGAAATGTTTCTAGCCGAATGCTAAGCACACCCAGATGCTGCAGTTATATGATGATTCCTGCTATCTACCAACAGCAGAGAAACTGATACAGCAGCATTGAAGGCCAGTCAGAGTAAAACTGAAAAGGCACCAGTGTTGCCAAATGAATAAGAAGGAGGTACTGAGCTACAAGTGCTGAAGACATAATAAAAGATATTAACATTTGCCTGCCAAGAGATGCAGGAAGATAGCTATCCTGTCGTCACATATGAATCTAGGATAGGTGAGAAATAGAAGCTGTCCAGTGCATGGGGAGAGAAACTTGGAGGCAAAGAAAAAAGAGTTTGAATGAAACAGTAGTTTAAAGCTATTAGATGGGAAAAAAACCCACGCTCCTGTTAGTGTGCTGTTATTGCTGGGACAAAAACCTACTGATGACAGAAAGTTGGGCGAAGGAGCATTGCTTTCAAGTTAGGAATTGGTAGTTCGACCGCTAGATCATTAACTGTAGGAGTTTTTAAAACTCTGCAAAGCTACCAATTTCAGCAAGGAGACTAGCGGGCATTGGAAACAAACTGTGCTAGACTGCTTCCAACTAGCTCATCTGTTATCAGATAAATAGCGACAAAGAACAGGAATGATTCCCACCTCCCCCACCTGATGTATTCCACCTGTGGAAGCAGTTGCTGACAACACTAAAGAGGGGGCCCTTTAAACATAGCTGTGCTGTTCTACGGTAGCATGACTAGTGGGGGGGGGGGAGGGAAGTGGTGTTCATTGGAAAAACCACAAAACTGCCAAGCATTCCACAACCTTTTAATGTCAAAGCTGCCCAATATGTAGAGAGAAGCCTATTCTGCACAACATAAAGGACGGGTTTTTTAAGACTATGAAGCTGTAACAGTGTCATGTACCTTACTCTTTAGAAACAGTGCCTCAATATTTAGCTCTATCTAGCAAGTGGAGGATAGATCTGATGTGTCTATGGAAGCCCATGTTGCTATGATCACTGGAATGAACAAGAAGGTTGGTGTTACATTTTGTATTAGCTGTAGCTATTTCAGGACTGAAATTTTCTTGCCCTAGTAGATTGAGTTACTACAGTCCCGCCAGCATATAATGAGCCCAGCTGTAGCTTCTTCAATGTTTCCTGTAATGAGCATTGAGATTGACGATGAGGTGGTCTGTTATCTGAGTTAATTAGATTCTTCTCACTACTTCAGATGTTCTGCACATTCTTCATCTAAGCAGGGTATTTAAGACTTTTGGTAGCCATGGTGGATGGATTTAGTGGCTGCTTTGACAATAGCTTTTGACAGGTGAGCGTAATACTCTTTCAAATTATTGTGTGGTATACACATATACTCAGCAGTCAACTTCAAGTATTTTTCCAGTCTGCTTTTCTATAGTTCTACCACAATCTAGGGATAGTGGTTGTTACAGGGATCATCACTCCCATCCAAGTAAGAATGGGACAGTGCTCGCTGCGTGGGTAGTTGCCAAGAATTTCACAAGAGGCTAGTAATGGATGGCGCCCTACTGAGGTGACCTGACTGGACATGACAAGGTCTAGCAGGAAACAGTCACTCAGGCAAGTTTTGAGAAGCACAGAAGTCACCAGCCATACATTGGTATGAAGTGTTCCCAAACAGCTTTGCCACATGACTAACATGGCAAAAGCCAGAAGGAACAAGCCCTTTGAGGAATCGGTAGAGAGAGACTGGTTTAGATATAGACTGGCTCCTCCTCTAAGTGAGGAAAACATCTTTCAGCCTTTCTGCACTGGGAAACTGGGGAGAGCATTGAGCACCATGAATGCCAGAAAAGCATGTGGCTTTGACAAATTTTCACCTTGGTAAGAAAATGGCAGCCAATTTTCATATCCTGTGTCATCCAAGGAAACAAGATGCCAAAGATATGGAAGAAAGTATGGTGGTAGCTATACCAAAATCAGGAAAGGACCATTCCCTTCCAGCTATTTACCCTCCAATATCACTTCTTAGCTTTGCTTGCTAACTTCTGGAGCAACTAATTCTGGAAAGAATCATGCCCATGGTAAAGCAGGGTCTGGGTGATGACCAGGCAGATTTGAGACCTAATAGGAGCACTATTTGCTCTTTCCACCTATATAAAAAATGGTTTTCAGCAGAAGGAAAAAGTCAGGGGCTGTTTCTTGACTTGACAGCAGCATATGATACTGTCTGGCACGCTGGTTTGCTGGTTGTTACTACAGTGGGTTGTTATAGATGCAGAAATGATGCTTTGACATTGACAAGTCCAGGCAATGCTAGAACATGAACTGAGCAAATGGAGGATCCAGAAGAACAGACTAACTCAAGCATCTGTTCTTGCCCAACTTAGACAAGGGTGTGTGTGTGAGTGTGTGTGTGTGTGAGAGAGAGAGTTATCTTTTATTGGACCATCATTCTGGGACCGACCCAGCTACAACTACACACATCTCATGGTGGTCTTGCAGGAGGACTTTTCAGACTCCACACTGCTGACCCCAAGGCTACTGAATGGCTAAAACTTGTGTGATGTCTACCTAAGCCCTTTTGACATTTTGTTTTATTTCTACATCTCCCTACTTTGTATGTCGTATTTTGAACCTTTTCCCATCTTTAATGCACTGCTTGTTGCATTCACAGATATGAGCCCAGATCATCATGGGTGAAGTCTCATTGCGAACCAGCCCTTACCACTGTAGTATCTGAATACCTAACAGTCATTACTTAATTTATCCTTCAACACCCCCTGTGAAATAGGGAAGTATTATTCTCTGTTTTACAGACGGAAAATGCCCAAAGTGACACAGGAAGAATCTGGCAGAACTAGAAACTAAATCCAGAGTCCTACTTCAGTGCTTTAACCACCAGACCATCCTTCTCTCTAAACTTGTGGATATACAGCTTTTAGAAATTAAACTGCTAACTCTTGTCTATAATCAATGGATGCTGGAATTACAGACTTACCTTCTACCGTCAGTCTTGGATGACATCTCTAATTACTAAAATGGACAATTACAAGAGCTACGTTGCTTGCAAAACAAAACCATACCTGCTGGATGCTAGACTGCTAACAAGTTGGAATTGGTGTGGGACTCGTGACAATTGGAAAAGAATGCAATTATGTGTTCTGACAACAGGAAACGCTATCAGGTGATGGGGAGTCTGCACTGTACAGCAGCACCTTGGTGAACTGATTACCCATATACCAGATAGCAAGCCTGCTGCAGATTATGAGAGCTGAAAATGGCATATCCGCTTGTGAGGAACTTGAAGACCAGGAAGAAAAGGCAGCGCTTCACAGCTACAATCTAAAATGGAAATTCAGCAGAGATGGCCCAAGCTAGGCAAGGCATAGGACTTGTATCAAGATTTCCTTGAGCCATGTCTGCCTATTGATGAGCTGCTGTGCAGACTGGATACTAACATTATAGAGCAGTTTTTATCTACTGTCTTGAACCATGAATGAAAACCATTCATTTCATCCCTTTCCTTTACACAAATCCATAGCAAGGGGAAAATACTAAAGCTATTGCTTTTTTTAAATTCTTCTAAACAAATGTACGTTTTGATAAAGTTTCCAGGAATCAAGTACTAAAGTAATATGCTGTCTCAAATGTCTTATACATGTCATCTGAAAACACTTATTTGTGAAAAGTTAATTCAGGAAAACAGATTGAGAACAGGTTTCAGAGTAGCAGCCATGTTAGTCTGTATCCACAAAAAGAAAAGGAGACTTGTGGCACCTTAGAGACTAACAAATTTATTTGAGCATAAGCTTTCGTGAGCTACAGCTCACTTCATCGGATGCATTGAGAACAGATTTTTAAAGAGCAAAGATCTTGCTTTCACCCCTTTGGCTCCCTTTGCTATATATTTTAGAGGTGGGGGGCTTGGCATGTGTTTAGGGAAAATTCATGTTTTTAATGGTTTTAGGAAATGCTTCAGGCTATTCAGAGTCTGCACAGATGCTCATCAGCAGCCAACCATGGCTGAAGGAGCAGAAACTATGGATCGTAGAAATATGCCATCTTTGTCTGGGGAAGAACAATGCTTCTGCAGTGAAATACAATGGCCGTCTCTTATTTTCTACTCACCCTTAGAAAAAAAATGGAAGGGATCATGGAGTTGCCTTGCAGGGCCTCTGAGCTGAGTGAGGGAACATTAGCTCTGCAGCCACAGATATGCAAATCCTTTATGAGACCAACAATAGCAGAAAAACCCTGTGGGAGGAGACTGATAGCACAAATACCAGAGCTGGAGTGGACTCCTACACGTACAAAAATGACAGGTTTCAGAGTTACGTAAATCTGCATCTGAAAGGTAAAAGCATCATCCAAGAGGAACAGAGCTATAAAAGCCACCAGATCCTGAGTTGCTGACAACATCCACCTTAAATCAGCATTTGATACACACTTGTAATTATTACTGGACATTTTACAGCTTTCACTTAATTTGTCATCTATACTGGTTAATAGATGTACTACAGGGCCATAACATGCATTTTATTATTAATAAATCCAAAGTTCAAGGGCTGCACGATGCTGTCAGGATTGAGTGTTAAAATACGGCGCTATACATTAATAAGGCATGTATGTAAGAGAGTCTTTTTTTAGTTCCAACGTACCATTCTGGGTGGCAATTCCCATTCATAATGGTGGGAACTCCTCCAATTTAATGATACTTTCAATAAATCAGCCTGTCTGTGACTATGTCATTTGAGCAAAATCTGACACTCCTGTGCTGGCTTTTTAAAAGCCAGAACATATGTTACTAGAATTTTAATATCATCACTAAACACTCATTCGTGACTCTGAGATTTGTACCCAGATCTCTAGAGAAGTTCAGCTAATTCATTAAGCCACAGCAATATCTAGAACCCTGGCAATGTTAAAAGTTCAGGCTTGTCCTGTTACCAGTGCTAAAGTGAAGCCATGAAGGGTATAACAAAAACAAATCTACATACTACATCTCAGCACATTTTGAACATCTGAGTTATTTTTAGTTTAGAATTAGGTCACATTGTTTACCAGAAACGGATACTATTTTATATTCACACAGTTATGACCTAAAGTTAAATGCAGGGAAGGTTTTAACATTTACTTGTATACCTTAATTTTGGAGTGAAGATTTTAGATTTAGCAAGAGCACTCAATACATTCATGTAGACAAATGAAAAAAGACTGGTGTAGTGCTGGCTGAAGGGAACTCTCACCCGAGAGACTTATACAATGGCAACTGTCATTCTTGGATTTGAATTTCTCTTGACTTGTTTTGGGCCAAACAGTTGGCTCAAGCCAACCTTAGGCATCCACATGTAAAATCTTTATTCAACATTTAAAAAGACAAACCACTGGTTCCTCCCAAGGTATCCTCTCAGCCAAAGAGAGAGAAAAAAAAATACAGACTACTTATAGCAACTTCCACATAATCAAGCCCAAGGAAATTTACAACACAAAGTCCAAGCAGCACCCCTTTCCTATTTAATTGGATGAATCAGAAAGTATCCTTTAGCCTATGCCTTTCAGACCTCACAGGGAAGAGAGTTACAAGTCAGAGGGGCCAGAGTCATCAGATGTCCGATGTCACTAGACCCCAGACCCATACAATAAGTTCTGAAGGTCACTGAAATGCATGGTGCCAGATTAATAGAGCTCTAAATGTCAAAGCGATTTCGTATGCCATACAAAATGTGATGGGAAACCTAATAATGGAAAATAGGTTGAAAAGCCTGCTATCCTCTAATTCCCCAAAAGGCCTTTTTTTTGAGATGCTTAGCCCACTGCAGTCAATGATAAGGTTATTCATGGAGGAGTCCTTATTTGAACATTATTCCGGAAAGTAAAACACAAAACCTATAGTAATTTCTGCAAGTACACAGGCTTAGTATTGGACATTGTTCTGAAACTGTAGAGACCAAAGCTACTGGGAGACCCTACGGACTAGTTTAGAGAGTTACCTAATTTAATCGCTGAGCATTTTCCACCACTTGTACTTTGTAGCAGTTTTATATACAGCCTCAGTTCATAGAACAAGAATATAAACTTTAAAAAAATGTTTTTTTTAAATGCACATCATCTTTAATCTGATACCTTGAGCAGTTTCGTACTCTAAGTGGGCAGGCATGAATATTAAATACACCGAAAAAGGCTTAGTTGAATACTAAATTACAAGGCATACCATTTCTGTACTATGATACAGAAAGTTTCCATTTGCAATAGTTTTCTTACTTTTGTTCCCTGATATTGCCAGTAGGTTTCATGTAACCACTCCAGAGACCAACAGAAAATGGCTGTTTAACAGAGATGGACTTCTCGTAAAGGAGCAGAAGACTACCTATACTCTACATTTACTCCTAAGTCTGGAGCAGTCTCTTACCAGATATGGTGCAACCTCCCGTGCAGGTTTTTCCTACACAAATAAAATTTTAAAACTTAACAGTCTTTTTGGTGGCTAATGAGTAAAAACATTTCTCCCACAAAAGCAAACACTTTATATTTTCATGTAATACAGATCTTGGACATTAGATGGCAATCCCCCTTGCTTCATTTTTTTTATAGGAAGGCTGTTATCCATTCCAAAAATCAAGCGTCACCTTCTTTTAGAAAGGATAGTAGATGCCTTATATTCGAAATGTAAAAAGATAAGGTGTTGAAAATGCAGGTTGTTTTGCTTTCTTAACTTATTTAGTATTAATTTGTCACATATCAGGAAGTTGTATACAATTTCAATTTTTCTTTGAGTAAGATATGCGGGTGCTAACTATTGCTATAGAAAAATTCAGAGGAACATTTTATAAGGCAGAAATAGTGGTGTGGTCTAATGGACATCCCATGCTAGGATTCAGATTTTCCTGTGCTGATGTCCGTTTGTCATCAGTAGGTGTATCAAAACCATGGTTTTAAAACTCATTCCTACTCTTCTCATTTAATAAAGGCTTCCCCAAGGATAGCATTAGCCAGTGTAAATTCCTTGCTGGGAATTGGAATTGTGAAATTGAATAAAACTGGATACTATATATTGGTAAAAATGATATAGTTACAAATCATTCACAGCAGACACTTTTGAGAATTGCATAACTGGTTCCAAAAAATCAGTTCAACAAAAAGAATTCAAATAACTTCAATGCATCAGACAGAATTTGCCACACCTGACCAGACTCGTGGCCTTTCAAGTTTGGTATCTAGCTTTTTTATGGTATCCTATGTGTGATGTTTTACAGAAAGGCCAGAATAATGCACCTAGTCAGCTGTGCAGTGAAGCATACAGGGAAAAAATCCTCCCTGACCTTCATTAACTCTGAATGATCTATTAAAGGGGAAGTACAAGCCATTTTGATTTCTCCTCATTTAGGGTGCATGCATGTGATTCATTCATACAATATTCACTTTCTAGCTTTTCATTTCTAATCTTGTATTTTCATTGCTCATGAAATGCTCTTTTTAGGCCAAGTTCTGTTCTCTCATACACACCTACATCTCACTGAATTTGGCCCTTGGAACATTGGCCTATTTGAGACCTTGCGTCAATCTCTACTGCAGATCAGCTTAAAGTTCTCAGCCAGCTACAATTCTTAAGGCAGACAGTATAACGTTCTCCCAATGAGCATTAGGATTTACCCACTTCAGACATTCTGGGAAACATTTTCAGCACCGTGCATGGGTTTATTTGTCACTGGACTTGCGTACCCACAGAAGTTAAAAATCTAGTTTTTCATGCACAGTAGTGGAAGTCTACCCCTTTAACTTCATGTCAGGAGAGTTGTGTGTATACCCCGGTGATACAACAAAGTGAAAACAGTAGTTCTCAAACGATATATTATCTCAAATATCCAAGGTCACATAAGGGTACAAATCAGTAGCTCTCCAGAAAAGGCTTTGGTTTTAGAAAAGTGGGTCATTTTTAGTTTCATGTAGGTTGTTTGACATGGTGGTTTCTGGCATCACAAGCTCTGGTCTACAGGATACCACAGAGCCTTTGTGTCCCTTGCTGACACTACAGCATTGTGTTTTTCTACCCATTAACCAAGGATAAATGACCTAGATATTGTGCCTATTAAAGCCTCATTTTTCTTTTGCCCTTTTGTTCTTTAGTGTACCACATTATCACATGCTGAACGCATTTTAAAGTATTCTCAGTCCCACATGCCCTTTCGAGGGAGTAATGCAAGGTTTTTGTGTGTTTTTCTGTAGTGAGTTAGAGTGGAATAATGCAAAGGTAATTCAAGATTTTTCATCCCGCTTAGGCTCCTGAAGACGAATCAGTTCAACATATTACTAACAGTTAATCTAGTAAAAGAGGATATAACAAGAAACTGTACAAAAAGCCACAATGATGTATTTTGCTTCTACTGCAAATACAACCCCAACCCCTCAAAAAACCAAAAACCCCACACCTAGAGAGAGAGAGAACACCATTGGTCATGTCTCTAAACGCTACATTCTGTAATCACAGCTCTGCATATCATGGGCCACTTTTATTAAAAGCATCATTACTACAGTTGGCAGCAATTTACATCTTATCTTACATGATAGCAGTTCCCAAAGAAAAAAATGAAAAGACATCACAACAAAGGAAACAATACATTTACAAAGTCATGTCTGTAAACTTCAAGGCTAGTTTAGAGTTGAGGTAATGCTGTTTAGCTTTGTGGCTAAAGTAACAAAGTCCTTTAATTTAAAAAAGGTACCTGATTTTCTTTTTTTTTTTCTCTTTCTTTTTTTTTTGTTTATACCAGTGCATTACAAGATCACGAGACGATTAAACTGTAGTTTTATCCTGTAAGAACCTTCTCAGTGGGTTAATTTCCAAAAGGTACTCTTCACATTCAACAGCTGCCTTATTATTGCTGTGTCTCAAGACAGAGACATTCACACTATCATGGAGATTGTCAGAAAGAGTGTGTGTGTGTGGGTGTGTGCACGCGCGAGTGTATGAACTCCCATACAGTCAAAATGATGCGCAAGTATGATATGTATGGTAAATTTCATCTTGACCTTCACAGCAAAAATTAAAAATAAAAAAAATTAAATATATAACTTCATACTTCCTTTAAGCAGCACTTCCTTCTATTAGTGCCACTTGATTACAAATTGCTGCTTTTATAATAATACCAATGGTACCAAAAGAAAAAAAAAGCAGAGCATTATGTCAATTTCCTTAAAAAGACATGATCACCTCTCAAATTTCATCTCTCCTAGGGATAATAAATAATGCACTGCACAATACTTAATGACCAAGATACCTTTTGACACATCTGTATAACATGACTTGAAACTTTTTTTTTTTGCTACACTATGTTACAGAACAGCTTATAAAAACTAAGTATGGACATTAACTGTGAGTGTAAACAGTAGGACTACCACTTGTCAAAAGTTTAAAACACTTTAACTGTAATTGGTACTGGTTATTCATCATTTTCATTGTTTTCTATTTCATCCCCCCCGTCAAGCGAGTCTAATTCTTCACCCTGTGCTATTTCATCTTCTAAAACGGAGGAATCTGCAGTTTTATCAAGGCTCTCCTCTGCATCACTGCCTTCTAAATTCTCCTCTTCTTTAAATGCAGCCCCTTCAGTTTTGTCAGTAGCCTTTTCTTCATTGGAGCCCACTGCATTCTGAAGTCCGGCTAATCCTGGGAAACCAGGCAGTGTCAATCCTCCCAGTCCTGGAGGTAGAAACATAGATGGGTAGAACAGGCCAGGAGCCATGGTGGACAGCAGGAAAGGATTGAAGGCCAGAGGGTTTGTGGGCAATCCAGTGTTGTTGCTGGTGGCGGTGGCAGCAGTGGGAGCACTGACAGATCCATTTGCAGAGTCAGTAGCAGAAACAACGTCTGTGCTTTTCTCAGAGTCTTTGTTCTCCTCTTCGTTCTCATTTTTCTTCTCTTCTGCTTTTGAAGTGCCATCTTCAGTTTCTCCTTGACTGGAGGCAGGAGTGGTGTTTCCAGGAGCAGCTGTTATGGGGTTATTCAACAATCCACCCAGTCCAAACATGTTGGGCAATCCTGCCATCCCTGGCAACATCAGAGGCAGCATGGCAGCTGGATTTTTAGAATCACCTCCAGCAGCCGCAGCTGTTGCTAGTCCTGGAGGGAAGCCCATGAGACCGGCAAGCTGGAGAGACTGTAGATTCTGTAGATTCTGAAGGCTTGTGAGGTCCATTCCAGCAAATAGACTGTTCATTAGCAGTGGGTTGATTCCCGAAGTTGAAGCTACAGCGGCAGCTGCTGCAGCTGCTTTGGCAATTTCACTTTTTGGCCTTCTTCCTCTTCTGCTTGCTCCTTCCTCTCTCACAACTGGTCCTGTGAGAAGACGGTCAAACATGGACTCTGGAACAAAACCCTGAACAAAGAGGTGAAAAAAAGATTCGTTATCAATATACTTTAAATAGGAATGGTTGATTATGCACTGTCAGTGTTCAATATTCAGCATATATGTTTAATGTGTCATGAGAGAGAGAGAAGAATTGTTATACAATATTTTGAATTCTTCCATGTTGGTTATAACAAAAAAACCTCAAATTTGGCAAATGACTAATGGAGACCGACTAACATGAATGCTGGGAGCTGGCAGAAAGCATAGGAAACGGAACAAAGTGAACAGCAAAAAATGCTAATTTTATACATATCATCACAATGATAGGACAAAACATGCTGAATAGAATCAGACCTGTGAAACACACATTTCACAGACTGCTCACCAAATTCAATTAAAATACGATGAAAACACTGCAATTACACGCTGGTCACGGTTTTTCTGTTTCTACTGAACTACTGTTTATCAGCTGGGCATTACCCTACACTTTAACAGAATAAATGAGTATTTGCAGCGTTGCTTGCTTCTGCTTCAGACCAATCTTTTAAAATGAACAGCCGGAAAAGTTAACCTCTGGATGCTGGTTGATACCAATATGAGTCAATTGAAGAATCCATTTCTTATATGGATGTGACCATTATTTGATTCATATTCAATTAGTGAATGAGTATTTGTATTTAGCAGTCACTCATATTTATATGATTATGAAAAAACCTTAATGTATAATAAATGTTCAAGGTAGCCACTAGTGCACGATCTACTGCAATCCCACGCATGTTTCTATCATCCTCTCCCAAATGCCGGATAACCCCATCCTGCCACTAATATTTCCTTAGTTCAAAACAAGCTACAGGCTAAAGGCTTAACAGTCAATGCCTATGTGGGGAAAATGTATACAGTGTTTATTTCTTTTTGCAAATAAACTTTAAATGGAACACAACTGAGTCTTATACTTACAGACTGCTTAACAATATCAGTCCAGTCTGGAGCAACAGCAAATTCAGGATTTTCTTCCAACCACCTTGGCAGGTCCTTCATTGGAGGGGCCATAGCTCCACCCATCTAATTACAAACATTAATGACTCTTTTAAAGAATGAAACAATGCACACATTTCATATGCAGTAGATTAATTTTATTTTCTAAAAGGAGGTTATAATGACTTTTAGTGGTGCAATTCAGAGGTGATTAAGGGATACTGTCCATCTTAGGTCATGTCTTTGCTGAAACTTCATGTGGGGCCAGCTTGGGTGTAAATCTATAGTGTTCTAGCATGGTGTGTACTAACTGTCTGTATAGACAAACCCTTAAATACTAGTTGGAAGTCTGATTATTTTTGAATTAATATTTGTAACTCAAGCAGAGTCAATAATTTAAAAAGTTAGTTAAATATTTCATTTTAAAAATTTCACAAAGAAGTCAAACAAATTGTTCAGCAAATTATTCACCCACTAGCTAAAAGAGATGTAAATTGGGGGGGGAGGGGGGCTGCAGGCCCCCTAAATCATCTTGGCATGAAAGACTTGCTTCCTGGGTGCTAGAGATGCTGTGAAACGGCTCTAGCAGAGTAGAGGACTAGTCAAAGTATTACCTTCTTTCCATTTCGTTTATTTACAACGGGTACCCTCTCTTCTCCTGTCAACGTGTTTATATCCAATTTATTAGGGTTTCGACATCTGTGTCGTTTTTGCTTCGGCTTCTGAAATGGGGAAAACAGCACATCTGCACTCTTCTAAAAGGAGAAAACAAAATGTATTGCTTTAGGTTTTTCCATTTTCCGGTCAAAAGAAATAACCCTTCAACCAACTCATTGCAACAAAATTTTTTAGGACTCTATATAGCCAATTTCCTTTCTTTAAGATTTTCTCAAAAATCTTATCCCTTTTTTGCCAGAGGGAAACAAACATTCTGCACAATTTGATGTATATTTTCCAATACACACATCGCTGTTAAATGTAAATATAAAAATGAAGTTAAAATAACAACCTATGGGTCCCATTTTCAATGAAGTCTAGGAGAAAACTAGGACTGACTTCAACAGGACGTAGCATCAGACACTATATAAGTATGCCTGGTCTTCACAATCTCTTTCAAGAAACTTGCTTCAATTTCTCAAGCCTTAAAGCCACACTAATTTGATATAAGCTATAGTTTTATATGTAACATCTACTTACTGGTACATAACTTGGCATATCAACAGTATAGGTAGGATGTGATTTAAGCCATTCAATTAAATCCTTGTTTTTAGGAGCATCCTCTCCCACCAGCCTGGTCCCATCCTCTAAGTTAATTACAGGGATCCGAGTGTCTGGGTCCAGTTGTCCAGGAGATGGAATGTTTCTTGCTGGTGGGGTCTCCATATCGTCTTCAAATACTTTGGTCACTTCTGCATCCTCCTGCATAAAATTGATGCGGGTATGAATTTTCTCGTCTAAGGAATATTACCTGGGATAAGTGATTTCCCAGAATGACTAGCTAAAATCAGAGCTTACCCATCAGAGAATCTCCCTAGACTATTAAAGGTGTTTGAATAAATCTTACCATAGAAAGCAATATTGTAACATTAAGGACATTTGCGAAGTTTAGCGATTATTTTACAAGTGCACATTATAGCCCAAAAGCCCAGTTTTGAGACTACTTTCTAGCTGTTCCCAGTGCAGAGTCCCTGATCTTTCCTCTTTTCACCATAATTAGTATTCAGTAAAACCTCAAACTGGAATTCCATTTTCTCAGTGCACCTGTAAGGTTTTTGTGAAGAGTGAAATTTGTAGTTACTATTTAAGAGGTGATTACTACACATAACAAAGTTGTCATTTGTCACAGTTAAAAGTGCTTAATTTGAAATTCATAACATTTTGGTCTTTAACTGAAGAAAATATAGCTCCGAATATGAACGAGGAGCTGATGGACTTAGTAAAAAGAGGAAATTTCTACACAGTAATTTTGACTACAATAGCACTCAGATACCTAGAGTAATAGATACAGAGGAACAAACAGAAAAAAATACTGCTCTCTTACAACAGTCAGCGATGTCCGTTTGTTGCTCATAAACAATAGATCAAGCCCTTCTACATTTTTCCTCCTTCCTCTCCTCCTCTTCATGGGCGGTTCTCCATCCATTAAAGAACCATTTAGTAGATGCCTTGTGGGTGTGCGTGAAAGACCTGCTTGCAGCAACTCCATTTGAGTTTTAAAGGCATCAGACACTGGTGTGGACACATTAGGCAAGATAAACTTAGAAGTAACAGATGAAAAATTTGAGGTAGAACTTGTTGCCTCTCGTGAGGCCTTTGATAAATCTACAACTTTTTCTTGTCCATTTTCTGAGACCACCTGAGACTCTCGTAACTGGGCAACCATTTCCATAAGATTTCTCCTCTTGGCCGCTCTCTCAGCCTCAATTTCAATCTTTCTCCGTCTCCTCCTCCGCTGACGTGGGACTGATAAATTGAGTGCATCTTCCTAATAAAAAATGAGCATTTCTAATTACCAATAAAGCTGTTAGAATGTTAGAAAAAATCTGATGGCCCACTTGACCATAGGAGAGACAGATTGCACAAACATTTTAAAAGACAGAAAGACCTCATTTTATTCAATAAAGCAGTTTAAAGCAGCCTATTTTTCTTTTAATCTTCCCACCCCCCAGTTACTTAACATGCAAAATGAGGTTCCTTTTTCTATAATGTAACCAGAAAGATCCAACTTGCCTTTGATAACTGAGGAGAAGCAGAGATATCTTCACTACCACTGATGCTGGCTTGACCAACCATGGAGAGCTCTGCAAAGCTCCTTTTCTGTAGAGGGCTGTCCACAGCTGTAGGAGTATACCCAGGTATAAGCCCCTGGAAATCAAACATCTGGCGCCTATTTACTGGCCACTTCCCTTTTAGCACTGCTTCACAGATGTTGTCTAATCGGTTGATCATTACTCGGTCCTGCATAAAGGAGAGTATATAATGAACATTTGGTGTGAAAGTAGTCATTTAAACTCAGTCAGACTAAGCACAACTGCACAGTTTAATAGCCTGGAATACTTGAGAAACACAAGCAAAAATATTTAACAGAACTCTTACCGACCAGAAAATAAACTAGTTGTCTAAATAAAACAGTTTACATGTTCTAAATAAAACAGTTCTAAATAAAACAGTTCACATGTTGAGAATTATGGTGGAGAGAGATGAAGTTACTTTTCATAGTTTAAAACTAAAGCGTGTGTTGGGGGAAACTCGTTTTCTATAAAGAAATATTACACTAGTTGACACGTTTACAAAGCACTCACTATTGTTTACATAATGCTAAACTTCAGTTGTTCAGCAAAATCATCAGTTAGGACAGGAGAATTAAAATATTTGCAATCAGTATCTTAAAGCGATGGTATTTCAAATCCAGCAGGCTGGATTCTGCAATTCTGTCCCAGGAATTGGTTCCTCATTAGCGTCACTAGTAATAAAGTTCAACATTATGAAACGGGCACCAACCTAGGGACATCTAATGAATGTCAATTTTCATTCCACACCCATCATCACTTCAAATTTCATTGAAGCGTGTACATTAAAAAAAATTCTAAGTACAGTTTAGTTTACTTAGAATTTACACAGATTAAAAGCATGTGTTACTATGAACCTTTAAACTCCTTTGGTGAAACTTTCTGAATCTAGCAATAGCTGATTTTAGCATTTTTAATGTTTTCTAAAATTATTTTATGAAATGAAAAAGAAGGATCACTTGATTTTTCCGTTTCAGTATTCAATGATTTTGTATTCTAGCTTGCTTGAAATATACTGAAAAACACTATATGAAAAATACTGCCGATTAGGGGGAATAGGATCGTCCTTTAGCTTCCTGAACAGCAGAACACTGCAAAAACCACTAGCAAGTCTCAGCAGCTGCAGCAGACTGCCTGCTTTCCCCAGGAATAAGCCTATTAGAGCAAGTTTTGTTTCTAAACCAGATGGCCCTGTTATGGTGATTAGTAAGCTTAAGACTATTACTACTTTATTTCTCTCCCTACCCTCTTTGCAAAACCGGGAAACAAATTTATAAGGATTTGTCACAAAATCAGTTTTATAGAGGTTTCCTATTAAATAATTTTCTGCATTGTGACAAAAATAAAATACAAGATAAAACTTCATCTACAGTTGCTGCTTACGTTTACAGGAAACCTTAATACAATTACATCTGTCAACATTATATAATGGTTCCATTATATAATGGAACAAGTAGGTCATTCGTATGCTCTCTCTACAATCTCCTCACCCCCAACATAAATGGTGATCTTCCAAACCTCTGCTCTTAACACTATAGGAGCCTCTGCAGATGAAACCTATAAATCAAGGTCATACATTTGCTTCTATCAACGAAAGTGTGACTCTGTTGACATAAGAATATATAGTTTGCGAGAAAAATAATGTATTTTACCAGCCTGTATGTACCAAAGAACTTAATGTAACTCCTACTTTTTCTCTGCCTACTCTCAAAGAAACTGAAATTTACAACCTTATTTCATAAACTTCCTAGGTCTCTCTTAGACCACTAATAAAATATGTTGTGAATGTTAGAGAAACATACATACTGCAAAAGTGAAAGACTATTCATGAAATAAAGCAGGAAGTTTTCCATATTCTATTCATACTGAGGAAGGTACCACTCAATCATGAACCAACCTTAGGCCAGAAAGAAAAGGCAAACGTTCTCTCATGAAGCAGCTGAGCGACTGAAGGATCTCCATCTTCCAAATAGAATCCATCACGGGTTTCATCCCTTGCAGTGCTCATAGATGCATTGCTTTCTTCATCAAAATTCTTACCCTGAGAAACTGTTCCTGCTGAGGAATAACAATCACCAAGTATTAGCTACAAACAAACCAATCCTAACTCAAAATCTTTGGTTGAAATGTGGAATGTAGAGGAGAAAGGTACACTTTTTTTTTTTAAAAGAACAAAATTCGACAAAAAATTTTTGGTCTTTTTGTCATACGGATTAGTCATGTTGCAGCTTCAGAGTTGAGTAACATTTGGCATAAACACTATTCTTTTTCCAGAGGAGCTTTCCATACCCTACTGAAGAAAACCACTAACTTAAATTCTTCTACTATAAAATGCTGACCAAAACCTTGCAGAGGTCAAACTATTGGCATTTCAGGGTGAAAAAAGTGGAATTTAATATAACATTTTGTTAACCCTTTCAGAGAAGGATTTCAGGTTTCTACTGAAAGATTTTAAAACAGTAACTAAAAAGTAAGATTGATAATCTTGAGGCACAGTAATGCTTGTAATTTAGACACTTATTGAATAATTGTTGGGGCATATCCTTTGCCCTTCTACAGCCTCTCTGTGCTCTGATGGTGCGAAGGGCCTATATTATTGGCTCAATTAGCTATCTTGATATTGACCTGCTGTGGGGGAATCCCCAGGTGAAACAGGGCTGTTGTAGCTGCTCTTACACCACCCTATTTGGACCATTGGCCTAGGGAGAGTGGCTGGGGAGCAGATGCATCTGTCCAATCCTCAGCTGCCATAACGGCTCCTTGGATGCCAACTATCAGCTGGCACAACTTTTAACATTAGCTTCATGACTGTTCTATGTTTGTCAAATCATTTCTGTGTGCATTACCTTCAGGTTGGGAGGACTCTTCTGATTTGTCATCATCATCAAGTTTCTCCTCTTCGTCCTCTTCTGAACCTTTTTCAGAAATAGATTTTGGATCTACATCTGTACTCATTTCTATAGCTTTCCTTTCACATTTAACAGGTCCAGGCTCAGCCTCAGCATCACATTCCTGCTTAATGCCTTTTTCTGTAATATCTGTCTCCTCTTTAATATCAGACTTTTCTTTGGCTGCTGAATTTTCAGACCCCTCAATTTTAGACTCAGCTTGTTCTGTAGCCTTGTCGTCTTGTACTGGTGTGGATGGAACAATAGGGGGCGTTTGACTGCAGCCAGCACCCAGTGGGTTTAGTGAAGACACACTACTTGCATTACCTGCCCCTCTGTTTTGAGCAAAATTTCTGTGGGCATCAAGAAAAGAGAGTTCAGGGTCATTCAGGATGTGATAATCTGTTCTACTGACTCCATGTTTAGCAGCACCAATCAGTAAGTCTTTGTCATGTTTACCACACTCCCACCACTCTGGCAGATCCAAGCTTGGCTGGCACAATTTTAGCCTCTCCCCCAACTGAGGGTGATGGAGAACCTGCTCACGGATTTTCCGTAACAGTTCTATGCGATATAAAGTTCTAGACGCACGCTCCTCTGTGATTGGCTCAATCATGGTGGAAAGATCAGGTGGTTCTGTAACAAAATTGGATTTTCATTGTTTAACCTGATTGAATATATGAGTTGGTTTTTAAAAATTACAAAGTTTGTAATTTTTCCAATTACTACGTTTTATTATCTAATCCTGTTTCAACAGGATTGGTCTCTTGATTTTAAGAGAGTAAGTTATTCATGTGGATTTTTATTATTATAAACTTACCTTCATCTGGTTTGGCTGGCATTCGGCATACCCGCCTGCACATAGTCACAAAACAATTGAAGTACTTCTCCAAACTTTCATCGGACTTCTTATCGAGCCTAGCAAAAGCTCTGAACTGGTTCCAGTCAAACTGCTGTTTCATAGGGTCAAAAATAATCCCAAAAGTGGAAACTACACGATAAAAATCCGCTTCTTCTCTTCTTGTCCATCTAGAGTGCAAAAAATTAAGAATAGTTAGAACAAGGCCTGACAACAGTTTAGATGCACCTGAAGACCCCAAAGATCAACTATTCATCCAAAGCAAAACTGAAGTGATGGCAACATACATTTTCATAGATATCCTCCTCTGGCATTTGGGGGAAGAAATCTTAAACTCACTTTTGACGTTTTTCAGTTATTATAGCTTCTCTTTCTGCTTCTAGTGCTCTCACTTCCTCCCTAGGCCGACGTCTCCGTCGGTCCGTCTTCATTAGTGCCTCTTGCCTCATTTGTTGCCTTTTATAGCTGCGCTGATAGGCAGTAATGAGGCGACGCAGACGGGTAGTCAGGGTTGAAGTGGTGGGCCAGTAGAGTTGGCCTAACTCAGCATTGCTTTCACTGTGCTTGCCTAGAGAACAGAAAAGTATTTGTGTATTGTAAGGATAACATTAGGCATGTCAAAAGTCTTTATTACTAAACAGGATTCTAATTTTGTAAGGTGAAAGTATACTTCATTACTCTAGAAGTGAAATAAATAAAAATTGGGAATAACTATTTTTGTTTGAAAGGGAGGAATAGATAGGATTAGTAAAAAACCTACCTCAGAAAGTTACACAAGCATTTGTCAGATTTATGTATAGCCAACTGCCTTCCTCTGATTCCTAATATTTCTATCACATGCACCTTCCTTATTGACTTTGTGACATCAAGAGATTTACATTAGAGAGTAAAGTTAATGCGACAGATCTCTAAACATATGTACTAAAGTTATTCAGTCCCTTATGAGGAAACACTTAAGTTTACGATTTCCTATCTTATTATTTTTCACTCTCTTACACTTGGCAAGCTTCCTCACTACAGAGAAAAACATCTTAAATGATTTCAATATTATCCACTAGAAAAATATCAATGGCTAGACTTTCATATCTGAAATATACAGGGTTTTTTTTTGATCATCCCATAAACCCCACTGTGTAATCAGAAACTGAACAAGACACATAATAAAGTGGGATGGTTCACAAGTAGCTAAGAATTAATGGAAAGATCTAAGACAGCGGTTCTCAAACTGTGCATCAGGATCCCAAAGGGGGTCGCAACCCCCTTTGAATGGGGTCACCAAGGCTGATTTAGACTTGGGGGGCCCAGGGCTGAAGCCTGAGCCCCACTGCCCATAGCCAAAGCCCAAGGGCTTCAGCCTTGGACAGCGGGGCTCAGGTTGCAGGGCCCGTGCCTGGGACTGAAGCCCTTGAGCTTCAGCTTTCACCTCCCTGCCCAGAGTGGTGAGGCTCGGGCTTTGGTCCCCCAACCTGGGCAGTGAGGCTCAGGTGGGCTCAGGCTTCAGTCCCCGCTCCTGGGGTTGTAAAGTAATTTTTGTTGTTAGAAGGGGTCGTGGTGCAATGAAAATTTGGGAACCCCTGATCTAAGACTCCGAAAGATTTGGCTTTTCTAAGCACTAAAAAGTTTTAACACAGATTTGTCCAAAAGGACCAAGCTAGTACAAAGTATTGGCATTAATACAGATAGCAAACAAACACGTAGTTTGCATTAGCCCTTCCCTTTTCACTTTCACAAGACCCTTACTTGTCGTGTGGCTCTCTATGGATTCTTCTTTATCTTCTGGAGGTGAGTTTGCAAATTCCTTTGAGAAAGACAAGAGTTATTTTAGTTTTAGGTTTCAGTTGTGCTTTATCTTTTAGAGGAAAAAGGGCCATCTTTCAAAACAAACAAACAAAAAACTAGCAGCAAAGTATGATTGTCGCAAATGTGTTTTATCTGGTAGCTTGTGAACTTTTATAATTAAACATCATTCTAAGAACATTTTAACATAGGCACTGAATGTCAACATTACACATGTGAATTACTACATTGAGGTTCTTACATCAATTTCATCCTTGAAAGGAGTTCTGGTTGGTTTATATTCTGGATCTTCATCCTCTCTGTCAAACTCTCCTCTACACAAAATTTAAAATAAGAATAGTTATCAGAACAGAACTCAAGTATTTTTCCCAAAACAACACATATTACTGATGCTATTGGTCTCAAAAAAGAAGTGACAAAAACCGAACAAGTATGAAAAAACAACCAAGCATCCATTTGTGATGATGTATTAATACACAAATATGTTTCAAGTTCACCTGTCTCAATTTATCTGCTTCTCTGAAAATATTAGTTTGAAGTATTTTTTACACTATATTAATTAATACATTATCACTTAGTATCCTCAAGTTAGATGTAAACACAATAAGTGAACTCACGCCAATATATACAGCATTTATTTTATTAAAATCAGTTTATTATTTATTTATAAATATCCTTCTTACCCATCACCACCATCTGCTAACATATCTGTCCCTCTCTGTTCAGCAGCTATGGCCTTGGCATCAGGCATACCAACCCGTTCCAGAAAGCACAGCGAAGGGTCAGCTCTCATAGAATTGTACTTCTCATAGCCTGTATCGGGTGCAGTAGAAGGCGGGGAAGGGAAGGGAAGGGAAAGGAAGGGAAGGGAAGAGAAAAAAAAAGAAAAGAAAAATCACACCACAACTGAACAGAATGATTTATGTCATAAGGACAAATGGCACATGATTTATTTTCATAAAACAAACAAATCTCTTCCTCATCATCACCATGACTTGAATCAAACTGTTTCATAAAGAAACTCAGGATCCTAGAAATTATTTTCTTTCTACTCATGTAACAAAATATTCTCGTATGGGTAACTTGGCCAATATAAAAAGTACTAATGTGAAAACATTTTAAACCAATAGTAAACACTAAACAGGAAGATATTCAAGGCTTTTCTTCAATATCCAATTTTATAAAGCATCTTACTGGTTACTTTATGACCTCTGCAGCAGTTCTCCACATTCAACCCCCTTCTCCTTCACCCCCCACCTCCCGCTCTTTCTGTAGCTCTGGCCCTGCTGGAACCCGCATTATAGCTGAAAAAATGCTGCATACATGGGTTGTACGCAAGGCCAGCGAACCTGTCTTATTAGGTTTAGGATGATGCATGTCAGTAAGATGACACTGTTCCCTCTATAGTTTTCAAACTGCTGTTTGCTTTTTTTACTGCCCAAGTTGACTAGATGGAAAATGGCAGATCCCAACAGTGCACTGCAGGAAAATGATTTTTAGACGAGACTTGCCTCAGCTGAGCCCACAAAACTGAGCTGCTGTACATAGGCAGAACAGCACAATTCAATTAGGATTTGTACTACAACACACTGCTCCTAACTGCTGTAGAGCCTCAAGCCAAACTGTAATCATGAAAGGTTTTATAAGCCATCATTCTCCCCTTTAGTCAGGCTGGGCTGCTGAGAATACCTCTGCGACCTCCAGAGAATTGGGATTATAATCAGGAATCGCTCACTGTATATATCATGCCAGCTCTGCATCCCCAGCCTTTCAAAGTTAACAAGGCTGCATCCCACTCAAGGGAGCCGGGAGTTCTCAGCACTGACATTTGTGAAATATTGCTTGGAACAAAGCCCAGGAGGCACTTGTACAGATTAATAGCAGAGGTTAAGCCCACCGTCCACTTTGACACTGGCTGGCAGAGTTAGCAAGTGAAGCAGTGCTGGAAGCAAAGTTTATGGCGATCTATAGTATTGCTCGGCTATTATTAAAACAAATATGGTTTTGTTTTATTTACAGCCAAGAAAGTAATGTTTTCTTCTCAAATGTTCTGCAAACATTTAAAAACAGCATCTGATATTTACAACTCATATTAGATTTTTTAATACAAGGGGGAAAAAAGGAGATAGAAGCCAACAGTTCTTTGGAACTATACTTGTTAATATTATGACTGAATAGTTTTACACACAGAAAGCCTTACAACTACATTTTGCTCAGAGTGAGACATCACTTACCATGTTTGAATACTCCAATTAAGAGGGATTTATCTGCTTCTTTATCCCACCAGTCTGTAGGAACCTCAGCATGGAATGGTTCAGGTATCCACACATCTACTTCACTGTAAAGACAGGTATACATTTTTTAAAAAATGACTATTGGAGGACAAGGCACCACACACCCATATGCATTAAAGTGACGTGTTTAAAACTATTCTGCAAACATACATTTCTTGGAACAAATCTAAAATCAAGATTTCTGAAAATAATTTAAAAAATGGTCCAATTGTAGGAATTTTGGGGTGTAATGCTCAAAGACTGTCCAAATGTAATTCATTTAAGCTTTTTAATGTTAACTTTAAAAATATATTCATTGTTTAAGCAGTGAATGAATAATCCTCCAATATAAAGAAAGTTCAAAATCCCATTTGTCACCCTTTGCCCCCAAATATCCAGTACTTAATGATTTATCAAGTTGCTTGAAAATGGAGGTGTAAATTGATGGATTATGAAGGTCTTTAAATATCACATTACAGTATTTTCAGATTATATTATTCCGTGTTACAAAGCAAAGAATAAGCCTGCACTTGCACTAACCTTGAGTCAGCACCCTCTAAGATCTTGTCTGCTTGGTCCCCTATAACTTCTTGTCTTAGATAGTACAGCATGCGGACACGCAGCAGGACCCTGGAGAGGAAGGCAGAGGGGAAAAAAGTTCTTAACTTCAGGACTGTTTGCCAACAGTGGCTTTTGGCAGCTGCTGCTGTTCATCCATCATCCTGCCAAGGCTGATTAGCCATGCTGTATGGTAGGCTTGAAGCGTGACAGATGGTGGCACATAATCACCTCTGTGTGGTGCTTTCTGCTGGCTTCCAACAGGCCTGCCTGGCAACCGCTTACACTGCACAGAGAGGGATCGAGCTCAACCCAGTCCAGGCGCATTTCATTTAGTTCTACCTAGTGCAGCTTGTGAAGTTTAAACACGTACTCTACCACTGCCTCTGAAGTATTGAAGCAAGTTTGTAAACAACTGAGCAGATGGCTTTCAGTAACTGTTCTGCTTCATTATCTCATAAAATTTCCTCAGCTGCTGCCTTAATACCATTTTTGGAAGCACATCAGAAGTTGTAGGAATAAACGAGATATAAAATCTGGTTTTACTACCTTACCATAAACCCTCAATATGGAATGTCAGGTTTTTCAGATTATACAACTTTTTGCTTCAGAGAATGAAAAAACCAAAATCCCACCCATTTCCCTTAGGAGATATTAGCTATTTTTACACTTTCGTATTCAGACTGCTATTTTATTTTACCTGTGCATCTACATAACTGCTTGTAGAACATGGAACTTTAGTTATTCAGGTTTCCTCTGTCTCATCTCTGAAATGCTACAGATAATTTTTGAACCATTATCAAGTATTCACAGTCAAAGTTTAGACAACTGGAAATGGCAGGGACTGGATTTTCAAGATGGCTAGGAAAGCATTCCTTACAGCAAAAATCTACCTGGAAAATGTGCTCAACTACATTTACCCAATAAAGACACCCCCTGCTGCCCAATTAATGAAGTAACATCAATGCTGACTACAATGGATTGCTCAGCCCACCCTCTCAAGCTGAATCTAGTCATCACACCAACTGTTGAACTGCTGCTGCTCCTGGAGTAGTGAGGGTGATCAGAGAGGCAGAAATCTGATTACCAGGTTGCATGTGAAAACTTCAAACCACCACCAATTTTGAGAGCACCTCACCAGCAATTAGGAGCAGCAGCAAACACCCAGTTTTGGGTATGTGATTTAAAGAAGTCCTGTGACGGTAGCAAGGGGTACGTTGTAGTTGGAATTTTGTAGTTGGAGTCTTGTGTCAAAAACTTAAAAAATTGTACACAGGTGTCAGACTGTTCCCACCCACTTACCCTTGCATTCACATCATCCTTGCACTGTAAAGGACCACTCCCAGGCTCATGCATGGAAATGTACATATGACTGCATAGGCACTGCATCATCTTGAGTGCCATAATATTGACAAAATGGTAATAGCTGTTGTTGTATCAAGCCAAGTACGAAGGGAAGAGGGGAAAAGAGGGAGGACAGTAGAGAAAAACATGGGTTTCATCAGGCAATGCCACTGCCCCTTTCAAAAGTCCTATGCACCAAACTGGCATGCAATTGTCACAGAGAAAGACAGAATGTTGATCCTTATAGAGCCCGTTCTGGTTGCTTCCCACCCCAGCATCCTTGTCATTCAAGTCAGCAACAAGCTTCCTCCACTTCACCCAGAGCTAAACATGTTGCCTCTACAGCCCCTGCAAATCTGGGAAGGGATAAGACTGGGACTGAAAATGATCCTGCATAATGACCTGCCATTCTGGAGTTGGAACAATGTATTTAGTTGGGGTGCTGTGAGCTCTGGATATGACTTCAAACCCGGGGGGGGCGCGGCAGCTCCCCTAGTTCCAGTGCTGCCATCAGCTTTCCTGATATTATTAAATGTGTTACGATACCAATTTACTGAAGCCTAGGATTCTGATGTATAGATTGATGTAGAAAGGGGCCAGGACATCTATTTGGGGGCTGAAATGGACGGTTGTGATGCAGGAATTAAAAAGAAAAGGAGCACTTGTGGGACCTTAGAGACTAAGAAATTTATTTGAGCATAAGCTTTCGTGAGCCACATGCATCCGCTGAAGTGAGCTGTAGCTCACAAAAGCTTATGCTCAAATAAATTGGTTAGTCTCTAAGGTGCCACAAGTACTCCTTTTCTTTTTGTGAATACAGACTAACATGGCTGCTACTCTGAAACCAGGAATTAAATAGTTATTTGAAGGGCAAATGAAGGTACGAAGTGGATTTGAGTGACAGTTTAGAAGAATCAGAGGCCACAGACTTGCATACTGTTATTCATTTTCATCAGTAGGTAGAAACGGCATCTTAGCATGGCAAACATCTTGAAAATAACTGATAACTAACTTAAGTGCCTTTCCCCTTCTCCTCCACTCCACACCTAATATGTCCAAGAAACTACTGTCATGCTATTTAAAATAAATAATCAGTACTGAAAAGATATTCTTTGGGCATGTCCAAGGAATATCTTCCAAGGACATGCCCAAAGAATATCTTTTCAGTACTGATTATTTATTTTAAATAGCATGACAGTAGTAAGACGACATGCAACATATGTCATACAAAGCTCTGAGTGGAACTTCAATGCGGGTATATAACATTCATGGATATCCATGTGCTAAAGTAACAGTACAAAAACAAGAAGATTTATTTAGGTGAGGAGAATTAGGTCCAAGGTCTTTGATCAAAGTTTGGGAACCCTGTTGTAAGTCTGGGACAGAACAGGTATAGCTGAGATGTGGACGAGAACCAGCATACGATAAAAAAGAATAGTGACAAAATACCCAACTATTAAAGCTACAGCTACACTTACAGCCCAAAAGGCTCTGGCAGCAGGGAAAGAAGCCTTTCGCTGCAGCACGTAGCTACACTCTGCAGTGACAAGTCTGGATGCAGCCTGCCTTTCACTCTGGCGTGTAGCTGCATGTAGTATCTGTACTCTGCATGATGCCGTAAGTGTAGATGTAGTCTAAGATGCTACAAAAGCAAAGCAAAAAGAATTCAGGTGGTCCCTTCCTATTATACATTTACATAGTACCAAAATATACAGAGATTTTAAAAAAACAAAAAAAACCCAATAGGACAGCCTCTACCCCTGCAGATTTGGAAAGACTAGACTTGGAAGAATGATTCAGGAAGGAATGGGACGTTGTGATTTTGATGGGAAAAGTAAGATTGGAACAACTACCAGAGGGCTGAATTTTAAAGAAGGATTAACAAGGAAGCGGAGGCCTGGGAGGCAAGAAGTTGAACTTTGTTCCAAGCAAAGAGAGCAGCAAAACTGAGAAGGGGCCAAAAGGAACAGATATTTGGGTACTACAGAGAAGAGATGTTTGGGTACAACAGAAGGTGCAAGAGGGAGAGTAGGAGAAAGTGAGAGGCGGGTGAGATGTAAAACTGGGGACTAGGAGTTTGGTGTGGTAAGGGCCAAGAACCCACATAAAGGGATTCAAAGAAAAGGTGATGTGATTATGAGTCTGGGAGACGGGGAGGAGAAAGAAAAAAGAATTGTGGAGAACTATTAGCATCAGGACAGTTTTGGATAGCCCTGAGATTCCAGACATTGTTGGAGAGGCTGTCTTAAAGCCAGGATCCACTCCTCCTTTTGCCATGTTGGGAATAATGAAGAATCTCTCTTGCTTAGTGAACAAAACAAACTTTCTTCCTGAAATGTCCTTGTTAGAGCCAATCATCCACCTAAAAGATTATATCCAGTCACCCAGGCCTGATCTGAACTGATGTGATGCTTCATCAAAAGTTAACAGCAACATACAACAATTTACAGCCCCACTATGTGGTCCTGTGGTTGTATTAAAGATACCCAAATGAATGTTCTCGCACATATTAAGAACTATAAGTTCACTATAAATTAAACACACTTACTTATTACAGTGATGTTTGAGGTGTTTCTTATAGCTGTCCTCTTGAAACAAGACATCTGGATTACAGCTTGCCAGCCAATCAGCATCTTGCAGCACTGGCTGTGAACTCTGGGCTTTCACTTTTTTGCCTTTCCTTCCCCTGGGCACTGGCGCAGATAGGCCTACAAAACATCCCGCAACACTTCTCACAGTCTGAATTGCAGTAGTTTGATCCCAAGAATCCCAAAGTGCATTACTGACAAACTGATATAAAAACTAACCACCACCACAGGCCCCCCTGACGTGAAACATGACAACTAGCAATGAATAGCAACACAAGAATTTAGTACATTAGATTTTGAATACCAAAGTCAGTTGAAACTACGGTAAGAATTTAGCTATGAAGAGTGCAATTACTCAAAGTGAAATCTGGCCAGGATAATGGGGTTAAATTCCCTGCTTTTGTGAAAATTGCCATGGGAACGAATGACCACAGGTGGTCAGGATCTATGGTTCATGTCTCATTTGACAGACAGCACCTCCTGCAGCCCAATGCCCTCTAGCACCACGCTGGAGTATTTGTTCATTTCCGACTCAGAGGAAGAGTACTACCCACTGAACCACCGCCACTCCCCCCCCCCGCACATAAGGTGTAGTGTGAGCTACAGTTTAAAAGTAGTACGTAGTACAACTGCAGGAGGGTTCCCCCACCTACAATAGCACTGTCACTGGTATGGTGGTAGACATACCAGAGTGGTTAACCAAGGCCCGTGTTTGTCCATCTGCAGTTGGAGTGATCAGATCCCAGATGAAACTTTTGATATTTTCATCTCCTTTGTAGTGATTAAGACAATATACCAGGATTGTCCGGCAGATGGTTTCCACATCTTGTTCCATTAGCGGACGTTTATAGCGCCCATGTGAGAGGATGTCTGTCCACCGACCCCAACTACGAGAAAAATATGCTCAAGAACACAGTTCTGGCACTGGAATTTCCATTTGAGATTTTCATTTTAACCCCTGGGTGCCAGGTGGGTTAGGTGTTGTATGGGTTGTATATGCATTAATGTATTTTGCATTTGCACATCATGTCAGGAAATCCAACTTCCAGCACTGGAAAGTTAAGAATGCTTATTTTACAGAGCAGGCAATAAGTTCACTGCTCGTAAACGCTGAAATTAAATTATACTGATAATAAAGTACATATGTCTAACAATGATGTTTCCAATAAGGTATGAAGAGGGATTTGAACCCCAGAATGATTTGGAGTCAATTTTAGTTTGATCCTGAAATACATCAATCATAGTAATCACATGCAATATTTCTAGAAAAAGAGACAAAGTGACTATGAAGCCCACCATGATGGTAGCCACGTATAGCTGCCTGCCTGTGAAGACACAAGAATTCAAACTGGGCTATCCACCATGAGATAAGAAGTTCTGCATTCAATTTATCAACTGGCAAAACAGGATTTCAGTACAATACTAGATGATGGTTTAGTTATTGACTATAAATTATAAGACTTCCACACTTCAGAATATTTATCCACAGCTCTCTTCGGGCTGATGTAAAAAAAGACAAGTATTTTTCACATAGCCATTCAGATGCCTTCTACTTACCCATAGACCAAAAGGTTCTTCTCCACTCTAAAACATTCACTCCTTGCATAACCCTGGGATTTGTCCTGAAGTCTACGGGGCTTTGTACAGGGCTTTTCTTCAGAATCACTTTCCAGGTCTGAAAACTCCATTAATTCATCTTCTTTGACTGCACTATACAGCCTGGTTTGCTTTCTTACTCTTGGTGTATCAATAACTAGGTTGTTCTAAAACAAAAGTGAAAAGAACGTGAAAACTCAGAAAAATCCTCTTTTAAATGAATTATGAACTTGTATAAAAGGTCTCACCCTTCCATTTAAGGCATCAATATCCAACTCAGCCTTCTTAGCCCACTTCTGCCAGAAATTGGGGTCATCCAAGGAAATGTCTGTCCTGTTCCCAGATGCAACAAAACTAGCCTAGACAATACGAAAAACACCACATTGAGTTCTTTACTGTATATCACCAGGAAAAATGTTCCATTTTCAGTTGTAAATGCAACTATTTAAAAATATATATATATTATAAAAGCAAAAGGAGGTGCTCCTTAAAGCTAACATTATGGAGATATCAAAACATAGTAACTGGACATACTGAAACACCAATATATATTTATATGGAGATTTACTCACTGTCCAATCAACAGCCAACAGTAAGTTGGACAGTGTAAATCTAAAAGCTAAATTAATGCATAAAACACATTTATTACTATTTTCATCTATTTTGGTAATATTTTATCAACTTTTTCTTCAAATTTCAAAGCACACCTTAGCAAATGTTGAGCCTTTCCCTTCAGACTCAATAGTAATTGTGTGTGTTCGCCTTAGGAGAATCTGATCAATGTCTTCTTCACAAAATTTGGACCCTTCATCCTCCTCATCCATAAGAGCACCATAAGCCCCCTTTCGTAGAAGATCTTCTATTTCTTTCTTAGAAAGCTGCTGTACCTATAATTTCGGAGGAGAGAAACAATCTCCTTGGATATGTCATTGTTTACATCTCATAGCACAGCCAGACAATTTGCCTTTTACTTACTCCTTAAAAATTGTAAACTTCTAAAATGTTTTGTTCATCAATAAAAAAAACTTTCACACTTGTTGCACTTATCTTCTGTGAAGAACAGTAAAAACAAAGGTAAATCTATTCTAAAGCTAATTGACAGTCAAAAAAATCCCAATTTCCTTTAACTAAAGCTACAGTAAGCAAGAAATAGGATACATTTATGCCTTTGGAAGTCTGCATCTGAACATATTCTCACCCCATTTGTAGCATTTTCTCTTCCACTCATTGACTGCAGTACAGCTTTATCAAGGCCAAGCTTTAAACTAGCTTTGTCAAACATTTCTCTTTCATAAGAATTCCTTGTGATCAACCTGTAGATTTTCACTGATTTGCTCTGTCCAATTCGGTGACATCGAGCTTGAGCCTAGAGAAGTATAAAAAGAAATATTCAGTTACAAGTTACACAGAAATTAAAAGTCAATGCCTAGAACTTAGTATGTTTCTTTTAAGCACTCAAATTAAATTTTTTTAAATATAAAAACATATTAAGCTTGAAATTTGAGAGACAACAGACTTTCTCCTAACTGGGTAGAAAAATACACTGCAGAAAACTAAAGAAAATGTTTAACAAGAATTGCCTCTTGCAATATTACCTGGAGGTCATTTTGGGGGTTCCAGTCTGAATCAAAAATGATGCAGGTATCAGCAGCAGTAAGATTAATGCCTAAACCTCCTGCCCTTGTACACAGCAGGAAAACAAATCTATCAGAATCAGGCCTGGAAAACCTGTCAATAGCTGCCTGACGAAGGTTGCCTCTTACTCGACCATCAATTCGCTCGTATGGGTACCTGAAATAAAGTTGTGTTATAAGCAGACTTTTACCATCACTTTCTCATCACTAGCTTTCTCATCATATCTTCCAACATTATTATTATTATTATTATTATTATTATTTTTTTTTTTTAAGAAAAATCTTAGCATGACTACCAGGTCAGCAGAATTCCAACAAAGTAGAGACCTGAAAAAGAGCTCTATGTAGCTTGAAAGCTTGTCTCTCTCACCAAAGGAAGTTGGTCCAATAAAAGATATTTCCATGCCCACTGTCTCAGCAAAGTAGAGAGCGAGTCTTGAATTAACTGTGTGCAAAAGTGAAACACATACTCTATTCTCTTCCTCTGAGCAACTTCCACAGCAGAAACAGCTCTCACCCAAAAGAGACTGTCTAGCTAGAGGCAGACGACATTCTTACTCTAAACTTCAGATGGACAATTTACCTGAACAGTCAACTGAAAGGTGGTCCATTAAGGTTCTGAGAGATCACTTGCACTTGCCCATTAAGAAATACCATACTCCTTTGCAATTACAGGTATGCTTTTTTCCTTAATGATCTGGCTAAATGTGTAACATTATTAAGTGTCTGAGTTCCATCCTTTTACCATATAGATCACTCACAGGTTAAATACTTTGGCCAGTGAGGAAAATACAATTTATTTAGAACTGTATTGTATTGTTGCTCTCACCGTCTTTGAATGAGGTAGTCTTCCAGTATGTCCAAGCAGCGCACCATCTGGGAAAAGATAAGCACCCTGTGGCCACCAGCCTTCAATTTTGGCAGCAGCTTGTCAATCAGTACTAGCTTGCCAGCAGCCTGGATCATTGCCTGGAGCTGAAAATCTGGAGAGTCGGCATTGTGTGTTTCTTTAAACTCTTCCAAAATTTTCTCTTCAGCACCTGCAAAGATTGGACAGCAATACACGAATACCGTAAAGGTTTTATTAAAAAAAAAAAAACAAAACCATGAGCTTTCCTTCAATACCCTGTGTATAAGCCCCAGGAATGTTTTAAGTATTATGTGCATAAACATTTACACAAATACATTAGCTTAGTTAAAACTAAATATATACACACATGCACGCGCACACGGAAAAAAGGGATCTTAGCTTTCAACAGAAAAAGATGAGGAGAAAACACCTTCCAAGTAAATGAATATTGACTATGAGTAATACATGAATTTCAACAAGAAACTGTCAAGCCAGAAATTGTATAAAAAAAGCAGCAGACCAGACACTGATTGAACCATTTTAAAATAGATATTTAAGGGACAGAAAAAAGAAATTTAACAGATAAATGTAAGTGTGAAAGATGAGTATTCAGACATTACAGTATTAAGAAATTATATTTAGCTTTTTACAAATATTTATAATCAAACATCAAAGAGTAAAAGCTGTAGGCCTGCTACTGCCACAGTGCATTCACAGAGCCCAAGTTCAGACAACAAAATATTTAATTGGAAAAGCGAAGAGCTCTGAAATTATTTTGTTTTACCTTCTATTTAGCTTTCCTCTCACTATACGTATTCCTTCGTGTTTGCTTAGTTTGCAGAAGCTCCCCCCCGCTGCACCCCGGCCACACACTCATTCACTCACTTTCTAGTCACTCTTTTCCATCTCAGACTGCTATGGTTAAGAAAGACTGCAAGGGACAAAAGGTATTTCAAGTTTCATTCCCATTCTCTCTTTGACCTCTCTTGTGAGGCTGCCAACAAGAATGCCATTTTAAATAGGGGGCTTATTATGTGGACACCTGCCCATTAAGAACAGAACAGACCACTAAAAGCATATCAGATAGTTATTTTCAGGTGCACAAGAAGCTTCACAAAGGGCATTTTTCACAATTTGCTTTCAGGTAATTCCATGCCTGAGAAATAGTATTTCTGTGACGCTTCTGGACAATGGACATTTTTCCTCTTTGAAATTTTGAGCAAAAGCTGTTTTTTAAATTATATATTTCAGAGTTGTATATGGACCATCTTGGACATTTGTCTTGCACAACGTGAGCGAGGGTAACAGAGACAAAACATGTTATATTTGGTTTTGTTTGTTTGAGTTCCCTTCCTAGATTCTAGGGCACTCACATACATGTAGTCGGTGTACTGAACCACAGCAGTCCATCCACATCTGTTGTAATGTGAACTCTCTCACCTATATATGAGCCCAAGTCAAGAAACAGGAACTGAAGTGACTAAATTTCCCGTACGTCTGACAGCTCTATATTAAACAAGAAGGATAGAGTACATATGATAGAATTTAGGCCAGGTTACCTGGACAGAGATCTGCATTGCTCAGCAAACAACCTGGACAACTAGGATTGACAGAACAGAGTTCACATGAGAAAGTGTATGCGAAATTTGTCACAAACATAAGCATCTTCAGCTGAAGCACACAGCTGGACTATTGCCCACCAGACTAACTAATCATTGATCCTTATGGCCTAAATACTGCACAAGAATGACGTCTCATTAAAAAAGTATAATAAACGTAGGCAAGAACAGTAGAATTAGACATATCCTCCAGCCTGGTCTCCATCTAGAATCCCTTCTCAGTGTTGTAAAATGTGCAGCCATCCTGACCTATATGCTACGAGAGTCAAATACTTTACTGAACTCATGCCCCAAGCCTACTGTAGACTATCAGCCAGCTTATGTAGAGTATTACTTCAATCACATTATTTAGTCTCACCCACAGTTTTCCTCTGATCACACTCAAGTTGTACTACTATGAAATGCACAAAATCATGCAAACCTCTACATATAAATATGTAACCAAGCTACATACAAAAGGACATACTACGCTAGCCACACCATAGCAAACCTACGAACAAATCTAGTGATTGAGGAACCTCAAAAGAGCCAGAGTTTGGTTTAGATCACACCACTTCCATAACAGACCTCTGCAAACACACAATTTACCCTTTCCACAACCCATCTCCAACAAACTGGATCAAAGAATGCACCCACCTTGCCCCTCAAACAATCTTTCTCACCCTCCAATAGTCTTCATTATCCCTACTTGGTAATTTCTTTTGGGGAGAAGTATCTGGTATCTTTGGCTGACTGTAAGCCAGTAACACCAACTTTCTTTCCCCCCACTCAGCCTCAGGTTGTTAATTTTTGGGTGGTGGGTGAGAGAAGGGGGATTTGTGGATCATCGGGTAGGCCAGTGCTCTCACACTCGCCGATCAAAAATGACTTCCAGGTGCACATGATGTTGTGAGGGCAAGAGAATGCTTAAGCCCTCTCACCATGCCCCACAACACCGCAGCAAGGATCAGCATAGAGTCACATTCTGCTACTGGCTCTCCAGGATCTGGGGAAGAGGTATGATCTATAAGTCCTTGAGCGTGGTTGTTAGGGAAAACCCATTGCTCTTGATTCTAGAAAAACAGACACTGCTTTGTCTGTCTCAGAACACATACAAAATGCAGCCATTCCCTGAGATTAGGGGAATCAAAATAGTTTCTGCTGACTCCACATGGAATATGCTCACCCAACTAAGGAACCATAAGAAATACCATGTGACTTCAACAATAAAATTTCCACTATTAAACACAATTTAAAAATACTGTGAAAAGCTGCCTCAAAATTTACATGGGACACCTCACGTAATGCAAGATGGTTAATGCCCTGGTTTGACCCGGTGGGGGGGGGGGGAAGAGGGGTATGTGAAAAAATAAACAAAAAATCACACACACAAACCAAAACCTTCATATGCAACGGAACATGTTCGCAGAAGCTTTCATGAACTCTAAAAATACAGTGTTCTTAATTTCCCCTTAAATATTACACATCACTCTAGTCAATACCTACTGTACCAAACATGACCTGGTGACCTAAGGAGTCACAATATTTGCATAATTGTGTACACTGCAAAATATCAAAAGAATAGCCTGCACAACAGTGGTGACAGTCACTCTTGAGATCTTGCAACTGCTATAAACTATAAGTTTTTCCACAGAATAGCGATGCAAAGCTGCTGTATATCCATTGTAAGATCTTGAGACAGAATTACAATTAACTTGTGTCATTGTTATAAGTGCAAAGATGTTAATTATTGATCAACAGGATAAAACCTGAGGCTCAGATAGTTACAGAAGGCAAGAATTAGAAGCATTTCTTCTCTAGAATTAAAGGACTTATTTTGGTAAACTTCATCTCATTATGATAGCCATGATTTTTCTAGCTAAATCTGAGGTTTTTTTTTAAACATTTAGTGCCATGAAACTGACAGCACTGTACTGCTAAACTTAAGTTTTCAAAAACTGTGAGTCACCTCACACACACACCCCACCCTCAAACAAAAAGCCTTCAGTTTACTTATTGGATCAAAGTTTTTTTTTTTAAACTACTCTAGTCCAGGATCAGCTGAGCTTGAAGACAGTCATCTAGCATGGCAAAATGCAAGATACTCCAAAATACTAAATCATATCTTAGATTCATCAAATGACATCAGTATAATTACTTCTTTTCCCTCTATTAAAAAGTATTCCATGAAAATTTAGTTAAGCAACAATCTGGAAGCCTCACAGTACTCAAAACTAAAATTAATTTCTTTAGCACCGTGGTCATGCATGCAGCTGTAGAGAGAAGGCCCTCAAATCAGGGATCTTACAATCAGCATCAGATCAAACACATATGATAGATTATTGTAGAAAAGAAGAGAAGCTGGTGGGCAAAAACACAGCAGGCGGGAAGTCACATTTACAGAGGTATGTGAATGCTTTGTCCCCAAAAAGCAGATAATGGGTTTGATCACCTAACACGTGTAAATTAGCATACTTTAATTAGCTACATTATACTAGCTAGTAATGAAGTTATACTGGTCCATCATTGCGTACTTGCTATATTCAGTCTGGATCTAAAAACAGCAGTGTTACACTGAAAGACCAATGACAATTAAAGTCTGATATCTTACAGATGTAAATATTGTTTCCAGAACTTGTTCCTAATTCTACCAGGCCATGAAATATCTGCTTTAATATCATGTCTGATCACCACTTCTTACCCAACAAGTTCAATTCAGAGATTATTTTAACTGCTATATCAAGATTCACTAGAGCTAGAAGATGTGATGTACCCAAATGCAGCTTCGAAGAGACATAAAGCAATAATCTCTAACTTGAGTGGTTTGACATATTGTCCAACTAAAGTCATGTTGGAATTCAAGCGGTAGTGTGGTGGTGGAGGGGATAAGAAACGTTAGAGGGTTTCTAAGGAGTGGTCCCAGACTTGGACCTGGGCCTATGATGATCTCTAAAGTGAAATGTTTTGTCACTCTGCTGGGGGAAATTAATAGGATGCTCGTATTTTTCAGGTTTTTGTCAAGACATGTAGTACATCCATCCATCTGTAGTGATTTTATCATGTGAATTTTCGACGGAAAGGGAGAGAATCTACTATCTCAGTGTACATACTGGAACAGTTATATCAAGTTATATCATCTTGAACTCCCCATAGCTATTATGAGAAAGAGGGGATCAATATGCAGGCCTACCATTAATAAGATATGGATGATTGCAGCATTTTCTTAGTTCCATCATAGTGTTTAAAAGATTAGGTACATTAGCTTGACCACCGCCCTTGGAGAGAAATGTGAAATTCTTTTCAAGAATAGCACGATAGTATTTCTTCTGAATGTTTGTCAGCTCAACTTCAATGATGGTTTCTTCTTTGGGGGCCAGGTTCTTTTCTACATCCTCTTTAAGGCGTCTCAACATCATCGGCTTCAAAATGGCTTGGAGCTTTTGCACCTATGAGAGACAGCTTTAGTAAATAATTGTGTAACAAAAGTCTTAAATACTAAATACTAAGTTTTTATTTTCAAATGATATTATACCACCTTCAGTTTTAAGGAGATGCTCTGGTTATCTGCACCATATGCATCACCCTAATCGTAGAACTCCAAGAACCTCTAAAATTTCCTTCTCTCCATTTTCTACCACAACTCAGATACAGAAGGGTTTAAAAAAAAAGGAAGATTTTCATAAAACCCACTGACTGAATTTTGCTTTGGTTACTCTAGGGATACAAAGACTACAGTTAAAAAAATGTGATGTTACTGTATTACTTCTGGCTGGTAAACTTTTCCTCATGTATTTGATGCTATCAAATATATCTCATTTGAATAAAAATTTCCCAAGGCAAGAATCATCATTTCACACCAATCATGGCAACTGAGTGAAGTAAAAGAGTGTGCCTAAGACAAACTGATATGTACAACACTTCAGGATTTTTGTTTTGTTTTAGATAGAGCTGGCAGTAATGCCTATTACAGGTTGCCTAACACTTTTCATTTTAAGACTCTGTTTTCAGTTGTTTATAAAACTAACTGTTTAGGCTGAAATTTTCCATGCTGATTTCTGCCAGAGGCATAATATTAATTTATTATATAAAGTTCCAAGGAAATGCCTTTTGTGAGAAGTAGTTAAGGGAAAAATGTGTCTGTTTATTTAAGATGACTTGCACCTGCATGCTTTGGAGCAGGTATTTGTAATTTAGTAGAGTAGCCCCGGAGAGATGCTTTTGCTGTCTCAGTGAAAACCTACCAAAATTTGACCAAACTATAAAGGTTCTGAAAATCCCGGTTACTACATATTCAGAGGTTTGTGCGAGGCTGGCAGCTAAATTCTCTAACGATTCTATCTGCATTGCCCGCCCCCAGCACACAGTCACCCTTGGTGGCAGGCCTGAGCAAGAATTACCCTACAATTGTTCCTCATCTACCAGTGGCCACTGTGGTGCTGGGCACCAGAACTGAGAGCAGTAAGACTGTTTCTCCTGTGCTCTCAATGCTCCCCCTGCTGTTGATCAGGCAGTGTGGAAAGCAAGGGGGTAGACTAATGTGGAGGGCTGAGGATTAGAGGGAAATAGTAAACAAAGGGGCACGGGAGGAAGAACGTAAATCACTAGAGCACCCTACCTTCCAGAATCTGAAATGGAACCCAGGATTCTGTAGAAGAGAGGAGTGAGAGGTGACAGTTTCAAGTACATAATTTTTCACCCTCCTCCTTGGAACAACCTTTTGTTTTTCTTACCCTCTGAGGATAGGACAAGAAGCAATAGGCTTAAATTGCAGCCAAGGCAGTTTAGGTTGGACATTAGGAAAAACTTCCTGTCAGATTAGTTAAGCACTGGAATAAATTGGATAGGGAGTTTTTGGAATCTCCACCATTGGAGATTTTTAAGAGCAGGTTAGACAAACATATGTCAAGGATGGTCTAGATAATACTTAGTCCTGCCATGAATGCAGGGGACTGGACTAGAGGACCTCTCGAGGTCACTTCCATTCCCACAATTCTATGATTCCAATGTCCCAATACTCCTCTGAGGTCCAGCAAACAACTATGAAATCCACTGTCAGAGTGATGTGCCTCATCTCTGTCTTGTGGCTAGTCCATCCAGGGGATATTTCTGTCTGCAACTTTGTTAGTTCAAGTGGTACGGGACTGTGCTGTGAATCAAAAGGTTCCAACCCTGTTGATGTCATATGTAGAGGGTCATTATGATCCACATGATGTAACTGCTGTTTTTTTCAATTTGCTTTATTAAAAATGTAAACAATTAAATACAAAAAAACAGTCTTAAAAGAAAATTATGGACACATGTCAAGCAAACAGAAGTTAATACCACCAGAATTAAGGTGACTGAAGCTGAACCAGACAGGATCCTGCTGAAAAAGTAGTAGGTCAGCATGTAATTAAAGACTGTATTATAAAACAGAAGGCAGATAAATTAAAGTTGCATGGATAATCTTTATCCTAGCATTTCCTAACTTTTGAGTGCTCAACTTTGCAACCCTAACCTCCTTTTAATGTAGTTTTTGTATGTAATAATAAATTAGTTTATCTTGATATTTATCAATGACTTTAATTTAGCACCTGTTATATTATGCTGCATGCATTTTTAGAAATATTTCCATTTCTTTAAATGGGGAGCACTGGAATAGTCTATTTCTGAATAAAGATAACAAGCACAATAATGTCTATATTGGGTTATGTCATTTACTAATCTGGGATCAGACCTAATCCTGCTCCCACTGAAATTAACGGCAATATTTCCATTTGTTTCAAGGGAAAAAGGAGCAGCCCCTTATTCTGTTGCCATGTTAAAGGGACAACGTCAACTGAAAATCTAGTCAGTCTAAAAAAACAAAAAAGAGTGAAAGCTGTTCCTGCTACTACACCTGTCCCCAGATCCCCTAGCCATTTTTGGGACTGACTGAACAGTGGAAACAGGTAAATTTATTACACAAAGTATACTGTCTAATGCACAAAGTAAATAAACTAGAAAAATATTTTTCTCCTTTACTCTTCCCTTTCTGAAGATCTACGGTGTTGTTTGTAATAATAAATAATAATCATTAGGTAATTAAAATTACTGTAGCAGGATTAAAACAGTCTCTTTAAACAGGGAAAGAAAAAGTGCATGAGTAAAATTACCTGTTCTTCAGTTTTCAGATCACCAAACTCTTGCATGAATGTGGTTTCTGACGGGAAGCGACCTGGCTCCAAGAAATGAAGCAAGCTGAACAGCTCTTCTACAGTGTTCTGTAATGGGGTACCAGTGAGCAACACCTTGTGTTCCTGCAAGAAAAAGAAGCAGTTGACTAGAAACCATCTATGCAGACGTTTTCTCATTATGTTTTTGTCCTTATCATTCAACTCTTCTGGCTCTTCGTAAATCTTTTGAGACACCAAACACTCTGGCCTTCCTCCAAGGGCACTCTAGGGCATTAACTCCAAATCAGTCCAGGCACTCCACTAAGTTTCTTGCCAAAGATAGGTCCTTTAGCCAACCAGCCGGTGTCCTTTCTCGCTTATCTACGCTGCATGACCCCATCCCCTCCACAAATATTATGGACTTTTAGACTACGTATATACTACAGGTTCTAACAACTCCGCTTTCCTCACTGTCTCTCATCACTAAGACAATGGAAATCCTTCAGCATACTACAGTACATTAACAATATAGCTAGAACTAGCTACCTCTTCTCCAGGAACAGAAGCCAGTTACTGCCACAAACCAGTCCTGTAGCATGACTATACTCCCCACTTCAATAGTAAAAATTCTACACTACTCAGGTAGCATTAGAAAAGGGCAGTTAGCTATCTGTCCTAGCTTTTCAAGCATCTCAAAACCAGCTGAGTAAACATTTATTTGTACACAGTGCCCTATGTTTGTTCAAAGCAGACCCTTTTTTTTCTTGAGTTGGGAAGTAGAATTATCAAGGTGCAGATGAGGATGAAGGAAACAGATGTGGCAAGTGAGCCGCTGAGGCATAAGGCAGAGAGTGTAGGAGAAATTAAGATTTGGCCCCAGAGTCAATGGGGAAGGACAATTGTTGCAGTATGGCAGGGGAGCAAAATATAAAGTTTTATATTGCTTAAGTAATATAAAAAAGGCAAACAAATTTTTAAATAAGTTGTTTAGTTTTTGTGGATTGGCAGCTGAAAAACAAAGAATAATGCTATTTACTTATATCAGAGTAGCTCCTAGAAGCTGATCCAAGACTGGGACTACATCATGCTAGGCACTAAACAAATGCAGAGTCCCTGCCCCAAAGATTTTACAATGTAAATAGACAAGACAGAGAGTGGGAGAAATGAAGTATCATTATCTGCATATTACACATTAGGAAAGGAAGCACAAAGGTTAAGTGACTTGCTCAACATTACATCGTAAGGTGTCTAGTAAAACAGGAATCAAAAGCAGATCTCGAGTCCCAGTATACCACCTTAACTATACGTCCATCTTCCTCTCAGACATCATAATAAATGCCTTTACAGAGAACTTTACAAACCTTCATTAATTAACCCTTAAGACCCCTGTGAGGAAGGTAAATAATATTATTTTACAGATAGACAAAGGCTAAAGGCAACTTTAAAAAAAAAAAGCTTATTTTTTTGCTTCTTAAAACAAAAACAAAAAAACACATCTGCGGTATCAGGGTTTGACTTCCTTACTTTTGTTGGAGAACCTACTGTAGGTCTGTTGACCACTTTATTTCATTCCTTTGATGTTGCAAGGAATCTTCCAGCAAAAGCACAAGACAAAAATATCAAAAATATCACATCTTAAGGCAAAATAATAATAAATAATAATAATAATAATAAAAAAAAAAACTTTTCAAAGCATCTTTCAACTCTTTTTTTGGTATACAATAAAGAAAATGGGGCACCTTTTAACTACCTCCCCATGAAAGTCAGTTTTAAGGAACTCGCTCAATCTCTGGCAGAGGTAGAATTGGAACCAAGCAGTTCCTATCTTCTACACCGGAGTTCATTTTACTTCACCACGTTTTCACTAAGTACGCATTTAAAATAGATAAGTGGCCAATTTTTAAAGATGGGAGGCAGGGAAAGGTGTAGATGGGGATAAAGGACGACAAAAAGGGAGTTTAAAAATGGTATGATATGGGAGGAAAGGTAGGATAGAAAGGATTTCTCTTTGTCTTCCTTTTTTTAAGGGAAAAGACCAGCTTCCAGGTTTAATATAATGAGGAGATTGGTGGGCTCTTCAGCACTTTTAGTTTAAACTAAAAGTTTGTAGATAGGTCCATCTGGCTAGCTAGAAAGTCTTTAAGAAAAGTTTCTCATACAATTCTCTCTCAAAATTGACTTGATTTAGTGAACAACACAGAAAAAGGCTTACAAATCATCATCTTAAGAAATTACCAACCAGGACTACTGTAAGTACATAAGATCCAAGGAAGCACTTACCAGGTCCATCATCTTCAGTCCTTCCAAAAGCTTGCAATTCCTGTTCTTCAGCCTGTGGGCTTCATCAATTACTACACAACGCCATGGAATGTTACGCAGCTCAGGGCAGTCAGTCAAAATCATTTCAAAAGTAGTGATGATAGCATGAAACTTATAGGACCCCTTTATTACCCGACCCTGAAAGAACAGCAATGATTGTAAGTAGAAACCCTTATTAATGAATAAAGGAGATTAAAAGACTAATTTTTTTAAACTTTACATTACATATAAAGAAAATACAAAAAAAGTGCAATGAGCAAAATATTTAAATACAATCATTACCAGTGACATCAGAACAAAGGAATGCAAACAAATAAGTCTGCTGCTTTTTGCTGTTGTGTTTTTTTTTATTTTGCACAAGAAAGGACCGGTGCTTTCTCAGTGCATACTAGACACAAAGATACAATTTTTGCAGTGACACATTATCATGTTACACCACCAAAATATTAACATATCAATGCAACACCAAGTGTTAGTGCAATTTTTTCCCTTATTTTACTGAGAAATTTATCTTCTCCGTCAAAGCTGTATTTGACAGTTCTTTCAAGCATTCTGAATAAACTGGAGGTGTGAGTTCCATTTTTCTGAGTATTACATATTTTGTTAATTGACATGTCAGTACTCATGTCTTGGTGTTCACTACATATATAATTTATCTAATTCTAATAAGTGGAGTTTTGGAGAGGAACAGATTCACAACTGTGGAAAGACCTTTGCATATACTTCCCCAGTATTTCCGTAATTTGAGGTAAAAGTTCTCCAGGACAGTTTCGATGATTATTGGGAGCATCTCCATCATTTACTATGATTAGTTAATCCTGCATTTTTCAGTACCAGTGTCCAATAAAACCTATTAAATATTTTATTCTAAGATAATGGACTGGATGTAATTCTGATATATTTCTTCCCAATCTTCTTCAGACAATAAAAAATGTAAACTAGCTTCCCACATGTTTTAGTTCCAAAGTCAGTGGCTACAAATTGACATTTGACACTGTTGTCATTTGCCCAACTTTTCCCTCCTCCCACATTCTGAAACCAGTTATTGTAGGGTAAGTAACCGTTCTTTCTTCTTTGAGTGTCAGTATGGATCCCAATGTGGGTAACTAGCAAGCACTGTCCCTTCTGAACTGTGGAAATGAAAAATGCCTGCCAAGGAGTCAAACCTACATTCCTTCAATATTTCCATAGCCTCTCTCTATTACCTGACTGGACCAAACCCTTTTAACTGTCTCCTAATCTCTTTTTGTGGCTATATCTGGCTCATTAAAAAGCCACTCAATCTCATCACAGAGAATTTCAACATGTATCACATATTGTATCTCCTCCTGTTGGTTAGCTGCTGAGTCACTCCCACCAAACATCAGTGCAGATGTTGTATCTTCTGCCTGCTTCAGGAACATGCCAGAATGTGATGTATGTAAACCCACTGACTTTTGTCAAACATTATGCCCTTGATGTGGTGGCTAGGTTTGATGCCACTTTCAGGACAGCAGAACTACATATTCTTCTCTTATGGTATCAAGTCTGGTTTTGAAAAGAAGGCTGGTCTGCAAAATGACTGATTCAGGTGAAACTTTGAGACTGAGATCACATTTGGGATGAATGTAGAATGAAGTCTCAGCACTGACTTGCTTCTGTAAAAAGATGTGTAGGGAGATCTGGCCGTGAGAACTTGGGAGCTCACTGACCCGCCATGCTGACCTGATGGCCACTAGAAAGACCATGTTAAAGGTAAAGTGTTCTATCCAAAAATTGGAAAGCAGCTTGAAAGGAGAGGATATTGCAATCCCATGTAGAAATCAGGTCTTCAATAGGTACTTAAGTATGCAGGAGGGTCCTTAAAAGAATTTTGATTCTGTCACATGTGAGAAGCCTGAGTACGACTGAATGGAAGCAGGACATGATGATACTGCTGCAAGATGGACTTTGGGAGAACTAAATGAAAATCCAGTTTGTTTCTGGTTCAGAATATAGTTGAAGATCTGTGGTATCAGAGCCTCAACTGGGTCCATGTTATATTGGGCTGTCCAACCGTTTCCATTTGGAGAAGTAGGTTTTCCAAGCAGAATGCTTCCTGCTCTGTATGGGGAGTTTTTGAACCTGTTGAGAACAGTCTCTCAGTGGTGCACAATCAGCCAACATCTAGGCCATCAAGTGCCACAACTGCAGGTCTAGGATACCATATCCGGGAAGATCAAGAAGAGGATGGGAGGTCTGAATGGATATGTGCAAGAGATCTGACCATCACAACTGCTTTGTTCAATAGAGCTATCAAGGTCAGCATGACCTTGTCCTGTCTGACTTTGGATATCATCACAGGCATCAAGGGAACCAGGGAAAAGGCATGTTTGAAACCAGCAGTCCACTGTAGCAGAAAGATGTCTCATTAGAAGCCCAGGTTCATGTCTTCTCTGGGCAGAAGTTCAGGCATTTTGCATTGTCCTCCATGGTGACAAGATCAATTATGTGAGTCCTCCAATGGCAAAATATCAGCTCTGTGATAGATTTCTGCAGCAGCTACGCTTGGCTGGTTACCATCTGCCTGCTTAAGAAATTTACCATGTCATTGCTGGTACCTGTGTAACCTCTTGGGATTTAAAGAGCATGGCCCCTTTAAATCTTTTTCCTAAGGAGGGAGGGGGAGCAGTGAGAAAAAGAAGGGAAACTTGAGGTGGGGCTCTGGAGCTCAAGAGAGAGAGAGAAGGGCGGCAGTAAGCAGGCCCTCACAAAGTGAAGCAGCGGAGAACCTGAAGCCTGGGAAGGACAGGGCAGCGGATCGGGGACATCCCAGGACAGGAGCCAGGAGAAGCACTGTGCCAGGGAGAAATCGCCTGAGAAGGACAGGCTGGAGCTGGACCCAGTATCACTGCTGCCCAGAGCTGCCTGGGGCTGTAAGTACTGGGGCTTGTAACTCTGCACTGGGAATAAGGAGGGAGGCTGCTAGCTAGTTAAGTGGGGAGGTGATCGCTCTGTGTGGCTTTGCAGAAAGCGGCAGAAGAGGGCACTGGAGGGATTTGTTGGGGAAAGTTTACTGGCATCAAAGACAACCAGGAGCACTCAAGGCTCAGCACTTGCCTGGAACTTTGCTCAGTTCCTCCTGGACTGTGTGTGCAGACACATTGCTCAGTGTCTGCCCTTTTAGACAGTGCTACCACGGGGCCTGTGGGGCATTGGTTTGGATGCATCCCTGTTTTACTGCTCCCCCTATACTTCCCCTTGTTGTTTTTCTCTCCTCCCATCCCTCTGTAAATAAATATTTCCCTGTGTTATATCCATTGTGTGTTTGTGTGTTCATTCACTGTGAGGGGTTTGGAACAGGTGCCCTGGGGGGTGGAAGGGATTTTTTTCCTGCTGCATTCCTGCATGCGTGCTCTCTTGGCCAGAGCTGCCTGTAGAGCAGACTCCATCTTGGCCATTAGGGTGTAAAGTTACACTTTTAAGGTGCAGAACCAATGGGGTCACCCTGTTTGGATGACACCATGTCCACAGCCTGACAACTTCTTGGTAGTGAGGGGATGATGAAGCACATTCTTGATTGCTGATATAGTGCATTCCAGATAGGCTACCCATAAAAGATCTGCAACGCAGAGCTCTGCAGGAATGCCACGCAAGCCAGCCAGATGGCCCTGAACTCCAGAATGTTCATATGCAGCACAAATCACCCTGGCACCAGATGCCCTTCATCTGCAGGTGGTCCAGGAGGGCATCCCAACCAGTTTGAGGCATCTGACAAGGCACAAGAGTAAGATGTTTCTCCAAGCAGAGGCTTTTTGGGTCCTTGTCATTAGCAGTACTCCTTTGATTCCAATCGTTCCTGTAGTGCCTTGTTTAATTTCAGTTGTTCCTGAAATGACTAGGAGCCTGGCTTGGGGTGGGCATAACAGTACTTAAACCCAGACTGAAGAACCTAGTACTGTTTCTGCATCCATTTTGCAGTCAAGTTATTATGGTTGGTGTATGCCCCAGGCTTTTAGACCCTCACTTATGGGGAGGGTGATTCTGACAACCAGTCCAGTCAGAATGTCAAACAACTTGTGAGATTTCTCTTATATGACCAAATTCTATGTCCAGAGTCTCAGCAATTCTTATAAGGAGATCTTGGAATGACCTGAAATCATCCCGCACCAGTATCGGTTCCAAGGATACCGCCTTGTCGGATGATGATGATGACGACGACGACAGGCCCTTTCATGCTAAAACAGGACATTGCTGTTGACATGACTCTGGCTCTTCCTGGTCATCTAATATAGGTGATGTGGGCAGAGAAGTAGATAGGAAAGTGAGCTGTTCCTCAAATGACGTGGAGAGACCATCTCCTCGAGATCTGTGAGGACAGATCCTAGCGGGCCTATCAGGGGTATGGCTGGCTTGTTTGGTAGCGGATAGATCAGTGCCATTCCTTTCATGAGGGCAGTTGAATCTGACTAGGAGAACTGGAAGGCCTTTCAGGGGACACTGACCACAAATCTCAGGGGAGAAATTTCTTGCTTGAAGATAGCAAAAATATGAGACTTGGTGACAGGGATGAGGAACAGACTTACTCTATGGGTGGGGCTGAGGTATACCTTGCTCTTGGAACCAGGGTGTACATCAGTACCAGTAACTGTCCTGGCTTTCCTAGCAGCTCACATCTGGTGCTGCAGGAGCTGGGATCAGTGCTAGAGAAAGCCCTCCCTCTGTGCCACAGGCTGCTTCTTATCACCAGTCATCAACATTATGTGGGGCTTGGTGGCTTCATCCTGTGAGGTTTTAGGTGGTCTGTCCTTATGGGAGGACACTAAGCTCCACCTAGAGCCTCTGCAATCAGAGCATCAGAAGCATCAGCACCTGTGGTGTCAGGGGAATAAGTGCCAATGGCAGGTCTGTCTTCGGTGCCATCTTCTCCATGCTGGTCTTTGGAGTCACTTGCCTGCTAGATGATGTGCTGGATGAAACTGGCTTCTATGTCTTCACAGCATCTGAAGAGACCTTCACAGATTGCTCCAGGAGATGAAGTTGCAACCACGCATCTTGCAATTTATGTAGTTTTGCCGAGATTGAAAGGCAGATGCACAGCATGTGGGACTTGGAATGTGCCCATCACAGGATAGGTAGAGTTTCAAGCCCATGGGTTGCAAATGCACCATGTTGAAAACCCCTCCACTGGGGATGGGTGGGGGTGTCTGCCTGTAACTGTTCAGTCCAGATGGGTTAAGGTCATTTATAGTCAATGTATAACAGAAAATCAGAAGATCTCTGAAGGTGTTATGAAGAGCTTCAAGAAGTTTAACTAAGAACAAATGGGAAGGCCACTCTCCAGGTTCTATATTACTACCATAGGCAGTAAGAGGAAACTGAGGGAAAGTTGGGGCTGGCCATCTATGCCCTCTGAAGGGAGGATTAGGTGGCAGAGGGAGTATGCACAGCTACCAACGGATACTGCTATTAAAAACAAAAATCCAGTCTCTCACACATGCGCATCTAAAGTGGGATTCACAGACACACTTAAAAAACCATGATTATACTTGACTAGTACAGAGTATTTTAGGTGTTTGAGTTCTGAAAGCCAATAAAATCAAGTCAGTAAATTCACATAGGAGTGAAATCTATTACAAGGCCGGAAGGGACCATTATGATTATCTAGTCTGGCCTCCTACATAGCACAGCCATAGGAGTTCCCTGAATTAATTCTAGAGAGACAAGGTGGAGGAGTTAACTTCTGTTGGTGAGAAATTGAAGCTTCTGAACCACAAAGAGCTATTCTTCAGAAGATGACTAACAGAAGTTGATCCAATAAAAGATATTACCCATACCCACCTTGCCTCTCTAATATCCTGTGACCAACATGGCTATAGCTACACTGCATAGTGAATTAATTCTGTTTGATCTAGAGCAGGGGTCTCAAACTCAATTTACCTTAGGGCCAGGGCCAGGGCCAGTCCTCAAATCCTCCCAGCAGGCCAATAATGTCACTCATGCCACCCAGAACCCGCCCCCCCAAACTTCTTCTCCCACCCCCGACCCCGCCTAAGGCTCTGGTAGGGAGTTTTGGTGGGGGAGAAGGTCTGGGGGTAGGGGATTGGGGTGCAGGCTCTGGGAGGGAGTTTGGGTGCTGGGTGCAGGCTCTGGGCTGGGGCAGGGGGTGCAGGAGGAGGGGGTGGGGTTGGAGGCTCTGGGAGGCAGTTTGGAAGCTGGGGGGCGTTGGGAGGGGGTGGCGTTGGAGGCTCTGGGAGGCAGTTTGGAAGCTGGGGGGCGTGGGGAGGGGGTGCAGGCTCTGGGAGAGGGTTGGAGGTGCGGTGCTTACCTGGGGCTCTGAGGCGGGGTGGGCTGGGAGGTCTCCGAGCACTGCTGCCCCCAGGCACCACCCCCGCAGCTTCCCATTGCCCTCAGGGGCACTTGGGGTGGGGGGCAGCACATGGAGGCACAGCCCGGCCCCGCCCCAGGGAGGGGCCGGCAGACAGGTGGAGCGAGCAGGCAGATGCTGCTCAGCTCTGATGCCGGGGCCCCAGTCCACTGTAAATCGCCTGGGGGAGGGCGAGCGCCCAGGGGCGGCAGATGGGACCAAGGGAGAGACCCGGCCCCAAAACTGCTGGAGCTCCGCGGGCAACTTTGGGAAGGTTTGCAGGCCACAGATGGCCCACGGGCTGCAAGTTTAAGACCCCTGATCTAGCGCATGCCTTTCAGAAAGATCTAATCTTGATTTAATGGATTTCCAGTGACAAAATTCACAACCCTTGACTGTTAAAAATACGTGCCTTGTGTCTGCTCTGAATTTGTCTAGCTTCAGATTCCAGCCAGAGGATCTTGTTATACTTTTATCTACTAGATTGAAGAGCTCTCTATCATCAAATTTCTGTTCCCCATGTAGGTATTTTAGACCATGATCAAGTCACCCCTTAACTTTCTCTGACAAACTAAACAGATTAAGCTCCACGTCTCGCTCTATAAAGGCATGTTATCTAATCCTTTAATCTTTCCTCATGGCTCTTCTCTGAACCCCCTCCAATTTTTCAACACTCTTCTTGAAATGTAGCCACAATATTTGCGCTTCAGTCACACCAGTGCCAAATACAGAGGTAAAATCACCTCTTTATTCCTACTTGTACTTCCGTTAATACATCCAAGGATCACATTAGCTCTTTTGGCCACTGCATTGCACTGGGAACTCATCTTTTTTAGAGTCACTGTTTCCCAGGAGAGAGTCTCTCATTCTGTAAACATGGATTTTGTTCTTAGATATATAACTTCACTTTTGGCCATACTGAAACACACGTTGCTTGGTTGTGCCCAGCTGGATATGTGATCTAGATTACATTTCATCAGTTACCTGTCTTCTTCATTAGTTATCACTCCCGCAATCTTTCTGCCATCTGTGGACTTTATTGATTATTATTTTATATTTTCTTCTAGTTCATTTATAAAAATATTAAATTGCTTAGGAACAAAAACCGATCCTTAAAGGACCCCAGCAGAAACACACTGGCTCAATGATTAGGATTACCTGGTTACAATTACATTCTGAAACTTATCCTTTAGCTAATTTTTAATCCATTTAATGCCAAATTTATACCATTCTCGTTATTTTAATAAAAATAACTGTGTGAAACAAAATCAAATGCCTTACAGAACTCTATGTATTTCACATCAACATTATTCTTCTTTATCAATTAAGCTTGTAATCTCATCCAAAAAGATATCAAGTTAATTTGACAGGATCTATTTTTCATAAACCCATGTTCGTTGGCATTAATTATAAACTGAAGCCCTATTATTCAGAAGATAAGTACACTGAAGCTGCAGTTTTTAAAATCCTTCTACTTTCCCAGTACTATTTTGCCAGCACCAACAACCTCCCTCCATAGATGCAAAGTGTTTTAGACATGCTAGCTCACTTCCCAAACATTGACTAGTAAAGAAACCAGCTATCTGCCAGAGGTCATGGCATCTCACTCATTTTAATAGTAAACAACCTGCACTAAATTTATTAAAAGTTAGAGGACAATAATTACTGAACTATGTTTTCTCCATTATGCAGCAACATATAAAAAGGTGGATTTTAGGATCAGATTTTCTTAATCCAATCATATGTTTTTAAAATGTTGTTTGGTTCTCCCTATAGCCCCAACACCTATCATCCCAACTAATTTTCTATTTCTCGCATGTTCTATTCAAAGTGCTTTTTGGGGTTTATTTTATTTTTCTGGATTTTTAGCTATTTTGGAGTTTTATGCAGGTATCCAAAATCAGAGATTTTGGGGCTCTTTATATATGCTGTTGTGAGAAAAGTATATTATATTACTTTAATATAGTACTGTGCACTTTAATGAAAAAATGTTTTAAACAGAAATATATCCAAGTGCACATGGGGGACCTTTAGTGAGCACCAGCAAGGTCTACACAGACCAATTAATGCACAGCACAATAGTGCACATTAGAAATCACGCCCCTGTAATATTACTCTGCTTAAACAAGGCTTTAGATACAAGTAACCATTTCCAGTGTTAATTGCATAAACACTGCTTTTTTTTTTGTACTGGGGTTGTTTTATTGGTGTTTATTAGTTAAAACCTAAAATTAGAAACCTTAACTATTCACTTTCCCATATTCTCTTTCATGCACAATGGCTTGTCATCAAGATTGTGGTGATCTCAAGAAATATTTGTGCAATTTATGGCAGCTGAAAATATAGAAATTTCCATTAAGCTGGATTCTACCTTAGCACTATTAGAAATTGATGTTCATAGCACATAAAACTCAACCCACTACAGCCTCATTACTTCATTTTTTAAAATTACAGTTTTACACAATTCCAAAAAGTACCTGTGGATCTTTGAAGTACATTTCATATAACTGAATGGTCCGCCGGCTGGCTTGACTCCCATGATACACAACAACATTCAACTCTGTCCAGGTGCGGAACTCCCTTTCCCAGTTAGGAATTGTGGACAGTGGAGCAATAACCAAGAAAGGACCGTGGATTCCTTTCAAATAGATCTCATAGAGAAATGTAATAGACTGGATAGTTTTTCCCAACCCCATTTCATCTGCTAAAATGCAGTTTCGTCTGAAAAATAATACAAATGGCTCTATTACTGCTCTATTCTGAATATGGCATTTACAAAACAAAACAACTATAAAGCTAAAATCTGCAAGACAGATATATAAATAGATTAGTATGGATTTAAACAGGAAAAATACTCTCAAAAAGTTTTAAATAACTAGTATATTAGCAGATGTTGCAACAGGATCATTATATTTCTCATTATATAGTTCTCAAGTATAGGTGTGTGTGTATATATATAAATATATATGTTTGTCACATAATAAAGACATATGTATACATAAACATTATGTAACATGTTTTATATATATAAAATAAAACTTTATAATAGCTATTAATTTTATGTAATCCAAGTAATAAAAATAGTTAACATCATTTTGAAGTCTCACTTTTAAAAGACTATAAAACATTAAAAATATTAACATTAAATTTAAACTATCAAATCTGCTCTAAAACAGCAGTTCTACAATAAAAAGTTACTTTACGCACGTGTTGTACCAGTTGAAAAGAAGCCAGTTTACTCCCTCCAACTGGTATTCCCTGAGTTTGTTATTGTTTTTGTACTCTCTGGAACTCTCCGATTTCTTCCAGTCATCAGCAGGAGGTCGCTCCTGTTTCAAATACAGCAAATCCCATTAGTGGTTTCTGAAAGACCACATTACTTAGCTATTTTCAAATAAAATCCTCTATACAGAGCCAATCCTTACCACACGCTCCATTTGTGGCTCCCTAGACATCAGTTTCTCAAATTCTTCAATCTTAGCTTGGTCTATGTCTTGCTTCAGCTCCCATGTGCTGTCTTCATAAGGAAGTGAACACCACTTCACCAGATAATGAGTAACAGGCTTTGTTTTTGATCAATAGTTAAAGAAAGGATAAAATTAGATTCAATGTAAAACAATTCAAACTTTTCTACATGACGTGTAACTAATTAAAGGAAAGCTGCAGTGTAACATGAAAGATACTCTAGACACTATATACAATGAAAAAGAATTAAGATATTTTTAAAAATGACTTTAAAACATCCAAAAGGATAATTTAACAGCAGGCTGACCTGTTGTGAACCTGATGATTTAAGATAAAAATGAAGGGAATGCAGTTCACCACCAAGATGAGTGGCAAAGCTAAATTTTGTAATTTTAAACCCCTAAAATTAAACAAAATTTTAGAATAAATGAAAACTTTGCTTTACAATTACGAAGGTCCCCTGCCTTTGCCACACATTCAGATGGTGAGCTGTATTCGTCCTGCCAACGTAACATCACAAACTTCGCAGCAGGAAATACAGAATCATTGAAACAGCAACTGTCAATGGGAGACATCACTATTCACTGATGCAGTGATAACAAAACAGAAATCAGTATTACTAAAGCCTTTTCTGCTCTCAAGAACAGAATGGTCCACTGCAGTTCTCCTGGAAGTCAACCACGCAAGTGATCCTGCTCAGGGGACGGGGTCGTAAGTGAGGAGCTGACAATTTAGGTTCTTGTGTAATGATGATTAGAGAGGATTAACAAAGTGCCTAGCTCCTTTGGTGATTGTGAATTAGAAATTCAGATTCGATATGGTTTAATAACTACTTAGCTGTATGTTTAACTTCTATAAATGACCAGTATACTTTCTTTTAAAAAGATAGCAATTATCATGAGCGCTTTATTTTACAAAAATAGGTACATTATTAACCTACATGCTTTTTCTACTTTACAGACATATCCAGAGGGAAATAGTTTAGGAAACATATGCGTTTTGAACTATTACTAAAGAGCAAAATGCTAACAACTAGACATCTTGTCATGTTCTGATCAGGTCTAATGGAAACCAGGCTTTTTAAAATTTGAAATGTATTGTTGGATATCCAAAAACAATTCACTAAAGAGTGGTAGACTATTAGGTCTATGAACTTTACTGCAGCAGCACGTGCATGCATATACATATCCCTGTCATAATGCTCTCCATCCTCACTTCTACAGGATGAAATAAGTCATCAAAACCTACTGAAGTTTCTAATATTTAGATAGGCAGTTGTACAAATGACTGAAGATGTACCAACAGTTTTCTTTACCTCTCCATTATCATCTGTGCTATGTGAAAAATCCATTATTCTATCAACTTCCACATAGTCTGGATTAAAAAGCTCGTCATCAATCTGTTGAAAGACAGCAGGTGGGGGGGGGAGGGGGTGAGGGGAGTGGGGAGGGGAAAAAAAAAAAAAAACAACTTTGTTAGCCTGTCCTTGGACCAAAAATTATACTTTTCACCAGGTAACAATATTTTGGGTTACGGCAACATCAAATTTATATTTGGCAACCTTCATCATGTTAATTGAAATGCCACAATTCAGCAAGATCATTCCCCGTGAGGAAATCAGACTTCTCAGACTTTGTTAACTGGGCCTCTTAATTACTGTGTGAAACCTTTTACTGTGAGAGAATGTTTAAGAATATTTTAAATGAAGTGTGAAATTACAATTCACTAATGAGCAATCGAAAAGGCTTATGGCATGCAATGCATTTAGCATTCTTGAAAACTACAGCTTGCAATAAAGAAATTAGAGCTGTGTACACTAAGTGCCATTAGATTACCATAACTACAGGAGTTGTCAGACTGCTTCATAAGCAAGCTTCAGAGAATATTATTCCAAAAAATGAAAAGCAAACAAAAAACAATCCCCTCCCCGAAGTTTGTAATTTGTTACCTCTCTCTTCCACCCCAAGTTCTTTACTCAGTGCTATATGCACAGAAATGCTCTTTCATTCTTTTGCTTTGTACTCAACTACTTTAATGGCTGTGTGTGGTGGGGAGAAAGGTAAGGAAGAGTTGTAAGAATGTATACAGTTTAATATTTTGACAGCTTACTCAAATAAAAAATACCTACAAGCACTTGTTAAACAGAAATGGTATACTCAAAAATATAAATAGTAAAGTGAAATACATGGCCTGGTCACTGAAGAATAACGTTACATACATTTCACATATTGCTTTAACAATGTTGTGTCATTAGCCAATTTTTCTAGAATGCATCTAAGACAAAGTTTGGCAAATATTTCAAGTATCGGGGTTCTTCTGAGATACCCATTTAATCTGAATGTTTCTTAGTCATTAGAATTACCTGATACAGCTGTCCTCCCACTTTCCAATTAATTCAAAAGCATCTTTTAGATGCTTTGACCCATGACTCAGACATTTTGTACCTATTTGTAAAAGCACAGAATGTGGAAAATGGGAGAATTCTGGTAAAATTTACACAAATCTCTCTCCTAACTATATTTGGTCAGAAACCAACAACAAACGAAGTACTGTATTAAATAAAAACTCATAAAACAGAAAAAAAAAAAGATCAGGTACTAAACCCTTTATTTCAAATTACTAAATTTTGCTGAAAGGTAAGGTTTCACAAGGCAAACCAGCAAAGCTGGCCTTTTATTAGCAAGACCTCTGCTATAGTACTGCTTGTGGTGCTAAGTGAAATTAAATTGGTGATCAAAAGCTCAGAGTCCCTAGTGGGCAGTAGTCCAAATCACAGAAAATTTCCATGCATTTTTCTGGCATAATTGGCTGCTCAGGGGAGAGCTCTGGTACCGATTCTGCAGGAAACTCAGTCTTTTCAGTCACTATGTATAGCTGAGTAGGGCTTGGAATTCAGAACTTTGAAATAATGTAAGATCAACAATTTGCTAAAGTCTATTTACTTACAACCCATATGGCTTACTTAAAAAACATGTTTAAATTTAAGAGAATGCTTCCGCACCTGCATGTCATCTTAAATTCTAAACAGACCTTTGTCTCCAATTCTTTTCTTCAGGATAGAGATGCTACAAATCAGGATGATATCACAATCATTTCCACATTAAATTGTGATGGGATCAAGTTATCTTAGAACAAATAAGCAATGGGAAGACCAAGTAACTTCCTGTTTATAAAAGTGAGCAATTAACCATTTACTCGTAAGAAGCAGCAACTATAAACAGAAGCTGGATAACTTTATGTAACTGAATTCGAAAGCCTCTGAATTTAGCTTAATATTTTTACATTGTGATGAAAGCTAATTTTATATCAACCAGATGTTCAAAATCTTATGCACATATAAGGGATTTAAGCATTTATCAGCATATCCCTTAAAAAAAATTGAACTCAAATAGTTATGAAAACAGCCATACCTCTGAGAGGAACTTGTTCTGACCCTGCTTTGCCTTAAACCGCTTAACCTTTTGCTGAATTCTCTTGTCTTTGTCCAACTGTTCTACAGATGCCCACTGACAATGAAGGTAAGAGCTAGAAGATGGAATAAAGAAAAACTTCTTCAAAGCAATCCCAGCCCAAATGTTTCCACTGCATACTCCTATTTGCTTCCCTGCATCTATTTCTCTCTCTAATTTTCCCCCAAACTTTTACTGGCAACTGAACAGGGTAGCACCATGTTATCTGGAATAGCAGATACTATCTTTCATTAAAATAATCACCTTTATTGGCAGCAACTGTACTTACTATCTAATAAAGGTATTGGTCAGAAACATCAGTATGGCTCATATATACATACCTCACACTTCTGGCCTTTGGCTTAAGAGTGCTCAAGATAAATTTTATCGGGAGCATTCAGAATATGTAACAAGACAAAAATGTACACACTATAAACTTCACTACTTATCGTTACATTCAAAAGTATAGTGGGATTAAAACAGTCTAAAAATACCTTTAAATCCATTGTGTTACACTGTGCATATCTCTAATGTAGAGCTGTAATTAGAGGCCCTGTGCAAGCCAATTAGCACTATAAGACAATTTTAATCATACTTTTGGGAATATTCAATAATCAATAGCTTAAGCCTTAACACATTTTCTTAAAGATGAAATGTTCCATTATCATAAACCTGCAATTAAAATTGGTTTTATTTTAAAATTTTATTTTTAAGTAATAAAAAGTTCAATTATCAAGTTATACAATTACTATCAAATCACACATCATAAGCATCGGTCACATGTGGTTAACACTACAATAAGAATTACAAATAGAATGAAACAAAACAAACAGGATTTAAGCTATTAATCATGTCAGATCAATATGAAACAAAGGACAATAAAACTGGGTAGTTTAGCTGCTTATATTTTATAATCAGTATAGTTAAAAGGAAGTCAACCTGCAATTAACTGGAAATGCAAGTGAATTTCTATCAGATGTTGAAATTTATTTTACCATTTTAATAGGTTAAGTTTCTCAATTAGGCCCTTCTCTTTCTCCCTTCTCTAAAAAGGAAAATACACTATAGCTCAGAGTCAAAAGTGATACAATATGCTTCCATTGCTAATACTGGACATTTCAGGAAAATTTAGCTGCCATCATGAAACTGTTGGAAATAAAATTCTATTTAGCAGTCTAATAAAAGGTCAGACATTTTGTTGAACACTGACTTTTTTTGGCTGGGGGGAGGGGGGGTGAGGGAGAGAGCAGAGAGGGAAGGAATGTAAAGGTTAATTATTCTTATGACCTTTCTAGTAAATTAAGAAATTAAGGCTCCAATGCTGCAGTCAGATCTATGGAGGCCTAGGTGCCTGTCTGCATGGACCTAACTGCAGAATCAGGGCCTCATTAAGAAAAATCAAAGCCAGTTTGACCTTGCTCTTATAATGGCTTCATTTTAGATAGAAGACTTAAAGTCATACAGATAAGAATGTATTCAGTCACCAAATCTAGCACCATGTCAATGCCAAAATGCCTATTATTATTAATTGTTTAAGGTGAGATGTTAATAGTGTGTCACTTTCTAAATACAATTTTGAACAAAATATTTGGAACCTGCTGATATTTTTAAGGAAAAAAGTAACAAAAGTTACAGCTTACTTACAAGTTTTTATACTTTACATAGAATTCCTCTGTTTCCACTTCCTCTTCATTCTCCATCTGTAACAAAATAAGATTTCAACTGTGTGTTGAGCTACTAAATATCCCAATAGTTTTAACCATTCCCTCCAACTAAAGTACAGTATATTGTCCAAAGGTATTACTGATTAAAGTTTCAGAAAAGAGCGCACACTTGTACATGTGTGTTTATATGGGGGAGATTATGAAGGGAAATGGAGAAAAGGATATGGGTAAGAAGTTTCCTCCATCAGCTTACTCAAGCACATATTACACTGCTTACTACAACTTCCAAGACATGAATCATTTTAACTCCTCCCTAACCACATGCAGCTTCATTCACAACAACCTCACCCCAAATCTGGCTTTCTGCCAAACCCACAGTGTTAAATAGAAGCCAAGCGTACCATTTTCTCAGGCAGCAGCCAATTAGCAACTGCACTCCTGAATACCATATGTATTATTTTTGGCCGGATCATGGCGACTTTACATTGTGGGTTTTGTAATGTTTTAAAATAGACTTTTAAAGGGGGTTTATGCCTCCATATAGTTAATAACACTAAACAAGAAGCCATATAAAACTAAGCCTTGTACTTCTGCTATAATTTTAGTGTATCACTGTTCATGGATTTAGTTTTACTCAATGGTGCAATTAAATTCACTCAGGCAAGATGTCTCACATACAGAGCAGCCAAATTAAATTAACACCAAAATACTACATTTAAGCAAGGTTGAATTTGTGAAACAAACCAGCAAAGCCAAGGGCATTCAGTGTTAAGGGTTGAGACTGTGCTTAACTCATCCCTGGTGCCAGAGTATGGGGGAAACATATGGCATGTAATTCAACATCAAAGTCTTATTGCTGAACCCTCCTATAGGGCAAATTAAGGACAAATTTGAGGACTGCCTCAAATTTAGGCTTTTGTTTATTTCACAACATTAAGTTAAACAGTTTTTGTTGTGTTAATATGCTTTGGAACTGTTACTGTCTATTATATAACAGAATTTTCAAAACTGACGCAGCACACATAAGCAGGGTCAGTTCTTGGGGTTCTGTGAAAAGTATTATGTTCAGGGCTACATATACCTACATTCCCTCCCTATGCCTTGAATCCTCACCTCCACATATTCCACCCCTACCGTTAAACCCCTCATTACAGAGGGAGAAAGGATGTGATGCTCTGAGACAAAGATGAGACTACTTATCTGCCAGTATTAAAAATATTCTGCTTCCTAGCTATTCTGTTCATTCATTCCACTGCTATTGACAGTAGCAATAGCTGCTCTCAAACTCTGTTCCAGCACCCTCATGTTTCTACTCTTTGCAGTAGCAACAATAGCTGCTCTCAGCTCTGTTCTAACATACTTGTGTTTCTATGCTTTGCTTCACCAAGTACTCCCTCTCTTAATATATCAGGGAGAAATTGATACCATCCTACTCCATGCTCCCTTTGCCCCCTTCTCAGGAAAGGAAGTAACACCACCCTCCATAGAGATTTCCATGCTGAGTTACATCAGGGGAGAGAAGGAAAGCTGTCTTTCCTCCAGCTTGATATCTCCAGTTTCTCCTAGCTCCTATGTAGGAAGGGATGAACAATTCCCAGTCTTAATTCTGCAGGAATAGGTTGCACAGCCACTCCATGAAGACACCTCCAAAAGAGGGAGTTTGAACACCACCAAGGCTTTCCCACTCAAGACAACTAATGGTATGTGGAGATTTCTGAATTGGATATTTGTATTTGGAGGTCCTAACATAATAGAAGTACAAACTCCAACTAGGAGTATTTTAGTAATCTGAATCTTGTCAGCATCTCTCTCTGATACCAACCGTTTAGGAAAGTAGCTCCTAGTAAAAATAAATACATACATACATACAGATTTAAATATCTTGGTGATCATTTTAGAACTTGTACTTTATTTACACTATGGCCTAATCTCTCTATTTTTATTTTTACATTGAAAAATTTAAATGCCAATACCATCTGAAAACTGATTGATGTGTATAACATCTATATAATTTTAAAGTTAGCAAACGGGTTTTTGTTTTTATTAATTTAGCATACTTCTGCTAGGGTTTAGCCTTATGAAAATGTCTCCACTCGATTAACACCATAATGATTTACACTGAAAATGCTGACAGACTGACTCTGTACTGTTGCAGTACCAGAATGTGTTACTATATTTCCTAATAGAGAATTAAACTTATTTTGTGTGCAATAAATACACTTCTTTTCGTCAAACTGTATGTGTCTAAGTCACTCTTTAAAGCAAATACTTTGGAAACAAAACTCACGTTGAAAAACATTTAGAAGTAAGTTTTGGCTAACACATTTACAGTAACCAAAAAGGAATAATCTTTTACAAAGTCCAAGAACTAATCTACTTGTTCTCTGTACATCTAAAAATCCCAAGGTTGACAATACATTGATGCAGCACAAATTATGGAAAGCAGCTTAAGCATATTGTATAACTGTAGCCTAAAATATTCAACCATGAACTTTGTTGTGACTCAATAAAAATGGACTGATGTCAGACTAAGTAGAATGTTTGTGTGTTTCTCAGATACTGATGGAGTCTGAAGATGGTATCCATCCTGTTTGGGCAGCCATGGATACGCTAAGTAGGCCTGATTAGAGCTGGCTGAAACATTTTTGAGGAAATATTCTGTTTCACTGAAGCTGAAACATTTCACTGAGATGTATCTGTTTCCATGAAACTTTTGTCAGGATGGTTTTTAGGTCCGTTGCAGGAAGGAGGCAAGGGAAAGGAGAGGACAGAGACTATAGCTGACTGACAAGGGTACGTGCCTGGGATGTGGTAGAACCAGGTTCAAGTCCCTGCTCTGCAGTACTAAGGGATAAAAAAATTCTTCTCAAAAACTGCTGTGAAGCAGAGGTGTCATCCTCCAGTCAGCTCTAGCACTGATCTCTAGAACTAACTGGCAACTCTGTTTATAATCTTAACAGAGGATTGAATGATCATCTGGACTGAACTACACTCACAGTCCAGTGGCGATCCAGATCACCACTTCCTCCAGGAGAATGTTATAGCATACATTACTGGGATAAGCTTGCATTGCAACTGCCTGTACTTTACCCACTCTGTGGCAATATTTGCAGATAGTTATTGAGACTACTGAGGACTAGAGAAGACTAGTAAGACTAGAGTAAATTCAGAAACAGTTGAAAGTTAGATGAATGGTTAGAACAAGGGACGATGAAATTCACTATTGACAAATGCAAAGTAATATACACTAGAAAGAATAATTTCAACTATTGATACACATCACAGGATTCTAAACTATCCAGTTCAGAAAAGATTTGGGCATTGGCAGCTGGGTGAAAACATCTACTCAGCATGCATTATTAGGCATATTTTCGGTATATTCTTTCTATAAATCAGTTGTATGCCTTCATTTTGAATATATTTGGTTCTAGTCAACCCATCTCAAAGAAGATATAGCAGAAATAGGGGGCAGTGGTCCCAGAATGGGTGACAAAATGATTACAGACATGGAACAGCTTCCATGTGAAAATAAACTGAAGTGACTGGGACTGTAAGTACAGAGGGGGGACATGACAGAGGTATTAAAACAGTAAATTGGCTGTACAGCTAAATTGGCACTATTTACCCCCTTATAATAAAGGCAAGGGAACATTCAATAAAACTAAATGACAGAAAATTTAAAACTGAAAATATTTTATCTACTTAAATGTTTTATATAATGAAATGGTTTACATTTTGTTTTCTCTACATTTAAATAAAATGAGTTTTAAGCCCAATGTTTTAGGCTCTTTACACAGAAATATTTTGCATCGAGCAATTCCAAAACCATACCCAGGATATTTTGGTGGAAACCAGTATAATTCAATGACAATAAAGCTGTTCAAAAGCAGTCTGATTATCTAATATTGTCCTTTGGTAGGACAAAATCTTTTGTTGCATTCCAATTTGCTGAGAGGTTTCCCAGTGAAGCCTTTTCTAGAGTTTATTTTGTGTACGGATCCTGATCACAGCTATTTTACTTTGATTACTAATCTAGCAACCATGGTTTTGATTATATCAGTAAGAGTGCAAAAGATTTAATAAATGCACAGTTGGGTATTTTAGATGTTAACATTTAACATCCTCAAATCCATTTTTGGTGTAGGGAGTAGGGTTGAGATGGAGTAGAAAAGGGAGAGAGGATAGATACCCCTCAAACCTGTGAATGCAATCCATAAAAAACATTAAAGGAAGAGCTCAAAACAGAGCTTGCCTCCAGCAGAGCTTGTAATCAAAGACATGCAGGCAGCCGACCAACCACTTCCCACAAACTGCAGCAAAATACACACTGCCCATGGGTAATCACACCTTTCCTTGCAGAGAAGAGGAAGAAGAGAAGAATAATTGGTGACAAACTGCCTCCAATGTAAAGACATTTATGAAGAGACCAGATTCTCCACTGTTGTCTAGAGGACCATCAGGACAACTAATTACTGAATTTAAGATTACAATAAATTTACCTGAAAAAATAAGCCTGTGGGTTGAAATACAAAACATAGTTCTGAACCATGATAAAGTTAGAATTATTGTGCTGTGACACCTGGAAGGCCAAGCCATCAGTGAAATTCAATCAAAAACACTCATGACATGACATGAATTTAGATTTATAAAACACTTGAAAGTACTAGTACAGCCAGGAGTAAGGTTCAAAAGTTAAAAAACCCTATGAAACCCCCACAAGAATTGAGGCAAAGTCTTTTCCTCTCCTTTTGGAATACACTCTCCTAGGACATGTGAAAGTCTTAATTTAATCATGATGAACCTGAATATATTTAGGTGATTCATGTAAGTTGAATTTCACATAAAAGCTACAGCATAAACAACGAGTAAGCTAGAAAGAATGTCTTGTAGAATTCAAAAATGTTTAGACCTTTGGTAAATGACGGTCCTCTTTGCACTTCCCACAGAGTAAGAAAATCCAGTATTTTGGAATTAGCATGTTATTTTGCTGTACAGGTCAGCCAAGCTCTATTGAGGAACTCCTGCTTCTGCGTTCAGCAATACGATTGCGCAACAGACATACTATGGCTAGGGGATTGGAGGAGAACCATGTTAACCCTTCCCCTGCCTCAAACTGCAGTATTCAACATATTTCTGCAGATGGCCAGATGTGATCCTCTTGATCACATGTTGGTTCTGTTAATGGCCTGGGGATGTCCACTGTGAGAGGATTTGAAATGAAAAAAAGCTTGCCCATGATTTTACCACAAATACAAAATATTAAAGACTTAAGATTCCAGAGAAGGAAATCTCCTATTACACCTCCAAAGCAGTAAGTGGTACTCCAGTGTAAGTTCTGATAAAGTGAATGCATTTACAAAAAGTAAAAATTCTCATTTGTACATGCACAGAAAAAAAATTGGAAGGTCGATTACATAAAGATTTTCTTGCTTGTGCGTGACACACACACACTTAAACAGCCTATATAATGGCACTTTTAAGGAGCCCTGTCCCTTCACTAAAGCACCTGTTGAACTGGAAATATTTAAACTTTGAACATGAAAAAAACTAAATTGGGTGTGGGCATCTTTTGTTTATTAAAACCAATAATTACCTGTTTCTTGACTGAACGACTACTCATTATTTTTTCTACTACTGGACCTTCAGCATCAGCCGATTCCTGCAAAACGAAGGTTGCACCAATAGTTACAGAAGCAAGCGGAGTATTTTTGGTCTTTAGAAACTTTCTTCAGGAAGGCATCCTTTAATAGTTTATCATAATCAGATCATAATCATAGTTGCAGGGAAAAAAAATTCTGATACATGGACTGTAGAACTCAATTGCATTTAATGCCTTTAAAATGTAATTTCCATCAGAAATATTTTTAATACAATAGGATGCTGACTAAATTCTTTGTTGACATTCATTGGTGGGAATCACTCCAGCAGAAAGGCTAATCAGTGACACACTGCATGTGCCAGAGACGTGTGTGTGTTTTCTTCTTATGTAATTACGTGGCCAGTTACTTCTCCCATAAAGCTGAACACCTGCTCTGCTACCTAGATTCCCAAAGCCAAAGGACCTTGAAAAACCCCAGTTGGCAATGCACAGTAACAGTGTCCACATGATAGCTGTCAAAGATACGTTTGTCCCCACTATCAAAGCTGCAGGTAAACATACCCATGCCTCTTCTGTTAGGGGTATTTATAGGAGATCACAAATGACATTTCACAGAGCTTAACATAGCACAAATTGCCAAATGAAGTACCAAAAAGCATGTATGCATTCACCAATGGCATGTCGGTTAGTTAAGTGAAGTAGTGATATGAAAGGAGCACTACAAAACAATAAGATTGTTATAGTCATTCGTGCATTATTACCCCTCATTTTATTCAAACTATTTTATCCATCATTTACATTGCACAGAGAATAAAGTGTACCCTGCTGGGTACTACAAGGCAGTAATTTCATAAAGGGGTTCTTATGGTGCCTAGCAGCAGGAGACAAGCTTGAGTGGTTTATTAAAGTCATAGAAGCCAGACCACTGAATTCACAGAGGTAAATTCAGTCTTCTTGCAGTCTAGTTTTAGGCTTCTCCTTAGCAAAGACCGTTATATTTCACTGAATTGAATCAAATTACATATTGTAGGCTTGCAAAAAACCAAAAAAACCCAGATCATGAATGAATATAGCCTTTAAGAACCTAAACAACTAATTTCTTTTTGCTAACCTAAGATGAAAATCCCTTAGTAAAGAGGCAAACGCTTAAAATTTTAAATACCTAGGATGCTGTTACAACATTTCCAGTCCATCTATGTTTGGAATATGAACTGACCTGTAGCTCTGACTGAGACGTATTTGAAGGAGAGTCTCTTCCTGCAGCATCCGCATCATCAGCCTCCTCATCGGAAATCTTGAACTCCAGGTCTTCTGTGTAACGTTTTCTCTTAACCTGCCTGCTGGATCGCCTTTTCTAAAAAGAGATCATTGATATTCTTTGTAAGAAACAAAAAGGTGGGGTACAGAATAAATAAGAAAAAATCATCTTTACAGTTTTCATACACTGTACTACTTTTTAAAAAGCAATTAACAGCATTCTGGTAGTGACACTAAAATTAAAGTGGCATTTTCACTGTAAACTTTTTTAGTTGTTTGCAATTTTTGCAAAAAAGTTTAGACTAGAATTCCTCATGCTTGTTTCTGAATTGGAAGAATGTTTTATTTTGTTTCTATTTTAATATTTAGCCATTTATAGAACTCATATGCAAAAAGGTGAATTTTCCTTAGTTTTGTTTTCGTAGTTTCAGACTTGGTATATATGTAGTTATGAATGAAGACAGTTGCACTCACTGAGGACCTCATCTTCATTATTTCATTGTCAACTGAGGGCCTATACACTTTGCAGAATTAAGCCCTTTGTTTAAAGTTTTGGTTTTTTTTTAAAGCTCCAAATTTGAAAATAGAGGCTAGCGAAAGTATAGTACAATATTTAACTTAACTCCAGATAATGTATTGAAGTTTTACTCTAGTCAATCATGCTTTTAGTAATTCCAGGTAGAGCTGGTAAAGACCCATATATTTAGGTTGCTTCACACCTTCTTTTATAAAAGATTCTTGAGAATCTCCAACATCTCCACTGTTAAAGCCGGACAAAGCCCTGGGGCTAGATATGTTTTCTGCTTGTCCCATGAAATTCTATTCCAGTTTTGCTGATACACAGACTTTGAGGAAAAATTCACTATTTCCCTTTTCTCACTTTCATCCCTCAGGAGAATTGCTGGTAGATGCCAAATAACAACTGAATATGAACATTATAAGGTAGACCACACTGCTGCCAAAGAAGCAGTAGCAGCTCTCCCTGCAACCCCCTTCCTGTACTGGGAACACAGAGGAGCTGCTACGGTAGCCACAGTGGAATAGAAGGGGAATGCCAAATAAAGTCCCTCCACTGACCTGGCACATCGCCACAACAGCACCCTCTGGCACAAGATAGGGTAAGGGGGCACCACACACATACACCCCCCCCCCCCCATGGAGACAGAGTTGGCCCAGCCTCCCTCAAACCACTCCCCTGACTCAGCAAATACTGTCAACAGCCTATTCCAGAGGTGGGCAAGCTACGGCCCACAGGACCCTCTTGCCAGGTCTTGCAGAGATGCAGCCTGGCCTGGTGCTCTGTGTGGCACGGTGGCGTGGCTGGCTCCAACCGGGCGGCACAGCTGCCTGGTCTGGTGCTCTGGGCAGCATGGCTGTAGCACCACCCACCACCATTGCTCCAGGCAGTGCGGTAAGGGGGCAGGGAGTGTTAGACATCGGGCTGGGGAGTTAGGGGTGGCGGTTAGGGGGAGAGGGTGTGGTATGGGGTCGAGGGCAGTCAGAAGAAGGGGAACATCGGGGTTGAATGGGGGCAGGAGTCCTGGGGGGGCCAGTCATGGCAGGGTTGGATGGGGGAGCAGGGGGCAGTCAGGGGCAGGGGTTCTGGGGGTGGTCAGGAATGAAAGGAGGGGTTGGATGGGGCGGCGAGGGGCAGTCAGGAATGAAAGGAGGGGTTGGATGGGGCGGCGAGGGGCAGTCAGGGGCTGGGGGGTCAGGAGACAGGGAACGGGGGTGAGGAGGTTGGATGGGACAGGAGTCCTGAGGGAGCGGGGAGGTGCACTTGCCTGTGCTGTCAGGGGGCAAAAAGCGGGGGGTGGTGTGTGTGAGTGTGTGAGTGAGAGAGAGAGAGAGTGTGTGAGAGAGAGAGAGAGAGAGAAAGAGTGTGTGAGAGAGAGAGAGAGAGAGAAAGAGTGTGTGAGTGAGAGAGAGAGAGAGAAAGAGTGTGTGAGTGAGAGAGAGAGAGAGAGAGTGTGTGAGTGAGAGAGAGAGAGAGAGAGTGTGTGAGTGAGAGAGAGAGAGAGAGAGTGTGTGAGTGAGAGAGAGAGAGTGTGTGAGTGAGAGAGAGAGAGATAGGGGGCAGGGGCTGGGCCACGCCTGGCTGTTTGAGGAGGCGCAGCCTCCCCTAACCGGCCTTCCATACAATTTCGGAAACCTGATGTGGCCCTCAGGCCAAAAAGTTTGCCCACCCCGGCCCATTCCCTTCTTCAGGATAACCCACTTCACTTCTGCCAGGTAATGTAGTTAGTCCTGTGTCACTACTCTATGCTGTAGTACTGAAAGTTCAGGGTTCATACCCTATGGCGAATGCATGATGAGTTGTTACAGTTGTACAAAAATTCCTCCCCCCCCACCTCTTTTTCTTTAAAAGATTAAGGAATTACATGTATCTCAAAAACAAATGAAAATATTTAGAATGTGGTCGAAACATTTCAATCACAAAGTCTAGGACACACAAGATAGAAAATAGTTTTACAGTTTTCAGTGCAATCTTAGTTGTTCTCTTGGACATGTGCATTATGAGAGAACATTCAGTTACATGGTCAGATACTGCGTTTGCCAGGGGACTCCTGCCTCATTTAGCACGCATGATGGACATACAAGAGGGCAGAATTAAGATTGCAAGGACAACCATAGGTGGTGTGAGTGTCTCTCATTTGGGGAGGCTAAGCCCAGGAGTGCCGGTAGCTCCCTAGAAGTGGGGGGCCCCTCAGTGTCCAGACTGTTGCCAGGCCCCTGCCCCACCCCTCCTCCTGAGGCCCTGCCCACACTCCCCTGTGGCCATCCTTGCTGCCTCTTCCGCTCACGCTCCACCTCTTCCAAGGCCCCATCCGCTGCTCACTCCTCTCTGGCCCTCAGCCCTCCCACTTTTTTTCTGCCATAAGGGTGGAGCAGGAGGAAGGGAGGGGTGGAGCTGAGGCCAGGGCCACCGTCTGGGCACTAGTGCCTCCCCTCCACACTTTTAGGGAGCTTTGGTACTCCTGCTCCCAAGGTGCAAAGGGGGCTGGTCTCCAAAGGAAGGTGAGCTGCATCCGGCATCTGCCCCCCACATGGCCAGCCTCTTATTTTGGGGAGGCTTAAACTTCCCCAGGCTCTTATATGTGCTGCCCATGTAGACAACCGTAGATCTGAGATTTAAGTTTTGAGTGTTTGACTTTGCAACCTAAATAATATGCTTACATTAAGACAAGTTAATTCGAATATATGTTTGAGGAGAAAAAGAGATCGAGACTACAGGAAGTATCCTATAAATGTATATCTACTGCAGAATTTTAAAAAAAAATTATTTATTTTTAAACAATCACTAGTTAACCCCCATTTTCTGCAACAATCCTTCTCAACTTTTTCAACTAATCACTAGTCTGGCAAATTATACATTTCTAAAGCTAATATGATATTTTTGCAGTAGTTTTAAATAAAGAGGTCACAGTACCTGAATTGTTAACACCTTAGATTCTTAGTAATGACAACCTGAACTTTTCAATTTACTCTTCAATATTTATATTAGTTAGTTTTTTTATTTTTCAGCTTGGTGATTGAAAAATCATATAAATTAATTATAATTTTGTTTGTAGTAATTTTCATTTTATGGTTCGTAGTGCTATAACGTTCAGTATGCAAACACTGAAAGGGTGTATTTATAAAAATAATAGTCTCTACTGGAATATAAGAAAACTAATAGAAATCTACCTTTTCACAATCCCTCAAGCACAATGCCCTCACACAATAAATACGAAGTGAAATGATAAAAAATTAGACTAAAATTATGACTGTACCACCTAACAAGCCACATAGCCTTCTATGTATGCTCCCTCCCTCCCACCTGTCTCTTTCCTTTGTGTCATCTCATGAAACCAGTTCACATTATAAGCTCTTTGGGGTATAGACTGTGCTTTTACTTTGAAAAGCACCATGCACACCTACAGTGCTAAATACAAATGTGTACGACTGGCTCAGTAGATTTATAAATATGGATAGAAATGTATACATCTTTTGATCTGGAGCTAAAGATATTTATATTTGGATAGCTCTACAAATATTTATGTAAAAAAATACTACCCTCTGCTAGGTTTTCTTACAAAAAATCTAAATTTTGGGTCAAGTCTGAGTTTACAGAATTTCTTTAGGCAAGATATTGCAACTATATAATTACATCTTGGAAGAAATAAGTTAAGGGAGTTCCCCTTAAACTGCAATATAAAGGCAATAGTTGGATATTTGAAAATATTTGCTACTACTCTTCTTGCATTTCCTTAATGAAAGAATGCTGAACAACTAAGGATAATCCTGCATTTTATGTTTATTTACATGGTTCGCTTCCTGTTTCCTGTAATGTCCACATCAGCCTTTTCAATTTTTATGTATTCTTGCCTGAATCCATGTGTGCATTTGTGTGCTTTCAATTTAACATTTTACTCATTGCTGGTTTATAGGTAGCAAGACGGATAGAGCTGCTCTTAGACTTTGAATAAAAACTACAGATCTATATTTAATTTTTCATTGTGGTAATACTTACAGATATGACATCACAACACACTACAGTGTGACAGCACAGCAAAAATATTAAGACTATACATTTTCCCTCTAATTAAGGAGCATTATGTAACAATAGGAAAAGCTACACATTTGTATCTAAGTCTTACTGAGGATTCAGTGCTAAGAAGAGGAAAATATTTCTAGTTTTAGATTTTAGCTTCATATTGTCTATAAACTAAATATGCATTCATAGGGGCTGGCACTAGGCAGGCTAGGGGTGCTTCCGCATCCCCTGGCTTCGAGTGGATTTCATTATATACAGGGTTTACAGTTTGGTTAAATAGCTCTCAGCACCCGCACTATACAAATTGTTTCAGCATCCCTGTATGCATATGTAACTATTTGTATTAGTCTCTATAGATTGGTGATAAGGTAATGAAAGTTCTTATTAACAAGCTGTGTGTGAAGGAAAAAAGTAAAGTTTCTTCAGGAACATTAATTCTGAATGTCCTAATGTGTTTGACTATATCCTTCCTTAATCACATATAAATACAAAAACCAAGCATTTCAAAAGTATAAAACTAAGAGCACAAATGAAAAATCAAATATTTAAGTGATATCTTATTACCAAATGATGAAAAAACTAATTGTTTTTCATTGAGAGAGAGAGACAGATTTATATTAAACTATTAAAGTTCTTATGTCTGTCTCAGATTGGATTAGAAGGAAGTTTTTGTCCAACACTCAAACTAACAATACCAACAGAATGTTGTTTAAGTTGATTTGCAAAAAACGGAACCCTCTAGTCAAACATGCTTCATTTACATCAGCAACATCTTGAATTCACCCATTAACCAGGCTAAGAGAAACACTGAGCACATAACTAAAAATGCATCCTTTAGATATTCTTAATGTCATGCTGCTTGTATCTGCTCTTCTGTTCCAGAACGCATTATTCTGATATGTCATAGCTACTAAGGAGTGAAGAAAAGAAAAGAAGAAGAAGAAAAAAGAAGGGAATAGACTGTGGGAAACAGACAAATAGTGCTTTGGGTTGTTTCTATGTGTTTGCTTTTTGAACCAGTATAGTGCATACGTTTCTGAGTTTTATTATAATAAATTCTATAACCTTTATTGAAAAACATGGTAAAAGGAAAGACTAATTGTGCCATGCACTAAAATGCCACCTCTTGCCAACCTCCTTCACAACATCTAGAAATGATCCATTGAACAGCAATACCACAGAATGTAACATCTTTAACAGGCTCACAAGAGAGGAAAAAACAGTACATTTGTGACCTGTGTGCTGAATACCTCTCTGTGTGGTTACCTGAGCAATATCTGAATATCTCCACTAAACAAAATGAATGTTTTCATTTCCAGATTTATTTAAATAAGAGTGCTAGGATAACATGAGCAGAATACATCAGCAAATTCCTAGGGGAATTCAGCACTCCTGAAGTTTACAACTGACAGACCTACAGATGGAAGTCCTTTATTTATCCACAGGACAGGTATAGTACAAGCAGTAGCAATAAAAGTTTCCCTTCCCTGCTCTGTCATGCTTTATGCTTGACCTAAAAGGGACCACCAAAAAGTTTAAATGCAAAAAAACAAATGCCAGCTAGGCTAGACCAGACCACATAAAGACTTCTAGTAATACATTTACACTAGAAAGGCCACCATCAGAATACAGTATAGTGACAGAGGGGAAAGAAAGTGAAACTCATTTGTATATATTCACAGATGGCAAACCAATAAAGCCAAATTACAAACAAGAGAGTTCTTTTAACACACTATTCTCCACTGCGATCTCTGATTCTTTCCTTTCTTGATATACTGTTTCAGCCAACAAAGAAAATATCTTAAAAGCATCTCGCTAATGGAGTCACGGTTTATGTTTTATACATATATATATATATACACATATATATATAGTTACCCATTGCTAAATAATTAGGTTTTGAACATCAAAATAATGGCATTACCTGAACACCTGGGTCATCTTCTTCTTCATGAGGAGATGGTGGTGGTGTTTTCTCTAAATCCGAGTTTTCAGAACCTTCCTTTCCCTTGTTGACCTTTTTCTTCACTGCACTAGTTTCTGAGTCTGGTTTCTTGTTACTAAAACAAATATCTTTGATTAGTAATTGAGTGAGAAAAATATAAATAATAATGTACTATTATACTATGTTGAACTATGAAGGCATATTTATCCCTAGTCATTTTGCTACTCTAATCACTTTGCCTTATTTTCAGGAGCTAAACAAATCTTTAAAATATCATTGACCTCTGCTATTTTATATACTTCCCTTTGACCTTTTTAGCATGACACCTTACTTCCCTTTGCCAAGGTCAAGCTGCTGATGTGGCCTGCACTTAATGTTGGATGGATTCACTAGAATATTTGATAAGAGTAAAATGAGCGGCTAAAATGAAAACTGGACTTCCACTTCAATATCTTTGCGAATTCCAAATCGTTGAGCTCCATGATAAATCTGAGGAAAAGTAGAATGTATGATCACTACGTGCATTTTTCTTAAAATGCAAGTATGGAGAAGAATAGGCTGAGCAGAGTCATAGGAGAAATTTATCAAAATAGTGAACGTAATGAGCAAATCATCCTTTTTATTCTTTAGTTTCATGGTGTTTACAAGGAAACTGAGGCAGGACAGTTTTTATTTCAAGTCTCAGATCAGACATACCCAGACAATTAGTGCAACCATAATTTGTAGGTGTGGTCAGTTTGTGCAGCAGGGATTAATTACATTTCACTTCACCTGACCAGGTCTGTAATTGTCCATGGTAGCCAAAATGATTTCTTTCCTAACCTGCCTCTGCCCAAGTTCTCAAGTGCTTTTTAACTCTCTCTCTCTCTCTCTCTGTGTGTGTGAGAAACACCAATAGCTGAAGATTCACGAGAAAGGCTACATCACCACCACACTAATGTGATTGGGGGGCAGGGGGAATTGTGGGGTTTTTGGTTGTTTTTTAAATAGATTCAAGCTTCCAAGGAGTTGGGTATTTTGTATAATCTTCTCACTGTATTTAACGCTGTCTGTGCATATAAACTTAATCTAAAGAAACTACATACCTGAGAAGACATACCTCAAAATCTCCATCTTCCAATTAAATACTAGGGGATTTTGAACATTATATAGGTCAAATTCTTAAAATGACACCAAAAAATGTAAGATTGAGGGGGGGAAATTTATGAGCAATTTAAAATGTGCTCAATTTTTGAAGTTTTAAGTAGATTTGTGTGTTCTATATATGTGCTCTTTTCCCCTCCATGTCTAAAAGCAATCATCTGTCAAACCTGCAACAAAGAGTGGCTAACATTCGTGCTGAAACATTTAAAAAAAAACATTTTATGTAGAATCATACTCAAATTTGTCAAGTGAAAAACTGAAATAGGCAGACATCTCAAGAACTTTTAAACAGCTTCCATTTATTTACATTCATAATTGCATATCAGGGATGCTAGTTGGAAAAAAAGTGGTAATGTTCAATTCTGTAACATCTAATAAGAAACTAAAACTTCAATTGATTTAAGCATTTATCAAATGAGAGCATATTTATATTATTAAGGTTTGTAAAACAAATCATACAAATACAGTTATACTTGGTTTTAAGAATTTCTAGGATGTATTTTTCCTGCTTTGTAACAAGGCTATATATTTAAAAACAATGTTCACAAGAGATTTGTATGTTTACACATTAATATATTGGGAAATTAAAAAATAAAACTTAATTAGAGCAAAGTTCTAGGGCACAGTAATACAGTTTAGCTTTCAAAAAAAATCTCAAATTCTGACAACGTTCTAAAGAGTTTGGTACCACTGAAAGAACCACATAAGACAAATCATTAAAAAAATAAATAATCTATAAAACAGTTCCCCTTCCAATCGTCCTAGTGTGCATGCTACACATGGACAGAAGTCTCCCCTACTATGAGGCTCCATTTCCAGCATTTATTTCCGCTCTAACTGCCACAAATTATACAATACTACAGCTGAACACTGGGCCCCTTTCCTTTCATCTGCACGCCAAGAGCAATCAGATTACCCTGGTAACCAGTGGTCACATGACCAGCACCTGCTCTTTTGGCTGGATGCCACTGACTAAAGCCATCTGCTTCTCTCAATCAGCTTTCAAACATTCTCAACACCTGCGCTGCAGCGTTTTGTGGTTTCTTTTATCAAATCAGTGCAAAACTGCTTCCAAAACTTTACATATTTCTCAAATTTGTTTAAATCAAAGGTAAGCTTGTCAGGGAGTTGAACCATTGCCAGGTAAAGTAAGTTGACAGGCTAGTACTTTTCACTGGTGACCTCTATAAATCAGAGCAAAACATACAATTTAATTTAGTAGTAGTTACTGTGCCCTGGGTGCACTATCACATATGAATAACAGCCTTAATGTCCTGAAGAACAGCATAGCCCAGGTTTGGTAAAATATCAATTTGCTGAAAGGCAAGAAAGTGCTAATGATCCTCTGTCTGCCCTTCCTAAGAATGCTCTATGGAATGTTCACAAATTTGTTCAAGTCATACAGCATCTCCAAATGCTTATCACACAGGAAGATTCAGACAAAGAATATGCATCCAAGTGAGGTACTTGTAGCAGATTTAACTACACAAAGATTTCTTTCTGAACTCTATTAGACCTTCCCCTCTTAGTAACAGTAGAGGGTGTGAGCTAAACACCTTCATATGTGCCTTTTATGACCTATATATACAAGCTGTGCTTCAACTCCCCCAAGTCTCTCTTAGTAACAGGAGATACGTACTAAGTAATTTGGACAGGATTTCAAATCATCCTCATGCCAGGTCTGCTGCAAAGCAGGTACATATAAAAGTACTATTCACGTGGGGGGAAAAATCTAAATTGCTTCATGACAGCAATTTTTCTACAAGTCCTATATTTGGCTTTAATGAACAAGTAAATTGCAGATTCCATTGTTCAATAATTACAATTATTTTTTAAAATCTATTTATCCACTACATCATTTAGAAGAGAAAGGGTGAAGGAAACTACAAAAGCAACAAGGCTCAATCTCTAAACTGGGTGAGGATTTGCATCCATACTATAGTCATGCTGTAGGCCCACTGGGATGTGACTTCACCTGGTGGGTTGAAACAAACACTTCCTGAAGCTGTCAACAATCTTGCTTTCCTCTCCATGTTTAACAAATCAGCTCTAATGTTCATAACTGCTAAGTGGATCCCTTACAACCTGCTTTTCTACCTAACTAGTTAAATCCACCTGCTAATAAAAAACACCCCATTCAGAGTTTAGATAGTTCAGGTATTTAGGGCTCAATTTTTAGATGTAGGTACATAAAGTTAGGTGCCTAAATACAAATTTAGGTATCTAAAACCTATGTTAGACATCTAAAAACTGACTTTGATACCTTAGGTGCCTGTATTAAATATCAGTATGTACAGGATGGTATTTCCTAAATTTTTGGAATAAATTCAAGATAATGAGATAGGCTACTTGTACATACAGTATTTAGGTCATAGGCACAAGGCCTCACAGGCCAAGTGGTTCCAGACACCAAACAGAATGCATCAACCTGGCACAGTTTAAAAAATAATAATAAATAAATCATCAGAATTTGCTCTTAAAAATAGCCTTTTTATTTAAAGCCTATATACCACCAGGCATCATTTCAGATTACATGATTCGGAATCCAGTATCCAATACTAACTTTGTGTTGAATGTTCTTATTCCTTAAGGCAGCATACCATACTGTCCCAAATAAAATCACTAGCAGCACAGTCATCAGAATGGCAATGGGGGACAACAATAATAAAAGAATGACAGCAAGAGAAGAAAAGCATGACAACAGGAAGAAAGAACTGAAGTTGGAGACAATATGTATCCCAACAAAATAGTGCTTTTTGTAAGTCAGACAATAAACCATCACCAGAAGAGCCAGGTCAATGCATCACAAACTGGGATTGCTGAATCATGCGACTTGAAAGTATCAAAAAAACAGCGTGGCAGGCTCCAAAGGATTGAGCAGGGAGGTCAACTAGTTCTGTTATAAACGTACTGTTGCTGGGTTATTTAATCTACTCAGGGATTACTAACTGGTCTGTTTATTCATTAGTGTAATTTAAAAGAGTGTCAAGGTTGACCAAAATATTGGATGGGTACTCTTATTGTTGTCCAAAAATCCAAATAAATAAATCCTATGGTTAAGATTCAGATCTTTCTTTTTTCATTTGTGGGACACTAGCCCACAGACAAATTTCTAAAATGAACCCTGCAATAAAGGGAAAACCTGAAAAAATTAATATGCAAGCACTTGCCCTGCAAAAATGAATTCAGCAAACAACCCTGCTCCCCAGTTGAGTTCTGCTCCCCAGTCCACCTGACAACAGAGTAGGGGAGCGCCATGCCAACCCAGAGCACTGCAGGCATGCACTCAAGGAAAGTGGATGAGTCTCGCGACTAGTGCTCTGCTTATGTGCTGCAAGCAGAAGACACATCAGAATGCCCTGCAGGGATGAATGATCCTCTCTCCCATTTCTGGTGGAGATGGAAGTCTGCTTCCATCCTCTGTAGACGAGAATGTTGCATTACCACCACCCCATTCCAGTAGCTTTGGACTGCAGGAAGGAGAGAGGAGCTTCATTCCAGAAGGTAATTACTTGGATATACACAGTAATTCAGAATTTAGTAAACACTCACTAGTCAAGGTGATACAAAAGACAAGAGTTCCCCCAGCAGGGTCCAAGAGCTCTGAGGGTGAAAAAAAGCCAATGGTTCCTTTTATTCACCAAGCGAGATGCTGCCCTAGACTCCATCTTTGTTATAGCGTTTTGCTTAGGTTTAGTCCTCTTGATAACAGGTAGAGAGAAGGCTTTAACACACAAATCCTCCCAAACTTAATTACAGGTTTCAGGTAGCAGCCGTGTTAGTCTGTATCCGCAAAAAGAAAAGGAGGACTTGTGGCACCTTAGAGACCAACAAATTTATTTGAGCATAAGCTTTCGTGAGCTACAGCTCACTTCATCGGATGCATACTGAATGCATCCGATGAAGTGAGCTGTAGCTCACGAAAGCTTATGCTCAAATAAATTTGTTGGTCTCTAAGGTGCCACAAGTCCTCCTTTTCTTTTTGCCAAACTTAATTGTGTCCCTTGCAGAGGGCTGTTTTGCAATACAAATATAAAGAGCCGGGGGCTTTGTTACAACATGGTTATCCTGTGCCCGGCTCAAGATATTGGTTATGAATGGGCCTGTGTCCCATAACTGGACTAAAACCTTGCATTTAGGTTAAAGTCCCCACACTAGAAGTGTTAACCACATTGTAACTAGGTCACAAACAACCATGTAATAACCAAGTAATCTGACTCTCATACATAATGTAGACTGCACCTTAAGTGACAGCTTTAAGGAGAGCTGCATGGACGTTAGGAGTAGATTCTGGGCATTTCAGAAGTGTACATTTCCCCATCTTCCTCAAAACTAATGGACGTTTTCCTGAAGACACAGAGACAGACAAAACTTACTACTCCCTCTCCCCCAAATGCTGGCACTGACAAAATTTCTGTACAACCAGGGATATAGTGAAACATTTTCTAAAAGCTTTTAGAAAAACCAAAAGCTTTTTAGATGTTTTATATTCAGTTGAAATAACTAATAGAAACAATGGCAGCAGGGAAGAACAAATTTCTTTCAGTCTGGTAGCCCAGGTTACTAAAAGGAAAATTGGCAGACTTTAGTGACCCACATAATCCTTGGCACACATGTAGTTAATATACTGAAAGAATGTTTTTGGATACTATCTTATCTGTACTCAGGGCCCAAAATTTTGAAATCTCTCAAAAATATTATATGGCTACAGTGATCTTGAACTGATTTATAGAGAGAAAGATTTTTTTTCCCTTCATTTCTTCCAGCCTCCTTTTACTATTGCTTGTAGGGTCACGCTAACAGCCACAGGAAGTTAAACCATGCCATCCTAGTCCATGGATTTGCTTTCCAAAAGTACCAACTGTACAATGAAATTCACTTTTGAAGTATTTTGAAGTTTCCTAGATTTCTGGGATGTCACTGGAAATGTATTTCACATGAGCACTACAAAAGTCAACTTCTTCTGTTATTCATCTGTTTTGTTCACCATGTGATTAAGGTGTATCTCTACCCGGCAGTTTACACATTTCTTCAAGGTTTACTCCAAAGAAAGGAGGAGGGACGATTCCAAGATTTTTCTATACTTTCATGGTCGATAAGAGGATTACATGGCTAGTTAATTCTGATGTGCTGTTTTAATAAAAGTATGCATATTGATTAGAATAATCTGCTACTTTAGTATATATTGCCCATTTTATAATTGAATTCAATTTATTTTTTCATCCTTTCACTTCAGTGGCAGTTTCTGCCTCTGTCTGTGTACTATCTATGTAGCAATACTTTTTGAACGATCCAGTAAAAGGGGTTACCCTTTTCCAACCGAATTTGAATAATGGAAATGCCTCATATGTTGTATGTAGAGAGACACCTCTGATGGTCTCTGAATTCTCTCTCATTTCAAACACTTATCCCATCCGCTAAGAAAATGGCTTTTTACATAAACTCAAGTTAGTTTATTAGAGATTGAAAGTAACCAGTATCACAGAACTTTCCAAACGCAAAATTGCCACTACTGTAATCCAATGCCTAGAAGCAAGCTACTATGATAATATAACGAGCACTAACATAGCCAAAACACCCCATCACCTTCAGCACCACATATTCGATTTACGTAATTATCCTTTGCCACTCAATTTACATCTAGGTGCATCCATTTTAGTCATCTCTGCTATTGTGATGTTATAGCCTTCCTAGTGAGGAAGCACTATAGCAAGATCAAGATGCATCACTTAAGATTCCTCTGACCAGCTGAAGCACTGTGGCTCAACAGATTATTGGTTTAGCCTGTTGATTTACTTAAAACTTTGATTCAATTACAAATGTTACTGGACAGATTTCCCAGTCGGTGGCATTGCGTGGCAAAAGCAGGCAAATATCTTTCACAGAAGTCATATTCCTTAGCAATCTGTTACCCTTCCTAAGTCAGCAGGTTCTTTGACAATGTTTACCTCCCAGATACTGAAGCTATCAAAGCAGATAGACTGAAGTGAATCTGGACTTGAAAAGTACATTTGGCAATAATGAATCAAGGCTGTGACTGACTGGGCAAGTACACTTTTCTTAAACAGTCTTGCCTATTGGGGTAAGAGGCTGCAAGTGTTGTTCATGATCCCATGTACATGTTTCCCAAAGAGTGGTAAGAACATAACTTTGCAACTATGAGAAGTATTACAAAATTCACCCATCCAATTGCAAGGGATACTGCAAAGGTAGGAGGAAAAAGAATAAAGCCTTTCCTTCCCCCCCCCCCCCCCCCCCCAGGCATGCAAGAGAGCAGCTCTGTTTCCTGAAAGGAGAGTCCACTCCCCTGCCCGCAAAGTGTGGTCCCATGACTTCACTTGGTGTGACCCTGCACAGACTTATCACCCTGGGTTATGTGGCATCTCAAATGTTGAGGCCTGATGTCAATCCCAATTCATAGGAAACTACATATATTTTGGAACCAAGTTCTTTCTAACCTTGGTTTGTTAAACATTATTAAATTCTGAAAGACTGTCTGTAGAAACTATATTCATAGAACCTAGCTGAAAAGGTTTGCAATGAGAAGTTGTTTTTTTTTTGTTTTTTTTTAATAAATCTCAAGTTTTTCAGTTCTTGATGTAGAAATGGCTGGGTGAGACCTGTGTTATGGTGAGAGGCTGAATTAGATAATCATAAAATAGTCCCTTCCCTTTGTGGCCTTTAAAAAAAGGCAAAAAAACTTCGCAAAACCCCAAAAATATGAATATCCTGTCCCCAGGCAAACTAATCTTTTCATTTAGCTGATACAGTACTCTAGTTTCAAAAGACTACAGTGGGAAAGCTGTTCAGTCCACTACCTAGATTCAGTAACATGTACCTGAACATTAAACTACAGTAATAAATTTTTTTTGTAAATTATAAGTAGGTTCAACTGTACTGAAAAGCTAATAAAGCTTTTACAGGTTTCAGAGTAGCAACCGTGTTAGTCTGTATTCACAAAAAGAAAAGGACGACATGTGGCACCTTAGAGACTAACAAATTTATTTGAGCATGAGCTTTCGGATGCCGATGAAGTGAGCTGTAGCTCACGAAAGCTTATGCTCAAATAAATTTGTTAGTCTCTAAGGTGCCACAAGTCCTCCTTTTCTTTTTGCGAAAGCTTTTACAAAACACTTCACCCTGCCTATTTACACAGATTCTTCAATAAACACTAGTTTTGCTATCTACCCGACTAACCTTTCATTCTTACTAGAAGTCCATACTATCTGAGCTTCATTTATCCATATATCTGTATTAGAAAGAATTAAACAGTAACCAACCTTGCAGAATACATGCAAATCAGATTTGTTAATCAAAATTGTTTTTAATCTTAATACAAATGGATTCTGCAAACTGATTTGGATTAACCAGGTCTGGCTGTGCTTCCATCTGGAAGTTATATATTTTCTAACATTAGCCACATCTTGAAAAACAGATTCAGATGTTTGGAACAGGTTCAGAACAGTTGTAAGAAATTTTAGATACAAATGAAAAAATCAGTTTTAATATTTTTCCCCTCAGTTTTCTCAGTGAACATTTGTACTCGTGATTTTTTTTTGGGGAGGGAAGGAGGGTTTGCTTTGGAATGACTGTACAGTACTGCGATTTGATCTCTCTTATATGGCCTACTAGGATTTTAACCCTGATCCTAAAAGGGATCACGAAGCCAAGTGGAGATAATTCTCCTGTTCCAACTACGAGGAAACAGGGTTAGAGAGGCTACAATTTTTGTATCAGCATAACTATTTCACTTAGGGCTGTGTGGGTTTTTTGCCCCTCCCATTTTTTTTTTTAAAAAAGGGAAAAATAATTAAAATTGGTACAATCCCTAGCCAACATGATTTCCGCCATTCTTTTTGTATTTTTTTTTTTTTAAATCCCACAAATACATACAGTACAAATACCCAAAGAGGTATTTCCTGACCTACCTTGTCTTTTTGCTGGTCTTGGGTTTTGGTGTGGTATTTTTTGCTTTCTTTTCCTTTGGCTCTTTGGGAGGCTTGGGGGTTTTGGGAGGCTTGGGTTCCTTAGGCTCCTTCTTTTCCTTGGGTTCTTTAGGATCCTTCAGCTCCTTTTTTGACTTGGGCTTTTTCTTTTTCTTTTTCTCTTCTTGGGAGCAATCCAATGAGTTTCTGGTTTGATCCTGGCTGTCAAGACCACCAGGAAAATCTTCCTTACCAAAACCTTTACTAGGACCCTCTGCAAGAATGTGATTGTTTTTCTTTTTCTTCTTCTTTTGCTGAGGCTGCTGTTCAATCGGTGGCAGGTAATCATCATTTTTCACTAGCTGGGTATTCAGTCCACTAACCTGAGTCATATCCGGCACTGGTTTCTCTACAAAGGGCTCCGATGGAGAATGCTAAGAAATACAAATAGGCATTAAATTAGTATAGCATAATAAAAACACACATTTGTTGTCCATAAAATTGTTTACTTAAAGCTCTCTATTTTAGGGCTGAGAGGTCAAGGAGGGAGACAAGAGAAAACAGAAGGTGAAGTTAATTGGTAACATTTCAAACAAATATTGTACAATAATTGTAAGCATTGCTATGCTGAGGGTAAGGTTGTTGCAGATCAGCTATAAAGTACTGAATATTGCAAGTATAAAATTATTCTTAAAAACGCCATATAAAAAGGTATAAATCCACAAACAAAATTTCATAAACCAAATAAAATTCACTTATACTTAAAAATGAAAAAATAAGGCAGACATTGGTCTCATCCAGCCAACCAGCTTGTTTTATTTAGCCTGACCATATGAAGCTGGTGAATGTATTTTGGGGGGCTGGGAGTTGAGGGGGGCAGGGGAGCTGGCAGTGGCATAAGCTGGGTGGCGTAACAGCAGAGCCCCTTCCATGGTGGCATGATGGAGGGCCAGCTAGGCCAAATTTGAGTGCCATTACGACTTGAAACATGAGGTCCTGCTGACCCCAATCTCTGCCTCCACTCTGCTCCCCTTCAACACAGGCTCCAACTCCGTCCCATGACATCTAAGCTCTGGTTACTTCCTATGCTTGGTGGAGAGTGAAGACCCTGGCTGAAACCTCATTGGCTTTCAGCTCCCAAATCATTAATGGGTAGGCAGTAACGAGCTGGGAGGCATGGGACAGATAAACTGTGCTGATGAGGCAGTAACAATTTTACTAAAAGACTGTGCACCACAGCAACCTGGCTCAATATTTAATTTTTGGGGGAGGGAGGCTGTTTTCTTTATCGCCCACCAAAGGGGTTTTTAGTGGATTTTATGGCCCTCTGCTATCCTAAAGTTGTCCATCTCTGAAATAAAAAGTTGTTTATATAAGACTTTCCTATATTCTGGTAACAGCTATTTTGTATGAGTAATCTGGGAAAAGTAAGTTACTTACATGGAACTTTTGTCATCTGAAAATAAGTATTAACTTTGGCTTCTATATATACAGCTAGAAAATTAATAGGACACAATCATAGGGTGCATTTACACAAGAGAACTGCATCAGTGCCATTCACACTAGTGCATGCATGACATCAACATTTTGACCAACATCCCAAGGATTGAACTGAGGACCTCCAGAGCTAAGAGCATGATCTTTTACAGTGTACGCTGAAGAGCCATGGTTCTCTAGGTGGGGTAGTAATGGACTCTTATCCTCTGCAGATCGGGCAAAAAGGAGGACTAATACAAAAACATCCATGCTGTTCTGAGTGTACCATGTTCCATGGGTGTACCAGTGTTTTGAGTGTACCATGCTCGCACACAGCACTCCTTGAAAGCATTGCCTATGTGTTGTACATGTCCGGGGTGGGCAAACTTTTTGGCCCAAGGGTCACATCTGGGTTTGGAAATTGTATGGCGGGACATGAATGCTCATGAAATTGAGGGTTGGTGCAGGATGGGGTGAGGGCTCCTGCTGGCGCAGGGGGTTGGGATGTGTGTGTGGGGGGGTGAAGGCAAGGGATCTGGCTGGGGGTGCAGGCTCTGGGGTGGGGCTGGGGATGACGGGTTGGGAGCGCAGGAGGCTGCTCCGGGCTAGGACTGAGGGGTTTGGTGGGTGGGAGGGGGATCAGGGCTGGGGTAGGGGGGTTGGGGCATGAGAGGGGATCGGGGTGCAGGCTACAGGTAGCACTTACCTCAAGTAGCTTCCAGAAGCAGCAGCACGTCCCCACTCCGGCTCCTATGCAGAGGTGCGGCCAGGCGGCTCTAGGTGCTGCCCTGTCCGCAGGTGCTGCCCCGCAGCTCCCATTGGCTGCGGTCCCTGGCCAATGGGAGCTGTGGGGGCAGCGCTTGGGGCAGGGGCAGTGTGCAGAGCCTCCTGTCTGCCCCACACATAGGAGCTGAAGGGGAGGCATGCTGCTGCTTCTGGAAACCATGTGGAGTGGGACAAGCCCCTGACCCTGCTCCCCGGCTGGAGTGCCAGAGCAGGGCAAGCCCCGGACCCCACTCCCCAGCGGGAGCTCAAGGGCCAGATTAAAGTGTCTGGAGGGTCTGATGCGTTCCCTGGGCCATAGTTTGCCCACCTCTGTATGTGTCCCACAGTTCCTGGCACAAAACTCTGGAGCAAGTATAGAATGTCTGTTTGCACCTATTCTTGTTTTTGCTTTGTTCCACTCAGTGCTTTAGATAGTTCTGCCCTACACAACTACCCACACAAATGCTGTGAAGACAAGGAGTTATGTCCTGCTATGCCTTCACACTATCAATGCAGATGCAACTAGCTTCCCTCCACACCCATGGGATCTCCTACTAGATCAGCTCAGAGTCCGATGATCCAGAGTTTGCTATGACACTATTGAGGATGTAAGGAGCAATATTACTGCTTTTCCTTGTATTACTTTTACAACTGTATATTTCGTTGTGTAGTTTTCCTTTCTTATTTCTTTTTGAGTTTTGTTTCATTGAATTGTTTTCTTATTTTGTTCACTCTCAAGATGAGGGAATGAGATGACAGGCCTGATTCCAGACGGAAGATAGCCCTACACCAGGCTTTTCCTGAGGTCCAGCCTTTTGGAAGACAGGGATCACTGAGCCATGGGAAGGTAAGTAGTGAGATTGTTTCAAATTTATCAGACACCTTACTGATAGAGGCCAATATAAAACATGGCTTCCCTAAGCATAGTCCAGGATGACACGTGGAAATTACCAAATCAGATCATTCATGTGGTCCATATAGTCCTGTATCTGACAGTACAAACAGATACTTCAGAAGAAGGTGCAAACAACCTGAAGTTAGGCAGATGTGCCTGCACATTAGTCTCCTCCTAAATCCCTATAAGAAATTGGCTTCCACTCTGAAGCATGAGGTTAAATATCTCTTCCAAAATCTGTTCACATTAGTGATAACTATTATCCATACAAATAGTTATTATAAGTTATTACCCATACAAGTGTCCAATCTCTCTTTTTTAAACTTTGCAAAATTTCTGGCCTCAGTATCACCACGTAGCAATGATTTCCACAGTTTAATTACATATGTGAAAAATATTTCCTTTTATTAGTTTTGAATTTGTCACCTTTTAATTTAATTTAATGTCCCCTTGTACTTGTGTTATGAGACAAAAAGCAGAAGCCCTTGATCTACCTTTCCTATACCATTCATTATTTTATATACTTTTATCATTTCATCTTATTCATCTCCTTTCTGAAAAATAATAAAAATACCAAGGTCTTATATAGTGCTTTTCATCCATAGCTCTCAAAGTGTTTTACGAAGGAATAATCTCACTTATCAATCTTTGAACCTTCTAATTTTACCAAAGGGGGGGGGGGTTGGGCAGGGAAGATAAGCGACCATTTCTGCACACAGCATTCGAGGTTAGGCTACACCCCATCAACTTACATAAAAGCATTACAATAGTCCCCATATTATTCTCCATTATATACCCATCCTAAAATCTTGTTTAACTGCAACTGCACTTTGAGCCAAGGTTTTCACTCAGCTGCCCACAATGGCACTCAGATCCTTTTCCTGAATGATACAGTGAATTTAGAACCCTGTAAGGTATATGAGTAGTTCAAATGTTTCCCTCCATTGTTCATTTACTTTGCAATCTGCTAGGAATCCCATTACTTTCCATTTTCCCAGGAGACTGGGGTGGTGAACACTCCTCCTAGGCTTTCCTCCAGGTTGCTGCCTTCGGATATCGTCACAAAGACTTTTAAATCACACTTTAGATAGTAGATTTCTGGATATCCTTGCTTAGGTTTAAGCCACTTGATTGCTTTTAGCACGGCTCTTAGTCTGGACAATTAAACTCTATTCAATCAGTTTCGTTGGTAGATATTCAGATCTTCAGGTTTTGGTTCCAATGCTGAGGGGAAATACTTGTTTAAAAATGCTATCTGTGTTGGAATTTTAAAAACAGACATTTCTATTGATCTTAAGTTTTGCAAAAGCTTATTTAAAAGATCTAACTTTTGAGCCAAAGTTAAGTTTTTCTTTTAAAAATGATTCACGAGGATTTAAAAAAAAAATGCCCAGCAGCCAGACAAGCCACTAACATTAACAGTTTCAATAAAGTCTTCTCAATGTATCTGCTCAATGAACTACAAGACTGAGGATGTTTAAATTTTAGCCACTTTTCGAAGTGTGCCTGTGAAGCAAAGTTCACAGGATTGATCCACTGATTTCAAAATGAATGTGCACGCACACAAGCTTTGATGACATTTTTTAATGCAATCCAAAAATATCCGTGCCTTACCTTGCCTCTCCATCTCCTGAATGACTTTTTTCAAAAGATTAAAAAACTATTTAGAACAGACCAGTAAAAACCAGGATATTTGAAGTTAAGGCTCACATTCTCTCCAACTTTCCCCATGTACTATGATGTAAAATTGATGGATATTGCTGTCACAATTTTAACTTCTCTGCCTCATGTCAAGACTTTACATTAAAATGTTTAAAATACTGTTCCCCATCTCATTCATTTAAGAGCTTCTCAAAACTAGTGAATTAAGTTTTGTAAAATGTTAACCTGTAGACTTTCACATTCTTTCAGTCCCACTCACTACCTCAAAAAAGCGTATATGTAACATTCACTCAAGTGGTGCTTTAAAATATTTAAATTTATATATTACATGCACAAATTATGTATGAAATTGGAAAGCCAAAAATCTAAAAAAGTTATACCAACTCCTATTCACAATACTAGGTTATTGAGAATTAAAAATAGGCATCCCAGTTCAACCAAATAAATACCTTATACATTCAAATATTTCTATATTGCTAGAAATTTTCATTCACATACCTCAAAAGCATCATTAGTGAAACAGCCTGTCTGCTCTAATTAGTTTTCATTTGGTATTACTTTTGTCTCATTTTACTTTGCAAATGTTTTCGTTTAAAATTTTATATCAATATGATCTTTAATTTTTAGCATTATACTTTTCAAAAGTGGGTGTGATTAAGTCCAATTTTCTGTGCACTGTGTGTTAACATTTTTGCACCAAACTGTATATCCCTGACTGACAGCCCCACATTGCTCCCTAGTGTGAAGCTGTGTAGGAGCAGCACAAATCTGGGAGGAGGCTGAGAGATCAGAGGCAGCTTGAAGGAGGCATTTCTCCACCCTAGAACAGTTGTCTGAATTGTTTGTTTTTTTTTAAACAGGGTTGAGAAGGGAAGGAAGGTAGGACAGGTTATTACCAGTGAATATTGGCTTAAACCTATCATAGGGACTTATTTCAAATAGTTCTTCATCTTTAAATCTACATTGGATTAACTACAGTTACAGGGTCACAATTTCTAATGACAGAATCCTGTTTTCCGTTTATAAAAAATTACAAAACGATATGTACTACATACATTTACAAAAAGATTGAAAACTTACCTGCACACTTCAGAACACAAATCATTTCCCCCCAACTGCTTTTAGTAATAAATGAGGCCATAATTTAGCATCTTGGTACAGAATTTAATCTTCCACAGGAAAGAAACCAGTAAAGATTAAATACAAATAGGTATTAATCCTGTTTGATATGCAGGCAAAATTATTTTTGGTGCTCTTTGAAATAAGGTGAAAAAGGTGCTCAGAAATATTGCAGTGTTTACTAGACCCACATCTCCTTAAATCTTTTAGAGAAAAGCTGTTTTTGTAAACATTTAACAAAGAACAGATGGCCCGTTTTAATCATGTGAAAAAAACCTGGAGCTCACATTAATACTCCTACAACAGACTACTGGGTCTAGTCACCTCCCTAACCAGCAGTACTGTCTTCAGTAATGCCATTTAATTTTACTATGGACATTTTCTCATCAATTTCCACTGCCTGACAGTTAATCAATGTCATTAACATGCAATATGACCATGCAGGACGTTGCTAAAATCTTGTTATTAGAGCAAACGTGGAGATTCCCAAAGATTTTAAAAATGCAACTTTTAAAAAAAATAACTTGACGCTCAACAAATTACCTTTGATAACAAAATGTTTTCATAAAATTAAAGCCCAGCCATATTTGAATAAATTTCATACAAATATGGCATTTGAGAAAATTCTTCAGATATGTACAATCTCACCCGATTTCACATTTATTTTTTAATTTGCAAACAAACATTAGAAGCTCAAAAGATTTAATAAATTAAAAGTAAAGAAGCTTGTGCATAAGGATGTTTACATATTTAAATCCAAACTCATTTTCCACTGCTCAGAAAAGATGGATGGCTCAAATGAGGCCTGTTATGTAAAGTGGCAGGATGGACAGGATGCAGAATTAATCCAATGAGGGTTAGTGTGAGGGAAAAGGGGGAGGAAATGGTGAGGAATTAAGAAGGAGACTATCTTTCTGTTGCTTGAACAAGGATTGAAACAACGTGAACTATACTTAAGAAGTGATAGCAGATGGGTGTCAGTTCCCTGGCAGAGGAGCCTCTTGAGATATTGAGATTTTCAGCTCTACAGTAAGAGCAACAGAGTATGTGACGTGACTCAGCTAACTTTGTCAGATATAAACACCAGCATTAAAAAAATCCCTATTTACTTTGACAGCTGAGAAACGCCATTTGAATTTGCATCAGGCACTCTTCTAGACTCCAGGAACCCGTTCAGACCCTATGAAGCACATCTAGGATAACCACATTTTATTTACGCTTTTGGAATCTCATCTGCTAATCATGGCATATAACATGAGAAGAAATGTCCAATTAGTTTCCTGACTCCAAAATCTGAACTGCTCCCAACACCATCCCCAACTTATGGGACAATAGGATACAGATCCAAACTTTTCAGTTTAAGCAAACTTTTCCTCGATAACAAGTATAATTCTGGTAAGTTTTATCTCTTCCATCTAAACCATGGTTCTCAAACTTTTGTACCGGTGACCCCTTTCATATAACAAGCCTCTGGGTGTGACCCCTACTTATAAATTAAAAACACATTTTTATATACTTAACACCATTATAAATGCTGCAAGCAAAGCAGGGTTTGGGGTGGAGGCTGACAGCTTGCAACACCCCAGTTTGAGAACCCCGATCTAAACAGATATGCTGATTCTCTTCAGAAAGGTGCAGACAGCATCCAGTGACTGAATTCAGACCTCTTTTTAAAGAGGTGGCGATAGGGGCAAGAGGTTAGACAACAGGAGACAGCAGCAACACATCTGGAAAATAGAGCTGTGTAATGCCAGGGCCCTACCCAATTCTTGGCCGTGAAAAATGCATCACGGACTGTGAAATCTGGTCTCCTCTGTGAAATCTGGTCTTTGGTATACTTTTACCCTATACTATACAAATTCACGGGGTAGACCAGTGTTTCTCAAACTGGGGGTCCCGACCCAAAAGGGGGTTGCGGCATTGGCACCCTTACTTCTGTGCTGCCTTCAGAGCTGGGTGGATGGAGAGCATCGGTGCCAGGTGTTCAGATCTGAAGGCAGCGCCCCACCAGCAGCAGCAGCGCAGAAGCAAGAGTGGTAAAAAGGCCCAACTCTGAAGGCAGCAGCACAGAAATATGGGTGGGAATATCATACCTTACTTCTGCGCTGCTCCTGATGGCAGCACTACCTTAACAGCTGGGCGCCCAGCCAGCAGCGGCCACTCTCCATCCACACAGCTCTGAAGGCAGCATAGAAGCAAAGATGGCAATTCCATGACACCCCCCGCCCCGCCCCGCCCCCCCCCCCCCACACACAAAGACAATAGCTTTGCAGCTCCCCCAACCTCTTTTGGATCAGGACTCCTACAGTTACAACATTGTGAAATTTCAGATTTAAATATCTGAAATCATGACATTGACTATTTTAAAGAAATTAACCCAAATGGACTGTGAATCTGGTAGGGCCCTAGCCATGGAGGTTAGTTATTAGTAGGTTCAAGCTCGATGACAAGGTCATCAGGGAGATGAAGTCTACACATGCAATATATGCCCCATTCCTATCACTTTGAATCCCTTCATTAGCGTCTCCTCTTTTACTGAATTAAATTCATGCTCCTAATCTTTACCTACCTGTACTAGGCCGCATAGGACTTTTCCCCTAAATATCTATCCCCTCATTTTCCTTTTACTTCCCCTCTCACTCCATATGCTCTCCCTAAAACTTTCACCCTCCTGATTCCTTTGCCTTATACCATTCTTGGTTTCGGGCTCTCTTTCATGCTGCCCCCTGCATCTGGAACATGCTCAGGCCTAGTCGACACTAGGAAAAATAGTAACAGCAGTAGTCCAGCTGCAAAGTTGGAAGAATCAGAAGACAGGGCTCACCACAATATGTTTGTCAACCCTGCAATTGAAGGTGTGCTTGGAGCTGGTATAGGCATACCCATGTTAGCTATAATCCAGTGAACGAGGCTAAAATTAGTGGTGTAGATCCAGCAGTATAGGCTGCGCAAGCCCGAGCAGAACCCTCGATACGTACTCTCATTACTAGAGCCCACACTGGGATCAGTGTTGCCATGTCATGCATGCCATGCCATGCATATTTTATCTGCACTAGTTAGATTAAACCTACTATGGGAATGCTTACATGAGCTGCAATCACACCTTTGATTTCAGTACAGACACACCCATAGTCAAAGTCTTAATCAACTACTAGTACAGATGCACCAGTGCTGGAATATGGGTACAGCCTCACTGTCATCCATCAAGACTATTCTCTCCTCTCTAAATCCCTCTGTGCACCCCATCTCTTCAAATAATCCTTCCTCATTCTCATCCCATGCTCTTCTGCTCCTAAACCACCATCCGAAATTTAACTGCAAGATCTTTTGGGGGCAGGGGTAGATTTGATAGTATATAAGTGTTCAGGCAAAACAGCATCATTCACTGCCATTCACTTTCAAGATACAATAGTAATAAGACCTCAAATACTTGTCACAGTTAATATTTCAGGATCTAGGATGACAGCTGATTTGATCTGCTTCAACTAATTTTTTCAGGAGGTCCCTTTTGCAATATAGGGAAAGCCAAAACAGTTAAACTTTTTAAGAACAATTCTGAAGAGTTGCCACGTTTTCTTTAAACACTGTAGAAAAGGCTATAGTATTATAAACTATTTTACAAATGGATAGGGTAATAATTAATCTTGTAATTTTGTAACTCTGGAAACACATTGCCATGTCTCATTAACACCTTTCGAACAAGAAATAGTGTTAACAGGCCACTTCACCTTGAATGGTCCCCTAAACTATCTATTCGATCTTGTATTTAGCTGTGACACTGAGTACCTTTCCCAGACCTGAAGAAGAGCTCTGTGTAGCTTGAAAGTTTGTGTCTCTCACCAACAGAGTTCGTCCAATAAAAGATATTACCTCACCCCACTTTTTGTGTCTCATATCCTGGAACCAACATGGCTAAACACCGCAGCATATGACAACAGTTATTAGTCATTTTCCCCTGGGCTTTATAATTCCTAAATTGTGGTCTGTGAAGCACTGAGCATTTGGTGGTGGCGATTGAGAGCTGACTCACATTGTATTGACTCTCCTTGCTTGCCACTGAAAGAATTAGAATGATAGGAGGGGAAATTGACATGAACAGCAAAAACAGACACGAAAGACAGCTGAATACATACCTACTTTCCAAGCTGCTTTTTCACATAAGCAATTGCTATAGTTGCCACAGCTATTTTATACAGCTGCAAATGGGATGCGGGATGGTCCACAAAACAACAGCTCTATTATGAACTGATCCACAGTATGAAAGTGTTGAGGACTCCTGGCTTAAGATAGCAGTGTAAGATCACTGCTAAAGAATTTAGGGTGAATTCTACACATGACAAACCTAGCAATGCGCACATCCTAACTAACTTGACATGTTTTTCCTATGAACAGAGTAGTCAAAACCTCTCAAGTTAACAGATTTTACCAGCTCTAGTTGTACTGCCATCCACACATGATGGGACAAACTGGGCATAGAATTCATCACAGTAACGACCCCAGCTCAACATCTTCACCACCCTGCTAGCAGAGTACTATTTCAAATGGATTCCACTTAGCTAACCCAGAGTCACCTCTATGAAAGTCCCTGACACCAATTTACAGCAGAATGGTAAAGGTTGTACTTCAGTTATCTATGGTCCAAGAGGCAAGAAACATACTAATGAAATTTCCACCCTGCACTTTCAATACTTGTGCCCAAAGAACTCAAACACATTAAGCAAAAGGCGGGGGACAGGATGGGCACACTAAAGGAAGCCTGACGTACACTCAACTAACTCACCATTACTTTTGATCTCATGTCTTTGAAGTATGACCTGAGCCAATGGTCTGATTTTAAATGATTTTGGTTATCCGTTTTCTTATAGTGTAAGCTGGACTTTTCAGTTGCTCCAACACAAGATCAAAAAGGAGCCTAACACTAGAAAAATCCTCTGGTTATTCCAAGAGTACCCATAAACACAAGGTTTACTCTCAACTTTATTTACAACAGGTGCTGGCTATGCAACTTTTGCTAACCTAATGCAAGTTGCCTGGGTGAATTCTCATAACAAACTGAGATTACTCCAGACAAATATTTTGAAGGAATGTTACATAAAACTGCAGAGTTGAAGTAGACAGTTTTGTGGGAAATTCAACACAAGAGTTAGGCTGCTGCTACAAGAAAAAAACCCAACCCGCCCCCCCCCCCCGCCCCCATTCACCTTAAAGCAAGTTTTGAGAACTACTGTAAGTTGTTTTGCTATATAATTCCTGTAAATAATGGTATATTATAAACAAAAGATGAATTCTTAAGTCATGTGCTTCTCTCTTAGTTGCAAAAGATTTCTCTCAGTATAAAACTGAACCCAGTAGCTGTAGCAAAATCAGAACCCTTTTGCAGCTATGTCTAGAAACAAGAAAGCTCTTTTGGAAGGATGAGAATTATATTCTTCTTGCTACCTTCCTACTTCTCCCCCCAACTTAAAAATATGTTCTTTCAAGCTAGGTACTGAAGTTCCAGTCTGTAAGGTATAGCCTAAGTTGGAAGCAGGCAGTTTCAGCATCACATTCATAATCTTGACATGACATTGTAGCCACACAGTCAGGCCTCGGTTAGTTTTCTTCTTAAGAACTAGCAGTCTTGACTTGTTCAACCCTCTTATAGCCAGGTTATGGTAATTTAGTAATAAATACCCCAAGAATTATTTTTTTTAATCAAGCAAGGCTTCAGATCACTTATAAAAGTGTTTTAGAATTGCCCTTGCTCATTTAGGTTCTCCTCTAGCAGTAAAGTTCACTTCTCCTACTCACATCTTAAGTGGCATGTTGTAAACTTCACCAGGCTTAGTGCAGAGCAGTACTCCAAATGCCAATACACAGAGCAGACAAGCCACTAACGTTGGTCCAAAAAGATAAACTAGTAAGGTCCATTTATCTTCCCACTTCAGGATGAAATTGGGAAACGAAATTAACTTAATACACACTGAAAATTAGAAATCCCTTAATATACTAATGTTCTGTCTTTTCTCCCAACCCCATACAAACAGTTAGGGACAAACTGCTTAATTAATACCTACATATGAAATTATAAAGTCAGAAGATATGCCACTGCTGCTTGTTTAGTGAACTTATAATTCAGAAAGAACAGTATACACTTGGGCCTAGCTCATTAATGAAAGCATCATCATCTAATGGTTAAAGCTCAGAACTGGTAGGCCAGGAGATTTGGGTTCTATTGCCAATTCTGCCATAGACTGACACTTTGGGGAAGTCATCCTTTTTGAACAGCTGTTTCCCCACCTGTAAAACAGGAATACCACCAACCTGACCAGTGCATTGTGAAGATTAATGCACTGTTTACAAAATGAACCTCTTAGATAAAAGATACTTTAGAAGCTCAACACGTTGAGACAATAGAATAAAGGGGATGTCTATAAAATGGTTTCAAAAAATTCATTTTTAGAATATTGTAAAATTTGTATTAATGATATTATGGAATGAATCATCATTTATTCTAGGATTTTGAGTTAAGATTCAGCTTATCTGATTTTACATTTTAGTGTTATAGAAGAGGCTCCCAATACCAGTAAGAATCAAGGGAGATGAACACGCCATCACATGCTATGGAGGGCACTGCTAGCTTTTCATCCTAAGAGTTAAGTTCTTTGACCGACTAAATTGATTGGTTTTGAGAAAGTCTGCACAGGAATAATACATTAACCTACTGGTGCAGTAACAAATGGGGATCCGGTTTACTGGGCCAAGGAAAATAGAATGTGCTCAGTCTACAAAGAAGGTTTCATGAAGTTTGTCACTAAGCATACCTACCAACCACTGCATGAACAAAGAGCAAAACCCTTCCCCCCCAGAGGTGTAAGCATATAGCAGCACTGTTACAGTAGCCAAGAAACAGGGAAACAGCCTATTAATTTCCCCTTTCTCCCAAAATGAATCAAATACTTAACTTTACTGACAGCAGAGTTTAATTACCCTCAACTCATGAAACTTTATTAGAGGTTAGGCAAAGACAGTTTAAGATTTAAAGAGGATAATTATGTCCTTAAGACTCATTCCAGTAGGAGCTACACATGAAACTGAAGCTATTAAAGCAATTAAACATTTTACCAACACTGAAAGGGTCAAAAAAAAAAGGGAGGGTCGTTTACCAACTAAAAATATAGTAATGCCAGTGTTATGTAGCTGAAGAGATAATTGACATGACACTCTTTACAGATAGGGCACTGTTTTAGAACCTCTAGTTTTTATTCATGTGCGCACACATAAATTTTTATAGAAGGAACAGGAGTGACCCCTATTTAAGGTTGCCTACCACTTCCATTACATCAAATTCTTATAGTTTTTTTTTGAACAGCTCTAATATTTTCATGGTTTTCAGCAAGATTTTGAAATTTGACAAAGGGCTAGTTCCGCAGTCAGGAAAGTGCCTTTTGCTGTCTTCATGAAAATCAATTCAGATGAGATTGAGTTATAAACCATTTGTTTTTTTCCTAAAATAAAACACCATTTCCCACCCATTTAACAGAACCTAGTTTGTTTTTGGTTTGGCCAAAACCCAGCAACGTTCTAGAACACTGTATGTGTACCACCTTGGTTTTTCAACTTTAGAATTCCATACAAGGAGCTCAAACCTGGATGTGACACACACAAAATATATTTACATATTCTTCACTTTCTCTTTTATTCCCTCAAAATTCTCATTGATTTAGGACAGGGGTTCCCAAACTGGGGTTCATGAAATGTTACAGGGGGTTCTCGGGAGAAAATTCCCAAATGGCAGACAGAGCTGTCCCCAGGGACCCCGGGCAGCATGGGCCCAGCAGCCTGGAGCCCCTGGACTTCCAAGAGCTAAGCAGATCTATTACACTGAGGAGATTTAAACTTCAAGACTCCTTATAAGAAATGGAAAGGGAGGTGGATATTTTTTCCTGTTTTTAAAATTAAATAGGCAGCTAGTATTGTTTTTAAAATTATGAAGCACAAGTTTAAGCTTTGTTGTAACATGCGTTGTTTGCCTGGTCCACTCAAGACCTGAATGCTTATGTAGGAGGAACTCTGAGCTGGCTTCTTAATATCTTCATGCTGTTTCACATCTGATACTCCTTGATGAAACAGACTTGTCTTATAACAGGCTTATTTAAAGTGATACAAGCTACAAAAGTGAGATCTTGGAAGAGTGTTGCTGTGTTCATAATGTAATAAAAATACTGTAATTATAAATAATTAATAATAATGTGTAATAAGCATGTCATAAAAACAAATTTTATATTTTTAAGATCACTACTTATATAATTTATATTCCAGTAAAGGAGAAAATACCTGGAAATATTCATTTTTAGGAGGGGGTTTGCGAGACTTGACATTTTATTGAAAGGGGTTCACAGGTTGTTAAAGTTTGGGAACCACTGATTTAGGAGAAGTTGTAGCACAGCAGAAACCAGGAGACCGCAAGTTCTAAACATGCTCTTTCGACTGGTGCTAGTAACTGTACCCTTCCTAACCGATTATTATTATTATTCTCTTCAAGGCCTTTATACCCTATAAGGAGTGCACAAACTGGGAAGAGAACTCACAGCTTGAACACAAAACTACCCAATACAATCAACTTCGCCCACAGCCTCTGAAAAGAATAAATATGCCATATCTTTGTCCAGGGCTATGACATCCATAAATTCAGGTTACTCATGCATAGATGGAGAGTTTACCTACCTGCCATAAATGGAATTCTTCAAGATTTGTGGTCCCTATCTGTAATCCACTGTAGATACGTATATGCTCCATGCACCTAAGACTGGAAGATTCTTGCTAGTAAGGTCTGTTGGCATGTGCCTGCGCACACTCTCCCCTTGTGCTCTGAACCAGGGGCATAAAGGGTGGGCTTCTCCAGTTCCTTCTCTGCTGCAAATCACAGTTAAGAGCCAAAGCAGAGACAAAGCAAAGTAGGTAACAGAATATGGATAGGGACAACACATCTCAAAGAACTAAGGTTAAAGAAAGTAAGTGACTGCGACCCTCAGAACACCCCCGGTGCCAGTTAGTACACCTGCCATGATATATTACCAAAGGTGACATGAAATATATTACTTGAAAACTAATAACTCACTGATCATTAATACTCATGATTTATGTATAGTAAACCTACAAAGATCTTTACAGACATGTGCTGGAAATATGTTCTTAAAAAGTATCTGGCAAACAGTGCTTAAGCCACACCTGTTTCAAACAGGTGGAACGACATTCCTCTGTGTGGATGTGTCTCCAATGTAAATTAAACAAGGGGTGACCAAAGAAAGAAATGCACATTTACATGAAAGGTAAACAAAGCCAGAGAAAAGTAAGTGGGGGAAGCTGACCACTTATAATTTCTGTGAGGGATGGAGATTGCATCCTCAGGAAGCCTTCCTGCCTCTTGAAACAAGGTCATTGAACTCTGGAAAGATAAAGGCAGAGAGAAAAAGCCATTTTGGCATCCTTCTTCAGAGGAGACAAAGGAACCAAAAACACTTTGAGCTCTATGAAGGGACTTGGCCAAAGAGTCTAGTCAGCGATTCTGGAAAAGAGACTTGTTGAGAAACACTTCTTTGAACAAGAGAGTCCAGTTTGTTAAATCTGCTTTTAGCCTTAAAAGCATATTTTACTTTGTTTGCTTGTAACCCTTTATCATCTTTATTCCTTATACTCTGTTTCACTTAAACCTAAGACTGTTTAATAAACTTGTTTTACTTTTACTATAAGCCAGTTCAGTGCTTTTATTAAAATAGTGTTTGTTAACCTGCTGCCTGGTTACTGTCTCTTTAAGGAAGCAGGCAACAGTTTTTAAGTGTTCAGTGAGAGGGCTGGATACTACAGGGAAACTTGGGATTGGGCGGGTATTACTGGGTGGTAGAAACCAGGATGTGACCTACATACTTGTATACTGGCTGTTGGTGTCAGGATTGTGAACCACAGCAACATAGCATTTAAGGCACCAAAAATTCCAGGGCAGATAGTGACCCCTTACTAGATTGCATCAAAGTAACCTCCCTCTTTCTTCTTCAGGTGCATTCCATTGTGAGTGACTGACACGCACTACTTATGATTTCATTTTGACAAATAGGGAAGAATTGGTTGAAAATTTGGAAGTGGAAGGAAGCTTGGGTGACAGTGATCATGAAATGATGAGTTCATGATTCGAATGAATGATTGGAGGGAAAACAGCACAATAAAGAAGATGTATTTCAAGAAGGCAGACTTTAACAAATGCACAGAGATGGTAAGTAAGATCCCTTGGGAAACAAGTCTAAGGGGGGAAAAAAAAACAATTGAAGACAATTGGCAGTTTTTCAGACAGACATTAAAGGCACAAGACCAAGCTATCCCCCTGCACAGGAAAGATAGGAAATATGGCAAAAGACCACCCTGGCTTAACCACGAGATCTTCAATAATCTGAAACTCAGTGAAGAATCCTACAATAAGTGGAAACTAGCTCAAATTACAAATGATGCATATAAACAAGGAGGTATGATGGGATAAAATTAGAAAGGCCAAGGCACAAAATGAGATTAAACTAGCTAGAGACATAAAAGGTAACAAGAAAACATTCTGCAAATACATTAGAAGCTAGAGGAAGACCAAGGACAACATGAGGAATTACAGACCAGTCAGTTTAACTTCAAGTATCCAGAAAGATAATGGAGCAAATAATTAAATAATCAATTTGCAGACACCTAGAAGATAATAAGGTGATAAGTAACAGTCAGCAAGGATTTGTTAAGAACAAATTGTGTCAAACCAACCTAACAGCTTTCTTTAAAGGGGTAACAAACCTTGTCGATTGGGGGGAGGGGAGGAGTGGTAGATGTGGTATATCTTTACTTTAGTAAGGCTTTTGATACAGTCTTGCATGACCTTCTCACAAACAAACTAGGGAAATACAACCTAGATGGAGCTACTATAAAGGTGGGTGCAGAACTGCTTGGAAAACAGTTTCCAGAGAGTAATTATCAGTGGTTCACAGTCAAGTTGGAAGGGCATATCAAGTGGAGTCCTGCAGGGATCAGTTCTGGGTCCAGTTCAGTTCAATACCTTCATCAGTTATTTAGATAATCACATAGAAAGTGCACTTATAAAGTTTGCAGATACCACCAACCTGAAAGGGATTGAAAATGCTTTGGAGGATAGGATTAAAATTCCCAATCATCTGGACAAACTGGAGAAATGGTCTGAAGTAAATAGGATGAAATTCAATAAGGACAAATGCAAAGTACTCCACTTAGGAAGGAACAATCAATTGCACACATACAAAATGGGAAATGACTGCCTTCCTAGGAAGGAGTACTCAAGCATCAAGGTAAGATCCCAAGATGGGGGTAGGTTAGAGTAAACCATCCAGAAGCCCCATAGTCACTGAATGTGTGAAGAAGGAATTGCTGTCAATCAGAGGGCAGCAGGTGCTGATGGCTGCTAGATGAAACTGAAGAGAGCCAAGGAGAAAGACCTGGCGATTTCAAGGCAAGTAGGAAGTCCAAAATGGTAGAGATGTTCATTTCCTCTAGGGACATATGGTAAAGTAGAGTTCAAGTATAGAATCTTTTTCATTTAGCTAAGAAACACTTTCTTGTGAATTCTTTTCTACTATTGCTAAGGATGGTTTTAACAGCTACTGAACATTTCTGATCCAGGTTCAACACTTCCAAATGCCATACTGCAAGGTGAAGTGACTGAATTCAGACACCTGATCCTGCCCTTGACCTGTGCCAGGAGGTCTGGGAAGGATTGAATGCTAATTGGCAGACAGGACGACAGTCAAAGAAGAATGGGGAACCAAAATTGTTGCAGACATCTGAGAACAAAGAGGATGATCCACCACAGTGTACTCCTGGGCATTTTGTGCCAAAAATTGAAAATTCTGCAAAATCTGTCAAAATAACACTACATAATCACACCAGTTTCAATTATTTTGGTAATTTATTTCAAAATACCTGTCAGCAAGTAAGTCTAACAATACAGACACAAAATTTCCCTCAGGAGTAGAGTTAAAGAAACCCCTATGACAACGTAGTTCCTGTTTCTTTGCCCTAGCCTGTGGGGCAGACACCCATAACCCCTACCACCTCCCCAAACCAACCTGCAGATCCCTCCCACCCAAAACATCTGAACCCCCTCCATGCCCTAGAGCAAAACCACAGTGGCCCCTCCAGTCCAGATGCCCACACCCACTCCCCTATGAGCCTAGCTGTGGGGGCCCCCCCTTGCCCAGACCATCTAACCCCCTCTCCTCCTAGAGCCCAGGGAACCAGAGGGAGGTCCCAAGCTTGCACAGAGTTTCCTGTGCCCCACCCTCTCCTCTGGTAACTACAGCTGCCAGGAACCCTCTAGCTCCCTCTCCCACCCTCAGCAGTGTCTTCTATATACAAGCTAGCAGCACCGCAGCCCACTTCAGTGCAGGAAAGGAAATTCTGCGTACATGTTACTTTCTACAAAATTCTGCATTTTGCGTAGTGGCACAGAATTCCCACAGGAGTAACAATGGCCTATTGTGTATCTCTGAGAACTCAAGGTAAGACTGGGATGCGCAGAAAGCATACACCAGATTTTCAGACCATGGGATTAGAAGGGCAACTTCTCTGGAGTTCTGGTCCTGTGCCTCCCTGGAACAATACCTTGTGCATTTCTTGTTGTCCTGCAATGCAAACAGGTCCAGACACAGGGATCCCCATCATTGGAATGTGTCTCACCACTGAGGTTCTGAATCTCCCATTTCTGTCTGTCTTAAAACTATAATACCCAGCTGGGGAAGTGAGGAAACAGACTGACAGAGCGAGATGGGTACCCAGAAGTCACCTACTACTGGACAGGCCTAACAAGGAAAACAGAACACCACTGGCCATCACGTATAGCCCACAGCTAAGACCTCTCCAGCGCATCAACAACAATCTACAACCTATCCTGGAAAACAATCCCCCGCTCTCACAGGCCTTGGGAGGCAGTCCTCGCTTACAGACAGCTCCCCAACCTGAAGCAAATACTCACCAGCAACTACACACCACACCACAGAAACACTAACCCAGGAACCAATCCCTGTAACAAACCCCGTTGTCTTCTCTGTCCCCATATCTATTCTAGCGACACCATCATAGGACCCAACCACACTATCAGGGGCTCATTCACCTGCACATCTATTAATGTGATATGTGTCATAATATGCCAGCAATGCCCCTCTGTCATGCACGCTGGCCAAACCGGACAGTCTCTATGTAAAAGGATAAATGGACACAAATCAGGAATGGTAACATACAAAAGCCCGTAGGAGAACACTTCAATCTCCCTGGACACGCAACAGATTTAAAAGTAATCATTCTTCAACCCAAAAACTTCAAAGATAAACTGCAGAACTACAATTCATTTGCAAACTTAACACCATCAATTTGGGCTTGAATAGGGACTAGAAGTGGCTGGCTCACTTCAAAAGCAATTTTCCCTCTCTGGGCATTGACACCTCCTCATCAATTATTGGGAGTGGACCACATTCACCTTGCCTAAATTGGCCTTCAACACTGGTTCTCCACTTGTAAGGTTACTCCCCTCTCTTCATGTGCCAATATATATTTATGCCTGTATCTGTAATTTTAACTCCATGCATCTGAAGAAGTGGGTTTACCCACGAAAGCTTATGGCCAAATAAATCTGCTAGTCTTTAAGGGGCCACCAGACTCCTTGTTTTTGTGGATACAGACTAATACGGCTACCCCTCTTATACTTGCTGTCAAGAAGAGATGGCTGAGGGTCTGCCAGTGTGGTGTGGATTCCAGGGAGGTGTACGGCTGATAGTATAATCTGACAATAGATCAATTTAACACAGGGTACCTTTACGCAAATCAGTATACATCTTGCTTTACCCTTGCTTGTTGATGCAGAATACTATCATATTGTCCAACATCACCTGAATACACTGAGTGGATAAGTGGTTTGATATTCTGCTCTCGGTTCCAGGAAATTTATATGCATCCTTGACTCACATGGGGCTCCATATAGTCTGGGCTATGTGTTCATTTACATGCGCTTCCCACTCTATCAGCGACACATCTGTGATTAAATATCTGAGAAGGTAGCAGACTGAACAAATTCCCAAACACTCCGGTTTCTCCTGTAACCAAGCTAGAGTCTCATACTCTGTGAGGGATCCTAACTAACCTGTCCAAACTATGCATGTCTGGTACGTAAACTATGAAGCCAGGCTTGAAGGCAGCAAAGTCAGGAGTCTTGCAAATGGGCTTACATATGTGAAAGACACCATATGACTCAGGAGCATGAGGCATGTCCAAACCAATGTTTGTGGACTCTTTTGGAGCTGATTGATCAGAATGCTCACTAATTGGACCCTGTCACTGCGGAGGGATGATCTAGCTGCAAGCTTATCTTCTTGAATAAGGGTCTGGGATTACCCTCTGTCCTCTTGGGGGAGTTTGTCTCTGTCAAATATTCCAAGTTTGCAAAATTTAAAGTCATACATGTCAAGTGGGGTTTGATAGTTAGCTATTCGGAATTGCAAGCTTGTTTATCAAATATCTTCCTCCCCAGAAGGCTCAGGCATTTTGTTTCCCTATCCAAAGAAGCCAGTCTGCTTTGCTGTTGACTACTCCTTTCCAATGTGGCTTGCACCACCATGGAATTTGGCATGGGATGAACAAACAGGAACTCAGCTCCCTTGGCTGGGACAAAGTATCTTTTCTCTGTCCTTTTAGATGTAGGTGCACATGTTGCTGGAGTACGCCTCATCACTTTAGCCAGCTCCAGGATCACTTTGTTTACTGTGAGAACCACTGTACTCAGACCTGCACTTTGCAGAATATCCAGGTATTCATGGGATGACTTCTGGACTTCCTCTAGAGGGATCTGGAGCTCCTCAGCAACACTTCTTAATAGCTCCTGGAACAGTTTGCAGTCATATGCGTAGATGATACCGGAGCATCCGCTTCAGGGCAGGAAGATGTTATACACAACTGAACTGGAAATGCTGCTGGATCTGGTTCTTTCCCCCCACCCTTCCACAGGTTCCAGAGGGAGTTCTAGCTGGTCTCTGAAAAGGAGAGGGATGTGCCACTCTATGGGACCATACCAGTATGGCCAGTAAGAAGGATCCTTCATGGGTTGTGGTGGTCCCCAAGCACATGGTACCCAGCAGTCCTAAGGAGGGTGCGGTGAAAGAATATAAGAGATTCTAGATTCTCTTTCCTCAATGTCAGATGCTTCTGATCGAAAGGTAGGGTCGGTCTCTAATGGCAGCGCTGATGGCACTGATGTCTTACTGATGAGTGGCAGTGGAGAAGTGGGTCTCTCCTTGTATTAATCCTGCACCAAAGTGTATCTGGCAAAGAGCAGTTCTGAAAGAATGTGGATCAGACTGGAAAGTGATATCCTCAGTTGTGGTATATCCCTCCCCAGACAAAGGATGAAGGTTTGTGTCTCCCTGTACAGATGGAGCAAGTTTTAGGTTCTGAATGGGAGCATACTGTACCTGTGTTTGTGGCTCATTGTGAGACTTCTTAGCTGGTTATCTTTGCTAGTGGACATCTGGGCTCATGGCACTTCTCTTTTCACAGTACTGCCACTGAGGCAGTAATAGCTGGTACCACCACCACCATGTTCTTAATCTTCTGAGCTTAAGTGTTAGTGCCATGGGTCTTTGTAGGACCAGCATGCAGCGATTCAGCCAATAGACAAAATTGGGGAGAAGGTCTTCCTCTTAGAGGATATGAAAGGGGACTTTTCTCTGAAACGTGGAGAGTGCCTCCCTTGAATAAAAGAGTCCTTAGTTCTATTCCTTCTCACCCCATATTGGAAGTTACATAGTAGGGGATGCACTTAATGCCACTGTCCAATGTACAGATGGGTCTGCCTGGCCTGGGTCAGGCTGCAGTCTCATCGCCTAACTCTGCAAGATGTTTCCTGAGCATTAATTCTTCCGGTCTCAGGTGCATGAAGTGCATGCGTACCCACAGTGCAATACACACAGGACTAAAAAAAAGAATTCACTCCTTTCAGTGCTTTCTCTCATCCTCCTCTAGTGGCAGGTTCACATATGATAACAGCCCACTCCAGCCACCAGCTAATGGAGTCAGCCTTGTAGCTCAAGCAGTTGAGGTCAATAATGTACACTGGAAAATGAGGGCTCAAAACCTGATGATAGAAGATGGGTGATTGTTACAATTGCACAGAACTTGTTTGACTTTTTAAAGCAAATCTCAAAAGTAACATACAGGAAAAAAACTAAGTTATTTAGGTTTTAATATCAAGCATTTGAAAGTTAAGTTCCAGAATTAAGGTCACCTTTCAAACTAATTCTACTTTTGTGTATATGCATTAAGATATAGTCTTGATTTATATGATCATATACACTCTCTCCACCAGCCACTGGACCCCTGCCTCATTCAGTTCACAGGATGGATAGCACTCAGAGAATCAAAGAGGCTGTAATCTATAGGTCCCCTACTTTACTTGCTCTGGAAGTTGGAAGGAGTACATAAAAAGAGACAGGCGATTGCATCAGAAGATGATCGTGTGGTTAAGGCAGGTAAATGTCACCCATCTTGCCTCTGCCACAGGCTCTTAATGTGATTTTTTTCTAGTCATTTAAATCAAACATTTTGCAGATGACCACTAAGTGTCCATTACTCATTTTCTGGGTACATAACTTATCTGCAGTAAGATTTTGAGAAGCGCCAAGCACTCACAAATGCAGCTGAAGTCAATGGGAGCTCAGCATCTCTGACATTCAGGCAGTGCAGTCTGAAAGAATGTACACAAAGGTGAGCATCTGGTACTCCAGAGTCCTAGCTCTGTCTCTGATTCACTGTGTGCTTTTCAGCAAGTCACTGACTTTCCGTCCCTGTTCCCCCATCCATAAAGTGAGGATAACAATACTCTTACCTTGCAGAGTTCCAAAGATAAATTCATTAATGTTTTAAGGGTCTCATATACCACTGTGATGAGTGCCACAGAAAAGCTCAGGAGGCAATTAATTCCTTATTCAGTGTAGGATTTGGACAGAATAAGGTAAATAAATCATAGGGCCACACAAGGAACAATGAAAATAAAGTGACATTAAATAGCTATTTAAATAGTAACTGTCCACTGACTGAGATGGGGTCCTACGGAAAAATAGCACATGATCATGTAAATGAAGATTGAATCATAATGCCCATTAACAAAAGTTGCCAGAATTAAGGTTGCTTTTGCATTTCCTAACCTCTGAATGCTTAGCTTTGCAACCTTAATAACATGCTTTAGACGTGGTTATATATCTGAGTGAGTGTGTATTCATAAAAGCCTTGTGTGGATTGATTTTAGAGGTGTTGGACTAATATTGCTTGTTCTATAGTTTTTGTTTGTTTGGGAATTTTTTTTAGGGGGAGGGGTTATTCATTTAACTACATTTTTAGTGGCCATGTGGACATCCAAGATTCTCGTTTTTTGAGGTGAAGTATATATGATCATAATAAATGAAACAGGTAACAATCTGTTAATATATTTTTACAATACATACAAATAAGATACATTGCTTGTGGTTAAGCACAGTTATACTTTCCTGAGATGTCCTCATTACACATCTCTTCTAGAGACATTTTATCTTGTTTGTTCACAGCAATATGAATAATTAAGGAGTTTGACACCCTGGTGTATTGAAAAAACAAGAACAAAGTAGCTTTCAACATTCGAACATTTAACCTTCACTGTGTTCTTGGAATTTCCTCTCCACTTTGATTTTTCTTTTTTTTTATTGCAATAGTTTCAATGTCCACCTTTTCTAGCAAAGCAAAGAATCTCAAGCAAAGAATACAGAAACAAGATCAATTGTACCATTTGGATGCTTACTCAGGTAAGATGTTCAAGAAATAATTTCTCCCTTTAAGTTCCTGGCTTTTTAATAATTATCGTAGTCACATCAAAGGTATATGCTCCCTGGAGTAAAATACAAGTCCTTAGAAGGTGGTCAAAATATGATGGGCAGAGTAGCTTTTCTTCAATTAATCAGTAATGAAAGCGCAAACTGAAAATTAATTCCTTGTGAGATGGTGTCACCACATATCTTCCTTGATTTTAAACAAGTTCTTAAATATAAAGGACAAGTGACTAATTGTGGAAAATAAACTTTATTCAGTGTGCAGAATACCTAAACACCTTTCAAACTCAAATGGTTATATTAACTAATATAAATGTAAGCACAAACATACAATATATCTCCAACAGTGATGCATTTTACATCAATGATATCTTATGAGATAAAACTACTAAAGCTTTAATGGTGGTAATTTAAAAAGCCAAGAGTTTGAGTGGCTCAGTGGCTGAGTCATAGACCTTTCACTCATAATGGGTTCCATTATAGCCCTGAGCTCAATTTGGGAGTAGTGGAGGTGGGTGAAGGAGAAGTAGTACTTTTAAACGTGGTTGTAAAATAAGGTTGTATCCTTTACACACAGGGCAGTTTCAGCTCACATTGCAGTGCGACTTAACTGGTAGATATTTCGCTAGATGTTCAGAATCCTATTAGTTAAGAAGGTGCACAGTGATTTAAAAAGAGCTTGACAGCTTGAAAATATTTTTCCAAACACTATGAACTATTAAGCCAATATAAACCCAACACCATTTGAACAATCATTTCTTATGCATCATCTGTGTTTAGTTTGAAGTTATCAAACTCTAACTGCCCTCCAATAGCTACATTATTGTCCTTAAACTTTAGTACTCACATATAGTCAAACAAAACAGAAGACAAACTCTTCACTTCAGCTAAAGAGCTTTATCTGCCTGTAAGAACTTTGAGACAGGTATTAGTGATGAAAATCTGAACTAAATAGCAAAGAAATCAGCAAAGGGATCAGAGGATTCTTCCGTAGATTTCAGAACTTTCATTTTAATAAATAAACTTGAGTTGTAATACTATTATACTTTTAAATTTAGAACTGAGTTACAGCATGCTATGCACCATTTATGGCTTTAATACTAGAAGGAAAACCTTTGTAGCTTCAAACATGCACATTTACAGTTATTCTGTTGGTTCATGCCACAGTTGGGATATACAAAGGCACACCGTCTGTAGTCCCCTCAGTTTAAAATGGAAAGGGCTACCGGCAAGGTGTTCTGACTGAAGAACCCTCAGCTCCACAAATTTCTTCCTGCCATTGTCTGCCTGAGCCCAGTTTGGATAACCTTCCAGACACATTGCAAAAGGCCACATAGGTTGTGAGTACAGAAGAGTTGAGGGATTTTTTTTTTTAAAGTATTGATTGATTAATTATTATTAAAGCTATATGGAAAGGCTACCCTGGTATATTTGAAATGATTTTGTGTAAATATTTAGAGCCCAGGATGCATGTTTCTAATAGCTGTACATGGAGATTTGTAAAATTTTACAATCAACAAATAGATTCATTTTAAAAAAATCCTCTTAAAAACTAACCTTTAGAAATACAAAAACAGACAGTTTTTAATATATGACTATAAAATAAGCTCTTTAACAAATGAGAGTCATTCTGGAAAACAGGATAGGTGACATCTCTGAAAATCAAAACTAAATTGACAATATTGCTAAAGACTTGCAGATTACTTGGCAATTATATAACAAATAGGTTCAGCAATGCAAAAAAGTTAACCCTCAAACAGAATATCACTAATAAGAAGCATTTATAACTTGCTTTGCATGTAAAATACTGACCAATACTATTAATCCTCACAACATTCATAAAGGTAGGGATCATCACTCCTTTTTTTCCACATATGAGGAAACAGACAAAGGTAAATGACTTGACCAAAGCTTTACAGCTAATTAAAGACACAACCTAGATTAAAACTCATGAGTTTCTAGCTTCTGGTTTCCTTCTCAAATTCAAACCACTGTTTTACATTTAAAACAAATAAAAAGTATTTTCCCCTTATCTTCACATGGGCTGTAGTTTTAGATTTTTAATTGTAAACTATAAATATCAAATATAAAAATTAAACTTTGTATAGTTGCAAAAGAAAAAAAAAGACTGGCTTTCTTGGGAATCTTCCTCAATACTTCTGTTTTTGAGCAGGATGAGAGAAGGCAAAGACGAATCTAGCTACAAAAAAGGGTTCCCAACAGAATGTGTATTTTCCATTTAGCCTCTTACCAAGAGTTCACATCCAGTGTCATTAATACAAACGGTGAGAGAATCACTGAGTACCGCCAAAGTTCAAAAAAGTTAGTGTATTTGATTATATTGTCCATTTTAAAAGGCGGAAGGGGAGAATCGAGGTTATGCTGAAAACCAATTCCATGCAAGTTACCCAAACAGAGCTAGATAAACTCAGTTTCTTCCCTCAGAGTCACTTGTGAAGTTTGAACGTTCTCCACACCAGTCAAGATTTAAGATTTAACTTTTATTATTTTGTTTTTAACTAAGGACAAGACACAAGGAAGCTTTCTTGTAAACCACCAGGTAATTCCTACCACCAATGTTCTTTCACAACACTAACATCATAGAACTCACTTTCTTTTAAACAATGACCTCAATTTGCTCAGGTGTGAGGTAAGTTTGCCCAGACTGATGCGGAGATATCACATAAAGGCCACTAAGAGAGGAGAACAAGTTTTCCCTTCTCCACAGTTAGTCCTACCAGTAGGGATCTCAGTTGTAAACAGTTAACCACGAGGAGAAGATAGCAAAGTGTAAATCAATCTTGTAAAAAGTATTTTCTGGGGTCCAGATGTCTAATCAATAGCATTTTTGAGGGAAAAATCAAAACATTTTGTGGCTGCCTTACACAACTGCATAATGCAAGCTTTTTTTAATTTATTTAGGCAGTCGTTGTAACTCAAACAATGAGCTTGTACACTTAAAGGAATATAATCTTCAAGATAATACATCAAAAGTCACAAATACTCTTGTATTGCAGAAATTAAGTGGCATTTTTCTAGGATTAAAATAGCCATTTCCACATACACAGATGATATTCCTTTTAAGCCCATGCAACAGTGCTGCATGAAAATATCTAAATATCTGGGACAGAAAAAAAGTTTGTAAAATCTTCTAAATGATTAGACAGAACTACTGTCTGAAGGTAAAGTGGCTGCTTTCAGTACATTGCAATGCTCAACCCATTGTACCAAAAGTATAACATTTGAAAATGTAGCGTACCCATAAATATATGGCACAAATCATTTTATGGCACTAGAGAAATTTACTATAAGACAACAGAGTAGCTGATTGCTGCTGAGGGAGAAGGAGAGGGAGAGAGAGAGTCTGAAATTTGACCTGCTGAAAAAGATATGGATCCTGAATGGAACTCTAGATAAAGCAGTCAGCCGCTGAGGGAAAGGATGGGTTTGTGGCTGAAGCACAGGACTGCTCCCATCTCTGCCAGACTGGATGGGTAACCTACTCGAATCCTATGATGGAAACTGATACAGAAATACAGTGTTCAGTAAACTAAAATGGTCTTTCCCCAGTAAACTTATTGATGTGATAAAACCAACATTGGTAATTCAAATGACTACAAATCTGAGCTTCCATAATTTGTGTAGCATGCTCATCTCGCAACTTCAGGGAAAGGTACATTAATGGTTTCCTTTCCTAAAATAAGGCAGGCATTTCTACCATTAAGTTGCTCCTGAGCCTGCCAAAAAATAAAAAATAAATTAGAAAGTGACAAATAGCATGTTACTTTAAGAGTAACCAATAGAACACTAACTTGTTCAGCCAGTCACCTGGGAGATTTGTCCCTGAACAAGTCATCTGCACATTTAATTTTACAGCAAGGTACAACTAGACACATTTCGAATAACTTCTTTTAGTCCACAGTTAGAACAGACTCCGCTAGCTTCCATCACTGCTGAGAGGAACAAGAGGTCCCAATGGATATACAAGACTAAAAAAATTGGTCAAATAAACACAGCTGAAGATCCATTCTAGGAAGATATCCATTGGGGAAGAAAGATACTATCTTTCCAAAAGGTTTTTCCAGTATTTTATCAACTTCAGCATGAAAATTAGCAAAGTGGGCCTGAAATAGTAAGCTTGTTACAGTTCTTTTACATTATATATGCTGGCAAAGAACTGAGCATCAAAGTACTACTCAAGCTATCAAATAATAATGCCATCCTTAGAATATTTGTTGTCTGATCACTTTACAAGGTGGCATCAAAGCAAGGTCTCTTTCTAGCTTCTGAAGTCATTGAACCATGGGCCATGAATTATATGCATTCTAAACAGATACTTAGAACACAATTAGATTCTTTAAAAGAATTCTTTAAAACAAGATTCCAACTTATGAGCCCCAATACTCCATTTAGTAGTACCATCAAGCCAGGTAACAATAAATGCCATTTGATTAACATGTGTCTCAAATATTAACATAAAACCTAATAAGAGTACCTAATTGGGTGCAACCATTATTTGGCTGCTGTATGTTGCACAGCCTGACAGGGAGGAGTGGGAGGGGGTAGAAATCAGTTTGGCGTCATTGGACAACAGTGATTCCTGCATGGAATACAGAGCTGTTTGCTCCTAGAAAAAAAATCAGAATTGCATAACTTTGCTTCTTTACGCAAAATAGGTCACCCATAACCCTGTGGCAGAGCTGTTATCAGAAAAAACCTGCCTATTTTAAGCTTATAAAATAATGTCTAACTTTTGCATCAAACATGGTTAAACGCTGAGCTAGAAATACTTCAATGGAAAAGGTCATAAGAGTAGGGATAAAGTTGTCTAGAACCCTCATTCCCTTTGAGCAGAGAGAAACATTCTAAATTCTAAAACAGCTCTTGTGGGAAAGGGATGGAGGTAGAGATTCATTTTCCATTAAAGCTATATTAAGCCCCTCTGATCAAGGATGCTGATAAAGAAGTTGTTTCAAGGATGGAGATAGAAGCCAGCAATAAAGAGAGCCTTTCTGTCCTCCCAGAAGCTGAGAGAGAGATGCTGTAGTCCTAATTAAATATGAACATGGTGGAGAATGGGGGCGGAGAGAGAAGATACAATTAGCAAAAATAGGAAGGATACCCACCCATCCCCAGCCATAAACAACTTGTAACCATTACTTAATTAGCTGGTACACACACTATCATGGTGAGCTTTGTGAATTGCTCATATACTTGTCACAATCTTGTTACCCAAGATTTCAATAAGATATTTTGGCGTGTGCAGATCTCAAATACCCACACAATGAAGTTTCTAGTCTAATAAGGTAGAAGAAAATGGAAAAGGAAAGCTGTTTAAAATGATTACTCAACATCTACATAATCTACAAAACAATAGAATAATTTTATGGTGCTTCAAATACCCTGCTCATCAGCTTTAGCTCAGTCCTGAACTTGACGCTAGGAAGGCAGCATGATCATGCAGAGTATGAAGCCAAGATACCTAGAACACCATAGTAAATGTCTGGAAAGAAGCATACACAATGATAAAATGCACCTAAAAACTGAAACCTTATTTTCATCCTTGAAGAGCACATGTGTTTTATTATGTAGGAATTCTGGTTAAAGTTGTGTTTTTGTATTAGGGATTTTAAAAAGGGTGTGAAAGAATCATTGGTGCAAACCAATATCATGTGCACCCAAGGCTTTTCCCTCCTTGCAGTAACTCTCCATAAGTACAAACCCTCCAGATTCACTGGGTGGAATGAACAAATTTATTTAACAGCTAAAGGGGCTACCAAAGTACAAGTCTCAAGTGCTCACTGGAAAAAACTTTTACACATTTTTTTAAATAAAAAAATTAAAGGCATGCCAATATTATAATTTTTGCACCACCCCACAGTCCCTTTGTTGTTTAATAGGACCAAATTGATAGCCCGTATGATTCCTAACCCAAGCACTAATTGCAGCTACACTTCCAGCGGTTCTCAGACTTCACTGCACTGCGACCCCCTTTTGATAACAAAAATTATTACACACCCCCAGGAGTGGGAGACTGAAGCCTGACCCCCACGACCCTGTGGGGCGGGGCTTGGGCTTTGGCTTCAGCCCCAGGCCCCAGCAAGTCTAATGCCAGCCCTGGAGACCCCATTGAAACAGGGTTGCGACCCACAGCTTGAAAACCGCAGAAGGTAGACGATACCCTGTGGCTGCTAGTGCCTGTTTCTCCTCTGCTCAAGTACAGATGGCAGACCACTGACCAGGAAGTGTGGCCAAGCATGGTGGCTATTTAGTAGGTCAAGAACTTATGTTTCATCTTATATGCATGCATGCATTTTGGGCATTTTATTTTATTCATTCATTTGTAGGTTTTTCTATGGGACTTACCAGTGTGGTACTGAGCACTTCAAACACGGAGTACAGAAATATCCCCATTTTACAGATATGGAACTGAGACAGAGAGAATTAAAATAACTTGGTCAAAGTCACTCAAGAAATCTGTGCCAGAAGTAAGAATAAAAACAGGATCTCTTGAATACCAGTCCAATGTCTTGACCACAAAACCATCTTTCCAAACATTTTTTCAGGAGAATAGTAGAGAGAAGGGCTTATTTCTTAAAAATGAAACCCAATTTCTAACCTTTTTTTATGTATTTATTCCATTGACATTATTTCTTCCAGTTCGTGGCCCCTACCACTGATAAATATTTGCAATACCCCATTGTGAAAATGACTATGAAAGGTATGTCTCTAACAGCTGTGAAGTCAAAGATTTAAAAATGTATGTTGCCCTGATCTAAAAACATATTTACTGGTTAGTGTCAATATATATTATACACCTGTGTGTATGTTTAACTTTTACTCAAAAATATCACAAATTCAGAACCATATGTCGTGTTTATAAACTGTACATTGTATTCAGGAACAACCGACTAATACAGATGAAAGATTTCTTCCAAAAATAAAACTAAGCACTTCATATCAATCAGCCCGCCCATATAGGGAAAATTACAGTGTTATCATAGTCTAACAGGGCCAAAAGATATGGGATACCAGAGCTGTAAGTGGATACAGGGCGATCTGGAGAGAGAGATGGAAAGGAAAGTGGAAAAACAAAGTTCACATTGTCATCTAAATCCCAGGAAGTTCTTTATGAAGCTCTATTTTCCCTTTATCTTTCTTGACCTACAAGAACACGATTTAGACTTAAAGCCAGTAGGAAGTACTAACTGCTCAGCAATGGTGGTCAATATGTTTTTGATTACAATAGCTGACATACAGTTTAGAAATAATTTAGCTATATTTAGGCATAATTAAAGTTTACTGGTTGAGATTTTTCAAATTAGTACACAGGTTTTAACCATATGACTAAATTCCTTGCTTTGAAAAGTGTCTATTACACATTCCCCCTGAAACTCTTCCATATTTCAAATGGAAAAAAAAACAACAAAACTTTAGAGAAAAGAGCACTTCATAGTGAAAACAAATAGGCTCAGTATAGTTAAGTTAAATAAATCAGTTCTGTTCTTATCTTACCATGTCTTCAGTCTTCATTACAGTATTTTTATACCAATGCAGCAAAGTCATTGTATGCCTTATACACTACTGAAATGCAATAGCTGTTGCACTTCTGAAGCTAAATAATTGTGGTTTGCAAAAAAAGGAAGTTACCAGCAATTCTATGCAAGTCTAAAAACTCTAGAATATTGAAGTTTCTTGAGATGCAGTTTCCACTAAAGAAAGTGGCTTCATACAAATGTACACCAAAAAAAAAAAAAAAAAAAAAATCAATACATAGGTAAGATTCTCTTTCCTCTTTCCTTCTGGAGGTAGCTGAAATGGAGGGAAGCTGAGGTTGGTCATACAGAGGCAGCTGCATTTAGCCTTTAATGCCTTTTGCACTTTTCCCTGAGGACTGGAGGCAGGGCTAGTGCAAAGATGTTTTGCGCCCTAGGCGAAACTTCCACCTTGCGCCCGCCTGTCCCCCTCTCCCCTGGGAGCCCTGCGGCAGCTCCCACCCCTGTCCGCCCTGAGGCGTGCCCCCTGCGGCAGCTCCCCACCGCCCCCCCCCACCTCGGCCCAGGGAGCCGTGTGGCAACTGGGGCGGGGGGGGTGCAGGGAGGGCCACCTGCAGCAAGTAACGGGGGTAGGGGAGGGTGCCGCTCCACTTCTCCCACCTCCCAGGCTTGCGGTGCCAATCAGCTGTTTGGCACCGCAAGCTGGGGAGGGAGAGAAGCAGCATGCTCAGGGGAGGTGGCGGAGCAGAGGTGAACTCAGGCTGAGAGCGGTTCCCCTGCACGCCGCCCCGCCACCACCCCCCCCCCGCTACTTGCTGCAGGCTGCCCTCCCCGCGCCCCTCTGCCCCAGCTCACCTCCGCTCCACCGCCTCCCCGGAGCACACTTTTGGCCGCACCCAACCTCTTGGTGCCCTAGGCAGCTGCCTGGTTTGCCTAGTGGTTGCACCGGCCCTGACTGGAGGAAACAATGCATCAGCTTCTTCTTCCCTTGCAGCATCTGCTACCCGAGAGAATAGAATTTGGCAATGATTTGAGGAAAGAGGAGAAGCTGCAGAACCAGCAGGAAGAAACTTCTCCCCAGCAAACTGGCAGACCAGAGGACTGCAGAACTTTTGGAGTACTTCCAGCCCTTGGATTACACAGCAGGTGCAAGTCTTGTAAGCAAATGCCAACCTCATTTTTCCTTAGATCCACCCCTAAGACCACAGTGCCCTCCACACAGAGAAAGTCACTTTGAGAAACAGGCAGAGAAGTTAAGAGAATTACCCGTAGATGGACAGGCACACTGTGATTTAGTATATTAGATACAAGAGTGAATCTGAAGACCATGGTTTTAACAACTTGGATTCTACTTGAGCAAAATCACAACCTCTCTTCCCCTCAACTTATTTCAGTTGATAAAGGGTGGCAATACTATTTACCTACCTCCAAGGGAAGTGGAGAATCATAACTAACATTTGTGAAATGATACATTAAGGTCAGTCAGCTACAGAGGAGGAGTTAGAACTGACTCAGTTGTCTGGTCAGACCACTGATCCATTCTACCATGACCTCTATTCATAAACCTTCATACATCTTCGAGTCAAAAAAATGTAGAAGTGAATGAGAATTTTTATTGCAAACTTAAAAATGTTGTAAAAAAATCTGAGCTGAGCAGGGTGTAGTCACACAAAACAAGATTGCACGAGAATTTCCAGTTTCATTTTAAAGAGTTTCTAGCCCTCTTGGCCACAGAGAAATTGTAAAGCACGTGCACAGTAGAGGCTCAAACCAGAAGCCAAATTAGAAGAACCCAAAGTATATTATCTAAAACAAAGCTCATGAGTTTTTGGCTGAAGACTTTTGAACTCATCAGATTGGTGGTACTGTTACAGTGTTTTTTGGTTTGTTTGGTGCCAAGTAACAGCAAGCAACAGGACTGCAATATGATATGTGTCTACCTAGCGACTAGATAAGGGAAAGTGACTAAATGTTATGCATGATGATGAAGCTTACAGAGGGGGTAAAGTAAATTGCACAAACAGTGGGTTTGTTTGTTTATTTAAAGACATGAAGGCAAGTTTTACTTTATTTTATTGTATATTTAGAAATGCAATAGGTAAAATAGGTAGTTGAAATAACAAATTAGTTGTAACAAATATTACTAATTGAGGCATCTAAGACAGCAGTCTGGGTAATGGTATCATCAACAGCCAACAGTGAGCAAAACTTTGATTTTTAAATATTTTAGCTAGTTTCAGAATGTAGAAACCAAGGTTTGCATTTGGCTCCAAAATTTTAGGCCTCTGTAGCCAAAAAGATGCTAAACCTTTGTAGATAGTATCTTAAAACCTTGCTGTTGGCAGCTATTTCATCCCATGCCAAACATTAAGCCACCATCATCATCTGTTAGATATAGTTCCATAGAATTTTTGCCAGTTACCTAGGATTATTAAATAACTCTCTCCCTAATAGCCAATCTTCTCATACTGTTTTCTCTTACAGTGAAGGCATTATGCTAAATTTGAGACTCCATTTCTCCAGACTGATGTCAAAAACCCAGCATTGTGGCATCTCTGCAGGAGAAAACTGTGGATTTGTAAAAGAGACTAATCTTCAAATAAATCTTCAACAGCATGATAGACACTGAAAAGTGTAAATTTGAATTGTGTTTGGTGTATTTCTTCCTGAAAGTTAATTCAAGTGTGAGGTTCCTTTTTAATATAGTAGTAGTTATATGGCTGTTTACAGTTATTTTAAAGTATCCCTTTTATTGTTGTTTTAAAAGCCATAATACTGCTTTAAAAACATCAAAGGTCAAGCATTGCATTGGCCCACTGAATTCAGTATCTGCATGTTGCTTCCCCAAGAGGAAGACTGATGTTAAAAGCAGGCTTCATATCCCAGAATGGTGGAAGCTAAGGCTATGTTTTCACTGCATGCTAAGCATGGGGTAAGAATCACAGGGTAACTTAACCAATGGTAGTTTAACCCATGATAGCATGACCACATTACTGTCTGGTCACGCTCCGCACCTACACTGGTACTGCATCTGGCGGAGGTAAGCAATAGCTATCTGGGCATATATCCTAAGATTCACAGTGCCACAACTCACTGTGCTACACTGTGTTCATATTTGCAGGGTGTTGTGAGACTCGTCTGCCACTGTGGAGATCATGGGAAGAAATGGTCTAGGTCCATGAAATTCATTTTTTGGCACACCCTCTCCAGGCTTCTGTCTCTGTCCCAGAGAAAGCCATATCCTGCCTTTGGGATAACCCTGAGTTCCTTCCCCAGGGACAGATTCTGCTCTCTGCCACATCTCTGTGCAGGCTGTGAGGACTCAATGTCCTCCAATCCACAGCCACTCTCTGAAAAGGGTCTTCTACTACAGGCAGTGACCTCATGACTGCTGCACACATATTTTGGGCTTTTCCCACCCCTGGGAGGACTCGCATTATGTAGGCTTCCTTAACTGCCTCCCTTTCCTCACTTTTGGCAGGGATCTGACCCATAGCAACCCTAAGCTATGCATGAAGCCAGTGAAACTACAAACTATAAGCAGGAAGCTGAGTAGAGGCAGACTGATTGTCCATTTCCAGTCAGGAGTCTTATCAGCATGGACTGGAGGACCAACATGTCTTGAATGTTGTGACTGCCTATAGCTGCATGTCTTCACTGCAGTTACCTCAGGGTAGCAATATGCATTAACAACTACTTCAGGATCCACCCTGAAGTTCAAGGGAACAATAGCTACCTTGTGGTGTAGCACTGATAGAGGTGTGATGATGTGTGAATGTAGAGCATGTTATCCGGAAAACTCGTTGTTGAGCCTCAGATAAGTCTACAGTGAAGACAAGTCCTTAGATATATTCAGCTTCCAGGGATCAGAAAAGGAAGGAAGGTTTCAGAGTAGCAGCTGTGTTAGTCTGTATCTGCAAAAAGAAAAGGAGTACTTGTGGCACCTTAGAGACTAACCAATGTATTTGAGCATAAGCTTTCGTGAGCTATATGAAGGAAGAGTAGCTAAGTTCACAGCACCTCACACCCAAGAAGTAGTAAGCAGCAGCACTGTCCTCTGTCCTGGAGGTTCACAGACTCATAGAATATCAGGTTTGGAAGGGACCTCAGGAGGTCATCTAGTCCTACCCCCTGCTCAAAGCAGGGCCAATCCCCATTTTTTGCCCCAGATCCCTAAATGGCCCCCTCAAGGATTGAACTCACAACCCTGGGTTTAGCAGGCCAATGCTCAAACCATTGAGCTATCCCTCCACCCTCTTTGCCAACATTCATTTCACAAAGTGATGTACTGCAAATTTTATGTGCTTTTTTCCCCTTTTTTGAGGGAAGGTTGACAGAGTTACTGAATTTTAATCTGAAGCTCCCACGTTACCAGGATTTTCAGAGTATTTCAAGTCAAAGATCAATTCTCTCTTTTCCCTTGCACCAATTTTCCATTATTTTACATTTAGTTCATCTGCTGATCATGCAGATATTCAGATATGCATTGAAATACCAGATTTATCTTTAGAAAACCATTTTTAAATTGTAAAAAAAGACACTTTAAAAAGAAAGATTTAAATACATGCCAAAGTACGATACAGTTGCCACTTTTCCATGACTAGAATATGCCAAGAGATCTGATCTGAAATGACAACTTAAATACCAAAATACCAAATAAATTATATTTAAAAATCCTAAATGTAGTTGTCTGCGTAACCATTAATAAAAAAAACGCTTTTTTAATTCACTGTTCTGGAAACTGTATCTGAAAACTCTTTGCCCAACTATTCCAGGGGAAAAAAAATTCCAGGTCAGCTTTTCCAACTGCCCACATTCAACACATTAACCTCTAAGAACAAGTCAGGTGACTCTACAGTCTACCAAATCAACAAGCTGTTGTGGACTTGTATTTTTATGCTAATACTGCAAACTGGCTTCAGCCAGCCTCATGAACAGATAATTTAATGGCACAAATTACTTTCCTCCAGTTAACTTATGTCACCTGATGTGGCAAAATGCTCCTAACAATGTTTCTCACCAAAGTCATTTGTATCTCCTTAACTCCATTTTTTTTTTTTTAACTAAGACCTTTTTGCCCAAGGGCATATACACTCAAGAGCTAGTCTCTAATCTCTTATTTAGAAGAATGTATATAGTCCCTTTGTTTTCTTGGGAACCAGGGGGAGGAGAAATGGAGGAAGAAGAGGGTAATCTATACATCCAGAGTTAAATCCCAAGATGCTCTCAGCAGTAAAAAATGCAAACAATTCTCTTAGAGGCCATACATTTTTATTAATTATTCATAAACATGTTAGAGTTTTGTAGTTTGCACTTTGAATTTCCTCTGCAAAATATAAAAGAAAATAGTTGGCACTAAAATGTTACACCCTTTGAATGAGAGAGATGGAATGCAGACAAGCTCACTGTTGGAGCATTTCCATAATAATAAATAGAAGACAGCTAGTCAGTATAACTTAAGAATAGATATGAAATATCTTCCTTGACCTTAACTGAAAAGAGTTTAAACAGTCTCATAATTGTTCAGCTTCTTGAAAGAAAAATACAGATACATTTTAATAATGTTCTATCCCTCATACAAATGAGGGACACAAAAGCTTGGCAAAACAAATTACCACTACCCCATACTTTTTTCTGTACTAACCTCCCTCCCAACTCCTACAGATTTTCTTCTTTACTTTTCAGTTTTGGTAGAATAATCTTCATCCAGTGCTGCTAATATTGGGATGGCTTGTAGTTTCTTGCAAGTGATACTGCCACAGCAATCAGTGCTTGAAAGTTTTCATTTTACTCTGGCATGCTGAAGAACCCTGCAGCCAGCCAAAGAGAGGGTATGGTATGTATGCATGTTTTGGCCATCATTGGCTCCCAACAAAATATGCAGCTGTCTTGGATGGAGAAAAACACCAATTTTTCCACGGTCATCCTCTCCATAGAAACTGGCTAAGAGTTTTTTGGACTGCCAGAATTTGCACCCTCTCACTGTTGGCTCCAGGCCTAAAAGATGCCTCAAACAGATTTAAGATTTTCAGCAGCAACCACTGTTTTATGCTGTCTGAGATGGCAGAGCAGTACACTTCCAGAAGATCTGTCAATAACAGCAGCATCGTATGAGAAAGATTACTACTTCTATTTCTAATACAAAAAGTTAAGACATTCCTTTTTATAAAAAAAGAGTTTAATGAAAAAGAAGCCAAACAAGCTGAATGAGAAAAGTAAAAATTAGTCTTTGCTTAAAATTCAATATTTAATAGTGACAAAAGACTGACTTGTTTGCAGTGTTGTAGCCACGGTGGTCCTAGGATATGACACACACAAGGCAGGTGAGATAATTTATTGGACCAGCTTATGTTGCTGGAGGTGACAAGCTCTTGAGCTTCACAGCCCTCTCTCAAAAGCTTGTTCCCTCCAGCAACAGAAATTGGACCAAGAAAGGGTATTACCTCACCTACCTTGTCTCTCTCAAAGGCCTGACTTGCCAATTTCAGGGTATCAGTATTTTGTTTAGCCATATAGTATTAATGTAGGTTTGGTAGCCAAATGCAAAGATAACTGGCAGTGTAAGTTACAGATCAGTAAGAAAACATGATTTGGTCACTTTTCTTGCTACAACCCCACCCACTTTGTATGCAAATTAAGCCAATTGGAGGGTGAAATGTTCACCCTTTAAGCATGCAAAGTACACCAATTTATTCACACTTTCTGATGTGTAGCTTACTGCATCATTTAAGCTGCCTCTGAATTTGGCTATTAGAATCTAGGCTATTCGGATTTTTAAAAAGGTAATATTCTTCTTAATTTACACATTTTCAGAGACAAACTAATAGAACTAAAGAAAGAAAAGGAGTACTTGTGGCACCTTAGAGACTAGCAAATTTATTTGAGCATAAGCTTTCGTGAGCTACAGCTCAATTCATCAAATGCATGCAGTGGAAAATGACTGAATCCCAAGAATCTTGAAAAACGAATGGACCTGGTCACAAGAGTTACCCTGGTAAGGATCTACTGAAAGGTCCCTCCCTTTGTTTTCTCACACCCCGCAATCCAGTAGGTCAGGCAATGTCTCACTACTTTGCCAGTTGCAATGTTCCATCCACTGGTAAACTGGTGCATTTTAATCAATAGGGCACCATGAATGTGTTCAGTACCACACACAAACGAGGAGCATTGGCTCAGCACTTCTCAGAAACTCCATTTCAGCAAGGAATCAAGAACTTCACTTGGTATCCCCCTTCCACAGCAATGTTACAGTGCACCTATTGCAGTGCTCCTCATTTTACTTTCCAGACATTATTGGAAAAAAGCTTCCATGTCCCATTATTTAATTATTCCTATATTTAACTACAGTAGTGCAGATTACTTAGTGCTTGCGAAATATGATAGACAGACAGCACTTGAGACTGAAGACTTCAACTTATGCACAGCTAACTGAAAAATTTCTGTATTGTGCCTCCCTCAGTATGTCTGAATCCTGACTGGAAGGAGTCTCTGTGCCCATTCTATTTTTGGCATCTTTGCCACGTCTGCCAACAGGGGTGCTAATTACAGTGGTGATCCTCGTGATATGAACATCAGTCTGCAAGGAACCAAACTGAAACCTGCAACTCACTCCTAACAGGCCAAATAGTAAAGGATGCCACTTTCTACTGATCTGGTCTAGATATCAGCTGGTGACCTAGAATTGTAAAGATCCTTATCCCATTACTAATCCTCTGCCATCTAGTCCGTGTGACTCCCAGCCAGCATATACATGTTGTTGGCATTTTTTAAGCAAAATGAAATAGGGTGTGCAGAATTTTGTATATTTTAACTTCGTTCCCAATTTATAGATAGGGAAAAGAATGTTTACTTTCCTTCCAGGATGCCTGTACATACAAAACAATTACTCATTTAACCATGATCATTATAGGGGATTATAGCCCAAGGTGGGACTAGCTTGGAACAACTGAGAAACAATTACTTAAATGGCCTCCACTGGTGTGAAAAGTTATGCAGTGGTTTTCATTTTTCTGAGTAAGTTATTTTTGTGTTTTAGTTTTATATAAAAATTACAGAATCATAATTTAGGGCTGGAAGGGACCCTGAGAAGTCATCAAGTCCAGCCCCCTACGCTGAGGCAGGAACAAGTAAACCTAGACCGTCCCTGATAGTATTTGTCTGATCAGTTCTTAAAAACCTCCAATGATGGGGATTTCACAACCTCCATTGACAGCCAATTCTAGAGTTTAGCTACCCTTATAATTAGAAAGTTCTTCCTAATATTTAACCTAAATTTTCCTGGCTGCAGATTAAGCCCATTTTTATTTCTTATCCTGCCTTCAGTTCACATGGAGAACAATTGACCACAGTCCTCTTTACAACAGCCCTTAACATATTTGCAGACTTATCAGATTCCCCCTCAAACTTCTTTTCTCAAGACTAGCCATACCCAGGTTTTTTTAAAAAACTTTTCCTCATGGGTCACATTTTCTAAACCTTTTATCATTTTTGTTGTTCTCCTCTGGACTCTCTCCAATTTGTCCACACATCTCCTAAAATGTGGCACCCAGAATTGCGCACAGTACTCCAGCTGAGACCTTCTCCATGGCAAGTAGAAGAGGACAATTATCTCCCCCACCTTACATACAACACTCCTATTAACACACTCCAGAATGGTATTAGCTCTTTTTTACAATTGCATTACATTGATACATATTCAATTTGTGATCCACTAGAACCCTCAGATCCTTTTCTGCAATACTATCACCTAGCCAGTTATTCCCCATTTTGTAGTTGCCATTTCATTTTTCCTTCCCAAGTGAAGTATTATGCACTTATCTTTACTGAATTTCATCTTATTTAATTCAGACCAATTCTCCAATTTGTCAAGGCCCTTTTGAAATTTAATCCTATCCTCCAGAGTGCTTGTAACCCCTCTCAGCTTGGTATCATCTGCAAATTTTATAAGCATACTCTTCACTCCATTATCCAAAGTCATTAATGAAAATATTGACCAGTACCAGACCCCAGACTTACCCTCATGGGACCCCACTGATATGCCCTCTCAGTTTGACAGCAAACCTTTGAAGTATGGTCCTTCAAACAGTTGTACACCCACCTTATAGTGAATTCACTGAGATCGCATTTCCCTGCTTTGCTCATGAAAACATCATATGGAACTGTGCCAAAAGTCTTACTAAAATCAAGATATATTATATCTACTGCTTCCCCCCATCCACTAGGCCAATAACCCCATCAAAGAAGGAAATGAGGTGGGTTTGGCATTTCTTGACAAATCTATGCTGGCTATCCTTATAATCCTATTATCCTCTAGGATCTTACAAATTGATTAATAATTTGTTCTAATATCTTTCCAGATATCTAAGTTAGGCTGACCGGTCTGTAGTTTCTTAGGTCTTCTTTGTTCCCCTTTTTAAGGCAGGTACTATATCTGCCCTTCTCCCGTCCTCTGGGACATCATCTGTCCTCCAGGAGCTCTCAAAGATAATTGCTAGAGGCTCCGAGATTGCTTCAGCGAGTTCCTTAAGCACCGTAGGATGAATTTCATCAGGCCCTGCTGACTTGAATACATCTAACTTATCTAAATATTCTTTATCCTGTTCTTTCCCTGTTTTGGTTTATGTTCCTTCCTCCTTATTAATATTAATTGCATTAAGTATCTGATCACCCTTAGCCCTTTTAGTGAAGACTGACGCAAAACAAGCATTAAGTACCTCAGCCTCCTTTACGTCATTACTTAGCAGCACTCCTTTCTCGCTAAGTAAATGAGCTACATTTTCTTTTGTCTTTCTCTTAATATATTTAAAGAGCCTCGTCTTATTCTTTTATGTTCCTTGCTAGGTGTAACTCATTTTGTGCCTTAAGCCAAGTCTACACATACAGCACTGCAGGGTGCAGCTGCACCAATACAGCTGTGCTGCTGCAATGTGTCTGGTGAAGACACTATGCCGTTGGCATAAAAAAAACCACCCCTAAGAGCGGCATAAGCTATGTCAGGGGCAGAAGCTCTCCTGCTGACTAAGCACTGTGCACACTAGCACTTACATCAGTGTAACTTATGTCACTCAGGGGGTTGAATATTCACACCCTTGAGCAACGAAGTTTTGCCGACATAGACACTAGTGTAGACATAGCCTTAATCTTTCTGATTTTGTCCCTACATGCTTGCACTACATGCTTTTGTACTTCTTAACAATCTGTCCACGTTTCCACTTTCGGTAGAATTCCTTTTTGATTATCTGGTCATTAAAGCGCTCCTAATGGAGCAGCACTGGCCTCTTACTATTCTTCCTAGATGTCCTTTGCTTTGGGATAGTTTGCTGTTGTGGCTTTACTACTGTCCCCTTGAGAAACTACCAGCTCTCCTTAACTCTTTTTTCCCTTAGATTTTATTCCCATGGAACCTTATCTACCAGTTCTCTAAGTTGGTTAGTTTTTTTTTTTTTTTTTTTTTTGAAGTTCATTGTTCTTATTCTGCGGCTCTCGCTCCTTCCTTTCTTTAGAACCATGAAATCTATCATTTCAAGATCTTTCATGCAAAATGTTTTCCACCTTCAAACGTGCTACCAATTCCTCCCTGACTGTTAGAATCAAGTCTAAAGTGACTGTCCCCCTGGTTACTTCCTTCACTTTCTGAAACAAGAAGTTGTCGCCAATACATTCCACGAACTTATTGTAAATTTTGTTTTGCCATATTACTTTTCTAACAGATGTCTGGATAGTTAAAGTCCCCCATATTACTAGCAATGCTTGTGTTCTGGATATTTCTGCAACTTGTTCTAGAAATGCCTCACCCACCTCCTTTTCCTGATTTGATGGCCTGTTGTAGACTCCTGCCATGACATCACCCCTATTTTTGTTTCTTACCCCTTTTATATTTACCTAGAGACTTTCAACTAGTCTGCCTCATTTCCTTCTGGACCTCAAAACAAGTGTATATATTCTTCGTGTATGATGCAATACCTCCTTCCTGTGCTTACTGAACACGCTATACCCCTCTATACCAATATTCTAGTCATGAGATTTATCCTACCAACCTGTGATCCCGAGTAAGTGATAACTTGGCCTATGGACTTACACTTCTCGTTTAATACAAAGTGACTTGAAAGAACCATGCTTTTCATGAATTTCAATCTCTCACCAACTCAAATGAAGAAAGCAGAGAGACCATAAAGCATCTGATGCACATGATGCAAACCAATTCTGTACCATTGGTTTCCAGGTTACAAAAGCACAGCAACAAGGATTTCAACACTATTGTAACCTTCATTTAAAAAAGGCAAGTTTTCACTAAAATGGGCACTTCATATTCAAGTCATATAGTTTTTATGGGGAAGAGATACCAAAGTGTCTATATCAAGTATTAGGCAGGTGAGACACGGCAAGCCAAGTTGCATACTGTATCACACAACCTTGCAGCATTACTTAGTGTGATTTAATCCATTTAACATAATTGCCCATTAGGAAATGGTTTTTTCTATTTTAATTTGGTCAAACAAGAGGAATCTAGATTTTCCACTGAAGGAGTAACATCTCTAGCCACAAAACACTTGATTTATACTTTATGATCAAGACTGGTTTCATTCTAATATTTTAGTCAATTACTCTATCACCATTCACCTTTTTTCATTTATATCTATGAGTTCAGGATCACTAATGAGCTATCCAAGCTTTTACTTATTTAGCCCACAAATTGTTTTTATTTTATATTTCACCACAATACTCATTTAAAAATTAATAAGTGTTAGAAGTATATTTGCAAAGATTTTTTACTGAAATGGTAGACAGAACTTTCTACATCAGGGGTGGGCAAACATTTTGGTGCAAGGGCCACATCTGGGAATAGAAATTGTATGGCGGGCCATGAATACTAACAAAATTGGGCTTAGGGTCCAGGAGGGGGTGAGGGCTTTGGTTGGGAGTGAGGGTTCAGGGGTGGGGCCAGAAATGAGTTCAGGGTGCAGGAGGGGACTCCAGGCTTGAGGGTGGAGTGCGAGGGCTCCAGATGGGGGTGCAGGCTCTGCGGTGGGGCTTGGGATGAGGAGTTTGGGGTGTAAGAGGGTGCTCTGAGCTGGGACTGAGGGGTTTGGGGGGGGGGGAGATCAGGGCTGGGGCAGGGGCACCGGGGGAGGCTTAGGGGTGCAGGCTCCAGGCAGCACTTACTTCAAGCAGCTCCCGGAAGCAGCAGCATGTCCCTTCTCCGGCTCCTAAGCGGAGGTGTGGCCAGGCAGCTCTTCACACTGCCACGTCTGCAGGCACCACCCCTGCAGCTCCCATTGGCCACGGTTCCCGGCCAATGGGAGCTGCAGGGGCAGCACTGGGTGTGGGGGCAACATGCAAAGTGGAGCCCCCTAACTGCTACTATGCACAGGAGCTGGAGGGGAGCCATGCCCCTGCTTCCTGGCTGGAGTGCCGGAGTGGGGACAAGTCCCAGACCCTGCTCCCCAGTGGGAGTTCAAGGGCCAGATTAAAACGGGTGGCAGGCTGAATGCGGCCCACAGGCCGTAGTTTGCCCACCCCGTTCTACGTTAAAGACAATATTTTTTCCAAACCCTCTAATACTGCAAAATGTGTGACTGCTGAAAATGTTATTGAAGCTCTACCAAATGTACCACTGAGTGAAACCCTGGTGTAAATTTACAATGCTATATATATTTTTAATAAGTAATATTTATTTAGGGGAATTTAAATAATGAAAGCCTTCTGGGGATTAGGGCCCATCCCCACTACCATTTTGTGACAGATCTTCACCTGAGCTTCATTTCACCTGTTTTTTCCCCAGCCTATGTCAGTTCTTATTTCTTCGTGCATCTGTCTCAACATGTTTTTGCAATTTTGCTTTCCATTTTTGATTCCTGATTTTTCCTCCCTGCTGCTCTGACGTTCTCATCCTTTTCTCTTCATCTGTGTCCCTGTCTTCACCTTGTTATGATGTTCTCGCCTCTTTTCTGTCTTACAGCACCCCTTCTCCTCCTTGTATCTATCGCTTTCTCCAGCCTGTCTTCCTCTTTTTCTAGATCCCTACCCATTCGAACACAAACACTTGATTTTGCTCTCCTTTCTGTCTTCCCCTTTCCTTGGGATACAGTTGGCAAGATGAATGTATTTCCAGGAACAATTCTGCCAACTAGCAAATGATGGATAATTCTCTGGGCATTCTGGTAAACTTTAATTTAAAGTCTCCTTATAAAACTGAGAGGAGGAAAAAAATGCAAATAAAACATTCAAAATTCACTAGAATGCACACAGCCTGCACAAGGCTCCTTCAACTCACCAGCTGATTTGAAAAAAAAATCTGAAAATATTCACCCCTCTCAACCCCATTTCTCTACCCCTGCTCCCACACAGCCTCTCCCCTTATCCCCACATAGCTTCCATCTCTTGATTTCCACCCATTGCTTCACCTATCCTATGGCTTGACCCATATTTCCCCAGGATTTTATTTTGTCCAGCAAGCGCAGAAGCCTCTCCCACCTGCTGAGTCACCATCTCTCCTCCACCCCCCACCAGCTGCCTCTCTCCACCCATGCATCTGATTCCCAGATCCATCACATGCTGTGCTGAGCAGCTAACAGAAGCAGCCGGCAGGCAGCAGTCAAGGGGGCTGCTGAGCAGCTGCTTTCCATGCAGGGCTGGGACAACTGCTCATATGATTTATTAGACTTATTGTATCAGACCTTATGACTGCATTCCAACAATTGTCTCCAAATATTTATGGGTAGTGCTACTTGGGATTGATTTCTGATATAATGAGGGATTGAAAAATGGAATACACACTACCGTGGTGTGTCTGCCACCTATACATACAGCAAAAAGCTCGTGCCTGATTGGGCATATCAATCAAGATATAGTGATGGCAAACTTGAAAAAAACTAGAGATCTGATTTGATCAAGAACAAAGAGTACAGATGCTTAGTCAAACCTGCTAAGTTAGGCTTGAAAAAGCTCTCAAGAGTTCCAGTACTTCCAGCTTCTGAGTGGGAAACACTGTCACAGCAGTACTATTTTAAGTGGAAGCAGGAAGTTCAGAGACTCAGTAAAACCAAAGTTGTGTGTACAAGTGTGACTCATTCAAGCCTCAAGAAATTTGGTTTTAGGCTAAGATTCACATCTGCTCTTATTTTATCTAAACCACTTTGCCCACCTCTCATTATCAGGTGTATTATTTAGTGCTGGAAAGTTTCATATGAAAAAATATTGTGGAACTTTTCCTTGAAGAACTTTCAACTTTATCGTAAATTAGAACATTTCTAATCTGCATCCCAAGCCTAAATTTACTTTAATCAAGATGTAGATCTATATTAACACTCTGCAAGTTTGCAAATGCTTAAGTGTTGGTTTAGTGATATTGTGAAAATTTAGACACAAACTTTCAGCTTTTTCTCAAAAGATTCACCACAATAATAAAATTGTTGCATTCAGGATAAGTTTGATGTTGCTTCACATTTAAACATACTACAGTGTAAACCTGTAAAAACCATCACAAGACCATAGACAAAGAATGAAGTTCTGATAGCTTGCTACTCAGTAAAACTAAGTAAAATAGGAAAGACACAACCACCAGTACACATAATAGTCAAGGCAGAACAATGGTTTCAGAGCAGTAAACCTGTATCCCAGGGTCTGAATAGGTATATAACTCAAAAACATTCTCTTTCAGCTGGATGTAACTTACCTGAAGGACAGGCACTTTTTGTGGTGTATTCTGTGGTGACTGGTGAAGCTGTGCCCAAGGCTGGTGGTGGGGATGTGGTGGTGGTGAAGACTGATGATGTATCCCTGGATGAGGTGGCATGGGAGGACAAGTTGGCATTTGCTGTTGAAAAGACGGCTGTTGGCTGGGATGCTGCTGGCCAGATATCAGTCGTTCTTGTATTGCTTGTGGATCTGAAAGGCCAACACCTGGACAACCATTTGGTCTCATGTGCCCACCCATCTCCCGTGGAGTTGAAGACATACCCATAAATGGACGACTCTGTTGCATGTTTCGGGGGCCCATATTCCTCTGTCCAATTCCCATGGCACCAGGGGGCTGGTGTGACGGTTGAGGATGGGGTATATTTGGATAACTACCAACTTCCATTGGTATTCCAGCACTACCAGGCCTAACCTGTGGAGGAGGGGTACCTGCTGGATTACTCATTGCTTTCATAGGTGACATGGGAGGTGGAGAGGCATAAGTTCCCTGAGGCTGTGAAGGGTGCATAGTTTGTGTGTTCATTTGGTTGAGTGAGCCACTAGGGTGAATGGGCTGCTGGTGCATTAGTCCTTGACTGCTGTTTGATGGAAATCCTACAGCATTTGTGTATCTTGGTACAGATTGATTCATTGGAGTGTTATTTGTAAGGCCTAAATTCTGATTTATCCCTGTATTGTTAACTAATCCCTGATTTAGGTTACTGTAAGGATATCGAGAATACTGCCCTGAGTTGTTTATAGTAGGTGAGGGTACTGTCTGGCTCCGAGAACTAAAATTAAGTGTTTGTGGCCTAACAGCACCCTGCTGAGGAGGATTAGGGGAGAATCTGGGACTGTGGGCTACTGATTCTCCATGGAGCGCAGTGGGGGGATGGTGGTGAAATTGTTGGACTGAGTGTCGCAAAGAAGGTGCCATACTGGGATTCTGTTGGGGCACATGAGACAAGTGGCCAGGTCCTGAGGTGGCAATGAAAGGATTTCCCTGATTAAGGCCTTCTTGACCTTGAGAAAACTGGTTCATCCTCTGCTGTTGTGGCTGACCATGCTGTTGCATTGAAAAATCACCACGAGCCATGTAGTTTCCCATCTGCTGCATGTGCTGAGAATGGCCCTGCCCAGGGGGTCCTGACGGTGTCTGTGGAGGCTGCGTCGGTTGCTGCTGCTGCTGGTATGGTGCTCTTATTTGGTCGGGCACCTGAACAGCCCGTGGTCCCCACATGGAGCCACTGTCTACAAAGGGTTGCCCGTGCCTTTCATTCTGCATACTAGGATAGACTCCCATCTGACCACCAGTGCCACTACCATGAGGAACCTGAGGAACTGGAGGGTTGTGATACTGTGAGTGAGGAGATGCTATACCATTCCCAGGAGCATTACTCATCATTCTGTTAGGCTGATCCATCAGATGTATTTTTTGCTGTTCATATTGATTATAGTGATCAAAGTGGGTCAACTTTGCTTGGTTTTGATTGGTGGGAGGATGATGAAGAGAAGACTGTAAGGAGGGGAATCCTTGATCAATGGGCATTTGCTGCCCCATAGGATTTACTGTATTTTCAGGATATCCACATTCTCCAAGACTTTCCAGCCCTTCACTGAAAATATTCCCATCTTCTCCAAATAGACTCATCATTCCTGGATCTGCCATCTTTTTTCAGCACACAGCTCCTCAGAGCTACAAGTAGAAAGCTAGTCTGTGCTTCACCTCACTGAGGTGTTTGTCCTCAAAGCCTTTAATCCTCAACTAATCTCCTTCATGTCATTCCATATTTCCTTAATTCTTTCGGACCACGTAGTGTCAGCCAAAGTCTAGTTACCGATCCTAGAAAAAAAGAGGAAAAACAAAATTGGAAACAAATAATAAAATAGTCATACAATATCATAACACACCTGACTGTGTCAGATGACACTAGATTGTTTCAGACTCTGAAGTGTATTTTTTAAATCTATTTCACTTTAAGAAAAACTCATTAGCTTCTATCAGAAGCTTTATTATGATAGGGCGCCAGAGAGCAAGCAAAACACTAACCTTAACCTTAAATTAATCCATTCACTACACTTCCTAGTGTTCCATTCTTGGATAGAACAGAACAAAAGAACACAACATGCAGCAGCAGCAGCTGCCACAGCAGGCAGGCAGATGTATGAATATAGCCAAGCAGCCCATCTGCTGAACTAAAGCCCTGAAAATGCTCTAGTTACCAACAGCATGTCCTTAACCTTATTCCCCTGAGCAGTGTAATCAGATGAGCAGGCAGCAGCATCAAGGGCTATGATAAGCTAAAGTTAGTTAAATGGACAACAGGATTGTGCAAACACCAGTAGTGACCCTTTTAAAAACTAAAGGTTTTACAACTGTACATTTATATAAAAAGTAAGGTTATTTTGCACACATGCACAACAGTGATATAGGTCACATGGCTCATTTGCTAAATTAAAAATGGAACTATACAATATTGTTTCCCCCATAGCAAAACTATGCAGTTATTAGCTTCAAAACTGAAATGAAAATGAAAAGTTTTCTTTCTGCAAGAGGGCAGATTTCTAAATGCCGTGTTCAAACTAATACCCATGGCTCCAAACCCACTGCAGATCAAATCCATGCCAGAATTTGTCTGTAGATAGAGGAAGTTCAATCACTGAGGTTCACTATTCACCTTCAGGCAAACTCATTACTAATGACATAATACCCATTTGTGACTACATACTAAAATGCTTCAGAGGAAGACACACAATCTGCTTTGTATAAAGGTGGTATTCCTCCTGAAAACAAAACTCCAACTACAAAGAACTGGTCAGAGCTGTAGTATTTTATTCATTTAAATACTTATGTCAGGTAATTATTACTGTTTGCAGTATTGTTATAGCTGTGCTGGTCCCTGGATATGAGAAACACAAGGTGCGTATCATAATATCTTTTATTGAACCAACTTCCCTTAGTGAAAGAGAAACTTTTGAACTACAGAATTCTTCCTCAGGCCCAGACCTAACGAAGAAATCTGTAGTTCAAAAACTTGTCTCTCTCAGTTAAGTATTACAGCACATGATGTTCCGTTAAAAACTTTACATTTATAGTGACAGGTTACTTTCCAAACAGAATGGTTCCAAGAAAGTTCTAGCTTTTTCCACACAAGACTAAATTAAGTTTAGGATGGAGTGAATGACATTGTCTTAAAAGTCATTTGCAAGTGGGATTATGTTCTTTTGTGTTTATTAAAAAGAGGACCTAAACTATTTTTTTATATTAGAAAATCAGATTCTGTGATCTATGGCTGGAGGACATCTCAACATGGTAAGTAAGGGCTTGTCCACATGGCAATTGGAACTAAAATAATTAACTCCATTGTAACTCACATTGTAAACTATTATTTCAGTACAATTCTGTTTGAGAACACTTATTTCTGAGTTATTGCTTAAAACTTATGAATTTTTATTAATTAATTTTATTAATACCTATGTAATGTACTAGCCAACATCTTGGAGAAAGGCCATCTTTTTGAAGTTTCAACCATCATTCCTTCAATTAGAGATGTGAGCTAACATGATACATTCTGTATCCTCCAGCAAAACCAAGAGAGATATTTCAAAGGGGAAAATATCAATAGATTTTTGGCTGTGCGTTTATTTAACCACTTTTTAGAGAGCTCTATACAAAAAGAAATACAAGCTCCCCTTCCTGTTTTTAAAAAATATCCATTGATCACCACCTTTAAGTGACGATTGATCCAATAAGATCTAGATCATTTAGGTAAATTTCTTGATTCTCAAATATCCTTAGAAGTACAAACTCATTAAAAAAATCAGTTACAAAGGACGTAATTTTAGAGGTGCTTAAATATTTAAGTATTAACACTAAACTTCAAGTCAGAAAAATCGAACATATCAATGGTAAGGCCTGTTTCACAAAGCTGCCATAATCTAGACTAAACTGTTACTGTGAACTTTCTTTGCATAGAGCAGTGGTTCTTAACCCATGGCCCACTTGCAGCCCAATCAGCACACAGCTGCAGCCCATGTGACATCCTCAGGGCCATACAGGTAGTATATTTATTGTGTGGGTGTTGGCCACAACGGTAAATAGGTTGAGAACCACTGGCATAGAGGAATCCTTCCAGTGTCTTAGGGAGAAAAAAAAAACAAGGGTTTAGGACAGAAATAAAAAAAAAGTCCCTTGCTGCCAATTACATAGGCTTTGGGATTCAGTAACTGAAATCTACAAGTAACAATTCTCACTCTGCTAAGTGTTATGGCCTTTCCAATCCAGTTTCTCCAGAAATTAGGTTCAAATGCATGAAAGATTAAACTGTTATATCTGAATGCTTAGTTTATTTTCCATGAGCTGACAGGCTTCCAAGAAAACTGCAGTGGGAGCCACCAGTAGCAGAGTCAATTTCAGATGGTGGTGGTCAGTGCCTGCTAGTATTTCCATGGAAACTGGTGAAAATAAGGTAATAGGTTTTGTTTAACAATTCACTTTATTTCTGCCCATCTGACCCCAATTTCTGCAGAAAGTAGATTGGAAAGGCTGCACTTTAGAGCTGGTTGTCTGTAGTTCAGGGGTGGGCAAACTACAGCCCGAGCTTTGGATCCGGCCCTCAGGATTGCCACCCCTGGGGCCACGCGGGCCTCATGCCGCTCCCGGAAGTGGCCGGCACCACGTCCCTGCGCCCCTGGGGGAGGAGGGGAAGAGGGCTCTGTGCATTGCCATTGCCTGCAAGTACCCATTGGCCGGGAAGCTTCGGGGGAGGTACCCACAGGCAAGGGCAGCGCGTGGAGCCCTCTGCCCCTCCTCCCCAGGGGCCGCAGGGACATGGTGCTGGCCACTACCCGGAGCGGAGCGGGGCCAGGGCAGGCAGGCAGGAAGCCTGCTCTGGCCCCAGTGTGCGCCGCTGCCACCCCGGAGCCACTCCAGCTAAGCAGCACTGGGACAGAGCCCGAACCCCACCTGCACCCTAACCCCCTTCCCTAAGCCCCCTGCTGCACCACGCACCCCTGCTCTGAGCCCCCTGCTGCACCCCTCCTGTACCCCCAACTCCCTGCCCTAAGCCTCCTGCCTGCACCACAACCCCTTGCTGCACCCCACATCCCTGCTGCAGCCCAAACCCCTGCTCTGAGCCCCCTCCTGCACTGATCCCCCTCCGGCACTGTGCATCCCCTCCTGCACCCCAACCCCCTTCCCTGAGCCCCCCTGTACACCTCACACCCTTCCTCTGCCCCAACCCCTTGCCCTGAGCCCCTTCTTGCACACCGCACCCCCTTCCACACCCCGCACTCCCTTCCGCACCCCAACCCCCTGCTCCAACCCTACAAGCGATTTCACCACCCAGATGTGGCCTTCGGGCCAAAAAGTTTGCCCACCCCTGCTGTAGTTGAACTAAGTTACAGTCACTTAGACTACAGGCTCTCTGATGGAAGCTAGAGGCCAGGACCACTGTGTATTTTCAGGTATGTAGTACTTCTAAGCCATAAACTTAAGATGCAGTGTACAGAAACTTGTTTCTTTGGCTACATTACTGACATCTTTGATTACTAGAAGTGAAAATACAATTTAATTGTTACTATTTATGCTTTTTGCTTATGTTCTGCATTTCTCATCTTGCACAATGAAAAGAGTTTCTCTCTTTCAGGTTGTTAGTGCTCCAATGCTTGGGATTCAAAGAATGAATAAAAAATATTTGTTTAGAGACAAATGTTTGCATTAGTTTCAATTTCAGGAACATTTCTTCTAGTCTTATTTAAGGGGGTTTTATATTTAAATTTGGTATCAAATATAAGTTGATTGTGGCCATTTAAATGGGAAGCAATAATTTAGCTGTCCTTACACTCTTTAAAAAAAAAAAAAAAAAAAAAAGGATAACTGTTAGAAAACCACAATCAAGAAATGTGGTTATCCCAGATATCTGTACTTCTGTCAGGAAGATAGATCTTCTATGAAATATTCGTATCTCAGGAGTTTAAGCAGCAATATACAAAGTGTGTAGTTACCAAAAAAGCTATTAGAATATATAATTAAGATGATCAGCTAGAGAAAAATCAAATCAAAATGCATACATTAACTCTGCAATTGTCATTTCCAGATTTCCTAAGTAGGGTGTCTTACCAAAAAAAAAAAAATTGCATGTAATCTTAGTTGTGTTTAGGTCTTAATTTCAAATAAAACAGTTTCAAATATGAAAGATTCTGAAGGTCCCATATTTGGTAGAGCAAAGAGCTTAAGTGAGCAAGTTCATCAGCTCAGCTCAGTAGAGCAAACAACTTGCTCTACTAAATGTTATGCCTTTAACAGTGCCTAATGATCAGTACAAAATGTACTCAAACAGTAGTTTGTTGGTGAAGATTAACATTTAAGCATTCGACTTGGCTATTAAAAAAAGTTATGTAGTAGGTTTAAGGACTATGGAAGTGGTGTGAAAAGTTCTCGGCATTATAAAAAGTTCAGTGTTTGTGTGTACTGCATCCTCATCACTGCCATAATTTCCAAAATATCTTAAAATTGAGAGTTCTGTTTCCATAGAGCAGACAAACAGGCTAGCCCATCTTTCTCCTGAGAAGGTATAAATAAGTTTGGGCATGAGAGATCTATGGTCTTCAATAAAGGGATGCTCCGAGCACCTTTGAAGATCAGGCTAACAGGGTTGTTTGCATTTAAGAAATAAAACAATTATGTTAATGCAATATTAAGACTGCATAGCTAAAGTAATGCAAATTAAAAATCCAAAAACAATGTTAAGGTAGCATCCAAAGCAAAATAAGATCAATCTATGCATTTTTTTTAAGCTTTCACATATAAATAAGGCCTGATCTCTTATTTTTGTGCTGGGGGAGAGAAAAGGTTTTTTGCCCCCCACTCATTACAGAAATATCAGCTATATATACTCATCTTCCCTGTTTTTCTGGAATACCATGGAAATGGAGGTGAGAGCTTTTGAAGCCCTCAGTTAAAGACACAGATTTGCTGACAGTATGCGGACACTGAAGTTCAACCCGAGTCAGGAGACTCTGCTTGCAGAGCTGTAAAATTATGGTGTAGCCGTTAAGGCTCAGACTGAACATTCACAAACATCTTAACTGTTTGTCTGGCATTTGAATTAAATCATTGCAAACAAAAATCTTTATGCAGTCCTACTACAAAATTCTCTCCTCTCAGATTTTAACTGTTATTTGTGACATCAGAATCTTGTTCTCCAGAGCTGCATTTCTAATTGAAAAGAGCCATCATTATTACACCATTCAGCCAGTCTTTATACATCTTAGAGAATAAAAAGAATTTTTTTTTGGTGGCAGATTATCCTTTAAATCGGTTGAACTGTATATCCTAAATGTTGCAGGGTATACATTTTAGAACTCTGTAGTACGCTATATGCATTAACACAAGCATAAAAAATATATCCGATGACAATGAGAATTTAAGCTTCCAAGAGCAACAAAGTCAACAATACACGATTGGGTTTTAACTGTGCAGCCAGTACACAGTATTAATGAACTGTTTGAAAAATAATTTATTCGGTCTATGAATGAGATTGATTTGGAAGTGTCACTCTCCCAAGGCAATGACATAATGAGAAGGCTAGCCCAAGCCACCACAAAGGTGTCTCTAGATTTTGTCTCGGAGCTCCATCTTTTACCCTCTGGCAAGTAGGGGTTCAAAAATTTTAAAAATTGTCATATTTGAATTGGTGTCAAACAGCTTTCTCCATCTTCTCTCAATCCCAAATGGGTATTTAAAATCTTTGCCCCTCCCGTCTATCCCCCTCATGATAGAGAAGAAAAGAACTCCACTGTAATATAAAATGGGGTTATTTATTTAGGTCACTGGACACAGACAGATTATTCTTCCTGGCGTGCTAACTCCTAGCCTAGACACAGATTGTGCTACCTAGTATTCCCATAAAAGAGATCCCTGAATTTTAGTCCAGGTAGGGATAGACGGGAGTGGTGACTACACTGCACTGAACAGATTCCAAATAGCTCAGCACCCTCGTTGAGAGAGAATGGTCAACCAAGGAACTTACAACAGATGTTGAACAATGAACCTGTCTACACCAACAGGATATAATGTCTTCTGCAGTTTCCACAGTATGCATCCGATGAAGTGAGCTGTAGCTCACAAAAGCTTATGCTCAAATAAATTGGTTAATCTCTAAGGTGCCACAAGTACTCCTTTTCTTTTTGCGAATACAGACTAACACGGCTATTACTCTGAAACCAACAGGATAGCAGTTTTTAGCAATAGTTGGGGGAGTTGTGGGGCTGGAGAGGCAGGGACAAACTTAAACACTCTACGTCAAACAAACTAAAATTTTCTAGCACAGGCAGTCTTTCTGTTACAAAATGTCCAAGCATCAACTTGTTTCTGCTTGAGCCAGTCAGAAAGAAGATGCTTTTTAACATCAAAGAGGGTGGAATTTCTTTAGGATCTTATAAAATTCAGATATCCACTGCACATGCTCAGAAGTGATATTCTCACATAAAGCAAATGTGCTAATCTTAATGAGGACTATGTCCTGTTTCAAACATCAGCCATTTGTACCACAAAAAAGTATTTAAAAACATAATTTCAGAAAGTAGTAAGTTCTCTTCTCTCTCCTACAATCTCAAAATCCTTTCTGCTGTTTTTGAGACTTTCCAAAAGAGACTAAGCATAAGAAAATTCTGCCCAAAAAGCAGATGTTTCACAGGTTTAGAAGCATGGGAAAATGGAAGTAGTGTTAACAGAAATTTTGTTGTCTTCACTAAGCCACAGGTGACCAATGTCTTCTATAATTCCACTTAACCTGGCATTACTGTTACAATCCTTCTGGTCCTCAGGGATTTCTCTACAACCCCCATGAATGGTGCAGTGTTGCCAATTTAGTCATTTTCCAATCCCCCCCCTATAAATTGTAACACCCCCTCTAATTTCAATTCCTGGGGAAAAACACTGTCTGTAAGAGCCTATGCATGCAGGCTTGTTAACATTGCCTAGAGGTATCACTGTTGGTTATTTCCTCCACCTTCAAAATAGTTTATTGCTTAGCAACCCCATATGCCTCAATAGGCTCCACTCAGTATTTTAAGGCCTAACTGACTTAGAAGCTGAAGTCCCCTTTTCAAAAGTGACTTAGACACTTAGGAGTCTGAGTCTCATTGACTTGCACTGAAACTTAAGGTTCACCTCCACTTTGTGTAACTGAGTATGTCTACAATGCACAGAAAAACCCATAGCTGATCTGTGCCAGCTGACTCAGGCTACAGGACTGTTTCATTGCTGCGGAGATGGTCAGGCTCTAGGACCCATCCACCCACCGCACACGGTCCTAGAGCCTGGGCTCCAGCCTACACAGCAATGAAACAGCCCCACAGCTGGAGTCCTGCAAACCCGAGTCAGCAGGCATGGGCCAGCTGCGGGTTTTTCTTTACTTGTAGAGGTGCACTGGCATGCCACACAATAAACTCACTATGTGGCCAGTGCTACAGTGCAGTGAAAATCCTGGAGTGAGGCTTAGGCTAAGTCTACGCTACCACTTTTGTTGGCAAAATTTGTGTCAGTCAGGGGTGTGAAAAAACACATATCCCTGATCGCCAAATGTGCCAGTGTGGACAGCACTATGTTGGCAGGAGATGCTCTCCTGCCGACACAGCTACCACCGCTCACTGGGAGTGCGTTAATTATGCCGACAGGAGAGAGCTCTCCTGTAGGCATGCAGCAGCTATATGGGAGACCTCATAGTGGCACAGTTGTAGCTGTGCCGCTTTAAGGTCCATAGTGTAGACATACCCTAAGGCTATATCTACACTGCTCACACGACAGCACGACTGGAGCAGCACTGTGACATGGGCAGCAGAGTCACGCTTTATCACTGCGGGAGAGCTCTCCCGGCGATTAAAAAACACCCTGAGCAAGTGGTGGTACCTTTCTCGCCGGAAGCTTTTCAGCGCTAAAACTTGTGTCGTTCCGGAGGGAGTTTCTTCACACCCCTGAACGACTAACCTTTTAGCGCTGAAAGTGGCAGTATAGACACAGCTTAAGTGTCTACAGTTTAAGTACTCAGAGCAAAAATTAATTTTGTATACATCTCAGTGCAATTAGTTAGTTCTTCACTAAAAGAGCCATTCTTTTATTTTTAAATAGGATCTCTTAGTGGCAAATCAGTCAATTGTCTTAAAATACTGAAATCTCATGTTAATCTTCACTGAGAAAGAATCCTATCTCCCTTCCCTCAGACACCTTGCAAAAGTAAAAATATCTATACGAAACGGTTCATTGCAAAATACTAAGGCTAGGCTATATACATCTCTCTATTTCTCAGATTTCTTGCATAAAAAATAACTTGTTAGTTAGTTTTCATGTAATATTAGGCAGCAGTCAGATTGTTCTTTATTTCCTTATTACATCATCAAGTACCTTGGCACAGAACTTGCTTTTACAGAGGCAATTGAGGGCACAAGAGTTTTCAGAATATCTGGCAGCTTGTTGCTGTCAAGCAGCTGATGCGAGAATGACCAGCTAGTAGTTCAGTCAGTGCCACATATTTGGAAACAATATCCTACGTCATTCAAATTCATGGAAGCTTTGATACAAAGCTACAATAGTAGCAACATATGCAGAATACTGCTATGATGCAAATACATTGAGGGCTTCCCAGTACAGAATGTCCAAGCTATGGTCCTAACATGGGACTCTGCCAGTTTTAAATGGACAGTTATGACACAAAATAGGAAATCAGGCATGGTCTTTTCTTCCCAATCTAGAAAGAAACCAGAACCACTAGAATTTCTAGCCATCTATTGCCACTACAAATTTGGGATGTTAAGTGGTGCAGCATTGAAAACGTAACACTATTTCTAAGTTTAAGTATATTTAACTATATTTAAACACAACATACTTACATATTTTAGGGTAAAAACACTACAGTTTCAGTGTGATTTAGTCTGATCTTAAATTGCCTTGTTTGGTCATATGACCACACCTTACCCCCTACAGAAGTTCAAAACAAAAAGTGAAGGAGAAGGTTTGTCTAAAAATACTTCAAGATAAGGGGAAAACAAACAAGATAATTTTCAAATATTTCAGGAATTATTTTCAAAGTATCTGATAGGAATATTTTGAAAAATTTTTTGAAGGGAAGTAATGAAATTTTTGCATATAATTGTGTAATACATACTTTTGAGCCTTATATAAATTAAAGGCCAAATATACCCACTAAATCAAGAAAACTTTGACAGCACAATTCTTATTAATAATCCCTAGTATAAACTGTACATTTCACTAATTTCAGTACACAAAAAAGATGGCGTAAGATTGGGAGGGAGCAGGGAGAGAGTCAGAAGGGAAGTGTTATATTGTTGCCATCAGCTATCAAAAGATCTCCTAGTAATTACATTCTCCTATAAAGCTGACACTAAACCAATGGAGGATTCAAGAGGTGGGGCCAATGGCGACATGCTGAGGCACTGAAAAAACACCAAGCACAACTGATTACTCTCGTTAAGGGCCATGCTTTTTGTATACTTACTGCAGTTGTCACTGATTAACTAACTGATCTGGCAATTTCCTACATTCTTTTGCATTTAAAAAGGATCTGAGAGGCTGAAAGTCATCCCCTTTCATATTCTAGGAGAAGTTTAAGACTGCACCCTGTCCTGATCATGTTATGGAGGGGCCTCTGTTCAAACAGGCTCCTCTTATGCACACTACCAAAATTCTTTTTTCCAAGCTCGGAAGGGCTGCAGCTGAATCTCTCTGCAAGAGCACAGCATATGTGATTGGGAGGGAAACGTATCCATCATGAATAAACTTGAGCACAAAGACAGGCTGAGTGTCACAGGATACAAAAGGGTAGAGGTCACAACAGTAAGCTGGAGGGATTGCGCAGGGCTGTGGCTGTTAATGCATGGCTGCTTCATTCATTTTTTGGCATGCAAAACAAACGTTAGGCAAGAGCGTTTCAAGTTTATCCTATGAAGGAAACACATCCTAAACATGAACTAAAAAATAATTGACAAAATGCTGAAGCCTATAAAATATCAGAGATAGAGAGGACACATAATAGAACATTTAAGCTACAAAAGAACAGCAAAAACTAAACCAAATTGTTGAAAACAGCTTTCAGGAATTTTACAATTCTCAATTTTCCATGTTTTTAAACATTTGATTACTATTAGAGTATCATTATTTCTTTCAGTATCCTGGACAGGAAGCTTATCAGTTTCTTAAAGATTTAAACACTCCTGAAATGCCTATTGCTGGCTATAGCATTCTGACCATTTTGAGGAAGCCAGAACTTGTTATTTACCTTATCTGCTATATAAGGCTAATACAATCTTGTTTCATTTAGAGTTTATGAAGCCGGAGAAATCAGTTGATGAAATTACAGTCTAATACCACCACACATGGTATATTTTCCCCTATATATTCTGTTACTTCAATTTATGACTTCTGTAGTTGAAAATTATTTTCCTGTACATGTGTTCTTCATAAATACTGGCAGATTACAGTCAGCATTTGTACAGGAACCACATATCTACACTCATTTTTGAGAAGATAAAGACACCTCATACGTTACAACTGAAAAGCCAGCTTGAGTTTTCATGGGACTCATCAGAACACACATTTTATTTGTGTGAAATAAAATGGTAACTTCATTTGTGCTGCTTACATGTAGGGAGATTACTTATATTGCTTCTGGCATTTAGGTTTTTATTTACTTTTCAGAGTTGGGCAAAAGTTCTTGGCACCAATAAACTTAACATTTGTCTTGCAACTTAAGTATGTCATATCGATATTTACAAAGCATATTAAGAAATGTAATAAGTAATTTATCTTATAATAAAATGTGAACTATTTAACAGATTACAAAACAATTGTGTATGATAATCATGTAATGAACCACAGTAATTATTTCAAAATGCATCAAAGGTAAATGTGATCTGCCACTTTGCAGCTCTGCTGTACCTTCCTGGCACTAGGTCTTCTTGAAATAAATGGCCTCACAGGTTTTAATCTATTATCTTGGAGGGAAAACCATGTAAAGAATTGTTAAGTCTTTGTCCAGACATCCTGTCCATTTTTAAATAGTAAGTTTAAGTGTTAGTCACCATCTAAACACTAAGCCTATTGTAAAGAAAAGATTTGCTTTAAAAAAACATTTAATGCAAGCAATGCATTCTCGGCTACAAATCAGTTGATGCCATGGGCAGACATTGGTGGCTACTCACTCCACTTATTGAGATCGTGATCAGTCAGAGAGTCAAAAAATCCTAAATTAATGTGGGTTCCTAGGCTGATACAAAGAAACATAAGAATACAATTCTGCAGAAAGAAAAATAATCTGTAATATTCTTTATGCCAGGCTAGGACTGAAAACTAATAAGCAATCCAAACTGAGTTATGATAAAACTAAGAAATTATAGCATGCAGGTCTCTTTTGGTCAAATCTGGCATCATTCTACCTTATAATAAGGGGTAAATGAAATGACTTCTTTCCAAGTCCACTGCTTTACCCATTTCTTAGCCTGAATTCTGCTTTCAAGGTCCAGGAAGCAGCCAAGAGTCACAACACAAACCTGAGCAACTAAAAATTTATTTCTTAACTTAGGGTTCACAAACACAAGAGGAAATTAAACTATTGCAAAGTTAGAGGCAGGAAGATCCTATTTAGCTCCGCAATACCACAAGAAGTTTCAGGCTTTCAAAGACTTTGTCCTGTGTAAATAAAATTAAGGTTTGTCTAGAATGTAGTAACCATGTATGGTACAGGGTGGGGATAAAAATAAAAGGGGGAGTCTATTAAGTGTGGTTTTACTCTAAGTTTAACTCCAAAACTGTTATTGTGTCCTCCTTATTGCAACAAGGATTTTTTCATCATTCCAGTAGAGGAGGATCCTCCTGTGATGTACAGCACAATTCCTCCTCTACCACCTCACTTGTCCCTGAACTTGGCTTATAGAGCCTGGGTGGAGAAAAGGGGATATGGCTGACTCTTCTGTGCTTCAGTAGGCACACTGACCCACTGAGGATAATGGTAGACAGTTTAAGTTACACAGCCTGAGGACTACTATAAAGTTAGGATATAATTTAGTACTAGGGCTTGTCTATATGGCAAGATAATGTGTGGCAAGCTAGGGCGTGAATCTACTACAGCACACCAGGTTGTCACTGCTACAGTGCACTAAAAGTCCTAGAGTGAAATCAAGTGGCACCATTCCCCCCCCACCCCACCCACAATACTCTTGAAATCCATGCCACAAATATTTCTAGGGCACTGACTGGCCATAATATCTAAATGATAATCATGGAATAGCAGCAGAAGGAAAGACAAGATGTAGGTCCAAGGAAGAGCGTACCCGTTCATTCACCTAAGAATTCAGGCTCAAATCTAGCAGAGTAAGTGAGGCAGTGCTCTTCTGCAACCAAAGTGTTCTGCGAAGAGCTTTTTATGCCTTGGATATAGATGGTAGACAACTGAGTCACTCCTGCTTTAAATGTTTAAGCATACCGCCAAGTAGGATGGTATCTAGTTTTTAGGTACTTTTCAGCTTAGCACAGCACCTGGTATGGATTTCTTCAAAAAAGCCTTACTGAATCTCATGTGGTTTATTTACAAAACTGCCAAGGAATCACAGCAGATATGAGAAGCCTCTTCCAGTTGATTTCATAGAGGTAATAAGTGGAGGTATACTACTATTGTCTCCAGACGCAGTCCTGAAAAAATATCATTTGCTTTGCACCATTGTATTACGTAGCGAAATCCCCAACTTGTCAGGCCTACCGTATTTAGCTACTACAACGATCTCATGGCTCTCCCCATCACACTGTTATTGCCAGTGTAATATTTATTTTGTGCATAAATATATTGGTGGGTGCCAGACATATGGTCACTTATTTCATGCTGCCTGTATCATTCTTTGCAACGAACATCTGTAACTTTAAAACAGGGGATCAAATCCATGTTACACCATAAAGCACACTGTTTATTATCATCCCAACCCATGGTAAACACAGATGGCCCACTACCTGCTCTATCTAGTTAAATCTTTTACCCGTCACTGTCCTTGACTCTTTATATGCATCAAACAGATCTCCCAGATACATCATCCATCTGGACAGGCTGAGGGACTTATTGCAAGTCACTCTACTCATGTGCAAGATTTTACTGTACTAATGTTTTAGTATTATGGCTAGCCTAGAATTATCAGAAGATTTAATATGCTCTGCTTGACAGTGGACGTGAGCCATTAGAGAAAAGTATTTGTAAGACTCAAAATGATGCCAATCCAAAACATAGTGGCATATAATGGAAATACACCACTTTCACAGATAACTTTATGAAGTGAAGGCTAGACTGCCTCAAGGAAATATATATCCCCTGAAGCTAAACAGCCATCAGAAGCTCCTCCTCCCTGTTGGACAGCTTGCACTCTTGATCTGTCTGTCTGTCTGATCTTTCTTTTTTGGTGAAAGGATAGAGGAGATCATAAAGAAAGTTACAGTAAGCCAACTCCAGTAGAATCTGAAATCTTCAAAAAAAGTCTGACCTCACTGCGTTTTATTTTAGGTTTTGTTATGGTACTGAGACTTAACTGGTTGACCTGGTAATGGACAGACATAGATACAGTGTCCATATAAGAGAGTTAATGTGATTATTTGATTATGTTCAGTTGCCTTCTGTATTCTTGGCCATGAGGCAATAATAGGTTTCAGACCCTAGAAGTGGAAGATACTTACCTAAATGGCTCCAGTTTTTTTCTTGCCAAGAAACCACCACAGTAACACTGGGAAAATGCTCATCTGCCCCAAGGAGCTACCTTGTAGGGTTCTACAATATTCCATCCTCACTATTATTCACTGTGTAACCAGTGCCATCAGGAGGACTTCACTTTATAGCTGACGCTGTTTCCAGCTTACCCAGCTTGTATGGTGTGGTTCAGTGACAAACTTCACTGCTAGAAGAGATTAGGGCTACAAATGAGTTAAGGAGACCCATTCAGCTAAGACATAACACAGTGATAACGGCAGTTTTCATTGGGATTTGTTACTCAGGTTCACAAACTGGGTTTATCTTGAACACTAATGTGCTTCTGGATGTCTGGGTGGCAGCTGTCTTTATGCACACAATCATTTCTACTTAGCAAGAAGGTTGTGAACTTTGTCTTTCAGAAGCACACTTCACCAGAGTAGAAAGTACATTGTAATAATTTTAGTAGAGGACATCTTGAAAATTGTGGCTACTGAGGAATAGTGCTGCCCATTTATTAAGTGTGGGTTTTTGCTCGTAGAACATTACACCTGCTAGCCACACTAGCAAAGAGTTAAATTTTCCATGTGACGGTTAAGAGTACGTTTTGACATAAAAATCCCTGAACAGTTTTGATCTTGTCCACCTGAGTCACCCTCATTCCCCATGCAACACTGAATCTGAAGATACTTCATAGATTAAAAAGTCGTATCTTTAAGCTTGATGTTTTGTGTCTTTTCAGCACCAAGAGCTTTGGATACATATTTTTACACTCTGAAATTAAAGTTAATGACACTGAATAGGAAGAGTTTTATGAATTCTAATCCTTCCTAACTTTCTCTGCTTCACCCCACAACATCATTTTTTTCAGAAGGGGAATCTTATGAAACTGGAATCTCTACATTTGGTGAACAGAACATTTTTCTGAAAGATTCTCTTGAATAATTGAAGTATCTGATAAAAAAATCTCTTTTCACTATCAGAATTGGCCTAGTTGAAAAATGTGTGAGGGAAAATTCACATAAGTACAGAGCTCTTATCCTTCTAGATTGCTAACTCTAGTAGGAGAGATTATCAGATATTAAAGTAAGGTGCAGGTAGGCATACAAATCTGTGGGTTCGTGTAAAAGTCTATTCTACATTGCAGGGGTTCTCAAACTTTCTCACACCATGAACAATCTTTAATAGAGCATCTGTGGACCACAAGGGTTGCATACTTGTAAGAATAGTAGTAGTATAGTTTAAGATTTCTTAATGAAATTTAGTAGCTGAAAAGCAGGAAAGCCAGACTCTACAACTGCTACCTCTTCCTCTTTGGTCTTGACATTTGCAATTCTGCCTCAATATCAAGTCCATTCAAAATGCTCCAATCATTTTTCTAGCTCACCATTTTGACCATTTCACCCTGTCACTCCACTAGTTTCCATCTTCTCTAGCACAAACACAAGCTTCTTGGTCTTCAGCTTTAAAGCCCTCTATGACCTAATCCAACAATGACTAGTTATTCTACCCACCCATTGAAACATCAACCATCACTTTCACTCCAATGTTCCCAGCCTTTATTACCCAACTATCAGCTTTTCCCCTCAGATACTTTTGTGCCTTCTCTTATGCTGTCCTTCATAAAGGTGGAAGGAAAGCTCCCTCCACAATTCTGCAAGGCCACTTTATGTCCTTCAAATCCCTTTTTAAAGATCACCTCTGCTACAATAGCTCACCATCTGCTTAGCCATATTTTTGTAGGTAAGTACTGCCTACTGTGGGACGTTGTCTCACTGCTGCACCAATCATTGTTTCATCCACATGTCACATCTTGCAATAACCAGAATTGTTAGCTCTATAGTAATATGCCAGTGAGGAGAGACCGGGTTCAAGATAAACCCTTTATTATGAACAGAAATGCTTATGCTCAAATAAATTTGTTAGTCTCTAAGGTGCCCCAAGTACTCCTGTTCTTTTTGCGGATACAGACTAACATGGCTGCTGCTCTGAAACCTGAAGAAATGATATAGAGACTAAGTAACAACATTTTCTACTATTCTGTGTAGCTGCAGCCTGTGACTGCCCTGGGCTTCTTTGTTTCCACCCAAGGAGAAAGCATGTCCCAGAAAACCAAAGATTGCATCTACAGTGTACAGGAAGTAGGACATCTCTATACTTCCTGGAGGATTTAATCTATAGTGCATCTTACACTTTTTGAACTCCTTTGTAAAATTTCCTGACTGATCTAACACACTATCAAACTATTACAAATACAACAAACAACAACTCCTCAGGTTGCTTATAGAACATTTCAGCAATCTTCTCGATCTGCTATACTCCAAACCATCTTTAGGCAAATCCTTAACTGTAACAACTTCTCTCTCTCACGGTCATTACTGGGGTCAGTTTGTGAATTATTTTCAACTTACATGTCTGCTCTCACTTCACTTGTATATGCCAAATTGTCGGGCATCTTGAGCAGATGCTTACAATTCCTTTGTGAGATTTTGCTTTCATCTATGGTCACCAAGTGTGAGTGAGGTAATTCTGATTACTGTAGCTTTGACTGGCCAGTGCCCAATCTTGCCAAATTCTCATTGAGTCTTAAGTTTTTTGAACTGTGGAATAGGTCTTGCTCTTATTGTAATATAACGTCTGATAGTAAGGAAATTATTGGGAAATTACAATCAGACTTTAGGCATCTTTTGTTTTTGTCCCATACCTGGATATTTATAAGTCTGTTGTAGAGCAGCTCAGCAGGTGATTTTTCCACATTGCAGCATTATAGCTCTATAGTTGAGCTGTGCTAAATATGTATCTTCTCTTCCATCCATTGCTTTTTTGAGCAAGTTCTTCACTAAATATACTCTACATTCAGCTAATCCATTGACCTAAGGATATATAGTGGTCTCACAAAGAAAATGGTACATTTTAGCAAAGTCCCAGAACTCCCTCTTCTTCAACTGTGGTCCACTGTCAGTTATTACGACGACTGCGAGTTTGTCACAGAGATCACAGATTCTGTGATTTTCTGGGATTTCTGCTCAGGAGGCCACCGCTGGGCCAGCCGCACGGGCCACCACCCCCCTCAGCAGCAGCAGGAGTTTCGGTGCATGTGGGAGGGGGCTCAGGGCTGAGAGTTGGAGCATGGGAGTGGGTGAGGGTTCTGGGCGGTGCTTATCTTGGGAGTCACCGCTTCCGGGGAGCCATGTCCCTCCCTCTCAGCTCCTAGCTCCATGTACTGCCTCCGCCCACAGGCACCACGGTTCCTGGCCAATGACAGCTGCGGAGCCAGCGCTTTGGGCAGGGTCAGTGCACAGAGCTAGGAGTTGAGGGAGGGACATGTTGCCACTTCCGGGGAGCCTGCCAGCCCCGCCAACCCTCCTCCCCCAGCATCCATGGCACTCCCCTGGGCCAGCCCCACCCCCCCTCCCCTGGTGCCCCCAGGCCGCCAATCCTCCAACCCCCAAGATTTAGTCAGGGGTATATAGTACATGTTATGAACAGGTCACAGGCTGTTAATTTTTGTTTACTGCCCGTGACCTGTCCATAACTTTTACTAAAAATACCTAAAATGTAGCCTTAGTTATTACTGTGCTTGGAATTCCATGATGTGCAAATACAGATTTAATATGCCTAACAACTATTGCTGCTGTGCTGTCTTCAAGCAGGGCTATTTCTGGGAAATTGGTAAAATAGTCCATTTTAACTAGGTTTCAGAGTAACAGCCGTGTTAGTCTGTATTCGCAAAAAGAAAAGGAGTACTTGTGGCACCTTAGAGACTAACCAATTTATTTGAGCATGAGCTTTCGTGAGCTACAGCTCACTTCATCGAATGCATCCGATGAAGTGAGCTTTAGCTCACGAAAGCTCATGCTCAAATAAATTGGTTAGTCTCTAAGGTGCCACAAGTACTCCTTTTCATTTTAACTAGGTCCTCAAGTCTTCAAGTTGAACATGTCAATTCCATCTTTGTCCCATGGAAATGCGAGTTGTTTGTGTGGTATCACTGATTCTTTCTGCTGGGAATCACTGTACTTCTGACATGTTCCACACTTGCTCACCATTACTTTGATGTCACTGTTTATCTGTGGCCAGAATGCAACTTCCCCAGTATTTTTTTTTTTTTTTTGGTATGGTCATTCCTAGATGCCCTTCATGTATTCATTCCAGTATTTTTCTTCTCATCATAGTGGGAACCACAATCTGTGTTTCCTTCAAGAGCACTCCTGAGATCACTGAAAGCTCTTCTGATAATTAGAATACACAGGCAGGAAGTGTTGCTCTTTCCTCTTTTAATTATCACTTGTACCTGCTTGCAGCATTTCATTTTTAGCTGTTTGTCTTCCATTTACCTCATATGCCTGGAGATACATGTGAACAAAAGTATGCTTATGGTTTATTTCAGATTTATCAGAATGTGTATTCCTAAGCGGTAGCCAGGAAGGAACTCAAGGGTAAACCCATACTTCCCTATTTTCCAAAGTAGTTGCTGTACCATTGGAGGGTGATTCTCTAAGTTCCATTTCTGATCAGTTTCTGCTCTGAAGCTATGGCCATAGAGAAAAACATGAAATTCCACACAACTGTAGTCTAGACCTAGTGTCTATTTTTCAGTTTGTGCATACATCACCTCTGTAGCTGCCGTAGCCCTCAATGCATCGGAGACTGGCAACCATTCAGTTCCAGGACACTGTGTAGCACTGTTCCCAGTCCTCTGTGGAGAGTTTGATATCTTTCAATGGGTCAAAAAACTATCACTGTAGCTGATGTCAGGATGTGCTTTAACATATTAAAAACTTTTTCATTCTCTGGCATCCATGCCTATTCAGTGACCTGTGGTAGTGATGTCTTAAGATGAGTTGTGCGAGAGTTCAGTATGAATTTGAGAATTCAATATGTCTAGCAGCCTGTCAACTCCCTTTAGGTCTCAGCATGTTCAGTATTCCTTGAATCTTTCATTCATTGAGGAAGATTCCTTTGAAGGTCAGTCTCCCTCTCAAATATGTTATTTCTGTCATTTGAAATTGACATTTGACTTTATTCAGTTTAAGAATATTAGCCCTCAGTTTCCAGAACTCTCCTCAGTTATTCCTGATGTTCAATGGCAATGCTGCCCAAAATTATGTCAGCACTGTACATTTTCACGCCTCTAGCATCTGACTCATTGTCAGGTGACTGCTTCTGGAGCCAAACATTCTGAAAAGTAGACTTGGGAAGTGATACCTGTCAAATGGTGTGTTCAAAGTGAAGATACTGTCCAATGCAACCCACAACTATCCAGCTGATGCATCTAATTTATTGAAGTATCTGGCTCCTGCCATACAAGACTTCTTGGGATGAAGTGGAAGTTTCTCTTCTCATATTTTTGCCCAACTCTATAAACAGCTGTAATCCCCCTCCTTTTTTCTTTCTAAAATTACTCAGGAATGAAACCAATCTGTTGGTTCTTCTATTCTCTAAATCAGGGGTGGCCAACCTGAGCCTGAGAAGGAGCCAGAATTTACCAATGTAAATTGCCAAAGAGCCACATTAATAAGTCAGCAGCCCCGACATCAGCTCTTCCTGCACACCCCAGCAGTCCCCCCGGTCAGCACCTCCCTCCCTACACCTCCCGATCAGCTGTTTTGTGGCCTGGAGGAGGGGGAGGAGTAAGGGCATGGCAGGCTTGGGTGAGGGTGGAGTGGGGGCAGGACCTGTGACAGAACCAGGAGTTGAGCAGTGAGCACCGCCTCTCCCCCCCCCGGCACACTGGAAATTTGGCACCTGTAGCTCCGGCCTCTGAGTCTGTGCCTATACAAGGAGCCGCATATAAACTTCTGAAGAGCTGCATATGGTTCCGGAGCCACAGGTTGGCCACCCCTGCTCTGAATGATACCACTTGATGTTTTGCAGCTCTTATTCTAGCATCTTCCACAAGCCTTGAAAAGTTTTGTTTTTTTTTTAAATGTAGGATGTACCACAAGTTCTCCAAATTCTCTTAACCATATCTTGTATGCTAGTGGGAGGCACCCATTTCCTGTAAATACACCTTCATATGATGCTATTAATGCTTCATATCCAGTTCCATGTTGTCTCTTTGGTATACATCTTCTTAACAAGTCCAAGCACCTCACATGTGTAGAGATAAGTCTGGTGGTTTGCCTTTTTGTACCACCATTAACTCCTGTTTTATCATTTCCCTTTGTATTTGCGTGTCAATGTGCACTCTCAGCGCTAGAATTGTTCCTCCATTATAGTCTTTCACAGACTTTTCACTCTTTCAATTGTGTTCCTTGTATCTCTTTCAATTTACGTTACTATGTTCACTTGCCCCCCTGTCTCATGTCACACAAGTGCCACTGGTGCACATTTTAATTAACCAATCTTGAGTTTTCAGCCTCTTTCATTATTGTGGTTAAGAAGGAGCTTTTCTTCACCTGAGGAATTCCATTCTGCACTTAATGCACTTTCCTGCTTCCTCTAGCATAATGGTTGGGTTTATTACCATTTCTACTTATTGACCTGTATGCAAGGCATTTCCTATACTCATGTTGGTTGCCACATTGCTGGCATTGTTTCTTACTTCCTAGGTTTCTGTCCTTGGCCTATTTCATTTTGGTGCATGTTCCCTTGTTCGTTTAGCACATCTGTGCACTCTGCGCCTTTTTCTACGCTATTTATTTGTTCTGCCACTTAAGAGCAATCTTTTGCTCTTCTTCCAGTTTATTTGCCTCCATGACACTCATACAGCTCAAATCGCTGTCTGAAATCTTTCCAGGCATATTTAGCATTTCCCTTGACTCTCAGGGTTTGTGGGAGTTACTTGTAGTGGCTGCTGCAGAATCTGTGCAACTCCAATACTCCTTCTCTCACAGGGTCTTTTAGCACGCTGTGTCCCCCACTCCTGGTACCATGTAGTATCTTTATGATGACCAGAGACCAGTAGCAAGATAAACCCTTTATTATGAACAGAGCTATGTACAATGAACCTACTAATTTGTATAGCTACAGCCTACAACTGCCATGTTCTGGGCTTCTGTGTTTCTGCTCCATGAGGAAGTGTGCCCCAGGAAACACAAGACAGCATCTACAGTGTACAAGAAGTGTGGCATTGCTAGATTTACTGGAGACTTAACTCTCTAGCACAAGCTCCTTGAGGCTGAGATGCTCTTTTTACTCCATCTCTATAGAGTATCCAGCAAACGAGGTCATGATCAGAGCCTCTAGGCGCTACTCTAACACAAGAGTAATAAAACCAGCATTGCTCCACCTCAAGAAAAAACTAATCCCCTATTAAAATTATGTGAATTGAATTTGGCCCTAGCAAGAATTCTGACATACTCTCTGTATTTCTTTGTTAAATAGCACTCTCTGTGGCTATCTGCACAGGCCTTCTTGGAAGGGTACTGTAAACAACCATCATACAACTAGTTGGTCCTCAAATCTCTGTACTGCTAGGTAATCCCAATAAAACTGGTCTGTAAAATGGTTGATTGTGTTTTCTGTACAAGTCCAAGAACTCTCCACATGATTTAGTTTAACTCTGATTTCTCAAACCATCAGAAGCACAGTTGTGCACACAAAATGTGAATTCCTCAAACTACATGCATAAATCAGATATTTGCATGTACAGTTCAACCTTTATGGGTCTACCTGCCCTTTGACACATGCAATCACAGTAACTCCATGCAAAAATTAGGCAAGCAATTGCATTGGCAAACCAGGTTTTGTGACCTGGAATTGTCAAGCATCGCTTTTCTTTTCTGAGATTTACACTCAGAGTTTAAGGCCAGAAAGGACCACCAATTATAATGAGGAAATACTTATTAGCCTGGCTTCTAACAGATGAAATGCACCTGTGCTAATAAACCTGTGTTTCCTCATTATAACTTAATGGTAGGGTTATAGCTAGCAATTTGAAATTTGTACAGAGAGGGCCACTTTTTCAAAACAAACTACACATTTGGGGGCCGCTCAACCTGAGACATTTTAAAGAAGCCCTATTTTTCAGGAGGCCAAGTGCTCAGCACTTTGGCAATTAGTTCCCTTTAAGGGATTTCAAGTTGGGCCTCCAAAATCAATCTAGAAAATTTAGGTCACCGTGTCCCATTGTTAAACCCCCTCCCATCTCCTAAAGTAGGCTTACCAACGAACCACCATAAATATGGGTGTAAATATAAATATCTAGCAGAGTTAATAAAAATGACTGAAAAACCCCATAAGTAAGACCATAAAAATGTTACCCACAGAAATTAAAAACTGGATGCCATAGCACCATGCTAATGGAGGCACTTAAAGATTCTGGAGATAATTAACACTTTAAAATTTAATTATAAGAAGTTAGAGATACATACCAAGGGAGCAGAAGATATGTATATATTAAAAAAATAAAATAGATTTGATACTGCCCAAGTAATTTTACTTAGTCTTCTAGGAAATGGTGTAATTGGCCCTTTAAGGGTGTGCAGATAAAATGAGGGAAGAGACTCTTGCTTTCTAGGTCAAACTGACTGGCAAGTGACTGTGCCAATGATACTTCAACATGAACAATGGCAATTTTGCTCAGCTGAGGCAGACTGGGAAAAAAATGACTGAGTACAGTCAGAAAAGTAATATAAAAAGGACACTGTTGCTCAACCATTCTGTTGTGTGTATTCAGTGTCATTTTAGTTCCAGTTTTTCTTCTGCTTTTCATACCTGTTACTATTGCAGAGCCAATACATCTCAGAGAGAGCTAGATTCTTTTCTTTTCTAGATTAATCAACTGAATTTGTAACCAAGTTCAAGATGCTGGATCTGATTCTGCTCTCCCTTTCACTCTGGGCAGCCCCACTGAAGGCAATTAGTCACCTGGATAACCCAACTAAAATCAATATGGTTACCTAGATGTGTCTGAGTGCAGAATTTTTACCTCAGAATCCATTACTAATGATATCCAAGAGATAGAAAGAAAACAGCTTGACTTTCAGATCCCAGACTCAGTTTGAAGCGCGGACATTGACAACAAAACTAATTTTATTTGTAATTTTGAAAATGTTACATGACATTTTACAAGGACAGCAAACATTGGACCCATTATTTACATTTTCACAGTTTTCATGGAAAAGTCCATTTATTTTCTTGTTCCTTTTGTGAAAGTAGAATGAATTATATTGAAATTATAATTCATTGAAGAAATGCATCTGGTGGGTTTCTTGAAATATAGTTGTCAGGAAGAGAAACATTAAGGAGTGTGGACAATGGGTCCTCAAACTAATTAACTTAGAGCTCCTACTGAGCTAGGAGATTGGTAAATGTTAGTATGCAAATAAGACATGTAGGAATATTTGTCAGTTTCTGCTTCCTTTTGTCTCTTATGTTAAATTGGCTTTGGCTTATCTGTATAAATAAGTTAGCTTGAGCTTTTGCATGGGGCTCACATATCTGGGTGCACTGGCAAAGCACTTTGCTAATAAACAGAGTGGTCTGACAATTCTGTGAGCCTTGAATCTGACTTTGACAATTTGGAGGTCCCACTGAGATGGCAACAGTCTTCACTGGGGCCTTGTGACTCCTGACCTTTCTTAGGACGGCTGTGGCAAGCCAGCACCTGGGCATTTGGCCCAAGCGATCCTCCGCCAGAACGGAAGGGTGCCTGACCACACTGAAGTCTACGCCATCGAACCTGTTGGTTCCCACTCTGTTCTGGTAGGGATCCTGGGATCTGACATCAGGAATCTGGTCAGGTAATTATTTCTGTGTTTTGTCTGAGGACTGTCTTGTCTCTGTGTCTATCCGTCCTCTCTGTGGTGTGTTCGAGTCTGGGCGCCATCTCCGTCCGGGGACTGGCTGATCAAAGGGTTCCTGTCCCCATGGTCTGAGTGAGTGAAATCTGCACAATCACAGCCACACCGCTCCTTGGGTAAAAAGCTTGGTGTGAAAGCAAGGGTGATTGAGGCAGTAGCCTGTGGGCTCCTTTTGTGTGTTGCATCGGGCATCGCTCTGACGAACCCGACTTTCCTTCTTGTGTGATTGGTGTGTAAAGTCCTCCTGTATGGGTAACCAGACGTCTAAGTTAGGACAGTTCCCTAAATGAACGCCGGCTCATTTTATGTATTTTAGGAAGGGTCCGGACTCTTGTAAATTTCTGGAAAAATGGTCTAGGCTAACTCAGGAGAATCCCAAAATTCAGTGGCCACCGTTAGGATCTTGGGACAAAGACAGAGTAGACGTCTTAAAAGACAAACTCGGCCAACCTAAAACTAAATTGGCAAAAGGAGAGGTTGATTGTTTCATACAGTGGTGGGAAGAGGCAAATCATAGGTGGACAGAATCAAAACTTGCCTCTCTCAAAGATTCTGGCTTCTGTCCCACCAGATGCAACTCATTTTACTGTTATTGATTTGTGCTCTGCTTTCTTTTCTGTCCCGGTTCACCCTGACTCCCAGTTCCTGTTTGCCTTTTCTTACAAGGGGCAACAGTACACATGGACCACACTGCCCCGGGGTATACTGAAAGCCTGTCATATTTTTCCCAAGCATTAGCCCGAGACCTTGCTGACCTTGTTTTCCCGTCCAGGTCCACACTAGTCCAATATGTAGATGATCTACTCCTCTGTTCCCCTTCATTGTCTCCCTCTGAAACTGACTCTTTAGTGCTCCTTACTGCTCTAGCAGATAAGGGTCACAAAGCTTCTCGCTCTGAACTACAACTCTGTCAAGCTTCTGTCACATACCTTGGCTTTCTCCTCTCCCAGGGTTCCCGTGCACTTTCTCCCACCCACATCCAAGCTATCCTTAGCTTTCCCTGACCCTGCTCCCCACGCCAGGTCCGGAAGTTTTTAGGCATGGCCGGATTTTGCAGAAAATGGATTCCCCAATATGCCTCCCTTGCAAAACCTCTCCAGGAACTCACTCGATTCTCTGTGCCTGACCCCATGCCGTGGCCCCCTGAGGCCAAATCTGCCTTTGTTTCCCTCAAACAGGGTTTGGCTTCTGCCCCTGCCTTAGGGCTGCCTGACTATTCTAAGCCTTTTACCCTTTTCTGCCACGAACAATCTGGGTGTGCACTTGGAGTTCTCACTCAGATGCACGGAGAAAAGAACCGCCCAGTGGCTTATTTCTCTGCCACTTTAGACCCTGTTGCCCAAGGCTTACCCCCCTGCCTGCGTGCTGTGGCTGCTGCAGTGTGCCTAGTTGAAATGTCCGATTCCCTTGTTCTCCACTCTCCTCTTACCCTCCTGGTCCCTCACTCTGTAGAAACTCTCCTGCTACAACGTAACATAGGCCACCTCTCCTCTGCCCGCCTTACCAGGTACGAACTTTTACTACTATCAGCTTCATATATCACCATAAAGCATTGTTCTCAGTTAAACCCTGCCACCCTCCTTCCTTTGTTTAATGACTGTGATCCCCACGACTGCCTTGCAACTGTCTCTGCTGTCACTGTCCCGTGCTCTGACCTTTCTGATGTCCCTCTCCCTAACTCTGACCTTGTTTTATTTACTGATGGTTCCTGTTTTCGAGACGACCAAGGATACGCTGTAGTTTCACTCTCTGAAACCCTGGAAGCTGCGCCTTTACCTTCTGTAACCTCAGCACAAGTCGCTGAATTAGTTGCTCTCACCAGTGTCTGCTTTTTGGCGGAGGGACGCTCCGCCACCATTTACACTGACTCCCGCTATGCTTTTGGGGTTGTACATGACTTTGGTACCCTCTGGCAAACTCGGGGTTTTCTTACCTCTGCCGATACCCCTATTAAAAATGGTCCCTACATCGCCGCCCTCCTGTATGCAGTTTTATTTCCGTCTGCCCTAGCTATTGTTAAGTGCCCTGGCCACTCAGTGGCGGATACTGATGTTGCTAAGGGTAACGCATTTGCTGATGCCTCTGCTAAACATGCTGCTGCCATAGAACCTTCCCCAGATGCATTTCTAGGTTCCCTTTCTGTTTCTATACTGCCACCGTCCCTCACTGACCTCAACCTGCTCCAAGACTCTGCCCCAGAAACCGAGAAAGAATCCTGGGTTGCCCAAGGTTGCTCTCTAAATCCCGATTCTCTTTGGCGCTCGCCTACTGGCGCCTTTGTAGCCCCCTTTTCACTCTACTCGTCTCTGGACGCCCTGCTACACAGTGTTTCACATGTTGGAAAGGAGGGGATGGTCTCTGCTGTAACTAAGACAGGATGGTGGGCCCCCCATTTTAGCTCTTTTGCGGCCCGCCACTGTGCAGCCTGTACCATTTGCCAAAGCCATAATATTGGTAAACCTGTAAAAGTGGCCCAAAGATTCCGGGGTCTGCCTCAAGCACCATTCTTGCATTGGCAACTTGATTTTGTACAAATGCCTAAGTGTCAACAATATGAATTTATATTGGTTATGGTATGTTTATTCTCTGATTGGATTGAAGCCTTTCCCTGTCGCAAGGCCGACTCACTGTCTGCTGCCAAATGTTTGTTAAATCATATTATGCCTGCCAAGGGAATTCCTGCTACTCTGTCCAGTGATTGGGGTACACATTTTACTGGACAACTTGTTCAACACCTGGACTGTATATTGCATAACACACACCTGTTGCACTGTCCCTACCACCCACAGAGTGTAGGTGCAGTTGAAAGACTAAATGGTGTACTTAAGAATAAGCTTGCTAAAATTTGTGACTCTACAGAATTAAGCTGGCCAGGAGCCTTACCATTAGCCCTTATGGACATGAGATCCACTCCATCCCAAAGGTATAAATGAAGTCCCTTTGAAATTGTTATGGGACGCCCTATGCGAGCTATGACTACCATTACTCCCATTCCAGATTTGAACTTGACTCACAGTGCGCTCCTTCAGTATTGCAAGGGACTAATGCAAGCTGTAAGTCACTTCCATTCACAGGTTCAAGCAGCCTGGCTCACGGAACCCACCTCTGACGCTTGCCACAACCTCGAGCCAGGTGATTGGGTCTACGTATGGCGCCATCATCGAAAGCACGCCTTGGAGCCCCGGTGGAAGAGTCCTCATCAGGTACTGCTTACTACACAGACAGCTGTTAAAACTATCTGGCATCGCAGCGTGGATACATGCTTCACAGTGTAAGAAGGCACCATCCCCAGAGAACCAACCGCCACCTCAGGACAACACAGAATCAATTTTGACTCCAGAAGACAACGTAGAGGAACAGTCTGCAATACCTTACAATCTATGCTCTCGTAAGGGTTGCCAAAAGCAGACAAGAAGGAAAAAAAAAAACCCTGGTGGGCGTAAAACCGTGATTGCAGTTCCCTCAGTTGAGGTTGTCAGAACCAGAAGAGCCTTGCCTCCAACATGCGCCTCTACCTGTTCCTCAGCTGCTGGTATCTTACGGTCTGGGGAGACCACGATGACAATTCTTTCATCCAGCAGCAGGTGTGGATAGCTCAGACCCTTAATATTTCTAATTGCTGGGTCTGCAACCACATCCCAGCCCACTCTCAAACTGGTCTTCCTGTCCTGGCTATCCCACTCAAGTCCCCAGACCTCACTGGAGGGCCTCGTCTGTTTAACAAAATATGGAACACCAATGACACTTGGGAAGCGGTGGGAATAAATGCATCTAAATGGATAAGTGTGGTGGAGGGAAAAGGTCATTGGTGTTGGGTGTGTAAGGGGACAGGGCTGGATCTGGGGAAAAGCCGTTGCCTTCAGCATATTGTGGCCAATGGTGTATGGGATTATTCAAACAAAACTAAAAAGTAGCAGGCCGGGTATGGAGATATGAATTTTTTTCTCAGCCTGGGATCAAACAGAGAAATCAATCTCATGTTCCCCCTACAGTCATGCAAACAACACCACTCCTCGTAAGGAGAATTACCCTGTACCCTTTGGGGGATACTACTCCTCCTTTGCAAACACCTATATGACAAATGGGTGCAACCGAGCCTTCCCGGCCTTAATAGGCCATCACTAGGTGTGTGGGACCAGAGCTTATACCGCACTACCAGCTAATTAGTCAGGAATCTGTTATCCCGCCCGACTCTTCCCACAATTCCGAGTGCTAGGAACCTCGCTCGAGAACGCCTCCGCAATTTCAGGCGAAAAAGAAGGGACTTAACAGATGCCTAATGGTATGTAAATAACATAAGCCCCTTAACCTGGGAAGAGGCCATTGGCGGTTCCTTCATACCATTAGGGGGAGTAATACATCATGCAAAAAGGCTCCTAAGGTTACAAGCAGTAGTTGAAATAATGGCAAATGAAACCGGAGAAAGTTTAAGAGCCCTGGCCGAAGAAACAGGGGCAATCCAACAGATGGCCCTCCAAAACAGTCAGGCATTGGACATAGTGCTGGTGGCAAAAGGAGGGACTTGTGCTCTTACTGGAAAAAGACTGCTGTGTGTATATACCAGACAACACCAATGAGGTAACAGATCGTGCTAGCCACTTAGAACAAATCACATATCTTCCCCACAAAGAGCCACGTTCTTTATGGAAGTGGCTAAGTAACCTTTTCAATTTCTCTGGCATAGGAAACTGGTTGTTTCAGGGAGCCCTAACTCTCCTGTTTGGAATCCTAATAATTTTTGTATGTTTTCAGTTACTTTCCTGTTGTATCCAAAATTGCGTCAGGCATGCTACACAGATAGCTGCCCCAAACCAGAGTGCTAATTTGATGATTTTAAATATCACTGATGAACAAAGAGATAAAGAACGATTGATATGTGGAACCCAGTAATTGTTGGTCATTGCGTAGCTTGACCAAAAGGATGGATTGTGAAAGTAGAATGAATTATATTGAAATTATAATTCATTAAAGAAATGCATCTGGTGGGTTTCTTGAAATATAGTTGTCAGGAAGAGAAACATTAAGGAGTGTGGACAATGGGTCCTCAAACTAATTAACTTAGAGCTCCTACTGAGCTAGGAGATTGGTAAATGTTAGTATGCAAATAAGACATGTATGTATATTTGTCAGTTTCTGCTTCCTTTTGTCTCTTATGTTAAATTGGCTTTGGCTTATCTGTATAAATAAGTTAGCTTGAGCTTTTGCATGGGGCTCACATATCTGGGTGCACTGGCAAAGCGCTTTGCTAATAAACAGAGTGGTCTGACAAATTCTGTGAGCCTTGAATCTGACTGACACTTTTAAAGAGTTTGAAAAGTAGGAAGCTACAAATTGTAGTTAAAGAGAAATACACATTACTTTTTGATTCTAAGTTAGAGACATTAGTAACAACTTTTGCATTGCCAATTTTAAAAAAATATCCAGTTTCTGAATTTAACAATTTATTTTCCTGCAAGGATTCTTCTGCTTCCCTGTTGATGTTTCAATGTGTCATTCCAAGAATACTGAGGTGAGTGAAACTGACTACGGAAAGATATCAATGCCCAAAGTAAACCAAAAAAAGCAGAAAAACTGTGCTTACTTTTCAGTTACAGTAACACAAAGTTGTCAGACAAATCAAATTTAAGTTGGAGTCCTTTTAAGAGTCTCATAGGTTAGTTTAAAAATATTAGTAGCATGGTGAAGAGTATTGCATTTCTACATTACAAGTAGGACACGTATAACTGCACAAGTGAGCACATCATTTACATTTTGTCAATCTGCCGTTAACAATCCCTAGGAGAGGAGGTATGGCTAGGTACAGGTTTGGGGACCTGGCAGGGGTGTAAGACAAAAAGGAACTGAATTAGTGTCAAAGTAGCAGCAGGCAGTGGCTGCCAAAAGAAACCCCTAATCCTGTCAAAATCAAGCTTCACTCCCTTATGGTTTAGAAGCAACAAACCATGGTATTGCCTTCCTCAACTGTGGACTGCTTCTTGCAAGTTGCCCACTGCTCCTCACAAAACAAGGGTTCCTTTCTGCAACTGCCTGCCCCTGCTCTTTGCTGCAAGTTATTAAATACTTTCTCAATCAGTTAACACTGCCACTTAATTCCCAGTTCACCAATGAACTCAGGTGTAGCTTATATTAGAGGCATTGCCATATAATTTGGGTCTACTATGCTGCACAGTAAAGAAGGCCCTGAATACAAGTTTTATCGCTTTAAAAAAAACAATAGCATTTGCCTGTAAACACAGCTGCAGGTTATGGACAAGGTAACAGCAGACATACACTTTGTGAATAAAGTTCATGTTTTATTTCCCAGTGGCCAAGGTTTGTGGGTGGGGAGAGATAAGAGCGTAATTAATTCTCTCTGAAATTTTTACTACGCTCTAGTAATCCAGGTTATTGTCTGGTCCTTTAAAAATTCTGTTTAGCTAGTAGGATTAGGCCGCAGTCATAACAGAGGGTTCTGTGACAGCTAGAAAACAAAGAACAGCTGAAGAGAGGAGAACACAGAGTTTTACAGTAAAGAGAAGTTGCAGCTCCCCCTCTCTCTAAATTTTGAGAGAGAAAAAACTGCAACATTTCCTGCACACAGCCACCCTATTTTGCTACATGCTGATCTGAGGACTCATCAGGCCCCAGAAGTGGGAGGAACGGGTGTATGGCCGGGAGGTTTAGGGCCTCCCGGCCCTCCATCAGTATGAGAAGCAACAGCACCTGCCCACAATCATCTAGCCAACTCCTCCTTTCCCAGCCCACAACTCTCTTCTGTGAGAAGCTGAAAAGACAGACCTAGGCAGAGCCCAATGGCAAAAAACTGTTAATGACATCCTTTCCCCTCCTAGTGAAGGACAGCTAGAGATGTGTGACTTCAGGAAAGATGAGTACAATAGAATGGGGAGAAAGAGAGGAAGCTGCAACTGAGGAAATATAATGGGGAGGTGAATTAGAAAGAGAAAAACAATGGGTGAATAAGTAGAGACAAAAGCTTACCAGAGAAGAGAGTTTTGATAGAGAGGGGAAATAAAATGATAGTGCCAGAGGGACACAAGAAACGTAGAAGGGCAAGGACAGGCTGGGTAAAAAAGAAGACTGAAGAGGACAAATCAAGAGTGCTCTGAAGAAAAAGGAAAGGATGTTTTAGTAAAACTGGACAGAAGAGAGACTAAAAGAAAAAAAGCTAATGAAAGTAAAATAAAGCAGAGAAAAATGATGCAGTACTGTTACAGAAAGTTTGATGCCAGTGTCACAATACACGCACAGGAAATAGAGTAACTGTACTGATTCACGCATAGTGACTACCACCAACTTCCTTCCCCTCAACTTATCTCAACCACTGGAGGAGCGTGTGGGCAGTGCGGCTTCATTCTAGTGGGAATAAACAGCTGTATGGGAATAGGAAATGTTTCTTTTCTGGAGCAGTCTGGAAGGCAGTTTTAAGTAGTCCCAAAACTAGAGAAGGGGACTGAGGTTATAAACAGCAGAGTTATTTATACTTAACAGATTTGTTCTTTAATAAAAGTAAAAAAGCCCCAGGAATAGAAGTTAAACCTAGAAAGAGCTAGACAAGTTCACTGCACCCCAAGTACGAGACAGACGATAAAGTGAAGGGTATTTTCCAGAAAAATCTCAGTGAATAGAGGAGCAGAATGGAACTACAGCTGATTAATATGTAAAGCAGCAGCCTCCAAATGGTTATATACTAGTATCACCTCGATAGCTCCCAACACCCTAGCATAAGCACAATTACCATCTACATCTAGTAAGTAATATGTCAGGTAACAGACTTTTGAACTCTGTTTCCAGTGATAGTAGGATATGCTGTTAGAAATCAGCAAATGTAAGAAACTAACATTGATAGCATAGTAGAAAGTCTTAGTGATAGTTTGTGTTCACTGTTTAATTTGCTATTGTGCTTATTTCCAAGCCCAAAACAATGTGCTGTCATTCTGATATCTGTCTCCAACCTCTCCTCAAAATATTCTGGATACAGACAGGTAAGCCAACAATCTTAAATTTGGAAAGTAGTACATTATACTTTGCATTTTGGATCAATACATGACAGAAACATGCATTATTGAATAGGCTAAGTGCAGGCTCCAAACTTTGTCAGTACAGGAACATTAAAGCCTTCCAACCTGAATCATGGCAATTTAGGACATTAGCACCAATTAATCCTAGCTGGCAGAATTGAAATGCTACCTCCAGCAATGCTAAGCACAACTTCAGTTAAGAATATTCATGTATTTTAGTGTTTACTTCAGTATATTATAGATGAAGCATATCTGACTCACTGGGAAAATAAAGAACGTGTCACTTGTATTCAAGAACTTGAGCATACATTTCTTGACTCTCTTGATGAGAAAAGGTTCCATCCCAAGAACAGCTAGCTTGGGGTGCTCAGAGACCACTCCCCTCAGTATTACTGTCCAATCTATCCTTAAGTGGATGATAAACTTGAATGGAGATGAAGTATCGCTAGCTGCTGGCCCAGTAGGCATGGAAAGGCATCAAGAAAGCCATCAAGCAAAAAAAAAAAAAAAAAAAAAAACAAACACACAGGGGAAGCTGTCTCAGCTAAACCTCCCTGACCACACTATACCTCTCTGAAGTTGAAAAGAAACTCCTTTCTCCTGCCACATACACATGTAACCATACTCGGATTAAGATTCCTTTGGGATAGAATTAGTTCATTTTAAACTTTGTTTTAAGGAAGTTCACCACAAGTACAACTTTTTCAAATATCTCACACTCCCTGGAAGCTGCTTTGTTCCTAGAACTGGCCCTTACTAGACTATTTTCTAGACACAGCAGAACAAATTCCTTTCTGTCTGAGAGTTGCCATGGTAATGAGTCCCCTTTATCACATCCATGGTGATTTGGGCTGACCAAACAGACGGCCTTTGTACTCCTCTGTGCTGATCCTCCACATGCCACTGTAAAAGTGAATGCTAGTGAAGGAAGAGTAAAACTAAGGCTCACATCAGTTTCACACTACTGCTATTTAAGCAATAGAACAGGTGTGGCCCTTTGGAATAATCTCCCTCTGAATAACTCCAAGTATGGCGTACAAGCATGGAATTTCTATGGGTTTGCCTACCTAGAAATTTTTGCCACTTTATACCAATACAGTTAAGCAGCAAAATCCCCAACACACTGACACAGTTATACCAGTGCAAATGTTTATACTAGTAAAACTTATTCTAGTTTGGGGAACAGAATAAACTATATGGTATAAGATGCCTTCATAGGGGTATAACTGCCAGTTTTTTTAAAAAGTGACCCCAAATGACAATTCTACACTTAAATTTTACTTGTGTAACAGCACTAATATGCTACCTGTAAATCCCAGCAAAGGCTTGAAGAAAAAGAAGTTTAGGACTAGAGAAATATGCAGAATTGGAGTTAAAATATTTTAAACTTTTTTTTAAAAGTTATACATTATATTATACTGCAATTCATGTCAGATTACTCAGTCATTTTAGAACAACATTTTAATTTAAGTTTAGCTTGTGACATTTTCAAACAAAATGTAATCTGAAAAGGTTTAGGTCCCACTACTAGGAAGTCTTTTTGTTTTGTTTTGTTTTTTTAAACAGAAATTTTCACTCTATTGAAATAATCTTTCAAATCTTGAAGATTTAAGGGGAAAAAATCTTCCTCTTTCATGTTGCTACCTCTGAAGATCTCCTCTGTAGGAGCTGAATACTCTACAGTACGAGCTGTGAAACCCTTTCAAAGTAATAATCCAAAAGGATAACAACATGGCCTAGAACTAGTGATAAAGCTTCCACTTGTCCCTCTGCTCTTTTTTGTGCCAGTTTGTTGACACTTAACGTTCCCCTTATGTGTGTTTAGTTAGATATGGAAAATTTTTAGCTTTTTCTGCTAAAGCTTGTTTACTTATAGTGTAGCACAGTTTATAATTTAGTTAAAGTTTGTTTTTAGGATTTATCTACTAGGAATAATCCATTATGGGAGATGTTAGGTATAAAATTAGGGAAAGAAGAACAGCTGTTAAACACTACACAAATGACCATTTAGGACCAACTCCTCCAGTGTTTGAAGTGTTTAGGTAAGGAACATCTGAAGGGGTGACAAGAACCTCAGACTCAAAAGTCTCCAGGACTCAAGCTACTCTCTTCTTCAGGAGATGGCCTGGGCCAAATGAATCTGGCAGTCAGAAACAGATCCATCAGGAAATAATGATGCACCCAGATTCTGTAAGTACCTGTAAGTACCAGCTGTGTTCTCTCTAAGGTACATGCCTGCACAGCTGCCCAGGAGCCCATCAAGGGCCGGGCACCTGATGAGGAGAGCCGCACAGGCATGAAGCCACAGGGACCTGGGGAGGAGAGAGGTGTAGGGTGAAGTGGGGAATAGGGGGTGGGCAGGGAGCTTGGGTTGTGCAAGGTTGCTGCGGCCAGGGGAGAGGCGCCTCTTCCCCAACCCCAGGCTGCTATGGCGGGGGGGGAGGGGGGGGAGGTGTTGCTCTCTCCCTACTGCAGCCTCAGGGCAGCCTGCACCCCAAATCCTTCACCCTAGTCCCTCCTCAGAACCCGCAACCCCAGCCCTCACCCCCCCCCGGCATCCTAATCCTCTGCCCAGCCCTGAGCCCCCTCCCACACCCTAAACCACTCATCCCAGCCCCAGCCCAGAGCATTAACTCTCACACACACACACCCCCACCCACCCAGGGTTGTCAACTGTCTAATCGCACAAACCCAAAGACCCTTGCCCCACCTCCTGCCCCACCCCTTCCCCAAGGTCACACCCATGCTCACTCCAGCCACCCTTCCTCTATCGCTTGCTCTCCCCCACCCTCACTCACTTTCACCAGGCTGGGGTGAGGGATGGAGTGTGGGCTCTGGGCTGAGCCTGGAGCAGGGGGTTCGGGTGCAGTGTGGGAGGAGGTTCATGGTGCAGACTCCAGCCAGGTGGTGTTTGCCTTGGGTGGCTCCCAGAAGCAGCAGCATGTCCAGCAGCAGCTCCAATGCTCACGGATGGCCAGGAATCTCTGCACACTGCCCCTGCCTGCAAGCACCGCCCCCACAGCTCCTATTAGCCGCAGTTCCTTCTTCCCGGACAACATGAGCTGCGGAATGGGCACTTAGGGCGGGGGGAGTGCGCAGAGACCCCCTCACCAGGCCTCCTCCTAGGAACCGCTGCTGGCCAAGTCGCTGCTTCCAGGAGCTCTGCAGAGCCAGGGCAAGTAGGGAGTCTGCCTTAGCTCTGCTGGACTTTCAGCAGCTTAAAAATGGTTTGGCTTCAGTAGCTTCCAGGAGATCAAGCCGGGAGATTCCCAGCCAAACTGGGAGGGTTGGCAACCTTACCCCAACCCTTTGCCCCAGCCCTGAGCCCCCTCCCACACTTCAAATACCTCAGGCCCACCCCTGCCACTCACCACCTCCATACTTGTGCACATAACAAAATTCATGCTGCACATGGATGGAAAAAGTTAGAGGGAACATTGGTACCCACATCAGAGATCTTTGATCCCTTTTCTGCAAGTTGAGCTGGTTACCCCTTTACAGATTCAGAAGGCAGATACCAAAGAGAAGAAGGCGTATTAGCTATGAGTAAGGTTACATTTTAGTCACAGGTATTTTTAGTAAAAAAGTCAGGGACAGATCACTGGCAGCAAACAAAAATTCACAGCCCATGACCTGTCTATGACTTACTAAAAACATCAGTGAATAAAACTTGGGGCACTCTGGGTGGAGGCAGCACACAGAGCTGCCTGGCCACGCCTCTGCCGAGCGAGGGGGATGTCGCCGTTTCGGGGGAGCCCCCCAGGTAAACGCTGCCTACAGCCCACCTCACCCCATCCTGTGCCCCAACCCCCGGCCCCCTCCCACACCCAAACTCTGCTGCTGGGGGTGGGCGGTGCACCGTGCCCCATCAGCGCCCAGTTCGCCTGGCGCAGGGGCTGCCTTGGCTGCCCCTGAGCTAGGCACGTCGGCTGCTGCAGAAGTCACAGAATCCGTGACTTCTGTGACAAACTCACAGCCTTAGCTCTGAGGGATCCCAAAGAAACTAGGTTTCTGGTTTGATCCTTCACTGGTACAGAACCTGGCCCTTAAATCTTAAAAGGTCCTGAGGCTGGCAGGGCCTCCTATGAATGGACACATCCAGATCTTTACCAACTGGATCTTTGGAAGTGGCTTCTTCAGAGTCTTTTCAAGGCTTTTGCATGTGTTCTAGAAGGAATCCATCTGGACTAATCTCTCCTGTGCCTCCCTGCTGAGTGGAGTCCAGTTTAAGGTCCAGATTTTAAGAAGCTTTAATCCCATGAGTCCTGGCTCTTTAAGAAATGGACACAGAAGGGAGAGTATGACCTACCATAATATTTGGGACTTGGGCTGCAGCTTGGGCTCTGAAGCCTACCCCTCCTCCCTAGGCTTCAGAGCCTGAGTTCCAGTCCAAGCTGCAACTTCAAACCGTTGTCTACGCCATTATTTTCCCCTGATAGACTGAAACAACTGGACCAGTTCAGGAAAAAGGCATATTGCTCAGTATCTCTCACTCTGCCAATGGCAAGTTACAGTTATTCTTGCAGATATATTTTCCTGACTGGCACAGGCACATTTCAGAGGCGAGTTGAGACTTTAAGGCAGTTGAGTACTTTGCTATCTCCTGATCTTCTTTAAGAGTCTCCTAAAATACCAGACATGGTAACCTTCACAGCTAGAAAACTGGCTTAAGTAAAGGCAACAAACCTTTTGTTTGAAGAGACAGACTGATTCAACTTGGAGAAAAGAACTCTCGGAAGCTAAAAGGTCGGCAGTGATGTCTTTGGAGAACTCAGTTTTCGCTTAGGAAGAGGCATTCCCTTCTTCTGTTATAGGAGTGCCAGGTCTGCCAGTTCCCCTTCACCTCCCCAAACATGGCTTCTAGTCCCACTGAAGTTCTAATACTAATCTAAGAATTCATTTATAGCCTCTCAATTGGCTATCTGCAGCCTCAGAGACGTCACCTTCTTCAGGCTCTGTAAAGCAATAGTTTTGATTTGCCCAAGGACCTTCAAACCTTCCATTAGCAGTCCCTACGCTTGATTCTTTCTGGAGGCCATTTTTAGGCCTTCAGCCTTTAAGATGTATACTGACTTATAAAGTTGTGGAAGAGACAAGAAATATCTGAGGTTTCAGATGAACCACCACCATTACGTTACAACCAGTTCTTTTTAGGCTGTCTGCAACTAGAGAGTAACATGGGTTGCCACTACTGTCAGTTATCATGAGGACACACAGGAATAACTATCTTGATGACTAGCTGATAATACCCAATCACACAGAGGGGTGACTTCATATTCTAAAGTTTATGTTGTGTTTGACTCTCTAGAATTGAAAGAATATGAGACAATTATGGATCCCATTCAGCTTCTCACCTTCAGAGAAGCATTTCACCTTAACGTTGGGCTGTGCTGGATAGTGTTCTGAAGTGAACACGGCACTATCCATTGTGAATATAGACTATGACAGGGCAAGTGAGTGGGTTTTTGTGAAAGTGCCAGACAGAAAAAAGACAAACACTATTTAGAATTAAGTTTTCACTAATTCCCTCAAATTTAAATAATGTTCATGTCCCTCGCTAAATGATTCTGAAGAGCAAGTCAAATTAGCTAGAATGCACACAAAACTAACATGAGAAACCTGAAGCTGTACTTTAGAAAGCACGAAGACTTTATGGACTTCTGAAGAAGTCTTGTTCTATTTGAAGTCAACCTGCAATGACCTCAAAGTGTTTGAGATAACATTTTAATCATATTACAGAGCTTTATGAAACGCTATTCCTACACAAGTAATAACTATAGTAGTTACACCAATTCCCTCATATGGCATTTTTTTATCCATAGTACAGCATTCCATATATAACATACCACAGTGATGTAAGAGTAATGAGTAAAGTTAAAAAAATGGAATAATCAAATTGCTAAGCAACTTTTTTCAGTATTAGCTGCCTAAGGAATGGCTCCAAAATCTTCTACAGCACTGGCCACCCAACAGCGACAGCTCCACAAGGATCTTTGAGAGCACTGACCTCCAGTAGACAGTCTATATTCCCTTCAACAATGCTGGCTGTCCAGTAGTCTCTGTTCTGTTGTTTTCAATTACACTAACTCAGTGACAAGATACCAACACTATGCTGTGGGATAAGAGGTTTTAAGTTCTGTAGGGGATCCATTCCCAACCCTGTATTACCACTCAGTAACTAACAAAAGAAAATTACCTACCAGAATCCAAGATCACTCATAGCTCAGCTCTCCACTTCAGCAAATAAGCTACTACTGAATCTCTACTCTCAGATATGATATGATTTGGACAATTTTAATTGTGGATTGCTATATTAATTATAACCATGTACAAGTGACCCTTAAATTATATTTTATCAAAATTAGGTGCTGATTATGTTCAGTTATCCTACAGAGTATTATAAGCTGGAGTCCCTATCTACCATGCACCCATCCACTTTTACAGTCAAAATCATGAGACAAAAGATTTCATTATCACCCTGTACTGACAGAAGCCAATATTAATTATTATTTGAATTAACCTCTGAGCCATGGTTTTCTTTAGTACTCAATAAAGATAGGGACAATTTCTAATTACATTCTACCCTCATTATTAGTCAAGAGGGTGTAAAGCTATGTCTGAAGAGACTACTACACTTTTGCCTTCAAAGTGCTGTAGACTTCACTGTAAATCTTTTGATATCATCCACTTAGTAACTTACTGAATGCAAAAAAGTCAGCACAAAGGCTATTTCCCCAATAACTTAGCAAAACAGTTTAAGTCAGTGGTCTCCAAACTTCATGGATCGCGCACCCCCAGGGCTAGCTCTAGGGAAGTGCAAAAAAAAAAAAAAAAAAAAACAGAAGAGCTGCAGCCGGCAGGCCGCCGAAGAATCAAAGGTCCGGGAGCGCTACTGCCACCATGCCAGCAGCGCTCCTTCGGCAGTGCTCCTCATGCCACTCACCCCCCAGGGATGGTCTTGCGCACCCCTTGGGGTGCATGCACCCCACTTTGGAGACCGCTGTTTTAAGCGATAGCGTACTACACCGGACCCTCGCTAGAACGCGCGTCTCTATAGCACAAATTCGCATATAACGCGGTCGCAGCCACGGATCCCAAATTTAATTACTTTAATTGCAATTCATTTTAACGCGATCCCCACATTAACGCGGTCCCAAGCATGGATCCCAAATCTCGCTTTCTAGTGAGGGTCCGGTGTATGTACATAAGCATTTCAAAGAAAGTACTTGCATCCATCCTGTACTCCAATACAAGCTGGAGGAAGTCACCAATTTCTACATTTTTCAGAAAATTTAACCTGTATCAATTTAGAAATATTAAGATTTGAAATAGTTTGGAAGGAGTTATGTCCTGAGTAAAATAAATCACTACTCTTAAGGGATTAGTATTATCAAGTACTGCATATAATGGAAGTAGACTTTCACTATTTCAGCTGAAAATATAAAGTGGTTTAATTCTGTTTATTTTCATAACCTATAACTTTCAAATAGCCAGCACAGTTTCAGATTTATCATTGATTCAGATGTCATGTTTATACCGAACTGTTGAAGACACTTGACATGTGACATAAATCATCCCATTTACTGTAACTGTAAGCATCTGATCCATGTGTGATATTATATAACAAGCGCATTTCAATACTTCAGCAGAATGGGGTAAATTAAGGAAATACACCGGATCCTTGCCAGAAAGCATGTCTATCTAGCGCAAATTTGCATATAAACGCAGTCATGGCCATGGATCCCAATTACTTTAATCGCAATTCATTTTAATGGGGTTCCCGCGTTAACACGCATGGATCCTAAATCCCGCGTTCTAGCGAGGGTCCGGTGTAAGTACTTGTATTATCTTTTGTCATTTGCATCATAACTGTACAGATAAGCTGCAAAGAAAAAATTAAAACTGAGTTTTCTTCCATTTTTAACTCTCTCCTCACCCCCTACCAAGTCACAAAATACTCTTAATTCTCAGTTCAATGGCTATATACAAAAACATGCCATTCTGCAAGGTCATGTTTTGCACTGTTATTTCATAAATTTCTAATGTCAAAAATAGCAATATGTTAGTAGGCCAATAATTTTATAAGCATTTGTATGGGGCTTTTTTTGTTTGGCCGTCTCAAAGCACTTCATAAAGTTGGATAAGCATCATCTTAATTTTACAGACAGGAAAACTGAGGCACACATGATTTAGATTACTTTGTGCAAAATTATACCATATCAGTGGCAGAAACAGAAACCTCAACTCACTTCACTCAGACTAAGGCCACAAGGGATCATCATGGTCTAGTCTGAACTCCTGCATATTGCAGGCCACAGAACCTGACACGCCCACTCCTGTAATAAATCCCTGCCCTCTGGCTGAGTTACTAAACTCCTCAAATCATGATTTAAAGACTTCAACTTACAGAAAATCCAACATTTACTCTAGTTTAAACCTGCAAGTGACCCATTCCGCAGAGGAAGACAAAAGAAACAACCCCAGGGTAAAAAACTACTAGGAGTCCGGTGGCACTTTAAAGACTAACAGATTTATTTGGGCATGCTCAGGGGGTCGCATAACTAGTTAGCATGCCAGAGTCTCGATCATTATCAGAATTAACCAGACAAATCGCTCTACTAACTAAGAGTGGCCATGCACCACACACAGAATCGAGAAAGAGCTCTCAAACCTGTCAATCCTTTCCGTGTCCGGGCCAGGTGAGGTTGGTGGAGCGATTTGTCTGGTTAATTCCTATAACGATCGAGACTCTGGCATGCTTAACTAGTTATGCGACCCCCCGAGCATGCCCAAATAAATCTTTTGGTCTTTAAGGTGCCACCGGACTCCTAGTAGTTTTTGTGGATACAAACTAATATGGCTACCCCTCCGATTCTTAACCCCAAGGTCTCTACTAATCTGACCTGTGGGAAAATTCCTTCTCAATCCCAAATATGGTGGTCAGCTGTACCCTTAGCATTTCAGCAAGGCCCACCAGCCAGACACCCACGAATTCTCTGTAGTAACTCAGAGCCCTCCTTATCTAGTGACCCATCACCAGCTGCTGGGGATAGTTGCAACTAGTCATCCCAGCTCAGCTACATGCCATTGTAGGCAGTCTCATCATACCATCGCCTCCATAAATTTTTCAAGATCAGTCTTGAAGCCAGTTAGGTTTTTTGGCCCCACTGGTCCCCATGGAAGGCTGTTTCGGAACTTCACTCCTCTGATGGTTAGAAACATTCAATTAATTTCAAGCCTAACCTTGTGGATGGCCAGTTTTTAATCATTTGTTCTTGTGTCCACATTGGCGCTTAGCTTAAATAACTTCTCTCCCTCCCTAGTATTTATCCATCTGATGTATTTAGAGAGAGCAATCATCTCTCCCCCCAGCCTTCTTTTGGTTAAGCTGAACAAGCCAGGCTCTTTAAGTCTCCTCTCACAGGATAGGTTTTCCATTCCTTCGATCATCCCAGTAGCCCTTCTCTGTACCTGTTCCTGTTTGAATTCATCTTTCTTAAACATGGGAGACCAAAACTGCACATAGTATTCCAGATGAGGTCTCACCAATGCCTTGTATAATGACACTAACATTTCCTAATCTGTCCTGGAAAATAGATCTCCTAATGCACCCTAGAATTGCATTAGTCTTTTTTATGGCCACATCACACTGGCAGCTCATAGTCATCCTGTGATCAACCAATATACCCAGGTCTCTCTCCTCCTCCTGTTGCTTCCAAATAATAAATCCACAGCTTACAAGAAGAATTTTTTCTATTAGTCCCTAAGTGCATAACTTGCACTTTACACTATTACATGCCATCCCACTTCTACTACTCCAGTTTTCAAGGTTGTCCAGGTCATCTTGTAGGATATTCCGTTCTTCCTTCATATTGGCAATACCTTAGAACTGTGTTATCCACAAATTTTATTAGCACACTCCCTTGCCAAGGTCATTTATAAAAATGTTAAATAAGATTGGTCCCAAGACAATCCCTGAGGAAGCCCACTAGTAACCACCCTTCAGCTTGCCAGTTCACCTTTCAATATGACCTGTTGTAGTTCTTTATCCACTTTTCAATTCTCATATTAATCCACATCTTCTCCAATTTAACTAATAATTTCCCATGTAAAACTGTATCAAATGCCTTACTGAAATCTAGGTAGTTTAAATCTACTGCATTTCCTTTGTCTAAAAAAAATCAGTTATCTTCCCAAGTCCAGTGCACTATCCACTGAACGACACTGTATCAAGAAGTATTAAAGGGGCAAAAATAATTTTTTCCTCTGGTCAACTCTTCCTGCGTTTTTGCTTTGCAGTTCACTGCTAACATTGCTTACTTAATTCCATCTCTGTGTTAGTACAGTATGAACAAATTCAACCTGTGTGAATTGGTAGGTTATATTCAAGGATAAACAGCGCTGGAATCCCTAGCTTTTGAAACAGACTTTTTACCTTTAGTCACATATTGTAGACCCACTGAATGGCTCATAGAAAGTAATTACATAGATTATTCATAGAAAGTAATTACAATTAAATTGACTGTTTTTTAATAAAAACTAAACCTTGAAACTAAACTAAACAAAATATTTGTATATGTTTTGGCAAATTCTGTTATGAGTCCAAATCCTAAGGCATAATAAACTCGGTGTACAAAAGGCGATTAGATATCTACTACAGAACACAGGTAAAATGTAACCACTAAAGAACCAAGTTTTCCAGTAGACAATATGCATTTTCTGAGAATTATAAGTCAAAGATGGTAACACCTGTCTCCATGTACTCTTACCAAGTTAGCCAGTTTTACTATATTATCCGCCCTTGATTATGCTACAGTCAATTGGGTAGTAGGCAAATGGCCATTAAGTATGGAGGAGGAGGAGGAGGAGTTGTTTTTTAAACTAGCTCTAGTTTTTCCTAAGGAAAGCGGTAGACACTTTCAATTTGGCTACGACATAAGCTCTAGTCTAGTCATAGGTGTCTCTATTGGCATTGATTTGACAGCGTTAAGAATTGAAAAAAGCACACTGCATACAGGTATGTTACATGAGTTCTAACAAACTGCCAACATTGAACTGAAACTGCATACATATACAGTGGATGCTTCCACTGAATAGACATTCCAAAGGAGCCCTGCTTCTTTACATATATTGATGTGAGCATGCACATGAAAAAAAAGTAAGGCTCTGAAAGATCCTCAGTTCATTCCTCAGGAGCCTTTTGTCTGACTGTGTGCACACACTGTCAAGTGTTCTACTACTGTCTAGCACATAGTTGTACACAATGAATGTTTTTCATTAACCTTGGAAATTCCTTATGTTTAAAAAAAGCAAGCTGCATAGTGAAGCCCTCAAGTCCAAAATTGTGACAGTACCCTTAACTCTAGCAATGTTAACCTATCTCCCAAGAGCATAATGCACAACAGTGGTTCCCAACCTTTACCACAGCACATCTTGATACCTTTAATTTTGAGGCACACCGTATTGTCTCCAAATAAACTCATGAATATTCATGAACTAATCCAGAATGAGGCTAGTAGAGTTAAAGTCAAAACCACCATGGTGGCTGTTAGATCGTGATCTATCCTTTGTGCCAGAGTTAACATTTTTAACAGTGGAAACTAAACATTAAAGCTAAATATAAGAACTCTGGACAAAAGCATGCTCAGTGGAGAAAGTAACACCCAGCCCACCACCACACACCGATTCTGCCCCCATCCCCACCCAGCTCCCCCACCAGTTCTGCCTCCCAACTCCCCCACCCATAGGTGCTGGAATTAGAGGTGCGAGGGGTGCTGAAGTGGTTTCCATCATATACAGGGTTTACAATTTGGCTCAATGACACTCTGCATTATTATACAAATTGTTCCAGCACCCCTGCTCCCACCTCACCTCTGCTTCTCCTGGGGTTCTTTCCCCTTCCCAATGCTGGGGGCTACAGCAGGTTCCCCACTCCCTTTCCAGGCTTGGGGACAGCTCCATGGGCTCTTCCCCCAACCCAGCAGCTGAAGGATGGAGGGGGAGGGGCAAAGGACCCAACCTGTTGCTCTCAGGAGGGGAGGGAAGAGGAGAGGGAGAATGAGCTCTGACTGGTTGCTCTGCCCCTGGAGAAAGCAGTGAGGCAGATGGCCGATCAGAAGGTGGCTTCCCCTCTTCTTTCCCCCTCGCCTGCCCCCACTCCGCAGGATTCACTGGAATGTGATGCATGCATAATATTTGAAAGGGACCTTGTCCTGGACAGCAGGACTACAGAATGCGAACTGGCTGTGACACTAAATTAACATGAAATGGAAGGGGTTGAAAGTTCTTATGTTTTTCAAGAAAAATCCTGTGGCAAACCTGTTTGGGCCTGATGGCACGCCAACGTGTCACAGCACACCAGCTGGGAAGCCCTGCACTACAATACAGTGACTAACGTACCATTACTTTCCCACAGAACCGCTGTCTCACTCAGGATGGGGTGCAGACTATTGAGTATAGGATTCACATTGAATCCAAGCGATAAAATAGATATCAAAAAGCTGCCCCACTCCCAGAGCTCTGCCCAGCTTGTACGCTGATGAGCCAAGGGTCCAGAAAAATAGAGATGTGATCACATAACTGGAAACTGTCAATGCATATGCACAAGGAAGCAAAGATCAAGCTGTGCAGGTAGCCTTAATTTTACTATTTCTAGATATTTAGAACATAGCCATATTTTAAATACAAAAAAGTCAGAAGAATCTTAACTTTGTAAATTCAGTCACTTAAAAGTTAGGAAGTGTCAGAATGAAGGTTGCCTGTGCAATCTTAATTTAGCCCCTTTGCGTGCATGTTTGCTAGAGCCTTTACTTACATGACCATATACTTCTCTCTCCATACAGGATCCCCCTCTCATTCAGAGCACAGGACAGGTAATGCTCATTGAATGAAACACGATTGTGTAGTGAATGAGGCTGTTGTCTGTAGGACCCAAACCCCTACTTGCTGTAGAAGTTCAAAGATGTAGAGAGAATGAGGGGAATTCACTGAGAAAAAAGAGGGACTTGTAGTTAGGCAGCTGAACGTCACTTAGGAGAACAGGGTTCTATTCCCAACTATGCCACTATTTCTTGGCAAACACAAAGTTTTCAAACCCACTAATTTTCATGGCCATGTTCATTTCTTGATGCCCAACTTCAGCCTGATTTTCACAATACTAAGCAAGGAAGTCAATGACAGCTGTGAATCTGGCACAGAACAGTCTGATTTGGAGGAAAGAACAGAGGGTTCAGAGTGAGGAGGTTCCAAGTCCTGAATCTGGCTCTGCCACTGTATGAAATGTATAGCCAGTGAAGTCCACTTTTGCTGCAAGGTTTTGATGGTATAAAGAAAAAAAGATATGGGGCAATACACTGAATATTGAGAATAAATACTGAATAGTTGCCTCATTCCCTCAGCATTAGGCAGAGAACCTGTGGAAAAAGACATATCATGTAATAAAAGACTATGTAGCATGCACATGCATGAGGAAACAATTAAGATTGCGTGAACATTGTTTTAACTTTGTAGTGTCTGAATTTGCAATCCTAATAAAGTAGATTGTGTAACTAGTTTCTTTTAAAATACCCTACCAATTCCACTTCCTCAATCACCTGGATCTGAATCATGACCTTCAATGTATCAGCACAGAGCTCTGCACTAATAACCAACTACAATAGTAGGCAGCAGAAAGCTGCTCCCCCTGTGGATCAGCCACTAAATGAGAACAAAACACATCAAAACAGCAGGCTATAGAGGTAAAGGTAGTCCCACTTAAGACACGACTGAGCACATCATAGAAATGGCAGATTCTGAGAGACAGGGTGACTATAACTTATTTTGTGACTCTTGGGAGGATGAGAATAAATGGGAAAAGAGATGGACAGGGTCACAAATCACATTATATGGTGACTTATTTGTGTACATATAATAAAAAAATTAGCGATGAGTAACTTCAACTGAAAGATAGACATTGGTTCCCCCCTTTTATTACCATTAGTTCTATTTTTGTGCTTTGAATTTTTTTCTTTTAATAAAAACAAATTATGGCAAAAGGTACAATAACTTTACAGTCTTTGAATGTTTATACCAAAATTGTCCATTAGAAAGACCATTAGTTTGACCCACTGTAGTAATGTTTATGTTCCTAGTAAAAATCTGAGTTGAGTAAGCTATCATGAAAGAGGTTACTCAGAGATCCAACCAAAGAAACCATACAGGAAATCAGTCTAGATGATCACAATGGTCCCTTCTGGCTTTAAAGTCTATGAGTCAATCTTCCCTTTAAAAAAAAAAGCTGAACTCTGACCATCACTAAAATATTTTAGATGTATAGTGATACTACTGTTTGCCTATATACAGTTCAACTTCTCAGTCATCTCCCTCTTCTATGAGATGTACAAGCATATAGAAAAATTAAGTTTGACCATTTTGCTAAGAAATTAGCTTCCGAAATCACCATTTACAAGGTTCTGTCTGGCATGGTACAATCGGCATATCACATATACCATTCTGGGGATCATATATTAAATATCCAAGAGCAACAAAGAAGCTATTTGCCTTAAATAGAAGAATCTTAATGTTGTGTTGAAGAGACTATTGGAAAAACAAGTGAAACTAACTTTTGACCAGACACACAGAAATATGAAGAGTGGAAAAAAAAATGGTAAAACTAGACTGAAGGCTTGGTAACCATTATGTACCATTATGAAACTACATTATTGTTCCTATGTTTGGGAACAAATATTTTACATTGTCACTTATACATGACACTAACTCTGGTTCATGCCGACTACAAGTATTAAGCAACTAAAGCAATGTTTCATATGGACAAATAGTCTGGGAATAAAATACATAAATGTAGAGAATATTGATCTTCATTCATCCATAAACTTATTTTAAGTTTGCTTTTCATAACAGGTAGGCTTATCTTATATATTAAGCTATTTGATGCAAGGACTGTATGTATTTCAGTGTTTGTACAGCATCTTGTACAACCAGGCCCTGACCCTTACTGGGGCCTCTGGGCACTGCTATAATATAAATATTACATAATTGAAAAATTTAGCTTGCTACCCACTGTAGCCAAAAAATAAAAAAAATTACTATTGCACCAGTAGTAATCAAAGTGGGAGCTACCATATTAATGTCACTGATGTTAAAATCACTATATGAGCTCAGATCTATACCATCTTTCCTGAAAGTCAGTTGACTCCAAAGACCACCTCAACCTGCAAAAAATGAATAAATTTAAAAAAAAACACTAAGAGAAAAAATTAAAGCCAACATCACAGTGGAAACAGACAGAATTAGTTATTAAATTGCAATGCGTATATGGAGAGGTCAAGTTCCAAGTGACTTGCAGTATGTAGGTGGACAAGGGACCAAATACATACTGAGTGAAAAAATCTCATCTTTATATAGACTTTTCAACAGTATTTTGAAAAACTGAGTCCTCCAGGGGAGTCCAAGGGCAGCATCTCAATGGCAAATAAGTATATTTCCCCCTTCCAGCTAGCTGGAAAGAGAGGCACACTACGTTTCCCCTATGGAACCTCTGGTACCAGTATGAAGGCCATTCCAATTTCATATTGAATCTAGCAAACGTGCACTCAAATTAAACAAAAAAAAAAACAAAAAAAACCCACACCAACCCTTGCTCCTACCTGCAACAAATTAGGAAGAGAGGAAACAGACTCCCTTTCCCACTCTTCTTTTCCTGGTGTCTAAATTGCTCCTCTCTCACCTTTCCCTTGGATAAAATAATTATGTTCTCCAATAAGTCACATGATTTATACAGTGAAGTAACTGAGTAAGAAAGCAGCAAACATGAGTAGATAGTTTCATTTAGTTGTCAAAAAGTAGTTTTTATATTAAGTGCAAAATAGATGGGTTTTTGCATAGTAACTCTGTGCACGCACACACACACACACACACACACACACACAAAGAAGAGGGGAGCAAGCACTTTCTCCCCTTTAAAAATGGTTACTGATGGTGAACCCACACAGATTTCATTAACTCCATAATATTTTACAGAAGGATTAAAGGGGATGCAGAAGTCTGTGTTTACATTTATTGCCAGCTGGAAACAAAAGTATAAAGGAGTAGCTAGCATATAGTTTTTCAATGCTAAAAAAAAGCAAATACCAGTTGTGCATATTTTTAAGTATCAATATATTGTGGATGCAATTGTGTCGTATGTTTGAGATGCTGGTTTTAAGAAGAAAAATACTAGTTGTGCATAGTTTTACAAACTTAAAGAAGCAGAAGCAACAGCAAAGAGCTTTTTTCACATTTCCAGTCCAATGTGTGCTTATAGTATAAGTTTCACTGTGTATTTGGAAGATTTTTCACATTTCCAGCCAAATGATTTATGTATTTATTTAATGTGTCACTTCCACCTGCCAATGCCCACTTTTAAGATATAGTGGGGATGGGGAAATATTACAGCATCTAGTTTATCAGTTTATATATTGTGACAAGAATCCCTTCATGTGATTTGATGCCATTTTCTATACAGAATCTAACGCTGCCATCATTAACCAAGACTGAATGATGCCCAAGAACTAGTTAAAGGTTCAGTGATGCTGATTTATCAGTGTCCAAGAGGGTGGAGGCTTTACTGGCTAGCTAACTAAAAGACAAAATGCCTATCTTGTGGTGTGCCATCACAGTACAATTTTTGCAGCTGTTGGGACAAAAGTCGTCCAGATTTTTTTTAATTTTAAACTTGCATGTTTTTCAAACTTTTCTGCTGCTCCCATTTTAAATCATATAGGAGTTGAACTAGAACTCCTTCTAATGAAAGTGCTTAGTACTTCAACCATTTCTTCTTTAAGTACTGTCTACTAGAGGGGTTCTCAAATTTCATTACACAGCGACCCCCTTCTGATAACAAGAATTACTACATGACTCCAGGAGAGGGGACTGAAGCCTGAGCCCTGCACCCTGGGAAGGCGGGCTAAAGCCCAAGGACTTCACCCTCAAGCAGTGGGGCTTGGGCGTTAGCCCCGGGCCCCAACAAGTCTAATGCCAGCCCTGGCGAGCCCTTTAAAATGGGGTCGCGACCTGCAGTTTGAGAACTGCTGATCTACTAAATTCGTTAGCTCACATTTTAATCACTCTAGTTCCATCACCTTTAAATATAAATATACAAGGTTTGAAACTCCTTCCTGACCAGCCTGTGGATTTAAAGTAATATGTTCTACAAACCTTTGCTCCTAAATCACGAATACTCGCTACTACAAAGCACTGTATTCCATACACTAGGTCCTTTGCCATTATTCCTCTAAGGGGTTTTTAAGTTCCTGTCAACATCAGACTCAGTACTAGTGTACTGATCTCCCTTCCCTGTGACCCAGGGCAACTGCAAATTATAGAATCATAGGACTGGAAGGGACATGGAGAGGTCATCAAGTCTAGTCCCCTGAACTCATGGCAGGACTAAATATTATCTAGAGCTAGACCATCCCTGACAGGTGTTTGGAGATTTTTTTAAGAGCAGATTAGACAATGATGGAGATTCCACATTATCTTAAATATGATGGTCACCAATGGAATTCTATTAATTTCTTTCAGTTAAATACATTTTGGGGTGTGAACAAAATTGATTCTTGCAAACTTGACTGTATTTGGGATACTAGCTACAAGCCAAGTAGGGCTGTGCTGCACAAAACAGAGTCACAAAACAAAGGCACAAAACGGAAACAAAATTATGAAATTTGTATTTTGACAAAAGGGGAAGAAATGAAAACTTTCTGCAAGGTCCCCTTCCTGAGTTCTCTCAATTGCTTTCCAGGTTAAAAGAATCCATAGTCACAGCCTTTCAGAGCATTAATTTAGGAAAACGTCACTTCATTTCTTATAATTAATAATGATATAACATTTATGTAGCACCTCATCCCAAAGGGTCCCAGAGAACTTCACAATCTTTACATAGCAATCACTTTCCCTGCCACTAAAGTATAGCTCCTCAATGTTGTGCTTATACTACACTTTTCACACTGTATTTGGAAGATACTGTAAATTTTTTCAGAAGTGTTTGCTTCAGATTCAGCACCCAAAACACTATTCAGTTACTAAATGAAACAGCAATAGAGATAAATACTTTTTAGTGTGTGTATATATCTCTCTCATACCTTATATTTAGATATTGGTCATGCTATTTCTCTTCTTTGAAACACCCTTGAGATAAATCTAGTTACCTAGCTAATGTTAAGAAAGTAGTTTCTCAGAAAAAATACATTGAAGTAGTTGTTTTCTGTAAAATTAGAATGTTATGTTTCTTTGAAAATATGTACATCACAGAACAAATGAGCTTATTCAACTGTAGCTATCATAACCTCAAGGGCTAGAGATTTTCATTCAAGGTTGTACTATAACATTTTACATACATACGACAAAAAAGGGCCTCATTGTTAAGAGACCTCAATTCTAAACAATTAAATAAAATAAATTTACATTAATGCAATGTTATGGTTGAATTTTTCATATGCAGAGCCAGGAAAATCAAAGTTATGGCTCCCATGATAACCACAACTTGATTCAGTTGCATATTTATATTATATACTGAGACAATTTATGTCATAACCAATTTACAGTTGCTGTGGGAATTGTAACTGAATTTCCTGACTTTATACACAAAGTCCCAACCAAAATACAGCAGTCCATACTTTGGTGGGGGTTTGTTTTTTTTACAAGAATGGTACATTCACATTACCTTTTGCATGCTGCATGCCCCAGCAAATGGAACACCCTACAGAGGGCACAAGAGGTACATGAGAAAGAGCACAGTATGATGGCCATACAGGCCACACCCATTGCATGATTTCCTAAAGAGGAGTATTCGGGGGCGCTGGCAGAAAGAATGATCCACTTTAACCTGTTTACATTGTATTTCAGTGTGTACATCTATACTACCAGATTTCACTGTGGTGTACGACTACTGGATAAATAATGCCACGCTGGATCAATTTTCTTCCAATAAGTCAAAGACACTTGTCAACGAGGAGTAAAATTGTGGGAAGTCTTAAAAATAAGCTATTGAAAGAATGAAATAAAAAGAATCACAAAGTTAAAAGGGTAAAAAAAACCCTCTCCCACAATGGAACTAAAACAAGTTTTTAAAAAAAACTGGCTATTTTTAAGAGGATACATGTGTATGTAAGGCACCTTAGGCATGAGAAATTTAACCGTAGAGTTGTTTTTTTCCCCAAAGTTCCAAGTGCCTTAGAAATAGAGCTTAAAATAAATATGCCTTAGCACTACAGCAACACAAAACACAATTTAGTAACTGTTGTGACAAAATGACAAAAGGAAGTTCATAGTTAGAACAGATGGAGAAAACAGGATGGATTTATGAGTGAGAGCACATTATGTTTGAATTTCCTGCCTTTTACTGTGTGTCACAAATATAATATTGACTTTAAGTAATAGTGTGCATTTAGTATGCATGTTTTAAATAATGTTAATAGAAAAAATATTCTTGGTTTAAAAAAAATAAAAAAAGACAACTCCACAAATGTGCCTTCTTTATTTCCACAAAGCTCCATTTTCAAGCCATACCTCAGTGCTTCAACGATGCATCTAAGAATGTCACGCTTCAAAACATTGTAACATGGAATGAAACAATGACCCCCGAAGAGGTGAATAACATGCACTGGTACAATTCTGCCATTTATTTTCAGGCTCTAAAGGACTCTGTATAAAAAGTTACCCTAGTCTGAGAACAAATTTCACGGCAAGGTATGTTTTTATAGGTTCATTATAACCCCTTGGGAAAGAGTGGGCAGGGTTTGCACCAAAAATTCAGACAGACACTCTTATATACACTATAATGTGAACAGTGCATCTTGTCTAGATACTACCAAATACATATGCTGGTTCTCACATATGATCTATTCCCAGACCAAAGCAACAAATTTTATACATACATACATACACACACGTTTTAGATTATACATTTTTCAATATAGTTAAAGGATTAGGATTAGTAATTTAAAAGAATGTTGTTTAAACAAGTCTGAGGACAAGGGAATTCAAGTTGCACTTAAAATCAGGAAATATGTAAATAGACTAAAGATACTCCAAAAACACCTTGATTAATGAATGAAACATTTCCAGATTTAACAGCAGCTTAAAAGGGGCACTGTCAACTGAAAGTCAGTCTGAAAATGTTTTACCTACTATTCTTACAAGCAATACTTAAGATGACTATAGTAAAGAATATTAAGGTTAAATAAGATAAGCACTCAAAAGTTAGGAAATGCAAGAGTTAAGGTAGCCCATGCAACTTTGAATCGGCCCCCTTGAGTATGTGTGCATTTGGACAGTTTTATCAGACATTGCATATAAAACAGTAGCAAAGCCAGAAATAGAACCCAGCTCTGTTGATTCCTCGCCCAGTGCCTTAAACACAGGAGAGAATCCTCTATTCTTTCAGCCCTCCATCAGATTCATTGTATATAGTGAGCACTGAATGAGGCAATGGTCATTCAGCTCTACCAAGCATACACACAAGTGGACAGAATTAAAGTGGAATGGCATTTGGCATTTCCTTATTTCTGAGGCCTGGGTCTACACTACCTAACTCTGTAAGCATCTACACTAAAATGTAGCTCCTACTGATGTAACTTGCCCACAACACCGACTTAACTCCACCTCCATGAGAGGTGTAGCACTTAAGTAGATGCAGTGTCAGGGCAGATACTGCGTTGCTTTCATCGACTGTTGCTGTCTTTTAGAAGACATCCCACAATGCCCCACACCAACACTTACATCCAGTGCAAGCGCTCCTGGTAAGTTTGTGCACTGCTGACACAAGGAGCATAGTGTGGACATGTAAAACTGACTCAATTGCTGCAGTGGCTGTAGATTAACAGAACTTAGGTTGACAATTTTGTAGTGTAGACATGACCCGAGTGCTTGAATTTACAAGTATGACATTCTTTAATCAGTATTGGACAAAAAAAAATGAAGTTAACAAATTTTATCTGGAATCATTATTGAACTTCACAAGGGTCCTCAGGAGGGTTTGAGATCAAGACCTTTAGGTCCACAGCAGAGACATCTAGCACTTAAGCTGAAGTAGCAGCTTCACCAGTAGCAGTCTGAACCAGCCACTAATGAGGGGTAGGATACAAACTATGCCAGTTGCTTGTAAAATTATTTTCTAGACAATAATGGAGTGTTAGGAATAGGAATTTCCAGGCTTTATGCCTTGCTCTGCAAGGCAGCATAATCTAATGATTACTGACACCAGAACCTAATAAATCTGGCATACCCATTCTGAAAGGCAGCATGACTGCAGATGAGACTTAGAACTGTCTCTAATATGGCAGACCCAACTTCAGCTCCGATGTGATCTTGTGCAATCTCAGTTTACGCCCATTTTACAAATGAGGTTATGATACTTGCCTGCCTCCTAAATTAGGGGCAAGAACCCTTGCTCAACAACTGTGAAATATATAGAATACATACAAGTGTAAGAACTGAAATTAAAAAACTCTGCCTCCTCCAGGCTTTCAATCCAACATTCCTTCCCTTAAAAAAGAGAGGTGACTGATTTTGCATATCAACAATAGCTCACACTAAGGCTGGGGAATATGCTCAGTGCAGACGGAAGGTTCAGAGCTGCAGCAAACCTCGAATAAGCATGCATAAATGGTGATTTTCAGAGGCTTATACATTGGCCAAATTTCTATGGATTTTCAAGATAGTAAAATGCATCACTCAACCCATGAGCACGTCCCTGACAAATTACAAATCCTACTTTAAATGAGGCAGTAAAGCTCTTCAAAGAAAGTATTTTTTAAAAACATTGGCAAAATACATATTTTCCCCTAGCCTTAGTCTCAGAAGTGGCTATGTCATAATTTGCTTAAATTTTTCTTAAAATATTCAGCCTGAAGCAGTGACCAAGCATGGAAAATTTCAGTCAAAATGGTCAAAGTTAGGCAAAGTTATAAGCAACTGAAAACAGGGGCTTGTAATGGAAAGTGTTAGGCAACCTAAACTATAAAACTGCATTTCATGTATATTTGACAGCATTTCATGTATATTACGTTTCACCACTTCCCCTCTATAGCTAGTTTCCTACGTTTAGGTGTCTTCCCCCGACAAAGATATAAACACACAAAAAACACTAATTTCTGCAATTTCAGAAATTTTTAAAAAGGGGTTAAAGGGTAGGTGTAATACTTAAAAATACTTATGGTGGGATACTCAGAAAGTGATCAGCATTAAACTAATTCTGCTCCCAATGATGACACCAATATACTTTTCTAGAAAGAAGCAATAAGACAATTAAAATGTATAAAACACTAAGATCATTTGATGAAATGTGCTACGTAAATGCTAAGGCTTATTAACCCCATTGTAGCAGACGTGAAAATACCATTATGAACTTAGGAAACCAGTTTAGAATAAAACTCACAGGTTCCTGCATGTATCTGTTCAGTCCACTAGACAAAACTAACTAGTCTCTCAGTAAACTTATAAAGACTGACCAAATATTGGTCGCATAGGGTATGTCTAGACCAGGGATGGGCAAACTATGGCCCAGGGGCTGGATCTGGCCCTTCAGACATTTGAGCTCCTGCCAAGGAGCGGGGTCTGGGGCTTGCCCCACTTCAGTGCTCCAGCCGGTGAGCAGGGTTGGGAGCTTAGCCCGCTCTGTGCGTGCCATGGCTCCGCGCGGCTCCCAGAAGCAGCAGCATTTCACCCCTCTGGCTCCTACGCCTAGGGCAGCCAGGGAGCTCCACACGATGCCTCCACCCCAAGCACTGCCCCCACAGCTCCCATTGGCCAGGAACCAAGGACAATGGGAGCTGCAGGGGCGATGCCTGCGGACAGGGCAGCATGCAGAGCCTCCTGGTTGCGCCGCCATGTAGGAGCCGGGGGGGGACGGGACGGGGACACATGCCACTGCTTATGGGAGCTGCTTGAGGTAAGCACCGCCAGGAGCCTGCACACATGACCCCCTCACGTGCCCCAGCATCAATCCCACGCTCTGAACCCCTCAGTCCCAGTCCAGAGTACCCTCCTGCACCCCCAACCCCCGCCCCGCACCCAGAGCCCACATCCCTAGCTGGACCCCTCACCCCCCCCGCCCCCTCCCGCATTGTGAACTCCTCATTACTGGCCTGCACCCCAAGCCAGAGCACTCACCCCGTCCCACATCCCAACCCCCAATTTCATGAGCATTCATGGCCTACTATACCATTTACATACCCAGATGTGGCCCTTGGACCAAAAAGTTTGCCCAGCCTGGTCTAGACTGTAACTGGGAGGTGTGATTGCAGTATGTACAGACATACCTGAGCTAGCTTTGGTCAAATTAAAGTTTTACACAAAGTTCAAGTAGTATATGGTCTTTACATAGTAGATCAAGCTTTTGTTTTCTATTTGTTCACTGCCTTGTCACATTCGGCATTGTGCAAAGGAAAAATATCCTCACTGCTATTTTTCCTGTTTGTCTCTCTCCCTCTTCCTTGTCTTTGTGTCCTCTGTTCCTTCCTCAGCATTTCTTGCAGCAATTTCCACCCCCAGGAGCTTCACTCCCACCAGCTTCCTCCTTTCATCCATTAAATAGTTAATCTACATTAAAAATTACTGGGGAGCAGAGTTGTTCATACCTCCGAGTCATTGTTTCAGGCTCAGTGCAGACTCAAGACATCACCACTGCATTGATTTACACTTGAAAGCTTATCTACACTAGGAGAATGGCTAGGAGTTTTCTTTTTATTTTACACCTGAATCTGAGCATGCCATGAACGGCACAAATGCATCCCAGACTAGATCTGGTCCCAGTGCTGGATGTTTTACAGTCAGGCTTTGGGGTTCCCAAAGCCCATTAAAGCAAACACAGCTAAAGTGTTCACTCTGAATACAATTAAAGCCACCAGTCCTCACTGAGAGTAACAACAGAAGCTTGTAACTTCAAGTTCCAGTCATTGGAGATATGACAAGCCAAAAATGTTAGCTTTATCTTTTATTGGACCAACTTCTGTTGGTGAAAGAAACAAGCTTTCAAGCTCCACAGAGCTCTTCTTCAGGTCTTCATGGCTATCACAACATTGCAAACAGAAAACTAATCAGGAGTTAAAAACCTAATTAAGAACTCATCTCAAATACACCTTGTCTACTTTGCCTCAAGCTTTCCAGAAGATTTCTACTCTACCATAAGTGCACAGACAGACATAAGCTTTGGTTCTGAAAACATAAAGGAGGAGGGGAAGACCAAGTGGACTTTTAATGGAAAACTAGGGCTTAATCCTAACTGAGAAATGTCTGTCCATAACACTGTAATCAATTTGTGTATCTACACAAAACAGCTGCTTGTCATTTGAAGAACCTAGCCCTTTAGAATAGTCTTGAAAATATAAATAAATAAACGTAAATAAATATAAATAAAAGTATAAATGTGTAAGTATAACTGTCAATTTAATATTATGCTGTCACTGTTCTCCAGAGTAATAGAAAACTGCTCAGTTACTCTCACTCATATTTTACTTCATCCAATATCATTTCATGATTTCCCCACCCTTTTTAACCTAAGGAATGTTTGATATGATGCGAGTTGTATTACATTTGTTTACTTCAATAATATAAAGCTTTAGACTTGCACTAGAAAATAGCCGGAGTCAGTATAATAGCAATAAACATCTGATGAGACCATGCTGAGAAGTTTCATAGGATACAAATTATTCCTAAATACACTCATTTTATTTTTTCATTAGTCTCATTACATTGGGCAAATTTACAGGTGTGAATAATTGACACCATTGTAAGTGATTGCTCATTTGATAAAGTTTGTGATATTCAGGTTGACACTCAGACTTGAGAAATCCAACTGAGGACTTGAGGTTTGCCAAAATAGGAACTGCAAGGAAAGGACCAGTGAGATAATAGAAGCATCTTTTTTGTGAAGAGGTAATGAAGAAGTATATCAGCTTAGGCAAGGCATTTTACACATGATTAAATCTTCAGGTTTCTCACCCTCTATCCAAAAAGAGATGAATTTTGTCTTCACACACCATCTTAAAAATAACACAACTGAAGTCTAACTTGATATTAAAGTGCCTTTAGAGCACTCATATGCTCACTAACTGCAACCAATTATGGTTTAAAAAAATAAAATATATGCGGTCTTGAGCTGAGATTACTCTTCTAACTCAATGACAATACACTCAACTGCAAAGCTCAGGAAACAGATTCTGATCCCGATCCCACCAATAGCATCCCTGCCTAATGCATGTACTGATGTTCATATAACTGTATTGAAAGCTACAGAACTATTTACTATAGTAAAAGACAGAATACACTACGTATGACATGTCTATACTTTAGGACGAGGTTGGCAACCTTTCAGAAGTCGTGTGCCAAGTCTTCATTTATTCACTCTAATTTAAGGTTTCGCATGCCAGTAATACGTTAACATTTTTAGAAGGTCTCTTTCTATAAGTCTATAATATATAACTAAACTATTGTTGAATGTAAAGTAAATAAGGTTTTTAAAATTTTTAAGCAGCTTCATTTAAATTAAAATGCAGAGCCCCTGGACCGGTGGCCAGGATCCGGGCAGTGAGAGTGCCAATGAAAAAATCAGCTCGCATGCCACCTTTGGCATGCGTGCCATAGGTTGCCTACCCCTGGTTTAGGCACTCAGATTTCCTAGTGTATGAGAAGTTTTTGCAATAGATGTCAGATTAAGAAAAGCCTTAAGACAAAGTTAACTAGAAGTAGAAGATAATGCAATTAAACAGAAAAAACTGCTACATTTTCCACACTAAATGAAAAACTTGGCAATGAACAAAAAAAGACAACCAAATTAGCTACCGTAACTATAAAGGCAACAGCTTAAAGGACCATAAATTTCACAAAAGGCTTTATCATTAAGATTCTAAAAACCAATGTTCCTGATCAGCAATCTTGCCAATTTTTCCTTAACACAAGAAGCAAAGAGTTCTCTTTTGAAGCCATCACCACTATTAAATATATTACAAGAGGAGGACATCCATGCTCTCCAAAAACCCCAAGGAAAGTATCTGGAGACAGACAGCAAGCCCACAAATGGCAAGTTACGTTTCCCTATCCCAGTAAGAGTTTGACCTAAATCTCTAGTTTCTTAGGTTTCCAGACCAGTGCTTTTTTCCCCCCTCTCCTCAGTGGATAGATTTGCCGAACTTTGTGAAAGACTGCTTACTGTAGATATGCCATTTCAGTTGCGAAACGAGAAGTGAACATGTATCAAACATATCACTCCCACTGCAGAACTGGACTGTTTACAGTAGCAAAATGGGCAGCTGAGCTGCAAGAACCCTTGACTTGTTATTCACTCTACTGAAGTTCAAGGCATGCTTTCTCTCTATTTGTTTAGTGTCTGCATCAAGGAAACGCACCCTGTCCAAAAACTCTATGTCCATTTCCACTATTCAACCTTAAGCACCGAGCACAGACAAGTGGCTTTTCTGATCTGTGAAACCTAACAATCTTTTTCACATAAAAATTCTTCTCACACGATAGATCTAATCTAGTACTTTACCCAACATTCCTCCAGTACCCAACCTTTCTAAAAAATTCTCTCAACACAGAACAGTCTCTCTCTCTAGTCTATTTTCTTTTCTATTTCTTGAAAAATAGTCTTCTCAATATTCAGTCACTTTAGCAGGTTTCTAATAAAAAGAAGCCACCATAAAAATACATTTTTTTCCAGGTTTGACTTTTCCTCTCTCTCTTTAGCCTCAATGCAGCCATCAACACATGACTCCAAGACAACCCTGCTCCCTCAAACTAGAGGTGATGCTGTTATAGTTCTGCTTCTATTTAACAAACCATTCTTTCCAATGGCAGTTCCACTTCTCTGACAAGACTCCTTCTGTATGAAATACCACAACATTCAAATCTTTATCCTCTTTTTTTCCTAGGTAACAGTTTTTTTGAGGGGGAGGGGAAGGAAGAGGAGTTACTACACTTTTCTTGTCAAGTAGAGCTCTAGCAGCAGCAGTATGAAACACATGAATTTCTTTTAAAATATCACTTCCTCTTCTGAGGAAGCAGAAGAACTTAAGAATCCTGTAACTGTGACTTTTCTATACAGAAGTAAAAAGGTATAGCCCTGTGGAAATCAAGAAATGGAGGAAGGCAAGAAGACACTAAAAAAGTCTGCTTATCTGTCTCCCAGACTAAGACAGGAAGGCTGAACCAAACAGAGGAGAAAACAACTCTGCCCGCTTCCTCTAGTAGCCAGGTGAGCTCAAAATTTAGCAGCCTCTTAAAAGAGAAGCTAACATGAAAGAGTGGAGTTATCCAGCACACCTCTCCCAGACTTGTTAAGTCTCCCGCACCAGCAAGGTGCTCCTGTTTCTAGCCGCTTTCTAAACTGGTCCTGCTTAGGAGCTTAAATCAAGTGATTTAGAGAGCTGATGAGAAACTTTAAGGCTCAATCTCTGCCATCAGGGCTGCTTGAGGTAGGATCTGGACTGTAGACATACAGGAGCCGGTGAGCAGTAACCAGGAATCAGCAGCCAGGGCCAGAGTTCCCCCAACCAGGGGGTAAGGGGCAAAGAGCAACCCCAAACAGCCACCTTAGCAGCATAGCCAAACTATCTCCCAGCTGATGACAGAAAGCAGATACCCTCCTTCTAACCCAGGACAAGAAGCAGCCTGCACCAGGGGCTAGCAATTCTTCATCACTCCAGGATATGGAAAAACTAGGGGCAGAGCCTCTGGTAACTACCAGATTTACCTAGATATCAACTTAGGGAAGATTCCAGAGACAGCTATGAGCACAGCATTTCCTACACTCCTAAAGCTTGTTCCATGCTAGTTTTGTTAGTTCTGGTTATCAGGACATTTGCTATCATATACATAAATAAGGCAATACATATAACTGAATACAAAAGTTAGAGTCATTTCTCCAAGATCTCCACACTTCTAACTTTCAGCTTTAACAGGTATGCTCTCCTATCTAAGCAAGTCTGGGGGTTTCAGGAAGATAGGGGTGCTACATACTGAACTATAAACTAGAGAAGTGCTTCTCAAGCTATCTGATGAGGGTGACCGGCAATTTTTTTTTCCTATGTGCGCGCAGATGAGCAGCCAATGGTTCGCGGACCACCACTTTGAGTAGCACTGAACTAGAGCACAGTCCTTGGAGCCCATTAGTTCACCATATCTATCTAGGATTTTACACCACACCCCATCACAATATCTGAAAAGCTCTTACCCTTATGCCTCCCCCACACCCCACCATCTTTTTGAATCTGTCTCTAGTAAGTATTTGATAGTTTTCAATTCAAGATCTCTCCCCGATGATCTTACTTTCACCTTTATGCTCATACTAAACCACTCCCTCATCACCTTTAAAATGACTCCTCTCTGTCCTCTCTCTGCCAGTCTCTACCTAGTAAACTTGTAGTTTTATGTCAACTTCCATCAGATAGGTGGATTAATAATCTCTCTTTGTCAGAAAGAACACCTTGAGAGACAAATTACCCACAGCTCTGATTTTCCACTTGCTGAAACAATGAAAAGTGGAGGCATTTCGACTTTGAATTCTCCTCCTCTCAACACAGAGATAGTGAGATTTGAAGGTTTAGAGTAGCATTCTCTCCCATGTATTGCACAGCCTCATCTCTACCTCTGATGAAATTCTTATCCTTTTATTTCATTTCCTTTTTGCACTGATCATCATAACCTCTCCATGGCCTTCTCAAGTCCCAGTTCTTTAGGCTCCAGCATTTGCAGAATGCCACTTCCTGCATTATCTCTTACAAAGAATGCCTACGGGCTCTTCAACACATACAAGTCAGCCCTATTCCTGTGCAAATCCACTAGCCCCCTATTTCAAGATTAGGGCACAACTCCCCTTACTAAAATTCTCTTTGGACTTACTCCAGTCCCTTATCTACTTTGTCTCTATTATCTCTCATGGAGGCTAGTGGAGTGAAGGCTCTAGTAAGTCTCCAGAAAAACATCAACTGTTCAAGTACCTTCTTCCTTATACCTCCTATCACATGGAACAACATTCCTGTATCAACATAATTATTTCTATTTTATTTAAAATCTCATCTGCATACATTTTCCCCTTGCCTTTACCTCTTAACTAACTTCTCCAATCCACTATTTTAACTCTCAAGAATTCTAGAATAGAGTTTTCATGAAATGTACAACACAAAATAAAGCTTAACGTGTAAAGCCCTAAAATATTGAAAACACTTTCCTATTCAAAAATGCATGAATAATTATGACAGCAACTTTCTGAAATATATAAAGTGATCAAGTTGAGCTATTCTGGCATTTTAGAGATAACACATTTCCACTCTTTGGGTCAGAGTTTGGGTTCTAAACTTTGATTTTGGTGGGCTTTGGATCAGACCGTTGGTTTACACCAGTCAGAAGTTCCCTTACATTTCAGGGACAAAGAAAGATTATTAGGAATTGAGGTGCTTGATTACTTTTGCAACAAATCTTCATTATCTGACCCTAGCCAAAAAAAAAAAACAAAAAAACAATGCCATCAAGCAAACAAAGTAGCATAAACTGGGAAGTTTGACTAAGTACTTTTCAATGAAAATGTAAGAGGAGTGGTTCAGTCTTGAGAGAAACACAAAGGAGGTATTACAGGTATATTTTAAAATGACAGCTGTGTTAAAATTGATATGAGATCTAATTTCTACCTACAGCAAAAATTACTACACTTTGCTTCATAAAACATTAGTTTTAATAGTAGGAGTGAAATACCAAATGAGATATTTAAAAAAAAAAAGTATGGAATTTGAATTGTCTACAAAAAAAACATTTGCATATAAGGCAATTTATTGCCTAATTTGACTACTAGAGCAACGTTTAATGGACAAATACCTGTTGAAATCACGAGACCACTATTTACAATGTATAACTTAAAAAATAAACAATATTACAGACTAGAAGGTTTTAAAAAGTTATTCAGCACTGCTTTCTCCACTGGTTATTCACAGGAAGGCAACTTTTAATCATAGTGAAGTGGGCCCATATTTCAATGAACTCTGAACAAAATAACCTCTAGGATCAAGGCTATATATGGTGAAACTTAATTTTCTCACCGAACCATTAGGAAGAAGGCAGACATTTTGGCTGCACTGACTTTTTCCAGACAATTGATTCTTGAAGTTATTTATTCCCCATCATTCCCCTTAAGGCCCTCTCATTACAGCAACTGTCTCTATGTCAGAGGAAGGTTGGATACAGCTCCCTCCAAAGCCAGGCAACCCCACACCCAAAATAACTACAGGGGTCACAACACCACAAAGTGCTCCCTAGTTCATGACAAAAGGGGCTTGTGGTCAGCTCCCAAACAGGGATGCTGGATCAATTTGTATAGTGAGGGTGCTGAGAACCATTGAAGCAAACTGTAAAGTCTGTATATAACAGAATCCACTTTAAGCTAGGGGGAATGGTGCACCCCCTGCACCTCTAGTTCCAGCACCTATACTCCCAAATGCCAATCAATTTTCAAAGCAGAGAGTTCTGATACCACTAATCTGACCTATTGTTAAATGAGTGGTCTTGCTTATTTTTCCCCATTTTTAAATTAAGATGCATCCTTAAAAGTTTCACTGCCATCAGTCTGTGTTTCCAAGTTTTAAGAAAAGCACACTATTTGATATAACATAGAGAAGGAAAAAGAATGAACATTATGTTCAGAAACAGCTGTGGAACAGTATGCATGAAATTAAAGAGGTCAGAAGCTTAGGGATAATCAGCTCCTACCTGATTTTTCTCTAGATGCATATTTACAGCTTTAAAAACAAAACAGAAAGATCATGGTTAGAAGGTAGGAATTAATCAGTTTCCGTATACTTAAGAACATCCTTAAGAGCTTTGTCGTCATATTGAGACCCTTGGAATGTATTCTCTATGGGACAGAAAGCTTCTTATTGAATAGAATAATTATTTAGAAAATAGTGGAGAATAAAGACATTTCAGTTTGTAACCAAGTGATGTATTTTCACTCTGAGAAATCCATGGTAAAATAAAGAGTGACAGAAAGTTAGATTATATGTATGGAAACAAAACAAAAAACTTCATTCAAGTTTTAGCACCTTGCCAGAAGCGTTCTAAAAAAATAACGTTACATATCCTGTAACTGCTGCTCTGCAACAAGTTATCCATCTCTCTGCAACAAAGGATCCTAAAACCAGATTAGGTCTCCTTAGAATAAATTGTTTTCTTCCTCTTAACTTTGGTAGCATTCCAGCAACAGTAATCTTAAATCTTAGCTCAAATAAGTTATATTAGGGAGAGTCTTTATAGCAAGTGTCCTATTTATGGGAGTATGATTGGTTGGGAAATAAGGGAAGAGGATGCATTCAGGAAGAAGTTGGAATCTGCCACAGATAGAACTAGGTAGTGGCAGCAGATTAATGCAACAGACTTTTGCCTCTTTGGAGAACAGATTAAAATGGAAATTAAAGTCTCATCTACATAAGAAAGTTTACCAGCATAACTAAATCAGTTTAGTACCGTTTTCATATTGTAGGCAAGGCCTAAGCCACACGAGTATAAAGTATGTGGTTTCATCCATATTGCCTCTGAGCATCACTAAACCATTCCCTAATCCAGAACAACTGGTAATCTAGCCACAGGAACGGCATAGGAGAGGGGTTGCAAGACAAGAATGAGGTATGTTTGTAGAGATTGGGGAAACCTGCTGTGCAACTGCTCCACACCACCAGCCCCAACTTGATCCAGACAGCCTCATTTGTGAACACTAAATTCACCCATTCAAACATTCAGCAGATTTTAAAAGCCTTCCATCTGGAAATTAATTGACAGATATACTACCTACAGGAAATGAAGGCTAAAGATTTGGAATAGAATTAAAGGCACTTACATGTTTGTTTCCCCCCTTCCCCATCTTTCAGGCCCCTTCTTCCCTCTTCACACACACACTGCTTCAAATTGTCATAGCAGAATTTAGATAGAAATAGCCAATATCAGACAATATAATATGGTCATGCCAATCCAAAGAGTCACAATGAAAGATTTAGGAGGTTCTCTTGAAATACTAATTATTATTTGTAATGCTTTCTTATTAAGGCTTTTTCTCTTTACAGATGCACCAAAAAAAAAAAAAATCTGTTTTTCCACACCGTCTCCTTATACTTAAGACCGTCTTTAGATATACTTTAGACTGTCTTTAGGGCCAAGACCATTTCCACTTAACAACTGAAGTTTAGGGCCTTCTTAGCAGTGACTTACTTTGTACTCATACACAGCTTTACTTTTGGCACCTTATATTTATAAAAATGGTGTAACATCTTCAGTCAAATCAAAATTGGCCTATACAAAATTCCAGCATGGTGGCAAATAGCTTGAAAATATCTGAAGTTAATATGAAATAGCTAAAAATCTTTGTGATGTACCATAAGTGAAATTAAGTATTTAGATAATTTCTAATATATGATAATCATAGATCAAGGTTGTAAACCTTATTTAAACTTTTAGATTGAAAATATCTACTTTGGAAAAGTTAGTGTATGTGCTATTTGATATAACCCTTCAATATTTTATAAAATAGCTGTACTATACAGTTTGCACATTCAGTAGAGAGAGAAAAAAATACACATTCCAGTGCTATTTAAAAACTAATTTCACACATTCATAGTAATAAGTATTTCAATGGACGTCACCAAAACCATAATAAAGTTTAGCCTGCTATTTGTGTACACTTTGATTTCAGTACCTTGTTATAAATTAATATTTCTGTTATATCATTCCTCTACACACTAACATTTCATAAGAGGATTAATATCCTATCCAAATGTTTACTCACTTTCATCAAAACTTTGTTTAATAGCTGGACAGGTAGTAAACTTGTGTGTGTGTGTTCTAAATTAAGAGTAAGCAAGTTTTTCTATTGTTTAAACCAATTAATTTTTTAAAATTCAAATTAAAAGGCATACCTTACAGTGTTAAATAGCTAGTGAGAAGCTTGGTCAAGTGTGTTTATCCAGTTGATAGCAATGCAGGTTTAACTGACTAAAGGATTCAATCGTAAAGGATATAGTTTAGAACTAAGTATCTCTGGGAAAATGTCTTTTTTAAATTAAAGTGTTTGTAAGGTTTAAAGGAACTAAAATTAAGCTGCTAAAATAAAGGTAAGTGTAAACCAGGACAGATTTTATGAACGTTTGTGGCATTATCCATTTCTATCTAAAAGATAAACGATTGTTCTGTTTTCCAAAACTAGTGTTTGGAACGTCAAATAATGTCAAATTTGTTCTCAGAGAAAGTAACTGTCATCTCCAAGAAGATAAGGTATTATTTAACTGAGAAAAGTTAAACTACGTAGTATCTAGCACCTTTATAATGCCATATAAATATCAAAAGAAAACAACATGCCCACTTTATCCTCTCAGCTAGAGATATAAATGGTAAGAATGTCAACATTGCTCACATCACCTGTTACAAACCTCAGAAACAAATGGTTAATTTCCCAATGTACTGCAGGTTATTTTGAAGGGAATTACTGCGATTTTTCCCCTATTGTTTAAACAGAGCAATTCTCTCTCCTAAAATAACCCCTATCTAGCTGTCTCAGCACAGCTAAATTCTTAAGCCAGCCGGTTGTTTAGCATGTGTTATACAAAGCAACATGATTTTTTAAAGGAAAATTTTCTTGAAAACTTTTTGATGAAGAAACTACAGAGCTTAGAAGTTCCTCTCTCTGCTGTGCTTAGTGATGCAAAAGAGACCTGCAACGTGCCCCAACCATCCAGCTACATTTAGCTTTCAGCCTTTTTATTATCACTGTCAATGAATGGGCCCCAGTCAAATTAAAGCTGCCATTTTAGGTTAAAGACTGGAGAGTCTCTGTTGTGCAACAGCAAGACAAAAACACTCCAAACGACAGATGCAGCATTCTCGCTGGAAAATGATGGATTTCAACTTTTATAAAAATAATTACTGGTCATGCTTTTAATATGAATTATATATTGATACTCACACATTACTGCAAACTAACGGGATTTATAATTGGGATAAATCAGCTACCCATGCTGCTAAGGTCATAGTCATTAAGATTTTTTTTGCCGTCGTTAGAATGGATGATCTGTGAGGAAATGAACAGAAACATTTTTGTTCAACTTGTTTCTTTGTATCTCCCTTAGTCCCATATACCACGATAGAAAATGACAAACAGTTCCCTGAAAGCCATCTTTTACTACAAACATCACTCAGATTTTACTTTGATGAAAGTAAAATCGAGGCTCACATATACACAGAAAGAAACTTATTGCCCTGGAGTGGTTTTTCTGATATTCCCCAAACCAAAATCCACACGAGATCAAGTAACTGAAAAGGCTCTCACAAACGAAAAATCCAGCCTAAATGTAGTGAGAAGGCACATTCAGTACCTTCCCAAACCAAAACAAAGGTAGAAAGTGGAGCAAGTACGTGGAGAATTGTGGGGGGTATCCAACAATCTCTTAGTAATTCAAAGGGAACTCCCCGTGCATTGCTACTTTTCTTTTGTCCATTGTCCGTTTTAAAAACTAGTTTAAACCAAGGCGTAAGTGGAGTGTAAAAGTGATCTAAAGAAACTCGTCCGATTTACAGCATGTGCACGAAAGTGACCCCCTTCCGCAGAACCGAGTGGCCCCTAAAATAACAGAACCAGCAGTTCGGGGGGTACCCCAGAGTGTGAGAGGGTGTCCCCTTATGTAATGCTATCAGGATAAATGAATGCAACGTAATGATGGCTGCTCATTGCCTGCAGCTCCTTCTCCCTGAGTCTAACCAACAACCTTCCCTCCGCCCCCCCCTTCAATCCCCCCCCCCACACAGTGTCCGCTTCCCACTTCCACCAGCCCCCCATTCAGTACCCAACCCCGCCGCAGCAACAACCCCAGCCCTCAGCAGAGCAGGGTGAACCAGAGAGACAGAGAGAATCGCCTGCCAGCCCCATTTCCCTGTGTGAATCAAACACAAACAACCCCCCCCTCCTTCCCTGACCGCTTGGCCTCAAACCACCTTTTCCGCTCACCCACAAAATGGCCTTGATTTCAGGGGGAGCAGCCCCAGCTCGTGTGCGCTCTGCCCAGCGCTCCGCTCCGGACCCAGCCTGGGGAGGGGGCCGGGGTAGGAAGGGGAGGCGAGTTGGTTCGCAGGGTTAAGTCTCTATTATGCAGGCGCCGCCAGCACCAGTCCAGCTCGCGTTAGGTAGTGTCTCTCCCCCACCCCCTTCTCTTTCTTCTCCGGCTGTTGGAAGCAGCCGGGAGCCCCCTCGCCTGCCGGCCTCCCCTCCCCCGGTCCCCTGCGTGTGACTCTCCCCCTCCCCTCCCGGGCAGAGACCCCCGGCGGCACCTCGTGTTCCCCCACCCGCACACTCCCGGCCTCCCCGGGGGGCTCCCCCGCGTCCGGGCTCCATGTGCCCGCGCCGAGCCCCAGGGACCGCGGGTGGGGGCGGGGTGGGGGCTCCCTCACTTTGTTAGCGCTTGTTGTGCTGCCGGCGCCGGGAGCAGACAGCGTGGTCAGCGCTCCCCGGAGGGAGCCGCTCTCCCCGCGGCTCGGGCCCCCGCCTCGCCGCTCCCTCCCTCTCTCGCGCAGTTTTACCCAACTTTTCCCCGGTTTCCATCGCCCTCCAAACTTGCGGAGCGGGCGGGGGTCCGGCCGGGCGGGGGTCCGGCCGGGCGGGCCACCCCCCTCCCCCCCCGGCGCACAACAAAAAGCCCTTTGCCCGTGGGGCAGCGCCCCGCCGAGACCGCGCGGCCCCACGCGGGGGTGTCCCGGAGGGAGGGGCGCTGACACCCCGCTCCCAGGGGGGCAGGGACCTGCCGCGGGTCTCTACCCCACCCCCCCCCCCGCCAATCCGGCCCCCAGCCCGCCCGCCGCGCGGGGTCACTCACCGGGTCAGCGCAGGGCTGGCTGGGCTCGGTGTCCCCCGCTCGCTCCCTCGCTGCCCGCTGCCGAGGGGCCGGGGAGGAGGAGGGGACACGCTCCGGAGTTGGTGCCGCTGCCCGGGGCTGCGGCGGGGCTCGCACACCCGGCGGAGTTGCTCCCTGGCGCCGGGAGTGCGAGGGGTGGGGGCGGAGGAGGTCCCTGCCCGAGGTCAGCGCGGGTCTGGGGCCGTGTCGGGCTCTCCGCCGGGTCCCGGCTCCGCTCCGCTCCTTTGTGTAATTTTCACTCGATTCAAGTTTAATCCGATAGTTCCCGAGCGCGTCCGCAGGAGCCGAGCGAGACACCAACCAGCCAGCCAGGCGGCTGCCGCTGCTGCTGCTACCGCCCCCCTCCCGCCGCCACAAGGCGCGCCCCCGACACCGCCCCCTCCCCGGGGGCGAGCGCGCCCGCAGGCCCCGCCCATGCCCTACACGTCACCACCCAAGCCTGGCATAATTTATGCAAGAATCCAGCCCCGCTCGGGCGGGAGAGGGGTCACTAACCTCTCCCCCGCGCCCCGCCAGGGCTTCCTCCCCCGCCGCGCCGGGCCTGCTGCTCCTCGGGAGCTGCTGGCCGGCGGCGGGGGGCTAAGGCGCTGCCCCGGCGCAGGGAACCCGGAGCCCACTCCCTGCTCCCCCACGCAGCCAGCCTCGGGGGCGCCCCAGCCGGCCGGGGAGGGAACGAGGAGCGAGGGGGAGGTGTGTACAGCCGGGGACACGAGCCCCGTCGCAGGGTCCGAGCTGAAGCCGGCCACGCGTACTGACCCCCAGCGGCAGAGCCCGCGCCCCGGCTCGCCTCCGGGACCCCCGGGCTGCGCCTTGCTGCCAGCGCGCACCCGGCTGCCTCGCTCCCCAGCCCAGGCTTGCGTCTTCCAGCCAGACACCCACCCACGGCAGAGTCCCGGAAAGTGCTGCTCGCCGCCGCCGCCGCCAACTTCTCGACCGCGGCAAAGCGAAACCCCTCCGGAGAGACTGGATGCCACGGAGCCCGCAGGGTACAACGAGCCCCTCGCGCTGCCGCTGCCTTTCCTCGGCTCGCCCTTTCTAGCTAAATCCCGCGTCCCGGGGAAACAAGCCCCCTTCGCAACTCCACTGGGACTTAACGGCACCATCCACCAGTAGCATAAAGCTTGCCAGAGCTGCGGCTCCTTACAGTGAGAGGGACTTACGAACAGCAGGGAACGGTGCCTTGAGCCAGGGCAGAGTCCATAGGGCCTATGAACGTGTCTTTTGTGAAAATACTCTCTGGTCTATAGCGACAGGCTCCTGCTCGCGTCCCTGTCGCTGTGCGGTGATCTTTGCACCACCCGCTCAATTTTTCAAAATCAAGTCGCCCTCCAATACTGTCATGTGGTTTTATTTGAGTAGTAGGCTGGTGCTGATTAAGGCTCTGTGGAGGCCAGTTTCCTATTCATAAATTATAAATTCACATTCATCATACAAACTGAAATGCAGTATCAACATCTTTTCATTCCATAAGTAAATCCCGCCCCCCCAGTCAATGAATGCTCTGCGGGCCTATTTAAGGTTCGCTAAGGGCTACCCTTTCCTGAATTGCACTGAAAGCCCATGCTACTGTAAAGATTATATATGGGTGAATTTTAAAAGTGAGCTTTCTAGCAAGTTAACTTTTTTTTTAAGTCTTTGGTTGTGTGACTGGGAGAGTAAGAAAATAAGGATGTGCCACCTCCTCTCTGACCCCACAACCCAGCTATTTTTAACTGATGGCTTTCTGTCCCCTTTCGTGGTAAAAACTGAGGTGGCTGGTCTGGAAGCATCTATTCACACAGTTCTTCCTCAAATACTCCACCGTATGCCAGGGTCCGGGTGCTAGCCCTAAACCAGGTGGTTGGGCAGCCCAGTGTCTCTGCACTAGCTATGGCCTCTCAATTCTTTGGAATAGCTCCATGGATTTGTGTGACTAGGGACTCCCTTTGGCTGCAGCAACCTCCAGGACAAGGGCAGGGGCAGCTCCATGGTAAAAAAATATAGATATATATTTTCAGGTTCTTCTGGGAAAAATCTGCAAAACTGTGGAGGACAATGGGCATTCCCATCAGGCCTATCTCTCTCCACCTACTTCCTGTGTGAATCCTACATTCATGGAACAGCTTTCACAGGGTCCCAGGGAAGGAAAAGGGACAATTTATGGAGGCAGCTGGCTCCACTCCCTCCAATACACATGTTAAGGAGCCCCTGTTTGTATGGATGGGGACTCATTAGGTCCCATGATTGCAAGGGGGAGTTCTGTTTAAAAGTTGATGGCACCAGTTGTATGTATCGGGGGGTGGTCAGTTTGACTCTGTTTTTTTAACAATAAGTGTAAAGGAGTCTGGTACCACACATGCCCCAAGTACCTCTGGTGATTTTTCTAGTTTTATAATCACATTTTGCAATTTTTAACGTGTATTTTTTACTTCTGTTGTGTGAAAGAGCCTCACAAACAGAGGACACTAACATAGTAGTTGCCCATGCAAGAGGAAACTGAAACTGATTACACAGTGTTATCAAAGGCACAGAGTAAACAAACAAGAGAGTTACTCAGCTGTAATTCTGCTTCTCTGAAGGTATCATTTGACTAGCATCCTGCTCTTGGGTCCCAGCTCCTTAACATGAATCAAGCCAGAGCTCAACCAGCTTTCAAAGAGTTTGTGCCCTCTGAGACACAGGAAAGCAAAAATCATTCTGATACTAACAGCCAGGGACTCATGCTCCCCTAAAACATTCCCTTTCAGTTTCTTGATGAGCAGAAAGCAGAGTTCAGAATTCTAACTGTAACAGACACCACATATATATATGAATTAGACCATCAGAGAATATATATAATCATTAGAAAACCATGTGATGGGAGGAAGAGGCATGAATAGGAATTCAGTCAAATGTTATATTCAGAGAAGTTGAATTACAGGTATATAATTACTCTTTTAGCGAAGTTAATGTAGTTTCCAAAATAAAACAGTTAAGATAATTGAATGGCATTAGGATTTGTTGTGTTAAAGCCTCAGTGTTATAAAACGAGCATGGCTTACCCTCACATGAAAATACATTGGGAAGTTTGGGTTGTGTAGACTTTTCTGTTTTAAAAGGCAGATTTAGTGAAATGTGATACTCAGCTCTAGGCACTGTCACTTCAAAGAAAGATAGGATGGAACTTTACAACACCGATGTGTACAACACCAAGAAATCATCAGTGCGATGTCAGGGCTTAAGGCTATAAGGTCTCACTGGTCCATGCCTCATTTCCTACAACAATTCATAAATACTCTGGGAACTTTTGAGTGTTCAAGAACTACCAATGTGAAGTACAGAACATTGTGGGACTATAAGGAGGCACATCTATGTAAAGAAGCTACAGATGCAAATACATCTGCTTCTTCATGTCCGAAGAACTGCAAGGAGTTAGGCCGCATTTCAGAAGACCCTATCTACCTTAATCTCTGTGATTTCAGGATATCTATACTGAAGGGCTGCTGCCTTGCACTGATTCTGGATCTTGAAGTTCAAAGGACATTCTACGCACATATCCCAAACCTTGACATCTTCTTGACTCAAAGCATCTCACTCTCAATCAGGAGAGTTTTAAAGGCTGCATCTCAGCTCATTAGCCATGTGCTTTGATGCAGAGCCTTTTGAAGCACTCCAGGATGGGATATGGTTTAGACTTAGATGACTATCATTTGGAAGATTCAGGAGATCTCAGGTGCTCTATTCTCTCTAATAAGCTATGGTTAGTGTCTCCTGAACATGAAGAGATGCCCAATACAATACTCAGAGGTCTTCTCTCTTCTGAATTTGACTGAAGTGAGATTCAAAAGAGAAGAAGGAAGTAAAATTTATGCACCAAGTGAAGGCACCAAATCAAATAACTGAGATGGGGAATCAACACTTCAAGATAGATTCCAGGGCAATGGAAGCTCAGTGGGATGAGGTCAGAGAGATGTTGAAGCTTTCCTTCTAAAATGTCTGTTATAGTAATCTTAAACAGCTCACTGAGCAGGGATGACAAATCTGAAGGAAGTAACTGTTCTAGTCCCAGGATCAAATGCAGGAACAGTTAACTCAAAACAAAATCCAGTGAGTGCACCCACTTAATCTGTGAGTGCAGAAATAAGGTTAACCTGGACATCCAGCTAATCCATAAAGTCCCAGACACCAAAGGCTTTTGAGTGGTTTTGATAGAAATGTTGTCTGACACAGTGGATGAAGTGCACAAGACTAATCATTTTAGGAGATGAAGATGCTGTGTTTGATATGATAGCCCCAGCCTGCCTACCTGAACTCTCCACCTTAGGTTTCTTACAGGTAATCCCCAGATGCACAAGCCTCGGACTGGATCCTCAGGCTGAAATTGGACATAAATGCAAGAACCATCCCTGCCCTGGTCAGACCACTTCCTACTTCTGAAGGAAATAAGAATTCTCTCTGTCTTGAGAAGAGAATGATCATCATGATCCACCCCAAAACTCTTGGACTCAGCCAAACTCTAAAACGTACACAAACCTTTATCCAGCCAATAAACCAAGGAATAAAAGAAATAGGAAGAATCCCTGACTCCTATAGGCTCTTCTGCTAAAGTGCCCCATCCCATGCAGCTACTGACTTAGTATTGGTCATGCTATAGTATGCTTCAGGGTGGGTGACAGATTCTTTCCAGTGCAGTTTCTTCTTGCCCATTTTTTTCTGTCCAAAAATCATTGTAATCTATCACTCACTGTTAATGATCTCACAAATGACTGTTCAGTGTTTAAGCATGCTGAGAAGCTAGCAAAAACCAGTCTCCAAGTAGCTGTCAGTCTTCTAGGAACCTTTCAGCTAAAGTTTAGGCCAAAGCATGGTCCAGAGACAGCACTTGAAGGTCTGGGGAATGAAGTCCTCTTGTCCATAGGCAAGGGGAGTACATCCTGCTGTAATTCACTGCAGCTGTTGATAATCAAATACTCTTGTCCTTCCTCCAAAAATCTGCAAGAGTAAACAGAAATGCCCTGAAATGGCTTCATTCGTTCATCTCAGACTGAAGCCAGGATTGCTGTGAGCTGTAGCCTGTTCCTCAGCCTCCAAAGCCCCTGGCAGTGGAATCCCACAAGACTCAATCTTCTTCTCCATATCATTCAACCAGGGAGAGCAGATGAGATAATGCATACTGAAGTGCCATGAGAGCACAGCTGACACTTAGCTCTACATCCTCTTTACATCAAACAAACAGTTCCATCTCTAGCTTTCTGAAAACATATTTGAAATCAGCAGCTAGAGAAAGATCTTTCTAAATCTAAACTCCAGGCAAGATTCAAGTGAAACTCTTAGGAAAAGTTACACTGGGATTAAAAGAAAAAAGTTTGGAACGGATATAAACTCTCGTGTAACCAAAGGAGATGGGGAAGTTTCTTCTCCTACAAGCAAGTTATTCCATAACTGCCCACTTCAGGATTTCTGGTACTTATGCTGTTGGACACAGTGCACTAGACCAGATGCTCACTGATCTTATCAAGTATGGCAATTCTTGTTTCTATAACACGTGAAGAACACTAAAGAGTTTACTTCCTCTACAACATACCCGTCATGAGGACATTTGCTTTCAGGTCATTGCATCAATTTGCAGCTTTGGAGTATTTTTGGGCTCCACAATGTCCAAACAGCCATGATTCCATCTACTCAGTAGATTGCTCCCCTTCTTGTTGGGCCATGGTGAACCACATATTTTTAATCTTCATGCTTGATCCCTGCAACTCAATATACTTAAAAATGAAGCCACATGCCCTGAAAGAGCTCCAAATGGTAAAAAATGCAATAGCTCATCTGCTTAGTAACACATTTTGCCACAAGCAGATCAGCCTGGAGCTTTCCTCTCAGCATCAGGTCCCTCTTGAATACAAAGCTCAGTTGAAGGACTCTGTCCTGATATTCAAACCATCCATAGGAATTGAACTAGTTACCTAAAGGTCACTTCTGCCTCTGTGATCATAACTTCTCTCAACAGCTATATTCCACTGGAGCAATGGAACTCTTGGGCAACAGGAGAGGAGACTCTGACCTTTCTCAGACTATCGCATTCATTCCCACAAGACTTAAGACAGACCACGGACCTCACCATATAAAAATTGAAAGCCAAACTCAGCTCTTTAACTCGGCTTTCCTTCAATAAAGACTTCAGATGCAAAGAACAGATTGATCAAGCTATGTCTCATGGGCCTGGAAAGTAAGAGACATGTAGTGTTGTTGTGGTTTTCTATTTTAAAATACTCAAGAGGCACTCAAGTTCTGTGCTCTTGGGGACCACATATGAACCTAGATGTATAGTGGTTAGCAGCTTAAAAAAATATTCAAGTAGAAGTGTGATTTTAAGTTGCTAATGTTCTTATAAATAGTTATAACCTAGAATATTATGGCAGTGAAAACATTGCTATGCTACCACAGATTAATAAAAAGTCATGGCCTCCAGAAATGTATACACATTCTTTAGCAAAGAATACTTTTTGGGTTTGGGGAAAGTTCTTTTCCCTCAACAATGACACCCATTGCAAATAATCCAGACATTAACCCAAATCACAAACCAGAGAGCTTTAAAGATTAGGAAAGTCATGGAATACATACCATTAGTCAGCTATTCAATAAAGAAACTTTTCTAATTTAGAAATAAAAACTAACTTGAACTGGCTTACTTTCCCATGGTACTTTCACTTTCCCATGGTACCAGTACTTTCAAGTTAGGCACTATGTTTCTCAAAATTTGTAGAACTGTTTTATATGGAAACCTAACTTTAAGAGAAGCGATATCATCTAGTCAATTAGGAAACAAAATAACAACTCATTTATCATTTATCTTTGCAGACAACTTTCCTAACAAAAGCAAGTCCATATATGACACACTGGGAAAAGGTTCTCTTTTATTCAATACACAAAGTACATTAACCGGCAAAAAACCTGCATAACTGTCTAATTTTTTGAAATATTATTAATTGATAGAAATGCCTGTTCTGTTAAATATGCATAATCATATATTTCCCTTAGTTTAATAAAAATCACTAGAAATGATAAGTCATAAGTGTTGTAATGATACTCGTTATGTAATATGGTAACACACTCATAGAGAAATCTGATGTCTATATTCCTGTATGTCTCTTTAAACAAAATCTCAAGTTCAATCAAGGTGCTTTCCAAAAAAAAAACAGTACAGTCTGGATCTGCAAAGGCAATACATTCAGATAATTCCAGTTATTTGATAAGTGAGCTTTCCTTCCTTTGTCGTCATTTCACAGATGAGAATACTAAGGAAGAGATATTAATTGATTTTTATAGTTGCTGAGCATCTTCTTCTCCTGTTAACTTCACCTGGAGTTGTAGGTGCTTGGTACCTCTGAAAACCAGGCCATGACTTGCCCAGCATCACAGAAGGAATCACTGTGAAAGCCAAAATTAGAACTCAAGACATTCTGATTCACAGTTCCATGCCTAAACCAGTAAACCATCCCCAAACCTCTCATGATAATAGGTAGCATAGGGTTGGTGAAGCAGTACCATAAGTACTAGCCTATATTAATAAACAGTGTGACAAAACGCATCAGCAATAAAATTTGTTTTATTGTTTTAAAATGCAGCTATAACCTATTACACTTTGTTACAGGTGAAACATGTATAGTGCCTAATAACTTTCAAAATGAACTTTATTAATCCGAACATTTGTGTTCAAGTTTTTAAGAATAATAAAATGTAAAAAAGTGGCAAAGATTTTACACAATAAGCAGTCAGCCATAATTGGCACTTTTAATGCTTTTCTGAGGACAAGTCTCTGGTCCAGTAAGGACAATATTTAAAAAGAACACGTTTTACACTTTTAGTAATCCCTCTCCTTTGCATCTCTCTCCCCATGTTTCCTATGTACAGATGACCATCCTTCCACCTTATCCATAAATAGGGGTGTCTCAGCTTTGCAGCACAGAGGAAACTGCAATGGAAACCTGGTTAACATGAAACAAATTCACATCTAATTTGCATAAATTCACTTACACTTTTTTATATTAGAAATAACTGTGCACAACCATAATATTTGTTTGTAATTTCTTGATGGATGAACAGAAATTGCTTGCTGTTTGAGTTAATCAGTGATAAAACCATGCAGCTGATCAGCTTTATCTTCATCCTGAGGTTATGGAGGAGATAGGTGTGATTTGCATTTTGTGATGCTACGACCTCATATTTAGCTCTTAGGTTGCAGTTTAGGTATCGTTGCCTTGTAGGGTGCTATAAGTTCCCATATTACTCTTTAATGAAAAATAGAACTTACTTTTTTTAGCATGGAGATCACATACATTAAGGTTCCCTTTAAGGAGGCAGGATTTTACTTTACATTATATTATAAAATAGCAATATCTGCTGAATACTAGTTTTCGTTTTAAGAATAACACTGAGATGATTTTTAAAGAAACACAGATATTCAGTACAAGTGTTTTCTGCACAGTTTATAGGGCAATGGATCAGTTTAATCTCTGGTGAAATAACTTAATTGATTTGACTTTAATAAGTTACACCAGGGAAGAATTTTACCAAATACTTTTTTTTTCTCCAAGTGAGAACATTCTGCTGAGTTCTCTGGGTTTTTTTTAAATACATGATCTTTCATACATAACTTTACCTTTTACACAATAAAAAATATTTGTAGAAGTGTACATAACAATTATACTGTACTGTTCAAACATAATATGCACTCTCATTTTTGCTAAAACCCACATCCAGAAGTTAATGAAATTATTCCATGCTGCTATTATTTTCTGGTTTCTGTTTAACAAAGTGCTTAAATATTTTTATTAAATGCATATTAGCATGAGATGATATGGGAAGCAAGCATTGAAAGGAAATTTTGAAAGTTATTTTGAAGTAAGCATTGAAAGTTATTCCTTAGCAGGGAGCAAATGAAGATAGAGACAGGCATGATCAAGTAGCCACAGCTTTATTAAACTTATAACTTAAACAAAATATTTCCTGTAGACACTCAACTCACTGCTGCTCTGAAGAGGTGAAATTGCAGCAGAATGGAGGGTGGAGCAGGAAGAGGCCCATTTCGACCTGGCATCACTTCATATGGCGATCTCCCTATCACCTACCAGCCAATCCTGATGATTGCAGGCAATCTGATTGCCCAATGGCAGGCCTCCAAACAAGGTGTGGACAGGTAGTTTGTTCTTGGCACAAACTTGGTAGTGGGAAAAGGGGAGTCAGTGGAAAGATACAAAGAGGGGAGTGATGTAATCAAAACAATGAGTCAGGAAGATTATTTTTGCCACAACTTTAAGATTTAAGGGGGAGGGGAGCAAGTTGGGGATTTATCAAGCCCAGAGAGGAGGTGGCTATATTAGTTGAGATGTGAGATAGCAAAGGCCAGGGTAGGGGGTAGTGTTAAGATACTCTTGGTTAGTCTGGTTTACAATTAAGTCTTCTGAAATGTTCCAGTGTAGAATCAGGCAGCATATCTGATACATTATGTTGTCCTAGCCCTTTGTCATTATGTAAATATAACTCCTGTGCTGTCATCAATGATGTGTAATTAATAACACTATGTCAACATAAGTTTTGTCAACATTCAAAACAATAACTTCTTAAACCTTAACTACTCATTGAAATCATCTTGGAACTTTTCACAAACATTTGTCTCTACTCCACATGGCAAACAATCACACACATTTAAATTGCATATCCCTGATTGCTCTAGTATATTTTAAAAAGGGGGTCTAAAGAAAAAAGTTAGAGACTGGAATTATAAATTGGAGTTAACTCATATTGAAGGGGAAAGAAACCAAAATGTCATGAACGGCTTGAATTTTCTATAAGTTACAAAAAGCATTTGAAATTGATCCTTTAACTCAAAACAGAGATTTTCTAAAACATTTTCACCCCTTTTAAAATGAAAATCCAGGTCTAACTTTAAACATGGTGACATTACCACTCCACCATCATTTTACATATATAGAAAGGGAAAACAAACAAAACAGAACATTTTGGAAACTTGGGACCTAATTCTGCTACCATACATAGTGCTTGCTAAGATGACTTCAGTGAGACTAGTCAGAAGTAAATAATACACATGGTAGTGTTTGCAAGATCAGAGCCGGTTTAGTACATATGATCAAGAGAATTTCTAGAAGGTCATAAAGATGGAATAAGAGGAAAAATGCAGGCCAATTATATCTGGAATCAATTCAATATTATGTTTTGTTCAGATGCTGCTTGTCTTTCTATTAAATAGAGTTAAATTGATACGTTATCAGCATGTAACAAAACAACTAGATACGGCATACAATATATTGCCTCATCTTTAAATTGGCTGTACATTGGAGGAGGGGTACAGAGAGAAAGAAGAGTAGTATTCCTTGTAAGTTTTTTAAGTCCTTAAAATTTGAACTTAAAATTAACCTGTCTATCCATTAAATGACAAATAGCTCAGCATGACATCAATATACTGGCATAGTTTTCAGGTTCAAATGACATTTCCATGATGTACTGTACCTGCCTGAAAATAAAATTGAAGGTAAAGGAGTTGTTTTAGCAAAACCAACAGTTTACACTGAGTCAGATACACTGCATCCAAAGTTCAACCATCTCCATGGGAGTTTTATTTTGAATATAATAAATAGGTACAGGTTTGGAACAAGCAAGTATTAGTACATTTCTGTGAGAAAGAAACTTTGTATTAAATAGTATGCTTATGTCTTAAAGTCTAGTACTAATTCATTTGGATGCATTCTGGAGAGAGGGCCTTAGTTAATGAAAAACTGGTTATCCAGAACACCTATATCGAGTCCCACATTTTTTTTTTTATTTTAGTAAATGCTAAATTGACCTTATCTACAAAAAATATCAAGTTAGGCACAAGGACATATAATACAGGAAGTTTTTGGGTGAGTTCATATGTGAATGAATCAACTGTACTGAAAGTATAGAACTGGTCAAAAATGTCAACAAAAATGGGTTTTCAACAAAGAGGAAATTTTTGTAAGAAAATTTGTTTTTGTCCCTTCGCTCCTCCCCCATTTTTTGACCAAAACACCCCACATTCTTTATTTCATTTTGAGGGGGAAAATTCAGTCAATTCACTCTCCTCTTCCACCACCACTATAAAAAGTAAAAAGTTAATGTTTTTCCTCCACTGAAATGAGATTTTTAAAAATTGTTGAACAAAATAAATGTTTAATTCTGAAAATTTTTATAAAAGGAAAGAATTAATGAAAGTTGTTGAATGAAATATTGTATTTCCATTTTTTGTGTGGAGTACCCTCTTTTTGATCAGCGCTACACAAATATCTTTACTGGCAATTATTACTTATATGACCCAGGTCCCACAATCTTTAGTCAGGTAGAATTCTGACAGGAATTTTGTCTGTGTAAGGATTCTACAATCAGTTCCAAATGTAGTCAGAAATGAAGAAGTGACAGCAAAAATAAAATGGGAGATTAAAAACAACTATGATATGAATCATAGCCACAAAGGCCCAGATGCCCAAATGTATTTAGGCACCTAACTCCCATTGATTGTCTTTGAGGATCGGGACCAAAATCCCTTGTATATATTTACTCTATTAACGGTCCTGTGCTGCCCATACTGAAAACAAGGGCAAGCCTTTATTGACTTTAATGGAAGCAGAACTGGACCCCTAAAAAACTGAATCAGATCATTCATTATGGGTGAAATTCTTACATATGTGCCAAGTGCCCTTATAAGACCCTCCACACCACATAAAGCCTGTGGTGGGGCAACATAGAGGCATAGGGGCACAGGTGGAGAGTGAAGGGGCCACACACACATGAGGATCTCCATACCACTGCAGTAAAGGTTTCTGCACCCATTTTACAAAGACTACAGCAAAGGCTAATGTGAAATATTGCAAGGAAGGGGCTATGTGATATAGAATCATGAAGCTCTAGTGGTCCCAAAACATTGTGCAAGTGGTGACAGGCTGTGACTGCCCATAGGCTGGAGGGGTGGCCACAAGAATCCTGACCCCAGGCTGCAAAGGTGAATTTTGGTTCTCAAACCAGTCCTTTCCCATCCCTCACTTCCCTTGCATATCAGCCATGCTCAGGCTAACCATCATTCAGTAACAAGAGAATGTTCATGGAAAAAGGGCATTACCTACAAGAATAGTTATGAAATAAACAGTAAAAGTACAATAAGGAAGTAATTAATTTTGAAATGCTCTGTTATTTTGAAAAAGTACACAAGTTTATTATTGGGTCTGCTTCCCTACTGTGTACTTTTGAGTTAGCATGTGAATGACAGAAAGCCGGCAATTGCCATGTTTATTATAGTATTGCAGAGTCAGATCCCATCCACATGGTACTGTAATTGAGAAGAGATTCACTTTGACCTGACTTTATGCAACTCACTCTCAACTGGATGGCACTCAAGCGTATTAAGGTTACCTGCTCTTTCTAACAAGGGATGTCAGTTTTGAAAGACACAATATCTTTTAGACAAATTTGGACCAAATAGAAATAAGCTTCCCTGTCCTGGCTTTGTTTTAAACTCCTACAAAGCATATTCCCAAGGAAGCACATAAACCTGTTAATGAACCTGGTTTATAAAGACTGAAATTTAAAACCTACTTTCCTGACCTACTATTAAGTATTATTTATAATAGCTCACAGGGGGCCCTGATTAGGGTTGAGCCCCACTCTGCAGGGCACTGTACAAACATCAGAAAGACGGTCCTGGACCATTTTGGCTGGGATTTTCAGTGATGCCTAAGGGAGTTAGGCACCCAACTATCATTGAATTTCAGTGTAATTTGGGAGCCAAACTCTCAGAATCCTCTGAAACTCTAAACCAGAATGGGATGGGACTGTCTTTTGATACATTTGTATCATGCCCAGAACAATAGAGACTACTCTGAGAATGTTAATTTTTAGAACGTCTAATATGCTCAGATAGGCAGTTGTACTACGTTCACCCTTGTACTAATTGGATAGGTGTAGTCTGAAAATCTAAAAGTAACTAAAAGTAAAAAGTAAGAGTCTGGAAATCTAAAATCTAAATCAGTAATTCAAATAGTAGCTAACAGCTTCTATTTTTATTTTGAAAAAGATGACTGCGAATTTTCATGTCGTATGTTTTATACAAGAAAGTGAAACTATCAATAATTTTCCATTATTACACTGAGGAAAAGAAGACTGAAAACAACTAGCTATAGGTATATTTGTAGTTTTATTTATAATGTAACATTCAGCCTCAAAATGAGTATATTATATAGCATGGTTATGAACGCTGTATAAATAGCAGTAGATATACATCAGCCGCCTCAGTAGTTGATAGAGACATATTTATTGTAGGAAGTAATATTCCCATTATCTAAGAATTAATGTTAAACAAAGATAACTCTAATATGTGGAGTTGTGACAGCCTCAGGAAGAATATTTTATATTATCAGTATGATTTTAAATGTGTCATTCCAACACACATAGTGAAACCCTCTGCAACAACTGCCTTCAAAGTAACCCCAAATGGAGGAGTCTGTCTCGCCAAGTAATGAGACTTGGAAGATCTTCTTTGTGAAAATTAAGCAAAGATGTGAAAATACCACAAAGGACATTTTAAAAAGAAAATACAGTTAAACAGCTAGAAAATCTGTACAAGGCCAAGGAGATGATAGCAGTAAGGATGGCCAGTAGAATGAATTATCCCAAATTAAAGAAACAAACAGCAGTTTATTGGGAACTGGAGAAGAGGCAGTTTCAGGCAACACACAGAAAGATTTAATCTTTAGAAGAGAGATCTGAAAATGAACTGAAATCCAACACAGTGTCAGTTTAATACTCAAGTGTACCTTTTGCTGGCTCTTGCCATCTCTAATTATCAGGATCACAAAGAATCCCTCCTAATCCCAAGATTCTTCACCCTGTAACATCTTCCTCCCTTTCCCCAACATCCCCCTCATCTTCACCCCTCTACTCCAGAGTCACCACCAGTCCCCCTAACCGAGCATGATGCCATGATACCCCCCAACCCCCCATTTCCCCAGACTTATCCCCTGGGAATCCCTCCTGTGGCAGAGCCTTTCCTCTCCTCTTCCATGACATGACACACAGTTCCGCTCCCCCACCATCGCGCACAATGCCCCTCACCTCTCACTACCCAGCAGTCGCCTTATCCCCACAGCTCGCCCTCACAGAGCCCCATTCCCCTCCACGATGCTCTTCCCCTGAAGTTCCGCACTGTTCCCCAGGATTGCTTCCCCCACACACCCATGGGCAGCTCGCTGGGATCGCTCCCTCCCCCCCGTGGGCAGCTCCCCGGGATCACCCTCCCACACATCCCCCCGTGCCCAACTCCCCGGGATCGCTCCCCTCCAATCCCCCTCGTGGGCAGCTCACGGGGATCGCTCCCACACACACCCACACCCCCCGTGGGCCGTTCCCCTCCGCTCCCCGTGATCGCCCTCCCGCCCCGCCCCGCCCCAGGTGTGGGAAGCTCCCTGTGCTCCCCGGAATTCCCTCGCCCACGAATACAACCCCCCGAAGCCCGGATCTCTTTTCCCAAGCACCCCACGCAGGGGCGGTCACACGCGCCTCGGCCCATAGGTCGGTTCAGTCCGGCCCCTCTCGCACCTCCAGGGCGGCAGCCGCAGTTCCTGTCCGGCCCCTCTGCCCGGGATTCCATCCCCGCTGAAGGTGCCGCTTGACCCGTGACGTCACCATCACAGGGCTTTCCTTTCCCTGACGGCAATTTCCTCGTCGCGCTGATTGGCTGGAGTCTCCGGCCAATGGGAACGGCGGGGCCCTCCCCCCCCCCAAGGCCCGTGCTGGGCTGGTGCGGCGCAGGCAGGTTCTCCGCTCCCTGGGGAGGGGGCGTCAGGAGAGCGGGGTGAGCGAGCGAGCTCAGGCACCAGGTGGCCCAGGGCTAATCCCGTAAATGTCCGAACAGCTGCCCAGCACCATTTAAAGAGACAGGCCCCTACCACCGCGCCGCGCGTGAGCGGGGCAGGGCAGGCCGGACAATGAGGCTCGCTGCCGCGCGCGGCCTGGGGAGGTCCCGCTATCCCCCTCGCGGTCCCCCACGCGCTGCGGCGGTCCCCCTCGCTGTACCCCATGGGGACGACTCTGGGCCCTGCCTTCTTCCTGCCACAGCACCTGGGGGAGTGAGCCGGGCCATTGTCCTGCCCTGGCCCTGCCAGGCTGTGTGCGTGCCTTGGCGCCCTGAGTGCCCCTGGCAGTGGGGAGGATAATACCTGATAGCCCCTCCCCCCATCCCGCCTTGTCCGGGCTAGTCACACTGAAAGCCCTTCCCTGTGTCTGTGCCCCATGCAGCACAACGGGCCCTGACCTCAGCGAGGGCCTCCTGCTACTGCCTAGGCCAGCTTCTAACAAAATAATAGGAGCCTCCTCCTTCAGCTCTGCCTGGAGGGAAGATGGCCCTCGTGCAGCCAGAGCCCTTCCCTTTCCTGTGAGGAATCCCAGCTGCGGGAGTGGTGCTCTGGGGCTGGCACCCACGTACTTAATGGTAAAGAAAAAACAGGAAATGACACAGGGGTCGTTTTGCGGGGAGACGAGTCCACTTCTAACCAGGAAAGCAGGATGCCACAGAAACAGGGCCCTTAAAGACTTAAACAGCTAAAGACAATATTACAAACTGGCCCTTTTGTGAAGTGACCGCTGTTTTAGAGGTTCAGGTTTATGGGGGGAAAACTATTAGTCATTCCATTAGTTTTTGTTTTGTCTAGATGCAGACACTGCACTCGTTTAACCTAAACCCCACATAGATACGCTCTTACTGCGTGTTAGTCTAAACCTGGTCCTAATCAACTTAAGCTAAATCAAATGAAAGCAGCTTTAGATCATTCTAAGCGTGCCACAGAGCCTTCTGCACCAGGTTAACTGATTTTAAATCTCACACTTTTAGTTTAACTGCTGCAATTGTGCATGTAGACAAGCCTGTGGTCTCATTTTCTCCCATTCCACAAAAGGGATGGTCAGGGACAGATTGTGTTACTGCTCCACTGTGCAGGAAGCAAAAGAGGAAAAAACTGAGACAGGTTTCTTGTACATAAACACAAGTCCTTCCCTTCCTCCTCCAATTATCTACTGCTATAGTAATAATGTAAAGAAAAAATAGAGAAGTATACAAAAAGCAGCAGCACCCTTTCTTGGCAGGGTGTAGGATGAAAAAGGAAGTTATGGTAATGGAAACATTGGTATGTAATTTTTGCTTGTCTTATGTCTCACTTTTCCCATTTCGTGAAAGTCTGTCAGAAACAGATGGATGTAAGAAGCACCATATAGGAGAAGGAATTTTTTAATGGAACTTAAAACACTTTCCAAGCAAAGGTGGGGTCTGGAGTTAGTAGATAGCAGATCCAGTTGATAGGATGTTATAAATGTATGGAGTGTCACTTGCCACTGTACATACACCAAAGGAGTGGCACTAATTTGAGGGTCACTTCCACTTCGTCCCCCAGTGTTTTTGTACTTGCTCAAGGTTCCATAGGCCATGTAGCCAGGGGGAAGGAAAGCACATGACCCAGCCACTTTCAATCAGTGGTCCCATACTAAATAAGTATGGGTGCTGTCAGTGGTTTTGAGCACTGCTCTGGCTGTGTGGGCACCACAATGTACAGAGGGAAGGGCGGTTGGGCCAGATTTCAGTGAGTGATCTGGCACGTGGGGAGTCTGTTCCTGTATGATGGAGCACAAGAGAGTCTGCTGAGAACTTGACACTGGCTAGCACCAGCTCATGCACTGTGTGCTTAAGAGAGAGGGATGACTCCTCAGATGAGGGGAGACCTGGGGTCCCTATTAGGCGGGGGGATGAGTGAAGACAAGATCTGCAGGAGGCAGGGACTGGAATTTGCCCCCACCCCATCCTGTGAAATATCTAAATTGGGGCTACTGCCTCAGAAAGATGCCTCACTTATCACTGTACAGGAAGGAAAGAGACTTCTAGCAGTGGTTCCTGACAGTCATGTCAGGAGGGAGCTTTGCCTGTTCCTGCACTAGACAAATTTATTCCACAATCCATCTGGCAATGGTAGTCTTGCCATTTCAGAGCACGGTAGATCAAAGGACACTCGGCAAATATTAGTGTGTGGCAGCAGAGTCTACACAGACACTTAGTACACAGCAGGCTAGTTTGGGTAGATTTATACCCCAGCTTTCCAAACTAAATATTTGTGTAGACAAGCGGTTAGCAGCTTTTCCTCAATGGCAGCCCTCAAACCTATTGAACAACTTAAACCTTTCCTGAGGAGAACATAGGGAAAACTTAACTCATTTGACATCCCAGAAAAGTAGTTTTGTGTCCTGAGCTGTACAGAGGCTGGAATCATAGAATATTAGGGTTGGAAGAGACCTCAGGAGGTCATCTAGTCCAATCCCCTGCTCAAAGCAGGACCAACACCAACTAAATCATGGCAGCCAAGGCGTTGTCAAGCCGGCCCTTAAAAACCTCTAAGGATGGATTTTAATTGTCCCCAGGGCCCTATTGGAGACAATTCTCTAAAATCTATTACTATCAAAGATGTTTTGGGGCTGGCAGTTATTAAGGTCGAAAGGACTGAAAAATTGTGCTCTCTCTCACTAATACCTCTCCATATCTACCATTCTTTCCAGGGAAAATGATGTTTTTTAGCCTTTTTCACAAAGATGAACACAGAATTTCATATTAATGAACATATTGTTCTTCCAGCCTTCTATACTACTCAGGACACAAAGCTACTTTCCTTGAATGTCAGATGGATCTCACTGTGTTAATAGGGTAATGCTAGACCTTTGTAATAAGAATGAAACAAAGATGGGAGCTAATAAGGCCGTGTGAATATGAGATGGCTGAGGCATGAACTCTTAAGGGCTCTAAAGTCCTTTTTTAAATCTTGACTTCTTACTGACAAGGACATTCTACAGGTTTAAGAATGAGCTTCTCTAGAGTACACCACCCAGAGTGGGTGGGATTTAGGGCAGGTCTACACTACAGCGGGGATCGATCCACCGGCAGTTGATTTAGCAGGTCTAGTAAAGACCCACCAAATTGCCTGCAGATCACTCTCCAGTCGACCCCTGTACTCTGCCCCTGACAAGAAGAGTAAGGTAAGTCAACGGGAGATTTTTCTCCCATTGACCCCCCATGGTGTAGACCCTGCGGTAACTCGACCTAAGGTATGTAGCTGGAGTTGCATATCATAGGTCGACTTACTGCAGTAGTGTAGACCCAGTCTTAGTAGGAGTTTAGAAGGGAGGAGATGGAAACATTCCTGAAAAGCCGGGGGCTAGAGGTAATCCGAGATGAATCCAATATGGGAGCAGAGGTAGAGAGAGGTTTCTGAAGGAGAAATCACTGCTCTCCCCCAAGCTTCACCCTGCAGAGGATGCAGGTACAGGAAAACTGAAAGGTTAACAGGTCTCTGAGCAGACAGAACAGCTTGCTCCATTAGCAGATGTGAGATCAGACCCTGCAACAACCCAGAAAAATAAAGATTGATACTGGATCCCTAAATTGCTCCTTCTGTGAACTCTGTTGCTCTCAGCAGAGGACTTACATACAGAATGAGTACCAGCTTTCCCTTATGCATGGATCCTAACTGGCTTCAGTGGGAGTGGCGGGGGGGGGGGGGGAGGAAGGAGGTTCTGGGATACCTATTCTCTCTCTCTCTTTTTTTTCCTTTAAAAATTCTAGGGGAAATAAAAAAAGAATGCAAATCAGAAGGAAGAGAGTAGGCAGAACAGGAAAAGTGAGGCAAGGGCTCCTTTCATGTTGGCTGGAGTCTCCGGAACTGGAAGCAGATGGGGGCTGTTCTTGGGTGAGTTTCACTCACAATTTCTTTGCATCATTGTTTTCTGGTAAATGGAGTCCTAATACTGTATATGTTCCTGACACTACCTTATGTAGGATGGGAGACGATGGATACCCACCAAAGTTTTATATAGAATCTGTCATACAAAGTATCTTTAAGAAAAAATGCTCTAAATAGATTGCAAAACAAAAACTTGCACACAGACAACTGTGACTTTAATGAAGATGCAGATAGGAACTATTAGAGAGAAGGCAAAAATCACATCTCTGTAGGTCAGGGACTGTCCTATTATGTGTTTGTACAGTGCCCAGCACCATGGAGTCAAGGACCAACAGGTGCTACGGTAATACAAATAATAGTAGATACATAGATTCCAAGACCAGAAGGGACCATTGTAATAATTTAATCTGACCTCCTGTGTAACATAGGACACAGAATTTCCCCAAAATAATTCCTAGAGAATATATTTTAGAAAAACATCCAATCTTGGAGAATCCACCACGACCCTTGGAATATTGTTCCATTGGTTAATTACACACTATCAAAAATCTATGCCTTATTTCCAGTCTGAATTTGTCTAGCTTTAAGTTCCAGCCATTGTACTGTGTTACTCTTTTCTCTGTTAGATGGAGTCCATTGTTAAATATTTGTTCCCCATGTAGATACTTAAAGACTGTAATTAAGTCATCCCTTAACCTTCTCTTTGTTAAACTAAATAGGTTGAGTTATTTGAGTCTATCAATATAAGGCATGTTTTCTAATACTTTGATCATTCTCGTGGCTCTTCTCTTCACCTTGTCCAATTTATCAACATCCTTCTTGAATTGTGGGCACAGGAAATGGACACAGTATTCCAGAAGCAATTACATCAGTGCCAAATTTCTATTAGAGATTCCCCTGTTTATACATCCTACCCAGGACCCCATTAGCTGTTTTGGCCACAGTGTTGCACTGGGGATTATCCATCACGACCCCCAAATCTTTTTCAGAATCAACACTTTCCAGGATAGAGTCCCCCATTCTGTAAGTATGGCTTACATTCTTTGTTCCTAGATGTATATTGTTTTTGCCCATTTTTCCAAGTTATCCAGATTGCTCTAAATCAGTGACCTGTCCTTTTCATTATTTACCACTCCCCCAATTTTTGTGTAATCTTCAAGCTTTATTAGTGATGATTTTATGTTTTCTTCCAGGTCATTAATAAAACTGTTAAATACCATAGAGCCAAGAACTTATCCCTGCAGAACCCAACTGGAAACACCCCCTCTTGATGATGATTCCTCATTTACAATTGCATTTTGAGATTATCAGTTAGCCAATTTTTAATCCATTTTATGTGTGCCATGTTAATTTCATATCATTCTGTTTTTTTAATCAAAATGTGTGGTACCAAGTCGAACACCTTAGAGAACTTTATTACCATTATCAACCAAACTTGTAATCTCATAAAACAAAGATCTCAAATTAGTTTTTCAGGATCTATTTACCATAAAATCATGTTGATTGGCATTAATTTCATTACCCTCCCATCATTCTTTATTAATCAAGTCCCACATGATGTGCTACGTTATCTTGTGCAAGCTCTATGTCAGGCTGACAAGCCTATATTTACTTGAGTCATCCTGTTTACTCTTTTAAAAATTGACACAGCATTAACTTTTTTCCAGTCTTCTAGAAGTCTTCCCCAATGTGCTAAGACTTATTGAAAAGTCAGCATTACTAGTTCAGTAAGCTCCTCAATCAGCAATTATAAAACTCTGGATGCAGGTTATCTGGACCTGGTTATTTCAAAATGTCTAACTTTAGTAGCTTCTGTTTAAGATCTTTCAGAGATACTAGCAGAATGGAATGAGTGTAATCACCACAATGAGACTATATCATCTGTTTTTTCTCCATATACAGAATATAAATATTTATTAAACATTTCTGCCTTTTCTGTATTATTAATAATAATTGTGTCTCTTCCAACTAGTAATGGGCTTACACCATTGTTAGGATTCTTTTTGTTCCTAATATATTTTAAAAACTCCTTATTGTTTTTATCACTGCTGTCCCTATATGTATCCTTGTATCCCTTTGCCTCCCTTATCAGTTTTCTACAATTCCTAACTTCTGATTTATATTCATTACTATCAACTTCCCACTTTCTTCCATTTGTTACATATTTTTCTTTTTTATTTATTTTTATAGCTGCTTTCACTTCCCCTCTAAAGACACTTGTGGGATTGTGTCTTTTTGGGCAGCTAGTAAGGTGTTCTTAAATGATTCCCAATTATCATTAACATTTTTCTGATTAAATTCTTCCTCCCAGCTCATTTGGCTTATAATTGTTTTCAGCTTTGTGAAATTGGCCCTACTACAACACCAATTATATACATTACTGGTCTGGAGTTCATTTAGGTTGTAAACTATAATTGTGATCAAGTCATGATCTTTGTACATAAATTACTATTAATATTTAGTTCTGTGATCAGAAGTAAATGGGTGGAGGAAGAGAAATGGCAGAAGTCCTGCATTGCCACAGGAAAGAAAAAGAGGAATCAGAAAATTCCACAAAATTCACCCACAGGAGAAAAGAGTTTGTGGTTTCACAAAGGACAAGGCGTGTGCCTTTGAATCCCAACCCTAGAAATCCTAGAGCATCTGTGTGAATGGGCTAACACCTTCAGCACTGTTACTGGATACCTTACAGCTCAGATTCTTCAGGTGCTGCTAATTATTAGATTTCCCCCACCATACTTGTGCCCTACTGCCCCTTTGAGGTCTTGTCTATAATTTAGATTTTCATCACAGTGGTAAGACTGCTTGAGCTCTATCTATGCTAGTGCTTACAGTGTAGCTGCACTGTTGCAAAAAACAGGTACCAATTACTCTAATATAGTCACAACTTGAATGAAGTAGGCAACACAGTTGAATACCCCCAGATTTGGAGGAGAGCAGACTAAAGTAGGACACTTGGCTCCTAGTTACAATGCTAGCCCTTCTCCTTCCCTCCCGACACACTCCAGACTCAGGGTTTCCTGAGGGGAAGAAGAGCAGACCACTTTGGCTCCAAGCCCTTTGCACCTTTTAATCAAGCATCTTTTCTCCTCTCCACTCCACATAGCAGAGAAAGATGGGACCCCATTCACAGTGTAAACTAAAAAGGTATTGTTTCATGTGATATTGGAATACAACCCTTTCAGAGAGCTAGGGCACTACAAGTAAAACCCCCTCTCTCCTGTGTTGCCTCACGTCTGCCCCCCCTCCATCCTTTAACAACCCCCTCCAAAAAACAATTGGACAGAGGGGGTCCAATTGACATAGGGAACAGGAGAGAGTAAATAATAGAGAAGAGTGAAATGCAGAAGATGCAATGGGGAACACATGAGGAAGAATCTTTGGAGTTTGGAAAACCAGGTGGTTCATCTGAGTTAGATTCAGAAATGTAGATAAAGCCAGTGAAGGTACCAGAATTATTTAGTAAATCAGCACCACAGATCACTATTGTTTCTGCCTTCCATGAAGTGCTGATGTAGCAGGGCAAAGCCCACCCAGTCCTGCACCATCTCTATGTGCAGTGGGATGTGTGGGCTCGGTCCCTTCCCATAGGTGCTGGAACTAAGGGTGCGGAGGGTGCTGCAGCACCCCCGGCTTGAAGTGGTTTCCATTATATACAGCAGGGGTGGCCAACCTGTCGCTCCGGAGCCACATGCGGCTCTTCAGAAGTTAATATGCGGCTCCTTGTATAGGCACCGACTCTGGGACTGGAGCTACAGGAGCCAACTTTCCAGTGTGCCGGGGTGCTCACTGCTCAACTCCTGGCTCTGCCCCCACTCCACCCCCTCCTCTGAGCCTGCCGTGCCCTCGGTCCCCTCCCCCCGAGCCTCCTGCATGCCACGAAACCGCTGATCAGTGGGGCTGCCGGTGGGTGGGAGGCGCTGGGAGCGGGATGGAGGAGCTGATGGGGGGCTGCTGGTGTATTACAGTGGCTCTTTGGCAATGTACATTGGTAAATTCTGGCTCCTTCTCAGGCTCAGGTTGGCCACCCCGATATACAGGGGTTACAGTTTGGTTCAGTGGCTCTCAGCAACCCCATTAAACAAATTGTTCCAGCAACCCTGTCCCTTCCCCTCTCTGCATTCTCCACCAGGACACGAAGCAGCTTGTCTGATAGGACAGCAGTCTGTGCTGAGCTACCCTCCTCCTCCCCTTGCTCCCTGGGTCGGGCTCTCTTCCACTACCACTCCCAGGCTCACACCTGCAGGCAAAACAGCTCCTGACTGCCTGCCTCCACAGGATGGGATTTCTCATGTGATTTCTCAGCTCTACTCCAGCTGCCAGCAAAAGTCCAGCCAAAGTCAGCAAGTAAGTTTCAACTTTCCCCATGTCCCCCCCTCCAGAGGTGATGTGTGGGGTGGTCATATGCCCCCCGCAACCTTAATATTATGGCCCCCCCACCATCAAGATTTATGCATCATCTCCGCTAAAAGGTTTTCAGCGGTAGAACAGTATAAAGTTAGCATAGATCTACAAAATAATCTTAGAAGAGGATTTATTTTATTTATTTTTAATTTTAAACAGCAAGCACCATATTTTGTCTCATGGACATCCTTTCCCTCACAACATATATTACATCCCACTTACTCAAATCAAACCAAAATGGAAGTGGTACAAGAAGCCATTTACTGCCAAATACATACAAAGCAAGTAAAACATTACAGTACATGGAAATAAAATTACTTTGTAGAACACTTTATATTTTCAAAATGTTCTATAAGTATTCATATAGGTATAATTCATTCTATTGAAGCTTCCTTAATTTAAAGCAATGAATTTAAGAAACCTTTTTTAGATCTTGACTAGATCTAGAATTTAGCTTATGAACATTTTGTGATCAACTAGTTGTCCAACCTTTTATCAACAGATTTAACATGGTCACATATTTCTTTTTCAGGAAGCTATTGGAAAAAGAGGTTACTTACTTTATGTAACTAACGTTCAAACGATTGTCTATTTGTATTCCAGTCTTGGGTGTTTGCATATCTCTACACCAGAGATTAGAATTGTTTAGAACAGCAGTGTTTGTTGGCCCATGTCTGTGCCCTGCCTGCCCTGATGCCCCTCTTCTGAAGGTATAGAGGGGCAGGACATTTAAAGGGAGTATAAAACTATTGGAATATCAGGTTTCCAGCCACTCTGCTGCTACCAAAGAAGGCGAACATCCTTGAGTTTAACAACATGGCACTCCTGTTTCCATTAATTAGCATGGCTACGGATAGATCTGCTAAAATGTTTTCATTGCTATAATTCTGTAAAGCTAGCTTTGTGTTTATATTCTCCTAGGCCATAGTTTTCTATAGTAAAAATGATTTCAAAGCTTAAGGGGGGAAGTCAACACATGTTAAAATATAGAGAGTTTTAGAACTAAAATACATTTATTTATGTTTTCTGACCACGGACTTGTACAGATTCTGCCCCTGAAGTTCTTCTTGCTGTCAAGTTTCACAAACAAGCACCTAGAAATTAATTATGCACATCACCGCTTGGATGTAGAGGCCAACTGTTCCCCATGAATTTGGCTATTTAGGGCGGTGGCTCTCAACCAGGGGTACATGTACTCTTGGGGGTACGCAGAGGTCTTCCAGGGGATACATCAACTCATCTATATATTTGCCTAGTTTTACAACAGGCTACATAAAAAGCACTAGCAAAATCAGTACAAACTAAAATTTTATAGGGATAATGACTTGTTTATATTGCTCTTTATACTATACACAGAAATGTAAGTACAATATTTATATTCTAGTTGATTTACTTTATAATTCTATGGTAAAAATGAGAACATAAGCAATTTTTCAGTAATAGTGTGCTGTGACATTTGTATTTTTATGCCTGATTTTGTAAGCAAGTAGTTTTTAAGTGAGGTGAAACTTGGGGGTATGCAATACAAATCAGACTCCTGAAAGAGGTACAATAGTCTGGAAAGGTTGAGAGCCACTGATTTAGGGTACTTTAGTACATTTTCTCAATATCTTCACCTAACTTGTTCACAACTTTAGCTTGTATTAGTGCCTTTTTAAATGGTTCCAATGCTTGAACAGTGCAAATTCAACAAGTCCTCCTTTTTTATCTGTTTTTTTAAAGATTTTAAATAAATTAGTTTAACAGAAGTTATGTTCTCTTTCAATCACGAGTTGATCTGTTCCATCTTTCACTTACCTTCTCTAAACAGAAGCTGTTTCTGTGAGCCCGAGAGTGCTAATCCTTCCTTAGTTTCAGTTTCTGCCTTCAGAAGTAAGGAGTAAGTTTAACTGCAATGTTGTCCTCTTGAATACTCTTCTGTTATCCACCTTTTTTATACACAATCGCATAGAGATGAAGGGTGTCCTCTCCTGCAACTAAACTTAGTTTCTCTAATTGCTCTTCAGTCATAATCAGAGAGATCCTATATGTTTCTTCAATTATCCCGTATCCTGTCTGCTCAATTAATAGTTCCCTCTCAGTTGCCTTATTTTCTTCTGATCTATGCTCTTTAGCATCCTGCCTCCTAATATCTGTTTGACCAACCCTGACAAATAGTGAGCATCCCCAGTTTCCACCAAAGTCAGTCCATATTTCTGGGCTTTCCTTGGCACACAGAAATGAAGGGGGACCATTGAGGCCTACCAGGTTACAGTAAGTACACCATAACTCTTCCTACTCTCCCTCCCCAAAGAAGTGAAAGACTGACTTTCTCCCCATTTATAAATATGTCCATCAGTGGCTCCAACCTCTATGGGAGGTATACTGTGAGCAACCCCATCTACATTCTAGAAGAAATAGGGCTCTGTGACTTCAACACACGCTGATCCATTGCTTCACGTACACCTGCATACTGACACAGATGTAGTTTTACAAATGATAAGAGAAACAGGTAAGGTACCATCCAAACTAATTTGTAACAATATGCTACTTAGACTACATGCTGGTTAAAACATTCAACTAGAATGATTTTCTCCTCTCCTTATTTTACCTCTTTCAAAAATATAGGATCAAATTATTTATTATCTGTCAAGTCAGGAGATCAGACACATATTCCATTGTATTTCCTATAGCAAGTTTCAGAAGTGTTCACTACCCTGATAGGAAGGCCTAAAGTGTGAAGGTTGCAACCAAGGGCACTATTTTTTAAGTGAGCAATATATCTATATAGAATAGTGATTTCCTTAATCAAAGCTCCCCTGACAGCAGTATTCCCCTTTAGATTTAGATAAAACTGATTGCTTAGTGTGTCATTTTACCTTCCCCAGCTTGGATTGCCTGCAATAAGGTTGTCATAGTTATAGTCTCTTTACTCAAGCTGATCCTTCAGCAGAACACTTTTTCAGCTGTTAAGGAAAGCAGGCAATAAATGTCTGGCTTAGCCCCTCCTTTTCTGGAGCCAGAGTAGAGTAATATGCTGTAATTGGTTTTCCACGTTTGCCAAGAGTCTGTTTCCTCTTATCCACAATATTTAACGTAGGTCTTGTAATAGCTCCAAAAATAATAAAACCTGTCCCAAAAATAAAAACGATAGATCGACAACATGCTGCTTTTGTCGTGGTCTTGATTTGGTTAGATTGTTAGTAGTTTTTATTGCCAAATGGTGTGGTTTCTTTCATGCTCAGCAAACCTAGTAAAGACATTTCATCAGCTACTTATATGGCAGTGACATGGATTATTTACAAACTGGGACTTCGATACGATAATAAAACAAATTACTACTGTATATTTTTAATAAGGTTAGCACATAGCTATACGGCAGAGGAACTGTAGTTTGGCAGGGGACAGGGAGGCATTAACTCTCTAGGAACATAGGTGTTTATAGTGTAGTCTTCTGCATGGTTCCTAACAATTAACATTAGTGCAGGTTTACATTAAAGAAAACCTTGATCTTTCCAGTACTGAATGGGAAAAACAGAAGGAAATAGATTATGTCCCCCACACAAGCAAAATCATGCATACATTATATGAGAACACATAGCACCCATGCAATTCTTCACCTGCTACATGATTACAACCAGGAGGAGAAAGATGCATTCCTTGTCTCACATGCTAAATTGAAATATGGGCTACATTACCTACAAAGCATAGAAGTAATTGGTCTAGTGTAGTAGGGTTGTAGAATAACATTTTACTGGTTGGACTCCAGCTCCCTAACTCTGGTGTGGGAGTTCTGCTTCTCAAAATCAGTCGTTTTAGTGTCTTCTTCTGCCTGGCTCTTAGAACCACTTTGTATAAGTCACTTAGGAAGAACATTGAACAGAGGTATGATAGGAATTGCAGAGGAGTAGGTGTGTGAGCAGGACAAAAGCTCCTAAACTGTAATAAGGCAGGATCAGCCAAAGGAAAAGGACTTTTTTTTGCAGGGGAAAGGGGGAAAGAAAGGGGCTTGAAGGAGTGGTAGAACGGGGGCAGAATGGAAGAGGATAAACAAAATAAGTTGAAGATGAATAGGAGAGTATATAGGAAGAAAATAAAGTGGAAATAGACAAAACAAGAAGAAAGCTGTGACTAAATTCATCCTGCCAGAAAAAAAGAGCCTTTAGAGTAACTGACAGAAGTGCCACCTCACACTAAGCTAATTCAGGCCCTGGGAACTGTGGGAGAACTTGACCCAAGGTAAGAAAACTGAAGGCAAAAAGTAGCAAGGGTAAAGGGTGGTTGGGGTTCTTACATTTGGATTAAAATACTTCAATCATAATAAATTTTTAAGCCATTTTCTACTTCAGAAGCCACTATTCCTTCCCTGGAAAGCCAACTCCAGTTCTTCTGTTGATATTTCTGTTTTCTCTCCTACATATCCTCTCAGTTTTGTAATTATAAGCAAGCGACACTGTTAGTGTCTGATTACAGCTCTGCCAGCCTAGGTTCCCAAGGGGTTTTTCCAAAGGGGGTTTTGGCACTCCAACTCTCTCATAATTGAAGACTACTGTATACAAGAATGCAGAACTTTAAAAATGTATGCTTTTTAGCATAAAACTAGTATGACAGTGTCCTTTTAAGAACAATATGATATATAAACCTTGTGGTCAACACTACTGTGCATGAGGCATATTCAAATAGTCAGAGTAACAGAACTGGGAAAGCATGTATCATCATCTTCTCTTTTCTCCCCAGTGCTAAGGTTGGGTGGGGCTGAGGTTACGAGCAGATTCTATCAACAGCTGTTTAGAGCCACCATTTGAGCCTGTTGCGGGGGTTGCCTGGATAGTTTTATATACTGTTATACTACCTTCTCCTTGAATGGCCATGGTCTCTATCACCATGCACTCTTCCACTGAGAACAATTTTAGGCACTCTGCATGGGGTCATTCTAGCAAACCATTGTAACTGATGTGTTTTAATGATTGTTGTCTTGCATTGCACTTTCTATCTTCTACAAATGTCAGCATTTCTTAATCTATCAAGTCTTATCATATCTGCAATACAGTACAGATACCTCATTTCAAATGTTTGCAGCTTTTGCTCCAGATGCTTTGTCAGTACCGAAGTTTCATAGCTGTAAAGTAATGTGGGTAATCATGGATACTGATTTAAGGTTCTAAACATTTTTATTCAGGGATGCAAATGTTCTGCTGTCAGTAGCTATCCACTTTTCATCATAACAACCCCTGTGAACTGTGAAGACTCCAGTTTTCACCTCAGACCACTTTGCCAGCTTGTCATTGACACTTATTACATGCCTATGCTATACAGAATCTGCAGCATTTGAATCAGCTTGCTGATAAACCATACCACTTCAGTACTTTCCAGAGCATTTCTTTATTAACGGCGTTGAATGCATTTCTTAAAGTCAATGAATGTGCAAAACAGGGGTGCATTGAACTCTGCGTCTCTCCAAGATTTGATTAAAAGCAAATCTCTGATCTGCGGTGGAACGTCCAGATCAAAAGCAAGCTTGTGACTCAAAAAAGGATTTCCTATGCTCTTTTCATTTGGTTGAGAATCACTTGCTAGGAATGCTTATAAGACTTATTCCTCTGTGCTTATTGAAATCCGTTGGGTCACCCTTCTTAAAGAGCAATGATTGAGCATTGTCAGTCTTCAGGAACTTCACCCTTTGTTCAAATGAGGTTAAATAGTTTGCAAAGGACCATGACTTTGCCTCTTCCTCCATGTTTTAACACTTCAGGTGGTATACCATCTGGACCTGACTGCAACTTCAATTTCCATTTCCAATATCTGCTGCTGTTCTTCGCGGTAGCCTTCACAGTTGATGGCCTCAAGGACATACAAATCAAATAGCATCAAAAGGGGGAAAAAAGACACATTTGGATAAGAAATGGGGTATTCCTTGTAACTGATCTGAGATGGATTGAAGTCATGAGGGCCCAGCAGTAAATACTGACACCCATTTAGTGTAAAAACCTAAATATGCAATTTGATTTTACTCTGTTATGCATGGGATTATAAATAGGACAAACTACTTCACAAAAAAACCCACCCTTTCCTAGTTATATCTACGTATCTCTAACAAAAAGTTTAGAGACAGAGGAGCCATTCTATTGTAGAGATTGGGTTTGGGATTTATCTGGTGTGTGAAGCTTTTAAAAACATGTTTGCTCTTAAACTGAAAATCAGGAGCAGGTTTGTCTCAGGTAAAAGTGAGTTAGCAAGCATGAATTATGAACAGCTCAAGAAGGAGAAGCTCCTAGGCTTCTGTGTGCAGTGAGATCTGACTGCTGATGATCAAAAGAAATCAGAGCTGGTGACCATGACGCACGATGGGGCATGTGCTTCAGACATAGGGCCAGAAGGGGTCCCTTTTTTTTCCTGTAGGGCTTGTAGGTGATGAAGACGACAGGGCCACACAGGATCTAGCAAACGTGGCAGTGATGGTAAGAGGTCCAAAGCAATGGAGGCTGAAGTAGAAAGATGGATGGAGCTGGGGGTCAGACATCAGAGTGAGCAGACAGAGCTGGAGCAAGAGAAGCTTGCTAACCAGGACAAACAGGCTGCAGACAGGAGAAGACAGTCAAGTCATGCCCATGGGACCCAGGACATAAGGGTGTGCCTGATCAGAGGCTAGCAAGCAAACAGCTATGGGTATATTACCTGCAGCCCTTAGTCAACATGGACACTGAAGAGGTTCTAGGATTCTGATTGTAGGAATCTGGGGAAGTTATTTTTCTTGATACGTAATTTTCTGTAATTATGTAACAGGGTGAAACCCTGAGGGCTCAGGAGGAAACCCGCCATAGTCACACTCAGTGGCTGAGGGGGCAAACTTGATGTCTACCCTCACCAGGGAAACAGAGTCAGTGCTGAATGTTTGTGGTGAAGAATCCTGCTAGAAGCAGTGAGATAGTGGTTCAGCTAAGAGTTGTTATGGGTAAGGCTATGTTTTAGTTATGGGTATTTTTAGTAAAAGTCATGGACAGGTCATGGGCAGTAAACAAAAATTCACGTCCCATGACCTGTCCAGAACATTTACTATACACCCCAGACTAAAACTTGGGGGATGGCTTGGCAGAGGCTGGGGCAAGTTCCCTACCTAGCTCCTGGGAAGCGATGACCTCTAGCTCCAGACGCGGTGACCTCTGCTCCACCCCAACCCTGGTTCTGCAGCTCCCATTGGCTGGGAACCATGGCCAATGGGAGCTGCGGGGGCGGTGCCTGCACCTGCAGGCAGATGCAGCAGGTGGAGCTTGGAGCTGAGGGAAGGGAATTTCTGTCACCTGGGGAGTGCCCCTGCCCCAGGTAAGCACCGCCCCATGCCTCAATCCCCAGCCCTGAGCCCCCCATATCCAAACTCCTGCTGCAGGGGGTCGAGACTGCCCCAGCAGCAACTGGTGTGGCTGGCCCAGGGGCTGCCTGAGCTCCCAGGCCAGCCGCACGGGCCGCTGCAGAAGTCCTGGAATCCATGACCTCCGTGACAAACACAGAGCCTTTGTTATGTGCCAGTTCAGGGCAACTGCACTTGTATTCCCTCTCTGTGGTCCACCATGGACACCCACTCTAGGCTCCTGGCTCCTCAGCTTGAGCAGGGACCCATATCTGTCTCCCTTCTGACCGGGGTTTTTCTGGTTGCACGGTTTCCTGCCTACACAAGGATATCCCCTGTAAGACCCACTGACTAAAAGGCCAGCATCTGTGCTTTGTTTTCTCTCTGAAGGCAGTGAAGAGGGTAATTGCCCTCAGCTGCAAGTTACCACACAGCTCTTCCTAGGTACATGCAGTTATTCTTAAGGTGAAAGCATTACAGAAAAAACATATTAAAAAACATGTTCCTATATGCATGCTAACAGCTTACAAGAGGTCACTGCTCAGTCTTATGGGGCTCCAGTAGGTCAAATCCTTCCACCCCCTCCCCAGGGATTGGGAGCCCCCTTGGACAGAAGGTCCTGTTTGTTTGCTGGATCAGAAAGAAAGCCCTAAATCAGTGTAAACTCAGGCTATTTATCCAAAAGGCCTGCCTTTGTCTGTTGGTCTCTGCAGAATCCAGTTTAAACTAGTATATGCAAACCTCTCCAGGTGGTGCTACTTGTCTGGTGGTGTTACAACCTGTGTCTTCTTAGCATATGAGCAACATGCCTCAGGTGGTACGTAACCAGCATTCATCATCGAATTTGGTGAGGTGGTTGAATCATTAGCTTCCCTGGCTTGGGCTGGGCACTGAGGCGTGTGATGTGAATGCTGATCCATGCCCCGCACAACCTGAGTCAACGTGCCTAATCACCCCCAATGTGCTGAGTTCCTGACGAAGCTGTGGTCATCCTCTCCCATGGAATACAATCCCGCATCCACAATGATAGAGTAACTTAATACAGTAAAATCTCCCAACGATAATACAGAAAATGGCCATATTGTTCACAGGCCAGAACTCTGCTGGGACTGCGAAGACTGTAGTACAACCAGAAGGTGTGGTGGCCAACAATCCTGCTGGGAGTGGTGAGCCACTGATACAGTTAGAAGATGCCAGAACTCCACTGGGAGCAGAGAAAGTGGGCACAGCTAAAAGGTGCTGTGATTCAAATATCCACAGGGAAAGGCAAACTGAGGCGAGGCCAAGAGGTGATGTATGCCAGCGCTCCTCTGGAATGAGGGAGACTGGGTAGTAAAGAGTGCTGACAAATTCATGATACCTGGCAAAGGATGGAGAAATCCCCAGAAGGATGTGAGGCAACCGCTAGGGGAAGTGTAGATGGGAAAGAGGGGGAAAGATGCCTTTTACTTTATAGTTTGTGTGGTCATTTGAGATATAATTAAAGCTGATGGGATGGGGGAAGGAACACACCTCTCCCCACAGGGGTATGAACACAGGAACTGACCTATAATGGCATGAAACTGCATATTGGTACCATCATTGGAATTGTTTAATGACAACGTATGAAGTTCAAATTAATAAGTAGTAACAGCAGATGCTCTGTCTAGAAGTGGAGTGCCTGTTCATCCTGAGATACTTGTCACATCCCCTGCTTTATTCTTGTTTGAAAGGGGGAGAAACGTGACAAATTGGGAGTTCTGTCTAGACGATCATAGTAGTGAATGATTTTATGAAGTTGTACCATGAAATGACTGTCATAGAAAGCAGGGGTACTGGAACAAAGGGGGGCCATGTCCCCTCCTTTAAAATGTGGGAGGGCCATACCTACACAATTTTTAAAATGGGCATAGTTTGAGGGCACAGGCCCACATTGCCACCACAAACTGCAAACTTCAGGCAGGCACAGAGCACCAGTGGCAGCCCCCACCCCAGTGCCAACCTCTTCCCGGTGGTTGGGGGTGAAGTGGGCCTTATCCCCTCCATGCCATGAGGCCAAGCTCCTCTCAGCAGCCCTGCCCCTCCTCTTCCACTCAAGGCCACGCATGAAGCTGGAGCTGTGCAGTGGTAAGAGCTGCTCAGGGAGCCCAGGACCCTCCAGCTGCCCTGGGTGGTGCGCCCTAGGGGGCCATCCCCCCTCAGAGTAGGTGGAGGGTCCAGGGCTCCACACAGCAGCCCAGGCTCTCTGGGCGGCTCTTACCACTGAGCAGCTCTAGCTTGCTCAGGGCCTGGGGGAGGGAGGAAGAGGAGGAGCAGAGGGTGGGGCCATGGAGAGTAGCAGGGCCTCATGCCCCCCCCCCTTCGATCAACATTCCAGCAGGCCTGATAAAAAGCCTATATGTACATAGATCAGCCTTGAGTTAGCAGGATTGCATCATGACTCTGCCAGGCCAGAGCCAATGTTGAATGATCAGCATTCAACAATGGCTCATTCAAGGTAAACCACTTTGGCACAGTGCGTTTGCTGCAGCTGGAAGGAGACACTTCCTCCTCTTAACTGAAAGGAGGTGGGCTTGGAACAGAATGGAAAGTTAGCAGGTGACCACAATAGGAGTCTATAAAGGGACTCAGAGGTGAACGGGGTGAGGGGAGAAGAGCCATTATGCACTAGATTAAGATGAGGGAGGCTAGCGCAGGGGCAGAATAGGCAAGGGAACTGACAACCCTGTCAGCCCCTCATAACACAGATGGATGCCCCAAGGAAAGGGTGGGCTATGGAAGGGGATTGTAGTTCTGAATGTTTATTGTTTTCTATGGTCTGTACTCTCCTGCGCTTTCCAGGATTAAATATAACAGAGTATGAAGACTGGACGAGGTGCACACCTGTGTTGACTGTTTCACACGTACTATATGCTCCTGCTAGAGTTACACGGTAAATTAGAAGCTTCACACCACTGGATGGAGTTCTGGGCAGTATGTGTAAGTAACCAGGGAGTCTGTGCCCAGAGGGCTTATGGAGCTAGACAGTGGGTTCCAGCAACTGGAAGGGTCCGTGGCAGAGATTGTGCCTAGGGCCCCTGAGATCGGGGCAGTGGCTGGACTCCAATCAGGCTTGAGGACCTTGAAACAGCCCTGGGACTCCAGAGCACAGCAGCTTGGATTCCCCTCACAGCAAACCCAGGGGATGGCCAAGAAGCAACTGAGACAGAATGGTGATGAGGAAAATTCAAAAAATGTAAGTCCCTTCCCCCGCTTTTAAAAAATAACTGTTGTGGGTACACCCTGTCGCAGGGTGTCAGGTCACATACAGTCAAAAACAAGTGAGCCTGATTATAAAGTGGCATAGTATGGTCTAGTGACCAGAGTCCCTTGATCTGCCTTCACTCTCAGGGCAGAGTGGCCTGATATGGTTGCCCAAGTCAATAGGCAGTCCTTTCTTCCAGGACTGAGTGGTCCAATGGCCAGAGTCATTAAAGCAGCCCATCCTCACAGGGCTGCATTGGCCTACTGGCTGGAGTCACTAAAGTTGCCCATTTCTGTGAGACTGTGTGGCCTATTGGCCTGTCAGGTAAGTGGACACTGCCTAGAGAGTTGTGGCATATGGGGGAGGGGGACTCGGGCCCTCCCTGCTTCTATGACTCCCAGCCCAGGGCCCTGGCAGTGGCGAGGGTACTCACCAATGAGTCAGTGGTGATCCCCTGAAACATGCTGACCTATTTCCTAGTTCTATAACCAGAACAATGTCTAAGTCCCCTGGGCTGCTTCCTATCCTGTCTTCTGCTGCAGTGGTCCTTAGCTCCTGACTCTCGTTTCCCTCTCTGGGTTCTGCAGGCAGGCTAGGATTTGTCTGGGGATAGGCCTGCCTTGGTTCTGTAGTCCAGAGGCTGTATCAGCTCCTAGGAAAGTGTGTGTAATCTGCATGTTTCCCCTTCAGCAGCCTACCCAGGCTGCTTCCTTTTATATCCTAGCTCCAGCCTGAGTATGCCCAGCAGGGGTGGAAGGGTGTGGCCTCCTCAGTCTGCAATGTACAGTTAACCCTTTCTGGGACAGGGTGGGGTAGGTACACCCTGTCACAACCACCAAAAATCAGAACAGTATTTTTCTTAGAAGAATTATGTATTTTAAAATATCACCTAATATATTATCAACATCCACAAAAAAGGGGGTGGGGGTGGGGCTGAAGACAAAGAAAGGAACCGCACACAATGCTCCTCTAACCCAAATGAAGTTACTAAACCATATGAAGGGGAAAAAAGAAGACTAATATTGTGAAGAGCTTTTGTTGGATGAAATTGACAAAAGCTCTACCATGTTTAAATAAACTTTTGCAATATTAAATCATTTCTAAGCAACTCTGAGAAAATTATTTGGCAGATCACAGGTTTCTGCATCTATTAAATGCTACTAAGCATTTCTTGCATGTTTACATGTCTTGTACAACAGCACTGTTTAAAAGAGTCTTTTATGGGTGTCTCTCTCTAAAACATTTTGTACTACTGAGTAGAAGCAAAAGCCATTAAAAAGTGGTGTCTATCACTAAATTCTATAATGGTATCTACTGAAAAACTCCATGGCACTAACAAAAGAGCATGAAAACAGTCTACCACTATGGAACAAAGATGTAATGCTCTGTCACTGGGTGAAGATACATGAAGTTTCTATAGAACAGTTGATGCCGATCTCTGGCAGAGTCATGTTTGAAGTGTTTTCGAAGCAGACCTTGCTATTCTAGAACATCCAGAGCCAACTGGCTTTTAGGATGCTTGTGGCCTCATAACCTCCAACTTTGTTAATTTGTTGTCCTAACCCCCACAAATTCACAGACTATCCAGAGGTCAAACTTATGGGGGTAAATGTACAAAATAAGTATACATGTGGAATACATTACTTTGAGTTATTTTCTTTTCCTGGTAATTATTCAACAGATGGTCTATCCATCCACTTATATAACACTATTCTATGTAACAAATAAGCCCAACAAATTAGTGTATTTTAACAGTGTTAGGGAATACTGCTACCTTTAACTAACAAAAGGCCTGAGTCTGATCTCACTTTGGTGTAAAATCAGAGCTAACGACTGAAGTTGTTGGAATTACAGTGGCATAAAACCACTGTGGGCAAGAATCTTTAAGTGAGTGTTCCTAGATTCCGGGAGATTGGTTACTATTCACATTAGGAATGATACAGAAAAGCCTAGAAGTTTCTTGAGGGAATTTGCCATCCTGAATTTACCATTTCTGTACTCAGCAGTATTTTTACTCCATATTGTAAGTTACGAGAGGGACAGAAACAGTTAGCAAGTTGCATAATAGTGTACCTTGATATGACTTTTCCATTGCTAGTAGTGGCTTTTCATGAGATTACAGCAGCTGTTTAAGTCCCTGATGTACACAAATATTTAAATTCCATTGTCATCCAAGCAATTTCCTGGCCATAAAAATGCAATGGGTTTCTTGAATGCAACTAGGAAATTAGACAAATTATCACAGCTAGTAAGGTGTAAATAAAGTTGTAATATTTGCCACAGAATTGTCATAACCTTGGTAAAGTGTGCCGTGTAATTACAACCACCCTAGTCCAGCCTGCTGCTGGTGGGAGTGTTGAATATCCACGAAAAAAATTGGTAATTCCTCAAAACACAAAAGCAACAAAAGGATGCAGATGGTATATTACAGTGAAAAGTATTTGCTTTAAAGATAAGTTTCACACTAAGCTGGTGGCCGAAGTAGGGCAGCAGGACACCCCCAGGAACTAACATTAGGCCTGTTCTAGCTCCTCCTTGAAAGTACCAGATTATGACCAGTAACAGGACTAGGACAGCAGTGGATTCTGTAGCAGAACTCCTACTACATTCTTCTACTGGAGTAGGATTAGCAGCATGATCAAAGTCAAGATTTTATTCCAATCTGCAGACTTCTGAACAATACTAGTATAGTCTGAAAACTAAGGTTGGCTCTCTGCTAGAGATGCTCAGATTTCCAATTCTATAAAATGTAGAGTCCACCAAGCCTTCAGCAGGTGAAATGGTTGTCAGATGCTTCTTTAGTTCTACCCCAAAACCTATCACTCATACAGGACATGATCACCCCCTGCCCTTTTCCTGGGGGTGAGGCTGTATTGGAAAAGGGGAAGCTCTTGTCCATTAGACTTCTTATACTGACAATTGCTATGGCCAAGGAAGGCTGGCTCCAATTTCCAAAATGGCCTGAGTTTACTATGGAGCACTGTATTCCTTTCTCACAGCTCCAGGATCAAGCACTTTATCTTTGCAGCACTGCCAGCCCCCAATATCCTGGGCTCTTGGCTCACATAAGGTAAAAGACTCTTGGCTCACATAAGGTAGCAAGTTGTATTGCTAGACTACCACTCAGATCCAAGGTAGATTTTTATTCTTAGCTTTGTTTTTACCACCACTACCCATGTAACTGATTAGAATGGATTCAATCGGTGTAGCACCATACTCTTCAAACCTCTGAGTCAGCACAAGGCAAACCCTTTCTTTTTTGTACTTTATAAATGTTTCAAGTTGTACACAGTTTTGGCTTCAAATGATGTTATATTACAAATAATTAATATTCATAACTGAGATAAATATTGAATTACATTATAATGGTCTCACAATGTTCACTAGTTGAAAATATAGGTGAAGGATATAATGTATTACAGACAGATTCCAATACTTCTACAACCATAACTGGGTAGGAAGAGGTCTAAAATTAGAATCGGTGATGATCATTTGCTCATTAATAACATCCCCCCTTTATAAAAATTGCAAAAGATACTTTTATCTCACATACTTTTAAACTTTATTTAATCTCAGAACCATTGCTATGTTACACTTCTCAGAGTGAGCTTTATCACTTTTGATGTTAACGTTCCCTTTTGTAGCTTGACAGTAAGTGTGGATGAATTGAGGGGGGAGTCCACGTCCCCAGATTTATGCCTCAGTCTCTGCTGGTCCATTAAGACAAAACTTGTGGCTGAAATTCTTTCCTTTAGAGAGATATATGAAGCGCGAGCTAGCATCAGTGTCACCCCTTTATTTTTGAATGTATAAATATGAAAAATAATTGGAAGTTTTCCTCATTTGCAGTCAGACCAATATTAATATTCTGCACTTTAACAAGTTTAAATACTTAAACACAGAATTTTATTTTGCACTGTTAACTATTTCATTATGAGAAAAAATAAAATAAACCACCATATTGAGTAAAGTACCAAAGCATTTCCAGTTTTGGCTTTTATCAAGATTTTCAATCTGGCAGATTTATTGTCACACCCCTTTCACAACAGACAAGATGCTTACCATATATTTAGGATTACAAGTTGCCACTGAAAGAAAACTTTACACGGTCACTGTACAACTAGGTTGAAAAACTGTCCTGCATGAAAAATATACTGAGAAATCAAGCGGTAAACAAGAAAAAAATATAAGAAAAGATCAGTCTTCATAATGTGCCATCTTAAAAGGGTATCGATTCCTCCTGTATTTTTCATTCATTATACTGTGTTTTTACCTACAGTATTCATTAAGGCAAACTGCTAATCCATTTCTGAAGAGGTGCTGTGGAAATTGTGGACAAACAGCAAACATTTGGCATTAAAATAGTTAACACATATGTAGCTTCCAGTAATATACATTAAGCATTTTTCTTGGACTTGAAGATAATGGCAGGAAAGGATGAACATGCTAACAATGTCAAAAAGGTTTAAAATTCAGCATCCAAGCGATTTCTAATAATGTTTCTGTAGTTTTCAAGCTCTAAATAGTATAGAATTTATGCAAATGCATTAAAGAATTCTAGCTTGGCAAATACACCCAAGCAGGTTATTAAACTATATATACAGAAAGTAAATGATAAATACAGAATTAAAAGAGTCCTTCTGCTTTTCTTTATAGCCTTGAAAATTGACAAAAACTTGGACAGCTCTACAATATTAAACATTAGGTAACCACAGTAGTTGGAAACCTAACTACACAAACTGATTAAAATACTCAGATGATTTTGTAGTGTTTAATACAATTCAGTTTGTAGTCAAGGGCACAAGACAACATTTAACAAAAATAATCACATCAACTGAACTAGAAATCAAATGTAAATAGATATGAATACAATCTCCAAAATCTGTCTTTAAGTGAACATTAACCATTTATTCAAAGTTATACAAGAAGTTGAAGGATAAAGTCTTCTTCTGCCGCATGAAACCAACTTACAATAGTTTCATGTCTCAGTTGAGCTGCAGTGGGGGGAGGGTGAAAGAACAAGTTAGTGGGCCCTAGTCGGGCAGCTAGAAAGTAAAAATAGGTTCAACAGCAGCCTCCACCAGCTTGTTGTCCTCCCTGATTGCCTGCAAGTGTTGCATTAGTGGCAGCGTGTTGAGGGCCAATTTTAATACCGTTTGCCTGAAATAAAAAAGTTGAATACACAGCAATTACTATTTTAAAACATTTTAATATGCTGGAAAAGACTAAAATTAGTCCATTAATTTTTGTTTATGCACATGTCTAAAAGAAGTTCTCCTTTTACTTTCATATACAATAAACCACAGAAAAAACTCCTATTTAAAACTGTGCCTGGATACAAATAAGGAAGTAAAATTAAGGGAAAGACATTTTCCTTCTTGTTTCAGTTTTTCTCCATTTCACTGCTATAAAACAGAACTCTGCCTGTTATCAAACTGTTAACATAAACACACAAGAAGAATAGTATTTAAATGCTATTCCACATAAAGTAGCAAACTTTTAAAAATACATATATACATTTCTAATGCACACTTAAAAGAGATGCAAAACCTCCACTGGTTTAATACAATGTACAACTTTTCCTCTCTAGACAGCATTTATTTCCATGTTGAATCAGCTGTACAGGCTAAGGGCATACGAGTGTTCTGTGTCATCAATAATTTCTATGATCCCCAAAGACATGGCAACTTGCCAAGAACCCACACACAGCGTAGCTCTTTCATTCATCAAACTCACACTTGTATCTTAACCCTCACTCCCTCAAGTGGATTTTACCTAAAAATACAGCACTTTGAGAAAAGTAATACAGTAGCTTCAGAAATTAAGCTCTTAAGGAAACTTTGCGTCACAGTAAATCTCAGATTTATAGTGCTTGGCAGTTGTTCTGCAACAGTAGTAGCCTTGGGGTTTCTGGCACTAGCTCAGTATTGACAGCAGCTGATGTGGTTTCTTTTCGCTCTTTGACTCCTCTTTAATAAAAAGCATGCCCTATGGCTCATTGGTTTTGCCCCCTCTGGGCTGGTAGCAACTTCTTGAGGAATCAAGGAGCCAGACTTGGCATTAAGCCAAATAAATAGCACGGACTGTTGGCTCTTGACAGCATATTGCAATCAAAGCTCCATAAGGCACAGTAAAGCAGTCAGCTAGTATATGAAACTCGACAGATACAATGAGCATGCCTCTTCAGACGCCCTGATTACTGTCCAATTTATAAAGCATCAGTTTCTAACTGAATGGCATCTCCTTTAAACCAACTCAAGATTTTCTGCTATATTAACCCTGAAGAATTTTGAAAAACTGAACAAGCTGCATGAAAAAAAGGATATCAACATAATGAAATATTAATTAAAATTTACAAATAATTTTTGAGACGCTGGGATCTTTGTTTTAAGAACCTATGCTTAAGACTGAAGTCCTATTTAGCTACAGGTCACACAGTTCAAGCAGCTGGAGTGGTAGTGAAGCTTCTCTCTAATGCCTTACTAATAACGTCTATTACTATAACTAGAAATAACTTTTTACTTTTTAAGCTTCCATGTGCTGAAACAACTTAATGCAGTTCTGCTAATTCCTTTGTGCCATCTTCCCCAACAGTTCAGTGACTTTCATGTCCATTAAAAGCAGTCAGAAAATGACTAGAAAATGAAAGCCCTATCCACAGAACAGGTACAGAATGGTTGGTGGCAGTGCACAATCCTCCATGTGGTTCCAACCAACTGGCCTTAGCACTGATCTCAAGGGACATCTCTACGGGTGAAAGAAAGGCTATGTGCCAAGGACATCCCAGACTGCCAACAAGGGTGCCAATTAGTGCTGATTGTGCTGCTGTTTTGTGATGTGGACATTAGTCCACCGAGAACGTGACTGATCCCACCAACTTACTTCAATAGGGCAATGAAGAGCTATATTAGATGATAACTTTGATTACTAACCTGTACTGAATTTGAACCAGTGATCAGATGTGAAAGGCTCTCTCTCCCTGAGCTACCCAGAGCCCTCTCACATAGTCATATTCAATATAAGGGCATATGATGTACTTGAGAATTTAAGGACATACATCACAGAGATCTACTCTGAGACAGTACACGTTGATCCAGAGAAGAAATTTTCAGTTGTTCCAAGACATACGGGTTTTTTTGGCTTTAAGAATTTCTTTACTACAGAATAAGAACAAGCCATAATCTTTACTTTGCCTACAGAAATTCCTAACAGTGGGCAGTATTTTACTCCCTATAGTAACCAGCTATGTAACTCTGTATTATTTAGTCATATTTCATGTAATTCTCAAAGTTAATTCTTCCCCCCTCAGTCTGGGAATACATGTAATTACTGGACAATTATAGGAAGGTGCCATTTGATTTATAAAAATCTAAAGAATCAGTTTCAGTGGTGTCACCCTATCTGGAGTGAATGGGTGTACTTGCTAATCCCCTGGTTGGTGGAAATTTTGATAATATGTCATCATGGTCAAGCTGGATATCATTCAAAAGCCCTTTCTCCCACGAACACAATGGTACCAAACATGACAACCCTAGAATAATTCTGTAGATAACATTTGAGAAAATGTTTAAAAATCAAAGCTTTTTAAATTATACTCTAACAGAGGTACGTCAAACATGCAGGCCTCTCAAAGTTAAATTGTGGCTCTCGACTAACAGTACTCTGTTATCAGTTAATGCTCAGAACATAATACCTGATTAAATTTTTTAATGTCACAGATTACTATAAATGGAAGAAGTACCTCAAATTTATTTGCCATTATTGTTAAAAAAGAAGCAGCTCAGTGGTATTGATTATCAGCTTGGTTTATTATGCCAAAAGAGTTGTAATGAGTAAGGCTCCATGTTTGTCACGGATTCTGTGACTTTCCATGACCTCCGTGACTTCTGCAGCAGCTGGTGCGCCTGGCCCGAGGGCCGCCTGGCCACCTTGGGCAGGCCCCAGTACAGGTGCACTGGTCACTGCTGGGGCAGTCTTGGGCTCTCCCGCCCCCCAGCAGCAGGAGTTTGGGTGTGGGGGCACTCAAGGCTGGGAGATAGGGTGCGGGTCAGTGCTTGGGGGGGGGGCGCCTCGCCAGAAGGGTAACAGGAACTCCCCATCCTCAGCTCCTAGCTCCATGTGCTGCCTCCGCCCGCAGGCACCGCCCCTGCAACTCCCATTGGCCGGAGTTCCCAGCCAATGGGAGCTGCAGAACCAAGGCTTGGGGGGGAGGCAGCACATGGAGCTAGGGTCGCTGCTTCCCAGGAGCTGGGTCGGGAGTCCGCCCCCACCCCACTCCCACAGGCCGTTCCCCCCAGCCCCCGTGGGGCCCCCACCCCAGGTTTTAGTTAGGGGTATATAGCAAAAGTCATGGACAGGTCACGGGCCATGAATTTTTGTTTACTGCCCGTGATACAGCCATGACTTTTACTAAAAATACCTGTGACTAAAGTGTAGCCTTAGTAATGAAGTACCGGTTAAGAAGTCAGCATCCAGCCAGAAATTACTGGAATCCGTCCGGAAACAGTATGCACATAATTATATAACATAATTAATTACATTCCTAGAGTAATTTATTACAAAATCCTTGTTTTTACTTTGGTCTTGATAATTTTTAGGCATCAATTGGGAGACGAAGAGCAGCTGACTCTTTGGAGAATACCACTGCAAAGTTAAACACGATGCTCGGTGGCACCTTACTATATAAGGCTATAAGAAGTGCACCCATAAACTGAATCTGACAATGTTGGAGAGGAAGTACGTTGAGCAACAGGAAAAAGTTGAGGATTCTGGGACAAGTGTCAGCTATGGGCGAGACACCTAATAGTAGGTCCCAAAACATACATTTTGAGAACAACAACTGCTTCTTCTGCAGTAAGCTCAAAGGCAACCATTAAGCACGTTTCAACAGGTGAGAAACTACATGAAGCAGTCACTTTTAGCAAGAGCACTGCAGGGAAAGTAAAGTGGGTACATTGACCCAAAAGACACCCACGTACATGACATTGCATATCACATCCTACGCCAGAAATGTATGTAATGTGTTACACCAAGCCTTACGCCAGTAACGTATACAATGTGTTATGTCAAAAGGGCAAAGCAACAGAAACCAACACTGATTTTACGACTGCAAACTGTGCGACTCAGCTCATAAATTGCCTCAAAAGCGCTCTAATGGATGGGAAAGTGGTGGTGATGGCCAACGCAGAACTAAGTACAGTGTGCTTTGAAGGGATTGAAGAGGAACGAATGCTTAGCAGAAAGGCTCTTAAACTTATTGAAGATGAACTGTGGGATATGGATGTAGCTTTTTCAATCCTATCTGCAGAAATGCATCATAGCACCACAACTTTTTGCAGCTTTTAAGGATACCAAAAGCAGAAGAAAGCACTGATGTTAATAGTAATATTAAGACTGTTTGCAGCTGCTAAATTTATATGGAAAACTATTCTGTCCTGGAGTATATGGGAGTTTCAGGGATCCATAATGGAGGACAAACCTAAAAAAAAAAATATATATATACTGTGTGACCTGTTCTACCTCTTTAAGAAGTGCATCAGTAGTTTCAATTACTTCAGAACAAGTATATTAATAAGCAAGAATAGCACAAGCCTCATGTACATGTGTTTGAGTGACAGGCAGGTTTCCAACACATGCATGACAACTGTGAGACAGGTAGTGGTAGATTACACATAAGTAGCTGTTGGCTTATCAATTCATTCCAAAACAGAGTACTCCACCTGGAGACTGCAATTGAAAATTAGGTTCTTTGCCATCTGCTGTATCTTCAAGGAAGTCCAAGTTCTCAACAGCACTAAATATAAAACTATCCTAGACAGGGTCTGGAGGAAGACACAATTCTTCATTCAGTTCCATGTGGCAAAGGTATCCTTTATGTCAATGTGATGGTCTGCTATTAGAAGTGAATTAATGGGGTCAGTCCCTTCCTCAAGAGCTATCTGAACCAGCAAAAAACTCAGTCCTTGAAGGAGCTTACTAACTTCATAACTCACTCATTTTCCTATCAAGATCCAAAAATTCTGAAGCCAAGAAGTCCAGTTTTCAATGAAGTAGCAGTTACATAAACTACAGTAGAGCTTTCTACATTCACTAACCTTGACCTCACTTGGTTTGTGCAAAAGTCAGATGCACTTCAGAGGCAAAAAAAATAATTGAGTATGGTTTCAGTTGAAGAGATAGAACACACCCTCAAATGAGTTGGAAACCCAGGACACAGCATACCACAACATTCCAGGAGAAAGGTACATTCTCCAATATGGTCAGCCTTTAATACAACATTACAAATGGTGCCAGAGCAGAAGACCCATGTATGCATCCTGCCAGTCATACCTGCTAGTTAACATTCTTTATGCAGCTGGAACACATGAACAAATATATCTGCATAACTGAATCAAATATGTCATGACACTAGACATGGTCCTTTACAGGTCTGTTCAACAGCAAACAACATCCTGTGATGATCTTTGTGGATGGTGGAGTCTATGTCCTGGTGAACTGTACATATTCTTTACAGCGATACATATAATTGGATCCTTTGTTGATGGCACTGGTGTTCCTGAGATCTGGGGGGGATTCTGAACAGTGATAGTACTGTAAACCAAATTCTTGAAAAGAAAATGATGTTACGCGCTATGGAAGCCCACAACAGAATGCTTGTTGCCCTTCAAAAATGCTACCTACATGTCTTCTTTGACAAGCATACTGATGTGTCTAAAGTAATTTCCCAAAGGGTTCAGGACTTGCAAGACCAGTTCCACAAATCCAATGTACATTCTGCTCATAATAATCTGTTGAGCATGATGGAGAGCTGCATCATCATCATCATCACAGAACAGATGAAGCAATTCAATGAGGTTGAAATGATGACAAAGCCAACTTTCGGGATGGTGCAGCAATACATGTAGATCAGTGGTTCCCAAACTTGTTCCGCCACTTGTGCAGGAAAAGCCCCTGCCAGGCCGGTTTGTTTACCTGCCACATCCGCAGGTTTGGCTGATCGCGGCTCCCAGTGACCGCGGTTTGCTGCTTCAGGCCAACACCGTACTATCAAAATTTCCACAAATCGGAGGACGAGGAGCTGGGAGGGCGGTAAGTCCCCATGACATGCCACAAAGGGCAATATCATTGAAATTATGATTCTGTAAGATTTTTATAAATCAAATGACACCTCTCCCTTATTTTTCCAATCACTAATTTGCCCACGGAATGAGATTTTACTACATTATGCTCCCACACCACCTCTTCCACACTGGACAGCTCATGTAGTACATCTGGCACATTAACATGGTCTCCCCATTTACACAGTGGAAAATTATCTTTGAAAGCAGATGACACCATATGGGGAAGTGAATGGAAGTGGATTTTCTTCTCCCTTTTGGGGATTTATATGGTTTTGTGATGTTTCATCAATGGATAGGGCCACTTAATTCTAATCTGTTTAAATCACAATAGTAAGTGAATCTATATAAAAACGGGATGTACAAATGTTTTACTGCAGTGTGTGCAGAATACTGTAATACACGGGTTACAAAAAGTGATCCAAGGTCTTGTAAGTTTTGTGCTTTCTAAAAAAAATAAAGTAACTCACTAGAACATGCTATCAGAATACTATAAATGTTACCTCATTATTAATATCAAAGACTCCTTCTTGGATTTTCTCATAGATTTCTTTTGCTGTATTAATAAATGCCTGAAATGGAAACAATATAAAATTAGATCATATTAATGAGACAAAACAAATATGGACATAACAAGATACTCTACAAAGCCCAATACTCACATGAAAGGTCAAATTCTGCTCCCACTAAAGTCAGTGGGAGTTTTACCACAGATCTCAATAAGGTATGAAGATTAGGGCTGTCAAGCGATTAAAAAAATTAACCATGAGTAATCTCACTGTTAAACAATAATAGAATACCATTTATTTCAATATTTTTGGATGTTTTCTACATTTTCAAATATATTGATTTCAATTACAACATAGAACACAAAGAGTACAGTGCTTACTTATTTATTTTTGATTACAAGTATTTGCACTGTAAAAAACCCAAAGAAATAGTATTTTTCAATTCACCTAATACAAGTACTGTAGTGCAATCTCGATCATGAAAATTGAACTTACAAATGTAGAATTATGTACAAAAAAATGCATTCAAAAATAAAACAATGTAATATTGTAGAGCCTGCAAGTCCACTCAGTCCTACTTCTTGTTAAGCCAATCACTCAGACAATCAAGTTTGTTTACGTTTGCAGGAGATAATGCTGCCCGCTTCTTGTTTACAATGTCACCTGAAAGTGAGAACAGGCGTTCTCATGGCACTGTTGCCGGTGTTGCAAGATATTTATGTGCAAGATGTGCTAAAGATTCATATGTCCCTTCATGCTTCAACCACCATTCCAGAGGACATGCGTCCATGCTGATGATGGGTTCTGCTTGGTAACAATCCAAAGGAGTGCGGACCAACGCATGTTCATTTTCATCATCTGAGTCAGATGTCACCAGCAGAAGGTTGATTTTCTTTTTTGGTGGTTTGGGTTCTGTAGTTTCCACATCGGAGTGTTGCTCTCTTAAGACTTTTGAAAGGCACTTCAGATTCTTAAAGCTTGGGTCAAGTGCTGTAGCTATCTTTAGAAATCTCACATTTGTACCTTCTTTGTGTTTTGTCAAATCTGCAGTGAAAGTGTTCTTAAAATGAACATGTGCTGGGTCATCATCCGTGACTGCTATAACATGAAATATATGGCAGAATGCAGGTAAAACAGAGCAGGAGATATACTACTCTAGCCCAAGGAGTTCAGTCACAAATTTAATTAACACATTTTTTTAATGAGCATCATCAGCATGGAAGCATGTCCTCTGGAATGGTGGCCGAAGCATGAAGGAGCATACAAATGTTTAGCATACCTGGCACGTAAATACCTTGCAATGCCGGCTACAAAAGTGCCATGCAAATGCCTGTTCTCACTTTCTGGTGACATTGTGAAGAAGACAGTAGCATTACCTCCTGTAAATGGAAACAAACTTGTTTGTCTTAGCGATTGGTTGAACAAGGAGGAGGACTGAGTGGACTTGTAGGCTCTGAAGTTTTACATTTTTGTTACATAACTGCACTCAAAAACAAAACAAAGAAAATCTACATTTGTAAGTTGCACTTTCATGACAAAGAGATTGCACTACAGTACTTGTATGAGGTGAACTGAAAAATACTATTTCTTTTGTTTATCATTTTACAGTGCAAATATTTGTAATAAAAATAATGTACACCTTGATTTCAATTACAGCACAGAACACAGTATATATGAAAATGTAGAAAAACACCCAAAATCTTTAATAAATTTCAATTGGTATTCTATTGTTTAACAGTCCGATTAAAACTGCAATTAATTGCGATTAATTTTTTAATCGCAATTATTTTTTGAGTTAACTGCGATTAATCGACAGCCCTAATGAAGATCATGTCCATTAACACATCCGAAATAGCATGTATCACACACAGCTTACAAAAACAGTGTTTTTTGTAGTAGCATATGTAGCCCAAAATCTGTCGTCCAGTCATTACTGAGAAAAGTGGTTTTTAAAATATGTATAAATTACTCTTAAATAATTTATTTCTGACCCTTATGGACAGATAATGTGGCAGATGGTTCTCCCACCCTTAATATCTTTGTAATATTCCATTCTAGATTAGAGTGCTTAGCAATGTAAAACTAAACGGTGCTTACAATATGATGTAAGGATGCTCTGCCTGTTGTACAAAACCTTATACTATCATTTAATATTCACCCAATTTTAATTTTTTTCTCTTAATTAATCTTTTACTTGGGAGGCTACAGGCAGTCATCTGAATAGTAAAAAGCCAAAGACCTGGGCTTTTTATACTGTCTTCAGAAAACGTATCTTTGAATTCAAAGTAACGATTTAGCTATACTACACTTAAGGTCAGAACTAACACATTAGTCAAATGAAAGGAAGTTACTGGAGAAAGATTAGCATTAGTATTGAGATACAAAATGTAATCTTGCCCTATTTAGCTTTATAGGGCAAGTAACTCTTGAAAGACAATGTATAATTTAAGGTTTGATTGACAATAGATAATATCTATAATCAATATTACAAATCAAATTCTCTTCAGATTGAAACACCATCTCTGTATAATCATAAAAGGGATTCTATCTTCTGCACAAGCCCACCACAGCTGATGTGGATCTAATTCAAATATAAAAAAGTAAACAGGGTTCATGGAGAGGAACAAATCATACCTTTCCTCATTTCTACACTGGAAGCATTTGACTGCTGAACTTGCCACCAGAGCTTTGTTTCCTAATTAACAGGACTGATATGTTTTCACCTTTAAAGGCCTTACAGCTCCCCAGAGTAATCAATCTACTGCAGCTCAATTACTGCACCAAGCACACACCACAGCCAGTGAAGGAGACTTGAACGACTGCAGCAGGAGCGGAAAGATATGAATATGCATAAACTCTAAGTGGGTGATCGAATCATCACAGAGGGTCATGAGAATTTGCAGCAAAATAATGAGAAGAATTAATCATTGCAGATTCACAGGCACTTAGGAAGAGAGTACGTTTTTCAACCGTGTGTTAGAGTTGAGGAGGAGAAGAAACTGGCTTTCAGCCAACTACGAATTGATTCACATTCCTCAGAAATTGAAGTTTTCAATATAAAGAAGAAACTTATCTTTGTTTCTGATAACGGACTAATTATTGCAATGGCCCTATACACTGGACTAATTGAAAACTATGGTCAAAGCTTGTGAAATTCACACAGCTGGAAGCTCTTATGTGGATATTCACTTGTTTCCATTAAACTAGAACATTAAACAGAACCATGAAGTCCTGAAAATGTGTTATGATAACTTCATGTAAACAAGCACTTAACAATTGGCACATACAAGACGACTAGTCCTAGAAGTCACTGTCTGAGCATGCCTACCCTTACTGTTAATTCTATTAAAATAAAAGGTAAACTAACAAAATAAGTTCCAAGGGCTTTGTTTATTTTAGACAAAGAAAACGGCATTGTAATTTATGAGCATAAATGTTACAAAATACAGTGGTAAGTCTCTCTAAAGAAAATATAGGTATTTCAAACTTAACATTCAGCAGATAACCGTTTTAGGAGTACTTCAGTCACTCATATGAAATAATCAAATGTAAATCATTTTTGTTCAGTGACCTTGGAACCCGGATCACAACCAGGGCTCCTACTCTTCAAGGTACTTAAGCATGTGCCTAACATTAAGAATGCGAATAGTCCTTTTGACTTCAATGTGACTACTCATGTGCTTCATGTTAGGCACACACTTACTGAACTGAGGCCTACAAAAGTGTGTGATTAACAATGGTAGGAAAAAGTAATAAAAATATTCTAATTCAACTGGTTATCTTTAGAAAACTTAAGTAACAGATTAACCACTTGACACCGGTGGTTCTGCAGCACCAACTATTAGTGGTAATGCACTGTGCATTAGCCTGCTGCACTGGGAAATAACCACTTCTATGAAGTTATATATTAACTTTAATCCTGATTTCAAAAAAAGTTGGATTTTCATGTACTATAACAATACTTGGTAAGTTTACTTTTTAAAATTTTCTTCGCTGGCACTGATTCTGAAAGAACTAGTCAGCTATGGAAGTGAAACACTTCATATCTACCACTAAAAAATAAAGAAACCTACAATTTTCAGTTAATTTCCTAGAAATTCATACTTTAAGTCAGCCCATGGTTCAAACCATCAGGAGACTTAAAAATATGAGTCTTAAGAAAACTAACTAAAAATTGTAGTTGACTCACATTAAGAGCTCTATACCAATTTCAGGATTCTATAGTGCCCCAATTAGCAAAAGAAAGTGGGTGAATTCAGCATAACTGACTTTCTACCAAAAGTCATTTATATGCTGATTGTACTATGTGAAACATTCGATATATATTTTGAAATTTCATGTGTTTATGTGACCTCCATTTAACTAAAATGTCCCACCACTATTACAAAAAATAATTACAACCAGGGATCTCCTTGTGCAAGTTTAAGCCTCAGTTTTTCATCTTCATAATTAAGCATAAAGTGATCAGTGAGATTATATGAACGGTGTTAGATCAGTCTGTATTGGAAAACTATCTGGGGGTGAAAATAAAAATAACATGATATCTCATGAATTTATGGAGCACATTGACCTTCTGATTCCCTTAAAGCAAACACACATGAATGCTTACTGGATAAGCAATATGAGAGCAGTATTTCCAACAATCCAACTCACCTTAATAATCATCTAGGATATCAACTGCAGTAAGTATCTACACTACCAAACAAGCAAGACAGGTAGCCTTTGCTCACTGGACCCTACCACTAACAAGCAGGAAGAATGAACTCACTCTGCCCATTACTACTGGGATTCCAGATCTGGAATAAGTGAATCGCTTGCATGCAGCTGTCTTAATACTTCACGAGTCCACAAATAAAGAAGAATCGATTCATTGAGATATCTTGAGGTTAAGGCAGTAGACTGGGACTCAGGAAATCTGGATTTTATTCCTAACTTTGCTGCAGGCTGAGACACACATTGGTCAGGTCACTTAAAAGAGTGGCTTGCTTTTCCAATTTGTAAAGTGGAGATAACATCATCTCTCTACCCTAGAAGTTGATGGCAAGGCTAAATCCTGCATAGTGTTTGTGAGGGTCTCAGATGCTAAGATGAGAGCTACAGAAAAGCCTATAAATAAATGAATCAATCACTGCTGATTTTTGAAGCTTCATGAACACAAAAGTAGTGGAAAAATTAAACAGAAATACAGCAATAAAAGGAAACAAACTCTTCCTTTGCTTAAAACTAAAAAACATCAAACTGTTTTCTGTTCATGTAACATGCTGCCATCTGGTGGCCACATTAAAGTTATCAATTGTTAATTCAAATTTTCAGCTGACCGGGTCAACAATCTGAAATACTGTCAAAAATTTATAGGTAATGTGCTATAACAATTTGAGGATAAATAATCAAGAAAATTTAAAAATAAGTTGGAATTTTAGTTAGCCAGAAATAAATGTCAGATATGATATTCATCTCTATTCAGCCAACTCCTGGAATTAAATGTTCATTCTTATTTTCCACCATTAAATAATAAGATGCAATTGAGCACAGACTGTCATACGTTAATTCTAAAACAAACTAAAGGGTGTGCTTGGAAGCAGAAGTGAAGCTAAATATATCTTCCTATTAGAAACAGAGATAACTTGTCAGTGAACATGCATCTATGCATTGTCACTACAAATCTTAAGTGTCCCCTATTCTTTAAAAAGTGAATTTAATATGCCTACTTATGAGGTTTAAGACCCCTAATGTTAGCATGGCGTTCTGCAAGTTATATAAACTAGAATCTCTGCTAGCCAAATCAAGATGTTTAATAGCTGTTTATTACTCTCTGATTAAAGTTTAAAAGACATATCCTATCACCCAACCAAGCAAACTTAACTGGCAGAAGTGCAATATAGTGTGCTTTTAAAAAATAAGTTTACTTTGGAGAAAGGCTGGTCTCTGAGAACAGTTCAGTTTTGTTCAGAGTTTGTCAATTTCCCCCTCTTTTTAAATAATATGCATCACTTCTTAATGGAGAGTTTCTAGGGCCACCTTCCATCCCATTTGTTATCAGATATTATCCTTGTGGAAGCTACGCTAATTACTTACATGGATAATTAATGTTAGAAAAGAGTAAGTTTTTTTTAGCTTCCCTTAGTGCAATTTAAGAGCTGGAAACAAGAACCAGCACCATGTGACTAGTCAGTTCTCCACTATCAATCTGATAATTACCCAGGTGATTGGTGCCAACATCTGAGTACCTGGGTTAGCCCAGCCTTAGTATGAGCATTCCCACAGCAAAGTCCTCTCCATGTTTCTGTTCCTTACTGTTTCTACACTTGGTTGTGTGTGTCTGGGGCATATGCAATGGTTTTGTGTGTTGAGATGGTCTAGAATTCTTTCCAGTCAACTGTCAGCTGCAGGAGAACTTGCCTGTGCCCTTGGGGGAGGGGAAACGGTGTGAAGGGCAGTGGAGGACTGGCATTTGCCTGCATCTCACTGCAAAGTGGGCATGTGCTGGCCAATGCTAAAGCGCAGTTTAGGCTTTAACCATACCCCCAGCCATGAAAGCAAGCATGGGTTCAAAACACAAATGAGCACATACCTGAAAGTTGTGTGGGTAGACAGAAGGAAGGTTTGGGCAAATACAGGAAGGAGCGCAGGCTAAGCCTACCGTGTAGACATACCATGAAACTTAATCCTACACAACTAATCCACTAATAAGACGTTACTGATTCAAAACCACTTCTGAAAAGCTAGAACTCAAGGTCTATCCCTTTCCCTTAAACAACTCCTTAATATTAACTTCTTAATACCCTCAAGAGAGAGACAATCCTTTACCTTGGGAGACTTCAATATCCATATTGACAAATCACTTTGCCATTAAATTCTATTCCCACTGGACACCGGGTTCCTCATAGTTTATCTCCAACTCCCCTACCTACTCTAGGAGGAATATATTCCATCTAACAATATCAAATGTTATTCTCATCTTGTCCATCAGCAGTAACTCACTCATATTTAACTAGGGGGGAGGGAAGGAGGAAGAAGGGTACTACCTTAGGATGAACAGTCCCTTTATTGTCCCATAAAATAATGGAACCTAGAATCTGACATCTCCATAATTTTTTAAATATGAATTTAGTACTTGTGAAGACAGTTGAAGCAGCCGCTCTGGAGCCACAAGTACCCATAAAATATGACCAGCATAGACAACTCTTCAATAAACTTCCCTATTCTACCCTGTCAATGTGCATCAACTCTGTCCCAATATATTTCACCAGAGTGGAAAGACAGTTCAGTCCTCATGACCATAACCTCATGACTGCAACCTCTCTCCCTGCACTCTCCACAAGTGTACTCTACCAAAAGGTGGCGAATGCAATTCATGTGATGACCCTAATAGGAAGTACTGACCATTAATTTATTTCACAGTAGCCACCGTGCAGTAGTAAGATAGTAGCAACTTTGGGATATTAATGAATTGGGTTGTGTTCAAACTAACAACCTAGATTTTGTATGTGTTACTAGGCTACTGAACTATCCATTTCTCCCTCACGGCCCTGCTATTTGTCTCCCAATGAATCATCTGCTGATCCCTCATTTGCAGATACTAACCCACCATTCAATATGTCAATAACTACTGTAAAGCTCTATCCCTTCTTGGGCTCTGCTAACTTTGTCCCTCTTCTTCCTCACCACCTGATCATGGTAACATGGAGACAGGGGCATGAGACAGAACGCACTGTTCATCATTACTTGGGATTGCCCAGTGCACTAACCAATGATTCTCTTGGGAGCAGAAACCCAGTCTCTTGAAAGTTCAAGGTTCAGTTGGTGTGAGAGACTCAGTATGTTCAGAACTAATCTACCCTAACATTTCTCTCTCCATTAGGTGCTAAGAGGAATTTGTTACTTTACCTTTTAAAAGGAGAGGATATTTAGTTCTTATAAAACACTTTTTACCTATAACTCTCAAAAAGTTTCAAAGCAGGATAAAGCATTATCTCCATTTTACATATGAAGAAACTGAAACACAGAGAGGTGAAGCAACTTGCTCAAGATCACACAGCAGGTCAGTAGCAGACCAGGAGATATAATCAAAGTCTCCTGATTCCTAATCTAATGGACCATGCTGCTTCCCATTAAAATGAGACTATTACTGCTTACAGCCAACACCAACAACTCAACCTGGTGCTCCCTTTATCCAAACTGTTTTTGTCACCTATTAAATGCATAATGCCATGCTAATTCAAGATTATGGCTGTACAGTGCACATTCAAGAAACATATAGGTTGAAGTTAAATTTTACCCCTTTGTACATGTGCATTATATACATGTTCACACACAAAGATCACAATACATATCTAAGATAATGTGATCAAGAATTGAAAGATCCAGTTGTAATGCATGTATAAGGGAGGAAAAGTTAAGGATTCACAACACAATTTAACACCCAACTGTATGACTTAATGTGGCATTAGTGCATCTTTCTTTCTTTTTTAAAAAGGAAAAACAGAAAACTCCCCGGCTCTATAACTAGACAAAGGACAACTAGTGCATTAGTATAGTGGACTAACTGTGCATTTCCATACCTATGTAAATATCTGCTATTATAAAATAGCATAAGCATCTCCCAATCCCTCTTGCCAGCTTCCTAGGACACTTTTTGTGCCCTCAGTTTTTAACTGCTTTTTGTCTTTTAAATTGAGCTAAGGTCTGTAAAATATATGATGTAAGTTTAAAATGCAAAAAGCCTCCACAAACTGGGATACAAAAAAGGGTCTAGTGGGCTGGCAGGTGCTTATGCTGCTTTAAATATTTCTTAAATTGCATAATTCATATACCTATTAGCTACATAAATACATGGCTTGTGGGGTTTTTTTGGATACTTATAGCACTAAGATCAGGGTTCCCAACCTGGAGGTTACAACCACCCTATTCTTTCCATATTGCTAAATGGGAAGGGATAGAAGGCAGGGGACCACCTACATGGAAAAGATAGTGAACCACCTCTGTAGGGGCTATGATAGCTCTTGGCATAGTTATGGTTAATTAAGTAAAAACGTATCTTGGTTCAATAGTCATTTTGACAATGTCTCTGATAGACAAAAAGTAGAAAGTAGTATAAATCTGTTTTGATGCTTATTTGATGAGAGTTAATTTGGAAATATTCGATGTTACTGTAACAATCCAGACACTTAAAGAAGTTAAATATGGAAAATCTGTTAGGTCATCACATCCATCTCCCTGTCAATGCAGAACTGTTCCAAACAGTACATATACTAAGGCATTTTATAGTCCAAATTTATTTTTCAAGCAATGATGTTTCTTTCCACTATTCCCTTTGGAAAAATAATCTGTAAGTCACCATTAAGATAAACATTCCTGATATCTGACCCACATGACTTTTGCTTTGTTTCATCTCATTAATTCTAGTTGGATTATCTTCAAATACACGTAAACTATCATTTCACCACCCTTCAGTTGTGAAGTCAACTGAAGTCAATGGGAGCTTTGAGTAAAGAGGGCTAGCAAGACCATGTCCCTCTAGTTCTTTATAATTCCTTCCTCATAAATTAATCCCTCCAGGCCAGAAATAACCTCTTTTTGGACACCCTCCAATTTCTTGACATCTTTTTGTTACTGACTGGTATCCAGAATTGAATGCAGGTAAGTGCAGCCTCAACAATGTTTTATGGAAAGCTATTATTCACCTCACTTCTTCACAATGTGACACCTTTTGCCTATGCAGCTCAAAACAGCACTGCCTGCCCATCCCTCAACGTAAAATCAAATTTTACTTGTGTTCACCATCTCACCTAGGCTTCTTTTAGCATCATGCTTTCTTAAGTATTTCCCTCATTTTTCCCATACCCATTATCTCGTGTGTTATAAGCCAAAGCTCATTATTTCCTGCTTACAGTTTTAACTTCTCTAGATCCCTTTGATTATTTCCTGTTCATGCCACCTCTTAACTTAGTACTGCCTGAAAAGATAATTAAAAAGTGCTCTTTACCTCTTTTAGAAAACTCTGCAAAGCCTTCCTATTTCATAAAGCTTTCCTATTATAACTCGGGCTGTCAAGCAATTAAAAAAATTAATCATGATTAATCTCACTGTTAACCAATAACAGAATACCATTTATTTAAATATTTTTGGATGTTTTCTACATTTTCAAATATATTGATTTCAATCACAACACAGAACACAAAGTGTACAGTACTCACTTTATATTTATTTTTGATTACAAATATTTATGCTACAAAAAACAAAAGAAATAGTATTTTTCATTTCACCTCATACAAGTCCTGTAATACAATCTCTATCATGAAAGTTGAACTTACAAATGTAGAATTATGTACAAAAAAAACCTGCATTCAAAAATAAAACAATGTAAAACTTTACAGCCTACAAGTCCACTCAGTCCTACTCCTTGTTCAGCCAATCGCTCAGACAAACAAGTTTGTTTACATTTCAGGAGATAACGTTGCCCACTTCTTGTTTATAATGTCACCTGAAAGTGAGAACAGGCGTTCACATGGTACAGTTGTAGCCAGCGTCACAAGATATTTACATGCCAGATTCATATGTCCCTTCATGATTCAACTACCATTCCAGGGGACACGCGTCCATGCTGATGATGGGTTCTGTGCAATAACAATCCAAAGCAGTGTGGACTGACATGTTCATTTTCATCATCTGAGTCAGATGCCACCAGCAGAAGGTTGATTTTCTTTTTGGTGGTTTGGGTTCTGTAGTTTCGGCATCGGAGTGTTGCTCTTCAGTGATTTCTGAAAGCGTGCTCCACATCTCGTCCCGCTCAGATTTTGGAAGGCACTTCAGATTCTTAAACCTTGGGTCAAGTGCTGTAGCTATCTTTAGAAATCTCACACTGGTACCTTCTTTACATTTTATCAAACCTGTAGCGAAAGTGTTCTTAAAATGAACATGTGCTGGGTCATCATCCGAGACTGCTATAACATGAAATATATGGCAGAATGCAGGTAAAACAGAGCAGGGGATATTGAACTCTTTGGGAGAGAATTGTGTCACAAATTTAATTAGCACATTTTTTTTAACAAGCGTCATCAGCATGGAAGCATGTCCTCTGGAATGGTGGCCGAAGCATGAAGGGGCATACAAATGTTCAGCATATCTGGCATGTAAATACCTTGCAATGCCAGCTACAAAAGTGCCATGCAAATGCCTGTTCTCACTTTCTGGTGACATTGTAAATAAGAAGCAGGCAGCATTACCTTCTGTAAATGGAAACAAAACTTTTCTGTCTTAGCGACTGGTTGAACAAGGAGAAGGACTGAGTGGACTTGTAGGCTCTGAAGTTTTACATTGTTTTGGTTTTGAGTGCAGTTATGTAACAAAAAAGAAAATCTACATTCGTAAGTTGCACTTTCAAGACAAAGAGATTGCACTACAGTACTTGTATAAGGTGAACTGAAAAATACTATTTCTTTTATCATTTTTACAGTGCAAATATTTGTAATAAAAAATAATGTACACCTTGATTTCAATTACAACACAGAATACAATATATATCAAAATGTAGAAAAACATCCAAAATCTTTAATAAATTTCAATTGGTATTCTATTGTTTAACAGTGCGATTAAAACTGCGATTAATCATGATTCATTTTTTTTTAATTAATCGCATGAGTTAACTGCAATTAATTGACAGTCCTACTAAATTCACTAGGGACCATCAATAGCCTAATTCTGTTCAAAAAAGTGAGATGATGTCTATTTTATGAATGCATGCTGTTTATTGTTCATGGTACCATTATCCCCTAGAGGCTTATTGATCTCAATATTTCTTCCATTATGTTACTAGCAACTGAAATTGGATTTCCTGGATGGTTATCATCAGGCTCACTGCCCCAAAATTCTTCTGAGGGATTACATGGGGATGGAGAAGAATATCAGTGTCACACTACTTCCCCCACATTCTTCTAATGCCTCCCCATTTTTAGAAATTCTTGCCACTGATGAGGTAAATACATTACAAAATTTGCTTATCTTGGGATGCACATACTCTATACCAGCATATTATGAAGACATGTCGGCTTAGTTAAAGCTGAGCAAGTCTTCACTTATAACCCTCATTTAACACTCACCCTCATACAACCACCCCAATTTTGCCACTGTGAAACCAAGTCACCTGAAATTTCACAGGCACTGAATTTGCACCATTGTGAAAGTTTCAGTAAATTTAAAGTTTATTTTGGTGAATACATGTGCCTTAGACCAGTAATACTCAAAGTGGTGGTCCGCGGACTGGTGCCAGTCCGCAAGCCATCGGCTGCTGGTCTGTGCGCACATTGGGAAAAAAAACTGCCGGTCCCCCACATCAGATAGCTTGAGCAATACTGCTTTAGACCACATGAAACCTTGACCAGTCTGGGAAAATATAAGTAGGAGCCTGTTTAGTGACTCTAGATGTGAGCTTGACTCATACAAAGTATGGATCCCTCCAGCAGGCAGAGAGAATTTATATCTTACATAGCTCAGGAAGCTTGTATTCAACTTCCCTAGACAGAACTGGACTACTTCTGATTGCAGCACATGAAAGCCCTATGCCTCAACTGGGAGTAAGAAGGCTGTAATTCTATTTCCAGCTTCCTTTTACGAGAAGTAGTTTTACCTTGTTTTTCCTTTTGATATCTGACAGCTAATGGGCAACAAATCCACTATCAAAAGTGAACACAGTATGAAAAGTGCCAAAATCAGACTTAACAGTCAGAAATACATACTAGAACAGAAGAGTCTGAGCATCGTCCATCTTGCCCAGTATCCTGTCTCCAACAACGGCCTATATCAGAACTTCAGGGGGAACATACTGATCAGGACAAGTATAGAGTGATCCATTCCCAGCTTCCACTCCCAGATTCTGGTAATCAGAGGTTTAGGGTCATCACTGACCATCTTGGCTACTAGCCATTGATGGATCCATGAACTTATCCAGTTCTTTTTTTAACCCAATTATACTCTGGGCCATCACTAAATCCCATGGCAATGAGTTCCACGGATTAGCTGAGAGTTGTGTGAAAAAGTACTTCCTCTGGTTTGTATTAAACCTGCTGCTTATTAATTTCATCGGGTGACCAATGATTTTTTGCTAACAAAAACTCGAGAAAGAGGCATATGGCAAATTAGGTTTACGACACTCAGTATTTTGACACTATATTTGAAATGCTGTAAACGTACATCTTAGCTTTCTTAAACTGATAAATATCTGTCAATTCTTGTAGAAAGGTAGCATAGCAGGAAAGTTAAACACTGCAATCTCAGCAATTTACTCAGTCTGATGTGTCCACTACATTTTACTGAACTTTGTCTCAGAATATTAAAAAAAACAAAATAGAAAAATGAAGAGTAGGGTTCAAGTCATATTTCTAAAAGGGAGAGTAAAATGAGATTCCAAAAAATTTCAGGATAAAGGAGTGGGAAAATATGTTAAAAGATTAAAAGCTTAAAACCAACTGTTTAATTAAAAGGTTATCAAGAACAATTATAAGAGCAGTTACCTCCTCGACATTAGAAGCAGTTTTGGCAGATGTCTCCATAAAAATAAGTCCATGCTCTCGTGCAAATGCTTCACCTTCTTCTTTTTTCACTTCTCTTCTAGACTCTAAGTCACTAAGATGACCAAAGAAGAGACAGAGTTACTTACCTGGACAAGTAAAAAGACTCCAGAAGCAGTTTCTTTAGAGACGTACCTCACATGGCTTTCATGTGCTTCCCATCAAGGGAACTATTCATATCTATCAGTTAGATCTTTACCTCAAATAAGATATGCAGCAGTGGTACCATAAGGGATAGTCATACCACATCTGTTTGAAGTAATAAGTTATTTTTGACCCAGACTTTAACCATAGCATGAACCGTAATAAACCAGCTTCCAGAAGGAAAATATAGGGGAGCATGCATGCATAGACACTAACTTCAGAGAACTACTGTTAGAGGCAAGTATCTCTCCTCTCAAATGTAGCATCATCAATTGATCCACCCTCCAGAAATTTAAACTGGTAAAAAGCATGTATTTATACAAATAAGAGACTTTTTGTGAAATAAAAAGGGACCAGTCATCTTCATTTTCTGGTTCACATGCAGTAACACAACATTGCCATGTGGGGTTTGCAAATGAAACAAAAGAAAGCTTATACTCAGACAAAAAATTATTACAAATCATAAAGAGAAACATTTCTAAATGATTCTATGTTGCCTTAAACCTTGTTTCTTACAAAAACTAATTGTTGGTCTTGAAGTTGCATACCCATAAAGACTCCTTTACAACAGACAGGTGAGCTTGAGTGATTGATATACAAAACTACTCGTTTTCGACTTCCTAAGAAGTTTAGGTGAAAATTTATTATTGTAGGTTAGGAAATAGTGTATTTGGATTGGACAACTAAAAAAATGACATCATATTTTGTGAGTTACATAAGGTAATTGTAATAGCTGGGGCTATTTCATTCTTAACTCGGATTTTGTTACATGTGCAGAGTGATATATTTATTTCCTGTCCATTCTGCTTACCTTCATTTTGGACAGGAGGGATTACACTTTCAAAAAGTTGTACCTAAACCGTGCATGCAAAATATGTATTTGCAAACAGCGTTCCAAGTAAAATAGCTAACTGTAAACTGAACAAACATTTAAAAAGATAAGATCTTGTAGTGGTCAGCCACAGATATTAATGCCATATTGACTTTATAATGACAATTCTCATGAACACAATGTATACCAGAGTGAAGTATCTGTATAATATTTTATTTACATGTTTACTTTTTAATCACAGCAACTGCACTTCAATTTTGCATCATAAGACAGGTATCTGGTATTTTGATTGTCTTGTGTGAATATAACAATTTTGACTGTATACTTTGGCTTAGTATATATACTATGACTATAGCTGCATTTATAAAAGATACTAAGAGATACTGTGTAATGAATAACCAATTTATTTGAGCATAAGCTTTCGTGAGCTACAGCTCACTTCATCAGATGCATTCAGTGGAAAATACAGTGAGGAGATTTATATACACACAACATGAAAAAATGGGTGTTATTGTACACACCGTAAGGAGAGTGATCACTTAAGATGAGCTACTACCAGCAGGAGAGCGGGGGGGGAACCTTTTTTAGTGATAATCAAGGTGGGCCATTTCCAGCAGTTAACAAGAACGTCTGAGGAACAGTGGGCGGGGGAATTAACATGGGGAAATAGTTTTACTTTGTATAATGACTCATCCACTCCCAGTCTCTATTCAAACCTGAGTTAATTGTATCCAGTTTGCAAATTAATTCCAATTCCGCAGTCTCTCTTTGGAGTCTGTTTTTGAAGTCTTTTTGTTGTAATATTGCGACTTTTAGGTCAGAGATCGAGTGACCAGAGAGATTGAAGTGATCTCCGACTGGTTTACGAATGTTATAATTCTTGACATGTGATTTGTGTCCATTTATTCTTTTACGCAAGAGACTGTCCAGTTTGACCAATGTACATGGCAGAGGGGCATTGCTGGCACATGATGGCATATATCACATTGGTAGATGTGCAGGTGAACGAGTCTCTGATAGTGTGGCTGATGTGATTAGGCCCTATGATGGTGTCCCCTGAATAGCTATGTGGACACAGTTGGCAACGGGCTTTGTTGCAAGGATAGGTTCCTGGGTTAGTGGTTCTGTGGTGCGGTGTGTGGTTGCTGGTGAGTATTTGCTTCAGGTTGGGGAGCTGTCTGTAGGCAAGGACTGGCCTGTCTCCCAAGATTTGTGAGAGTGATGGGTCAACCTTCAGGATAGGTTGTAGATCCTTGATGATGCGTTGGAGAGGTTTTAGTTGGGGGCTGAAAGTCGCAATATTACAACAAAAAGACTTCAAAACCAGACTCCAACGAGAGACTGCTGAATTGGAATTAATTTGCAAACTGGATACAATTAACTCAGGCCTGAATAGAGACTGAAGTGGATGAGTCATTACACAAAGTAAAACTATTTCCCCATGTTTATTCCCCCGCCCACTGTTCCTCAGACGTTCTTGTTAACTGCTGGAAATGGCCCACCTTGATTATCACTACAAAAGGTTTTCTTCCCCCGCCCCCGGTAATAGCTCATCTTAAGTGATCACTCTCCTTACAGTGTGTACGATAACACCCATTTTTTCATGTTCTGTGTGTATATAAATCTCCTCTCTGTATTTTCCACTGAATGCATCCGATGAAGCGAGCTGTAGCTCACGAAAGGTTATGCTCAAATAAATTGGTTAGTCTCTAAGGTGCCACAAGTACTCCTTTTCTTTTTGTGAATACAGACTAACACGGCTGCTACTCTGAAACCAGTGTAATGAATATGACTTAAGAAAAAATTTTTCATCATATTAAACATTTGACTCAAAGTTTGGGGCAAGTTAGCAGGGTGTTTGTTCTGGAAGACCTGCCCTGATAATGACTTTGAGGCTTGAGCTAATATGCATATGCAGTGTGTCTGTCAGTCAGTTGAGATCTGCAAGTTTCAAAAGTGGTCTAGAATTTGTAGGCTATTTTAAAATGTCCTTACAATTAATGTGTTAAAACACAAATGCAGAACAAAGCTCTAAATTTAAGTAACCATTTCAAATATTCATGCAAATATCTGACAGAACAGGTTGCTGCCTTGATATTACACACCCACCCACACGCACGCACCCCTGCGTGTGCATCATTATAAAAATAATTATAAAAACTGAAAATTCTCCTGTACTTCGTTTTCTTAACTTAATGAGTTAAGGCTTCTTTGTTTCCAACTTAATCTTCCTAAGGAGATGTCAGAGTTATTCCCCAAAATTCTACTTATTCACTTTTTTGAAGAGCTAAAGTAAAGGAACATTTCCTAAAATCTGAGGACTGGGGAGGAGAAAGGGGTAAAGAAAAGAAATGCTGGGTATTAAGTCTCAGCCACTATAAGATTAACCCATGACAGTGTTATGCCAGTTTTAAACTACTACAACAACTCCATTGATTTCAATGCAGCTGCACCAGTTTAAAATTGGAGTAAGCTGAGGGGTGAATCCAGTCCAAACCCACTATTTCTCAACTTTTTTTTTCTTTCTTTTTTTTTTTTTTTGAGGGGGGGCAGGAGGTAAAGTCTTATCTGTATCTTCTGGTACCCCAGGTTGCAATCCTATCCCTACCCACCCATTCCAGTAATTTAAAGTATTTGGTCTTGTCAGAATAGTATAGCTATAATGGTTTGCCATTATTTCTTCTTTTGAAAGGATTAAGTGATAGGAACTGTATTGTTTTGGTGCTTTGTTATTGTGCAGATGTAACAATGCAGTTTGCACTGTACAGTCTTATTCTGACTATATTATTTGCACATACTTTATCAAATGTTTACAATGAAACATCAATTTAAGCAATATCTTGGATTGTGGTGTTAGGGACACTTACATATCTTAAGTAATCTTCCCCATTACCAGAATTCAATAAAACAAAACTACTGCTGTAGTATATACATTTTAGCTGGGTGTATTTTTTCCTTTAAAGTGTAGTGAAATCTAAAGAAAAATTAGAAAGGTTGTTTCTTGGAGATTACTGCTCCTTTTGCTTCAGGATTGTAGCTTTCTAAAGGCATTTAAAAAAATCTCACCACATTGTAAAGTAACAAAGTTATGAGATTTCTGTACATTAACAGATTATGTTTAAGCAATAGGAGTTCTAAGTGTGATATTAATTATTGTGGCACGCAAACTAACAGATCATCACACTCCTAGTTGTGTGTTATAGTAAACATATCAGCATAACTGCAAAATAATACATTCAAAATATGCAGTATATCTTAGCAGAAGAGAAACAGATGAGTCCCCTAGCAGCTTGGGAAAACATGCTCACGGTAGCCTTCATGCAGGAGGTCTTTATCTTGCTGGTCGGTGGAAAAGGGATGCTGCCCCTTTAAGGGATCTCCCTACAATGGGTGGGAAGGAGGCAGAAAGTTTACATGGATGGGCAGGAAGCAGCTGAGGCCAGGTCAGGGTCAGGTCACTGGTTTTCCTGCTGATGAGATGAGTGTATATGGGGGTTATTTATACCCCAGGCAGCTCCAAAGAAGCACTTTTTACCAGGATTGAGCTGGTAGCACCCATCCACAACTATGCAAAAGGACCAGGTGTTTTTCTCATGACCAGCTGTGGGGATTGCAATATTGACCCTTTTCTTTGGGGGCTGGGAAGGAATTTTTTCCTCACTGCCGGACTGGCTGGGACAGGATGTTCTCCTTCGCCTTCCCCATCAGCAGGTCTGGGACCCAGTGAGGTAAAGCACGGGATTCATGGCATAATATTTTGCAACACAGTACATAAAACTCATGGCAGATGTCTAGTGCAGGTCTTTGGTATGCAAGGGATATGGCTATCTGATAAAATGGACTGGAAAAAGGATTTGATGGAAAGCATCCCTTACGGGACCTGAGAAAGGGGTTTTAGGGCTCCTATGACTTGAACAGCAGGGAGCTAATCTTTTATAGCCTCCATTTCATCTTATATGAGGTGACAGAAGAAGGGTCCCAGCAATGGGATGGCTGGGACAATGTTGGGTATTACGTGGAAATTATTAAGAAAATGATCATGACCTGCACTGTACCGTTTATTGCCAGGTACTCCCAGATATTTTAAGTGAATGAAATTGCAGCCTACCACATTTATCATCTCTTGTCTTTCTTCTAACACGGCTGGACAAAGAGAAAATGTATTACGCAAACTGATGTGGTATTTATATCTCAAATACACACAATACAGATCTAATTTGCCACAAGATATGCTGTTTCCCCCACAGCCATATTTTAGCTCACATGACCGGAAGAATGTGTGACCACTCATTTAAGTAAAACAGGTGTAGTTTGTACATTTCATTCAGTAATGTTAGCATTTGCCAGTTTGACTACTCAATCCATTTCACTGGCTAATGGAAAATTGTCAGTTAGCCATACAGTCCTTTTCCAAATTATATGCATTATGAAATTTTTAGGCAGCTTTCACAATTACTTGACTTCAGAGCATGTTAAAAGTTAACTTTACAGGGAAATAAGATTTCATGGAAAAATATTAGATGAATGAGCCAGATTGTGAAATGAGCTGGTAGTCAGTTCAACTGAGTGGACAGGTATCCACATTACAAAAATCACCATTACAACTGACACCTTTGTAGAATTGCTCAGGCATGGAGATAGCTTGAGCTCAGACCAGGAAAAGGCAACTATAATATAGCTGACAGATCACTTAAATCCTGAAATTCTACCTTCTCCTTTAGTATTTGAAATTGAAGTTCCAGATTTTTACCAAAAAATCTGTTTGCTAATATGTTTTGTCAGTTTGCTGAATCAAAATGGTAGAAAACTCAAGATGAGAGTTGATTTAATAATTGTCATTGTTCTAAAGACCTAAGTTCCTGTTCAACCGTTTCAGAATCAAGAGAGCATTTTTAGTACATTTGGATTGCTTTTGCTGAAAATTAATAGGCTAGGTGTTGAAAATGCAAGTAAGTAGGATAAAAAGTATATCGGTATCTAAGGCCAGACACAAGAAAAATAGGTCTAGATAATCAGTTACTGTGTCAGTTTGTTGCAAACATTTTTTATTTTTCCAACTAGTTTACAGAGATGTACAAGCTTTTTAAAAATGTAACCAGATCTACTTTAGTTTCACTTAGTGAACACACTTTTCATTTTGGACAGTGTGTGTGTGTGTTTTTAATTTTTTCAGAATAAATGTGCTTATGAAGTGAATCACATAGTATGAGTTTTGAGTTTTATATATAAAAATGCTTCTTCTCCCCCTCCTCACCATTCTTTCAGGAAAAGGCACAGATTTTTGTCAAATTTAGGGAAAAACTGTAACCACTCTGGCATAAACATGCAAAAATTTGCATTTCCAGTAGTATTAGAAACAGAAAGAGATGCATATAATCTTAGAAGATTAATAAACAGCATCAAAAACTAAACCTAAACAAATTACTGGATTTTGTCTTTTTAAATTAAAATGACTTCTGAATGATCTAGCCAGAGCAGGAGTGCATATAGCTCATCCACGTATGAGGTTATTACATCCAGACTATTTAAAAAAGGGTTGGTTTTTTTTGTGCACTGAAAAATCTTTATGTTCATTAAAGATTAAAAATGATCTAAAATTACTACATTGATTACAAAGAACCACAAATATCAGAGAACTATTACCTAAACAAGCAGGTCATAAAGCTTTATTACCTGAAAACTCATTAGCTTCTATTTCATAAAGGTTTATTTTTACCTTTTATTTCCAATAAGCATAATGACCATGTTGGAATTGGAATGCTGGCGAGCATCTTCTAACCAGGTTGTCAAGTGATTGAAAGTATCTCTCCTGAGTTTGAACAAGAATGAAAATTAAGAGTGATGCTTCAAGAAAGAAAAGTATTTGCTCAAATGCGATCACCCACAGATTTTTCTTTAGTAATTTACTTCAGTGATAAAATATCTTACATTAAGTTCACACACAAGCCAATATCCTGTAAGCATAATCAAAGCTCAATATACTCTGTGACACATAAGACATAAAGGGTGAAATCCTGGCCCCGATGAAGTCAATAGCAAAGCTTCCACTGACTTCAATGGAGCCAAGATTTCACCCATATTCCGTGGCAAGTACATCTTGGCAGTCTGAAAAATAAAATAAAGTTTTATAATAGCATGAAATGCATTGAAAAGGATGCAGAAAATGAAGATTTGTTAAACTAATATATATGTATTGATTGTGTTATTCATGTAGTTTTAATGAAGATTTCCAGTTTGAGTTATGCCACAGGCTGCTGCTCCATTTTGCTGCAAGATCCACTATTTGCCATACCTCCCTCTTCCTTTTCTTGGCCACAAGGAGTATGGGAGGTTTTAACTGCATCTTTCCTTCTTTCTGATAGCTAGGATGTTATCAGCTTAAAGGAGTCAGGGGTAAAGGGATGGATGAAGGAGGTGGGTGATGGGAAGGAAAGCTCATCAAGTTCAAAGACACCTCAAGTTCAGCGTTCCAGGGTTTTTGTTGTTTCATTATCAGCAGAGAGAGTCAGCATGCAAGGTTCAGGGTTCAGAGTGCCAGTCAGAAGACATGCTGCCTCAGAAGCTCCACCTCATGACTCAAGCAGTGAACTCACTGAGCTCTAAAACATGCCTGCTAACAACAGCTAGCCCCCTGGGGGAAAGGAACAAGCAGACAAGCAGCAGTAAACAGTGAAGCAAGGACAAAATGGTGGTTGTCTTCACCTAAAAATCAGCAAGTTTGCTACTAAGTAAGTTCAAACAAGATGCTTTCACCAATATAACTGTAGATTTCATGACTATAACTTTCATTAAGAGTAATCAATAAAAGGCTCCATACATTGTAAAGAATTCTTCTAAATTACCTAAATAATTCAAACTTTAAAAACAAAACACACCAATGCAGTGGATACAATAGCAACTGCTACAGTCAAGATAAAAGATTTCTATTCTACCCCCCATTTTCTGGTGATCAATTTTCCAGGTTTAGTGTCTGCCTAAAAGAATATATATTTTAGGAAGTTTAAGTTTTTTTCTTTTAAGAAAAGTGAAAAATTTTACATAGTCTTCACTCTCCTTGTACTAAAACCCACCCCAAAAACAGTTTCTGCACAAAGATGCTTGTTCCATTATAAACAAAATCACAAAAAAATTACAACTCTTTTTGAACAGATGTACAATTGAGGCTGCAAAAGATGAAACTTAGAATGAAAATAGCCCTTATTGAGAAAGCTGCTACCTGTTCTGATGAAATTTGTTTTAACTCAGTAGTTATAATCCTTGAAAAAAAATTATACATTGCACTTTTCACCTTTTTGTTAGCTTGTAAATGTGAATAAGTTAGATATGTAATGAAAAACTGTAATGAAAACATGCATGAACCACGGCAAGGATTCGGCAAACGTTGTAAGGTGCAAAGGGAGGTCTGCTGCACACTTTGAAAACACTAATGCTTTAATCCTGAATTCAGAACCTCATGTCTACCGACACAGTTTTCAAGCCAGGAGCAGGGGCTAATGGTGTAAGCCCTTCAGAAGCCTCCGATGTGTCTTAGGGTATATCTACACTGCAACTGGGAGGTGTATAGGTTGACTTGACAATGGACGCAGAGAGCAGCGGTAAAGTTCTGCTTTCAGCATGAACTCTGGTATTTTCTTAGTGCTTACCCATGCAGCTGCAACAACTTTTAAAAGATCTTGTACAGAATTTCCTATAGGGCTGTCATAATATTAAAAAAAAAAATTGCAATTAATAGAAGCTTTAATCATATTGTTAAACAATAGAATACCAATTAAAATTTATTAAATATTTTTGGATATTTTTCTACATTTTCAAATATATTGATATCAATTACAACACAGAATACAAGTGTGCAATTCTCACTTTATATTATTTTTATTACAAATATTTGCACTGTAAAAAAAATGAACAAAAATTGTATTTTTCAGTTCATCTCATTCAAGTACTGCAGTGCAATCTCTATTGTGAAAGTGCAACTTACAAATGTAAAATTATTTATTTATTTATTTTTACACAATTGCACTTACAAACTAAGTACAGTTGTGCAGTGTAAAACTTTAGAGCCTACAAGTAGAAGCATGAAGGGGTGTACGAATGTTTAGCATATCTGGTACGTAAATACGTTGCATTGCCAGCTACAACAGTGCCATGCGAATGACTGTTCTCACTTTCAGGTGACCTTGTAAATAAGACCTTGTAAATAAGAAGTGGGCAGTATTATCTTCCATAAGACTTGTTTGTCTTAGCGATTGGCCGAACAAGAAATAGGACTGAGTGGACTTGTAGGCTCTAAAGTTTTATGCTGTTTTGGTTTTGAGTGCAGTTATGTAAAAAAATCATTCTAAATTTGAAAGTTGCGCTTTCAGGATAAAGAGACTGCACTACAGCACTTGTATGAAGTGAACTGAAAAATACTATTTATTTTGTTTATCTTTTTTACAGTGCAAATATTTGTAATAAAAAAAATAATAGAAAGTAAGCACCGTACACTTTGTATTCTGTGTTGTAATCAAAATCAATATATTTGAAAATGTAGTAAAACATCAAAAAATATTTATAATAAATTTAAATTGGTATTCTATTAACAGTGTGATTAAAACTGTGATTAATCACAACTATTTTTTTAATCTAGTTAATTTGTTTTTAATCACTTGCGTTAACTGTGATTAATTGACAGTCCTAATTTCCTAGTTTTCTGGGTTAAAAAAAAGAAATGGGCAAAAGAAAAGCTACTGACAAGCACTTTACTCTCCCTAACTTGGAAGCTCCATTGGTTTGCAATAAATGAGCACACAGCATATGTAAATTCCATAATTGGAAATTATTTGATTATACATCCCGCGGGGCTTCTAAGAATATACTGCATAGGAGACATGATTGCAACACATGCAGGTATACCTGAGCTAGTTTTGATTGTGATAGCTCACTAAAAATAGGCGTAAAGTTGTGGCAACACAGATGGCAACAAAGGTTAGCCACCCAAGTACAAGCCCACCTAGGATCCCAGGTGCGTACGTGTTGTATTTGAGGAAAAAAAAGTAAATCATGAAATTAAAGACCATATGGTACAGAGATAAGGTTCAACCTTCACTTGGCATTTCTTAACTTTTCAACATTTAAACCAGGTGACATTAATACTCCATTTACTACAGTTTTCGCGTGGCTTGTATTTCAGTTTATTTTACTCACTGACATCTAAACGTATCAATAACATTTCTACAGACAAAAAAAAAAATTGTACATTCTAAAATATTTCTGATGTCCTTCAGTAAGTTTCCCACCTTGTAATGTCATATACTAGTAAAGCCCCTGCTGCCCCTCTGTAGTATGACCTTGTGATGGAACGGAAGGACTCTTGCCCTGCCTGTAGGAAAACAAAGTACAGTTATTTCATTTATTAAATTACCATCTGTGACGAAAGCTACCAACTTATTAATTACATTGAGGGTTTTTTTGGGGTGGGAGTGGGGAGGGCTTGGGGAACAAAACCTCACTAGTTCTGGAAAGAAAAGTCACATATAAGAAGATGACTACAGCAGAATGTCATTAATAAAAAAAGAAAGAGAGAGAAAGAAAGATCAGGAACAAGACCTCTAAACCTTTTTTGGCAATCCCTGACAACCCAATTTACTGAATGGCTTCACAATACATGAATCATTATTAGAACACAGAATGGACTCCTAGCAACTAAGCTCTGAAGACAAATTTGAAAGGAAGCAAATAACCCAGAGCTTCACATTTGAATTCAATAACCCGCTCCCTGGGGCAGCTGTTGACACTAGAATAAATAAAGCCCATTGTAAATAAATGATGAATGACATCTTTACGCCCACCATCTGCTGGTGTAAAGGTTGTTGGAAGGCCAAGGATGCAGATTTTATCCGTTATATCATAAACTGCAGCCAGCTTTCAACAGTCTTCAGATGGAATTCTTTCAGTAATCATTTTATTATGAAAAACAGAAAATGGTTCAGAATTTAATTTCATATCATTCTGCTCTCCACTTAATCAGTTTCCTTTCTATTTGATATATAATGCTTGCCAAAAGGCAACAGGATGTAAGAGTCATCTTCATACCCACTGGTGAAACAAACACCAGAGATCCTGCATATATTAGGCAGTTTCTCTTTTTTGTAGATAAGAATTTCTGTTACAAAGGTATCTCTGCACAAGGGATGTGGCCCACCGATTGATATTTGTGGTCATCGTGAAAGATTCTCCAGTTTATTTTTACCCCTTTGCGCAGACCAAAATGTCCCTAACCCCTTGGAAGTGTCATCATGCAGCTTTCAGAGAAGATTCACCTGTACTATTTCTATTCGTAGAGATCCATTTCTGCATATATGACAGTATTAAATTCTTCAGGGCAAGGGAACTAATGACAAATGTAGTTAGTCAACTGTACAGTAAGTAAACAATTTACAGAAAGTTAAACAGGTTCAGTGGACAGAAGAGTAGGCCTAATCAAGATTCAGCTCCTGGAAAATGCAGAAATTCACAGCAGCAGACTCTGAGCTCCCTTCCCCCATTTCCCAAGAGAAATGCTCACCAGCATCTGACAACCATGTTATTATAAATACTGAGATGTGAAACGTTCACCTCTAATTCTAAGCCACATAGTACAATATGTCTTCCAGTGATGTCAGAAAATGCCACTGAGTAGGATTAGGACATACTAACGTTTATGTGGAGAAGGCCCCACAGGTAGTAAAATATTGTTACTCAGTTGAAATTAAGATAATGATTTTTGAAAAATGAAAACAATATTAAGCATACATGATATTTTATCGAAAAAGAGAGGCTTCTGCCATATATGCCTACTGGATCTGCAAGGAACTTACTCCCATTGAATAAGCTTATCTTCCAAGAAAGGCCCTCTTGAATCAGGGAGAAGAGTTCACTAGCAAGAGTGACATAGGCCATATCTACTCTACAAAAGAATCCATAATATTAAATCTTTAAAGAAAACAAAATCAAAACCCACACACATTGTTAAGAATATTTTGTTTTAGCAGAGTTGTGCTGTGGTGTACATGGGTTTCTCAAATAACATTATGACCTTCCAGGCTAACCAGTAACAAACAGTTTATTAAAAGCTTATGCCCTAAGCACACTGGGGAAAACACACACACACAGACACACACTTAAAATTATACTTTTTAAATTGCTTTCTTGGAACACTTGTATCAAACAGGACTCTAGCTACTTTTCAGGTGCTATGCCCACACATACATCTTTACAAAGTTAAAAACTGCTACTCTCTGTACGCTGTTCAAGTTTATATGTACCACAGACAGGATGCCAATAAGGTTTTACAACTCTGTCCTTAGTTCCAAAACCCAGACGCTCCATGAATTCTACAAATATGATTTTTGTTTTTCCGAGCAAGTGAATAGTTCTCAAACTCACACACTGGTAAAAAATGGGTTACTTACTGTAACTGATTCTTCGAGATGTGACGTAGACGTTTATTCCACTGAGGTGTGTTCGTGCCAGTGTGCCGAGTAGGAGACTTTTGCCTAGCAGTGCCCTTTGAGGAGTAGTGCTTGCACCACATGCCTGTAGCTCCTCCTCTGGCTATATGAGGTGGTGCCACTCTGATCCCCCTCAGTTGCTTCGCACCAAAAGCCTGAGAGGAGACTCCCACCCTCCATCCGTGTGGTCATGGAGTACATCTTGAAGAACCACAGTTACAGTTAGCAACCATTTATTTTTCTTTGAGTAGATGCAGGCGTGTATTTCAACTAGGTGAGTTGTGAGCAGTACCCGAATCCAGAGAGGTTTGGAGTTTACTGCAATTGGAAGGGCAGCCCTGCAATCCCTACACCTGGATCAGCCTGGAAGATGCAGAAATAGCATAATGGTCCCTAAACAGATGCATGGATGACCACGTGGCTGCTCAGCAAGTGTGCAGTATGTGCAGTATGAAAACGTCACTGAGGAACGCTATCGATGTGCTCTTGTGGAGTGAGCCCGTGTGCAATGAGGAGGCATAGCCAAAGCCATCTCATATGCAGCCTTGATACAAGACAGTATCCATCTAGAGATTGTCTGTGCAGAGATCCCTTGCCTCTTCATGCGGTCTGCATCTGCCACAAACAAGCAAGGAGAAACACAAAATGGTTTGCTCCTGTCTAGGTAAAAGGCTAGATATCCCCTGACATCCAGAGCATGAAGGCATTGTTCTTCTGGGGAAGAGTCCATCTCAGGGAAAAACACAAATAAATACAATGCTTGATTCAGATGCAACTGAGAGACTGCCTTGGATAAAAATTTTGGGTGTGGTCATCACATTATCTTGTCTTTGGGGAAATGAGTATAAGGTGCCTCAGCCATTAGGGCCTGCAACTCTCACACCATTCTTTCCAAAGTGATAGCAATCAGGAACATGGTTTTCTGAGACAGGAGGGACAGTGGGCAGGCCGCAAGGGGCCTGGAGGAAGGGCCCATCAGAGCTGCCAGGACTGTGTTCATGTCTCACAAGGGAACTGTTTCTTAGACTGGAGGATGTGAGGAGAGAAGCCCCTTCAGCAGGGTGGATAAAAAAATCAATGATAAAAAAAAAATAAAAAAAATCCCACAGATTTTTTTAATTTAAATCAGATTTTTTTTGATAAAATGCTTTTTGAGGGGGGAAAAAAAAAACCCTATCTAAAGACAGTTTTAATTAAGATCCATGATGAGATAACTTTGAGCTATAATGTAATATGGATTATACATTCTAATTCTATAGTATGAGACAATATATTCATGTAATGTTTAAGAAAAGTTTTGTAAATGAATTCCAATAGTTAATGGATTAGGGGGGACCCAATCTTATGGGGTTCCAGCGGCTTGTGTATAGATTAACCTAAATAATCTTTCTATCTACTCGATGGGACTCAGTGCTAAGTCTAGAAGATACCATCAGAGAGGCTTAGTTTTGCAGTTCTCAAACTGTGAATTTGTGTCTCCAGAGAGAACATGCTTGTTAACAGCAAAAATGTTTTAAAATAAATAAAAAAAAGATATATAGAGGTGACAAATAACAGACCTCAACCCTATAGTCCCTCTGCAAATTTGCATACACACAGTCAGTCCCTTACCTCTCTCTGAGGGCATGTCTACACTACGAGATTAGGTCGAATTTATAGAAGTTGATTTTTAGGAAGCGATTTTATACAGTCGACTGTGTTGTCGTCCCACCCCCAGCGTATTAAGTTGGCAGAGTGCGTCCACAGTACTGTGGTGTGCGTTGACTTTCCGAGTGTTGCACTGTGGATAGCTATCCCACAGTTCCCGCAGTCTCCGCTGCCCAATGGAATTCTGGGTCGAGCTCCCAATGCCTGATGGGGCAAAAACATTGTCATGGGTGGTTTTGGGTACCTGTCGTCAGTCGCCCCTCCTTCCGTGAAAGCAATGGCAGACAATCATTTTGTGCCTTTTTCTGTGCAGACGCCATACTGCGGTCAGCAGACGGTGCAGTAGGACTGCTAACCGTCATAGTCATCCACCGCTTCCACTGCAACTCTGCTCTCCTGGTGCCATGAATCCACCTTGCAGGTCCTCTCGTCGTTCTGTATAAATATCTATTCTCGTGGCATCCGTCATCATCCACCACTTCCGCTGTAACTCTGCTCTCCTGCAGAGAACATACCCCAGCAAGCACGGAGCCCGCTCAGCTCACCGCTCCTGTTGTGAGCATTGTAAACACCTCATGCATTATCCTGCAGTAGGTGCAGAACCTGCAAAAGCAGGCAAGGAGGTGACAACAGCGCAATCACGATAGTGATGAGGACATGGACACAGACTTCTCTCAAAGCACGAGCCCTGGCAATTTGGACATCATGCTGGTAATGGGGCAGATTCCTGCCGTGGAAAGTCGATTCTGGGCCCGGGAAACAAGCAGACTGGTGGGACCGCATAGTGTTGCGGGTCTGGGATGATTCCCAGTGGCTGCCAAACTTTCGCATGAGTAAGGGCACTTTCATGGAACTTTGTGACTTGCTTTCCCTTGCCCTGAAGTGCAAGAATACCAAGATGAGAGCAGCCCTCACAGTTGAAAAGTGAGTGGCAATAGCCCTCTGGAAGCTTGCAACGCCAGACAGCTACCGGTCAGTTGGGAATCAATTTGGAGTGGACAGATCTATTGTGGGGGCTGCTGTGATCCAAGCAGCCAACGCAGCCACTGAGCTGCTGCTATCAAGGGTAGTGACTCTGGGAAATGTGGTCATAGTGGATGGCTTTGCTGCAATAGGGTTCCCTAACTGTGGTGGGGCGATAGACGGAACGCATATCCCTGTCTTGGGACCAGACCACTAAGGCAGCCAGTACATAAACTGCAAGGGGTACTTTTCAATGGTGCTGCAAGCACAGGTGGATCACAAGGGATGTTTCACTGACATCATCAACGTGGGATGGCTGGGAAAGGTGCATGACACTCACATCTTCAGGAATTCTGGTCTGTTTGAACAGCTGCAGGAAGGAACTTACTTTCCAGACCAGAAAATTATCACTGGGGATGTTGAAATCCCTATAGTTAGTTATCTTTGGGGACCCAGCCTACCCCTTAATACCGTGGCTCATGAAGCCATACACAGGCACCCTGGACAGTAGTAAGGAGCAGTTCAACCATAGACTGAGCAAGTGCAGAATGGTGGTAAAATGTGCATTTGGAAGTTTAAAAGCTTGCTGGCGCAGTTTATTGACTAGGTTAGACCTCAGCAAAACCAGTATTCCCATTGTTATTGCTGCTTGCTGTGTGCTCCACAATCTCTGTGAGAGTAAGGGGAGATGTTTATGGCGGGGTGGGAGGTTGAGGCAAATCCCTTGGCAGCCAGACACCGGGGTGAATAGAAGAGCACAGCTGGGCGCCCTGCACATCAGAGAAGCTTTGAAAACCAGTTTCATGACTGGTCAGGCTACGGTGTGACAGTTCTGTTTGTTTTTCCTTCATGAAAACCCACCCCCTTGGTTGACTCTACTTTCTTGTAAGCCAGCCAACCTCCCCCCTTTGATCACTGCTTTCAGAGGCAATAACGTCATTATTGTTTCAAAATCATGCATTCTTTATTAATTCATCACACAAATAGGGGGAAAACTAGCAAGGTAGCCCAGGAGAAGCGGGTGAGGAGGGAAGCACCGGGTGGGGTGATGGATGAGGGGAGGAGAGGAGAGAAGGACAAGGCCACACTACAGTTCAAAACTTATTGAATGCCAGCCTTCTGTTGCTTGGGCAATGCTCTGGAGTGAAGTGGCCAGGTGCCCATAGCCTCCCCCCCATGTTCTTGTGCGTCGGGATGAGAAGGATATGGAACTTGGGGAGGAGGGCAGGTGGTTATACAGGGGCTGCAGTGGCGGTCTGTGCTCCTGCTGCCTTTCCTGCAGCTCCACCAGACACCTAAGCACGTCAGTTTGCTCCCCCATTAGACTCAGCATTGCATCCTGCCTCCTCTTAGCGTGCTCCTCCTTCCTCTCAACATGTTCATTTAACGCTTTCCTGGACTCTGCCATTGTTTGCCTCCACGCATTCTGCTGAGCTCTTTCAGTGCAAAAGGACTGCATGAGCTCTAAGAACATGTCATCGTGAGTGCGTTTTTTTCACCTTCTAATCTGCCCTAGCCTCTGGGACGGAGATGATAGGGGGAGCGTAGAAACATTTACAGCTACGGGAGGAAAAAAAAGGGAGAGTAGTATTTAAAAAGATACATTTTAGAGAACAAAGAGAAGACTATTTCACACTAAATCAAGCAATTCACATTACATAGCACATGTGCTTCACCACGCCCCACCCCAACTGCGTGGCTAGTATCAGGGAAGATCCCTCTCAGCCAAACGTGAACAGCTCAGCATGAATAGGCCTCCCTCCACTGCATGGCAAAGGCTTTTAGAGTATCTCCAGGAGAGCTTCATGGAGATGTCCCTGGAGGATTTCCACTCCATCCCCAGACACGTTAACAGACTTTTCCAGTAGCTATACTTGCCGCAAATGCATCCCAAGTCTTCAGGGCAAATTAATCATTAAACAAGCTTGCTTTTAAACCCTGTATTATATTTACAAAGGTACACTCACCAGAGGTGCCTTCTCCGACTTCATGGTCCGTGTCAAGGTTCCTCCCCCACTCTGAACTCTAGAGTACAGATGTGGGGACCTGCATGAAAAACCTCCTAAGCTTATCTTTACCAGCTTAGGTCAAAACTTCCCCAAGGTACAAAATATTCCACCCTTTGTCCTTGGATTGGCCGCTACCACCACCAAACTAATACTGGTTACTGGGGAAGAGCTGTTTGGACACGTCTTTCCCACCAAAATACTTCCCAAAACCTTGCACCCCACTTCCTGGACCAGGTTTGGTAAAAAGCCTCACCAATTTGCCTAGGTGATCACAGACCCAGATCCTTGGATCTGAGAACAATGAAAAAGCATTCTGTTTTCTTACAAGAAGACTTTTAATAAAAATAGAAGTAAATAGAAATAAAGAAATCCCCCCTGTAAAATCAGGATGGTAGATACCTTACAGGGTAATTAGATTCAAAAACATAGAGAACCCCTCTAGGCAAAACCTTAAGTTACAAAAAAGATACACAGACAGAAATAGTTATTCTATTCAGCACAGTTCTTTTCTCAGCCATTTAAAGAAATCATAATCTAACACGTACCTAGCTAGATTACTTACTAAAAGTTCTAAGACTGCATTCCTGGTCTATCCCCGGCCAAGACAGAATATAGACAGACCCACAGACCCTTTGTTTCTCTCCCTCCTCCCAGCTTTTGAAAGTATTTTGTCTCCTCATTGGTCATTTTGGTCAGGTACCAGCGAGGTTACCTTTAGCTTCTTAACCCTTTACAGGTGAGAGGAGCTTTCCCCTGACCAGGAGGGATTTCAAAGGGGTTTACCCTTCCCTTTATATTTATGACAGTCCGGGAGCCCGCCCTGGGAGAGTATTGGCTCCAGGGTGATAAACAGTTCCTGGCTGCCGGGGAGAAGGGATTCTCTGCTTGCCTGCTGTGCACTATCCTCAACCTCTTCCTCATCCACAAAATCCTCATCCCTGTTGCATGAGACTCCCCCCTTACAGATGTCCATGGACAGTGATGGGGTAGTGGTAGGGGCCCACCCTACAACTGCATGCAGCTCATCATAGAAGCGGCCTGTATGGGGCTCTGACCCAGAGAGACCGTTTGCATCCTTTGTTTTTTGGTAGGCTTGCCTCAGCTCTTTAACTTTCATGCAGCACTGCTGTGTGTCCCTGTTGTAGCCTCTTTCCAACATGCCTGTGGAGTTTTTGGCAAATATATTGGCATTTCGTCTTTTGGAACGGAGTTCTGGCTGCACGGATTCCTCTCCCCATACAGCGATCAGATCCAGTACCTCCATGCTGGAGCTCTTTTGCAATTCTGGGACTCCACGGTCACCTGTGCTGATCTGCTCGCCACACTGGCCAAACAGGAAATGAAATTCAAAAATTCCTGGGGCTTTTCCTGTCTACCTGGCCAGTACATCTGAGTTGAGAGTGCTGTCCAGAGTGGTCACAATGGAACACTCTGGGAAAGCTCCCAGAGGCCAATACTATCGAGTTGCTCCACATTACCCCAAATTCGACCCAGCGAGGTCCATCTTAGCGTTAAACCCCTCGCCAGGGAGAAGTACAGAAATTGATTTTAAGAGCCCTTTAAGTCGACAAAACAGGCTTGGTCGTGTGGATGGGTGCAGGGTTAAATCAAGCTACTGCTGCTAAATTCGACCTAAACTCGTAGTGTAGACCAGGGCTAAGAGTGCAAACTTTCAGAAAGTTCAGTTAATAGAAGATTGTTGGGGGCGGAACAGATCTGGACAATGAGAAGAAGACTGGAGATAAATGTGAGAGGGGAGGGACAGGCAGTAGAAACAAAAAGGAAACTGTCTGAGCAGCATATTCCAGAAGTCTTGAGGTCTTTCTGAGTGTAGCCTTCACTGATTTGAGATCTACCATACCATTCTCTCACTAAAAGGGAAAACCTCTAATGGCAGCAGGCCATAAAAGAGACCCAGTTTGGGTCTCATCTATCTCGGAGTTGTGAAGAATATGTATTAAGGTTATAACAACCAACAAGAATACACTTTTATATAGAAATCCATGATTAAATCGAGTCTTCCTGACTAGTGATTTAAATCATGATTTAAATCAAATCCACCCTGCCCTTCAGAAATCTTGTCCGCATGGCATGGAAAAAAATAACTTCCCTTGAGTCAGGGGGTGGAACACAGATACCGCTGTCAAATGCGCTCTCAGTAAACTGAGAGCAAGGCCCGATTTCTGAAGACATAGCAGGTACTCCAATATGTCCTGGATGGGAGCCCTGTCAGTTAGATCCCACAGGTCAAGGACCACACCAAAAACCTCTTCCACTTCACTAAGTAGACCGGCCTACTGTTGAGGAGAACTTGTCGGAAAGCCACCAAGCACTGCTGCTCCTCTTCATTCAACCATGTAGCATACATGCCATAAGGTGCAGGGAGCTGATCGCAGGATGGAGAGTGCAGTCATGGTCCTGAGTGAGGAGGTTGGGACGGAGAGGAAGCAGTATGGGAGGCTGAACTGATAGAGCAAGGAGGTCTGAAAACCAGTACTGTCTTGGTCACACTTGAGCAACGAGGATGACCTTTGGCCTGATCCGCCTTGAGCTTGAGGATGACCTGTAGAATGATCGGAATAGGGGGAAAGGCATAAAAACGAGCCCACTGCCAGCTGCAGTGGAAGCTGTTGGAGAGGGAGCCTGGACTGAGACCTCTCCGGGAGCAGAATAGAGGACTTTGTTTTCCCTCGTCACAAACAGGTTGATGATGGGGATGCCCCATGTTGCAAAGACGACCCAGAGAACACTTCAAGGACCACTCGTGGCTGAGATGGTTTGCAAGATGATTTTACGTTCCTGGCAAATGGATTGCTACTGGAATGTTGTCATCTTTGATGCAAAAACATTGACACAGGCTGACTGCCTCCAGACACAGTAACATGGAATGTTATCCCTGCTTGTTCACATGGTACATTGTTTTGATAGTTTGTGAGTATGCGAACCACTGAGTGTATGATGTAGTCCCAGAAGACACAACGTGCACTGTGGATGGCCCAAGGTTCCAACACGTTGGTATGGAGTTAGGCTTCCTGTTCTGGACACAGGCCCTGCACCCTCAACGAGTCCAGATGTGCCCCATTTCCCTCAAACCCAGAAGGGAAATGTTGGTAGTCACTGACTTGGTTGGAGAGAGCTGAGTGAAAAAGACTCCTTAGCAACATTGTGTGGGAGTGTGTGCGCGCCACCCTGAGGGGAATCAGTGTCGCACCGCCTCATATAGCCGGGAGGGGCCACAGCCACGAGGTACGAGTGCTGACCCTCTCCAGGTAGTGCTAGGCAAAAGTCTCTGGCTCCTGTGTGCTGGGCACACGCATCCTTAAGTGAAATACATGTCTGTATCTACTCAAAAAAATTTTCCTCACAAACAGAAATATTAGTGTTCCAAAGTACTGTATGTGATATGCTGAAATCACATCAGACCGTATTTATGCTATTCTGATATGGTTAGGCATTTGCCACAGATACTACTACATTAAGGTTGCCTGTTTGCCACGATCATAAATGCCATCACAAAAAACATGACAGGTTTCTCCCCCCCACCCCCCTGAAAAATCGTAGTCTTGGTCACCCTGTCTAGCCTGCTACTGAGCAAGTGGCTCTATGAAGTTTTACAAATTTGGCTCCATGTACATACAGCACATGGGTTTTGAAGTTATTGTAAACATTTATTGTCAAATATCTGATGTAGTATCATAATTTCCCTTCATGAAAAATATCGTGCACCAGGACTTCCCCTTAGAAAAAAGCCACAATAGTCTATACTTTTATTTTATTGCCAGAATAGTCATCACTTTTGCCATTTTTTGCCACAAATAATCAACCCTAGTTATTACCACCACCACTTGACAGAGGTGATAAGTGAATTTACAGCTCAGTAATTAATACTTGTTTGAGGGCACAATCATCAGCATTACATCAAGCATGCCCTCATACATATGTTCTCAACACTCTAACTAAATGTAGTTTCTTTTCACCCTACATAGAATAAGAGAGTGGATAAATAAGTTTCTATAGAGAAGACAATTAATTGCATATAAATCTAAATGTATGATTTTGCTCTTTAATAAGTAATGTCTTTTATTCTAAAAAAAGCGTGTATCAAATATTGTACTTTTTGAAAATGTGTTTCTGCAGAAGGCCAAAATAGCAGGTAAATACACATAGAATACCAAATAAAATGGTCTACAATTGATTTTTAAATATGCATAATTTTAAACCCTGCTAATCTGAAACACATACATGTTAAGGCTTCCTGATACCAGCAAAAAAAAAAAGTAAAGAGAAAAGCAGTGTTTATTAAGCAGCCATAAAATAAGCTTTACATTTTTCCAATAACCTTATATTAAATACATTGATTCAGACATTTATAAAAAAGACTTCATGTTACTACTTTGCAAGTCTGATCTGGTGGGACCAATTTGAGTTTAACTATTTATGATGCCACGAATGACATTTATGAAAATAGCAGACTGGAAGCTGAATCCAAAATTAAAAACGGGTCTGACACTATATTATACATTCATATAGAATAGACATAAAGAAATAGGATTAATCAGGCTCCTTGTAAAAGCCAATACAGTATATTCCCATTTATCCAAAACCCTATTATCCAAACCTCCACAGCACGTATCTCATGCTGGAGTACAAGGAAGGGATTTGAATAATACAGAGGTTCGGATAGAGCCGAGATCCCTGGCTAGGACTGCGAGGACGACCCCCCAGCCATGGGGGAAGCTACCCTGCTTCTGAAAGGCTCCAGGTGCAGCACAGGGAACCCTTTGCAGCCTTGCTGTCACAGCCCCACTGACTCAGACCTTGTCAGTTTTGTCGACAAAAGTCAACAGGGTCATCTGGTGGCATGGCAAATCAGGACCTCTTTTTGATTTCAGAGGAGTCTAACCAGTCCCAGCACTCCAGCTCTGGTGCACACGATTCAGGAGAAGGGAACTCCGGTAAGTGCTCATTCTGCTTTAATACTGCATAGTGTATGGAGATTGAGCTCTCATTTACTTTGTTACATGGAAGAGGAGGGATAAGGGTCAGAAATTAACAATACAGCCTGTGGGAGCCAGGCAGAAAAGTTTGTTAATGTACACTGGGATGTCCTGGGAATCCTCCATAGTAATCTCTAGGAAACTTTCCCATAGGTATTAAAATCCTTTGCCGAAAGCTCCTTGGCAGAGCTGCCTTGTTTCTCCCCCACGCTGTAGGAACTTTACCACGCTGTGACGCTCTGTACCTCGGGGGAACACCCAGCATCCCCATGTTCATCCTTGTAAAATGACTGTGTGGTATCCAATGCAAAGTTTGTCATCTTGGGTGTCTGCGGAAGGCTCATGATGCACCAAGCATTGTTGCTATCGTGATATTATAGTAATTGTTGTTACAATTATATTATAGTAATTGTTGTTATAGTAATGTTACAGGTTATAATTTCATGTATATAGTTATGAGGCTGAAAATGTATCCTCATGGCTTAAAATATCCCAGGCAAAAACTCTCCAAGAGCAGGGTTAAATTCACCACTGCGCAGAAGGCCTGCACAACACCTACTCATAGATTCCAAGCTCAGAGAGGACCACTGTGATCATCTAGTCTCACCTCCTGCATAGTACAGCCACTGAACTTCCCCAACATAATTCCAAGAGTATATCTTTTAGAAAAACATCCAATCTGGATTTAAAAATTGGCATTGATGGAGAATCCACAATGTACCTTGATGAATTGTTCCAATGGTTAATTACTCTCAGTTAAAAAAATAAAATAAAAATTTAAGCCTTATTTCCAGACTGAATTTGTCTAGCTTCAACTCCTAGCCAGTGGACCATGTTATACCTTTATCTGCTAGACTGAAGACCCCACTATTAAATATTTGTTCCCACGTACGTATCTACAGACTATTATCAAGTCACCCCTTAACCTTCTCTTTGTTAAGTTAAACAGATTGAGCTCCTTGAGTCTATCACTATAAGGCATATTTTCTAATTCTTTAATCGTTGTCATGGCTCTTCTCTGAACCCTCTCCAATTTATCAACATCTTTCTTGATTTGTGGACGCTGCAATTGGAATCAGTATTCCAACTGCAACTGCACCAGTGCCAAATAGAGGGATACCCTCTCTACTCATATTCGAGATTCCCCTGTTTATTCATCCAAGGACTGGATTAGCCCTTTTGGCCATAGTGTTGCATTACAAGCTCACGTTCAGCTGATTATCCACCTCAACTCCTAAATCTTTTTCAGAATCACTGCTTCTGAGGATAGAGTCCTCCATCATGTAAGTATGGCCTACATTTTTTGTTCCTAGATATATATATTTACATTTGGCCATGTTAAAATATATACTGTTTGCTTGTATCCAATTTTCCAAGCAATCCAGATCACTTTGAATCAGTGATCTGTCCTCTTCATTTTTTACCAACCCACCAATGTGTGTGTCATCTGCAAACTTTATCAGTGATGGTTTTATGTTTTCTTCCAGGTCACTAATAAGGATGTTAAATAGCATAGGACCAAGAACCACAATCCCTGCAGGACCCCTCTAGTAACACACTCATTCGATGATGATTCCCCATTTACATTTTGAGACCTATCAGTTAGCCAGCTTTTATCCATTTAATGTGTGGCATCTTGCCTGAAAAAATGCTTTTTTACCCACAAAAACTTATGCCGAAATAAATCTGCTAGTCTTTAAGGTGCCACCGGACTCCTTGCTGTTTTAGTGGAACAGAAAGAGTGCTATCATATAGGACAACATGATCTGTTTCTCCCCGCCCCCCCCAAACACAGAACAGAAATATTTATTGAACACTTCAGCCTTTTTTGCATTACTATTGATAATTCTACCTTATCCTTATGGCAATGGACCAATACCATAGTTAGGATTCTTTTTGTTCCTAATATACTTAAAGGAACTCCTCCTTTTTGTCCTCAAAGCTGCTGGCCATAGATTTCTCGTTGTGTCCCTTTGCTTCTCTTATCAATTTCCCACAATTTCTAGCTTCTGATTTATATTTATTATAATCAACTTCCCCTTTCTTCCATTTATTATTTTTTAAAAATATTTTTTATAGCTTTCTTTATTTCCCGATTACACCTGGCCGCCTTCCTTGATTTTGGGATTATGGCTTTTTGGATATCTAGTAAAGTGTTCTTAAACAATTCAAATTGTCATTCACTAATCCTTTCCTAAGTCCCACCTAAGTTCTATCTTGAAAATTTAAGTGGGATATAAGTGGTGCACTAGACATATGCTGGCCCTCTGCTCAGCGGTGAAACTTAACCTTCCTATTGCCCCAGAAAGATGCTTGTTGTCAACCATACTGTACGGTGCATAATACACACTTGCAGTTTTCATTTGAGACTATAAATGGATCTTATTGCTTGGCCTTTTATGTGCAAACAAGCCTATGCTACTTCCAATCAGACTGCTGTCAGTAAGGATCAAAGACCCTTTTCTTCTCAGTAATCAAGTTTTTGGACACTAGAAATACAAGATGCTGGACACACTCAAATTACTAGTTTCCTCACTAAATTTAAATTGTGCCACTGCTATATTTTTTTTCTTGTGTAGAAAGCTTTATTTTCTGATTTGTGGCATATAATGCATAAAAAAATTATATTGGACATAAGTGACTTACTTGTTTGTACTACAGTAGCGAAGTGGCCCCATTCAGTAGTGGGGTCCCTTTGTGCTACAAGTTATACAAACTTTACAAGACATAGTGAAAGTTCGTGACCTTTAACTGCAAATATTATCTATTCGTAACTGAGATTTTATAATTAATTTAATTTACACACATTTTATAAGCTCTCAGTTCAGTTGTGTGTGTAAATCTAAAGATAAGCACTAGCCCATGAAATTTGGGCAAAAGGATATCCAGGTTGGCTGCCACTTTGGAACAGTTCTTAAAGTATGATCTGTGGAATAAAATATTTTAGATGGAGTGAAAGGGGAGACAAATATGTGCCCTTAAACTGTAGTTCTGCAATATTTTCTGAAATTTTACACCCAAGATGTGTAAATAAATTAGAGAATCCAACCACACACAAGCCCACACTTTCATGCAATGACTACTCCTGGGTGAATTCTGCACCTCTGCGCACGCACAGAATTCATGTTTAGCGCAGATTTTCTGCACAGAAAATAGATTCTGCCAAAGAAGTGCTGCAATTCTGCCTTTCTCCCACTAGAGGCTGCTGTGGTGCCAGAACAGCCAGCAGCCAGTTGACTGGCAGTAACGGCCAGCAGCCAACTATGGCCATTACAGCACCCTGTTTGTGGAACCAGGTTAGGTGGCACAGGCTGGGGTTCAGAAGGGCTAGTGGGGCAATAAACTGGGGCATGGACTCAGGAGCTATTGGGGTGACAGCACTGAGCCAAGGGCTGAATGGAAGGGGGGCTGCAGGGCCACATGGAAACATGAGACAGGTGGGCTGCAGAGCCGCATGGGGACAGGGGCAAATGTGCCTGACTGAACGGGAGAAGCTAGAAGTCAGTCAGGTCAGCATGGGCAAGGCTCCCCAACTCCCTAACAATCGCTCCCTCCCCTGCAAAAAACCTGTTCCATACTTCCCACCCACACCCAACAATCCTCTAGGTTCACTCCCTCTCCCTCAGGTTCTCCATTACCCCGGACTACCCCAAGCCTTTGCACTGCTTCTGAGGGGTGTGGAAAATATCTTCGATATTGTAGTTTAAATGAATTACTCAAAGTTCTGTATTAATTTGCCTAGTAAGGAATCTATTTGTCAAAAAACATTTCCTGAATCTTTTTTTTTGGTCTGTATTGTTAGAGATATACTTGCTGACAGGTATTCTGAAATAAATTACGAAAATAATTGAAACTGCCATGATTATATTATGTTAATTATGACAAATAAAATATGCAAAATTTTAAAATATTGTGCACAGAATTCCACCAGGAGTAAACGACTGATCCACCTTGCAATTATTTATTCCAGAAAAATTTGGTTCACTTCCAACTAATTCAGGGCATTCTCAGAAAATCTGTGTAAAAGCAATGTAACTTACCTGCAAAGTTATTCAAGACACACATTTATCATAAGAGTGAGCTTTTTCCTAAAGATTTGTAAAACAAATAGCTGCTGAATTGTCCACAGATAAAGTTATCTTTTTAGGACACTTTTTAGTACCTAGAAAGTAACATATGATTTCAGAATAATCCTCAGCATTCTCAGGTTTCAGAGTAGCAGCCGTGTTAGTCTGTATCTGCAAAAAGAACAGGAGTATTTGTGGCATTTTAGTGTATGTCTACACTACCCGCCAAATCGGGGGGGGGGGGAAGGGGCGGCGATTTATCTTGTCTAGTGTAGACATGATAAATTGATCCCCGAGCACTCTCCCGTCAACTCCTGTACTCCACCACCTTGAGAGGAGCAGGCAGAGTCAACGGGGGAGCGGCAGCAGTCGACTTACCGTAGCGAAGACATCGCAATGAGTAGGTCTAAGTACGTTGACTTCAGCTACATTATTCAAATAGCTGAAGTTGCGTAACTTAGATTAATCCCCCCAGTGTAGATCAGGGCTTAGAGACTAACAAATTTATTATAGCATAAGCTTTCATGGGCTACAGCCCACTCCATCGGATGAATAGAATGGAACATATAGTAAGATAGATAGAGATATATATATATACACACACACACACACACACAGAAGGTGGAAGTTTCCATACAAACTGTAAGAGGCTAATTAAGATGAGCTATTCTCAGCAGGAGGAAAAAAATAAATAAATCTGAGATCCTTATCTCAAAAAAACAGTTTGGCTTTCTAGAGGGATAAAGATATCCAAGTGCAAAATCCAGTGCCCATTCTTCCCATCCTAAATTAGATACACTTGTGCTTATTATGTTGAGGTTGTGAAATTAAAATCCATCCTTTTGAACATATTAAAGATATCTCCTTTAAGTCACAGAAACCAAAAGCTTTTCCTGTTTACTACTGAGATCACTGTGTGAAAACATGAACACTGTTGAGGTCTTCAGGTTTTAAATAAAGCCTACACTTATCTGCAGAAGCAATTTTAGCTTCCTTAAAGGTCATGAAGTCCTGATAAGGGCAACAGGAAACATTTTCCCCTCTTCTTCCACCTAAAGCCACATCTTAAGCAAGGACCTGGTTTAATTCTGTTGCTGCCACATACAAGGGAACTTTGGAGAAATTCCTGATGAACACAAGAAGATACAACACCACTGAAGGAATTGGAAAGAATCTTCTTTCATTGTGGAGGTGTACAGCCAGTTTCTGAAACAGGAACATCTGCTCTCTCAGACACTGAACCTATATTACAACTACAGTGGATGCCAGTTATTAGCAACCTCTCGGTTGCCAGCAAAAAGTTGCCATTCTCTGAAAGTTGCCATTAAGTGAAAGCCTGGAGGCAGGGCAACAGCACAGAAGGTGGCTGCAGCCCAAATGCCAGGAGAGCCCCTGACGGAGATCCAGCATTACAGACTGGAAGGGGAGGCTGCCGGCAAGGGCTCCCAGGGCTTTCCATTGTCTCTCTCTCTGGAGTACAGGTATTGAAGGGTATGTGCTGTTTAGGAAAGAGAGAACTAAAGGCAAAGGTGGTGGAGTAGCATTGTATATCAATGATGAGGTAGACTGTACAGAAATGAGAAGCGATGGAATGGATAAGACAGAGTCTGTCTTAATCACATTGGGGAAGAAAATCACAGACTCCCCTGTGACAGCAAAAATCACATTCGGGAAGAAAGCTACCACAGACTCCCCTGGGACAGCACTTGGGGTGTGCTATAGACCACTGGGATCCGATTTGGATACGGATAGAGACCTCCAATGTTTTTAATTAAGTAAATACTAATGGTAATTGTGTGATCGTGGACTAACTTCCCAGATATAGACTGGAGGACAAGTGCTCGTAATAATAATATGGCTCAGATTTTCCTGGATGCGATAACTGATGGATTCCTTCACCAAGTAGTTGCTGAACAAACAAGAGGGGATGCCATTTTAAATTTGGTTTTGGTGAGTAGGGAGGACCTCATAGAAGAAATGGTTGTAGGGGACTACCTTGGTTCAAGCGATCATGAGCTAATTCAGTTCAAACTAAATGGAAGGATAAGCAAAAATAGATCTGTGACTAGGTTTTTGATTTCAAAAGGGCTAACTTTAAAAAATTAAGGAAATTAGTTAGGGAAGTGGATTGGACTGAAGAACTTGTGGATCTAAAGGCAGAGGAGACCTGGAGTTACTTCAAGTCAAGGTTGCAGAAACTATCAGAAGCCTGCATCCCAAGAAAGGGGAAAAAACTCATAGGCAGGAATTGTAGACCAAGCTGGATGAGCAAGCATCTCAGAGAGGTGATTAAGAAAAAGCAGAAAGCCTACAAGGAGTGGAAGATGGGAGGGATCAGCAAGGAAAGCTACCTTATTGAGGTCAGAACACGTAGGGATAAAGTGAGAAAGGCCAAAAGCCATGTAGAGTTGGACCCTGCAAAGGGAATTAAAACCAATAGTAAAAGGTTCCATAGCCATATAAATAAGAAGAAAACAAAGAAAGAAAAAGTGGGACCGCTCAACACTGAGGATGGAGTGGAGGTTAAGGATAATTTAGGCATGGCCCAATATCTAAACAAATACTTTGCCTCAGTCTTTAATGAGGCTAATGAGGAGCTTAGGGATAATGGTAGGATGACAAATGGGAATGAGGATATGGAGGTAGATATTACGGTATCCGAGGTAGAAGCCAAACTCGAACAGCTTAATGGGACTAAATCGGGGGGCCCTGATAATCTTCATCCAAGACTATTAAAGGAACTGGCACATAAAATTGCAAGCTCATTAGCAAGAGTTTTTAACGAATTTGTAAACTCAGGGGTTGTACCGTATAACTGGAGAATTGCTAACACAGTTCCCATTTTTAAGAAAGAGAAAAAAAAAAAGTGATCCGGGTAACTACGGGCCTGTTAGTTTGACATCTGTAGTATGCAAGGTCTTGGAAAAAATTTTGAAGGAGAAAGTAGTTAAGGACATTGAGGTCAATGGTAATTGGGACAAAATACAACATGGCTTTACAAAAGGTAGACTGTCAAAAAATATGTTACCTTCTCAAAGGAGGAGATCAGGTTGGTTTGGCACAAAGGAAACACAGTGGATCTAATTTACGTTGATTTCAGTAAGGCATCTGATATGGTTCCACATGGGGAATTATTTAGCTAAATTGGAAAAGATGGGGATCAATATGAAAATTGAAAGGTTGATAAGGAACTGGTTAAAGGGGAGACTACGTGTCATACTGAAAGGTGAACTGTCAGGCTGGAAGAGGTTAGTAGTGGAGTTCCTCAGGGATTGGTTTTGGGACCAATATTATTTAATTTATTACTGACCTTGGCACAAAAAATGGGAATGTTCTAATAAAGTTTGCAGATGACATGATGCTGGGAGATATTGCCAATACAGAGAGAGACTGGGATATCCTACAGGAAGATCTGGATGACCTTGTAAACTGGAGTAATAGTAATTGGATGAAATTTAATAGTGAAAAGTGCAAGGTCATGCATTTAGGGATTAATACCAAGCATTTCTGTTACAAACTGGGGACGCATCACTTGGAAGTAACAGAGAAGGAGAAGGACCTTGGAGTATTGGTTAATCGCAGGATGACTAGGAGCCGCCAATGTGATACGGATGTGAAAAAAGCTAATGTGGTCTTGGGATGCATCAGGCGACGTATTTCTAGTAGAGATGAGAAGGTGTTAATACCATTATACAACGCACTGGTGAGACCTCATCTGGAATATTGTGTGCAGTTCTGGTCTCCCATCTTTAAGAAGCATGAATTCAAACTGGAACAGGTACAGAGAAGGGCTACTAGGATGATCCGAGGAATGGAAAATCTGTTTTATGAAAGGAGACTCAAAGAGCTTGGCTTGTTTAGCCTAACCAAAGGAAGGCCGAGGACAGATATGATTGCTGTCTATAAATATATCAGGGAAGGAGAGGAATTATTTAAGCTCAGTACCAATGTGGACACAAGAACAAATGGATATAATCTGGCCATCAGGAAGTTTAGACTTGAAATTATACGAAGGTTTCTAACCATCAGAGGAGTGAAGTTCTGGAATAGCCTTCCAAGGGAAGCATGGGAGACAAAAGACATATCTAGCTTCAAGATTAAGCTTGATAAATTTATGGAGGGGATGGTATGATGAGATAGTCAAAGATCAGTTAATTGCAAAAATAAGGCTATTAGCAGTAAATATGCCCAATGGCCTGTGATGGGACACTAGATAGGGTGGGATCTGAGTTACTACAGAGAATTATTTCCTGGGTGCCTGGACGGTGAGTCTTGCCCACATGCTCAGGGTTTAGCTGATCACCATATTTGGGATCGGGAAGGAATTTTCCTCCAGGGCAGATTGGCAGAGGCCCTGGGGGTTTTTCGCCTTCCTCTGCAGCGTGAGGCATGGGTCACTTGCTGGAAGATTCTCTGCACCTTGAAGTCTTTAAACCACGAGTTGAGGACTTCAATAGCTTAGACATAGGTCAGGGGTTTGTTACAGGAGTGGGTGGGTGAGAATCGGTGGCCTGCGTTGTGCAGGAGGTCAGACTAGAAGATCATAATGGTCCCTTCTGACCTTAAAGTCTATGCGTCTCTCTGCACTCTCTGGAATGCACCCTGCCCTGGCACTGACGGGCCAGGCTTGGCATGTCCCAATGCTTTCTTTGCTGGCTGCAGCCCTGTAAACCTGCCTGCAGCTAGGACTTTCCATGGGGAACGAGGACACTGAGGGGGGGCCACAATGCTGCATAGTTCCTCTTCTTGCCATCTCCAGGCTGCAGACTCAGAGCCAATTAATTAATTACTAGTGGAACCCCTCTTCCAAAGAAGTTGTCAATAAGCAGCACGACAGTTGCTAATATCCAAACTCTATTAATGTTCAAGTCAATGGGACAGAATTGGTTCTTGGGAAAACGTTGCTAATAACCAAAAGTTGTCTTCATCAGGATGGCATCCACTGTATAACCAAAACATATGTGAATGCAAAGTTAGAGGCTCTCTCAAAAGATAGCTGGGATGGAGATACTTATAGGTGAAATGTGGATTACAACTTAGCTGTAAACCCTCATTGTGGTTCAGACACTGGTCCTTGCACACAGGCTGTGTGTTGGAAAAAAAACTATTTGAAGGTACAGACTACTCCCCTTTTGAACTCAGGTTCAAAGACAAGACAAAATAAACTTACAGTTAGGGCCCTACCAAATTCACAGTCTATTTTGGTCAATTTCACAGTCGTAGGATTTAAAAAATTATAAATTTCATGATTTCAGCTATTTAAATCTGAAATTTCATGGTGTTGTAATTGTATGGATCCTGACCAAAAAGGAGTTGGGGGGGGGGGGGGGGGTCGCAAGGTTATTGTGTGTGTGTGTCTGTGTGTGCATGTGTGTGTGCGCGCGCGCAAGCAGGGACTGGGGGAGGTGGTACTGCTACCCTTACTTGTGCACTGTTGCTGGTGCTACCTTCAGAGCTGGGCAGCTGCAGAGCAGCAGCTGCTGGCCAGAAGCCCAGCTCTGAAGGCAGAGCCACCCCCAGCAGCAGTGCAGGAAGGATGGCATGGTATGGTAGTGCCACCCTTACTTCTGCGCTGCTGACTGCAGATCTGGGCCCTCAGTCAGCAACTGCAACTCTCCAACTGCCCAGCTCTGAAGTCAGCACAGAAGTAAGGATGGCAATACCGCAACCCCCCTAAAACGATCCTGTGACCCCCCCTGCAACTTCCTTTTGGGTCAGGACCCCCAATTTGAACAACACTGGTCTCCCCCTTGAAATCTATATAGTATAGGGTAAAAGTACACAGACAACCAGATTTCATGGGAGGAGACCAGATTTCACAGTCCGTGACGCATTTTTCATGGCCATGAATTTGGTAGGGCCCTAATAGCCAGTGGATTCACAACTATACCTGTCCCCTGGCCTAAGCCTGCCCCACTCCAAACTCTCAGTGTACTTCTTTATACCGACTGTATAAGTTATAAAGCAGAATTACACTAACTAAATTCAGAGCCTTCCACAGCCATAACTTGAGCCAGAATATTTAGATATAAACCTGTAGCTACCCAAGTTCAGAAGTAAGTCCAAGGCAACAGAGTAGGAGTTCTCATACTATGGTCTACAGAACACTTTCTGGTAGTCCATAGTACCAACAGAAGAGGAAGAAAATACCACAAAATAGGTGAAGAATTGTAAGGAGGTATTTACAGGAAAATCACAAAAACTGGTTCACAGAATGAAGACACTTATATGTGTGTTAACTTAGTCTTTTTGTTGGTGAATTTTATCTCATGCTACTAAAAAACTAAAGTGTTACTAATTGGTTTTAAGAAACTAGAACTTGAATTAACTGACCTGTCAAAGCCAGCACTGGCATTTCCATCCAAACCCAGAGCATTTGCAAAGTATATTAAGAAAAAAAATCCTACTATGGGTCCCATGAATGGAGACATTTGTGGTGGTTATACTTTCTCTTGCAGAAATTTACTGTTTTTTTAAAAAGGTGATAAATACATACAACACTATTCAGTTGGAGAGTCTCTATTTGGAAATACAGGAAAATGTTGGGTTTGATGCCACAAGCTCCAAGAACAGGAGGGGATTTATTAAAAGAAAGATGTTTTTCTCATTATCTAGTTTATGCAACAAAGATTCTCAAATCACTTATTTCTTACATACTTAGAAAAATATGGGACCTTAAACTGAGTGCAGTTTTTAACTCACTGTCACCATAAATAAACCCCTGAACAACACAAATTCAGGAAAAAGTAACTGAAGTTATATTTTGACAAATTTCAAATAGAAAATAAAAAAAATAAACATATGAATGCTGGAAATATTCACATTTAACAAAAAGTTTAACCAAATGAGGTAACTTGAACTTAGTAAAGGCCACGTGTCTGGCCATCACAAATATGAGAGGTGGGAAAGGAAGGAGACAGAAAAATACATTATCAGTAGTAAGTCTAAGTTTAAAAAAAAATTGTTGAGCACCTCCTGGACAGAATCAAGCAGTGGAGGAAACTCCACAGTTAAAAAACAAACACTCGGCTATAATTAAATTGGTTATTCTCATAATGAAATAAAAATGAATATTAAAAATGCAGCATCTCTCCTTAAATACACAGGAAAAATATATTTCATGTCCATGAAAGGTTCACACCACCACAACATGCTTCAGAGGTACAGCTAGAGATACATTTTATACCTAACACAAGTACTTATTACAGATTTCTATTCCTTCCCATCTTCTCACAGCGTTTTGACTTTGTTCCTGAGAGTTACAGTGCTAAATTCATTTAACAGAAGAAACGGCACAATTTTTAAGAAGTACTTTGAATATAAAAATTTAGAGGAACCAGTGAATATTTAATCTTTACAAAAAATAAATACATTTAAATGTATATACAAAGAACTCATTTTTATTTTGCTTACCGTATCCCATATCTGAAGTTTTATCTGTTTTCCATCAATTGTTATCATTCGAGCACCAAATTCTACACCTGAAGAGATTTTAAGAGTTACAGTGTTACTACCCAAGTGGGAAAAATCTATCCAACATGAAATTAAAACAGGTGGGGTAGACTTAACTCAATTTTGTAACCATAGGAGGCAACCTTGCAGTGCACTTTTACTTTATATTATACTCTAGTTCAGTGGTTCTCAACACACGGCCCAATCAGCACACAGCTATAGCTCATCGGACATTCTCAGGGCCACACAGAGAGCTGCATATACAGCCCACAATAGGTTGAGAACCACTGCTCTAATTGCTTTCCTATATTGCCTTTACTGCTTTAAATGTACACTGCTTTTTCTAAATCTTCCAAAAGACTTAATAAAAAGGTGTTTGTTTCCTTAGTTCAAGTGGGTGAAAAAAACAAACAAAAAAACACACCTATGTGTCTTTTTAGGCTTACAGAGGAAATTAAAGATAAACATACAACCGTACTTATTTTTGTTCTCTATACCTAAGATTGTATTGGAATGCTATAATGTTGATTTTCATTATTTTCTCAAAATATAGATTTATACATGTTTTACATAAGCAAGAAATTCAAACAGACTGAAAGTAAAAATTCTGACCATTTGCAGTTAGTACAGCAATAAAAGCATGAAGTAAATATTGCTACCACTGTATAATCAATATCCTGTAAAGAATTTCATAGTTTCTCACCTGTAAATAGCATTTTTTTGATGGATAGGGTCAATTTTTAACCAGAGAAGTTTGTGCTTATATTAGAATTTAATACCTTGATGCGTCAAAGTAAAATTATAGAATTTTTGAGCACTAATCAAAGTATCTCAAGGCTGCCATTAGCTTCCTCAACTGTAAGTGCTAAGCAGGGATTTGGAGCAATCACATTTTTGAATTGCTCCATTCCAGGTCTGCTCCGGCACCAATAGTGACTGCTCCGACTCCGCTCCGCACTCCGACTCAAATTAATTTTTAACTAAATAAAAAAAGTGCATACTGTAATTTGGAAAGAACATTTTTATTCAGACTTTTAAAACAATTTAAATATCCACAATGGTACAAACTAGAATCATTCATAATTCATTCTGTAAAAAGTTATTGAAGCAATCAAGTTGTCTTTCATAACCTGCAGCAAATCATTTAAAATGAACTTTAAAGCCGAAAACAGTCACTCTACACTAGCTTGAGTTGTTGGCATGCTTGAAGCAATTCTACAGGCAGCTCTGAATGCGGTGTGGTTAGCTGTGAATGGCCTCAAAAACAGACTTAACTTTTAGCCTACCAATAGGCTCCATCGCCTCTCAATCTTCCCTAAAGTTTCTCTCGAATAATGCTTCATTACAATTATGAATCGCAGAAACTCGCCAGTGTCTTTCTTGTCTATCCAATTCCTTTTCGAAGACGTCATCTTCTGAAGAATTGGTGCTTGAATTATCTCCATTTCCCTGTGATGGTTGAAGACGTCTCAGGGATGGACACTCCAACAAATTCAGAGTGGAGACTGAAGCCTGCTATTTCTGAAGGATGTGAACTTCCTGAAACTGCAAATTCGATTGCTGATGACTCCTTTTGCTGTATTTCATTTTCTTCAACCTCTTTCACTGAGTTCAAATGTAGCAACAGATTTTGTTTTTCGAGTCGTCGAGCAATATCAAGGAGCCCTTCCTTTGCCTTTAGTATTTCCCTTGAGGTAAGAAGAATCCGATACCATGGGTCAACATAAACTCCAGCAAGCAAATGAATATTGTCAAAAAGCTTCTCTTTGTGTTTCTGCATGGAGGATAGAATTCCTTCTGCAATTTGTCCACCATTTTATTGCAAGAATTTTGACAGTTTTCGCCATTCCTTCATGAAAACTCCCAGGGTTACATCAACAGCTTGAAGATTCACGGTTGTTTGGTTTGGCTTTGCCAAGAGGTCTCGCAGGTTCTTCACTTCGTCCCATTCAGCTTTTGTGAACTTGAGTTCTCTTGTTCCAGCAGCAGCCACTTGTTCACCGTAAGATTGAAAAACAAGACGCCGATCAATCATCGCAAATGTTGAATCCCAGGTGAATCACAGTATCCAAAGATTGAGTTACCCCATGTAGATCAAGCAGAACACTTCGAATACTTGGGGTTCGTAGTTTGACAACAACTTGTTGAATTTTTGCCAGAAATTTCTTATGTTCTTTGTTCAGTCCATCCCAGATTGCCAACTGAAGAGCATGAATACCACACCTCATCAGTTGGACTTTTGAGTCGTCCTCATGAAGCCATGTTGGAAGTATGAGGCTAGGGTCATTAACCCATTGCACAGCAGCATCCATGTTGAGTTCAATTTAATCCATTCCTTTAGTTCCTTCATCAGGCAAAATAGCTTCAGTTCTGTCCACATCCCTGTTCTCAGAGGTAGAAATGGTTTCATTGTCCTTGCTGAAATTTTTGACGGCACACGTCCCGTTTGCTGCATTGTCAACGCAGATGCTCAGCACTTCCATTTCACTGATCCCAATTTTTTTTAAAATAGCTTTTACTTGACTTTTCATGTACGAAGAATTGTGATGCTCTTCAGTGTCGATTATGTCCAAGGTTTTTACCACAGCTTTATCTTTTCCTTCTTCGTAGTACTGAGCATTGATTGCAAGGAAATTTCTGTTTCCATGGGTTGCCACATCCATTTTCAGGTAGCACAATTTTTGCTCCAAAGCTTTCTTGAGCTCTTCGCAACCAGACTCAGCTGTGCTGACAAGTAAATGACGAACCGCATTGTGCCCCGTCGAAACGCCAAGCTGCCGACCCATTTCGCCTGCAATTTTTTGGAACCCTTTGTTCTTTAGCCTGAAGGTAGTGAGCGGTGTTGAACTCAAGCAAACCATTTCTATCAGCCCTTCACGGAAAGTACTGGCATCCATAGTGACTGTAACCTTTGAGGACTTCAAATATGAGTCAAATTTTGTTTGCTCAATTTTGACTTTCTTATCAGATGAAGCTCTGCAAAAAATCTTTTCTCCAGTTTTCAAAGAGCCAGATGAACGTCGTTTAGCTGTGCCAGCTTTCTGTTTTGCCTCATCTTCCTGGTCCCTTTTTGTAACCAGAGCCGCATAGTTTTCAGGATGGTTAAGTTTTACATGCCGCCAAAGGTTGAAACTTTTCACGGCACTTGCTTCACTTGTCTTGAAGCTACATGGTTTGAGCTCGTTATTCACTTCCTTTTCCATCTTGCATGTTGCTGATTGCTTCTTTGCTTTTCCCAAAAGCCCAAATTTGGGCTTTTCAAATTCAAAAGTAAAGCTGTCGTTGAGATCCTTTTCCGTAAATCTGCTATCAATTATGGGGGGCAGATTTGAATTTTTTTGTTGAAGCCATGGCCAAATCTTCTTGTGCTGCTACCGCATTCAAATGTTTCTTGTTATGATCTTTGAAAAGCAATGAACAAAAGCATTATATTTTTTTATAATGTACCTGCTTGTGATATCTTAACCACTTAAGGTACTTCTAATTTATTTTGGATTTTCTGGACAAAAATGATTGCATTTTCTTTTTACACAAAATTATTATTAAAGTATATTTTAACATGTTTCTTGCAGTTTTAATGAAGTAATAAGTATTTTTAATATACAGAATATAAATTTTTATTTATAAATTGCAAGTTAGGTTTTCTTATGAAATTTTGAGGGAAAATATTAGAAATATTTTCCAAGTTTTTAATATCTCAAAAACGCTTTAATATAGATATATCAATGAAATTTGGTATGTGCTGTAGCGTTAGTATGTGCTATCGCTGTTCTACAACATTAATTGTTGGGAAGTAACGAGGCTACACGTTACAAGGTTGAAAATAAACTTTAACGGGGAACAAAATATTACCACTTGTAGCCAGGGGCAGCCAACAAGTGTTTCTTGAAATATGAAATAAAAATGACCAACCACCAGTTTGGGAGGCCTATGGTTTAAATAATTTTGGATAATGTAATACGGTAGTACATACTAACGCTAAGATACAGACATAAAGTAATGGAATTATATTAAAAGCATTTTTGAGATATTAATCAGAAATTAACTTTTCATCACCTCCTTGAAGGGACTGTAGCTCCTTTAAGCAGAATTTTAGGACATGTGTTCACAGAAACTTTTTTTCTTAAAATGACCTAAGGATTCACCCCCAAAGTTGTGCTAGACATTTTCCACTCACTCTGGATATATCACAAAAATCACTCCTAATTTATGCAAAAATGTTTACTGTATATTTATATGCCTGCTGCATGTGACTTTTCCAGTAAATTTAAAATTACGAACAGTGTTACCAAAAGACCATTGAACAGATGACATATAAAATAAGTCTGCCAGAGTGATACGGGAGCACATACAAATGAACAAACGTACCAGTAACGGGAGCCCATATGAGAAATGAGCTTAAGTTGTTAATATCTCTTGCAATATCTTAATATATCAATAAATAAAAACATTTTTTTTGCAATATACCTGTTTGTGATATCTTAAATGTTGCATCTTGCGTCACACTTCTCCGTAATCGCAGCACTCAGGGCGTCTCATTGATAAATCCTTACAAAAGAAGTATCAACACATACTAATCTAACTATCTAACTAATCTATGTGAGTATATACTCGCCTAACCTTGGCACAAGGGTGGGAGCAGTCTGCAGTGTTGCCGGATGTCTGATAATTATCTGATTCTTTAATATATCTATTAATAAACATATCTCAAAAGCTTTGTAATTTTGTATCTGTACGTTAAATCTTGATTTCGGCCGAAGTGAAAACAACTGTGACACATTACGTAAAGTGGTAAAGTAGATGTTAATATCAATTGTTATACAATCTGAAACTTTTTGGCACCTTTAAGACTTTTGTGCTAAATATAATTCATTTTGGATTGAAAATGGGAAAAAAAAAAACTGGAGCAGTCAAGATTTTCTGTGCTCTGGCTCTGCTCCAGCTCCAGGCAAAAACTTGCAGCTCCACTGCTCTGCGCTCCAGCTCCAGGCTCCGCTCCAAAGCCCTGGTGCTAAGTACCCAAAATAAAAACAAAAAAAACAACCTTGGAGAGACAGTGGTAAAAATGAGATTAGTCTGAAAAAGAAATGAATTCTACTCAAGGTTGGATTAAATTGGCAATGTTTATTGGTGAGTGTAAGGTATAGTGAAAGTGACCATAGTCAAGGAGATATATTTCACTAACAGGCCAGTTTAACAAACACTATAAATTATACCAATAGTACTAACACATCATAACAGCAAAAGATTGATGCTGCCCATCCGAGCAGAGCTATTTACATGTAAAAGAGACTTGTTGAGTGGACATGGCACATCAACAGGATGGGATCTGGGGCATTTCTTCAGTACATAAGCACAGGACTATTTCTTAAGAACAGATGCTTCAACAGTTTTGGTAAATACTGTGGGCAAAGTTTTCAAATTTGGGTGTGAAATTATGCTCCTCAACTCAGGGTTAGGCACCTAAACAGAAGTGACCTTATTTTTAAAGCTGCTGAACTCTCCCTGTCATAACAAAGTCAATGGGTTCTGCAGGTACTCACTACTACTGGAAAATAAGGATTTAATAGTTTAGTTTTAGGAACTTAATTTGAAAATTTTGGCTAGTGTCTGCAGACATGCAAGGGTGGGATTTTCAAAGGAGCTTAAGGAAGTTATACACCAAATCCCACTGAAAGTTGGAACTGTAATACCCAGAGGTACATTTGAAAACCCAGCCTAAGTGTCTTTCTATAGCAGTGATATTCAGACCTCAGTGGTTCAGGAGCCAAATTAGTGATCAACCTCACCCCAAAGAGCCAAGCAGTGTGAAGTCCTTGTTTCATTTACTATATTACTAGATGTTCATATTTAAACAGTATGACAGGGGAAATATTTTTTTTTATAAATATATTGCTATTTTATTAACTACAATTGGTTAACAACATAGTAAAAGCATGCTGGGAGAAAGTACATGTGGGTGGCACAGCCTGAAAATTGTGGTGGGTGGATAGAGTACCTGGGGCAAACTTTTCCCATTCTTTCCTTTCCCCGCCATGCTCCTAAGTTCTGTTCCTATCCCCCATTTTGTCCTTGGATAGGCCCAAACCTTTTAACAACTCCAGATCCCAACCCCTGCCCCCCTCCTGCCAGCAACTGCCTTCCCTCAGGTCTCCAATGCTGGCTGCTGGTGAGATAGGCAGAGCAGGCACTGTAGTCATCATAGGAACCGCAGCTCTTTACCATCACCCAGACAGATACAAGAGAATCCAGATAGCTGCAGAAATACGTGACAGTGTGGCAAATGTGTGAATCTTATTCACGATTTGACATACTTGACAGCCCTGGTCTTGAAAGAAAGATGACAAGAAATCTGCCTCCAAAGACCAAGTCCCAGTTCCTTATTCAACCAGCCTATCTGGTTCCAAAACTAGGGGGAACAAAGCTGCTGCTAAGGCTGACAGTTTGAAGTACTTCAGAGACAGCTGCGTACAATGTCTGGGAGGTCTGTCAAGAGACAGACCATCTTGCACTCTTCTGCTAAAAGAGAAACGATTGTTTGTTTTGCACACGTCAATTTTAAGTACTCCCACAGGAGAGGAGCTTCATTAATCTACGAGAAACTATACAAGAGGGTGGGAAGCAAAAGTGGGTACAGCCTCATGTTGTCCATCCTGTGGAAGGCTGAGCATAACTGGGGAGGCTACCTTAACAGGGACCTTGAAATAACCTGAATTGTAGTTAAAAGATTCTGCAATTTCATTGTTAGCTGGTGCCTGTTCAAGCATAGCCTAAGAAAAACTCATCTGAAGACCAGCCTTGACCACAAGAGAAAAATGACTTCTCATACCATGCATCAGAAGTATCCATCTGCTTCACAGCAGAAAGTAAAAATTTGCACATTTGTTTCATACAAAAAAAGAAAAAAAAAAGTCAGGTCATAGCTAATACATTCCCTCCCAGCTCACTCATTTCATCTAGCTCTCCCACCAACAGACACACCTCACACACACACGCAACCCCCCGCCCCATCATGCCCGTCCAGCTGCGCAACCAGGCCTCAAACCTTGCCCTTCCAGGTGATAATCATATCCACAATTCGACCTTTCACCATCAGGAAACTCTATACAATTTCTCATCTAGTAAACAAAGGTGTCTATTTGTTGAAGTCTGCTTTATTTTTAATCTTAATTTTATGCTCATAGCAAATGGCAGAGACCCCTGGAGACTGAAGTCTAACCCACTGAGCAAATGCAAGCTCTCCACAGCATTCTACTAACGTGCTTCAAGCCTGACCAGTTTCTGTGCCCACTCAATCTATGGCCTTCCTACAGAGGCAACTAAGGAGGTTGCAAATTATGATTGTGGAGCACTTCTGTGATGTGAATATTTACTCACTAGGAACTGGATTATCTTATTTCACATCAGTTATGATACAGGCAGCAGACAGCAAAGACACATGATTTGTGCCACAATAAAACAAATGGCAATTAAGTGAAAGGATATACAACCTGTAACCAACATGCTGAGGCATCTAGCTGTCCATCACCTTTAAAAATAGATCCTTATTTTTAAATACTTTTTCAATAGAATATTTAATAGGAAGAACTTACCAATAGTAAGGTCATGCACTGGTTGAAACCTCTTGTCTGTAAACTGTAACAATAAACATGATTTCCCAACACCTGAAAGAGAGAATATTTTCTTCAAGCAAATTCAAAAACTTTATTTAAGCTGCAGCAATTAAAACCTAATTTATAACTCATTTAAAACAATATATATCAGACAATTTATTATTAGACCCATTTTGATATACAGGCCCTGACATTTGTTTATCCTTGTCATATTATATTATTATATCCTTGTCTTACATATTTTAAGACAACTTCACAAGTGTCTGGAAAGTGACAACCACAATTCGAAGATTAACAGTTAAAATAATACACTTTATCTTTCATTCTCTCACTCTGTAATGTGAACGGCACTTTTCCCTCTCAGTACCCAACGAACAGTTTCTCTATCACTTCCACTTGTACTTTTACCTTTCTCTCTTCCATTTCCCTTCCTTCATGCTGCTTACACACTGCCAGATACATGCCTGCTACCTTTAAAAATGTGGCCAGAATAATCTGATCATCAACCTACCAAACAGAGAAAAAGCAGAGCGCACCAGGGAACTCCAATCCTACAGTGATTTTTGGGGTGTCTGGGATAGCAATCTTGGTGGTGGGGTCAGAACAGAGAGAATGTAATTGAACAGCCTACATGAATGTGACAGCAAAACCACTAGGACTCTTACAAGATTTTGTTGCATTATGGCAGAACAAGGCCATAAGAATGGCACCACAAAGTAGAAGGTCCATAAAAAAAAAAAAAAAATGTACTTAAGTTATATGAAGACATAACGTCATCAGCAGACAGAACTGCTGCCTGCCAACAGTATAGAACACTGACCTTTCAGCTTCCTTTTCTTTAACTTTTACGCATGTCTAGGAAATGTGGTATTTTGCTTTAGTTACATAATTCAGCGAGTTATAACCAAAAATATCAGAAGTATGTAAATAGGTTTGTATAAAACTGAGGCAAATTTAAATGTAAGAGGAGTGAAGTCTCTCAGAAAGGGATAGAGGGAGACAGTTAAGAGGCAAGATTCCCTAGTTAACACTTGGTTGCAGTTTTTCATTAAATTAGTAGTTCATCTTTCCAGCTGGCTAGGGAAAAATATTTTTATTAATAGATTTATAGAGTCATCTGAAATCCTCCAAGCATTTTGCATGTAGGAATCACTTCCTGTTTCCCACCACTTAAACACAACCACCTCTGGCAAGAACGTTTCATCTCACTGACAAAAGCAAATGTACGCATCAGGGTAAAGTATCTTGTCTAATTAAAGCCACAGGAAGACTTTTGGTAGAGTATCCTTGTTGGAAACATAACCCTTCTATGAAATTAATGCAAGCTTAAGATGCAACAGTCCAAAGATCTGGGTCGCTGTCTATATTGCTGAACAAGCTTTCACAAAAGTCTTGTCCTTGTTTCTTTGTAGCAATGTATTTAGACTGAAAATTAAATTCAGACTTAGCTAAACAAAGTGACACTATTAGGCAGTTTAAACCATAGCTTGAAAAAAAATCATTTATGGTAAGTGGGAAGTTTTTCCTGGAGAACATAGGAGGCTCAAGCCATCAATTTCTGCTGAATTTGGGATTACATTTCAAATTAATTAAGTTTCTGAACCTAACAGTTAAGATATCCTTCCAAATTGAATCTAATATAAAACCATGTAGTTTTGTCTTCCTAAATCTGCAGACAGCTGTAGCCACTCTGCTACTGCTCAGACTTACTAAGGAGCAGGAGAATGAAACTAAAGCCTTGTCTACACTGGCAAGTTTGTGCGCAGTAAAACAGCTTTGAGCGCTGTAACTCCCGAGGTGTACACACTGCCAAGCCACTTAGTGCACAGAAACTGTGCAGTTGTAGCGCTCTAAAAAAATCACCCCAATGAGATGCGTCCAGCTTTCTGCACCGGGACCACAGCGCTGCAGCGCCAGCATAGACACTGGCAATTACAGCGCTGCGATTGGCCTCCAGGAGATGTCCCACAGTGCATGTTCACACCTCTCTGGTCATCATTTTGAACTCTACTGCCCTGCCCTCAGATGACCAGCCGTCATCCCCACCCTGTACATTCCTTTTCAAATTTGAAAGTCCCCTTCCTGTTTGCTCGGTGATGTGTGCAGTGGTCTTAGCGCATCCTTCCAGGTGGCCATGCCTGCTCCACGCACCAGGCGATCCCCCCACTGGCAGCAATGCTGAGCTGCTGGACCTTATCAGCATTTGGAGAGAGGAGGCTGTGCAGTCCCAGCTGTGCTCCACCCATAGGAATGATGATGCCTGCAGACAGATTTCACAATGCATGATAGAAAGGGATCATGACCAGGAAACATTGCAGTGTAGGGTAAAAGTGAAGGAGCTGCAGAACGCCTATCACAAGGCACATGAGGCAAACCACGGCTCCGGTGCAGCACCCATGAGCTCCCAGTTCTACAAAGAGCTGGACGCAATACTTGGTGGCAACCCCATCTCCACTGCAAACTGCGGATACTTTGTTGGCTCGCATGCCAGTCGAGTGTGGACAGAGCCAGGAGGAGGAAATCTTGGACGAAGAGGGGGAGAGGGACCCAGAGGCAGAGGATGACTCGGAGGCCAGAAATGCATGCATTCAGGAGCTCTCTTCTACCCCGGAGGAGCCTGGCCAATTACAGCAGTCGGATCTTGGCAAGGCACAAACAGGAGAGGAGGCCCCTGGTAAGTGGATCTGATTTTGTGAACTACTGAAGCGAGTCGTTGAGGGCAGGAGGGTTGCAGAAAGCAGGCTTGTATCCCACCGCATGCCTAGTCTGAGCAGCGGAACAGGCTTTTTATAGACTCCCTCACTTCACAGGAATCTTCCTCAGATCTCCAGGAAACTCTAGTGGAGATACTGGGCAATCCACTGCTGCAGGGTTCCTCGGTAGTGCTGCTTTGTTTCTTGCCCCGTTAATGGTAACTTTCCCACGCCACTGTGCCATCACGGGGCGGCGGGGGGTGGGAGAGAGAAAAGAGAATTGCTACACACAGGTGAGCCACATAGGCACCAGGCGGGAGCCGCAGGCTTGGGGAAGATCCTCCCCTGTTTCACTGCTCACCCTCGCTAGCGAGATATCTTCCATAATGATCACCTCCTGTGGAAAGTGTGGGGACAGGAATGATTATCAGGCCCCCCCATACAGTGCTGGTTCTCCCCAAGAGCCATGTGCCCAGTGTACAGTAGGGTATGGGAAGAGTAATTTACCCTGCCCCTGCAACTACTCACCATTTTGTGGGTCTTGTGGCTAAGGTGTGCTTTCCCGCGGTCAGCCAGTTAGTGACAAGTGTGAGTACTGGCTGTGTTTTAAAGCACTGAATCAGTGTTGTCTGTGTTGTAAACAATACTGCTTCTGTAAAAGGTTGCATTTAAACTTCAAAGAGATGACCTTGGGAGCCGGCCTCCCTCTTTGTTACTGGCAGCAAAACGGCTGCACAGAATTAGAAAGCGGCCAAGAAGAACTAAGGAGGACTTTCTCAGTGAGGTTATGATGCACTCCGCTGCCAAGAAAAAGGAATTGAAGAAGTGGCGGGACAACAAGAAGAGGGACCGAAAGGAGAACGCAGCACACCAGAAAGAAGCCACGGAACGGCTCTTAAATGTTATGGAGCGCCAAGTGGACAGGCTCCAGGAGATACTAGCTCTTCAAACCTAGCAGCTTCGAGCCCACCCTCCCCTGCAGCCACAGAAGTCTTTCCCATGCATCCTCAACACACTGCCAACACACTTATCAACCTCCTGGCTCCACCCACAGCATTCCACTCCTCCCTCCTCACAGTCCAGCACTGTGGACTCGCACTACACTCAACACCCATCCCTCTACAGTTTGGCTCTGCTGAAGTACAGTACCTGCTGCATTGCACTCCAAAGGAGAAGGCTGGGTATGATCTGTAGCCGTCCCAGGACCCCTCCTCCTCTTGAGACCTTCTCTTCCCTCACCCCGTCCCCCTCCCTGCTGATGAATGTTTTCGTGTGACTCTCCCCTTCGGTTGTTGTCTTTTAATAAAAGATTTGTGTTGGTTTGAAAGCAATCTTTATTCTATTAAGTGAAAGCAAAAAGAGCACTGCAAAGCAACATACAATAATGTCAAGCCCCCTTCTTGCATCATGTGTACCAATCACCTCCTAGAATTACAAGCACTGCAATCCCAAGCATAGCAACAAATATCAGTGGCTTTCAGCTTCAAATTGCTGCATCAAGGCATCCCTGATCCTTACGGCTCCACGCTTTGCCCCTCTAATAGCCCTGGTCTCTAGCTGTTCAAACTCAGCCTCCAGGCACTGAGCCTCTGCGGTTCAGCCCTGAGTGAAGCTTTCACCCGTCCCTTCACAAGTATTACGGTGTGTATAGCACCCAGCTGTAAGCATAGGAATACTGTCATCAGCCATGTCCAACTTCCCATAGAGGCACTGTCAGCGGAATTTTAAACAGCCAAATGCACACTCAACAGTCATTCTGCACTTGCTCAGCCTGCTGTTGAACCGCTCCTTGCTGCTCTCAAGTTGCCCATGTATGGCTTCATGAGCTACGGCATTAAGGGGTAGGCGGTGTCTCCCAGGATCACAATGGGCATTTTGACTTCCTCTACAGTGATCTCCTGGTCAGGGAAGAAAGCCCCTGCTTGCAGCTTCTTGAACAGGTCAGTGTTCTGAAAGATGCATGCATCATGCACCTTTCTGGACCAGCCTGCGTTAATGTCTGTGAAATGCCCACAGTGATCCACAAGCGCCTGGAGAAACACTGAGAAATACCCTTTCCCATTAATGTACTCGTGGCTAGGTGGTCTGGTGGCAGAATTGGAATCGCCATTTATTGCCTCTAGGCATTAGGGAAGCCCATTTGTGCAAAGCCATCCACGTCACGCACGCTGCCCTGAGTCACGGTCTTTCGGAGCGGGATGGGATTAATGGCCCTGCACACTTCCATCAACACAACTTCAATGGCCAACTTTCCCACTCTGAACTGGTTAGTGACCGATCGGTAGCAGTGTGGAGGTGCCAGCTTCCACAGTGCAATTGCCACGTGCTTCTCCAGCGACAGGGCAGCTCTCATTCTTGTGTCCTAGCGCCGCAGGGCTGGGATGAGCTCATCACAGTCCCATGAATGTGGCTTTCCTCATGCGAAAGTTCTGCAGCCACTGCTCGTCATCCCAGACTTGTATCACGATGTGATCCCACCACTCAGTGCTTGTTTCCCGAGCCCAAAAGTGGCGTTTCACTGTGGTCAGCACCTCCGGGAATGCCACAAGCAATCTCATGTCGTAGCTGCTATGGATGGCAAGATCGATGTCGCACTCCTCTTGCCGTTGTAGTTTAAGGAATAACTCCATTGCCACTCGTGACGTGTTGCTCAGTGCGAGCAGCATACTGGTCAACAGCTCGGGATCCATTCCTGCAGCCCAAAAGAGGCAGGGCGCACAGTACACAAACTGCTGAAAGATGGTGCCAAATGCAGATGGAAGCACAAGGATTGCTGGGATGGGAAGCAATGCATCACAGGGCACTGGGACAGGACCCAGGATGCTATGCGACCCCCTCCGCCTTCCCACAACTCTTAGCTGCAAAAGAGAAAAAGGGGCTCTGTGGGATAAGTGCCCAGAGTGCAACCTCCAAATAGCGCTGCAAGTGCCGGAAGTGTGAACACGCTATTGCGCAGGCAATTGTCAGTGTGAACATACAACAGTGGTTTTCCTTCTGTGCTCTCTAAGCAGTGCTGTAACTGCCGTCACTGTAACTTTGCCAGTGTAGACATGCCCTAACAAAAAACTCTGGTTAGTTCCACTCTTGCTATTCAAAACCCTGTGAACAGCAGTGAAACTGTCAAAAATCACATCAAACAACAGTCACAAGGGTGAAATGCCTGCAAGGAAACTATTTAAAAACACCATAGTATAGGCTCAAACTAAACACATACCCCAAATTTAAAAAAAAAAAAAAAAAAGTAAGAGCAAAAAAAAAATGCAATCGTAAGTAAGATACATACAGCAGAGTGAACAAGGCGGTTAAGGCAAAAAGGCATCCTTTAAAAATTGACAGGTTTCAGAGTAACAGCTGTGTTAGTCTGTATTCGCAAAAAGAAAAGGAGTACTTGTGGCACCTTAGAGACTAACCAATTTATTTTAGCATGAGCTTTCGTGAGCTCACGAAAGCTCATGCTAAAATAAATTGGTTAGTCTCTAAGGTGCCACAAGTACTCCTTTTCCTTTAAAAATTGGAAGTCATATACTACTGAGAAAAATAGAAAGGACCACACTCTGGCAAGTCAAGCATAGAAGTATAATTAGGCAGGTCAAAAAAATTTGAAGAGCAAATACCAAAAAACACAAAAACTAACAGGTTGTTGTTTTGCTTTTTTTTTTTTTTTTTTTTTAAAAAGTACACCAGAAGCAGGAAGCCTGCCAAACAATCAATCAGTTGGGGCACTAAAGGTGCTAACAGAAAACTTAAGGAAGACAAGGCCATTGAGAAGCTAAATGAAATCTTCGCATCAGTCTTCATTGCAGAGGATGTGAGGGAGATCCCCACATACATGAACCATTCTTTTCAGGTGACAATCCTGAGGAACTATCCCAAATTGAGGTGTCAATACAGGAAATTTTGGAACAAAATAATTAAACAAACAGTAATGAGTCACCAGGACCAAATAGTATTCAGTCAAGAGTTCTGAAGAAACTCAAATATGAAATCACAGAACTACTAACTACAGTATGTAACCTATTGCTTAAATCAGCCCCTGTACCAGATGACAGGCAGATAACTAATGTAACTCTGTTTTTTAAAAAGAATCCAGAGTTAATTCTGGCAATTACAGGCCAGTAAGCCTAACTTTAGCATCAGACAAATTAGCTGAAACTGTAGTACAGAACAAAATTATCAGACACACAGATGAACATGGTATGTTGGGGAAGAGTTAACATGGCTCTTGTAAAGGGAAATCATGCCTCACCAATCTATTACAGTTCTTTCAGAGTGTCAACAAGCATGTGGACAAATGTGATTCAGCTGATATAATGTACCTGGACTTTCAGAAAGCCTGTCATAAGGTCCCACACCAAAAGCTCTTAAGCAAAGTAAGCAGTCATGGGACAAGACAGAAGATCCTCTCATGCATCAGTATCTGGTTAAAAGATAGGAAAGAGAGGGTAGGAACAAATGGTCAGTTTTCAAACTAGAAAGTGATAAATAGGATCTGCACTGGGACCAGTACCGTTCAACATGTTCATAAATGATCTGGAAAAAGAGTAAACAGCACAGATGACACTAACTTATGCAAGATCATTAAGTCCAAAGCTGACTGCAAAGAATTACAAAGGGATCTCACAAAACTGGATGACTGGACAACAAAATGGCAGATGAAATTCAGTGTTGATAAGTGCAAAGTAGTGCACGTTGGAAAACAATCCAAACTCTACATACAAAAATGATGGGTTCTAAAAAGATCTTGGCGTCATCATGGATAGTTCTCTGAGAACATCTGCTCAATGTCCAGCGGCAGTCAAAAAAACTAACTATGTTAGGAACCATTAGGAAAGAGAAACTAAGACAGAAAATATCAGAATGCCATGTCTTGAATGCAATCTAAACATTGTAGCATTAATCTATCCCATGAAGACAAGAAAGTGAAACTAACTAGTGTGTGTTTTTATTGTCAAACTGATTGAAAGGCAAATCACCAACAGCATAAATAATGAAAAGTAAATAAGTTTTCAACATAGTCATTCCATTTTAATTATAGGAAATTTTAGAGGTGATGAATCCTCCCCCCACTCCACATGTTTCTTTGAAGTATAAAGACAACATGAAAGGTTGGTGGGAGGAGGGGGCCCTACTTGTTTTGATGGAAGACTTGGAGACATCATTTGTTCTGCCACCTCAACTAAAAGGGCAAGTGTGCTGAATCTTCAGCCAAGACTTCCTTTTTTACCATATTAGTCGCTCAATCAAGTAGGTGTTTAACATTTTTTTAATTTTTTTTAAGTCTGACTAAAAATCTCTTTTCCTCAACTGCTCAGTTTCCACTCTTGGCTCTTGTGGAGACATCTGACTAGCTCTCCAGTCAGAGAATTTTAGACTACACTGTACCTAAATTTACAATGTAAAACAAGCAGACCACACTTAAAAAAAACAGCCTTTCAGGTGTCTGCCCTTTTTTGTTTACGATGTATCTCAGTGGTGGGCAACCTGCAGTGGCCACAAGACTGTTTGTTTACATTGACTGTCCACAGGCACGGCTGCCCACAGCTCCCAGTGGCTGCAGTTCGCCCTTCCTGGCCAATGGTATGATATGGTATTTTTGGTACAGAATTCCCTCAAAAGTATCAGGGTTCTGTGTGGTGCAACATGGGTGCACGCAGCTGGGGGGGGGGTCCAGGGGGATCTGGATGCACAAGGGCTTCTTGGGTTGTTCTGGGTGCAGGGAGAATGGGCCCCTGCAGGGAAGTCCAGATGAAGGTGGTTAGGGCTCAGCACGGGGTGGGGGGCTCAGGGTGCAGCTGGTTGGGACTAAATGGGATGGGGGACTCCCTATGCCGGGGATGAGGTGGGGTTCTGGGGCGGTCAAAGGCTCTTGATGCAGGGGTGAGGCTCGGCAGGGGGATTCTGGTTGCAGGGGGGGGGGTGAGGCTCGGCAGGAGGGGTTGGGTGGATAGGAGGAGCAGCTCCCCGTACAGTGACCCCTCCTTCCGTAGTTGAGGCGCAATAGGGTAAGAAAGTGGGGGAAGGGGTCAATGTAGGGGAACTGCTTGCGCTGTCTGCCCAACCCGTGCATCTGGATTTCCCCCCCCGCCAAGTCTCTCCCCCTGCACCCAAAACCCCCACTCCACCGAGCCTCACCCCTTGCACTCAGATCCCCCTGACAAATCCCCACCAATGCAGAGTTTCCTGCAGCTGGCAGAGGTTTTTGGGGGTTGATATGACCCAGCCCCGCCTGCTCTGTGCAGGGGAGAGGGAACTCCATTTCCCTCGTCGTCCTCCTCCCATCTCCCCACAGCTGGGACTAATATCCCTGGTCAGCTGGGGCATCCCCAGACCCTCCTTCTTTCCATCTCCTCCCCCACGGTGACTTACCTCTCACCTGCCTGTGCTGCCCAGAAGGGGTGAATGAGCACTGGTGCAGCTTCTCTTTGCTTCCCTACAGAAACCATTTTTCTGCAGGGAAGCAAAGAGAATTTAAGGAAGCGGGGGCTGTCCTGCATGTGCACAGTGGCGCAGAATTCCCCCAGGAGTAACAATACCATCAAGCCTATGGAAAGGACACTGGACAAGTGGAAGTCCACTGAGATGAAGCATTTCTTCTGTAAAGATATACAAGTAATTCTCTTCTCTCAAGAAAAGAAACCAATCTCAGTGGATTCCTCATCTTCAAGATTAAAGTGTACACTATGTTAATAATTACTTTGCTACAGTAATGCCTAGATGCCCCAGCTTAGATCAGGCCTCATTATGCCAGGCACTATTCAGATGCAGAGTCAAAAACAGTTGCTACCCCATAGATTAGGGATCAGCAACCTTTGGCAAGTGGCCCATCAGGGAAATCTGATGGCAGGCCGGGATGGTTTACTTGCACCGTCCACAGGTTTGGCCGATCACAGCTCCCACTGGCCACGGTTCGCCATTCCAGGCCAATGGTGGCTGCAGGAAGCGGCAGCCAGCACATTCCTTGGCCCACGCCGCACCCTGCAGCCCTCATTGGCCTGGAACGGCGAACCCCCGCAGCCAGTGGGAGCTGCAATCAGCTGAACCTGCGGACGGTGCAGGTAAACAAACTGTCCCGGACCGCCAGCGGATTTCCCTGACACGCCACATGCCAAAGGTTGCCAATCCCTGCCATAGATGGACAAGACAGACAAAAGATGGGGAAAATAGTATCTTTATAGATAGGAAGCAGACACAGAGATGTGAGTGACTTATCCAAGGTCACACAATGAGTCTGTAGGAGAGCCAGGAATTGAATTCAGATCTCCTGAGTCCCAGTCCAGAGTCTTAACTACAAGACAGTTCTTCCTCTCATTATTCTCCTTTCTATTAGTCAGTGACACATATAATTAAAGTTGCACAAGCATTTCTATTCTGAGGGATCACTTACATTTTCAATTGCTTATAACTTTAAAAAAATCAAAGTTTGAACAAAAGTGGAGTAAAAATATACCTTTCCAAGTTATCAAGTATATTTTGCTACTTTGGTTTTTGTGTGTGGGAGGTGGGGAGGGAGGATGACAGATATAGTGACTTGGCAATTTGAAAAAAATTTGAATTTGTATAAGACTGTCTATGGGGCATATATGCCTTTCTGTAGTCTGGGAAAAGTAAATTGTGATTTTTGAAAATCATAAAGGTTTCTAAGAAGGCTGTTGCACATACTCAGTAGATCAATGGTACTAGATCACTGGTGGGCAACCTGCAGCCCATCAGGGTAATCTCATTGCGGGCTGCGAGACATTTTGCTGACGTTGCCCGTCCACAGGCATGACCTTCTGCAGCTTCCAGTGGCCACAGTTCGCCGTTCCCGGCCAATGGGAGCTGCGGGAAGGGGGGGCTGCAGGGACGCTGGGAACTGTGGGGAAACATGCCTGCGGATGGTCAATGTCAGCAAAATGTCTTGCGGCCCGCAATGAGATTACCCTGATGGGCCGCAGGTTGCCCACCACTGCACTAGATTTTATAATACACCTCCTAGTGGTTTGTCAACATTCTATGCAAATATTGTTTAAGCAAATTTGAATGAAGATATGGAGGGAGGAAGGCAGATCTCAAATGAGAATTGGTGCAGAAAGGTGTGTATGAATCAAGATAGTCTTTTGCCTTATTAACTGCACAGCTAGATATGGTAAACCCCACAAAATTTTATACCCAAAGAGCTCAAATGAACATTAAGTTTGCAAAATGAAGCACTCAAAAGTCAGGACATAACAAAGATAAGGTGGCCTACCCAAACTTAACTATGCCCTCTTGTATGTATACACGACACAATCTTTAATTACATAATCATATTAGACCAAGAATTAGGCAGAGCTATATAGTGAATTGTTCCAAGATGCAGAGCATGCCTACCACATTTGTTGCAGTTGTATTGTGGATACAAGAGGTTGAGAACAATCCAGGGATGATATGCTAGACTGGAACCCAGAAAAATCATGTTCTATCCCTGCCGCTGCAACAGACTCCCCATGCAACTTGGGAGTCAATTTTCCTGTACCTCAGTTAAGCATCTCTAAAATGATGATTGCATTTCATGACCTCACAGGGGTGTCGTGAGGATAGATTCATTAGTGTTTGCGAGGCAGCAAACTATATGGCCCTGCAATGTTTGAAACAGCTGTCTCATTCATTCAGCAGTGTTATTTTGTATGTGAAATGAGGCAGAGGTTCTGGGGAAAAAAATAGTATGTGATCTTGTAATAAATTACTATCATAATACATAAAAACAAAGGGGCAGATTTAAAAGTGCACAGGCCTTAACTCTTATTTCCTAATTGGTGTGCTCTTCACTTTGTTGCCATAACATTCTTTTAATGCTGTTATACATATTTGGTTAAGACACATCCTGAAGGGGTGTGAACATTTGAGATATCCTGAGTTCCTGCTTAATTCAAGACAGAGACCAACAGTTTGGACACACCTTGCCAAGAAAGAAAGTAACCTGAACTCTTGTTTATAAACCAAATCTAAACAATAATGCTTGGTTACATACTAAGAGTTTACCATTTGGCATCTCTGAAATCTATTGAACAACAGACTTGGGGCTGGCAGCTGAAGCATATTCAATCATGTTCTTCCACTAGTCCCTCAATAGTGAGGGCAGAAGGAAATTCCAACTAACCTTATAGCTTGCAGTTCTAGTGTCAGACCCTGAATTCAAGGCAACAGTCTTGATTTGTTCCCTAAATTCTCCTGCCTACCTACAACTACTTCCTCCTCCTCCTCAGTCTCTGCTTCTCTTGGTCTCTGTCCCACAGTATGTGTAACTTGAAATGTTGTTTCAGCGCATTTGTTTTCTTCTTCGGAACAAGTAAAAAGTATTGAATCAGGCAGCAGTCTTTGTATTGCCTCTTCTAGAAAGAGAGAAAACAAAACTTTCAAAGACTACCAAACAAAACAGTTCATAAAAAACCCTAAACTGCCTTTAAACAAAACCAGATTAGTAGTGTTATCTTCATGAAAAGTAGATTTCCAGTCCAGCTGCTGAGGCTTGGTCTACACTTAAAAGTTATGTCAGCAGGTATGTCTGTCAGAGGTGTGAAAAAAAACACACCCTGGACCAACACAGATATGCCGACAAAACCTCTAGTGTAGACGCAGTTATGTTGACGGAAGGACTTCTGTCAGTATAGCAAACGTCATTCAGGGAGGTGGATGACATTTCTACACCAACAGAAAACTCCTGTTGGCATACGCCATGTCTTTACTAAGGAGCTACACATGCACAGCTATGCCAGTATGGGTTCTGTAGTGCAGACATAGCCGGAGAAACCCATACTCCGAAGCTCCTTATTAGCTTGCACTTCCTCTCCTGTGCTCCAGGCTGGCTTTCTGTGAGATTAATGTGCTCTAGGTATTGCATGATCCTGCTAGCTAACTCTTGCTTCCTTGCATAGAAACCAGGAGACCCCAACACTTTCTAACCTGGTCCCCTGTCTAGAACCCAGAAAATGACCCATCCACTCCCAGTCTTTATTCAAGCCTAAGTTAATTGTATCCAGTTTGCAAATTAATTCCAATTCAGCAGTCTCTCCTTGGAGTCTGTTTTTGAAGTTTTTTTATTGAAGAATTGCAACTTTTAGGTCTGTAATAGAACCCAGAAAGGTAGCATAACCTCTCACAACCCCAAATGGAATAAGACTTGGACATGATTCTCTTGCAGCCTGACAGTCTTGAAACTTGAGCAAGATACAATCAGCAGATTGTTTACAGATGATTCTCTTGGTAACATGAAATCCTATTTTTTGTATTTGATGTTAAAAAGATTGGTGGACTCCAGGATTTCAATAAACCTATCGATAAAAGTGAAGGGACCTTCAAGCTTATGGTGGGGGAGGGGAGAAGTACCTTTCCAGGATGAATGACTCTATAAGATGGGACTCCATCACCACATTTGGAAGGAATTCATGGTGTATCCACAGAACCTTGAAAAGGTTACTGTAAGATGATCAATCACTACAACACTATGTTTATGCTCTGTAAGATGAAGTCACTGCCATCAGGAAAATAACCTTTCTACATGAGGAACTTGATGCCTGTGTTACATGTAAACTTAAAAGGACTTCCTTCATCTTAATCGGGTCTGATTTAATATGTGCAGTTTAAAAGGAGCTGTTCAATAGTTTTTTTTTTTTTAAAAATGCATCAGGCCCCTCGTGCATTGACATATAGCTGCAGAGAAACTAGTTTATATTTGATGCGTCCTCTGTTACAAATGTGAAACAACTGAAACAGAACACTATTTAATAACCACCTGCCAGTTTAAAAGTCTGACGGAAATGATCTGATACAGAGCGCTTAGTTATCCATTAATATAGAAATACAATATTTTTATTTTACCTTAAACTTTTACTACCTGCTTTGGGAAGCCATTACTGCTAGCTAATTCAATGTCTTTGAAAACTGAATCCAAGTATTTCTAGAATGCTATAAAATAGAGGCCTATTTCCTCTAGTAACTGCTGTTTAGAAGCAGGTTTCAGAGTAGCAGCCGTGTTAGTCTGTATTCGCAAAAAGAAAAGGAGGACTTGTGGCACCTTACAGACTAACAAATTTATTTGAGCATAAGCTTTTGTGAGCAACAGCTCACTTCATCAGATGCATTCAGTGGAAAATACAGTGGGGAGATTTATATACATAGAGAACATGAAACAATGGGTGTTATCATACACACTGTAAGGAGAGTGATCACTTAAGGTGAGCTATTACCAGCAGGAGAGCGGGGGCGGGGCAGGGATTTTTTGTAGTGATAATCAAGGTTGGCCATTTCCAGCAGTTGACAAGAATGTCTGAGGAATGGGGGGGAGGGAGGGAGGGATAGTTTTACTGTGTAATGACCTATCCACTCCCAGTCTTTATTCAAGCCTAAGTTAATTGTATCCAGTTTGCAAATTAATTCCAATTCAGCAGTCTCTCGTTGGAGTCTGTTTTTGAAGTTTTTTTGTTGAAGAATTGCAACTTTTAGGTCTGTAATCGAGTGACCAAAGAGACTGAAGTGTTCTCTGACTGGTTTTTGAATGTTATAATTCTTGACGTCTGATTTGTGTCCATTGATTCTTTTACGTAGAGACTGTCCAGTTTGACCAATGTGCATGGCAGAGGGGCATTGCTGGCACATATCACATTGGTAGATGTGCAGGTGAACGAGCCTCTGATAGTGTGGCTGATGAGATTAGGCCCTATGATGGTGTCCCCTGAATAGATATGTGGGTACAGTGGGCAACGGGCTTTGTTGCAAGGATAGGTTCCTGGGTTAGTGGTTCTGTGGTGTGGTGTGTGGTTGCTGGGGAGTATTTGCTTCAGGTTGTGGGGCTGTCTGTAAGCAAGGACTGGCCTGTCTCCCGAGATCTGCGAGAGTGATGGGTCGTCCTTCAGGATAGGTTGTAGATCCTTGATGATGCGTTGGAGAGGTTTTAGTTGGGGGCTGAAGGTGATGGCTAGTGGCGTTCTGTTATTTTCTTTGTTGGGCCTGTCCTGTAGTAGGTGACTTCTGGGTACTCTTCTGGCTCTGTCAATCTGTTTCTTCGCTTCAGCAGGTGGGTATTGTATGTAGTTGAAGGATGCTTGATAGAGATCTTGTAGGTGTTTGTCTCTGTCTGAGGGGTTCAACGTCTCCGACTCAAGGAATATTTCCAACACACCTCTGAACAACATACTAACCCACAGAGACCTTCCTACCAAGACTACAAAAAAAAGGAATCTGGGTGGACTTCTCCTGAAGGTCAAAACCACAGACTGGACTTCTACATAGAGTGCTTCCACCGACGTGCACAGTCTGAAACTGTGGAAAAGCAGCATCACTTGCCCCATAACCTCACCCGTGCAGAACACAATGCCATCCACAGCCTCAGAAACAACTCTGACATCATAATCAAAAAGGCTGACAAAGGAGGTGCTGTCGTCATTGTGAATAAGTCGGAATATGAACAAGAGGCTGCTAGGCAGCTCTCCAACACCACTTTCTACAAGCCATTACCCTCTGATCCCACTGAGGGTTACCAAAAAAAACTACACCATTTGCTCAAGAAACTCCCTAAAAAAGCATAAGTACAAATCTGCAGAGACACACCCCTGGAACTTTGACCTGGGGTATTCTATCTGCTACCCAAGATCCATAAACCTGGAAATCCTGGACGCCCCATCATCTCAGGCATTTGCACCCTGACAGCAGGATTGTCTCGATATGTAGACTCCCTCAGGCCCTACGCTACCAGCACTCGCAGCTATCTTCGAGACACCACTGACTTCCTGACGAAACTACAATCCATTGGTGATCTTCCTGAAAACACCATCCTGGTCACTATGGATGTAGAAGCCCTCTACACCAACATTCAACATAAAGATGGACTACAAGCCGTCAGGAACAGTATCCCCGATAATGTCACAGTAAACCTGGTGGCTGAACTTTGTGGTTTTGTCCTCACCCATAACTATTTCACATTTGGGGACAATGCATACCTTCAGATCAGCAGCACTGCTATGGGTACCCGCATGGCCCCACAGTATGCCAACATTTTTATGGCTGACTTAGAACAACGTTTCCTCAGCTCTCGTCCCCTAATGCCCCTACTCTACTTGCGCTACATTGATGACATCTTCATCATCTGAACCCATGGAAAAGAAGCCCTTGAGGAATTCCACCATGATTTCAACAATTTCCATCCCACCATCAACCTCAGCCTGGACCAATCCACACAAGAGATCCACTTCCTGGACATTACGGTGCTAGTAAGCGATGGTCACATAAACACCACCCTGTACAGGAAACCTACTGACCGCTATTCCTACCTACATGCCTCCAGCTTTCATCCAGATCACACCACACGATCCATTGTCTACAGCCAAGCTCTATGATACAACTGCATTTGCTCCAACCCCTCAGACAGAGGCAAACACCTACAAGATCTCTATCAAGCATTCTTACAACTACAATACCCACCTGCTGAAGTGAAGAAACAGATTGACAGAGCCAGAAGACTATCCAGAAGTCACCTACTACAGGACAGGCCCAACAAAGAAAATCACAGAACGCCACTAGCCGTCACCTTCAGCCCCCAACTAAAACCCCTCCAACACATCATCAAGGATCTCTACACCCTATCATGAAGGACGACCCACCACTCTCGCAGATCTCGGGAGACAGGCCAGTCCTTGCTTACAGACAGTCCCCCAACTGGAAGCAAATACTCCCTAGCAACCACACACCACACCACAGAACCACTAACCCAGGAACCTATCATGGCAACAAAGCCTGCTGCCAATTGTGTCCACATATCTATTCAGGGGACACCATCATAGGGCCTAATCACATCAGCCACACTATCAGAGACTCGTTCACCTGCACATCTACCAATGTGATATATGCCATCATGTGCCAGCAATGCCCCTCTGCCATGCACATTGGTCAAACTGGACAGTCTCTACGTAAAAGAATCAATGGACACAAATCAGACGTCAAGAATTATAATATTCAAAAACCAGTCGGAGAACACTTCAATCTCTTTGGTCACTCGATTACAGAGCTAAAAGTTGCAATTCTTCAACGAAAAAACTTCAAAAAACAGATTCCAACGAGAGACTGCTGAATTGGAATTAATTTGCAAACTGGATACAATTAACTTAGGCTTGAATAGAGACTGGGAGTGGATGGGTCATTACACAAAGTAAAACTATTTTCCCATGTTTATTTCACAAGATATATTATTTTTGGCATGTGCCTCACCCACAACAGAAACTCTGCAACTGGACATTAACAATTCTGTCTGAGATATGATCTAGAACAGAATCCATATCACTCTACCAAAACTGTTCTTGTCTGAAGCTAACAGAAGGAAGCAGTCACTAGAGTAAGGCGAACACACAAACCAATGAGATCGGTTGAGTAAAAAGTGCCAACTTTACAATCAATTTTCTGTAGCTACAGTTTCAATTTTTTTTTTAAAAAAAAAGCACTTATGATACCTGCACTTCAGTGAATAAAAGCACTCGGCATCGTGATTCAGATCAGAGACATGCAGTTTTGGTATAACCGCATACCATTTTTGTTACTACTTGCATAACCTGCTTTCTGTTAAAAAGTAATGAGCAATGGAGATCAACTTAATTTCAGTCTTTTGGGAGGGTTCAATAATGTCTCCCTTTAGTTTTTCTTTTTACAACACATTGAAAAATAATTGCCGAATCACCATCCAACTGATCCAACTCTGAAGACTCTACATGGAAATCCCTGAAATAATCTCTGGATCAGTATGAAAACACTAGTGCAGATAAGCCAGTTCCTTGATGGCATACTAGAATTCTTAAAGTGTTCACAAGAGGTCTAAACATCACAAACTCTCAAAAGATTTTCCACAATACACCTATTTCAGCCATTTACAGAAATATGACTCTCCTTCCTTTACAAGCAGAACCCCTCATTTTAAAAGTAAATTTATTTTAGCCATGATTTTGTCTCCTTTATAAGCTTCCATCAGAAATTCTGAATCCTGAAACTGAAATTATAATAAATAGTTTTAAATTAATAACTTGTTTCTAATCACAGGTATTTTCCTCCATCTTAGACTTTTGTCATATTGTGCCACATTCAGCATTTAAAGTTAAAATAGACTCAGGATCGGGTGGGCTCAGGCTTCAGTCCCCCCTTTTGGGGTCATGTAGTAATTTTAATGGTCAGACAGGGGTTGCAGTGCAATGAAGTTTGAGAATCCCTGGTCTAAATGCCTTTTTATATTTAGTAAAGTATTTTAAAGCACTTACACGTTTGTTAAAATATCTTAAAGAAAATCTTGCCAGATAGATACACCATAGATTTTTTTTTTTTAAAGTTAGCCACAATCAAAATACGATACCTTACCATGCCAAATAATTGTGTGGAATTTTGCTTAGCTGTAGGCCCTGCCCACACTGGGGAGGAAACACATTCACTTGGGAAGCTTGATATTAACACCCATGGCTAGCTGTTTTCAGCCCTAACATGGAGAGCGGCCTCATATATTAAAGCCTCTCAAAGCTCGAGATGAGCCCACACCGGCCACACCAGTGCCATTGGGCTATGGAAAGGAGCCAGGGTGTGCCTGACCAAGAGAAAGGAACCAAGTCAGATGGTGATCTGGCAGAAGGCAACATCTGAAGTCTATAAATAGGAAGATTTGGTGACAGAAGCAGAGGTGGAACTAAAATGATTAGGGGTTTGGAACGGGTCCCATATGAGGAGAGATTAAAGAGGCTAGGACTTTTCAGCTTGGAAAAGAGATTACGGAGGGATATGATAGAGGCATATAAAATCATGAGTGGTGTGGAGAAAGTGAATAAGGAAGTTATGTACTTGTTCCCATAATATAAGAACTAGGGACCACTAAATGTAATTAATGGGTACCAGGTTTAAAAAAACAAAAGGAAGTTCATCTTCACTGAGCGCACAGTCAACCTGTGGAACTCCTTGCCTGAGGAGGTTGTGAAGGCTAGGACTATAACAGGGTTTAAAAGAGAACCGGATAAATTCATGGAGATTAAATCCATTAATGGCTATTAGCCAGGATGAGTAAGGCATGGTGTCCCCTAGCCTCTGTTTGTCAGAGGGTGGAGATGGAGGGCAGGAGATCACTAGATCATTACCTCTTAGGTTCGCTCCCTCTGGGGCACCTGGCATTGGCCACTGTCAGTAGACAGGCTACTGCGCTGGATGGACCTTTGGTCTGACCCAATGTTGCCGTTCTTACATTTTTAGGTGCATTTTAGCTCCCTGAAGTAGCTGGACTAGGTGCTTATTGGTGCCAGGTGGAAAAAACAACACACCTGGTTAAATGGCAGGTGCTGTTACACTGCATGGGGGGAGGGGAGGGTGCTAGTGCCCTGGAGCGCCATGGCTCTTGCACATGGAGCCTCGTTGGGGCAGGGGCCTTGCCACAGGCCTCTGCAAGGCCCCTGGGAGCCGAACAGCATCAGCCACCACCGGAGCCGCCGGGAAGGCAGCTCCCGTGTCGTATGTTTCCGGCGTGACACCCTTCCCTCCCCTAGCACTCGGGTTTCCAGCGCCCCAGGCCTGACCCCGGCCGGGCCGCCTCCCCACCACGAAGGGCCGGGCCCGGAGCAGAGTCAGGCCCTGCACACGCCTCGGAGAGGCAGCAGGCCCCAGCGCCTGCCACCGCGGACTCCTGCGGGGCTGGGGCAGCCGGGTGCGGGGCTGATCAGCACAGGCCAAAGGCACGTCGGGCGGGGCCCGCTGCCGAGCGCAGGGCGGGGGAAGTCACCACGTCGGCGACGCCACCACTGCGGAAATGGGACAGCCGGGGTCGGGCTTAGCGCGGACGCTCTCGCTCTCCCCGCCTCGCAACCCTCCCCCATTTCCGCAGTAAAGGTCTCCGCTCCCCTGCCCTCTTACCTGTGTCCCCAATGATGATATATTTGAAGAGATACGCGTAGGCCATGGCCGCCCAATCCCCGCCCTCGCCGCCGCCGCCTCTCGGTCTCTCTCTCTCTCTCGCTCCTCAGTGACGCGCACTCTGCCCCCACCCGCGCTGTCAGGGCTCGCGCAGCGGAGAGTTCGAAACCGTTAACAGCCACCTAACGGAGCCCGCTCCCCTCTTCTCAAGCGCCCCGTGCGCTGTCCCCCCTCTCGAGCTGCTCCGCGTCCGGAGGCGGCAACCCGCAAGAGCAGGAACAATAACAGGCAGCGGCAGCAGCAGCCCGAACCCTTCAGCAACGTCACGCAAGGCGACCTCCTCCTCCGCCCCGCCCCCGCCGACCCGGAAGTGCTGAGGCAGCCGGTGTTTGGGGAGGTCCCGTGTGACAGGCAGCTCTTACCCCTGCCCTACCCGCGAGGAGTCCTGCAGCTGCCTGAGGCTCGGAGAGAAAAACTTTTGGTGGGGCTGCCCGCCCCAGTGCCTGAGGGGAGAGAGAATCCTTCGGGGGGGGCCCCTCCGTGACTGAGGCAGGTGCCCTGTCTGGCTGTCCCTCCCCCACTCCCTCCTGCCCTCCCGGTGACTGGGGTCGGGAGCGAGGCTGTGGTGCCCTACCGCCCTGTGGCATACCCGGCGCTGCCATTCGCTGTGCAGGGGGCGAGCGTGGCAGCCCCCTCCCGGGAGTGCAGAGAAGGGGCCGTGGATGTCGGTGTCCCTCCCGCTCGGGAATGTCGCTGTTTGGTCTGACGGCTAAGATCCGTTGTGGGATGTTGTTTGTATTGCTGCGGCGGCCTTGGACGCTGTGCGGGGTGCCAGGACCCCGCCGTGCTAGGCGCTGGCCAAACAAAGTCTAAAAAGATGGTTTTTGCCCCAGAGTCTCTACGCGCGATGGCCTGGTCTACATCTGAAACTTAGATCAGCCTGCGCTGTGAAAATCCTGTGCCCTGTGTGATGTAGGTGGGCGATCTAATGGGCAAATTTTTCCCCTCAAGGGGGTGGGTTTACTACAGTGATGGAAAAACCCTTTCCGGCCCTGTAGCAATGGACTAAGTTAGGGTGGCGGAGCTGCAGCTGGGCTGCTATAGCACACGTAGTGTAGGCGTATCCTAAGTGGCCGTTTGTTTTAATTTTGCTATCAGGAAGTAAAGAGTCAAACCCCTTTCCTTGGTCTTGCAGTTGGATTTTTCCTACGACTTTTATGTGGAGGAGGGTGTCACACTGTCTGGAGGTGCGCACAGTTGTGAGTGCCTACATCAGGGCAGACAGCCCAAACTGGTAGTGTGTTTTATAATTGGATTTCACGAAGCCGGTGATAAATGTGAACGCTTGGATCGCTATAACAATCTTACCATCACAGACAGTCCCTACACTCTTCTGTCTAGCTTGCCATCTATACAAACTGGATTTAGTGATAAATGGTCATTTACACCAAAAATCGCACCACATTTAGGTTACTTCCAGTCCCAAGAGACCAGTCACTTGCACCAGATTAGTTGATACTGTAGATCCTACACCAAAGACAATGCCTGTAGAAATCCTGTAATAAACTGTCTAAAGGCTTATTAACAAGAAAAAAGGAAGAAGAGAGTTATTTACAGGTTAAAGCAAGTAAACATATACACACAAATGAGTTATCATTTAAATCCTAAGAGTGACAGAGTTGTAGTGTTCTGTCTATTCAAAGTGGCTTTCAGGGCAGACCCAGGAGGCAAACTCTGGGGATCTCTGGCCCTTCAGAGTTCAAACAGCCAAAAAAGATGCAGTTCCTTCTAGTCAGGATTTTTTATTCCCTTCTCCCAGAATTCAAGATGATGGGATGAGTTCATGTGCACATCTCTTCTTCATGGGGCATGGTGGGGGAGGGTGGGAGCAATCAACAAAATCTTTTGTCCTCTGATGTTCCACAATGGTTTGTCTGATGTTTATGGGCCTTCTTTTGTTGGGCGGGAGATAACACCTCTTGTGGCAAACGAGTATTTCACATTTGGTAATGGTTCTCTCCTGACTATGGGGGTTTATAGTTTCAGAGCAAACACTTAAATATTACCTTATAACATGGGATATAGAATTATAAGTGAGATTAATACATGCAGCAACATACAAGTTTTCATAGAGTCTAAACACTAAATACATTCTTATAAGGCTAATACCCATTTTGAGCAAAACTAACATAACAGGTGACCTGGTCTGGTCTCCAGCTACAAGTCAGTTCTTAATGCCTGCAGCCTAGGCAAGATCTGGCATCTGGCTTGCCAGCATTACAGAGGGATAAAATATCCCCTAGCATCAGCTCATGAGAGGGATCCCTGAAAAGGGGCAGCAAGGAACATCATGGTGTGAATTACAATGTCCTTCTCTGTGATTTTCAAGGTTCATGGGTTCATAATAATTCCATTCCATGTCACAAGGGGGAAAAAAAGATGGTTGCCAAAGGTGGAGGAAAGGAAAGTGTCTGTCTCTAAGGTCAGTTTGAGGCTCTCAAGCAGTTTGATAAATCTGGTATCCTGTACCAACTGCAGAAGACGCTGACTGAATTATAGTAGTTTATGGAAGACTTTGTATTTCTGCTTCAGGAAGGTAGCTTGCTTTGGGGTGTGTTTCTAGCCTAGTGTCTGGGTTCTGATGATATTAGGCCATCTCCTAGCCTGAGAAAATAGAGATGACTTTTGAGTCCTTCAGCTTTTGCATAAACTCAGTTGTTTTTCCCAGTTAACAGATATGAGTCCTTGAATGGTGTTGGGGTTCCCCTGAGACCTCTTCCACTCGGTTTCCTAAGGACTCAGTTCAACTCCATTCTCATCACTCAGGTTTCTTTATTGGCATGCAATTAAACTACACTTGAGTTGACCAGGCTCAGCGTAGGGGATGGATACAGGGTATACCACAGATCCAAAATTATACAGCAAACCTCTTATTTTCTCCAAATGTACACATTGCATTGTATTTACTGTACATTGCATCACAAGCTTTGGGATTGGCTTTGTTACTTTATAGGAACTAATTCCTGTACAGCATGCTCTGTCCACACGCTGTTGCTGCATGACTTACTCTCTACCTCATCTTTACATTCCTGACTTATGTTGTCCATTGTTATCTTACATATTGTAAATGGATCCCTGGGTGTTCCTCCTTATCCTAGCTAGTATAGACATTCTGTTTTGAGACTGCTGATTTATTTACGTCTTAGTCCTGTCTCCCAACAAATGGGGCCTCACTCATGTCCAATTACTCACGTCAATCCATGCCTACATTCCACTGCTTTTGTTTTTCTTATTTATGTTAGCATTTCTTTCATTTGCATCATATTCATGTCTTTCTGTGCTTTCTTTTTTAAGTTCATCACCCAGAAACATATTCCCAAGATCATAGTAGTTGTAATCATTTGAACCACCATTAATACTATATTAGATGGCACTCCATCATATAGTTTTGTTTTTACCCTCTTAGTAACATTTATTTTACCCTGAAGTTAAACAGAACTTTTCAATGGTTGGGGGTTTTGTTATTTTTTTGAATGGCCACTGCACCATTCAAAGTAGCTTCATCATTCATAATTAATAACCTGTTAAAAGAAAATAGAATTTAGATGGCACTTTTGAATAGGATTTTGGTGGTTGGGCTTTACTCCTTATATTTGCTGGGTTGGTTTCTGCTCTTAAAGTACACTGCCACCAGAAAAAGAATACACAAACTGTCATAGCTCCTCTTTGGAAACCTTATAGGATTTTAATTAAATAGCATGTCTTGTTTACCTTTCTTTTACCCTTTTTATTTATTTATACCCACTGCATGGTCAATAGGAATGCACACTCCTTGCTTGATTTAACTTCCACTTTTTATTTGCTATAACATTACATTGGCCATGTACATTTACATAATTATATATTATATGTTATTAATATTTATTTTTCTTTTGAAGCTCTTAGCTGTTGCTTTACTGATCTCCCTACTGTCCTGGTTCCGGCCACCCTTTAGTCCTAATTTTCATTTACTAATCCAAAATACCAAAGCTGCCTAATTGTATTGTGAGCTCCCTCGAAGGAACACCGCCCATAGCCAGGAATGATCAGTTCCTATTGTCTAGCCTGAATAAAACAACTTTGGTGTACTCCTTTGAGCTATCAGTTTGCCCATAAACAAATCTAGTGTTCTCCCTTGAACCATTGATGTATCCCTACAAAAAACCCCTACCCAAGCTCAAGTAAGTGTTCTGATGTTTGGATCCAAAATCTGCATCAGTTCCATTAGGACTTCATCTGCTCCTGACTGATCATGATCACTGCTCCTCACTGATCACTCCAGACTCAGCTACCACTACCACCTAGCAACCCTGACTGGTTCAAGCTTCCCAGAGTGATGAGAACCCAACTCTCTCTCTCTCTTTTTTTTTTCTACGCTAGGTATAGCTTTTTAACCCTGACTTGTGTGATCAGGTATAGTTTTCTAAACCTGACTTTTGTAATCAAATTTAAGCTAGATTTAATATTGTAACTGTTTTGTTTGTTTGACTCTCCTTGTATGGTTATTACCTGGCAATAAATAACTTTTATGGTTAAACTGGTTGCTTCCCTCCCTCTCTCTTTTTTGTGTTTTTGACTTCTCCATTTGCTCTGCAGCAATGCTCCTCTTACTTAAGCTAAAGATCCCCATAGCGCCGAAAAATCCTGTGGGGATTGCTCATCAAGTGGGTTACTACCAGAACAATTGTAATGTGAAAGTGGGGATAGGGACGTGCTGAACCTGTGGAATAGGAGGGTGGCAGCTTGGAAGTGCTGTTCGACCCAACCTGCGGAGTCAGGGGCATATAAGGGTGGCACTTAAAGGTGCTGCTTGACTAAGCCTTCTCAAGCATACTCTGTTCTGGTGCGGTGCCCATGGCATATGAGGGTGGCAGCTTGGAAGTGTTGCTTGACCCAGCCTGCTGTGTCCAGGGACATATAAGGGGTCAGCTTGGGAGTGCTGATTGATCTGGTCTGCTCAGACGTGCTCTGTTAATGTGTGTGTGTGTTCATCTGATTCTGCAGCTGGAAGAACCCAGCCCTGGGGAACCTAGGTCCTGCAGGATAGCTCTGTTGGGAGGGAACTTGCAGAAGGGAGAAGTAGAGCTCCCTATGAAAACACAAGTGACACAAGCAATACATTGATAGAATTACAGAACACCACCCCCTAGAAAAGTAACCCTAATAAATGAGCGTACCCCAAAGTAATGGACAAATCTTGTAACAAATTGGTGGAGAGCGTGGGTAGCACATGACCCTAATCATGTGCTAATTGTTGAGTAGTTGCTGCTGAGTGGGGAAACTGAGGCACAGATCTGAGCAAACTGTCTCTTCCTTTTTCAGATTAAGCTCCTTTAGCAAGGTCTCTCTCTCATAGAATATTTGGTAACGTCCTGTAACTTTTAAGTTAAGAATCGTGCTTAGAATAGCTGTAGGACCATGCAATAAGGAGTTAAGAATTGTGCCTTAAAAATAAAGAAGATTTTAGAGCAATACTGTGACTGCGTGAAAGGGCTTTTGGTAGGGATCATTAGTGAGCTAAGGAGGTAGAGATGGCTGAAAAAAAACCCTTGGCTGCTTGTTTGAGACAGGAGAAAACCAACATGTTAGAGAGATGGGTAATGAAGAAGGGGAAATGCCCCTGGGAAATGGGGTGCTTTACGGGTGAGAATCCCCTGATTGAAGCAAGTCTGAGCTTTGAACAACATTGCACAACCATTATGCCACGTGGTAGAGGAAAAGATGCGGCTGCTGCATGAGCATTATTTTATGCATGTCTGGACATGGTTGAAATGGTAAAGGGAAGGCTGGAGCTGGAGAAAAAACAGTTACAACAGTGTTTGAACAAATGTGAGACAGACAAGTGTGAATTTATAGCAGAAAAGCTTAAAATGATGACTGTATTTAGAAATATGCAAGAAGAGAGAGACAAGGCAAGCAGGAATGAAGAACAGTATAAGAAAGAGTTAACACACACAAAAATTTTGTTAGAATAAGTGAGAGCAGCAACTTGCTTCCTGGCAGATGAGAATAAGGCAGCCAAAGCAGCAACAGGCCATCAGGAGTGTGAGGCAGAGATCAGTAAATTGTGTGCCCAATTTAGCGCCCATAAGGGGGTGGTAGCAGCTGTAAGGTTGAGAGAGGATTGCGATTTGGAGCCCCCTGGGAAAGTAGAGAGAACCCCTGATGTTGGCCCCAAAAACCCATTCAACCCCGATAGGCCACACATGCATAATGTTTTCCCTGTTTCCACCAGGCAGGTTAAACACATAGTTGCAGGAGCAATCTTCCCACAACGGAACTGGTCACAGATGTAGTAAGATGGTCTCCTAGTCAAGACAAAGCTATTGCTGAGAGAATGGGGCCACTGAACCATGACACTGTCATTGCGTAGCTGGCTCGCATTTGGCAAATGTACCCCTCTGCTGATGGCATGGACTTAACCCAGTTGGCTCAGTTATGTGCATCTCCTTGTGATGCAGATGCTCTGGACATAGGCACAGGTTCTTGGGAGCAGACTGCTGGTGGGCCCCGGGAATGGATGATAAGTGCTCTTAAAATATTACTGCCTGCTTCTTCCCTTAAGAAACTATATATAATAGAAGAGCAGAAACCAGAAGAGGCCCCAGAAGCTTACCTAATTTGAAAGAAGATGCTGGCAGTTCTCTCTGATTCATTACCCAAGACAGAAGAGAATGGGATTAACACTTCCCATTATCAGGGACCTGAATTAATACAGAGTACTTATGGGGAAAAATTGATGGGTGCTCTGCACCCAGCGGCAGCTCTCCACCCTGCCCCCCACCCCAGCTCACCTCTGCCTCCGCTCCGCCTCCTCCCCTGAGCACGCCGCTGGGTCCTGCTTCTCCCTGCTCCCTCCCAGCGCTTGCTCCGCAAAACAACTGTTTCACGCGGCAAGCCTGGGAGGGAGGGGGAGGAGGTGGAATGCGGCGAGCTTGGGGGAGGAGGCGGGGCTGGGGTGGGGATTTGGGGAGGGATGCGGGAGGGGTGGAGTTGGGGCGGAGGTGGGGGGACACGAGCACCCATCGGCGCTGACAAAAGTTGGCGCCTGTGCTTATGGAGGACTAAATTCTCAGACAAAAATGACCTTGGGGGCTGTGGACGTAGAATACCTAACCTGGAATGAACTAGTGGCAAAAATCAAGCAGGCTTCAAGACTACCTCAGAACCTGTGCAGGCTCTCACATTTGCAAGTAATGGTCCTCACTCTGCCAGTCGCCCTCCCAATTCTAATCCCTCTGCCTCCCACAACCCTGGGCAACGCTGACCCAAGGAGACCCTTAGAAACATGATTTGGACGGAGCTGCTGAACTTAGGGGAGGATATGGGAAAATATGATCACCAGCCCCTCAGCATCCTGATTAATGCTTTATCTCAGGTCATGCAGAGAACAGAGTTAATGCAGGGAGCACCCACTCAGCCCACTGCCCTGGTATGGAGTGCGTCTCCCATGTCCACTCCCTGTCAAAACCAGATCCCTGCCCCTTTTCTGAGTGGAGGCTCTCGAGGGAGTCTGCTGATCAGTAGGGGTGCCCAGTGGGCCTCCCCAGCTGATTGCAAGACTTCAGTGCGACATATGAGGGAGACCCACAGTGAGGGCTACAGTGGGGAACCCAGGGATGTTAGCCCAATTGCTAGTGGAACTGGAGCATAAGTAAATATTCTAAGTCACCAGTGGATCTCTGGAGGGAGACCCACTGCTAAACAGGTTCAGCTCAGCAGGTATGGGGGAGAAATCCAGGAAGCTCCGCTCTGGCAGGGTGTTCCCTTGCAAATTGACAGACTATAGGGACAAGTAGAATTCTGTGCTCACAAGGGAAACGAGAAGGGAATCTTAGGTGTTCCTTTCCTCCAAACATTTCAGCTAACTGTGGATCTAGCTAATGGTGTGTTATGGCAGTTAGAAGGGGCGCCTGCAGAGATCTCTGCTATGCATCGTTGTGCTGCTATAAAGGCACCCACAGCCACCCTGACCTCCGTTAGTGATCCATGGGTATAAGAATTTCCCAGTGTACGGACTGAAAATAAGAAGGAGTGTGGAAAAATAGTTGCTGAATTTTTGATTGAGGAAAAAAATCCCCCTCTTCAAAGGCAATATAAATACCCAGCTGCAGCAGAGGAGGGCATTAAAAATACTGTGGACTGTCTCTCGGAACAAGGGGTGCTCATGCCTATGCAAAGTATCTGCAATTCACCAGTATGGCCAGTCCTTAAGGCGGATGGGGTCACATACAGAATGACAGTAGACTTCTCTGCATTAAATGCAGCCACCCCTGCAGCAGCCCCTGTGGTAGCTAAATACAATGAAATCATAGCAGCGGTAGCAGCTGGCTCAAAATGGTTCTCTGTGATCCATTTGGCTAATGCTTTCATGGCCATACTGCTCCATCCTTCATGTTCGTATAAGTTTGCTTTTACCTATGTGACAACAATATGCTTTCAGCCGGATTCCCCAAGATTTCCATTCTTCCCCTTGTATTTGTCATGCCCACATCACTAAGATGTGGAACTATTTGTGCCCTGACCACCACCCACACGGAATTTCATACATGGATGACATTTTAATACACACCCCCACTTCGGAAATGAACAAGTAAATCACCAGGTGTTGACTATAGTGCAGGAAACCAGATTTAAGGTAAATCGAAAAAAGGCTCAGTTAGTACAGCAACAAGGGAAATACCTGGGGGTGTGCCTTGGGGAGGATGGCCGGACTCCTGATCAATAAAGGGTAGGAATGATAGGAAAGCTACTTGTTCCCACTGACACACACACCCTTCAAGCTCTCTTGGGAACTTTTAATTTCTCCAGAGAGTTAATTGAAATGTTCTCTGACAAAGCCAAGCCTCTGTACCAATTATTAAAGAAATACAGGATTTGGGAATGGGGACCAGGCCAACAGACTGCCCTGGCCACCTTGAAACAAGGTTTGGCTAGTGCTCCTGCTCTGGTTTATCTGGACTCTGCCCTGCCCTTTGTGATTCAATTGGCCTCCTCAGAGACAAGCGTTGGAGCTATTCTCAACCAAAGGCAATGCGACAAGTTCAGAGTCATCACATATGCCTCCAGGCTCCTGGATCAAACAGAGCAAGGCTTTACCCCCTGTGAAAAAGAGTGTCTTGCATTGGTCTGGAGCCTCACGGATTGGGAATTTATTATTGTAGGGTCAAAGGTCATTGTTCAGACTGTGCATTCCCCACTCAAATACATCACATTGAGGAAAATACAGGATGGCCAGGTCTCTAACCCCTGCATTGCTCAATGGACCCTCAGCCTAGTAAACTGAGGAGTCGAGTTTAAAAAAGAGCAAGCCGTTTTGCCACCCCTGTATGGGCTAGAAGGAGAGGAGCATACCTGTGCCCTCCCCCTTGTAAAACACCTGGAGTGGCCAGTCAAGGGAGGCATGAGGCTTGCAGATGCTAAACAGAAGGGGTTTGCAATTTGGTTTACAGATGGCTCAAGTTTCTACCATATGGGTCATCCCCAAACAGGGTATGGAGCCATCTGCATAAATGAGAGAAAGATGCTCCAAAGACCAGTTCGCCCCCATTCTGCCCAAGCAGCTGAGGTGGAGGCAGTTAGAGCTGTCCTAGCTTATGAATCTCGGGACACTTCTGTTACTATTTACACTGACTCTGACTGGCCAGCCAGAGCCATCATTGTGTAGCTCCTCCTTTGGTTGAGTAGAAAAATGGTAGCCACAGATGGGCGCTCCATTTCTCATTCAGACAAATTGCAAATCTGATCAAGGAAAGAACTTGAGACACCTGGGTGACTCACACAAAGGGGCATCAGAAAAGCACACTGGAACAATAGAGCTGATGTCTTAGCCAAAGTTGCTGCTACTAGTAACCACACTAGAGACATGGACCAGGTAGAACAAATAGAGGCAGTAGCTGGAGAAAAACTTTAGGCAAAGGAATAGATACCTTGGACTTAAGTACCCTTCAAGATGGGGATTCAGAAATCCAGTCCTTAACCAAGACAGGGAAAGATCCCACAGGAAAATATAGAATTGAGCAGGTTGGAGATGTCTGGTGGGTAGTGGATACAGATGGTCAAAGGCACTGGATAGTCCCCAGCCAGGTACAGTGGGGACCTGATTCCGTTTGTGCATGAGGAAGGGCATAGAGGATAACAGGATACTTTAAATAGGGTTAATGATACAGGGTGGTGGCCAGGCATGAAAGCGGATATAGATCAGTCGTGTGATAATTGTTTGCAGTACGCCCTGGTTAATACTGATCGCCAGGTTCAAAAAAATGCATTGGGGCACCAAATAATAGAGGGTCCCTGGTCCCAGATTCAGATAGATTACATGAGCCCTTTACCCACCACCAGCAGAGGGAATAAATACTGCCTGGTAATAGTAGATCCCTTCTCCAAAAGGGTGGAAGCCATCCCTACTAAAACCAACACTGCCTCTGTCACTGCTAAGCAGCTCTTTAACATGGTTTTCTCAAGAATGGGACTTCCCAGAGCAATTTATTCAGATTTGGGACCCCATTTTGTGGGAGATGTTATGCAACAGCTATGTAAGGCTTTAGGCATTAAGCGATGTTTCCACATAGCTGGACACCCTGAGTCCTCTGGACAAGTTGAATGAACCAATCACACGCTAAAGGAAGCTTTGAGAAAACAAGTAAAGAGCTCAGGGAGGGATTGGGATGAAAAGCTTCCAATCATCTTAATGGCTGTAAGAGGCTCTAAGGCGAATACATGAGTATACTCCCTTTGAAGTTATGACTGGAAGGCAAATGTGCATGCCTGAAAGCTGGTGATTGGGAGTGGAACTGCCTAGTGCCTGGGAAGGGAAGGTGATAACAGATGAATGGGTACAAACCTAAATAGAGACGATAGCTGCTCTACACAAGCAAATGGCAGCACAGCTGGGCATAGTACAGCAAAACACGGACAAAGAAACTAGGCTGGAAAAAAACCTCCTTTGATATGGAAATTAGACCAACCAGTAATGTACAGAAGGTTTTCAGCGAAGGAGTACTCTTTGACACACACCTGGGATGGCCCCTGCTTTATTGTGAATCTGGCCCCAGTGTTTATCAGGTAGAAATCCTGAATGGAAAAAATGGGAAACCCTGGCGGAAATGGTTTCATTCCTCACAGCTCAAAGAGAGGAAGGGTAAACCTCCTGACCCACAAGGAATAGTATAACTGTCTTCTCCATCCTGCCAGCCACCCTTCTTGGCTAGCAAGAAGGAATGGCTTGGGGCCGTTGGAAAAAACACATCAGGTGGGCTTGTCAGTGCCTACCCTGATCTTGAGGCAGGAAAAGGCCAAAGGAGTCCTTGACTTATTATGGCCACCCTCACAAAGGTCACTGCTTCATGTTCACCCTGCAATATTGGTCCCAGATTCTCCCAGTATATACGTGGAGAGCGTGGGAGTTTTTTCTCTCTTCTCTGCCCCCTCATAGGTCCCGAACACAAGTCATGACATCCTACCGTTCCACTGGTACCCTGCTGTTCATAAGTGTCTAGAGTCTGATGCTGTCCAGGTTCTATGCTAAACCTGTGATCCCTCTAAACCTCTGGAGGTGCTTGCTAGTTGGAGCCCAGGAAGTAAAATTGCTGTGCCACATACATGGATTCTATGGGAATGGGAGCAACCCCCCAGCCCTGCAGCGTCGCTATCAGTTTTACACTGTCGGCAACTCCTTGGGTTGCCCTGGGAAAGCGTTGCCAATTGCACGCAGAGTGCCACCGGTGAGTCACTCAAGTTTTATTATGAATCTAAGACCATACCAGACTCCATCCCATTCTTCTGTAAGTCGTTGTGGTCTCAAAAGGGATGTACACCATCAAATGCAACCAGTGACAGCGTCCCCGGTAGCGGAAGGTTCAGGATAGTCCTGGTTTCCTCTGCAGTTTGGGGAGTAACCATGCCCCTACATGTCATCATTGTTGTCGGAACCCAGATGCCTCCGTTACCTGGAGATGAACTGCACCTGTCTCTGATTACACCAGCAGGCAAGAATATCATGTGGTTCCTCGTAAATTGGGAACTGCTGAACTAGACTTTAGCTGGACATGACCTGATTCAGCAAGGTCCCCCAGACCGGGTAGTCCCATTAAAAGGCACACATTGTGACAAGCTCATGCCAATAATTTGGTTTTAATTGTATGGGCACATTGCCATTTTGGAGGGATTCCATGAGCCCGGATTGTACAGAATGGAATTGGGCCAACAACAAAAAACAGTTTTAAATTTCGATGCCCTGATCACAAACCTCGCTCCCCTCCAACATTTAAGAGTCCCAATTTCAGGGCCCCTTGTGTTGAAATTGGATCAACAAGAACATTTGGTTCTTCAATCTCAGACTTCTCTGAAGGAGGTTCAAATCCACTTAGAAGGCATGAATATCTCTCACATTGCACCTGTATGTGCTCCCTTGATTGGAACTAGCTATAAGGGTTGGGATGAATGGATAAGAATGTTGCAAGGGGCCGACCACCTAAATAGAGTAAAAAGGAAATTAAGTGATTGGATTGCACCTGTAGGAACAGGAATCTCTTTGGTTGAGGCTGCAAACATAGAAGTTCTGGCTAATAAATGATCATATCCCACCGAAAATATAAAAAAGATGGGAACCCCATTAACAGCATCTTTGAAACAGTTAAGTGAGGAACAGCAGGTAATAAGTAAGGTACTTCCTGGGTAGGAAAGACTCATAGAAAAAGATGAAGAGTTAATAATGTCTGGTGTACAGTCCCTGCAGAACGGGAGTGGGCAAACTTTTTGACCCGAGGGCCAAAACTGGGTGGGGAAATTGCTTGCAGGGCCATGAATGTAGGGCTGGGGCAGGGGGTTGGGGTGCGGGAGGGAGTGTGGGGTATTGGAGGGGGTGCAATGTGCAGGAAGGGGCTAAAGACAGGGGGTTGGGGCGGAGGAGGGGTGCAGGGTATGGCAGGGGACTCAGGCGGGGGGTTGGGGTACAGGAGGGGTGTGGGGTGTGGCAGGGGGCTCAGGGCAGGGGATTGGGGGCACAGGGTAGGAGGTTGAGGTGCAGGAGGGCTGCAGCAGGGGCCTCAGGGCAGGAGGTTGAGGTGCAGGAGGCGTGCGTGGTGCGGCAGGGGGTTGGGGTGTGGGGTGCAGGAGGGGTTTGGAGTGCGGGTTCTGGCCTGGTGCTGCTTACCTGGAGTGGCTCCAGGGTGACAGCGGTGTGCAGTGGGGCTAATGCAGGCTGCCTGCCTGCCCTGGCCCTGTACCACTTACGGAAGCGGCCAGCACCACGTCCCTGCAGCCCCTGGGGGAGGGAGGGCAGAGTGCTCCATGCGCTGCCCTCGCCTGCAGGTACCTCCCCCGAAGCTCCCATTGGCCACAGTTCCCCGTTCCCAGCCAATGGGAGCTGCGGGGGATGGTGCCTGGGACGTGGTACCTGCCACTTTGGGGAGCGGCACGGGGCCCGCGGCACCACGGGGGTGGCAATCCTATGGGCCAGATCCAAAGCCCTGATGGGCCAGATCCAGCCCGCGGACTGCAGTTTGCCCATCCCTGCTCCAGAATAATGTCTCATTGACCTCGGTGTGTGAGCAAGCTCAGGCTCTCCCCCAGAACATAATCATGGGAATGATTTGGCAAGCCATAGCAGGACATATTCCTATGGAGGCAATCAGCTTGATTCGGCCCCATGTAACGGAGGAAGAATTAGTGGAGACTAGTTACTGCTTCATACAATCACCACCAACAAAGCTTGCAGTTATTCTTGATAACTGGCAGGCAAAAAAATTAGAGTAATCCACCCAGTAGTCCTACTGCGATTACAGATTAATGGTAACTCAGTAATGTACTCCAGAGATCCTAACCCTTGGGCCTGGCGGAAAGATAATGCGTGGAACACAGTAAATATAAAAGGGTGTAGGAAAAAAGAAGGTTTGAGCTGTATTTGTGAAGACCAAGCATTGGAGGAACATGATGAATGCTTCTTCCCACAACCTGGGAATAAGTCTCTCTGTTCCTTCAATGTTATCCAGGAAGAGGGGTCTGTTATTGTCTATGTTGGTAAAGCATACGTGTGTGTGAGAACGAGATGTAATATTGTATAGATTAATGGACATTGGATTCAACCCATGGTGCCTTATGTTAATTCCTGTTTCGGTAGTGTAAACACCATGGTTAGTTGTGATATTAAGTTTGCTGTACCTGTATGGACTGTACAACATTTGAATGCCTATCCCAGAGCTCTACAAGGGGGTTTCCCCCATTTCACTGGGAATGGATCTCACTCCCATTAAGGGACAATTAACTCATCCCTCCTTACAAGCTGAGCTGCAAAGGCTCCAAACTTAGGGGGAGAATGGCCTCCGTTAGTGATCCATGGGTACAAGAATTTCCCAGCGTATGGACTAAACATAAGCCACAAGCGCCGGCTGCCGCAGCTCCCATTAGCCAGGAACCACAGCCAATGGGAGCTGCAGGGGTGGGGCCTGCAGGCATGGGCAGCGTGTTGCATGGCACTCCCCCAGCCCCTCTGTTGCCTAGGAGCTACAGAGCCATGCCAGTGGGAGCCAGTGGGAGCCAGGGGGCACCCTACCCCGAGGTAAGTGCCCCCCCTGCACCTTTTAACCCCCTGCCCCAGCCCTGAGCCCCCTCCCACACACCCAAACTGCTACTGCTGGCCCAGGGGTTGCTCAGCTCCAGCTGCCCCTGAGCCAGCACCAGCTGGTGCCGAAGTCACGGAGGTCATGGAATCTGTGACCTCCATGACAGACTTGCAGCCTTAATCAAAAGTGACTCAGAGTATATATTTCTTGACCTGTTGACCTACAATCATAATGACTTTGGCCTCCTTAAAGCAGCTCATCATATAAAGAGGGCAGCTTTTTCCAAGTCATTAAGTCATACTTGCCCAGGACAGCTTGGTAATTGGCTATGTGAAACTGAAGAGTTCAAAGTACAGCTTCCTGTCCAGGAGAACCAGGCACTTTGTTGGATCATATTAAAGAAGTTCTGTATTAAAATCACAAATGAGTTTGATTCCCCATAGTTTAAATTCCAGGGTATTACTAATTAAGAGGTCTCTTGGTTTTTGGTACTGTTTCTCTCCCTCTCTGTGTGAAACTTGCAAGCTGCTAATTGTGTTAGTACATTCTAAGACAGAGTCTGTTCTCAAAGCAATTCTTTGTAACAACAACTACTCACACAGAGAGAGACTCAAAGCAATACTCTGTAACAACAGAAACAGCACCCAGAGACTCCCCGCCCTTTTGTGGTATTCATCTTGCTTTGTTAACAGTTGTGATTAAAACAGAGATAGAGGATGTATGTGGATGGATGCTTGGTGTGGATAATAACTGAATGATCAGGGAGGTGCCAGCCTAAGAATCCAGTGTCCATGAGCTGAAGAAGGCGTCAAGTGGAAATAACCAGAGGACCCCCGGAGGGCAGAATGGAATCCACCCAACAGCCTCAAGGATGAGAGAACCAAAGAACAAGATAACATCTGGCAGCACGGAGCCGTCAGGAATGTGGTATCTGCTGATTGATTCAGCAACAGCATGATGAAGCAATTCCCATCGACTGGCATAGGAAGAAATTCCTATAAAAATGGACTCTAGAAAGTGAGAACTTTGGGGTCTGATTCTGCAAACCAACTTCCAGGAGCATCAGACGAGCATTTGACAAGGCCCTGCTCCCTCCTCATGTCCACGCCACCTGGCCAGTGGCTTAGCATGAGCAACTCTAAGGCTGGTAACTATGATAAAAACCTTGCAGAACCTGTGTGTGTGTGTGAATATGAATGAATGTGTGAATAAATATGAAATTGAATGGAATGTGATAGCTATAACTAACTGCTTACTATGATTCCTTCTGTATTCACAATAAATGTGGCATTTTGCCTTTTCCCCTTTAATAAGATCCTGCTGGTTTTTATTTTATTGGTATAACAACTTTGCTTTGTTGAGAGGGGTGAGCTAAGATGACTATTTTGTCTTGACCTCTCATGACCTACCAGAAAACAAGTGGTGTGACAAAATACTCAAACTCCTTCTGTGAGAGCTGGTAGAGAAATAGAGAGCTGCCTTCCTGGAAATGGGAGTACTGGGTGCCAGAGTCAGCTAAAAGTCCTTTCTTTGCTTTTTATAAAATGCCCTCACTTGATAGGAAGGACCACTTTCCAAATTGCTTGAACTACAGGATGTTGAAGAGTCAGTACTATTTTTCAATCATTACTGACAATTTCTACCCCAGAATATGCCTCTTCTGAAGATCCTGGACTTTTTCTTTAAGTATTTCAGGACAGATTTCAGACCGTGTAACAGCCTTTGGGGAGGAAGGTGGTGGCACTGACTCATGTGTTGTGGCCTCTTCCACCACATCATAAGAACATGAAAATGGCCATACTGGGTCAAACCAATCGTCCATCTAGCCTAGTACCTTGTCATCCAACAGTGGCCAGTGCCAGAAGCTTCAGGGAATGAACAGAATACGGCAATTATCAACTGTTGTCCAGACCTAGCTTTGGGCAATCAGAGGTTTAGGGACACCCAGAGCATGGGATTGCACCCCTCATCATCTTGGCTAATAGCCATAGATGGACTTATTTTTCATGAACTTATCTAATACTTTTTTGAACCCAGCTATACTTTTGGCCTTCACCACATCCCCTGGCAATGAGTTCCACAGGTGGACTGTGTATTGTGTGAAGAATGACTTCCTTATATTTGTTTTAACCCTACTGCCTATTAAATCGACATCCTAATTCTCCAAGTAGTTACAAGGAGACAGCTCTCAAGGGACCTTGACTTCAAGATGAAATTGACATGAAAGTGGTCTCCTAGTTGCCTTTCCTGGGGAACTGTCTCTGCACATCAGGCTGGTGAGTCTACTTTGGCTAGTAGGACAGGAGAGCTAGTGATGCATAGGATGAGATGAAGCTAACCTATTCTGATTCCCATTTACAGATATAAACTTGCAGTCAAAGCTTGTTTTCTTGGTTGACATTGGGGAATACTTTAGGCATCAGCTCCTTTTAGAGCAATAAAGTTGCCCATTACCAGCATCAGACTCAGTGGACCAGAATAGGTCTCTGGACATTGAAACACCTTAGTATTCAACATGATGGGTAAGTGGGAAATGAAGTCTTCATAGTGATGTCAAACAGGTGAAGTTTGAGGCAGATTTCTTAAGGACTTTGTGCGGTTAGAGAAGGCCTCACATGAAGCATCAATTGGCAATATGCCCCTCCCTTGGGCAGAACAATAAAAGTGCACTGGTCCATTTTGGACATAGGTTCCTCACAGGAGAGGCATGGCTGACTTGGTATCAGCCATCCCAACAAGAGTAGGTTCACAATGGAGAGACTGAGGCTCAGCAGGGCCCCAAACAATGAAAAAGGAAAGCCCATTAGGGCAAAAACTTGGGAAAATGGAGGCAAAGTTTGTGAACTAGAGCTGGCTGGAAAAGGGAATTTCCATTTCACTGGAAATTCTGGGTTCTCGACGTTTTGTTTTACATTGGAACAAAACATCAACATAGCAGAATTTCCCCACAGACTAGAAGGATCCATTTTGGCATATGCCTGTCTGCCAGCTGGGAAACTAACCATCTTGCCTGCTGACTGGCTGCCCAGCAAGGTAGCCAGGCAGCTCACATGCCAGCCAAGAGGCCATGGCTGGGGAGCCAGGAAGCCTGCCTAGTCAGCTGCCAGGGAGCAGGGCAGTTGGCCAGCTTGCTGGCTCTCTGGCAAGCCAGCCAGGGAGCCAAGTGAGGTGCTGGCCAATTAGCTGGCTCACCAGCCATCAAGTCAGGCAGCTGCCTGCTCATTGGGTGGATAGCTTGGGGAGGCAGCAAGCCAAGCAGCCCAGCTGCCATGCAGGCAGCTGGGGAGCAGGCCACCTTGAGTCAGGCTGCCTATAAAACCAGCTTGGCAAGGAGGTGGGCTGGCCAGCCTGCCTGATTTCTGTCAAAAGTTCAGCAGAATCAACACATTCCTGTGAAACTTTTCAATTCTGTCAAATCAGTATTTTCCAATGGAAAATTTTCAATCTGGTGTATTCCGACTTGCTGAGGACATGGATGGTGAACAGGGGTTCTCTGACCCGAGGACCCAGTCTAAGAGTAGGATGAACTGCAGGACTCTGCCCCAAGAGAAGTCCATGTGTGGGCCTGTCATTTGGACAGGTTGCCCACAGAGAGACTAAGCAAGAGGGATCAAAGGTAGACCTCTCCATAGAACCATAAAAGTGAATATGTAATTGAAGACATACTGAATACATACAAGGGGGCAGAATTAAGATTGCATGGGCAACTGTAAATATGGCATTTGCTAACATTTAAATACATTGACTTTGCAATCTAAATATCATTCTTTTAAAATAGGGTTTTAAAATGTAATTCTTTGATGTGTGTAGTTGTGTGGGAGGGGAGTTGTTTTAAGGAAAAAGGTAAACAGTCCTATTCTCTTCTGCATGTGAGGGTCATATTCTGTTCAACTGTAGCAGTCCCCCATCATCACCGCTTGGTGTTAACCAGGAATAATCTCTGCTTATATCTTGCCAGTGGTTAACTGGATATGCCCTAGGTTCCACACCTTAAAGCCCCACCCAGCAGACTCATTCCCCCAACCCATATCTATCATCGGCGAGAAACTACAGACAGGCCTAACTATGAAACAGATTGATTTATTTAACAAAGGCTAAAACAGTAACTAATAGGACCCCCAAATAAGAGAGTACACAAAGGGTATTCAGGTACAGGTTGGCTTAACAAGCTGACATGAAGTCAAGGTCCCAAACTCACAAGACAAGGAAGTTTACCATAGATAAGGTACAGACATACTACACCAGGTTCAGAGGAATGGTCCCATGACAATGGACTTCATGGACCAGGTACAACAGGATTCTTGAACACAGGTAAGACAGGAACTAATCAGGAACAGGTAACTGGAACGGGAGTTTGGATCTTCTTCTGGGATCTTCTGTAGATCCCTCGTAGTCTTGGCTACAACATGCATTATGCTGCCACCAGGAAGGACAGCCCCTTCTCTCAGGTGCACCAGTCTTTTATGTTCTCCTGTTACTAGGCAGAACACATACCACGTGACCCTTGCTCTTTTCCCACCTCAGAGGGAAAAAGGTGTCAATTGTCTCAAGAAAAAAGTCATCAACATGGTGGACAAACAACAACTATTCACAAACAAAATGGCGAAGTGCCTAAGCAAAATGGAACTTGTAGATTTCCCCCTACGTTTCGTTTGAAGTCTGAACTTTCATCATTATGGAACAGACTGCTACCATATGAGGTACAACAGAGACTGCTTTAGATGGTAGCAGGATAAGACTCTCTCAGTCGCGGTGTAGGCCATTTGGTGCAGGGACAGAGAGGGAGTTGTGCCCCCATGGGAAGCCATGGGCCTCTGAGGCTATGGGCAAGTCTGGGAGGGGAGCTACAGAATGGTGGCAACACCCCACCATCCTCAGTAAGTATGCTATCATCATCATAATGAGCCCAATCTTAGAATGATCATGTGTTTAGTTATTTTGGTATTGTGCCAAAGTTTTCCCAAGGAATGTATGTCAGAGATGAGCAGTGGCAATTTATAACATTTTTATATCAGTAAAAAATGAAAAGTGTGTCATACAACAAAAAAAACAACTAAAAATCCCAACACATTTCTGTAGCTTCAGGGCATTCTCCTTCCTGAATGATCAAAGGTCTGCTACAACAATAGAGGTGAGAGCTTTTCAAAGGAAAGGTTGTAAGAATCCCAGTATATAGACTTCTACTACCTCCCCTATAATATTGTTTAAATATATTATTTTAACCTTCTAAAAAAATCTTACACTTCAATTCCTCACATGGTTGTAGCCGATGGACCTCTTGTCATCCATCACAGGCTTCTGTAATTCATTATATATTTGATGCATTATATATGTTTCTATTTTCCAGTTGTATTTCTAAGATGTTTAGTTCCATCAGTAGTCTCCACACATTTCAAACCCTTCCAACCAGAAACTAATGAAAAATTGATTCTCCTCTATCTTATATATACTTTATCCCTCCGTAAAGGGCATTAATTGACTCCCCTGAAAATATGCATTGAATTTGCTTCCTTTTTACCTCTGGTTCAAGTTTCTGCTAGAGAAATAAGGTGGGTGAGGTAATATCTTTTAGTGAGCCAACTTCTGTTGGTGAAAGAAACAGGCTTCCAAGCTTTGTGAAGCTGTTTCACTCTGAATAAACATGTTAATAATCATTGGCCCAGAGAGAGTGAGCAGAATGATGCTATAGCCTGGTGGTTAGGGGACCTACCTGGGAGGCTGGAAACCCAGAGTCTTGTTCTCCTGCTCCAATGACTTTATCTAGAGTTCAACAGCAGAGATTGAGGGAACCCCATACCAGAATATTTCATATCCAAATGGCTAGGGTATTCCCCTGAGAGATGAGAGACACCTGTTAAAATCCCTTCTTCCCATCAAGCAGTGGGGAGGATTGAAATGGGGTCTCCTGCAATCTGGTGAGTGCTCTAACTCCTAGGCTAAGAGTTTGAATCAAGTCCCCTTCAGAAAGTGTGTGAAGCAGTGAACATACCCAGAGGCAAAAACTTAAATATCTAGAGGACTCTTAGAACAAAAATTTAGGCACCAAGTGATTTGAGCACATATAGGGTTCAGCAATAGCCAAGCAGGGTCTTTCTGGATTGTAGTAGTGCCTAAAATTGGTACTTATGTGCCTTAATGTGGGGTTTAGGCATCTAAGTGTTCTTGCAGATCTGGGCCCATGTAACTATATTTTATATAAGGACCATGATAGTAGCTCTTCACATGTGTATCATGGTTTCATGTTCAAGGTAAAATCAGTGATGGGCCAGTGAAAGTGCAGTTCTCTGAAATGTGACTATGAAAAAAACCAAAATCCTGCTATCTTCTTATTCAAGTGCTCTGTTCCTGTGTGTGCACGTACAGAGCACGGGCGGCCAAACTTACTGTCCAAATCACATACAGCAATCTTCAGAAGTTTGAAAGCTGAGGCACACCTGCTGGGGCTCGGGGCTTCAGCCCCACTCCTGATGAAGCCCCAAGCCATGGCAAGTGTGCCCCATGGGGCTAAAGCCCCAAGACCCCTCTCCCCTCTGGACAGAAGCCAGAGGTGACACGTGGGGGGGGCACATGTGGTAATGTGCCCCCCCAGATTTTTGCTAGGGCTTGCTGGCCTCGCTTAGTCACATGGTGCTGGCTGCCAGGTCCCCTCCCTGCACAGAAGCTGCTGGAGGTGGCAAACTGGGAGCTGTGGCTGTGGGGAGAGGGAGTGGCAAACAGCTGGGAGTTGCAGGGAGAAATTTGTTGCTGTCTCTCCCCACTGAACTAAAGCAGTAGCCGCTTCCTGCAGCTCCCAGCTCTTTCCTGCTACCTCTCCACAAGGAGCTAACACCTGGGAGCTGCAGGGAGGCACCGCTGAGGGTAAGAAGGGGTGTGTGCCTTGGGGGGCATGATTCAATCTGTGGGGGTAGTGAACCTTTAAATTGTGTCTCCCACTCTCCAGCAGACTTCCAGACTCTCCACTTTCTCAGCAGACACCAGCCGTCTCTGGCAAAAGCCCATAGCTCCACCACCCTGCTGCAGGGCAGAAGCTCCGAGCCTCCCCCCAGTCTGGTAGGTGGAGAATAGGCGGGGGGCTCCGTGAGCTGCACTTTAACTGTAAAAGAGCCACATGAGGCTCACGAGCCACAGTTTGGCCACCCCGGTATAGAGTTTTATTTCTTAAGAGAAGTTTCCTTCTTAAGTGAAGAAATGAGATTTTACTGGTTAGCGTTGCAGAATCAACACTGCTGAGAAAACTCAATTCTGTTCTTCCATGTGTATCAACATAATTCTCTTCTAAATTCCAATCATTTACAAATGTGCAAAACTTATTCAGAGGACGAGGCTGTGCTGGTGTAGATAAGGATCTAGTTTGGCTTGCAGAGCCTTTGCTAGAGGTGATGCTCAAAAGAGAACCTAATGTAACTTTCAAAGCTGAAGCTGATTTTGCAGAGCAAGCACTTAGAAGAAATCATGTGTACACTTAGCTCATTTGTTATAGAAATTTCAAACACAACTGGAACCTGATTATGACACTTCAAAATCTAACCACACTAACTGCAATTTCTGTGGCACCAGCAGTTAGAGGTCAATCGTCACCTGCTTTACAAATAAGCTTAAACATTTCAAAATAATTCTCTTTAAGCTATTAATCTATTTTACCAGGTATTGAGCACAAAGTGTTATTGTGCAGTGACTAATTGATCTATGAGCTATTTCTACATTTTAATATTAAGTGTTCGCTTAATGATTGTTAAACAAATTTCACAAAGATATATGAGAATAGGTTCATCTTCTGCCTAAGCAATAAGGCAACAACTTGACTTACTCATTCATTATTAAATTTCAAGAGGAGGACCATGCCCGAGATGGAAATGTGTACAGTAGCCACTGTGGGAGGAGACAACTGTAGAAAAGGGTGGGAGTATAATCACATATTTGAGGAAGCACTGCCTCCTGATAGGTGGTGCTTTCAAAGGTCACCATTTAGGGAGGCTAGCCCCTTGCCCTGCCTCTTTCCGCTCAAGGCCCTGCCCCTTCCCCCCTGCCCTCATTGGCACAGCCCCGTACCTCGGCCAGTTCCCAGAACACCCCTGAGCTCAGCCCAGCCCACTGGCACCCGGAGCAGCCCCGAGCCCCGGTCAGCACATGGAGCAGCCCCAGGTTGGCCTGCCAGTGCCTGAATAGCCCTGAACCCTGGATGGCCAGTATCCAGAGCAGCCCTGAACCCGAGCTGGGCCGCCGGCACCCGGAATAGTCCAGAGGAGCCCTGGCCAGCTGGTCAGCCAACTAGGGCTGAGCCCTGAGCCCAGGCTGCTCAGAGGAGTTCTGAGCTCCACCGTGGCCTGGCCTCGAGGCTGCGGCAGGGAGCATTAGGGGAGGCTTAGCCTCCCCCAGCCTCATGGTTGGCGGGTGAAGCTTCCCCTCAGGGAGGCTAGCTCCCCATCCCGCCTCTTCCACTTGTGGCCCCGCCCACACTCCACCCCAGGCCCACCCCTGCTCTACTCCAGGCCCCACTCCATTCCCCGCTTGGCTCCCTCCCTGCTCACAGCGTGCGTCCCTCCTCTTCTCCCCCCACCTCCCCACTCGAGTGGCACATCCCTAAGTGACTTACCTTACATCGACTTAAACGGTAGTGTAGACAAGCCCTTACTCAAAGAATCATAGAAGATTAGGGTTGGAAGAGACCTCAGGAGGTCATCTAGTCCAGCCCCCTGCTCAAAGCAGGGCCAACCCCAACTAAATCATCCCAGCCAGGGCTTTGTCAAGCCAGGCCTTAAAAACCTCTAAGGATGGAGATTCCTCCATCTCCCTAGGTAACGCATTCCAGTGTTTCACCACCCTTATAGTGAAAAAGTTTTTCCTAATATCCAACCTAAACCTCCTCCACTGCAACTTGAGACCATTACTCCTTGTTCTATCATCAGCTACCACTGAGAACAGTCTAGATCCATCCTCTTTGGAATCCCCTTTCGGGTAGTTGAAAGCAGTTATCAAATCCTCCCTCATTCTTCTCTTCCGCAGACTAAACAATCCCAGTTCCCTCAGCCTCTCCTCATAAGTCATGTGTTCCAGTCCCCTAATCATTTTTGTTGCCCTCCGCTGGACTCTTTCCAATTTTTCCACATTCTTCTTGTAGTGTGGGGCCCAAAACTGGACACAGTACTCCAGATGAGGCCTCATCAATGTCGAATAGAGGGGAACGATCACATCCCTCAATCTGCTGGCAATGCCCCTACTTATACATCCCAAAATTCCATTGGTCTTCTTGGCAACAAGGACACAATGTAGATTCATATCCAGCTTCTCGTCCACTGTAATCCCCAGGTCCTTTTCTGCAGAACTGCTGCTTAGCCAGTCGGTCCCCAGCCTGTAGTAGTGCATGGGATTCTTCCATCCTAAGTGCAGGACTCTGCACGTGTCCTTGTTGAACCTAATCAATTTCTTTTGGCTGAATCCTCCAATTTGTCTAGATCACTCTCGAGCCTGTCCCTACCCTTCAGCATATCTACCTCTCCTCCCAGCTTAGCGTAATCTGCAAACTTGCTGAGGGTGCAGTCCATCCCATCATCCAGATCATTAATAAAGACGTTGAACAAAACCAGCCCCAGGACTGACCCCTGGGGTACTCCGCTTGATACTGGCTGCCAACTAGACATAGAGCCGTTGATCTACCCTTTGAGCTTGACAATCTAGCCAGCTTTCTATCCACCTTATAGTCCAGTCATCCAATCCATACTTGTTTAACTTGCTGGGAAGAATACTGTGGGAAACGGTATCAAAAGCTATGCTAAAGTCAAGATATATCACTTCCACAGCTTTCCTCATATCCACAGAGCCAGTTATCTCATCATAGAAGGCAATAAGGTTGGTCAGGCATGACTTTCCCTTGGTGAATCCATGTTGACTGTTCCTGATCACCTTCCTCTCCTCCAAGTGCTTCAAAATGGTTTCCTTGAGGACCTGCTCCATGATTTTTCCAGGGACTGAGGTGAGGCTTACCCATCTGTAGTTCCCCAGGTTCTCCTTCTTCCCCTTTTTAAAGATGGGCACTATATTTGCCTTTTTCCAATAGTCCGGGACCACCCCCGATCGCCATGAGTTTTCAAAGATAATGGCCAATGGCTCTGCAATCACATCAGCCAATTCCCTCAGCACCCTTGGATGCATTAGATCTGGACCAATGGACTTGTGCACATCCAGATTTTCTAAACAGTCCTTAATCTGTTCTTTTACCACTGAGGGCTGCTCACCTCCTCCCCATACTGTGTTGCCCAGGACAGCAGTGTGGGAGCTGACCTTGTCTGTGAAGACTAAGGCAAAAAAAGCATTGAGTACTTCAGCTTTTTCCACATCATCTGTCATTAGGTTGCCTCCCCCATTCATTAAGGGTCCTACACTTTCTCTGACCTTTTTCTTGTTGCTAGCATACCTGTAGAAACCCTTCTCATTACCCTTCACATTCCTTGTTGCTGCAACTTCAGTTGTGTTTTGGCCTTCCTGGTTACACCCCTGCATGCTTGAGCAATATTTTTATACTCCTCCCTAGTCATCTGTCCAAGTTTCCACTTCTTGTAAGCTTCCTTTCTGTGTTTAAGCTCACTGAAGATTTCACTGTTAAGCCAAGCTGGTCGCCTGCCATATTTGCTACTCTTTCTGTACATTGGGATGGTTTGTTCCTGCACCCTCAATAAGGCTTCTTTAAAATACAGCCAGCTCTCCTGGACTCCTTTCCCCCCTCATATTAGCCTCCCAGGGGATCCTGCCCATCAGTTCCCTAAGTAACTGAACAATTCTCCAGAAGAGACAGAGGAATAATATTTGAAGAATTCCATGAAGAATTGACCTCTTTCAAAAAGGCTGCCAAGTTCCTGTCTCAGTGAGACTCAGGCCAGAGGCTGCCTTTAGAAAAATGGTCATTGACGCTATTCACCTCCTCCTCATAATGTTCTTTTTGACTTCCTGACAGCATCCAGTGCTACCATCTTTCCCACAAACAGCTTGAATTCACTTCTATTTGGAACAATGGGAGGTGCTGTCCTTTCTGAAAGAGGGCATCATCACAGGACAGCCTGTGGTCTATGTTTAGAGCACAAAGCTGATTTTAAAACTACAATGATGTCATAGATGTCTCCACACAAGTACTGGATGTCTCCCCACTTATCCACTGGATTTGTAGAGGGTTAATTTGGTATATTACAAACACCTGTTTTATTATTCTCTCAGAGCAATCTCCCCTCAGATATCATCCTTGTGCTTCTTTCTTTAATGTATGGAAAGATGTCTGTAAATTAGGCTCAATTTCACCACATATAACTTGTCACAACAGCTTTTAGTTTATATTAACACTTTCAAACATTAAAAGAAGAGGCAACATATAAAACCATAGATAGATTAAAACAGATATTTATTAAAGTTTTCATATATTTATCTAAATTCATAAGAAAAAAATCTCTTCAGTTCTCTTAAACTTACAGCTAATGTAGATATTTTCAGTAACCTGTTACTTCTAGAGACTGCTCAGCCAATAGACCTCTCAATCAAGACTGTGGCAAGGCGAGGAGTTACAATATTCAAGGCACAATAGTCTATGTTAAGCTGCCACATCTTTTTGTCCACCTTCAAGACAGGCCATATGGATGTGTTTCAGATGCTCTCAGCTGGGATCAGCAACCCTTGTGCCTTTAGGGCCTCTATGGTTGACCTGATGCCTTCCTTGGCCTCCAGCGGATATTTATACTGCCGCTGGGGCTTAGGGTCTAAGCCTAATAGCAGGATCTATCTTTCCACAGTCCATTTCGTCTCATGCAAAAACTTTCCTATGTCTATTTGTGATCAGCATCACATGTTTTTCCCAGGTTGGAAAGTTCAGTTTAGTTGGCACCTTTAGGGCATTTACCCTGTGTGCCTTGGGAATGACCATTCCGTGTTCTTCACTAGGATTCCTGCACAGCATTTTATTGGGTAGGTCTATGATGACTTTTAAATCCTTTAGGATGTTGGCTCCCAGGATCCCATACCCGTCTAAAGCTTTCCGTCCTAATGAAGCTTTAGTCATCAGAGGGCCTACTGTGCAAAACAGTGGCACAGTGAATGGTACCACTCTCTTTCTTATTGTAGCTCTCCAGGGTCTTAATTTCCCTGACAGGGATCTTTCCTGCTTGTGGAGCAGCTCGGGTACATATTAAGGACATAGAGGCTCCAGTGTCCACCAGTATATTTTGCTCTAACTGTCCAAACTCCCCTGCCAGTATGATGGATGGAGACCTCCCCCACTTATCGTTGTTAAGTGGAGCCACAAATCCAGGGGGAGGGAGAGCTTGGCCTCCTCAAAAGGCATGTTGGGGTGGTGCTCCTGGGTTAAACTGGGCACCTGTTCCTGGCTGTCCACTCCCGTTGTGTCTGGAGAATCTCTGGAAAAGCTCCTCGGTTGACAAACCATTTATTTGAGCTTTTGGCTCATACTTCACCAGCCTTTTCCAGAGCATGTTTCAAAACAGTTCCTCTGCAGTGCTCTGGTATGGGCCAACTGCTTTCCAGTTTGCAGGCTTGGTGACTATCTCCTTATTGAAAGACCTTTTTCCCTTGTAATTGGGACTAGAACTGCTGCTGTTCTGGTTCTTGTTCCTGGAATCATTAGGCCTTTTGGCAACAGAGGTGTTAAAAGCTGCTATTTTTTTCTTGCCACCTTGTCCAGGGTAAGCTTCTTTGTTTAACCCATAGGCCTCATGGGCCCTGTCCTCTAGTTCTTTAAGACCCACAACCCGTGGGTTCATTGGACCCATTGATAGTCTCAAAGCAGGTAGCTGTCCCTGCATATATAGTTCTCTAAACTCAGGAGAGTCATGTGTCACCACCATGTTTACTACAGGCGCCAGTCCAGTAAGCCAACACAAGAGCCTTTTCCTGGCTAGATATCTTTCTGGGTGTTCGGAGGGCTTCTGCCTCTCCAGTTATAGTTTCCCCATCAATTTCTTGTGTGGGAAGTATAGTTTGACTATGACCAAGTAAATGTCCACCATCTCAGTTACATTGCCCATTGGTATCTCATGAGGCAGTGCATTAAAATCCTCACTCCCAATACATTCCTTTACCACGGTGACCACATCCTCTTTGCTGAGACCCAGGGTGCTGCCTAGTCGGGCAAGCCAATCGAGTGCACTTTCTCTGTTGAGAGGGCCCATCTGCTTCCCAACCACTCTTGCTTGTTCAGGAGACAGCAATTTAATTTTGTACCTGGTGTCAGGTGGCCGATTTGGGCCAAATTGCACTACCGTGGTAGTGATTGGGGCAAACGGAGGGCATCGCCTCCCCTCCTGGCTTTCCTCATGACTAACAGGGGCTGATAGTATCGAGCCAATGCCATGGATAGGTGGTGAATAGCCAGGTGGTGATCTTTCACTCTTAGAGTCCTCTCTCTCTGACTCCTACCCATCTGTGGTGAACCCAGCTCGAGGACTAGCCTTGGTAGCATGGATCACCCCCTGTTATCTCTGAAGCTGCTCTTTCAACTTCTGTAGCCTTTTCAGGCAGACCTTGTGGTTGGTGATGCCTTCCCCAGACCACTTAGCTTCCTTAAGCAGCTGTCTCACAGCGGCTTGTGACTCCTTCAGCTTCTTGCTGAGGATGAAACCTTCCCACTCAGATGACAGCAATCTCTCATTCAATTCATGCACCTGTGTCAGCTGCAGAGTCTGATTAGTAAACCGTGCAGCTGCTGCACTGTACTTTACTGACAGCTTTAGTTCTAGATCTTTAGCCTTTAATTGGGCTTGGGTAGTTGACTTTTTAAGCAGCTTCACCTGCTTCTCTAGCTCTTTCCCAGCCATCGTGAGCCTGTATAACAGAGCTCTCTTCTGAACCCTCATTTTGGGCAGCGGTTTACAGATCGTGTACTGCTCCCATGCCCTTCCCAGTTTCTGAAGGGCATCCTCCCTGGAAAATAACGCCCCCACAGGGGTTCTGCCCTTTACCAAATAAAGAAACACAATACTCTAAAGATGTTTTGAGCTGCTGTGTCCAACCTGATAGTCCGAAGACCTTCTCCATTGCAGGTGGTTGACTCACCATCAACCAGTACAGTCCCAAATAGGTAGCTCCCTAGCAGACGAGCCTACCTTAGCCCACCACACTGCTTACGGTCAGGGCTTTTGCTGCCAACTCCCTGGACCTTGATGAGGACCCTTGTTGCAGCCACGTCCCTTGGACCCCCTTCGGCTGGGACACATTAACGGCACTACGTGGGGGCCTCACTTAATCTGTGCTGCTGCTCGCAAGCTCCTATGGGCAGACAGGCCGGTCATGCCTTCTCCCTGGAACCCAAGCCTTCACTTAAAAAAAAAACAGACCAACGCCTGCTTCTCTGCCACCTAGGCTGATGGGACTGGTTCCTCAACACCTTGTGTAGTTAGCCAGATCCCTGGGACTGCTCTCCAGCCAAGGGGTCACAGCCCCCAATTGCCAAACTGTAGAAGGGTGGTAGCAACCTTAGCCACCCAGCAGCTTGTCTTTGACTGCTGACCCCCTCTTGGGATTTCCCTCTGAGTTGATGGACTGATGCAACCACAAAGCAAAAATAAAGGGACAAAACAAAACCAAGCAGACTGGCAGATGCTAGGACTTACTCTTCTGCCAGTCCTGCCGCGGTCGCCACAACTGTTACATGGTCTCAGGTAACAGGGCCAGGTTCTTTGACTGGCAATAACAGTATCTAATCATCTGCAGAGTAAGTTAACTAAAATCTTCCCACTGACCACCAGGTAGGTAACAGAAGACCAGAGAGCAAAATTCTTCAAAAACAAACAGGAAATTTATTAAAAGCGTTACTAACAATGTCAGGGAGAAGACGGGTGGGGAAAGAATAAAACAGACTAAAACCATAAAACGGCAATGTGGTTGCCCAACGATGGGTCTGAAGCCCGGTCCCCAATACAACCCTTGGCAATTTACACTTCTAACAAAAGAAATTAAACCAAGGTACCCCAGAATTGTACTGTATTTGAAAGGATGGATTGTGGCAGTTCAATGATGAGACAGAACACAGCTTTATGCAAGCAAGCAGGCTGGTCAGCTGAGATGGGCTGTTCTGCCCCCCCGCCTTCCACCTTCTCCTTTTATTATATTTTTCCCCCCTAAGCATTACACACTGCTACCGCAAAAAGATACACAAAGGAATGTATGACATTGATTAATATACTTATTTACCATCCTTTATCTACTACAATCCTGGTTCTCAGGCCTTGAGCCCAGGCTAAGAAAGCTTCCCACAGTTGCTGTCCCAACAATCAAGTTCTCATGGTTCATATCTAGCCCTTGTCCTTGAATAGAGCAATGTGTGCATTGCTTCTACAAAACAGTCAGGGTGTGCCCTGCCTGCTTCCAGGTGGAATAGCTAAACATGAACCCTTCAATGGATCTCAAGTGGGAGCAGGTGTGGGTGTTAAGTGACAGTCTCTGTTGCTTGGGTTCGTAGGGACCTGGACCTGCAACTGTGCACGCAGTGGTTACTGCGGACAGGAGGAGCTCAGGACCGTCACTGGGTTGGAACCAGGAGACCACTGGTGTTGGCAATCACTGGAAACAGGAACAAGGTAAGTAGATTCAGGTGGAAGATACCCAGATTGGTGAGATAGATAAGGAAGTTCTCAATGCCCGCACAGACATGACAATCACTGGCTGCCTCTCAGATGCACAGCCCCACTGACAGGGTGTGCAGCCCTTTTATGCCTTCTGTGTCATGAAAGTTCTAGTCCAGACCGGTTTGATCCAGTCTCCTCAGAGGCAGTTTCTGTGGCAAACCCTGTTTCCCACGCCAAACGAAAAGGTGTGAAAGTGAATTGTAAACAACCAAAACTGGACTTCATTTTAAAAGATGGATTCCATTGTCCAAAATGCCTTGTAACTAATTATTTTAATACAAATGTAGAGTAAATTCAAATGTGAACAGTGAAACAAGCATAAGTAAGCATGACTAAACATATATAGGGAACTCCGCCCTACACCAGGGCCTTTTCACTCAGCTGAAGCTCTAAGTTACAGGACATCTTCAATTCTTTTAATAGCTCTTTTTGAGTTGTAGTTAAACTTGAGTTTTCTGTCCAACAGACTTTAACAGTTTATCCTGTGCCAGGCCAACTCCCTTCTTCTAAAACATATTTGGCAAAAAATAGTCAGAAATGCAGACTTGGTAGTTGACATGACAATTCCTGGTGTTGCCCCTAGAATGGAAAGACCAGGTGATTCATAAGGAGCATTGTTAGCACCCTGAATACATACATAGTTTCAGCTTGTTAGAGCACGTCCAAGCTACTGTATAATGTTGGTACTTTTAGTCTGGAGATAAAAATATGCCTGAATAAAGTGTTTGTACTTAAAGTTTCCATCCAGAATAATTTGTCTTTGTGTTAAATTGCTAAAAATAAGAGAAATGCATTCTGAGATACCCTTTAAATATTCTAGCACCAGTGTAATTACTGACTTATGTTTTGTATAATCCATTACTGTTAATAAATTATAGTTTAGAAAGCAAGTCACTTTATTAAAATATGTTGCTTTAAAAATATAATTTGAAGACCACAATCTCAAGCCAGTGCAATGAGAGAGCGCAGTGTAAAAGTATAGTTTTTCCTACACAATTTTATGTTTCCTAGCCATTTGAAGCTGCGGAACAACTCTCAAGAGCAACATTAAGCCTACTTATTTATTAATGGATCTTTGAATGTAGTCAGTACATTCCCTTTATCCCTTCAAGTAACCATGTGATTTACTGCCTTGAGATCTAAAAACAAACAGTTTGATAAAACAGCAAAGGAGACATATACTTTAATATTTTCCCCTCTCAAACAGTGGGAAAACATGAGAGTCCTTGGAATAATCTTGAGATGGCTAAAGCACCAATAGGAAAGGATAGCCTGAGGCTTGGAAACTTAAGATATTTTACTCACAATAGTGTAAGAAAATGATGTGTATTCACATCTTTTAAAAAAAATCACAAGAATATGCAGGATTAGTGTTATGCAGGAGAAACCAGAGATCAATACAATAATCTACCTACACATTAATCAAAGCAGGCATTCAATTCTTTATTTCCAAACCTTAAGATCTCTTGTCAAGGTTCCTCCCCCACTCTGAACTCTAGGGTACAGAGGTGGGGACCTGCATGAAAAACCTCCTAAGCTTATCTTTACTAGCTTAGGTCAAAACTTCCCCAAGGTACAAAATATTCCACCCTTTGTCCTTGGATTGGCCGCTACCACCACCAAACTAATACTGGTTACTGGGGAAGAGCTCTTTGGACACGTCTTTCCCCCCCAAATACTTCCCAAAACCTTGCACCCCACTTCCTGGACAAGGTTTGGTAAAAAGCCTCACCAATTTGCCTAGGTGACTACAGACCCAGACCCTTGGATCTTAAGAACAATGAACAATCCTCCCAACACTTGCACCCCCTCTTTCCTGGGAAATGTTGGATAAAAAGCCTCACCAATTTGCATAGGTGACCACAGACCCAAACCCTTGGATCTGAGAACAATGAAAGAGCATTCAGTTTTCTTACAAGAAGGCTTTTAATAAAAATAGAAGTAAATAGAAATAAAGAAATCCCCCCTGTAAAATCAGGATGGTAGATACCTTACAGGGTAATTAGATTCAAAAACATAGAGAACCCCTCTAGGCAAAACCTTAAGTTACAAAAAAGATACACAGACAGAAATAGTTATTCTATTCAGCACAGTTCTTTTCTCAGCCATTTAAAGAAATCATAATCTAACACGTACCTAGCTAGATTACTTACTAAAAGTTCTAAGACTCCATTCCTGGTCTATCCCCGGCCAAGATAGAATATAGACAGACACACAGACCCTTTGTTTCTCTCCCTCCTCCCAGCTTTTGAAAGTATCTTGTCTCCTCGTTGGTCATTTTGGTCAAGTGCCAGCGAGGTTACCTTTAGCTTGTTAACCCTTTACAGGTGAGAGGAATTTTCCTCTGGCCAGGAGGGATTTCAAAGGGGTTTACCCTTCCCTTTATATTTATGACATCTCTAATTTCCTTTTTAATATTGTCCTGGCAAGTCTATGTAAAAGAGTGTGGTGAGGGAGAGTGAACAAAAGGACCAAAAGTCACACACATGGTTTGCACAAAGTGGAGTGACCAAAACATGGTGATTCAGCCATGGAAGGAGCAAGAAGTCTCTAGGGACCTGGTAGCATAGATTTAAATGAGAAAAGGAAAACTGGTTGTGGGTCTGAAGGGAGTTTGCTTGCATTATAAGGGAGTAGGAGTAACTGGGAAGAAACTGGATGGGATAAAGATAATTGAAAATGGCAAAGGGCTTCAAAGTTTGCTGCAAGAGAGTGGAGAGTTGCACAAAACTTTTTTGGTTAAAAAATGGCTTTTAATATTTTGTGAAACTGGATTTGAACTTTTTTTCCCTCAGTTTTTTTTTTTTTTTTGCTCATACCAAAAAGGCTATCAAGGCTTTCTGTTTACAAAACCCACCTATTTTCAGTGCAGTAAACTTTTTAAAAATAGAAAAAAACCTTCCAAAATGGATCTGTTTTGGAAAATGAAAGTTTCAGCATTTTTTCCCGTCATTTTTCTGCATCTCTATTGAGTGAGTGGATGTGGTTGCTGCAGAAGGAGTAAGGAATTGTCTAGACTAAGATTTGGGGAATCAATTGAGTTGGTAGAGAACTTGGGACAGGACAATTTTAGGGTGTGAATGGGGAATGTGGCAGTGAAGGGAAGTGACAGGTGCCGCTTTTGTGGACTTACAAGAGGATCTGGATGGGGAAATTTGGCGACTATCTGGTGAATGCATGGTGAAGTAAAATTGGAAATATTTCTGATAACTATGGCACAGTGATAAAAGCACCATACTTAAGATTGCATAGCAAAGTTCTGTTCTGGCAGGAGCTTTCTACCTTTATTCTGTAAAAATCTCATTGAAATTGCCAAAACCAGAACATAGGATTATGTTTAACACTATTTGAATTTTTCATAGTGATTTCATGGAAAAAAAATTGATAGAGAATAATAAATTTTAACATCATTATTTATGGCAGTTTTTCACTGGATTGATCAAAAGGGGTACAAAGAAAAGTGAGACACTTTCCCAAACTGCAAAATGGGGGTAATGAAACTGACCTCCTTTGTAAACCACTGAGATCTGCTGATAAAAAGAGTGGCTTGTAGGTGTTATTATTGCAAGAAATGTAAGACACTCTTGACCTATCCTTTACCATATTGGGACTCCTTGCAGAATTGCACTTGCTCTCTACAGCAAACTCCTTGTCTACACAAGGATAAAAAAACCCATGGCTGGCCCAGGTCAGCTGACTCAGGCTTTCAGGGCTCAGGCTCTGGGGCTGAAAACTGCTGTGTAGACTTTTGGGCTTGCACTGGAGCCCAAGTTCTGGGACCCTCCAGTCCAAGCCTGAACATCTACAGAGTGATTTTTAGCCCTGCAGCCCAAGGCCCGCAAGCCTGAGTCAACTGACCCAAGCCAGCCGTGACTGTGCCACAGGGCTTTTATCCCTGGGTAGACCTACCCAAACAGGGACTTCAGCAGTGGTAAGGAAGAACATGTTCCCAAATGCATGGAAGGTATGTTAATAAGATGTGCTGATCTGTGTATAGCTGATACCAAAGTATATGAGGGCACTGTTAATGTTTTGCACTGGTATGTTACTTTTTGGTATCTGTTGGAGATGGAACTGAAAGCCAGAGGGGGTGTTGGACTGAGTTACTGATATCTGACGGCAGTACAAAGATGGAAAGGAATACACGTCTTTCCCGTTAACTTATCTCCATTCTTTTAAAGTGTTGGGTGGATGGAATGTATCCTGCCTCAATCTTCTCTGCTACCACACACAATTTTAGTTCGCCAGTGTGTATTAAGAATTCTAATTAACTCTATTTCCTCATTCATATCTCTGCATTTATAATGTAGCAACTTGCAACATTTCAAAGTGTGTCACGTACTATTTCTTTCGAGTGTGAAAGGAAAAAGTGCTCATAAGTTTACAGAGCACTGAATGAGTGTGATGATGCATCCTGTGGTTGCACGAGCAGCAAATACATCAGCTTCTACATATGGTTCTTATTTAAACATTGACAATGAACACTAGACTTAATAGTTCCTCATAAATCAATCCTCATAGCATTCTATTATTTATATGACCAATTATTTGCCGCTCTTCTCTGAATTACCTGCAAGTTTGTCAGTATCTTTCTTGCAATGTAGTGCCCTGACATAAATGTAATATTCAAGATGCGATTGCTCCAATACCAATGTCCTCTGATGGACGATATCTTTGTGTTTTCAGCCCAAGTTTGCTTCCCTTCCATCACCCGCCCCTCACCCCCAGCCATATTGCATCTTAAACCCATGTCTAATTAAATGTGTATGCTCAGAACCAATCATTCCACACACAGAAACACTTCATCCTTAAGTCTCTTTTCAGCACTTCAGCTTTTTAGGGGTCTCCCTTCCATTGCATATACTTTCTTTGGATTATTTTTCCTTTTCTAAAGTTGAATCTCATTTTTAAAATTGCAAAACTTTTTTAAAGTGAAAGATGACTTTTCAGGCAAAACAAAGTTTTTCCACGGAAAATTTTCATTTTGGTTAAAGTTTAACAATATTTTTGTATGAAAAACTGAAAACCAAAAGTTTCAGTAAACGTTTTTGGTTAAAAATAGGGTTTTGGTAGGTTTGTCTTTCAGCAAAACAGTTTTTGTAGGACATTTAGAAAAAAACATGTTTATCACAAAAAAGGGATGTTGTGACCAGCTACACTCATTTGTTATTTTTGCCCATATTTCTCGCTAGTGACCAGAAAATAAAATTCAGTCTCTGATAGAAAAACAGAACTCTGTTGTATCACATGAAAATAGTAGGGCTATCAAGCTATTTAAAAAATTAATTGTGATTAATTGTACTTTTAAACAATAACAGAATACCATTTATTTAAATATATTTGGATGTTTTCTACATTTTCAAATATATTGATTTCTATTGTATTCAAAACAGAATACAAAGTGTACAGTGTTCACTTTATATTTTTTGATTACAAGTATATCCACTGTAAAAATAACAAAAGAAATAGTATTTTTCAATTTACCTAATACAAGTACTATAGTGCAATCTCTTTATCATGAAAGTTGAACTTACAAATGTAGAATTATGTACAAAACTGCATCCAAAAGCAAAACAATGTAAAACTTTAGCGCCTACAAGTCTACTCAGTCCTACTTCTTGTTCAGCCAATTGCTCAGACAAACAAATTTGTTTACATTTGCAGGAGATAATGCTGCCCTCTTCTTGTTCACAATGTCACCTGAAAGTGAGAACAGGCATTTGCATGGCACTGTTGTAGCCGGTGTCACAATATATTTACATGCCAGATGCACTGAAGATTCATATGTCCCTTCATGCTTCAACCACCATTCCAGGGGACATGCTGATGACAGGTTCTGCTCAATAACAATCCAAAGCAGAGCGGACTGATACATGTTCATTTTCATTATCTGAGTCAGACGCCACCAGCAGAAGGTTGATTTTCTTTTTTTGGTGGTTTGGATTCTGTAGTTTCCGCATCAGAGTGTTGCTCTTTTAAGATTTCTGAAAACATGCTCCACACCTTGTTTCTCTCAGATTTTGGAAGGCACTTCAGATTCTTAAACCTTGGGTCGAGTGCTGTAGCTATCTTTAGAAATCTCACACTGCTTCTTTACATTTTATCAAACCTGTAGTGAAAGTGTTCTTAAAATGAACAACATGTGCTGGGTCATCATCCAAGACTGCTATAACATGAAATATGTGGCAGAATGCAGGTAAAAAGGAGCAGGGGACATACAGTTCTCCCCCAAGGAGTTATGATTCAAGGAGTTATCCCCCAAGCAATAATTAATGCATTATTTTTTTAACGAGCGTCATCGGCATGGAAACGTCCTCTGGAATGGTGGCCAAAGTATGAAGGGGCATACGAATGTTTAGCATATCTGGCAAATAAATAGTTTGCAGTGCCGGCTACAAAAGTGCCATGCAAATGCCTGTTCTCACTTTTTGGTGACATTGTAAATAAGAAGAGGGAAGTATTATCTCATGTAAATGTGAACAAACTTGTTTGTCTTAGTGATTGGCTGAACAAGAAGTAGGACTGAGTGGACTTGTAGGCACTGAAGTTTTACATTGTTTTGTTTTTGACCGCAGTTATGTAACAAAAAAAACCCTACGTTTGTAAATTGCACTTTCATGACAAAGAGATTGTACTACAGTATTTGTATGAGGTGAATTGAAAAATACTATTTGGGAAAGGCACCGTCTTTATAAAGGATATCAGCTGTCAAGTGAGATCAATGACTATTATGTTGGAGACCTACATAAAATAGCTAAGTCATTTGAATTTGAACAATTAAAAATTGGACTAAGCAAAGAACAGGTTATTTGTGATATTATGAGTCAAAACAAGACTTTAAAGTATTCCTCCAAATGAAAGCAGTGAAAGAAGTGCATCTTATAAAATGTATAAAGGCAGAAGACGAGTACAAGAATGGGCATATGGCAAATACAGTATTAAAATGTAACACATAATGTATGCATCTGATGAAGTGAGCTGTAGCTCACGCAAGCTTATGCTCTAATAAATTTGTTAGTCTGTAAGGTTCCACAAGTACTCCTTTTCTTTTTACTGATACAGACTAACACGGCTGTATTTACTCTGAAACCTTTCAGTACAGGGAGTACAATGTCAGGCATACCATAAAAATAACTATTTTTGCAGAACTGTTTATTCTCAGCGTAAATTGGAAAAAAGCAGAAAGCAAAAGCAAAATACATTCATTGTGACATGCCAATTGTACAAGTGGAATGACCCCAAAACAAGTAGACTATACAGAGATTCATAGGCTTGCTAACATATCCAAGTGAATTCATCCTTAATTTGTCACAATTAAGCATGCTTCTCTCCTGCCCCTTAATGGAGGAAAAAATGTAAGAGATCTTTTGGGGCACCAGTGGGTTTCATGAATATCCTATCCTTTTTTTTTGTTGCTCATTCTTCTAGGTTTCAGGTTAGGATGTTTACTTGTTTTGTCAACTAGTAGCATTTATTTTTGCTATAAATATAAGAAATGTCATATACTTAAAATATTCCTAGAAAAGGCTTTCATGATAATTCCAAAGAGTTTATACAGTCTTGCAGAAGTCACTTTGCAGACTAACCATTCTGCTCTTCAGAGCACCTTACCAGTTCCTCAGCTAAACTTACCAATGGCTTTTAAAGTGAAAACAGAAGGATTCTATGCAACAGTTTATCCTATCCCTCAGATAAGGATCAAATAGGTCTAATGCCATATTTTGCAGTAAACAGATGCTTGACCTTATGTCCTAGGATGAGTAAATTCCTCACATTTTTGTACACATAAATTGGTCTCTGGCTTTTACATAAAAAAGAATCAGAGAATGTCTAATTTATGCTGATGAGTACTGTGATCTAGCTGGGGTTTATGTAAATGCAAACTTCTAGTTAAGAACCAACTACAGGTTATGGAGGCAGAATAGAATACATATTCCTGTGCAAGAACAGTTAACTTGATGACTAGCAAAGTTCTTGCTAATTATTTCTGTATGTGGAATGATTGCCTCTGAGCATACAAATTTAATTCCTATGAGTGTAGTGGAGTGCTAGGGAAAAACACCATATTAAGAGAGTGAGACAGTGATTAACATATAATAAACAAGAGTTGTAACAAAGGAAACAGTTTTTGACACTTGTGTATATGTAGGCTTTATATGTTGGTAAGTGCAAAACATACTGTAATGTGCTGAAGGGTGCTGCAAATCTCCTCTAGTAAAGTTTTGCCACAAAACTGAGGGAAAGGTTGAGGTGATTTATCTCTGTGTCTCATAAAAATAGCTCTTAAAAGCAAACGGTTTGCTCTTGGAAGAGATAAAATTGCTCCCCATGGCTGGTGGTGTAAAAATGAATAACCAAGAAGGTCTCTTTTATTACATTCCCAACCCATTTCAAATGACACACAACAAACGCTGTGCTCTACTGACAATATACGCAGTACACCTTTTCAGCAGAAAGCACTTGACATGTTTTTGCCAAGTGCTGTTACTTCTGTACTGGCTTATGAGAAAATATTTTTGCTTATGTCAGAAAATACATAAATTCTTCAGTCTCCCATCCCTCCTCTTTGTGAGCAATCAGTGAAACCATATCTGAAATGCCAGTGTATTCAGCTCCTGATTTTCAATAGTATTTGAAAACAAATATTTTCAATATTATTCTAAAATTACTCACACACTGTAGGTGCAGTCATAATGTTCTATCAAAGGTCCCCAAACTGTGGGATTCCCCCCCCCAGGGGTGGCACAGAGGAACATTTGTGGGGGAGGCGTGGCAGGGCCTGGGCTACTCCCCCTAGGAGCCATGGAGAATGCCACTCAGCCCTACTCCACTCCCAGCCCCAGCCCTGGCTCCACCCCCAGTTCCCAACCCTGCCCCTAGTCTCGGCCCCCAATCACAGGCTGGCTGCATCTCAACACCTGGTCCCGGCCTCACCCCCAGCTTCAGGCCCTGGCTACAGCTCCATTCCCAGCCCCAGACCTTCCCCCAGCTGCAGCCCCAGCCTTGGCTCCCTTACCCCTGTCTGCACCCCCACCCCCTTCCCCAGGAGCCCTGGCTCCGGGAGGCAGGGGGGCATGGATGGGGTAAGGGGGGGTGATGCTGAAAAGTTTGGGGACCACTGTTCTAGGTGATAAAATGCAGACAAATTTAACATGGTGGAGAATGCACTGGACAAAACAGCTTGTGAATTCTAGAAAGGAACTGGAAAAGGTATCTAAGAAGCATCTGGACCAGGAATTCATGCTTTTGTAATCACATTGGTTGAACTGGCCCTGAAATGGATGCAGCCTACCTTGAATACAGTCAGAACACTGATGAAGAACTGAAACTGAAAGAACTGAAACTGACACTTCCCATAAGATCATTCCTATAAGTACAGTGATAAGACCACGCTTTTAGGTTTGAGTTGAAATAAGTTTAAACTCCATGTTGCACAACAAACTCTCTTCACAGCTATTCTGACCAAAGGAACCATTATCAGGAATAGGGCAGCAGTAGCAGGGGGGAAGGAGAACTCCCAATGGAGGAGGCTGCACCAGAGGAAGTGCTTTGGAAGATTGAGAAAAGGAGTGCCACAGTGGAAGAGCAGTTTCCAGCAGGAGCCTCTGAGTTTCCTTCCCTTGCAGGGGTAGAAGGGTGGGGAAGAGGAAGAGAAGTAGTCTAAGAACAGCTCTTCCCATGGTCAAGAGGAGCAGCAGAGAGAAGGGGAGCTTTGGAGCCTTTTAATCCCGTCAGAAGCAGCAAGTGGGAAGAGAAGCGTTTTCTACCCAGGCAGGAGTAGCAGCATCCATAGGGAGGAGGAGCCACTTGATCTGGGGAGTGCAGCTGGAGCATGGTCGTCCTTTCAAATAGGATGTTCCTGGAGAATAAGGACATGGGGTTTGCCAAGATCTGATGTCTGGACAGGCATCTAACTAATTCTCATTGAAATGCTTAAGAGTTGCTGGTCTAATAAGGACCCTTTGTGAACTAAGAGTTAACCCAGGAGGGATCATTTTAGCCTGAGGAATGTTTGTGGGTGCCAGGAAGGATTTGAGAAGCAGAGGGACCAACCACTTGGGATGAAGTAGCAGAAGTCCCTTTTTTAATTGGATTGATTTGTCCTCACAGAGTCACAGTTTTAGGGGTTCCTTCTTAGCTAGAATCCAGACACATGCCCACAGAGCCCACCTATCTGTATACTGTGTAGACACCCATTCATAATTGATTCATGGGGCAGCACTGAAGGTACATTTTGCCCCATATATTCTTTCCAATACATTACACAACACTGAAGCTGTTAGTTAAAATATCATCAGGTTTTTATCTAACAAGAAGCATGTCTGCTTGCCATAGTTGGGTGGATTTAGCACAGGGGCGGGCATACTTTTTGGTCTGAGGGCCACATCGGGTTTCCGAAATTGTATGGAGGGCCAGTTAGGGGAGGCTGTTCCTCCCCAAACAGCCAGGCGTGTCCTGGCCCCTGCACCCTATCCGACCCTCCCGGCTTCTTGCCCCCTGATGGCCTCCCCCAGGACTCCTGCCCCATCCAACCCCCCTTGTTCCCTGATGGCCCCCCAGGACCCCTGCCCCATCCAACTACTCCTTCTCCCTGTCCCCTGACTGCCCCCCGCTGCTCCATCCAACCCCCCCTCTCCTTCCTGACTGCTCCCCCAGAACCCCTGCCCCCATTCAACCTGCCCTGTTCCTCGCCCTCTGACCGCCCCGACTCCTATCCACACCCCCACCCCCTGCCCTCCACCCCACTCCCCTGCCCTCTATCCAACTCCCCCTGCTCCTTGCCCCTTACTGCGCTGCCTGGAGCACTGGTGACCGGCAGCATTACAGCCGCGCTGCCCAGAGCACCAGGACAGGCAGCCGTACCGCCTGACTGAAGGCAGCCACGCCACCGTGCAGCACAGAGCACTGGGTCAGGCTGCAGCTCTGCAGCTGCGCTGCCCAGCAGGAGCTCCCAGCCCCGCCGCCCAGAGCATTGCGCCGGCGGCACAGTGAACTGAGGCTGCGAGGGAGGGAGGACAGCAGGGGAGGGGCAGAGGGCTAGCCTCCCAGGCCAGGAGCTCAGGGGCTGGGCAGGATGGTCCTGCGGGCCGGATGTGGCCTGCGGACCGTAGTTTGCCCACCTCTGATTTAGCACACCTCCAGCTCCCTGTATTTACTTGCACAAAGGACCAAAAGGAGAAGCAACTCAGAGCCTGATTTCTCCTAGTTTCTGGCAATTCGCAGCCTGCTCTTCTGAATCATGAAGTCAATCCAGTGTAATAATTTTTGATTAATGAAAGTTCAGCTGATCCCTGCCCCTAGCAGTAGAATGATCATGAGAACCTTCGGAAATGTAATAGAATGAATCATAAAAGAACACAAGAACAGCATCAATGGATACCACCCATGGTTCAAATATTTGAGTCCACAAATATTTTTCTCAAGGTGAAAAGCACTCGTCACTCTTTTGCATGCAACAGCAATCTTTTAGCTATTCATCTTTTCACTTGCAAGTGTGTCAGCATATTTATACATGAAATATTCAGGTTAATGATATTTATTTATTAAAAATATACCAGATGCACAAGTGCATCCTACCAAGAATAAAAATGGTTACATTAAAATAGATGAGATATTGTGGTTCAGGGTTTAGGAAACTAACTGGATCATGCAACTCTTATTCACTTTAGTGAGATTACTTCTGAAAGTTGGTGCTCACCAGTATGAATAAAGGCTGAATAGTAGGGTCCTAATTTAGTAAAGGTCAGATGACGGATTATCTTGATGTATTAGGACCAGATTCTGATAGCCTTATTCACAAGAAGTGTGCTTTGCTCCGCACACAGTTCAATTGATTTTAATGGAATTACTCAGAGGCACTACTTGAAGCGAATAAGGCACCAAGTACTCAGAATCTGATCCATCTGACTCCAACACTTGTGAGAAATCCCTCTCCAGTGAAACTTGAACAGGAAACCTTTGGTTACTGAATGATAGCGTTACCCAACTAAAGTGAAAGGAGATATCCATGAGCTGTCTATAATGGAAGCAGCCGTAATATGCTTTGTCAAGCTTCCAGAAAGGGAGAAACTCTGGATACCACCAGACCCAGCACTTAAAAATTATTTTGACTCATTCAGATGTATTCATCCTAGGTTGCTCTTGGATCTACTATTTTGGTTTACTTCCAGTTTCCAATATTATAAATAGCAGCACAGATGGCAGGCTAAATTCAGACCTATGTAAGCAGGAGCTGTACCCATTTACATCTGGTCTGATTCTAGCCCAGTAAGTTATGAGGAGTTATGGTCCTTGATAATAGGTATTAAGTAGCACTCATCCCCACAAGCAAAACTGGTAAGCTTTGCAGAGATTATATAAAGGTGTATCACCTTGAGTGCTAGACCATTCTGTTTGCATGCCTCCCATAGTAAGGGGTGGTGTATAGGGACACCAGTTACCAAGGAATCCCCTATTGTAGCTGGGGGAAGGGGGAGAAGAAGGAGAAGGCATGGGGAAATAATTTGCTACACTCTTTTATGGGGTGCAGCATACTTCTGCTCTGTGCCATCAGCAAATTCCAATGGTGTCAAGGTTCCTCCCCCACTCTGAACTCTAGGGTACAGATGTGGGGACCTGCATGAAAAACCTCCTAAGCTTATCTTTACCAGCTTAAGTCAAAACTTCCCCAAGGTACAAAGTATTCCACCCGTGGTCCTTGGAATGGCCGCTACCACCACCAAACTAATACTGGTTACTGGGGAAGAGCTGTTTGGACGCGTCTTTCCCCCCAAAATACTTCCCAAAACCCTGCACCCCACTTCCTGGACAAGGTTTGGTAAAAAGCCTCACCAATTTGCCTAGGTGACTACAGACCCAGACCCTTGGATCTTAAGAACAATGAACAATCCTCCCAACACTTGCACCCCCGCTTTCCTGGGAAATGTTGGATAAAAAGCCTCACCAATTTGCATAGGTGACCACAGACCCAAACCCTTGGATCTGAGAACAATGAAAAAGCATTCAGTCTTTTACAAGAAGACTTTTAATAGAAAATAGAAGTAAATAGAAATGAAGAAATCCCCCCTGTAAAATCAGGATGGTAGATATCTTACAGGGTAATTAGATTAGAAAACATAGAGAACCCCTCTAGGCAAAACCTTAAGTTACAAAAAAGATACACAGACAGAAATAGTTATTCTATTCAGCACAATTCTTTTCTCAGCCATTTAAAGAAATCATAATCTAACACATACCTAGCTAGATTACTTACTAAAAGTTCTAAGACTCCATTCCTGTTCTGTCCCTGGCAAAAGCAGCACACAGACAGACACAGACCCTTTGTTTCTCTCCCTCCTCCCAGCTTTTGAAAGTATCTTGTCTCCTCATTGGTCATTTTGGTCAGGTGCCAGCGAGGTTACCTTTAGCTTCTTAACCCTTTACAGGTGAGAGGAGCTTTCCCCTGGCCAGGAGGAATTTCAAAGGGGTTTACCCTTCCCCTTATATTTATGACACGCCCCCCAAATCTCAGCTAGGGTGAAACACTGGCTGGGATTTCTTCCTGGAGCTCTAGGAAAAACAGAGTTAATAAGACACATGCATCTCTAAATATACTACCAAGTACATAAAGACTAACAATATTTTCCACATCTTAAGGATGATTTTAACCAGTTGATTCTGGGAAACTTTCACGGGAGAGTGCATCAGCCACTTTGTTAGAAGCTCCTGAGATGTGTTGGATGTCAAAATCAAAATCTTGGAGAGCTAAACTCCACCGAAGAAGTTTTTTGTTAGTTTCTTTGACGGTGTGAAGCCATTTTAGTGCAGCATGGTCGGTTTGCAGGTGGAAACGCCGTCCCCAAACATATGGGCGTAGCTTTTCCAGAGCGTAGACAATGGCATAACATTCTTTTTCAGTGACTGACCAGTTGCTTTCCCTCTCAGACAGTTTTTTGCTGAGAAACACTACAGGGTGGAATTCTTGATCAGGTCCTTTCTGCATTAAAACTGCTCCCACACCACGCTCAGATGCATCTGTGGTTACTAGGAACGGTTTGTCAAAGTCTGGGGCCCTTAGTACAGGGTCAGACATGAGTGTCGCTTTAAGCTTGTTAAAGGCCTTCTGACACTTTCCGGTCCACTGAACAGCATTTGGCTGTTTCTTTTTGGTTAGGTCTGTCAGTGGGGCAGTGATTTGGCTGTAGTGCGGTACAAATCGTCTGTAATAACCGGCCAAGCCTAAGAAGGATTGAACCTGTTTCTTTGACTTTGGGACAGGCCACTTTTGGATAGCATCCACTTTGGCCTGTAGGGGGCTGATAGTTCCTTGACCCACCTGGTGTCCAAGGTAAGTCACTCTGTTTAGGCCTATTTGACACTTCTTAGCCTTAACAGTTAGTCCTGCCTCCCTTATGCGCTCAAGGACTTTTTGTAGATGTTCCAGGTGGTCTGCCCAGGAATCCGAAAATATGGCCACATCATCAAGGTAGGCGACTGCATATTCTCCTAATCCCGCTAGGAGACCATCTACAAGTCTTTGGAAAGTGGCGGGTGCATTTCGCAGCCCGAAAGGGAGTACATTAAATTCATACAGCCCGAGATGTGTGATGAAGGCTGACCTTTCCTTGGCAGATTCATCTAGCGGTACCTGCCAGTACCCCTTTGTTAAGTCCAAGGTAGAGATGAACTGGGCCCGTCCCAGTTTCTCTAACAGTTCATCTGTGCGTGGCATTGGATAGTTGTCTGGGCGAGTTACAGCATTTAGCTTACGGTAGTCCACGCAAAAACGTATTTCCCCATCTGGTTCGGGAACTAGAACCACTGGAGATGCCCATGCACTTTCAGAGGGGCGGATTACACCCATCTGTAACATATCCTGGATCTCCCGTTCTATAGCAGTTTTAGCTTGAGGAGACACCCGGTAAGGTTGGACCCTAATTGGGTGAGCATTACCTGTGTCAATGGAGTGGTATGCCCGTTCAGTCAGTCCTGGGGTGGCTGAGAACGTTGGCGCGTAGCTAGTGCACAGCTCCTGGATCTGCTGTCGCTGCATACGCCCAAGGGTCATGGAGAGGTTCACCTCTTCCACACCACCAGCACATTTCCCTTCGTAGTAGACACCTTCAGGCCACTCAGCATCATCTTCTCCCTGGGCTGTAAACTGACAAACCTTTAATTCTCTGGAATAAAAGGGCTTTAGAGAATTAATATGGTACACCTTAGGCTTTCGGTTGGAGGTGGGGAACGCTATGAGATAATTAACAGCTCCCAGGCGCTCCTGGACCGTGAATGGCCCTTCCCACGATGCTTCCATTTTATGGGCCTGGAGCGCCCTTAAGACCATGACCTGGTCTCCTACTTTGAAGGAACGCTCTCTGGCATGTTTATCATACCAGGCTTTTTGCTCTTTTTGAGCATCCTGTAAGTTTTCTTTAGCAAGGGCTAAAGAGGTTCGGAGGGTGTTTTGTAGGTTGGTTACAAAGTCCAGAATGTTAGTTCCTGGAGAAGGTGTAAATCCCTCCCATTGCTGCTTCACCAACTGCAATGGCCCCTTAACCTCACGGCCATATACAAGTTCAAATGGGGAAAACCCTAAACTGGGATGTGGTACAGCTCTGTAGGCAAAGAGCAACTGCTGCAACACTAGGTCCCAATCATTGGAGTGCTCATTTACGAATTTACGTATCATGGCCCCCAAAGTTCCATTAAACTTCTCCACCATGCCATTTGTTTGATGGTGGTAAGGAGTGGCAACCAAGTGATTTACCCCATGAGCTTCCCAAAGGTTTTTCATAGTTCCTGCCAGGAAATTAGTCCCTGCATCTGTGAGGATGTCGGAGGGCCAACCTACCCTGGCAAAAATGTCTGCTAGTGCCTGGCATACACTTTTAGCCCTGGTGTTGCTTAGAGCTACTGCTTCCGGCCATCGGGTGGCAAAATCCATGAAAGTCAGTATGTACTGCTTTCCTCTGGCTGTCTTTTTCGGAAAAGGACCCAGAATATCCACAGCTACTCGCTGAAATGGAACTTCAATGATGGGGAGTGGTTGTAGAGGGGCTTTGACCTGGTCTTGGGGTTTTCCCACTCTTTGGCACACCTCACAAGACTGGACATAGGTAGAAACATCCTTGCCCATTCCCTCCCAGTGGAATGATCCCCCCAAATGGTCTTTGGTCCTGTTCACCCCAGCATGGCCACTAGGGTGATCATGGGCTAAGCTCAAGAGCTTGGCCCGGTATTTAGTTGGAACTACCAACTGTCTCTGAGGATGCCAGTCTTCCTGGTGTCCACCAGAAAGAGTTTCCTTGTATAAAAGTCCTCTTTCTACAACAAACCTGGATCGATTAGAAGAGCTGAGAGGCGGTGGGTTGCTCCGTGCCGCTGTCCAAGCTCTCTGGAGGCTTTCATCTGCTTCCTGTTCGGTCTGGAACTGTTCCCTTGATGCTGGAGACATCAGTCCCTCATTGGATTGTGGACCTAGGCTTGGTCCCTCTGGAAGCAATATAGGGGATGGAGCTGTTTCTGTTGACTGTGAACCGCTCTCCGCTGGTGCACTATGTTGGGATTCAGGCTCCGGCTGAGCCTCTTGTGTAGGGTTATCGGCTGCTGCCAGTTCAGGTTCAGTGGGGCCCTCTGGTGTTGAGGTTGCAAGTACTGGATTCAGTGCTGACACAGGGTCTGGTGTTGGTTGTTCGGCTGGTTCCGGTTCTGGGACTGGTTCCGTCTGGGTCTCTGGGACTGGATCCACTACTGCTGTTGCAGACATTGGCCTAAGGTCCAGGTCCATCACCTCTGACTGGGTCCTGATAGCAGTTTCCGGAACAGAGCTAGGCCTCACGGCTTGTTTAGCCTGGCTGCGGGTGACCATTCCCACCCTCTTGGCCTGCTTCACATGATTGGCCAAGTCTTCCCCCAACAGCATGGGGATGGGATAATCATCATAGACTGCAAAAGTCCACATTCCTGACCAGCCCTTGTACTGGACAGGCAACTTGGCTGTAGGCAAATTGAAAGAGTTGGACTTGAAGGGTTGAATCGTCACTTGGATCTCTGGGTTGATTAAATTGGGGTCCACTAAGGAAGCATGGATAGCTGACACTTGTGCTCCGGTGTCCCTCCACGCGGTGACCTTCTTCCCGCCCACACTCACAGTTTCCCTCCGCTCCAAGGGTATCTGGGAGGTATCTGGGCCTGTGGACCTCTGGTGTGATTCCGGTGCAATGAACTGTAATCTGTTGGGGTTCTTGGGGCAGTTGGCCTTTACATGCCCCAGCTCGTTACATTTAAAACATCGTCCAGCTGACGGGTCACTGGGGCGAGGAGGGTTGCTGGAGAACGGGGTGGCAGGACGATAAGGGGTCTGGAGGGTTCTTTGGGAGGTAGGTGGGGCCTTGGGCGGCCCCCGGTAATAGGGTGTGGTCTGGGGTGGTCCCTTCTGGTCTCCGCTCCAACTGCGACCAGTTTTCTTCTTCTCTGCCACCTCCACCCATCTGGCTCCAATCTCTCCTGCCTCGATTACAGTTTTGGGTTTCCCATCTAGGATGTATCTTTCTATTTCCTCAGGAACACCCTCTAAGAATTGTTCCATTTGCATTAGGAAGGGCAAATTTACTGGAGATTCAACACTTGCTCCTGATATCCAGGCATCCCAATGTTTCACAATGTGGTAGGCATGTCGGGTAAATGACATGTCTGGTTTCCACCTTAGGGCTCTGAACCTCCGACGAGACTGCTCGGGTGTTATCCCCATTCTGACTCTCGCCTTGGATTTAAACAGTTCATACTTGTTCATGTGTTCTTTAGGCATTTCAGCTGCCACCTCAGCTAAGGGTCCACTGAGCTGCGGCCTCAGCTCTACCATGTATTGGTCAGTAGAGATGTTGTACCCAAGGCAGGCCCTTTCGAAGTTTTCTAGGAAGGCCTCAGTATCATCGCCTGCCTTGTAGGTGGGGAACTTTCTGGGATGGGAAGTGGTACTTGGAGAAGGATTACTAGGGTTTGTTGGGATATTCTGCTGAGCCTTTATCTTCTCCATCTCCTCCACATACTTCCTCTCTTTTTCCTTCTCCTCCAGTTCTTTGTCCCTCGCTTCCATAGCTCTCCTGTGAGCAGCCGCTTGGTGTTGTTCTGCCTCCCTTTCTTGTTCCTTCTTCAGCCGCATGAGTTCTATCTGTCTTTCATGTTCCCTTTGTCTTTCCTCAGCCTGAAATTTGGCTAATTCCAGCTGTAGTCGAGCTGAGGATTTGGTCATTCTAACCTCTCTGTTTTTAACTAACTTTACACCCGAGGTTTAGAAATAAACAAACAAAACTTGGCTGTAAAATTTGGCTGTGCTGGAATAGAATACCTATTCTCTGATAGTGATTGTCAGCCTACAGAAAAAGACAATTCCCTTGTCTCTGTTCTGGGCCCAACTTAAAGCAAAAAACCTCCAAACTACTTGGAAACCTGCTTACCCAGCCCAAAGAAAAAGCAAATGGGTAGAACACACACCCCCTATTTACTTTTAGGAAGAAAAGAAAAAAAAACCTCTGGGTTGGAAGACTGTGAATTTCCCTGCAGGAGTTAAGTACCCTGCCTCCAGGCAAAGAAAACCTGCAATTCACAAGATAATCCCCTTTTGTCTCTGCTTGGCCACAAAGCAGGGAAAACCGAAGCTGCTTTCAGTTTCAAAGCTGCTTCAAAGCCACAGGAAAAAAAAATTCCTTTTTAAAATCTGTATTTCTAGTTCAAAAAATCTCAACTGGATCTCAAAATGATTTCAGGTTAATCCCACCACTATGCCACCATGTCAAGGTTCCTCCCCCACTCTGAACTCTAGGGTACAGATGTGGGGACCTGCATGAAAAACCTCCTAAGCTTATCTTTACCAGCTTAAGTCAAAACTTCCCCAAGGTACAAAGTATTCCACCCGTGGTCCTTGGAATGGCCGCTACCACCACCAAACTAATACTGGTTACTGGGGAAGAGCTGTTTGGACACGTCTTTCCCCCCAAAATACTTCCCAAAACCCTGCACCCCACTTCCTGGACAAGGTTTGGTAAAAAGCCTCACCAATTTGCCTAGGTGACTACAGACCCAGACCCTTGGATCTTAAGAACAATGAACAATCCTCCCAACACTTGCACCCCCGCTTTCCTGGGAAATGTTGGATAAAAAGCCTCACCAATTTGCATAGGTGACCACAGACCCAAACCCTTGGATCTGAGAACAATGAAAAAGCATTCAGTCTTTTACAAGAAGACTTTTAATAGAAAATAGAAGTAAATAGAAATGAAGAAATCCCCCCTGTAAAATCAGGATGGTAGATATCTTACAGGGTAATTAGATTAGAAAACATAGAGAACCCCTCTAGGCAAAACCTTAAGTTACAAAAAAGATACACAGACAGAAATAGTTATTCTATTCAGCACAATTCTTTTCTCAGCCATTTAAAGAAATCATAATCTAACACATACCTAGCTAGATTACTTACTAAAAGTTCTAAGACTCCATTCCTGTTCTGTCCCTGGCAAAAGCAGCACACAGACAGACACAGACCCTTTGTTTCTCTCCCTCCTCCCAGCTTTTGAAAGTATCTTGTCTCCTCATTGGTCATTTTGGTCAGGTGCCAGCGAGGTTACCTTTAGCTTCTTAACCCTTTACAGGTGAGAGGAGCTTTCCCCTGGCCAGGAGGAATTTCAAAGGGGTTTACCCTTCCCCTTATATTTATGACAAATGGTTATGGTGTACAAGAGGGGACCTGTGGACCCACCTACTTGTTCCTTGTAGGATGGGACAAAAGTATCTGTAGTACTTCCCCAAACCATGGGTTTGTCCAGACTAGAGTTTGATGTCCTGTTTTAACTCTAGTTAATTTGTTGCTAATTAAGGTGAGTTGACTCACACAATTGTAAATGCTAATCTAGTTACTCCACAAATGTTTGATCCAGGACACAAGCTCCAGTCCAGACATACCATATGTGATCACATAAGGGCTAAATACAATATAGCTATTAAGTAGTTCCAGCACAAGAACATTAAACAACAATTAGTAGCTACTTTGATATTTAATGATATGGGGTGTGTCATGTTTGCTTTCCCAAAAATCAAATGAAATTATCAAGGTTAATTCTCTGCACAGTTCCCTCAATGAGTATAAGGTGTGATCTGCATTTCAAAATAATAGCAGCACATAGTCATCAATTCAGACTGATTTAAGTTAATCTTACACGTTGACAGTTATTCAAAAGAACAATGTTTTGACATTGCATTTGTTCCAGATATCTGGGGAGTTATCTTTGACTCATTTCGAAGAAGCCTTGAGAAAGGTCGCTAGTCATGGCTAAAACATTAGTTTACTGAATGACTGTCAAAAGAAAAGTGTTTAAATAAAACTAGCATGGATTATTGAAGCTAGTGCTTGTGACACAGAATCTCATTAGCCAAGGGTCCCCTGTTCTTTGAAAACAACTCTATGGACTTTTACGTGTTAGTCACCAGGAGATAATTACTCCTCGGGGAATTGTGTGCCACTGTGTGCTTGCAGAATCTGTGTCCCCTGCAGATTTCTTTGCAGAAAATGACAGGGAAGCAAAGGGAAGCCACAACATTTTGGGCACCCAGAGCAGTTGGTGGAGAGGTAAATCACCACAGGGGAGGGTGTGGCATGTGGGGGGATGGCGCCCTGGCTGGGCTAAGCTGCTGGTCCTGTCTGGGCTGGGGAGGACAGGACTTCCTCTTCCCTTGCAAGGAGCAGCCAGGGCTGGGGCCAGGCAGACCCATGCCTAGGAACCTCCCCCAGTTGTAGGAAGCTCCCCACCCCACTCCACTTCCTGGCATCATCACTCCTCAGTTGCAGGGGGAGGGGTCACTGTAGGGGGAGCTGCTCCCTGTCTGTCCAACCCCTGTGCATCTAGACTCCCCCATACCCAGAACCCCCTGCTAAGCCTCAGCCTCACACACCTGAACCCCCACCCTGCAGAGCCTCATCTTCTGAATCCAGAGTCCCCCTGTACCCAGACCTTCCCACAGAGACCCCCCCTCTGCATCTGGACCCCCACCCTACACCCAAGACCACTTCCTGCTGAGCGCTCCACACTCGAACCCCCTCACCAATGAGCCAAACTCCCTCAGCACCTGGACAACCCCGACGAGCTACCTGGATCCTCATCCCAGTGAGCCCCAACCAGTTCACCCAAACCCTCACCCCACCAAGTCCCACTCCACCACACCAGACCCCCCCCCACGGAGCCCCAAGCACCTTCACCTGGACCCCCCTGCAAAGTCTCATTCCCCTGTACCCAGAACTCCGCAACAAGCCCCGGTGCATCCAGATCCCAACTGACTCCCCACCAAGCTACCCACATCCAGATTGCCCCGTACAGAAACCTCTCACCCCACACTAAGCCCCTCCACACTTGGATCCTGCTCGGCTGAGCTTGCCTGCTCTGGATCTGGATCGGGGGCCAGGGCCGGGTGTGTGTTCAAGACTCTGTCCCTCTCACTTGCTATCATTAGCCAGGGCCCTGGGGTGTTTCTGGACAGGTCCAAGGCTGCATGGAGATATATTATTGACAAATAAAATATGCAGAATTTTAAAATATTGTGCTCAGATTTTTGGGGGGCACAGAATTCCCACAGGAGTAGATAATACATCTCAGTGATGGCCTTTTCAAGTAGGATGGAGTTGTCACCCTGCCATGGTTAGCCAGTGATGTAATGCAAGGCTCAATTGTCTAACCTTGCTCCATCCAAGACTATCAGAGACCACTGCAAACAATTGAAACAACTTGGAGGTAAAAAAGGAACATTGCAACAGACAGAGGTTTCATGTCTATGAATAGAGACAAAAGACTGTTTCAGTATAACACAAGATGGGGAGAGGCACTCTCTGTCCATTCATTGAGGAAACAACTTGTGGAGGGGAGGTGGTTTCATAAAAGTTTGGATCCTGGTTCATGTAAAACCAGCTGGCCTTGCAATATACTGAACTTTATGGGGAAAACCTACTTTATTAGCTAAGAAAGGTAACTATTAAGCCCTATGTGGTATTTTATTATATTGTTTTGTATTGTAATAATTTGTTTCCACCACTCTCTTGTTTGTAGTTGAATCTCTGTTCTTTCTGAATTATGCCTTCTTTTGTTTCGTTACAAGTGCTGTGTGTATTACTGGAGTGGTGGTTTAAGGTAAAACTAAGAAACTGGGGTACACTGCTCCTTTGGGGGCTGAGGATTTGGGATTTTTGTGAGTAACCACTGTCAGGGGAATGATTCAAAGGAACTCAGGGACTGGAATGCATGTATTGTTAACCTGCAGTGGAAAGACAGTGCTGGCATAGCCACAGGAGAGTGCTGGAGTGGCTAACAGGCTGGTGGTGTTAGGGAGCTAACAGTGAGTCACCACAGGCAAGGCTACTTCTCATTAGAGACATGGGGTAACAAGATGATTCTCAGTCCTGGATACCCCAAGAACAGTCATCATTGCTTATTGCAGTATTTTATATTAACTGAGAGGGCTGTGGTACTGAACTTACCTGTATTAGACACGGAAGTCTCAAGGTCACTTCTCCCCTTCTGTCACCTCTTCCTGCTTAAAAAAAGTGTATAAAACAGGAAAGAAATTTGCTGCTGCCACAGTCAGTTTCTCCTGTCCCCAAAACTGCAACACAACAAAGGAACTAGAGGTTATCTAGAGAAAAATTAGCAGAGACATGAATCCTGAATTGATATGATGCGGTCGGTGTGTTTTGAAGGTATTTTTTTTTAGGATTAATGATCATTTCCCCTTTATTCTTCATAATTTAAAGTTTCACTTTCAGCAGTGGCTGAAGACTAATATTCTCCTTCAGAAAAATTCAAAGAATTTTCTTCTTTCAAAATACTTGCCATCTCTCATGACTGCTAATGGAACTAAGACCATCAGTTAAGATGATTTCCTCAAAATGGCCACCACCTTCATTGTTCACAAGTTCACAAGGGACTGAAGCCACAAGTTGCTTTTAGCATAAATGGCTACCGCCTCCACCCACCTGCCCTTGATAGTTCTTCTCTCCTCCTTGAGAGTATACAGGGCCATCATCTTCCTTGAGGGCAGGTTTGCTTCACTGCAGAGGCCGTATTTGCTAAGGAAAATCTGTGGTTTCAGTCATTGGCACTGGAATAGGGGAGGCCAGGGGCCATGGCCCTCCTATTTTTTGAAAGTGGTTGGGCCTGGCCCCCCAACACCCACCCATCCTCTTTCCCCCGAGCTGGTACGGGGTAAGAGCCGTGCAGCCCGGCAGCTGTGGGGAGCTACGAATCCTCCAGCTGCTCTGGGTGGGGGGCCCACAGGTCAGGGACACAGGCTGAGGGCTGCTCTCGGCCTCCTCACCCTGGGCAGGTGTAGGGTCCATGGGTCCCAGCCTGCTCTGGCTTCTGGCTTGGCCAGGGTGGGGCTTCGAGTAGAGGGGGAGGGTTGGGGCCACAAAGGGGGTAGGGCCCCTGCACACCCCACTTTTGGGAAGGCTCCACTGAGGCTGATCTCAGTCCCATTGAGAGAAATGAGGAAACAGTGGCCATTTTTTAAAGAAGGGACAAATCTGAAGGAGATTTTATGTGCCAATTTCTGTTTAGGGAGAAACTTTTTGTTATTAAGAATAAGGGGCACCAACTCAAGGTTAGGTAGGGAGGTGTAACTTGCCTGTTGCAATAGTAAATGAAGAATGAATGTAGGATGAGTGGAGTGGCTGCCTCCCTTAACTGTTCATTTACAGATGTACATCCAAGGTATTGTTTGAGATAGGAGAATTATTCTGTGGCAATTATAATAACCAGAAAATGTGTTAGGTAGACGCCACTGATAAGACACTTCAGTATTAACTATTTCCTAGTTAGTTTTGTTCATATATATATAAACAAAACTAACTAGGAAATAGTTTATATATACTATTTCCTAGTTAGTATATATATATAAACAGACTATATATATAAACGTTTATATATTATGTTTATATATATAATATAAATGTTTATATATTAAATCGAAAACTAACTAGGAAATAGTTAATATATATATTACACATGCCAAGATTTTTGAGACATGATTAGTGATTTGGGATATCTTAGTGTTGGGGTACCTAACTGTAGACAACTTAAAAAGGCCTATTTTTCAGAAAGTGCTGAGCATCTCTCTCTCTCTATCTCTTTCTCTCTCTCTCTCTCTCTCTTTCTCTCTCTATGTACGATATTAAAATTATTTGACCATATTGAGCATACCTCTTTGTTGGTTTTCTGTGTAATATTATTGCAGTGATCCCTGCTTTTCTTTCCCCATGTCCATTCTTCTGTGTTGTCACATCAAGTGTGAAATTATATTGTAAACTCTTTAGGGCAAGGGATATGTGAAAATTTTCTATACTGTGAGGCACTGAGTATACTTTTGGGTGTTGTAAAATAATGCTTAAATTCATATGCAAAGATACCTAGACTCGTCATATGATCACATGGGCCAAAAGTTATGGTTGTTGGGGGAACCATAACTATATATTTCCTTACTTTGTGCAAAGTCTTGGGCATAATTTTGCATTAATGTAGCTTTTTCATTTAAGAGCAATATTGGCAAGCATGAGGCCTATGCACCACAAAACCCTCAGAGTCCAGGGCAAGTAGAACATAAATGTGGCATAAGCCTTGTGCTGTTGCTCTGCTCAGGTGTGACGTTCACTTATTGAGCCTAATAGGTAAAAAAGAGTTCAAGTCTTCCAAATGAGCTAGAGGGACTCATTCACAAGGGACCAAATCTCTGGCAAACTTCTTGCTGCAACTCTAGTTCAGACTAAGCATTTTAATAAATTAGTTATTGCAGTCTAAGTCCTTCTCGCTGTTGTAACTCCATGTACTATACAGACCCAGTGTGTTTCAATAAATGCAAAGGACTGAATCAGTCTTTGTCCAAATTTCTGGAAAAATATCCAAGATTGCCTGAGTTATGTGGGGCAAAAGGACGCAACAGTGACATCTGGAGAGCTAGCACGGTCACTATCAGCAGCACAAATGTGTTTGTGCCACTTAATTCAGTTAAGGATGGAAGAGAGCTTTTGACAAATGCTGTACTGCAATTGCAAGTCTGTTGGTCAAAGAGAACACTGTTTATTGAACTGAGAACTCAGAGACCAGCTTTGGTTATCTGTGGACGAGGCTGCTACAGTAATTTAACACTGAAGCAAGGAACTCTATCAGATTATAGCAAGTAATATCTACACCATATTGATTGCTTTTCTAAATAGTGTGTTTTGGAATCCTTTAGGACAAGAGGAGATATACGAATAAAATAATAAATAAAATACTGAAGTGACCTGATCACGGCTTGGGACGTAAGGGAACACAATACTTTCATTTATGTTTCTTGGCAATCTTGTTATTCCGGTCTAGAATGTGATGTCATGGTACCCAGTATAGCTATAACAACAACAAAAGGAATAAAATGAAAGATAATGATTAGTGATATATAACTGGTTATTTTTTCAACCTCCTAATCTAGTGTGGGAGTGGTAGGCAAAGGTCTCCTGGGAAAACAGAGAAGAGGTTGTGGGGTGTGGTGCCAAAGGTGTTTTCCAATATTTTAGGGCTAAACTATGGAAGAATGAGACCTGAAGAGGGGGTAAAATTCTACAAAAATGAAAAGATTGATTGGTGTTTAAAGTAATTTTTAGTTGAGAAATTAGTGCATCTGAAATTTAGTGCATTATTACACAAATAAAAGGGAAAGTCAAAGCCTCAACTCTTGTAAATCAGAAGAGCACCTCTGAATTAATTAAAGCTGTGAAGCCAACTTACACCTGATGGGGTTTTGGCCCTCTTTGATTAACCCGACATTTAGTAAGACTTCTCAGATAGCTGTGGTGAGATCCAGAAGAGTTCTGGGGATTGTGGTCAGATTAATATCTGAGAGTTTGTCTACACAGAAAGTTGCACTCATTTAACTTAAAGCTTAACTTAATTTAAATAGATTTAGCTAAACCCAGTGTAGATTAAAACATTTGTTCCTCAGAGCCTTGTCCCTAACTATGCTCCCAAACTAGGGTTCTCCTACTGTTAAACTCAAGGCCAGTATTTTTCCCAGCATTAAGGATACAGAGTTTCCCTCTATATGAATCCCGTTTCTTTGTGTGGACAGGGTGGTCAGTTGTCTTCATAGACTTGCCCTCCTGTTCCAGCCATTTGGATTCTCTTCCACAGGGCTGGAAAGTCTGTGGCTAGTCAAAGACTAGACAGAGTAGCATGTGTGGATGACATCCTTCTTCTAAATGCTGAAGAAGAGCAGGCAAAAGTAATGTACCTTGTGGCTGTGTTCTCTCTTCTATAGTCCCCTCCGAGCTAGTGTCTTTGCTAATACCCCACATTTGTGGGGATAGTGGAGTGGCATGGAAGCCCAGGGACTACCTGACAGGCAGGTTCTGTGCACAACTACAAGCCATTCCACTGGGAAGCAACCATGACAGAACAGCCCCAAGGAATTGCCACCTAGGGGATCCATGTGCCCCCCCTTCCATTCACGCACACACCATGCACTCTCCCAGAGGTATTTTCATGGAAGAGGTGATCTGGGCTTGGGGCTGTAAAAGTGAAAGTGCTTTTCCTTTGTAGCCCAACAGTCAAATTCAGAGCTGCACCTATTATTCATTTCCTGGGGCAATTGAGTCTGCTCTAACTGACTATCTTTCCCCCAGAAAGCTTCTAGAATCTGCTTTCTATGAGTTTCATTGTCAGCGGACACACTGATAGCATAACATTCAATAGCTCTTTCTCATTAATCTTTGCATCCTCTGTATGGGAAAGATTCTGTATTGAGTTGCTTGCCGTCCACTATTCACACAACACGAAATGTAGTGCAGTGCTGCTCGTGGCGTTGTTCTAATAAGACAGTGATGAATCCGTAGTGTTGTAGAATGAAAGCCGGAAGTGTCACTTTCTAGAACTTCATGTGGAAACCTTCAGTGTGGTAGGAGTACAGATCAGATGAAAACACCAAGTCAAATACACAAATAATCAGTCTACATGCCTCCCACAATTTACGACATTTTAACAGCGTATAATCCTTGCCAGCAAACAAATTGAGATAGTGAAAGACCTTTTAGAATTTTTGTAATGACTCAACGGTCAGCTCATAAAGGAACATTTTCTTACATATTGTACATGAAAAAAAAGGGACAGCTGCTATTTAAAGTGCTGTGTGTGTCCATTATCTATCATCTTTAGGAAAAAAAAACACCCTGAATTTGGAATCACAATCCAGTTCCAAGGAAAGCTTATTTGTGTCCCTAATTATAATGATAATATAATGAAGCAATGTTCCCTCCCTTCCTGTAGCTGCACAGTAGCAATCTGGTGAAAATTGCTTTCAGCTGTAAATATATGAATAAGTGTTTTGGAGCTGCAAGTTGCACTTCTGCTATAGCATGGGTTTTTATTTTTTGTTTTTTGGGGGGGTTTTTGTGTGGAGGTGGGTGGTTTTAAGAACATCAGCAAAGACAAGGGAAATCCCCCATTATCAAAAGGTTAGCAAAGTAGTCTGAGGTCAAAGCAAAATGCCAGTTCAGTTTTAAATTACGGCAAAGGAAAGTACACTAGCATTAATAATAGTTGAGCCACAGCCTTATACCAATGTCAGTGACTATTTTAAACAATTTAGCATACTATAGCTGGAGCATTAGCACAAACATGGTTAAGGATGTCTAAGCATTTCCATTCTAACCCACTGTTTCCAGTGGCTCATTGCTTTCTGAAACTTTCACTTACCGCACTGAAATTTTCCAGGTTCAGTCTCTACGCAAGGGTCATGGCTTTTTGTACAGATTGAGAAAGACAATTCAGTCTTCTTTGGCAACAAGGAAAGTGGAAAAAATATTTTCCTCCCACAATAAAAAATATTTGTAACAGTTCTAGTGCCAAAACATTTGGGGGTAAGGAAGCTAAAATTTGGCAGGGAAATAGCTCTTTAGTGTGCTGCCAAAAATCATTTTGATTTGGCCAATTTGAGTTGTTAGGAGTGTTGAAAATTTGGTATTATTTCCTAGGAAGATTTGAAAACTAGAGTTTGCACAAGTACAGGAGTCTTTGTTTCTAAAACAGTACTTTTTTTACTATCTCCCTATAAATCAAGCTGCCCATCACCAGTCTATCAGTGCCAAGAGAACTCCCAGCCACCTGTGTACCTGGGTTAGGAAGTGTTGGGTTGATTTTTACTGTCTGTAACCATTGTGCCTAGGCTATTTGCACCTCTTAATTTCTGGCAGGCATTTCTAGTAAGGGAATCCTTCTACCTGAAGCATGTGAGTGCTTATTGGAACCCACAAAGGGTAGAGCCTGTACAACCCAGTCTTGCATCAAATCTCATACAACTCAGAGCATACTACCAGACAACCAGAGGGGACTGCTATCCCACAATACTCACAGTAACATCCAGAACAGGGTCAGTTACAGTATTTACCCACACACCATCTTAAAACAAAGTGAAAGCTTACAGTGATGTTTCCTTGATGAGGCCCAGATCTTCCTTAGCCCAGTCACTATTGGCTGTTAAGCCATTTTCCAAAGCCCCTGCCATAGGCTTGTACTTCCTCTTATGAGCACCAAGAAGCTTAGACTTTCCAGCTACTTAACTCTTGCCTTCCCTTTCTGGAGCTCCAGGGCTTTGAGCTCATCACACTCCCAACATTATAAAAAAGAGAGACGTGCACTGTGCATGTGTCATGCAAATAATTTAGGCTCCTAGTAAAGAGACTACTGAGCTTGTAGTGAGTGCTGCCCCATTCAGTGCAACAGGACTTAGGTGCTAAGGGAGCTCAGCAACTTTGAAAGAAAGCAGCCACAAAACTCTGCAAGCTGTATAGAGCTGCATTTCTCCTCTTTCTTTAAAAACAAGGAAATTAAATGCAATAAACTAGTGTTAATTTAATATTGAGACTGAGACACCAAGGACTCAAAAGTCACAGAATTCCAGTAGTTAATGTTTTTCCCACAATACCAACTCAGCCTTAGTAAGGGATTGTACTTCCCATGAGCACCTGTAATTTTTGCCAAAGCTCCCCATGGGGCAGCATACAACCGTATCAACCCCTACAGGGATCTGGGCAAATCTGGCATGACCTGGCCTTAGGGTTGCCAACCCAGTCTCCTAGAATTAAAGATTAATCTTTAATTAAAGATTATGTCATGTGATGAAATCTCCAGGAATATATCCAACCAAAAATAGCAACCTTACCTGGCCTATAAGGAATAACTTCTGTACAGGGCTATGGCTGCAGGTACTATCCTCTTTCCTGGTTGGAATAAAAGTCTGATGTTTTGGAAGGGAGTGCGATCAAGTGACTAGAGTACAGGAATAGAATCTGCTAACTCCTGAATTCTATTTCCTGCTCTGCCTCTGATTCGTTGTTCTTTCCCAGGTAAATCTTAACCTCCTAGAGTGTCAGTTTCCATTTTTAAGCAATAGGAAAAATGATACCGACTTACATGGGTATATGGAAGATTAGCGAATATTTGTATAATGCAGTGGTTCCCAAACTTGTTCCACTGCTTGTGCAGGGTAAGCCCCTGACGGGCCGGGCTGGTTTGTTTACCTGCCGCGTCCGCAGATTCGGCTGATCACGGCTCCCAGGGGCCACAGTTCACTGCTCCAGGCCAATGGGAGCTGCTGGAAGCAGCAGCCAGTACGTCCCTCGGCCCGCGCTGCTTCCAGCAGCTCCCATTGGCCTGGAGCAGTGAATTGCGGCCACTGGGAGCCGCGATCAGCCGAATCTGCGGACGCGGCAGGTAAACAAACCGGCCCAGTCCGCCAGGGACTTTCCCTGCACAAGCAGTGGAACAAATTTGGGAACCACTGGTGTAATGCTTTAAACATATAAAGCTTTATAGAAGTGCTAAGAATTATTTGAGTTCCCCTCCCCCCACACACACTTAAAGTAATTTTATAGCTGACATGAGAGACATTTTTGTTCACAAAATTGTGAACTTGAAACATATTCCAAGCACATGCTAAAAGTGAGACGATTACAGATAATCCTTGGCTATTTTTCTATAGTCTTTAAATGTTTTTAGCTTGTTCTGCTTTGCTACAGTTGCTCCTCTGCCCCAAGGACAGGGTACTGAGGGATCTATATTCTAACATTTCCTGTTGAATATGTATATGAAGCCATCAGGAGGGTTAGTGAAGGAACATGCGGTGCTGTACTGTAAATACAGGATGGTGAAACCTAGTTCCACAACTCCATCACAACAGATATGCCTGATGCAGGAGAACAAATAGCCCAGTGTCTGTGAGACTGCATGCTGGATAGGAGCAAATTAAGTGTGACTAAACCCAGATAAAATTTTGATAAGACTTGGTGAGTTGGCGGAAGCTGCTAATAAAGATTATATTGAGATCTCCTTCAACTGTAGGAGTGTAGCCAATGTTGGAAACACAAGTTCTCAGGTTAGTATTATTAGATTCTGTATGAGGAGGTTCAGATAGTTTGTTAGCCCAAGTGTACGGTTTGATCTGAACCTGTTCAGAATATTGAGACCTTTTCTCTCTGCCACAGTAATCCTTACCTTTGGGACCTCAATATTGAATGACTAACGCACTCTGGGTGCGGCTGCACCTAGAGAACACTCTGAAACCAAGGGTAGTTCAACATGCAGCCACACTACTATTAAGTGGTGTGTCATACAGGGATGAGAACACATTACAGCAGTGCTCTGGGATCTGCATTGGATGTGAATAAATATCTTGGTGCAATTCTTCAAGTTATTGGTTTTGACTAGGTCCTCAGACATTTAGCGGGGGTTAAGTTACCTGAGGGAACACTTCTCTTCTTGTGTGATACTGCCACAGCTGTGATCAACCGAGGCACTTGAGCAGGAACCCCACCCATTTTAATGAGGGGAGGCTGCTCGTAGGGTGATCTCCATGAAGGTTCCTTATATTTATTAATTTTCCCAGAGACTACCTCTCTTCTCAGACATCTAATTTTGATCTAAAGACTTCAAGTGATACAGAATCCACCACATGCCTTGGTAAATTGCTCTATGTATTAACCATTACTCTAATGGGCTGATGGGCTTGTTTTCTTATTGAGATATGAGCAAATATACAAATATATTTACAGTCTAAAATTGTATAAAATGTTTGATTTTAGTATTTGAAACACCTAGGAATTTCAAATAGATGCGAGGGGAAAAAAAAAAAACTAACTAAAGACCTGCCAGACAGTCAACCTCTGGGTGAATAAAGTATCTTGGTGCAGTGTTTCTTTAAGTTATGCTGTGGATAGACTGTAGTTTTTAGTAAGTGTGTTGTTTATTTAAAGTTGTCTTAGCTTTTATGTTTTTGAAATAAAATATAATTCTCCTTTCATAAACATTATGTACAGAAATGCATTTTTATTTTGGTAATATTTGTAATATTGCATAAATACTTAAAATATTATATGAATAAAACATATTATTATTAGCTTAAAAACATTTGTAATATTGCATAAATACTTAAAATATTATATGAATGAAAAACATATTACTATTAGGGGCCTTGCATTGCTCAAAAATACAAGTTATCCCATATAATGAATTATGAATCAATTACACGGAATTTAAAATTAGTCCACTAGGTGGAGAACTTGCATCAAATATGTACCTAAATTGTTAATTCTAGTGAAAATCATAGTTACCATTACACAGATTAATTTTTTAGTAAATGAATAATTTTTGTGTCAATGTCTCTTTTCAATTCTGATCTCAAGGACAACTTTTAATTTCTTCTATAAAATTTCAGTGATCTTTTGGAAATATACATTAATTTATAAATAGTTTATAAATACTTTCAGGTTAATAAAACAGTCAACTTATATTCCCTGACAAAAACACAACAGTTAAAGGAGATGATTTTTGTCATTTTCAAACTTGCTGTGAAATTGTTCACTCAAGACATTTTTATTGGCTGTCCAGTTAAGTCTAATGAGCTGGTTTACCGTGCAAAAGCAGAGTAAGTGAAAAATGTGTGCCAAGGCAGGAATAGTTATTTCAGCAAAACAGCATGTAACTGGATCCCAGTCAATAGAAAATCCAAGTATAGTGGTATTTAGTTATTCTCCCTAGCTCTGCAAATCTGGTCAGCTGATACACAAGATCTGCACCAAACTCTAAGTAAAGGTAAAGCTCATCTGTGCAGGAGACAACTTTCTTGAGGGCTGGTTCAAGACTGTGGAACAAATTTCCCCAAGAATTAAGGACCATTAGAAACCTCACCACTTTCCAAGTGCAGGATGGATTTGGCCTTTGATATTGCTTTCTCTTACATAAACACATAACATGTATTAAAAAACAAACAAACCAAAAAGCCCTCCAAAAATAAATAAAACCACACAAAAACTAGACACTTCACTGCACACACTTCTTCCCCTGGGGAGAGGATGAGAGAACAAACAAAAACATGTGACAGATGTTAGTCTTGTTGCTTAATGCACTACTGGAAGGTGCTCAGATACTCTGGTGATGAACATGGTTTAAGAACCTGTGTAGAATACAATAAATTCTGGGCTTGGGAGCCACAGCATGAGCTTTTCAAAACTGGCCAGCCAGAAACATGGTGATTAGAAGTTTCCTCTCCCCCTGTGTAGTGGAGGATATGGAAACCTTTAGCAAAACAGGCTTGTATTTATTTTCATACCCATTTACTGCCCAAAATACCCATTTCTCATATTTAATCTGGCCTGCTATATACCCATAACAGTTTCTGATGTGAAAAAAAATTAGTTTAAACACGCACATGGAATAAATTTGTGTAATGCTCGCAATATTCATATCTCCATTTAATGATCTTCCTCCATATTCATTATCAGAGGCATAGCTGTGTTAGTCTGTATCCACAAAAACAATGAGGATTCTGGTGGCACCTTAAAGACTAACAGACTTATTTGGGAATAAATAAATCTGCCGAAATAAATCTGTTAGTGTTTAAGGTGCCACCGGACTCCTCGTTGTCTCCGTATTCTTTATATTTCTAGGTTATATAGTAAGACATCCAGCAAATGGAGGGAAGTCTAACACTTGAGCAGGGTATATCTTGAGCAGTCTGACCAGGGCCTGCTCTACTGTTTTTGCCTCCCCTAGCAGGACGTCTGAAGACAGAAGCTGCCGTCGAATTGCCGCCGCGGCGCAGCCTGCAGAGTAAAGTTGCCGCTGAATTGCCGCAGCCGCGGAAAGAAGAGTGCCACCCTGATGGCACACGGACTGCCGCCCCTTTCACAGTGCCGCCCCAAGGACCTGCTTGGAACGCTGGTGCCTGGAGCCGGCCCTGAGTCTGACTACTAGTCTTGCTCTGTGTGTGTGCCTGCAGAGCCTAAGAAGGGAGCAGCATTATCTTGGATATAGTAAAGATCTGTGGCTGTATTACTGTTACAAACGTACAGTGTTGATGCCATATAGACAAAAGTGGACAAGGAAATTAGGACAAGGTAGTAGCTTAATTAAGTGATTCAGATTAATTTGTCTGCCAGTTTCCATATGAACTATTTTTTGATCTTTAAAATTTACAAGGTTGGCTCAGTTTGTTTCATTATAGCTTTCTTGGCCTGTAGCAATACCACCTTGGACTATGATCCTGTCAGATTATATGCAGGGTCAGGCTTGGTCAGTATTTGAGCGCGAGACTGCTGAGGAAAGGCCTGGTGTGGCAAAACGTGGTGGTGATTCAGCAGGTAATACTTTTTGTCTTAATTAGCACAGAATTAATGCACCAGCATGATGGTGAAGGACACAGAGCTGTGGAGGTGCTGTTTTCATGTGAGATATAAAAACAAGGTTCTAAGTACCTGAGGTCATTACAGATTCTATTACACTCTAAAAGAACAGGAGTACTTGTGGCACCTTAGAGACTAACAAATTTATTTGAGCATAAGCTTTCGTGGGCTAAAAGTTAGCCCAAATAAATTTGTTAGTCTCTAAGGTGCCACAAGTACTCCTGTTCTTTTTGTGGATACAGACTAACACGGCTGCTACTCTGCAACCTGTTATTACACTCTAGAGTCTTGGTCAAATTCCAGCTTAGATAATTATTTTCACCTAGACTTCCTTACTTCATCCCACAATGCAGGGTCTCAAATTTCAGTGAATGCCCTGTACTTAAGTGTCCTCAGCATTCAGTGCTCCCTATGTCACATATCGATGGGTAACTCTGCCTGTGATAACTGGAAGTCCATTACAAGCATATAATGCCCAGCATCTCCTGACAGGTGATACAGATATTTAGCACACATAGAAAGCTTATCTTAAGTTTATTCTTTCTCCAGTGTTCAGCTATCAGCATGGTGTATTTTTCAGTTATCCATTCTTCCAAGTTTGTGACCAGATTACACAGTAAATTATCTTTCCCTGCCAGCCATTACAATAACATGTTTACTTCACAGTGGCAGGGTACAAGTCAAGATCAATATTTTAAAAAGTTAAAATCCAGATTTATCTGATCATCTTCTGGCTGTACCAAAACAGGGAGCATGGAACATGGGGAAGAATATTCATCATGGCAATGTCTGCCAGTGTCATTTGGTCAGTTGACTAAGCAAAGATAACCTTTAAGGTTCCAAACTGAAAACAGGTAATTTTTGAGAAACTATTCATCATAATTGTTTGTACTCATTTCCCTGTTTTTCCCTCTAAGTATGTTAGGCAAGAATGAAACTTTTGCTTTTAAAAAGCAATTGCAGTTAGGAAAAGGTACACTGTGTATGTCGGGGGCAAGGAGGGAAAGGGGTTGCCCCTCAAGAAAGGATTTTAGAGAATTCAGCGTTTGAGACAATCTGTGCATTCTAAGCAACATTATAATCATGCGACTTTAATATGGCTGAGAAGTCACTTAGCCTCTCTATTCTCCAGTTTCCCATCTGTAAAATGTAATATTTCCCTTCCTCACAGAGGTGTTTTCTGGATAAATACATTAAAGATTGTGAAATGGTTTGAGATCTACTGATGACAAGTGCTAAGAGCTAGGTATTATTCTTTTCTCATTCTATGGCAGAGGCAGTAAGGTCAATTAACATTATGGCATTGAGTCCTAGCATCAGTTTTGTTCTCCTTCTGTCTTTAATTCTTGTTCCTTTTCCTCCAAGGATAACAGGGATGCAAGAATGGATGAAAGAGTAGAGGAGAAATGGAGAAGATAAACTTCACAAAGAAAAGAGATGAAACAGAGGGAGAGCATGGAAATCACCGTAGCCCGCTGTTCTTCTAAGTCCCTTTGTGCAGAGGGACACAGATGAGCCAGCAAGTTTTTATATGAGCTGTTATATGGCTTACTTGGTCTATCTGCCTCAATTTCCCTCTTCTTTATAGAATAGTTTGTCTCTTTGGCCAAACTAAAACAATTTCAGTTTCTTAGGTAAATGAAAGTCCAAATGCAAATACCACAAATCCCAACAATCACCCCTTGGTTCAGGAGGCAGTGAAACTCCTTTGGCCTTCCTGGGCCACAGCCCTCTTTATGTGACCTCACCTGTCACCCCTTGCATGAGGGGTACCATGTCTTGCTGTCAGGGGTCCACAAAGTCACCTTCTTTAGGTGCAACTATAACAGCTCACCACTTTCTGGTGGCAGCTGAGTATAGGGGAGTGCGATATGGAGCTCAGTGAGCTGGGCAGCCTATTGATTAGCACATCCAACAACTTCTAGTCCCTTGTCTCTCTGTCCAGGCAGTAGAAGCACCTGTTCCTGACCTTAAGCTAGGCATCTTTGGCTTTCCACCTACATCTGGGTCTATGCCCTTAAGGAGTTTGGTAGGGGGACCCGGGCCTTCCATCTCCACCTAGTCCCAGTGCAGGACCCTGCGGGAAGCAGCACCAGCAGGGTCCTCTCTGCAATGAGTCTAAGTTGCTTCCCTGGGCTACTTCCTACCAATAGATCCCTTTAGTTTGGGGCATAGTCCTTATAGTCCAAAAGTACAGTATAGTAAAACCGAAAGAGTCAAAAGGAGCAAGGCCCTACCTGACCTTGGAGTTTTCAAAGGGGATGGTGGTTAGAGAAGGCTCTGCCTGTGGGGCTTTCCTGCTCCGTGGTCCCTGTTCAGGATCACTCTTCTGTCTGACTTTCTGGAGAAAGATTACTCTTTCCTGCAGCCTGTCCACCACCCTTTCTTTGGACTTCTTAACCTGCTCCTCTGTGGTTGGAGCATGCTTAGCAGGTTTAGGGGTAGGTTTACTACCTTTGAAATGCAAAAAAACTTGCACCACCCCAACAAGGCAAGCCTGCTGCAACCCCAACCCCCAACCCCAAGGCAACTCTGCGGCCCTCCACCCTTCAACAGCCACTTATAGAATCTAGAGGGATAATACATATAGCTAAAAAGAAAAGGAGGACTTGTGGCACCTTAGAGACTAATAAATTTATTTGAGCATAAGCTTTCGTGAGCTACAGCTCACTTCATTGGATGCATTCAGTGGAATTCATCTGATGACGTGAGCTGTAGCTCATGAAAGCTTATGCTGAAATAAATTTGTTAGTCTCTAAGGTGCCACAAGTCCTCCTTTTCTTTTTGCAGATACAGACTAACACGGCTGCTACTTTGAAACATATAGATAAGGTTGATAACATAATTTTCTTACCTTAGTTGTGTTTCTCCAATCTGCTTTGTTTGTACCCATCTTCAATGAGATTATTTTTTCCCAAACTGCATTGATTTGACATACCTGCTTCAGCCAGTCTTTCAATGCTTTGAATGCCTCCTCACAGCTTTTTGTCCAACAGATTTTTTTGGGTGCTGAATCCTTTACTCGATCCATCCAAGGGATGGCAACAGTAGCAAAGTTTGGGATGAATTGCTGATAGTGTCCCGCCAATCCCAAGAAACGGCAAACTTGCTTCTTGGTGGAGGAGACAGGGCAGTCTGCTAGGGCTTAGACTTTGCCCACCAAGAGTTGTAATTGTCTTCCTCCCACTGTATACCCCAGGTAAGTGACTTCTTGGGCAGCTAGGAAGCACATGGTTGTGTTGGCCATTAGTCCTGCCTCCTTCAAAGTTTGTAATATCATTTAATGGTGCCTTATATGGTCCGCCCACCCTTCATTGTCTAAGATGCTGTCATTGATGTAGGTGTCAGCGTATGCCCCGTGCAACCATAGCATTCTATCCATCAGCCACTGAAAGGTGGGAGCAGCCCTGTGGAGCCTGAAGGATGTGGTCTTGAATTGATACAACCCAAATGGGGGTGAAGAAGGCAGTCCTCTCTTTAGACTCAGGTGTCAAAGGAATCTGCCAATACCCCCTTGTTAGGCTGAGATATATACTTGGCCGCCCCCAGTTTTTCTAATAGTTCATCAACCCTTGGCATGGAGTATGCATTGAATTTTGATATGGCATTCACCTTGCAGAAGTCAATGCAGAACTATGTCGACCCATACTGTTTGGGCATGAGCACAATGGGGCTTTTCCATGACCCCTAGATATACTATAGCCCGGAGCTCCTGGTGCACTGTCTCCCACAGCTTCTTTGGAAGGAGACAGACCCTCACACAACTTTCTTCTGGGTTCAGTGTCATTTTGGTGGGATACCAGATGTGTTTGCTTGGGCAACACCAAGAATACCTCCAGAATGAGGCAACCAGCCAACAAATTTGTTGCACTTGGTTGGTCCACAGATGTCTCCATACTGGATCAGGGGTAGAATCTTGGAGCCTGTAGGCCAAGTTCAGGGTTGGGGGGAATGTGGTGATGAGGAAACCTTCATGGCCCTTACGTGCCTTCAACAGGTTGGTGTGATACACCTGGGTCACTTGCACTTCCCAGTTGTTGGGACATGTAGTCTCCTTCCCCCACTCATCTTACCACCTCGAAGGAGCCCTACCATTGGGCCAATAGCTTTGATTCTGATGTTGGCAACAGGAGCAACACTCAGTCCTCTGGCTGGAACTTGTGTAGATGGGCTCCCTTATTCTAAAATAATAATGGTCTGCTCTTGGCTGTGCTGTGCCCTTTGCAGGTTTTCCCTCACAAATCCCTCCAGGGACTTCAGCTTCCCTCAGAACAGGGTATTGTACCATACCATTCTGGTTGCTCTGGAGTTCAGTTCCTCCCATGTCTTGCGGAGGAGGTTTAGAACTCCCTGGGGCTGCCTCCTGTACAATAACTCAAATGGGGAGAAACCAGTGGATGCTTGGGGCACCTCGCAGACAGCGAACAGAAGAGGTGGGAGCAGGGGGTGCCAGTGTTGGGGATCAGTGGTTACAAGCTTCCTCAATGTGTTCTTCAATGTTTTGTTGAACCACTTACTAATCCATCACTTTGAGGGTGGTATGCCAGCGTTTTCAAAGACTTGATGCTTAGTACATCATGTAAGTTCTTCACTAATTGTGAGGTGAAGTTGGTTCCCTGATCTGTTAGCATCTCTTTGGGGATCCCCACCTGGAAAAACACCTTCAGGAGCTCTCAGGTGATAGTGGCCACTGTAACTGATCAGAGTGGGATGGCTTCAGGGTATTGGGTGTCATAATCCAGGATCACCAGCATGAATTTGTACCCAGCTGTGGACTTTTCCAATGGGCCCACCAGGTCAACACCTGTCCTTTCAAAGGGCAGCCGTGTAGTGGGCAATGGTATCAGTGTGGCCTTTGGGACATTTTTGGGATCTGTCCACTGGTACTTGGGGCATGACTTCTGAGTGAATGCCTGGCCAGTAGAACCACACAGTCACTCTGTCAAGTGTCTTTTCTCTCCTCAAGTGGCACCTGCGTAGTATTGCTTGGACCAACTGGAGCACTGCCCCTGCACCGAACTTCCTGGGCCTGAGCAGCTGCATTCTCACCTCCTCCATCTTGGTGTCCTTCATGGCCTCATATGCCCTTTCCTCAACCAGCTTAAAATCGAGCATTGATTTCAAAAGCTGAGGGTCTAGTACTGTGTCATCCATGCAAGTGACATGTTCATAAATCTGGTCCAAAGTCAAGTCAGTCCTTTGTTCTTCTACAAAGTCTATCTCATCAAATAGCAACTCCTTGTTGAGGGGTGGTGGTGGGCCCTTACTGCTCTGGTTAGGCACAGGTGCATGGTCATTCACCCCAGAGAACGGTCCTCCCCAGGTCCTTGACTTTCCCTAGGGCACTCCCTTGGCCACTGCAGCCATTTCTGATCTTCTGGGGTCTTTGGCCTTGGCTCTGTCTCTGCTAGGGATTCACCATCCCATCTCTGGACAAATGGAGTCAGTTATTGACACCCATTCAAATATCTCCCCACACTGAAGAACATGACCTGCGTTTATATTACCATATCTCCATCTTCAGCAGGCCCTTTGATAGCAGACAGTTACATGATACCTGGAAACTACAAGGCCAACAATTCGTTCGATAGGGGAGGAAATCAGGTACAGATCAGAGCAGGAATTCACAACTCTTCTAAAGGCCCAGATCACCCTGTGACACAGTTGAATAGACAAGGAAGGTAAGGAAGGCCCATCTTCCTAGGTAGCTGATCAAGAGTTTTACTGCTACTATGAGAAACAAACAAGGACATGCCCACGGACATCAGCCACCCATTACCTTCCACTAGCCTCTATCACAGCATTTTGCTTCATACTTTTCAGATCAGTCATCCTACCTCTTAGCCCCCTACCTACCTCCTATACTTCTTAGGCACTACAGGTCCTGGTTCTATGACACTATAGACTACTTACACCTCTGAATCTAATTCATGATTAGAAGCTTTCTTTTAAAGTATGCTGCAATATTTTTATTACTCCGTGAAAAAAATAAATGTCCTGATATCTGAAGTGGTTTAGTAAGTGTCAAAGCTAAAGGAATCACATGACTGAAGTTTAAGCACTGCAATTTCCCTCACATGCACCACACCAAATATGATGAAATAATTCAGGAAGCAGGTATGTAAAAGTTAAATAATACTTAGTAGGATTTGTGGCCCATAGCAGCCACTCTTGGCCATTTGATTTCAGTTAATGCTTTTATTCCCTTTTGCTGATGCAAGCTGAAAAGTATTGTCAGAGGGCCTCCTATGTCATATTGGCTTTCCTGACACTTGCACAGTGCTGAGCTCTTGCATCTCAGGGGTTCTGGGGTAGTGAAATACAGTAGCTCATTCAGCCTTTCTATTCCTATCCCTGTGGAAAAAACCTCAGTTGCTTTCACAAATGTGTAAAACGCAACATGATGAAATAAGATGGAGGCACATAGTGTCAATTATTACTGCACTTTAGAAACCATCTCCATTTTGCTATCAGTCTTCCAAAATATGCTCAATCACTATTCAGTGCCTGGTGAGGCAGCAGTTGAAGCAGTGCTTTTCTCTGTTGGTGTAATTGGTGTAATCAGGGTAAGGGTTAATTAGCCCAGGGGGTAAAGGATCCTCCAGCATCCTTGGTAAAGAGACCCTGTTAATTTCTCTGCAATGTGTCGGGAATAGTTCTATCCCTGTTCTGTCATTCCATGTATAAGCAGAGTTCTTGAAAGTTCACATATCATGAACTTTGCTTTGCTAGCTTGTGTAACTATCGAGGAACCAGCAGCTGTGATCCAGTACAGATTGCAATGCAGACAGCAGACATACATTTATGCATCATGTGGCAGGCAGAGAATGGTAACTAAGTTATGCCAGTTGGTCCTTCAAAACTAAATAAGTGAAACCCAAAGTGAGAAAAAAACCTGGAAAGCTAGGGCTGAAGAAAACTAGGAAACTGTCTAGGTAACTGGCTATGCTGAGTAATTGCTTTCCATACAGTGTAGTTGTAGCTGTGTTGGTTCCAGGATATTAGAAAGACAAGGTGGGTGAGATAATATATTTTAGTGGATCAACTTATGTTGGTGAGAGAGACAAGCTTTCAAGACACAGAAGGCTCTGTGTGGCTCAAAAGCTTGTCTCTCTCACCAACAGAAGTTGGTCTAATAAAAGATATTACCTCACCACCTTGTCTCTCTAATTGCTTTGCATTTAGTTAAGTTAGAAACACAAGCTCAAGAGCCAAAATGCCCAAGTTAGAGATAGAGATTTGCTATAATGGAAGAGAAGATTTTTTTGTTCCAATGTGTTAGATCTGTTGGTATAAAAAGAAAAAACTCGCTATGGGACTTCTTACTGTCACTGAGCAGTATCTAAAAGTGACATCAGCAATATTAAAGCAGAAAAACCTCCCAAACGTATGAAATGTGTGACAATGTGCTAATGTTCAGATGTGCTAATCTGTTGACATAAGAGGTCACTGTTAAGATTTTGTCTTAGATTGTGAATCTGATGAAATTAGAGTACATATTGCTTTTTTGGATCTGCTGGAAGTGGAAGTGAAAGCCGTTATGGAGTGTTTAGAATGTGTTGTTAACAATGCTGAAGGTTATGAATGTAGGAGACTTTTACTTTAATTTGTTAGTTCAGCCATGGTTTCAACCCTCATATTAGTTACTTATCTTGCATAAAAGGCTTTGTCAAATGATCCTCGATCAGCTGTTCAGTCGTGTGCACATAAGATACACTGGAGTACAGGAAGTATTGATTTTAATTCAAAAGAGATTTTACCGGCTTCTTGTTCCAGTGAGTGAAGGAACTTTTCTGGAGGTCACAAACATTATTTCCCATGGAAAATATTTTAAATGATCACAGCTTTAGAACGCTGTAGCTCACAAAAGCTTATGCTCAAATAAATTTGTTAATCTCTAAGGTGCCACAAGTACTCCTTTTCTTTTTGCGGATACAGACTAACATGGCTGCTACTCTGAAACCTATCATAAATAGGGTCACTACTGCAAAATAAATCTGATGTCCTCACATTAGAATTATTTGGACTATTTCATCAGTAAGGCTAGTGGTTTAGGGCTGAAGTAGTAGCAAATGGAAGAGTTTTATCCTCTATGCATCTAACTCCATCAGTCATGTCTCTTACCAGTGCTCTGTCGGAAAAGGCTCAGGGAGAGAGAACATCCTTTTTGAAGATTTTCTATGTCTGGAGTGAAATCCTGGCCCCATTGCAGTTTGTGGCAAAACTCTCATTGACTGATTCACAGAATTTAAGACTAGAAGGGATCAGTGTAATCTAGTTTGACCTCTTGCAGTACACAAGAAATAGATTTTCACCTTGTAATTTCAAGCCTGCAACTTCCAGTTGAGCTAGAGCTTATCATTTAGACAGACATTCAATGATGCCAGTATTTCATTTGTGGTTAAAGAGTTACTGTTATTGTGCATCTCTCTCTTTTGCTTTTAAATGTTGGTTCTGTCCCTTATATATTGGGACTTTCTTTGACAATGGTAAAAAGAAAACTGTCTAATAATATATAACAATAGCTGACTGATAGCAAACTGCTAGGAAATATGCAAAGCACTAGTCAACCTGCATACAGTAGAAAACGTACATGTCCCAAGTGAAGCAATATATAAAGTTTTTTATTAAAACGATAACTCCAATTCCAAGTGAATATAAAGAATATAGCAAAAAGAAAAGGAGTACTTGTGGCATATTAGAGACTAACCAATTTATCTGAGCATAAGCTTTCGTGAGCTATCCGATGAAGTGAGCTGTAGCTCATGAAAGCTTATGCTCAAATAAATTGGTTAGTCTCTAAGGTGCCACAAGTACTCCTTTTCTTTTTGCGAATACAGACTAACACGGCTGTTACTCTGAAACCTGTAAAATTGGTTTACACACTGCCTAAATGTTTGTTCCAAGCTACAAACATCTGTGTTTGTGTTACCCAAGGGATCAGCTTAGGGTAAACTGCAAATGTGTGTAACCTAGAGCAAATGTTTGGGCATTGTCCAAACTAGTCTGTATAAAGGTGGTAACTGGCAGTCAATTAACACAAAAAAATTGTAATGAGTTGAAATCTACATCTGATCAGACAGAATAGCACTAGTCTAGTCCTTTATTAGAGTTGCCTGCAGTTGCTGGTGAGTGCCTACTGTGACCATGTCCATGAATAAGCTTTGTTCCCGCTCCCCTTTCAGCTGAAGATAATACAGTTGGGTAGAAGTTTATGAAGAATGCATCTACACTTGGGCCATTCCTTTGTATCTGCATCAAGTCCAGCAACAAAACCCAAATATGTTTACATTCAGAGTGGAAAACCTGCATTTTATTTCAAAATTTTGACACACACAGCCCCAACAAAATGTATTTTTGACCAATTACAAAATTAATTAACATTTGTTGATGATCAAAATATTTTAATCAAAATTTTGAAATATCAACTTTTTCTGAAATTTTGAAAAAGCATTAGCCATTTTTGAAATATTCACACATTTTTTTTTTCAGTTTTCAACCAGCTCTAGTTTTATTATAGAGTCTATTTCCCCAATCTTTGCATAACCACCCATTAATACACATTCACTATTATCCTATCTGTAAAAATGTGTAATTATCTTTTTCTTATGATATGGTTAAACACTAAATTCCTCTTCCATTGCAAAATACCTCCTCTTACCTCTGACCCAAGCGCCTTTGAAACCACTACCCTGAAGATCTCACATGAGATTTCCCCCCACCAGCAATAGCCATTCCATTCTCTCTGCAGCATTGAGCAGGGCTCTCCTGAGGTCAGAAGTGAGAAAAGTGTGTGTCAACAGAGAGTGTCTCTGCCTTTCTGTGCAGGTCAGATCCTACTCCTGGGAGGTGGTGTGGGAGTACATGCACACATGCACCCGCCTCTCCCCTCCGTGGTTGTTATACAGGACAACACTGAGACCAAACATAAAGTTCTAGGCATGACATTGGCTGTACCAAGTTTTTTTCTCTTTATCTGCAAGGTATTAAGTGCCAAATTCTACTCAGATGTGCACAGATTGGAGTCTTGTGTGTCTGCCTGAGGGCAGAATTTGGCCCAACATTTGTACGTACATGTGTGCTCCTGATTTTCATAAATGGGCTCCAGGAACTGTTGTTAAAACCTTGTGCACTGAAATGTTAATTTTGTAATTTAGAATGTTACACAGAAATTCTGGCATCCTGCTTATGTTGCTAAATGTTTCCATTCAGCAAATCTCAAGGTTTATTTTGTATCATAGTTTGGACTCGTTCAAGGATATTTCATCCAACTATGTTGAATTATTACTTGTCTGTCATCTGCTAAGGTCTGCTTGACAGATAAATAGCCAAGTCCTGGCAGCGAAGCTATGATTATTTGCTAGTTTACTGCTGTCACTTTCATATCCAATATGTGTTCCATAATGGCCCTCAAACATTTTTCGTACATGTTTGGAACAACTTATTTGGGTAATGATGCTTTTTTTGCATAACACCTTAGAATGCCCAATAGGAAAAGATCTGTAAAAAAAAGGATGATTTTCTTACACACACACACTTCTAACTTTAACACAGAATATTAGGACAGAATTTAAAACTGCATCTCATGTGCAATTTTATACATATGTATATATTTGTCATCAATCATAATCAAATTTGAACAACATTACATACTCCATGCATAATGTATAGCAACAGCGATTTACAGCTTGTTTTGGCACAGGCATGCTTGAAAGATATGAATGCAGATTTTGTTTTTCTGTTTTAATAGCTGACAGAATGTTTTGATCCTCATCTGGAAGATTGCTGTACTAATACATAACTTCCTCCTTGTTCTCTAAGAAGTTTATTTTTATAAGGAAAATAAGAATAGTCCAGGAAGTGGGCCCATATGCTGTTAATTAATTAATACTTTAAATCATCCCACATTTCATCCAGGTTAAAGGAATCTTGGGGAGTTACGACTATACTAGTTTAAGGTCTCTAAATGTCATTCCAAAATGTATTAAGTTTGATGGGTCAGTATTATATTCGATAAGACTACAAAAGCCCCAGCAGGACCCTGTGCTGCTCAGGGATACTGAGCCAAGGCCACATCTATTCTGTTTCGTTTTGGAGAAATACTTTTTTTATTTTGTGAATATCAAGCTACTTTTCTGTTTCTATGGTGGTGGGTCCCATAGACATACCCATCAATACATAAACATCGCTGCTTTGTGCACATTGGCTGTTTGCAAACATAAGGTAGGTGCACACCGTTATGCATGCACCCACCTTTGATAGTATGGCCAAGAAATTCAGGTATATTTGTAAAAATATAAATAAATGATTATTTAGATTCTAAGCCTTGATGCCTGTTGGGTCACAATGTGATGAAATGGAACGTAAACACTTCTGTTTTCTCAAAATCTGGGGTGTGGCATGGGATTCAACAGTGAGTAATCAATGACTTGATGTCTAGCTGGCAGCGGGTATCAAGTGGAGTGCTCCAGAGTTGGTTCTGGGGCTGATTTTGTTCAACATCTTCATTAATGATCTGGAGGATGGGATGGACTGCACCTTCAGTAAGTTCGTGGAAGACACTAAGCTGCAAGGAGAGGTAGATACGCTGCGGGGTAGGGATAGGATACAGAGGGACCTAGACAAATTGGAGGATTGGGCCAAAAGAAATCTGATGAGGTTCAATAAGGACAAGTGCAGAGTCCTGCCCTAGGACAAAAGAATCCCATACACCGCTACAGGCTGGGGACCAACTGGCTAAGCGGCAGTTATGCAGAAAAGGACCTGGGAAATACAGTGGACGAGAAGCTGGATATGAGTCAACAGTTTGCCCTTGTTGCCCTTTGGGCTGCATTAATAGGAGCATTGCCAGCAGATCGAGGGAAGTGATTATTCCCTTCTATTCCTCACTGGTGAGGCCACATCTGGAGTATTGTGTCCAGTTTTGGGCCCGCCACTACAGAAAGGATGCGGACAAATTGGAGAGAGTTCAGTGGAGGGCAACGAAAATGATTACTGGGCTGGGGCACATTACTTATGAGGAGAAGCTGAGGGAACTGGGATTGTTTAGTCTACAGAAGAGAAGAATGAGAAGGGATTTGTTAGCAGCCTTCAACTACCCGAAGGGAGGTTTCAAACAGGATGGAGCTCGGCTGTTTTCAGTGATGGCAGATCATAGAACAAGGAGCAATGGTCTCAAGTTGCAGTGGGGGAGGCCTAGGTTGGATATTAGGAAACACTATTTCACTAGGAGGGTGGTGAAGCACTGGAATGGGTTACCTAGGGAGGTGGTGGAATCTCCATCCTTAGAGGTTTTTAAGGCCTGGCTTGACAAAGCCCTGGCTGGGATGAGTTAGTTGGTATTGGTCCTGCTCTGAGCAGGGCCTTGGACTAGATGACCTCCTGTGGTCTCTTCCAACCTTAATCTTCTATTATTCTATGAAGAAAATGAATTGTACAGACTTAGTCTCTTCTGAATGTCCTTTTGTGTAAGCCTTGTTTTGAGATACCTGCGCTACTCTTAGGCTATGTCCACACTGCATGCTTTTTTTGGTACACATAAAGTATGTACTTGGCAGCCCCTTCACATGGGTTTAAGTAGCAGTATAGATTGTGTACATGGTTTTGGTGAGTAGAATACGGACATGCTTGAATGGTTGTAGATATGTACCGGAGTATGTAATGACGGACAGCTAAAAGGAGACAAGTTTTTAAAGTGCTTATATACCCATGCTAGAAGTCTAAATAATAAAATGGGTGAACTAGAGTGCCTCATATTAAATGAGAATATTGATATAATAGGCACCACAGAAACTTGGTGGAATGAGGATAATCAGTGGGATACAGTAATACCAGTGTACAAAATATATCGGAAGGACAGAACAGGTCGTGCTGGTGGGGGAGTGGCATTATATGTGAAAGAAAGTATAGAATCAAATGAAGTAAAAATCATTAATAAATCAAACTGTATCATAGAATCTCTATGGATAGAAATGCCATGCTCTAATAATAAGAATATAGTGGAAGGCATATATTACTGACCACCTGACCAGGATGGTGATAGTGACTGTGAAATGCTCAGGGAGATTAGAGAAGCTATTAAAATAAAACACTCAATAATAGTAGTGGAGGATTTCAATTATCCCCATATTGACTGGGTACATGTCACCTCAGGACGGGATGCAGAGATAAAGTTTCTTGACACCTTAAATCACTGCTTCTTGGAGCAGCTGGTCCTGGAACCCACCAGAAAGGAGGCAATTCTTGATTTAGTTCTAAGTGGAGCACAGGATCCGGTCCAAGAGGTGAATATAGCTGGACCGCTTGGTAATAGTGACCATAATATAATTAAATTTAATATCCCTGTGGCAGGAAAAACACCACAGTGGCCCAACGCTGTAGCATTTAATTTCAGAAAGGGGAACAAAACAAAAATGAGAAGGTTAATTAAACAGAAATTAAAGGGTACAGCGCCAAAAGTGAAATCTCTGCAAGCTGCGTGAAAACTTTTTAAAGACACCATAATAGAGGCTTAACTTAAATCTATACCCCTAATTAAAACATATAGTAAGAGAACCAAAAAAGAGCCCCCGTGGCTAAATAACAAAGTAAAAGAAGCAGTGAGAGGCAAAGAGACATCCTTTAAAAAGTGGAAGTTAAATCCTAGTGAGGAAAATAGAAAGGAGCATAAACACTGGCAAATGAAGTGTAAAAATACAATTAGGAAGGCCAAAAAAGAATTTGAGGAACAGTTAGCCAAAGACTCAAAAAGTAATAGCAAATTTTTTTTTTAAGTACATCAGAAGCAGGAAGCCTGCTAAACAACCAGTGGGGCCATGGGATGATTGAGATGCCCAAGGAGCACTCAAGGACAGTAAGGCCATTATGAGAAACTAAATGAAATCTTTGCATTGGTCTTCACGGCTGAGGATGTGAGGGAGATTCAGAAACTTGAGCCATTCTTTTTAGGTGACAAATCTGAGGAATTGTCCCAGATTGAGGTGCCATTTGAGGAGGTTTTGGAACAAATTGATAAACTAAATTGTAATAAGTCATGAGGACCAGATGGTATTCACCCAAGAGCTCTGAAGGAACTCAAATGTGAAATTGCAGAACTACTAACTGTAGTCTGCAACCTATCATTTAAATCAGCTTCTGTACCAAATGACTAGAGGATAGCTAATGTGACACCAATTTTTAAAAAGGGCTCCAGAGCTGATCCTGGCAATTACAGGTCTGTAAGCCTGACTTCAGTACTGGGCAAACTGGTTGAAACTATAATAAAGAACGATATTGTCAGACATATAGATAAACATAATTTGTTGCGGAAGAGTCAACATGGTTTTAGTAAAGGGAATCATGCCTCACCAATCTACTAGAATTCTTTGAGCGGGTCAACAAGCATGTGGACCAAGGGGATCCAGTAGACATAGTGTACTTAGATTTTAGATTGACAAGGTCCCTCACCAAAGGCTCTTACGCAAAGTAAGCTGCCACAGGATAAGAGGGAAGGTGCTCTCATGGATTGGTAACTGGTTGAAAGTTAGGAAACAAAGGGTAGGTATAAATGGTCAGTTTTCAAAATGGAAAGAGGTAAATAGGGATGTCCCCCAGCGGTCTGTTCAGGGACCAGTCCTATTAAACATGTTCATAAATGATCTGGAAAAAGGGGTAAACAGTGAGGTGGCAAAATTTGCAGATGATACAAAATTACTAAAGATAGTTAAAACCCAGGCAGACTGCGAAGATCTACAAAAGGATCTCTCAAAACTGGGTGACTGGGCAACAAAATGGCAGATGAAGTTTAATGTTGATAAATGCAAAGTAATGCACATTGGAAAACATGATCCCAACTATACATATAAAATGATGGGGTCTAAATTAGCTGTTACCACTCAAGAAAGAGATCTTGGAGTCATTGTGGATAGTTCTCTGAAAACATCCACTCAATGTGCAGCAGCAGTAAAAAAAATTAACAGTATGTTGGGAATCATTAAGAAAGGGATAGATAATAAGATAGAAAATATCATATTGCCTCTATATAAATCCATGGTACGCCCACATCTTGAATACTGTTTGCAGATGTGGTTGCCCCAACTCAAAAAAGATATATTGGAATTGGAAAAGGTTCATAAAAGGGCAACAAAAATGATTAGGGTATGGAACGGCTTCTGTATGAGTGGATGTAAGCAGAGTCAGGGTGGGCTCCACCCTGACGTCTGGTGGTGAGGTGTGGCAAGTTGTGGAAAAGAACTTCAGGGGCTGATCTCATTTGCATAGGCACACCCACCACGCATATAATGAGGCCATAACTGCCCAAATGGTCACTTTGGCTGTTGTGGGATCCCCAGTGTCTCTGTTATTGGGGTGGGAAGAATAAATTGTTATTACCCTGATTATGGGAACTGTGCTTGGAACTGTACTTGGCCTTTTGTTATGATGGAGGGACTCACCATCAACTGAGTAGCACTCGCTAGGCAAGGGACATGGGTTCCAAAACTCTGTGAATTGAGAGACTTGAGACAGATATTAGTGCCTGGTGGTGTAGGCCCCTTTGTGAGGGCCTGAAGCACCAATTGCACCTCTGTCTCTCTCCACTGTGGAATGTCAGAGCTTATTTTGGGTCTATTAAGAGTCTTGTTACAGGTTCTGTGCTGAATTCACTTTAGCCTTATGGTGCACCAGCACTAAGGCTCCCACTACTATGAGCTGAAATCACTGAGCACTGTGTCAAGTAGTGGGGAGCCGGAAGATCTAGTGTGCAGCGGTGCTGTTCGTGAGACGGCGGGGTGAGTAGAGCTGTTCGTGAGACGGCGAGCTGTGCAGAGCAGAGCCGGTCATGGTGGAGCAGAGCCGTTCGTGAGACAGCGTAGCAGAGCAGAGCCCTGTGGGGCAGTCAGCTTCAGGACACGTAAGGTGCCCCTTACCTCTTTCCCCCACACACAGGCACATTTTAGCCAGACTGGGGAGTAACACTCTGCAGATGAACTTTTGAACTCTGGGGCTGGACTTTTTGGACTTTGGGTGATTTGTGGATTGCTGGACTCAAGAGACATTTGGGTTCTGGGACTCAAGAACCCGAGGGAAAGGATGTGGCCCAATTTTTCTGGGGTGGGTCTTTGCTCATGGTTTGGTTAATGAACACTAGTTGTGGTGTTTCCCCAATTTAATGCTGATCTTGTTTACCTCATGTTATTAAAGATTCTCTACTACACCAAGACTCTGTGCTTGCGAGAGGGGAAGTATTGCCTCTTTGAGGCACCCAGGGGGTGTGTAAGATTTTCCCAGGTCACTGGGTGGGGGCTCGAGCCAGTTTTGCATTTGCTTTGATGAGAGGGAACCCCTGTGTACTGAACCCGGCCCTTGCTGCTATCAACTTGGCCTGGCAGAAGGGTTACATTGGAATTGGAAAAGGTTCATAAAAGGGCAACAAAAATGATTAGGGTATGGAACGGCTTCTATATGAGGTGAGATTAATAAGACTGGGACATTGCAGCTTGGAAAAGAGACAGCTAAGGGGAGATATGATTAAGGTCTATAAATCATGACTAGTGTAGAGAAAGTAGATAAGGAAGTGTTGTTTCCCACTTCTCATAACACAAGAACAAGGGGTCACCAAATGAAATTAATAGGCAGCAGGTTTAAAACAAATAAAAGGAAGTATTTCATCACACAACGCACATCAACCTGTGGAACTCCTTGCCAGAGGCTGTTGTGAAGGCCAAGACCATAACAGGGTTAAAAAAAAACTAGATAAATTCATGGAGGATAGCTCCATCAATGGCTATTAGCAAGGATGGGCAGAAATGGTGTCCCTAGCCTCTGTTTGCCAGAAGCTGGGAATGAGTGACAGGGGATGGATCACTTGATGATTACCTGTTCTGTTCACTCCCTCTGGGGCACCTGGCATTGGCCACTGTTGGAAGACAGGATACTGGGCTAGATGGTCCTTTGGTCTGACCCAGTCGGGCCATTCTTATGTTCTTATATACCCTACATGGCTCTCTACTTGCTACATTGCTATTTTTAGCCATGTAGTATCCCACTGCCTCCCAGCTGCTCGAGCCTTTCCTCACCACAGGAAAAGACTCCGGCAGCCAGCAAAGGCTCCAGCTGGGAGCAAAGGCTCTGCGAGTTCCCCACAGCTAGAAACTTTCCCCATTGCAAAGAAAGACTCTGGCAGTTCTGTGCTGCTTGAACCTCTCCCGCCTGCAGGTAAGGACTCCAGCAGCAGGGAAAGACTCTGGCAGTGGGGAAAGGCTTCACCAACTCGCTGCTGCTGAAGCCCTTCTCCACCACAAGTAAAGACTCTGGCAGCGAAAAGGCTCCCACTGACTTCCCCCATTAGAAATTTTCCTCACCACAGTGAAAGGCTGCTGAAGCCTTACCCCACTGCTTCCCTACTGTCAGAGTTTTTCAATGACATGTAGCTACACACTGCAGCATGGATGCAGCCTGCTTTTCAATGAAGAGTGTAGTTACACATACCACACATGCTGCCGAAAGTGGTGTGTAGTGTAGATATACCTTTAGTAACCAAAGCTTAGTGCACTCTTGGCTGCAAAGCTATCCAATACGACAATACAAATTTACTACCAGAGTTATAGGATTGTCACACTATTTTTAAAGGAGTCACAGAAGACTTTTGAACACGTTTTATTTCAGAATCATAGGACAACCACGGTGCTCCCTTTAAAGCTAACTGGCATTTCTTCATGGTACTGTATGGGTGAGAAACCAAGGGTGTAGCCTCTTCCAGTGGTTCAGCTGAGGTGACAAAAACATGACTTTAGATTTAATCCTCCCCAAAAGCAAACAGCCTAAACACAATGCTTTATTTCCCAATCTAGTTATTGCAGTCAAGTAATTGTTCTCTTTATAGTTCTCTCTTTTGGCATGTAGGGGACCATTAAGCAGTGGGAAAGATGGACCAGTTCAAGTTCAGTGTATTGGAGCTCGCTGCTCCACTCTTTACTCAAGCAAAACTCTAATTGGAGTCAAAAGAAAATTTGCCTTGCATAAGATCCGGCAGGAACGGGCCTTTGTGTTAAGCTAAGGTTATAAAAACAACAAGATTAATAAATATAACAGTATGTTATATACAGCACTGATAACAATAAGGTTAAACAATTCCACCCCATCCCTCCTTTTCTACATGCAGCATTTCCTAGTTTGGTGAGATTTGGAAACCGAAAATGAAATGTCAAAGAAAAGTTGATGATTTTGATTGGGCTAGTCAGTGATCAGGATTCCCTATTTTCAACCTGTGTGTTTTATTAGCTAAATCACATAGTGTGCTTCTTCTGGATGACCTAACCTTTACAAACAGGAAGTGTTCTTGTAGAAATCATTGAAGCTTTGATTCTCTCAGGGAGAAGGTGGATTGGGAAGGAGTACAGTAAGGAGACAGAGGCAGATGAGATAAGCAGTCCTTGGAAATTTAAGGATATTTAAATTAGTTTCCTATCTTCTTCTTCACAAGAAAGAACATTATGGTTGGCTGTGTATTGGAAATCCAGATTTAAAAATCCCTTGGCTCCTTCCTGAATCAGAGAGAAAGAAACAGAAGTCACTCTTATTGGCTAGTTATAAGACTTTACATTCACATTTTTTTTGTCATAACAGAAAGTATTTGCATTTTATGTATATGAACTTTGTTATTTGTGAAGCGTGCATCTACCTGTCCATGTCAGTTGCCTGAATGTCAGGGCTCTGGCCAGGGGAGTTAGAAGCTGATATGTATTCCCCCATTAGCCTTTCTCTCTGTGCCATTGTGCCACAGCGTTGGTCTGTGGAGGTACTTGAACTTGAGTGCCTCTGATTTAAAAGAGGGAGCTGCTGGCAGGATTTTCTCCATGAGGGGTTCTAAGTTTTGAAACCGTTTGGTCCAAAAGAGCTGAAATCCTTTGATCTTCAGGCTATGTTGCAAAGCTTTTAAGGAGTTGAGGGGAGGGGAATAGGAGAGTTGTAAGTGGTGGAGGTGAGGCGGGGGTAATGGTCATTTGTTTTTTTGCTCAATCATTAGTTGTTAGGTGGGTGATGAAGGGAGTATAAGAAGCATGTATTTGTGTATTTGAAAGTTGGCAAAGTCATCTAGAGTGATGGTACTCATTTATAAATGGAAGGATATAGGGGCAGATCCCCAGCGGGTGCCTTCAGCTGACTTCAGTGGAGCTAAGACAATTTACACCAGCAGAGGATCTGCCCCAGAAAAAAAGATATCAAAAAGGAAGCGCTTGCACACATCTTTACAGCACCACAAAATGGCTATTCACCTTTCCCTGCTGCTGTAAACTAGATTTTGCTGCTATGTTGTGGCAGGCCCTTAATACAAGCTAGCTAAAGAAACTATGGCAGCTAGAACTGAGTCATTGTGGCCTGTAGGAATATGATTGTGTTATCTCTTGACAACACAAGAGACAACTGGTGCCACCACCATGCTGAACTGTCAGCTTGTTATTACTGCACCCTGGCTGGCATGCAAACCCAATAAGTGGTAAAGCAAATGGTCAAACGCTCTTTTATAGAAATAAAATTAAGCGCTAACTTTGCTGACAAATAGAATTGCCAACTTGCCCAAGTTTACAAAGAAAGACATATGGTATACTTTAGTACACTTATTTTTGGACCTTTTATTTTTTTCTTTATAACAACATTGTCATGTCAGTCAGTGTGGCTTTGTGCTGTAGAAGAAGAACAATCATACTATACATCTCTTCATTAGCATCTTTTAAAGTCTGTGTCAGAGAAAACATTCCTGTTTCTGTAGTGAAATGATAAATGAACCATCTAAATAACAGTAAAGCTCAGATGAAGAATACACTGTTGGATATTATATATTTTTGGAAAGAAATATTAGGAATAATTATACATGTAGACCATGAAGTTACCACTTCAGCAGTTCTAGCTAATGGGCCAGACTTTGCCAGATTACCATGCACCAAAATCTTAACTCTGCCCCGCCCTAGGATGCCAGGCTTCTATTGCTCTTTTAACAAATAGCTCTTGAAAATTTCCTGCTTCTATTTAAATTACTGAGCTGGTTTGGCCTAAAATTCAAATTATATCTCCCTGCACCAGTCTGGACTCCTTCACCCAACTGGGAGTCCCATCACAAGAAGGCAGGCAAAGTTATCACAATCTATCCTCCACCTGGATTTCTGCCAGCAGAGACAGGTTGTTTCAAAAGAACCCCATTGGCAGTGACTGTTCAGGAGATGTACTCAATTAGTGCATCCTCAAGATGTCCTGGGGCCACTGACCCCTCTCAGTATCCAGCAAGTACTGCCAATTTTTGTGAGGTGTGTTGGCTCCACTTCTGTCAGCGTGTGGGAAGTGCAACACTGCCTAACCATGTCTAGGACTCTGCTTAGAGGTGCAGTGATATCAAATAATTATTTCTTGTGTGTCACTTTGATATCAGATCCTATTAGTTCCAAGCCAGGAGTATCAAAAATGTTTCAGTGCCTCTTTGGGGAAGAGGGGACTAGGGTCAGGCACAGAAGAATCCTGTATAGTTTAGCATAGACTCAGTGGGTGTACTGTGTTTGGAACGAGATGGGGATGTCATCTGCAAAGATAAGGAGGACTTGTGGCACCTTAGAGACTAACCAATTTATTTGAGCATAAGCTTTCGTGAGCTACAGCTCACTTCATCAGATGCATACTGTGGAAACTGCAGAAGACATTATATACACAGAGACCATGAAACAATACCTCCTCCCACCCCACTCTCCTGCTGGTAATAGCTTATCTAAAGTGATCACTCTCCTTACAATGTGTTTGATAATCAAGTTGGGCCATTTCCAGCACAAATCCAGGTTTTCTCACCTTCCTCCCCCCCTACACACAAACTCACTCTCCTGCTGCTAATAGCCCATCCAAAGTGACCACTCTCTTTACAAGAATTAGGAAGGCCAAATCTCAGAGATAAGGATTTATAAAAGATGTGTTTCCTGTATCCTGTCATCAAAAACTTGTAATATGCAGATTGAGCAATGGCCTGATCTAGCATTTTACAATACAATATCAATGTACATAATTGTTGGTATCATTATTGTGTCAGCACAGTAAAATTTATACAAAGTTGAAATGAAAACTTCAGAGTAAGATCCAAAGCATATAAGAAATGATGTACATTGTTGCCTACTTTACACCTAGTGACTGTCATCTGTTTGTTTGATTTACTGCATCAAGACAGAAAAGAAAATGTTCATAAAATACATAAGAGATAATGTAACTGGAACAGAATGTTTTCACAGAATAGTGGACTCCTGTGGCTATTAGATGTTGAAGTAAAGTAGAGACATCTATTATCCAAGCAGGAAACATCAATCCTGGAATAAAGTTTTAACATAATGAATTTATTGCTGCATATGGTGTAACTGTGTATGTATGTAACTATAGACGTATCAGATTTTATATAATGAATATTGTTCCAGTAGCATGATAATTGTTCATTGTGGCTGTCACTGGACCCAGGGGTGAGGCCTGGGACTGTGGGACCACTGTGTCCCCTTAACTCTCTCCAGCCTGGGCTGTGTCTCACAAGGCTTTGCTAGTGACAAGCAGCAAGCCCCTCCAGGAGCTGTTATCAGTCAGGACAACCGTATGTGCAGCCCCACACCCAGCTAGATTGCATGAATGCTCCCAGAGCCACTCATGAAGAACACAGGGAAAGGCACCAGAGCCAAATTCCCCCAGCTCCCAGCAGTGTACCTCAGGAATATACAGTCTTGCACTGCTCAAGATGAGTACTGCAAATGTATTAATTAGTTTACCACTTCATCAGTGGAAAGTGGATATACACTAGCCTTTGCAAAACCTGAGCAGATTTGTCACACATGTCATACAAACTTACTGGTAAAGATAAACAGTTAAACAAGTTTATTGACTACAAAAGTTAGATTTTGAGTGATAGGTAAAAAGTCAGAGTTAGTTACCAAAAGAAATAAAATATAAGCACACAGTCTAAACTCTCAATCCTATCAGACTGGGCAACAACTAGATTAAGCAGTTTTCCTCACCCCACTGGATATTGCAGTTCATAATACACAGATTTCCCCCTTGAAATCTGGGGAAGTCCCCTCAGTTGGAGTCTTCAGAGTGTCCTTGTTGCTTGCAGTGTAGGTGGGTGAAGGAGAAAGGTCCAACATGTGGCCACTGGGTCTGTTTTATACCCTCAGTCCTATGTGCTTGGGGAGCAGAAATCAAAGCATGTCTGGGGCATTGCTGATTCTACAGGCAAGGTTGAGCAATCCCCTTGGTTGGGCCTCATGCAGGTGAGTCACTGAATTGTAGCTCCCTTGCTGGACAATGGTGGTTGTTGATGGGTTGTTTGAAACCCCTCCTGGGTGTTGGTTACTTTCCTTACTGTTGGCTCTGGGGAGCTAATATCTGGCTGATTCCCCAATTTAAGGCATGTTTTAGTGACAACCATACAACACAATTCTCATAACTTCATATGCATTAACGAAATACATATATGGAGAGAGAAATGACTTGCAGATCATAACCTTTCCCCTGATACTTTACAAGGCATGCTTTATATGTAAGATCCCGATTATATAAAAATGAGGAATATGGGGGTTACAAGATGCTCCCCCAAGGTATAGAATGTCATAGTGGCCCCAATTCATCAAAGCACTTAAACAAATGCTATGTTAACTTTGAACATATGCTTAAGTCCTATTTCTAAATCAGAGACTAGCTGAGTTTAAAATGATCCAAACAGATAACAGTATATGGTCAAAAGAAAAGGAGTACTTGTGGCACCTTAGAGACTAACCAATTTATTTGAGCATGAGCTTTCGTGAGCTACAGCTCACTTCATCGGAATTCCCACACCAACTGTTAATGTTGTTTGAAAATTCTAATTTCCTTTTCAGAAGAAATGGTGTTTTATAAGAGTAGTGAGGGACAGACTGAATTAATACACTCTTTCATATGAATTGATGCCTTCTGAAGGGCAGGAACTTTTAATATAGCCGTTCAATGATTTGTTCAGGAGACATCACTTTTTTCCTCACAGGAAAATTAGTAAGGTCATTTTGTGGTGTACCTGCCACTACTGAGGCCCTTCTCCAGTCCTCCTCATGAATCTCTTTTGTTTTACTTTCAGGGCACAATTCTCACTTTGTTCTTCTGCTGACCCCTAATGACCTCAGTGTCATCATCCTGTTCCTATACTCTGTGCCTGAGATTTAGTGTATTTCTTGGCAGCCTTTAAAAATCTCCCTGTCTATCCTGCCTTTCTCACTGTTTCTTTCGTTAGTATTTGCTGAATATCTTACATTTCTCTTCTTGTTCTTTGGGATCTCTCTATTAAATGTTATCTCCAAATGGTCTTTTATATCTCTGGACATGTCTTTCTTTATATTCAAAAGCAGAAACATTTCATTTTTTCCTGGCAAATAATTCACTTACCCTGACACTGGGTAAGCAGGGATTGTTTGAGGAAAAAAGAACCTTATAAAAGCAGTTCTAAATACTGTATTAAGAAATAACATTAGGAAATCAATCACAGAGTAGTCAGCTGATTTAGGGTCAGATATACAAGTACACACAGCCCTTGGCTACAAGTAAAGTCCCCAGATACACATTTCTGGAACCTGAAACTGAGTAAATCTTTAGCACATGTCAGGTTGGCCAGTTTGTTTAGAGATCAAGCAGAACTTGTCACTTTTGACTCAGATATGTGGTCATGAAGTACATGTATTTGTTGCTTGGACTATTTGATCTTAAAATGTCACTGAGAGTATTTGTGTCAGGTTGCATTATCCCTCACAAGGTGTTTAAAATGTTCTCCTTCTTTTCTAGTTGATAGACGGAGCGTCCCTGCTAGTGCTTACTATAAAAACCTGCCACGCGTATTTTATCTTAAATTGCCACCTATTTAAACTGACATATTATTGAATGTCATTTTTACAAGGTTTGAAAGTCACCTTAGCACCTCACAGAAGACAAGTCACTTTATGTTTTGTTGCCAGTAACTTCTTTCTTGTGGACCAGCCCAGGATATCAGCTCATAAATATGAGAAAGCAGAGAAATGGCCTCCATTCAGTGTACCTTGCACATTTTGAATACCTATAGATCAAGTTATGTAGTAAATATTGTATAATAAGAGCAGGATTCTGGTCTTGTTTATAAATTTCTTAAGCCACCTTTGAGGGATTCAGTTCTCCTCTCCAATATCACATTAATCCAACATCATTCATATTTTTGCCATGCCACAATAACTACTAACTTCCTGGTTTAGCTGACACACAAATATTCCACTCAAGTTTCTTATATGCAACCAGATCCCATGGTCTTAGCCACAGGAGCAATTTGGTTGAAATTTATTTGGCTACATGCTTGACTACAGTCAACTGGATTTGGTCCAGGTGCTGTAACATTTAGGTACAAGATTACAAACAAGATCAACAGAAAAATCACACCAAAACAACAGCAACAAAACAACACTTTTGAAAGGGTTGAAAATCCTGTACACTGAAGTGATTTCTGACCCCTCTTTCCCCTTCAAAAAAAGAGAGATGCTGCAGTTGCTTTAAAATCTGATATTTCCTTGTGGTTTCAAAATTTCAGGGATTTTTATTGTTGTTTGTTTGTTTGTTTGGGTTTTTTTTGTTTTTTCTTTAAGGAAATATACTACTGATTCAAATTTGGGGCCTGGACCTGTGACTGTGATGGCTGCAAACTCCTGGTGACCTAATGAGAATTACTTGTATGGAAGAGCAGTAGGCTTGGGACAAACCCTAGGATGAACAAAAAAATTTGAAGTACAAATCAGAGACATGGCTGAAAGTCAGGAGTGGTGTACAGATCTCTGGGAAGATTATGATTATTACTTACAAGGTTGAGAGCTTAGTGAATTCAAGATTAAGATTATTACTTATATAGGTGAAGATGAGATGAATACATACATGAATCTTATCAGCATGAGAAAAAAGTCTTATTTCCATACTTAGGGTATGTCTACACTACGGAATTAGGTCGAATTTATAGAAGTTGTTTTTTTATCGTCAGGCCCCTGTTCCCTCCCTCCCTCCGTGAAAGCAAGGGCAGACAATCGTTTCGCGCCTTTTTTCCTGAGTTACCTGTGCAGACGCCATACCACGGCAAGCATTGAGCCCGCTCAGGTAACCGTCACCGTATGTCTCCTGGGTGCTGGCAGACGCGGTACTGCATTGCTACACAGTAGCAGCAACCCATTGCCTTCTGGCAGCAGACGGTGCAATACGACTGGTAGCCGTCATCGTCATGTCTGAGGTGCTCCTGGCCACGTCGGCCAGGAGCGCCTGGGCAGACATGGGCGCAGAGACTAAATTTGGAGTGACTTGACCAGGTCATTCTCTTTAGTCCTGCAGTCAGTCCTACTGAACCGTCTTATGGTGAGCAGGCAGACGATACGGATTGCTAGCAGTCGTACTGTACCATCTTCTGCCGGGCAGGCAAGAGATGAGGATGGCTAGCAGTCGTATTGCACCATCTTCTGCTGAGCAGCCATGAGATGTGGATGGCATGCAGTCCTTCTGCACCGTCTGCTGCCAGCCAAAGATGTAAAAGATAGATGGAGTGGATCAAAACAAGAAACAGACCAGATTGGTTTTGTACTCATTTGCTTCCCCCTCTCTCCTGTCTAGGGGACTCATCCCTCTAGGTCACACTGCAGTCACTCACAGAGAAGGTGCAGTGAGGTAAATCTAGCCATGTATCAATCAGAGGCCAAACTAACCTCCTTGTTCCAATAAGAACAATAACTTAGGTGCACCATTTCTTATTGGAACCCTCTGTGAAGTCCTGCCTGAAATACTCCTTGATGTAAAGCCACCCTGTCATAAATGTAAAGGGAAGGGTAAACCCTTTTAAAATCCCTCCTGGCCAGAGGAAAAATCCTCTCACCTGTAAAGGGTTAAGAAGCTAAAGGTAACCTCGCTGGCACCTGACCAAAATGACCAATGAGGAGACAAGATACTTTCAAAAGCTGGGAGGAGGGAGAGAAACAAAAGGGTCTGTGTCTGTTGGTATGCTGCTTTGCCGGGGATAGAACAGGAATGGAGTCTTAGAACTTTTAGTAAGTAATCTAGCTAGATATGTGTTAGATTATGATTTCTTTAAATGGCTGAGAAAAGAATTGTGCTGAATAGAATGACTATTTCTGTCTGTGTGTCTTTTTTGTAACATAAGGTTTTGCCTAGAGGGATTCTCTATGTTTTGAATCTAATTATCCTGTAAGGTATCTACCATCCTGATTTTACAGGGGTGATTCCTTTACTTCTATCTACTTCAATTTCTATTAAAAGTCTTTTTGTAAGAAAACTGAATGCTTTTTCATTGTTCTCAGATCCAAGGGTTTGGGTCTGTGGTCACCTATGCAAATTGGTGAGGATTTTTACCAAACCTTTCCCAGGAAGTGGGGTGCAAGGGTTGGGAGGATTTTGGGGGGAAAGACGTGTCCAAACTGTGTTTCCCAGTAAACCCAGTTAGAGTTTGGTGGTGGCAGTGGATATTCCAAGGACAAAGGATAGAATTAATGTGTACCTTGGGGAAGTTTTAACCTTAAGCTGGTAAAAGTAAGCTTAGGAGGTTTCCCCACATCTGTACCCTAGAGTTCAGAGTGGGGGAGGAACCTTGACACACCCCCTTTGTTGATTTCAGCTCCCTGAAACCAACCCTGTAAGTCGTGTCCTCAGTCGCCACTCCCTGCGTCAGAGCAACGGCAAACAATCGTGCATCTGAGTTGAGAGTGCTGTCCAGAGCGGTCACAATGGAGCACTCTGGAATAGCTCCCGGAGGCCAATACCATCGAATTGTGTCCACAGTACCCCAAATTTGACCCGGCAAGACTGATTTAAGCGCTAATCCACTTGTCAGGGGTGGAGTACGGAAATCGATTTTAAGAGCCCTTTGAGTCGAAATAAAGGGCTTCATCGTGTGGACGGGTGCAGGTTTACATCGATGTAACGCTGCTAAATTCGACCTAAAGTCCTAGTGTAGACCAGGGCTTAGGCCCACAACAGGTGGATGTCAAAAATCTGACTTCATTTACTTTGAGTGCCATTAAAATAGACGCTCACTGTGTCACTTGCCTTTACTTGCTATTTGAAGGATTCCCGATACTTAGAATGGAATATACCCCAAATACCTTGGTAAATTCAGCTACTATAGATAGTAAATGTACAGTTTTTAATGGTGCTCATTGACTGTGTCTAGGAGGCCCTGGAGCTGATGACCTCTGAATATGGGTGAGCAAAAGTTTACCACATTGAGTCAAGATCATATCTCAAAGCCTAACCTGCCAACCACAAGGAGTCTGTCAAATGGCTGATAATAGCACCCACAGTTAATTGAGGAACTGTTGCTGTAGAGTTCTCTATGATTACATGTCTTTTGTATTCATTATTTGTTATTTGTATTACTGCAGTACTTAGGAGCCCCAGTCATGGATCAGGACCCCACTGAGGTAGGTGCTGTACAAACACTGAACAAAAAGATGGTTTCTGCCTCTAAGAGCTTACTGAAAATGCCTCAAAGAGGGAAGTGGATTGAAACACCACTATTTCAACAGTGGCACTCATATATAGGATATTAGTTGACTTCAATGGATATTTACATAAGCAAATGCAGGTGCATACTTGCAAGTGTATTCACTGATAGCCATGGTCTGCCTCCCAGTTTTGAAAATTTGCCCTAAAGTGGGTGGAAGCAGCAAACAACAGAAAGAGACAGCTCTGGCTGTGGGGATTTAGAGCACAATTGAATGCCGGACTCAGCTGCAAATTTGCATTCTTCAGCAGCTGCTGCTCAGTAGTCATTAGGGAGTTCAATAACGAAATCCATCAGCTAAATCTGAGATCCAAATGGCAAATCTAGCCTTCAGTGTCTTTAGAGAGGTTGTATGGGATTGATTTTGATCCCAGGGTGCTGCTTTAGGCCAACAATCCTTTAAAAAAAATGATGATGTCTGATCCTGGTTCTCTGTTTATAAGGAGGACTGGTATGGCAGTTTCCAGGAAGCTTGCCTCAAGCTGAAATGATGCACCTATTGTGCAAGAATTGAAATATACACAGTACCTTCTTGAAATACAAATACAAACATTTACTTTAGGGAACCTGGTGATGGAGCTCTCCCCCAAAACACGTTGGGACATATTATAACAGATTCCAGAACGGGGAAGCCTTTAAAATGTAAGAAAAAGGTTTTCAGCACTTTTAATATACTATATGTGGAAGACAAGCACTATAGATATTTCACATCCTTTTCAGATACATTACAAACCCCCCCCACATTTCATGGAATTTGATTTTATTGATCACCATTTGTACTGATCGTATCATTTCACAATCAAAAGGGGATTTCCCCAAAATGATTTTTAACTGCACACCACTTTATATGCCATCACAGATAGAACATAGCCTCAACACAGAAACACATAACATATACAACCACCCCACTGTATAAACATATACAACTGTATAACATATACAACCTCCCCACTTAATAAACATGATTTGGAATAAACTATGTCTAGCCATTGGCTAAATACACATGGTGGTGAGGAGAGAATGCAAGGATCCTTCCTCACTCCCCCTGATTCAGAGTACAGGCAAACTGCAACACATGGTCTCTTGTGAGTGCAAGGACTGCTGCCAGCCTAGGAACACTCACCATCTCAAAGGGATGGCAGTAAACCTGCTCCCACTCTCTCCTCTGGTCAGACACAGAGTGGAGTGTGTGCAACACTCTCTTAAGGAGTAGATCAATTTGGGCAAGTCTCTGAAAGGACAACCTCTATTATTTGCACACAAAGGTGCGCTTGTCAGCAAATATGAGACACAGGGCTGTAGTGAGGTTTCATATTATTAAAAATTCATTATTTTTACAAAATTATACTACAGTACCTTTATCATAGGAAGTTCTATCATATCATAGGAAGTTCCATCAAGTAGTTTGACTGAAACCTGTTACTTCTCAAAATGAAGAGAGTACATTTTGTGATACACTTGGAGAAACAGAGATCAAACTTACAAGTAGACTAGGAAGCCGAGTCTGACAGCCAGAAGACGACAGATGATGAGCATATAGAAGCCCAATTTTTAAGAAATCCTCTGTTGGCTATAAATCAGCCATAAGAAGAATCCTTGATGTGTTTGCTAAGTTTCTGGACTAGATACTAGTACAGCTTCCTAAACAGAATATGTTTACAGCACTGTCCTCTGCCAACCAGTTTCTTAATGAAATAAATTACACCAGCCTTCACATATATCAAGCCAAATCTCTACAAGAGCGTGTGTGTGTGTGAACTGCACATAGTATTTTACCCATGTAGATAGTAAAGTATAAGGTCATCTGAACATGAACACGCCAGTATATTGTGCTCATGAACCTTTCTATAATTGGAGCAATAGATTAGAACCCGGACACACCTAAATGAGGAACTGACGTTAACCCCATGCTATACCTAAACCATTCCAGGCAATCTGTTTTGAATTTCCTAATGTGACCTACTGTTCTAATGAGTTAATTCATTTTATATCAATTTCCTTCTGTCGGCTGTTTTTGGAAAAGAAATGGTATATTGTTGTCTAAGCCTTGTCCACTTCTTCCAAATCTCGATTTAGGCATTGTTATGTTTGGCTTAGGAAATGCCACTGAAGATTATCTGAAGCATTTCTATAGCAGAGATTGACCTACTGAAGTAGGATGATTAACACTTACATCAGGAAGGAGCCACAAAATGTGAAAGGATTATTAATTTCACTCTTGGTCTTAAACATGGTATTTTTAAACTCTTGTCTTCCTTTCCTGAGAAGATTTCAAAACACAAACTATAACCCCAGAAGATTTATTACAAAATCTATTTTAATGCATAAACAGAATTCACTAAACTAAAATTATGCTAACACAAAAGAAATTTGACATTTGCCAACAGCACATTTAAATTAGCTTTTTCAGCTGCTATCCTTGTTTGCCTATGAAGCAGAACTGTTTGAATTATTCATTGGGGAAAATTTATATGAGGATTTTTGGGTATTTTTCCACAAGTAAATTAATCACAAATTGCATTTTTCATTATTGACCTGCTGTTATAAATGATCAAATAGTATGCAGCAAGTAATATTTCTGACCCATTTTTCCATCAATCATCAAATAATGTGATTTTTTTGGTGTTATTTATTTTCTGACCAGCTTCATCACTGTTGCTCTCTCAGAACTTTCAGAACCTTCTGTGAAAGTCTGGAAATAGGATTTAATAGTTTCAGTTTGAGACCAGCTTCTAGTGTAACAATAGCCATATTGCACAAACCACCGTGACAATTAGTACATGAAATTAGCACATGAAATTTGCAATTAGCAATGAGCACATGAAATTTGGTAGTTTCAGCATTAGGAATGAGAATAGAGATAGTGCTTAGATACTGTAATGGTTTTTCATGGCAAGAATCATAAAGAGTTGCTTTCTTTTAACACTGAACAAAAAACTCTGTTAGAATATAGAAAACTGTATTATCCATAAAACTATTCACTCCCTTTGTCTCTCTCTGCTTCACTGTACAGCATCTGCTTAAAACCTTGTCCACGCCCCTTCTGCCTAGCTTCTGAATACAATTTTAAAGAAAGAATACACATTCTTGCACTTGCTATGGTGATAGGCACTATATTTAGTGATTCATTCTTTAGACTTAGAAAACAACATTAACAAGAGGCACGTCTGACTCATACTTAAAAATACAAGACATCAACGTGAGAAACAGCAACCCCATCATCTATAGAATTCTGAGTAAACAGTGGCTCTGCCCTTCCCTCTCCCGGCCACCCTCCAAATTCCCTATTTTTCTTTAAATGTCACTCCCAGCACCCTACACAGCGATTGAAATCCTGCCCATTATCATTCCCATAACTAATTCCTGAAGATGTCTAGACATTTTTGACTCATGGCCTGCTGGTTGTGTTACTGGGCCTTGTCCTCTGGGCTGGCTTCTCATAACACTGAGCCCTGTGTTGCTCTCCCTACAGCACAATCTCCTGTAACTCTTGGACCTTACCTGTGTCCATTTAATCCCTTATCTCCAACCACAATTAGATCATCTCTAAATATCTCTGCTACTCAAGTTCTCTAGATCTCACCTGAGGGGCCCTGTATTAATTTAGCTCTGCTAATCTACCTGGAGACTTACACTAACTGCTAATTTAGTAGAGCCCAAAATCTCTCTGACTGTTCCTGTGCTGCAGACTGCTGGGATCTGTGGGAATAAAGTGCTTATAAATAGAAAAAGAAGCCTTAAATATTTAGTCTTTCAGCACTTCATTTTCCTGTGACTTTCAAACACTTCTCAGTTGCACATTGGAGACATTAACAAACACTTTCCCCCCATAAGAAATGGATTTAATGTGCAGAGTTTATTAGTCTCTCTCTTTGGGAGAAATTCCCCTCTGTGCAGAGGTTCCAAATAAGGCTACTGTGCTACTTAAGTCCCACGTCAGCCTTATTTTAAGGCTTTGGGTGTGATTCTGTTCTCTCCCGTTTCCCAGCTTTGCTCAGCGTAGTGGATGATGGTGGCGTGGGGCCATCGGGAGATGGTTATGGCTCTCTGATTCTCACTGGCTGGCTGCAGCATAATTGTGAGCAGCCTAGGGCAGAATGGCATAAGGTCCCTAGGCTTCCCCTGCTCCGACACACACTTTCCCTCCATTGGCATGCCACCTCTGCTGGAGGTGGGGGCGCATCTGGAGCAGGAGCCAGTTCTATGCCAGAAGGTACATCTCCTCTGCCAGAGGAATTCTCTGCTGGCCACTTATGGCCAGAATCTTAGCACATGCCACTGCCTGAGTACAAACTTAAGTAGGACTTTTCTCACAGGCGTGAATTTCATGTGTAAGAGAGCTTTCATTTCCATTTCTCCTGAGCATGAGAAGATGAATGTCAATAAGCCTCCTTGAGGTCCTGGCGACTACTGAATGGCCTACCTGTTCGTCTTGGTGAGGGGGGGGGCGCTACATTTCCATGGTCATTTTTTGGTGTTTGTGGGCAGCTTGTGCTTACCTTGCCGCTGTTAAGATGCAGCTGTGCATCTGCTAGCTAGTGCAGTGTAAAATGAGATTGTGTTCAGTTTGTATTAATAATTTCTTAGTTCATTTAAGATTTTTGAGAAAAATACGATTAGTGTTTTTACTTATATTACACTCTCTTTCTTAGAATTTGAGGCAACTTTGGCTGCAAACTAACAGAGCCAAATTTTTTGCTGGTGCAAACTGGGGCCTCACCATTGAAATCAGTGGTGCTGCACCAGTTTACACCAGCAGAGAATTTGGCCCATAGGTCTACAAAGAGGAAGAAGAAAGCTCTGCAATACCATGCTCTCACAACGAACACTTATTTTTTACATTTTCTTAAGATAGGGAGCATTTTTCTTTAATCAAAGTTCTGGCTGCATTTTTTACTATGGAGGATGTGGACCACAAATAGAAACATCAAAAATTAAATTATTATAATTTTCAATCGTTGCACCCGTGTAGCCTTCATTTTCAATGAAGCATATAGCCCAAACTCAATATCAGATAATGTTTCATTATCCTCAAACCACTGTTGATATAATAACTTCTATTTTAGGTTACCAGTAAAGAGAAGAACAATGTGACCCATTTAAAAACTCCCTCACAGGAGAATATTAGCAAGACATTTATCATTCCTGTTTAATTTTGTTGATAAGAACCATCTGATAGAAGCATTTCTTTGTTGCAAAACTAATAGCAATGTAGGATGTATCTGATGGCTGTACATGCACTTTGCAGTAGTACTGAGAAATAGATTTTTTGTTTGTTGCCCATTCAGTTTGGATGGGTAAAGAAAAAGGAGAAAATTCACTTTTGAATACATCAGTACAGGGAGGCTAAAGTTAGAAAAAAATAGGGGTATAGGAAACAAAATATTGCTTATATTCTCTGTAAATAGGTAGCCCCCAAATTACAGGTATGCATTTAATTGTATCTTGCTGCTGGTATTTGTCATTAATTTCTATTAGAAGGAATTCCTATACAAACCTGCATGAGGAACACATTAATTTCAATGGCCTGATCTTCTGCTCAGGATACCTGGGTGGGAGGAGGAGAGGAGACAGAGGTGGCCATGAGGGAATGACAAACAGTAGCAAGCAAAAGCAAAAATAAAAAAACCCTATAGCGATAGTGGATGTTTTCCTTAATGCATTTTTAAGGTCCGATACAATAAATTATGGTCTGAAGTAAATATTTCTATGTTTTACAATATTTTCCAGTATTTATATTCACCTGACTACAATAACTCTAAAAAAAAGAATGAAAGAAAACAGGCTAAGATAAGATGTGGAAGGGAGAAAGGCTCATACAGTAAGAAACATTTATTAAATGTTGTTCTTCTCCAGTACTTTAGTTTGCTCAGGTCCATATAGTATGATGAATGAGGTAATATGACAACTGGTCTGGTTATTTTTTAAAGTGTGCTGTTGTGATAATGGTAAATATGAAACTTCTTATAAAACCTTATTTCTTTGATTTATTAACTAATATTGAAATTATGTCAATGAAGAAATTAGGTTAATGTAGGCAATTGATTCTGTGAGATCCTAACTTTATAAGTCTGCTTTTGGAGGGATGTTTCCATCATGTATTTCTGATAACAGGAGTCTTCATCACCCCTTACTCACTTTGAGAAGTCTCATTGAAATCAATTGACAAAGGCTCTGTGGGGAAGGAAAAGCATCCTCAGGGATGGTCTTCTGTTCTGTATGCTTCTTAGCACCCCCTTCTCATGGCAGGGTAAATTCCTTAGGAACCCCACTATCCCTGACTTACTGTGCATCCCTGTGACTGTGTAGTATACCTTTCATCCACACCAACTTGCTGTCACCTGAGTAGAAGAGGCCTACCGTCTTAGATTTGACACGGAAGGGATTCTGCACATACAGGAGACCATGTAACAGAGCTACTCTATTACCTTTTCTATTATTTTCCTTGTGTCCATGCCAGTTTGCTTCACCCACTTTAAGGAAAGGGAGATTTAGACTTATGATTTTTATCTTGATAACATATTGAAAAACATACATTTCTTCATATTGGCTTCATTGAAAATATTAGGGAACATGGACACAGAAGCAATCACCGAAGCACTTTCCTTATGTTAGTGTGGGGCATGGCAATGCATAATCGTACCATTAATATCAGATGTCTCCAGTGGTGTTAGCAATAATGGTGATAACCTTGTGGGTACTAACCTTGTGGAGTTCCCAGGTTTCAGTATCTGAGGGTCCTACCACATCCCAACATCCAGTCATCCTGGCCTTGAGTTCTACTTCTGATCCACAGACATACTCATGTGCACCGAGGCATTTCCAACCAGTTATGTACCCGAACAACCTCTCATCACTTTCTGCTCCCTACTTCCTTCACTGTGGGCTTGATCCTGTGCCCATGTAAGCCAATGGAAAAGCTCCCTCTCATTTAAATGGTGTAGAATCAGGGCCTGTGTGAGCTGTCAGACTCTCTTGGTGCTACCTGTGGGCTGCCAACATGTGACCCTTTGTTTCTTCACTGAGCTGCGGGCCAGATCCGAAACCTTATCCCCTAATGAGCCCAGCTTACCCTGTGACACACAGGATAGACAGAATGTGTATTTGTAGTTGAGTTCAGAAGAGGCAATGGCAGTGAAGAAAAGGAAGCATGGATGTTTAGCAGGGATAGGATTAACATGTCATAAGGAATTTGATACTTGCGACATGGGTTTCATATTTTTCTATGCAAGATTTTGGCTAGGCTATCACTTTCAATCATCAGCTGAGACCAGTGGCACGAGGAAACTGGAGGAGACGGAGACCATAGGCAATAATAATTTTCAAATGTCTGATATCTGGAGCATCTGAAATTTCATTTGGACACCTCAGGGTACACTTAGGGAGAATGATTTGAGGTGTGACCTGGACTTATGTAACCTCCTAATGTAATATAATGTATCAAGTGAGAAGTCAACTATGGCTTTCAAAAGGAAACTAGTTGATAACATTTTGACAGAAAACGAATGTGAAAAGAAAAGATTTCAGTTAATTTCTTGGCTGGTTATTTGAGAGGAAGGTTACTTGTAAAAAGCGTTTACCATAGGGTAGATTTGTTTCCAGCAGTATAGTGCTGTCATCTCTCTAACTTCATTAATGCTTCACTGAACTGCTCTAGAGCCATTAGACTGGCCCCTCTCACATGCGTTCTGGCTATGAATGCTTTCTTTGTCTTCACTGTTAGAGTGAAAAATGAAAGACGCTGGAGTGGAACTGATTTTGCATGCTGAGAATCCGTGTGAGTGTGAATAGAAAGACCTTCCCTCAATCTAACATCTATTGATTTTTTTTCCTATTTAGAAACTGCTGAAACTATCAGGAATAATCAGGTGTGTGGGGTGTGTGTTTAAACTGCTTTGAGAACCAATAGGAAGCAAAGCTAGTAAAGAGGCCCTGGGGAATACTCCAACAAGTTTACATATATTTTTAAGAGGAAAAAAAATGAAGATATTTACAATATCTAGGCACTGATTTCTGAGAATTATTTATGAGAGACACTTTGACAGAAGATAAAATAACTTAATGAATAAAAGAAAGAACATTTATAAAATAAATGCATATTTTCCCATATATCTGTATACTATATACAAAAAAGCTACCCTGATAGAATGTTATGAAGGTTGCAAAATCAACACTCAGCAGTTAGAAAATACCAGAGTTAAGGTTGCCTGTGCAATGCAGTGTTGTCACAGTATGCAGATAGGTTGAAACAATAGCTTTAAAAGGCACTAACATCCCCATTCATTTCAATGGAATGTTAACTCTGGAAGCTAATAGTGACAATAAACAATGTCCACAAGTTAACTATTTCATTGCTGATTAATTTAGCAGCAATATCCATCTACTCTGAGAGAGTGGTGGACATGGGCTAGTGCTACCATCAACCCTTGAAGAAGGCATGTGAGGAGTGGTTTGGAAAAAGGCACTGACATCAAAGCCATCAAATTCAACTATGTATTTTATTTTTGAACAGTGAAAAAAACCTTAAACCTATTTTAACATCATTCACAGCAAGATTGTGCCCTGCTCTTATGAGTCTATGCAGGGGAGAAAGTGAAGCCCTTCCTCTACTCCATATGTGGCTGTGTGGGAGCTACCAGATCTCAGGTCCGGCCCCATGAGAAAGAGCAGGCCTGCTTGCCAAGTGGCAAGTTGATGGGAAGGGGCACATAGTAGGCAAAGTGATGGCTCCTGCTACTTCTCCCTGCATATGAGTGGGGCACAGCATGCTATCTCTGGCAAAGACCTGACACCTAATCTCATCAGTAGAAAAGTACTTTTTTTAGTAGGAATTTGCCATTTCATGCAGTACATCATTTAAAAAGTGATGCTACTGTGATTTTGTGGGCTTTTAAATAATTAAGGTGCATTTTTTTTTAATGTTTGCAGTGTCTTGGGCTTAGTACATTGGGCATTGTCTGACAGTTCATTTTCCCCATTATACTGAAAAAAAAGTAAAAATATGGTTACACAGCAAGCTGCTTCAGATACTCTGTCAGCAACAATCTACATATAAAAGAATGTACATTTATAGATATATATATATATTCACACATACATAGACACATTTATTTAGTTATCTGTAACTTAGTGAAGTTGCACGTCAGCTCTCATTGCCACAGGCTAATAGCCTGTAACAAAGCTCAGCATCAAAACCAACCACTAATAAATAAGGGAAAGTGATCAGGAACAGTCAGCATGGATTCACCAAGGGAAGGTCATGCCTGACTAATCTAATCGCCTTCTATGATGAGATTACTGGTTCTGTGGATGAAGGGAAAGCAGTGGATGTATTGTTTCTTGACTTTAGCAAAGCTTTTGACAAGGTCTCCCACAGTATTCTTGTCAGCAAGTTAAAGAAGTATGGGCTGGATGAATGCACTATAAGGTGGGTAGAAAGTTGGCTAGATTGTCAGGCTCAACGGGTAGTGATCAATGGCTCCATGTCTAGCTGGCAGCCGGTATCAAGTGGAGTGCCCCAAGGGTCGGTCCTGGGGCTGGTTTTGTTCAATATCTTCATAAATGATCTGGAGGATGGTGTGGATTGCACTCTCAGCAAATTTGCAGATGATACTAAACTAGGAGGAGTGGTACATATGCTGGAGGGCAGGGATAGGATACAGAGGGACCTAGACAAATTGGAGGATTGGGCCAAAAAGAAATCTGATGAGGTTCAATAAGGATAAATGCAGGGTCCTGCACTTAGGACAGAAGAACCCAATGCACAGCTACAGACTAGGGACCGAATGGCTAGGCAGCAGTTCTGCGGAAAAGGACCTAGGGGTCACAGTGGACGAGAAGCTGGATATGAGTCAGCAGTGTGCCCTTGTTGCCAAGAAGGCCAATGGCATTTTGGGATGTATTAGTAGGGGCATAGCGAGCAGATCGAGGGACGTGATCATTCCCCTCTATTCGACATTGGTGAGGCCTCATCTGGAGTACTGTGTCCAGTTTTGGGCCCCACACTGCAAGAAGGATGTGGATAAATTGGAGAGAGTCCAGCGAAGGGCTACAAAAATGATTAGGGGTCTGGAACACATGACTTATGAGGAGAGGCTGAGGGAACTGGGATTGTTTAGTCTGCAGAAGAGAAGAATGAGGGGGGATTTGATAGCTGCTTTCAACTACCTGAGAGGTAGTTCCAGAGAGGATGGTTCTAGGCTATTCTCAGTGGTAGAAGAGGACGGGACAAGGAGTAATGGTCTCAAGTTGCAGTGGGGGAGGTTTAGGTTGGATATTAGGAAAATCTTTTTCACTAGGAGGGTGGTGAAACACTGGAATGTGTTACCTAGGGAGGTGGTAGAATCTCCTTCCTTAGAAGTTTTTAAGGTCAGGCTTGACAAAGCCCTGGCCGGGATGATTTAATTGGGGATTGGTCCTGCTTTGAGCAGGGGGTTGGACTAGATGACCTCCTGAGGTCCCTTCCAACCCTGATATTCTATGATTCTATGAAGGGGAAACTCAGAGGAGAGAAAGCTGGTCATAGCTACTGAGACATGTTTCTCTCAGAGGCTTTGCAGATTCTTACGGTTCACTAACCATGCCCAAATTAGAGATTGGTACCAGCGATTTTATTGTGATATTTACTCTATTTACTGCAATGTATTGCAGCGCATTACATCAAACGAAGGTCTAAAGGATGGTTGCACACCTGAAAACATATTTATGCATTTTCCATTCCCTCTGAACCTTCCAAGACCTGATCCTAAAAGGTACCGATCCGCCTCACTGAAATCAAAGGGAAGAGAGAAATTCAGCAAAAATCTTCCCCTTTTGGTGATTTGAAACTGCTGTTTCCTGTTGGGTCATAAGATACTGATGCTGAAATGTGTCATTGGCTGGCCGCACTTCACTTTGGTCCAGTGGGGTTTGGGTGGAAACTTCTGCATTTGGTGTGTGGGTGGAATATTTTATTTATTTATTTATTTATATATAAATGGCAGCTGTTTGCAGCTGCTCAGAGTTTTGGAATGCTTGGAGTAGTCCCTCTGCAATTCCGAAAGTGCATATGTATATATATGTGGAAGATCTGAGTTTTTAAAGCTTTGATATCACAGAACAAAACTCTTAGTGATTCTTTTTATGGCAGATTTGATTTTAAGATAGAGATTAACATCTTCTTGTGTTCCTGTCTGGTAAAAAATCTGGCACAGTTGTCATAAATTTTCTTGCGCTTTAAAAATGACGACGATTAATCATGAGTTATAGTATAAAGGGAGGCATTGTACTCCATTGAAAATGGCACTGGACCAGGACTTGATCGACTTGCATTCTATCCCTGTCCACTTTGTCACAATATGTCACCTGTCTCAGTTTCCCCATCTGTGAAATGAAACATCTATAACTTCATGCTAACTCAACATTGCCATTCTCACTTCTCTCTTGCCACCTGACTGTGAAAACCTCCTTAGGGGAATTCAGCTGCCAGTGGCTAGCACTACAACCCCTTCTCGCCAGGTTTGGCATGCTAGAAGAGTAGACTTATTTACTAACGTATTTCTTCTAATGTATATACATTACAACCAAAATGTTGAAGAAAAGTGTGAAGTGCTTTTTATATGGGCTAAAGCCCTGATCATACAGATCAGAATGAAACCAGCAGCTTCTCAAAATATGACCAACTACAAATAAAAACTAAGCCCTGTCAGGAGCCAATGTGCAGCAGAGCCCGTCTCTGGGCCACCTGACTGAATGCAGCTGATCCCGAAAGAAGCTGTCTGATTGACTGCACCACCAGATCGGTTGCGGGAGTCAGCAGGCTGATACCTAAGCAGCAGCAGCAGCAGCAGCAGTCCAGTGGCTTACAAAGATGAGTGGTGCGAAATATGCAAAGCTAAAGAAACAGTTGGGCATCTGCTATGGGAATGCAGGGAGAATTAGAAAGAAAGAAAGATTCTTTATGAAGAATGGAGATGCCTCAAGGTGAAAGAATACAGTCTGACAGGATTGGTGAGAGTACTGGGGAAAAATATGGGTAGCATTAAAGAAAGCGCTACTGCGGTTTTCTTAAGAATACAGGACAGAGTAAGAGGATGTGGATTTTTGAATATGTTAAAGCTGCGGTAAGGTGGTAGTCATAGCCTCACAGGCTGAGGCTGCTGCACCATAAAACGTCAGGAAAAGAAAGAACAAGAAAGTCGAGCAGTTGCTCAACACAGTCCTAGCTCACAGCTGTGCTTTGTCCTGTTTCTAGCCTTGTTCCATTCCCAGCCTGTACCCGCTTCTTGCTCCAGCCCCCAGCTTCTTTCTGACTCCTGGCTCAGACCCTTGGCTCTGCCTTCTGACTGTGACTCCAGTTAACCTTTGCACTTAGGCTTCAGCTTTTGACTCTTGGCTCCGATCCTTGGCTTTGCTCCTGCCCTCCCCCGCCCTCCAGTCTGGATCCAGCTGTAACTGGTAGGCCAGGCTCTTGCTCCAACCATTAGGCAAGACTGCCCATGACCTAGTTGCTGGTAGTTTGAATAGCACAAGAAATTAAACATGAGTGGTGTGATAGACCCAGGCCAGCTGGGTACAGCAGAGTAGCCTTATTGGGATCCAGGATATGCTAAAGGACCCCCCCCTCCCAGCCTAAGAGGGGGATCCACAGGACCTGGAAAACCAAATAATTACGGGGGACAACTAATGAAATAACAGGGACAGGAGTGTGGTCAAAGGGTCAAACAAAGGGAACCAGACGGGGACACCGAGCAGAGAACCCTGGACAGCGCCCACTGGTCCTCGAAGGCATCAAGGGAGTCAGTGGACGCCGCCCAGAGGAACTCTGCCTGGAGGCGTGAATGGACGGAGGATCGGAAATAGGCCCCACAGTCACAGGAGACTCCATCAGCCAACCTCCTCACCCTGGTTTTATAGATGGCCACTTTAGCCAGGGCCAGGAGGAGGTTGACCAGGAGGTCCCGTGACTTAGTGGGGCCATGGATAGGGAGTGCATAGATAAGGAGATGAGGGGAAAAGTGCAACCAAAATCTTAACAAAGGTTTGTGAGCAGCTGAAATAGGGGCTGCAGCCTGGCACGCTCCAGGTATATATGAGCCAGGGTTTCCCTCATGCCGCAAAAGGGGCAGGTATCTGGGATGGGGTGAATTGCGCCAAGTACATGCCCATGCTCAAGGCCCGGTGAAGGAGCTGCCAACTGATATCCCCGGCGGGCCTCCAGACCAGGGTGGAATATAGGCTGGCACACCAGGGCTCCTCACCCTCTAGAGGTGGCAGGAGGTCCTGCCACTTTGTGTCGGGGCAGGATGTGAGGGTGAGGATGTGAAGGGTGTGGAGCACGAGCGTGTATAGATGTTTCCTTGGTGCAGTCTGGAAACGGACTTGCAGCCGGCTCATGGTGAAGGGATGGGGGGGGGGGGTGTCGGTCGGATCCACGGGGCAGGGGCCTGATGAAAAGGTCCAGAGAGTCTGGGGTGGAGGGTGGGCAGGGCGCACCCTCTCTTAGGACCCGGTCGAGGTAAACCCGAGCAGTGGGCGGCAAAGCGGCCCTCACCTCCTGAAGTATGCTCCAGGGAGTACAAGGCCTGGAGAGTGCCGTGCGCTGAGTGAGCGTTAGGGGATCCAGCCAGTCTCCCTGGTCATGGTGCAGGAGGTCTCCGACTCTGGTGAATTCTGCCAGAACCAACCTCTGGCGCACCGAGGGGGACTCCCCACCTGCATACAGAGCTGGGGGTTGTGTAGCAGGGGCTCCGCGAGGAGATCTGCCCCCACGGTGGCCGCCACGGACCTGGTTGCTGAGAACAGTTTCCAGGTCCGGAGGAGGTCCCGGTAGAAGACCGGCAGCCCAGAGACATCTCGCGGAAGACCTCTTGGATGGAGATAAAGGAGCTGCCGGTCATATCAGAGCCCTCGGAAGTGGTGCAGGAAGGCGTGCACCAGTACGCTCCACGCCGGATGACCTGCACCATAAAGGAGCCTCTGCAGGGCCTGGAGGCGGAAGACGTGGACCTAAGTGTGGAGACGCTTCAGGCCCTGCCCTCCGTCCTCCGGGGTAGATGGAGAACCCCTGCAGAGACCCAGTGCAGTCCTAACCAGAAGAACTCCAGAATCGATGTCCGGAGGTTGGCCAGGAAACCCGGGGCTGGGACCAGGGTGTTGAGATGGTACCAGAGAATAGACAAGACTAGTTGATTAAGCACCAGCGCTCTCCCTCGAAGGGAGAAGCACCGGAGTAGTCCTGTCCATTTCCGGAGCTGCTCTAGCACCCTGCCCTCTAAACCGTGCCAGTTCTCCGGTGGAGACGGATGTGTGGCAGAAAGGTAAACGCCAAGATAGAGCAGATATAAAAGGGCTCACTCCAGTCAGGCAGGGAGAAGCCAGAGGAGAGGAAGTATGGCTGAAGGGCTGGTTAATGAAGACACCCTCAAGTCATTGGTAAGGGAACTCTAAGGTAAGGGTGAAGAAGGGAGAAGCAGGAGAGCTGTGGGGAAGTGGCCCAGGGAAATGTAACAAGTCTGGCAGTGAAAGGTTGGGTGCCAACAGCTGCTACCATTAGGGTCCCTGGGCCGGAATCCAGAGTAGAGGGCGGGCCTGGGTTTCCCCCACAACCCACCACGGCAGAAACACCTCCTGGGAGGGGAAAACAGGCCCTTGTCAGAACAGGAGGCTAAACTGTTTTGGCATGAGGCTGTAGGAGCAACAGAGACTGTGGGAATTCTCACACCAACCTCCATTGCTGGCTTATGATGAAAAGGGCTCAGTAGACTGTATCCCTGGCCCTAGAGAGAGAAGGGCTACGTGGAGGGTTGCAGTGAACCTCTGAAGCTAGCATAAACCGCCTGGAAGCGTGAGACCCATGGGAACAAGGTCGGAGCTCTGCCACAGTGGGTGGGGACCGGACTGCCCTTCAGATTCCATAAGGGCAGCTGTGCTCCTGCTAGATATTTTGGGAATCCTGCAGAATCTAGGGGCCCTGATTATGGCCATGCAGATACAAACTGCAGCCCTGCAGCCCTACCATCCAGCCTGTATCTCCCCCTCCAGCTTCTAGGGAGCCGGAGATTCCAGTGTCAGGTAAGTTTGACAGGAACCGTAACAAGTTCTGCAGTTTTATGAACCAGCGCCAGCTACTGTTCATGCGATATCCCCATCCATTCTCCAGATGTTAACTGGAGAGGCCCTGGCCTGGGCTTCTTCTTCCAGGAGACTTCTAGCCCCCACCTCCTGCTGGAGAAGTTCAAAGAGTTTATTCAAGCCATGGTGATTGTGTTTGATTATCTGATTCGCACATGGTCCACAGGAGAATGCACTTTGTGTGGTACATCAGGGAACAGCTCAGCCATCTAGTTTGCTGTGGTGTTCCAGTGCCTGGCAGCAGATAACCAGTGGAATGAAGCAGCCCAGCACTACCACTTCTGACATGCCCTAAATGAGGAAATCAAGGATGAGGTGACATGGGTGAAGCCACTGCCCGACCTGGGCACTTTGATCAAGCTTTGTATCCATACTGATGGCCGCCTGGAGAGAGAGTTAAATTACCGATCCCCTTCCATGCTCTCCTCACAGGGGTCTGGGCAGATCAGCTGACTTTGGCCTCACCTCTCTGACATGGAGAAGGGCTGGCATCATGCTTCAGGTTTATGCCTGTATTGTGGGGAATCTGGACACTATGCCGTGGATTGCCCCACTAAGAACTGGGTCTTGTCTCAGCCAGAAAGACTACAGGCCTCAGCCCTGATACAGGGGGTCGTCTTCACTCCGGGGCCCTGAACCCCACTTTATCTACCAGTATTCTGGCTATGTGTGGCCACTATGCCAGCACCATCCAACTTCCCCTTGGCTTACAACATCCCACCATCTCAGAGGTCGAACTGAGGGTGCTTGTGGATTCAGAGGGCCTCCAACAATTTCATGGACTTTGGCTTTGCCCTGGTTCACAACATTCTAATTCAGTGCAAGAGCACCCCCATTTTGGTGGAGTTTATCAGTGGATCCCCCTTAGCCTCTGGCCTGATAACTTATCAAATGGCACCCTTGATTGTTATCATGCTCCAGGGTCACAGGACCTACAGTGCGGTCTGATCCATACATCTGACTCTCCCATTATCCTTGTTGTTTCCTGGCTCATCACCCATGATCCATGCATTGACTGGGGGCCAGGCACTGTCCTGTTTGCATTGAGACTCTGCTGTCAATTTTGCCTCTTAAAATCATGTCCCGGACCAGAAGCCCCCCACAATCTCCACCACCTATCTGTGAATTCAGAGACCTCAGGATGTACTCTGAGGAGCCATCCCTCCTCAACAGCTTCAGGAATTGTGGTGAAATACTGAGATTACACTGATGCTTTGATAGGAAGAGGGCTGATACCTTGTCACCGCATCACAGTTATGATTGTCCAATTGACTTGCAATCTGGAGCTGAGTTCCCTTTTGGCTTTATGTACTCCCTTTTGGAACCTGAACTCCAGATGCTCCAGGAGTACCTCTGCGAGAAACTGGAGAAAGAGTTCATTTGCCCCTCCACTTCTCTGGCAGTGGCTCCAATCATCTCTGTGGCAAAGAAGGATGGCTCTTTATGTCCCTGTGTTGACTATTGAGCTCTGAACAAAGTGATGGCCTGAAATCACTACTCCTTGCCACTTATTAATAAACTCTTTGAGAGGCTCTGTTCAACCAAGATTGTTACTAAGTGGGATCTTTGAAGGGGCCTACAGTCTGGTCTGAACCAGGGAAAGGGACAAATGGAAGACTGTGTTCCACACCTGATACAGACATTTTCAATATTTTGTTATGCCTTTTGGGTTGTGTAATACTCCAGCCATGTTCCAGAATTTTGTCAATGTTATCTTCTGGAACATATTGGAGCAGTTTGTGATTATTTATTTGGATGTTATTCTTGTATGCCACGTTGTCAGCAGACTCTGCCAAAACCGTCTTTATGCCCAACTGGAGAAATGTGAGTTTGACATAAGAATGACCATATGAGTCAGACCAATGGTCCATCTAGCCCAGTATCCAGTGTCTCACTGTGGCCAGTGCCAGATGCTTCTGGTAGTTGGAGGGTTAAGGATTAGTGACACCTGGAGCATGGCGTTGCATCTCTGACCATCTTGGCTACTAGCCATTGATGGACCTGTTCTTTATGAACTTATCTAATTCTTTTCTGAACCCAGTTATATTTTTGGCTTTCAGAACATCCCATAGGAATGAGCTCCACAGGCTGACTGTGCATCATGTGAAGAAGTACTTCCTTTTGTTTGTTTTATACTTGCTGCCTGTTAGTTTCATCGGGTGACCTCTGTTTCTTGTGTTATGTGAAGGGGTAAATAACACTTTCCTATTCACTTTTTTCCATTCCATTCATGATTTTATAGATCTTTATCATATTCCTCCCTAGTAGTCTTTTCTAAGATGAACAGTCCCAGTCTTTTTAATCTCTCCTCATATGGAAGCTGTTCCATAGCCTTAATAATTTTCATTGCTCTTATCTGCACCTTTTCCAATTCTAATGTATCTATTTCGAGATGGGATGACCAGCACTGCAGGCAGTATTTAAGGTGTTGGGCATACCATGGATTTATATAATGGCATTATGACATTATCTGTGTAGTTTCTACCCCTTTCCCAATGGTTCCTAACATTCTGTTAGCTTTTTTGACTGCTGCTGTACACTGAGAGAATGTTTTCAGAGAACTATCACAAAGACACAGCTGAGTTCCTTGGGGTGTATCACTTCCCCCGAAGAGCTAACAATGGGCCCATGAAAGGTATCTGCCATCTCTGGATATAAGAGGCATTCAGTGATTTCTTGGGTTTACCAATTTCTGCAGGTGTTTTATCAAAGGATTCTCTGACCTAGTAGCCCTGATAATTGCGCTTCTCTGAAAGAGATTTCACTTCATCTGGTCGCCTAGGGCACAGTTAGCATTTGATCAGCTAAAGAAATCTTTTACCTCTTTTTGGGCACCCAGGTCCTGCCATGCTCTTCACACTAGAGGCTTTGAACTTTGCCATCTGAGTCATTCTGTCACACATACAGGCCCTCATAATAATCCATTCCAGCCCTGTGCCTTCTATTTGTGAAAACTAACCCCCACTGAGAAGAATTATGATACCTGGGACAAATTATTTGCAAGAAAAGTAGCATTTGAAGAATGGAGACACTTTCTGCAGAGAGCTTGGTCCCCAGTCCAGGTTCTTACCAACCACAAGAATCTGGAATATCTCTGAACTGCTCATAGAATTAACCAGCAACAGATCTGCTGGTTGCTTTTCTTTGACAGATTCAACTTCCTTGTCACCTATTGCACTGGATCACAGAGTGGGAAGGCAGATGACCTATCATGCAAAGATGAATACTCTGAGTCAGATGCAGCTCTCTTGACTACCATTTTATGCCATCAAACGAAGATCTGATGTCTCTCCTCCAGTCCCTGCTTCCCCAAGACCTGCAAACTACTAAGATCTGTCAAATCCTAAATCCTCCTACTGTTCCACCTGGTTGGGGGCTTCATTTGAAGGATGGTCTACTTCATTATGGAAGGCACCTTTACATCCCAGAGGGCCAGCTCAGACTCGAGGTGTTAAAGTTGTGTCATAATACACTGTCTGCCAGTCACTTCAGACACTCTAAGACCTAATATTACTGAATTTCTGGTGGCCAGTTTTGAGTACTGATGTCAAGAGGTAAATTTAGTTCCTGAGATCTGTGCTGTCAGAGCAAGTGCCCACATGCCAAACCACTCAGTCTTCTCCAGGCTTTGCCTGTCTCATCCTGGCCCTGGTCCTTGCTGTCCTTCGATTTCATTGTCGAGCTAGTTTGCTCCCAGAATTGCACTGTCATCTTCATCATCGTCATTACAAGGCACATTTTATTTGAATTCGCTCCTCCCCAACCACTCAGGCAATGGCCCACCTTTTTCTAGATCATGTTTTTTCACTCCATGTGCTGCCCACAGGAAATAGTCTCAGCTTGAGGTCCACAATTCACTTCCTATTTTGGTGCAAACTTTCAGAAATGGAACTGCTTACCTCCTTGACCTATCACCCACAGACTAGGCAGAAAGAACAGAAGAACCAGATCCTCAAACAATACCACTGTTGCTTTCTCGGTTATCGTCAAGATGACTGGGACATCCTCCTGACATAAACAGAGACTGTTTACAACAACTCCACTCCATGCATCCACCCGACATAGTCCAGTCTATGCAAACTATGGATTCCACACTCTCCTTCACTTTGCTGCACCTACAGACTCCCAAGTCCCTGCCGCAGCAGATCTAGCAGCCCATCTTCACCAGGTACATCAAGAGCTTACCAAACACCTGGAAGCCACCAAGAAGGCATATAAACATCATGCCAACCCAAAAAGCCATGTCTTATCAACTCTGTCTGTAGGAGATAAGGTCTGACTGTCGTCAAAACACCTCAGATCAACTTGTCCTTTAGCCAAACTGTATCACCAGGGCTGTTTAACACCATGGAACAAAAAAATCCCATAGCATTTAGGCTACAGTTGCCAGAATCCTTGGAGGTCCACCTGGTCTTTCATATGTTCCTTCTGAAACCTTATGCAGAAAATCCCTTTCCTGGCCACAGTGCTTCATCGCCACTTCCCACAGATGTCCAGGGCCAAGAGGAGTACAAGATCTGGGAAATCCTACACTTCAAGGAAGTTTAAGCAAGCTCTGTTATCTGTGGGATTGGAAGGGCTATGGACTGCAAGAATGATCGTGGGATCCACTAGAAAATATCCATGCTCCATGTATCTCATATGTGTCTTACATCAAAACCACCCCCTGAAACCAGGTCCCATGGCCCCTAGGAGTTGCCTTTGAAGTACTGTCAGGTACTGTCAGGAACCAGCCTGCAGCACAGCTAGTCTCAGGGCAACCTAATAAGCACATCTGATAGAAGCTGTCTGACTGCACCACCTGATTGCTTGCAGGAGCCAGCAGGCTGACACTTCAGTTCAGTAGCAACAGCAGTCTGGCAGCCACTCAAATCCTTCCTACCCACAGTTACGCTTGGTCCTGTCCCTGCCTCTGCAGTCTCTAGCCTCAGTCCAGCCACAGCTTGTACTTGCTCTGGCCCCCACTTCTTCTTGACTTCTGACTCTTGGCTCAGACCCTTGGCTGTGCCTTGTGACTGTGATTCCAATTAGCTCTTGGGTTTAGGCTTTGGCTTCTGACTCCTGGCTCTGACTCTTGGCTTTGCTCCTACACCTGCCTCATCTGGATCCAGTTCTAACTAATAGTTCAGATGCTTGCTCCAACCATTATGACAACCCTCCCCCCCGCCCCTCCCCGCCATGGCAATCACTGAGATTGTCACTGACAATCCTCAATTGCCCACCATTCTGGCTTCAATAGAACTATGCTGATTTATACCAGATGGAAGTCTGGCCTATTGATCTTTGCAGCAGCATGACATGGTGATCTCAGTCTTTCCTGTCCTTTTACCACCTGGACACTCTATGAACGCTTTCTCCCTCTAATTATTATCTACAGTTGCTCCCTGGATGTTTATAGATATTGGTCTGAAATAGATATTGGTCTTATTGCTGTATCTTACTATTACTATGTTTTTTCTTGTTTATAGTTGGTGCTTCAAAAGAGCTAATTTCTCAGTGTTTAGGAAAATTAGGAGCAACATTGACTGGGAGGAAAAATTTAGACAGGAATAGATGTATGAAAATTGGAAGTTCTTTAAAAATTTATTAGATGGTTAACAAGTCACAATTTCACAGTGAAGAAAGAGGATAAGTTTGCTAAAGCCCATCCTGATTCAGTGGTGAAGTGCAGACAGCAATTAGAAATAAAAAACAATAAATAATAGAAAAAGGGGGGAATAGATAGCAATCAATATAAATCAGAAGGTATGAAGTGCAGAAAATTGATAAGGGAAGCTAAAGACATTGGGGAAGCTCCATGACTGGTGGGACTAAGACCATTAAGGAGGAATTTTTTAAAAGTATATTAGGAATGACAGAAATCCAAGCAATGATATTGGCCCATTACTATATGAAATGGTAAAACAGTTAATGATTAAGCTTGGAAGGATTAGATTTTTTTATTGGTAAAAATATTGGTGAACATCAATTTCATCATACACACACAAACCAACAAAAAATATTTCCATCAATGATAACTGAAATTTACAGATAGGCAAAGTAAGAAAAATACTGCTTGAGAACTTATTAGAGTTTGATTTAAGGATATTTACTTTGTATATTTTGATATGTGATATTGACAATTTGTGCTGTAATGGTTATAAAGCTTTCATTTTTAAAATCTCAACATCTATTGTCATTAAATAATTATTGTCTAGCCCCTCCCCCCCCGATTTGCTGACACCAGCCCAACATCACACAAATGTGAAAATTTAAATAGATAAAAATTGAAAAAAAGTTTAAAATAAACATCAATATCCATCAAAATTATAAAAATAAAATTAAAGGGCAAATTCTGCCAAGCCTAAAATGATGCAGAAAAGGCAGAATTGTTCAATAAATATTTCTGTTCTGTATTTGGAAAGAAGCAGGATGATGTACTAGTTTCATATGAGAATAATGAAGTGCTTTCTAGTCCAACATCTACTAGGGATAAACATTTTTAAATGAGCAGGCTAGGACAACTGGCAGCCAGGAATCCTAAATGAGTTGTCTGAGGAGATGTCTAGCCTGCTGATGTTAATTATTAATAAATATTAGAATAATATTAGAATAATAATATAATGATAATAATGGAGAAATTTCAGAAGACTGGAAGAGTGCTACTGTTGTGCCAATATTCAAAAAGGACAAGGGGACAACCCAAAACTATAGGCTGGTTGGCCTGACATCAATTCCACACAATATAAAGAAAAAATTGGTACAGGATTGACTTTATAAAGAATTAAAGAATAGGGGTATAATTAATGCCATTCAATTTGGTTTTATATAGAATAGGTCTTGTCAAACAAAACTGATTTCATTCTTTGAGATTACAAATATGGTTGATAAGGTAGCTGCATTGATGTAATAGACTTAGGCTTTTTAAGGCATTTGACTTTATACCACATGACATTCCAATTAAAATATGAGCACTGTACAATATGAATAGCACACTCATTAAATGAATGGAGAACTGGCTCAATGACAGATCTCAAAACATAGTCAAAGGGGAATCATCATTGGATGGAGCTGTTTTCCAGTAGGGTTCCATAAAGACCAGTGCTAGGCCCAGTGCTATTCAACATTTTCATCAATGATCTGAAAATGAATGTAAAAATCATTGCTGATAAAATTTGCAGATTTAATGATTGGTAGGGTGATAAATAATGAGGTAGTCATACAGAGTGATCTGGATTGCTTGGTAACCTGGGCCCATTCAAACAAAAGCTGTTTCAATGCAGAGTTATACATTTTAAGAACAAGGAATGCAGGCCATAATTTCAGAAGGATGGACTGTATCCTGGAAAGCAGTGACTCCAAAAAAGACTTGGGGATCATAGTGGAAAAGAAATTGAACATGAGCCCCCAGTGCTATGCTATGCCAAAAAGAGCAAATGTGATCCTTGGATGTGTAAACAGAGGAGTAGTGAGTATGAGCAGGGCGGTGATTTTTCCTCTCTATACAGCATTGATGAAAGTGATACAACAATACTGGGCACAGTTCTGGTGTCCACATTTTAAAAAGGATGTGGAAAAATTGGAGAGAATGCAGAAAAGAGCGACCCAAAAATAATAATAATAATAAAAAAAGAGCTAGAGAAAATGAGAGACTTAACAAGCTCAGTCAGTTTAACTTATCAAAAAGAAGACTGAGAAGTGACTTGATTACAGTGCTCAAATAAATTGATTGATGCTCAGATAAATTGGTTAGTCTCTAAGGTGCCACAAGTACTCCTTTTCTTTTTGCGAATACAGACTAACACGGCTGTTACTCTGAAACCTTGATTACAGTGTGTAAGTGCCTCACAGGGAGAAATATCTGGTACTAAAGTGTTCTTTACTCTAGTGGAGAAAGGAGTAATATGAACAAGTACCTGGAGGCTGAAGGCAATAAAATTCAAATTAGACACAAATTTTCAACAGTGAAGGTGATTAAGCACTGGAAAAAGTACCACAGGAAGTGGTGGATTCTGCATCCCTAGATGGCTTCAGATCTGGACTAGATGCCTTTCTGGAAATTATGCTTTAGTCAAACCCAAGTTACTGGGCTCAGTAACTGGGTGAAATGCAATGCCCTGTGATATACAGGAGATCAGATTAGATGATCTAATAGTCCCTTCTAGCCTTAAATTCCATGAATACATGGTTTTATTGAAAAATATAAATAGTAAGATGGGCACTTTAGTCATCCCCACATGTTTACACACTGAAAAGTAAAATTAATGAAATGAAGAACTGAGCATCTTTTTGCTATCATTCTATACAATAGAAAATAAGGTTACCCCTAACCTCACTTGCTTTTTGTGCACTGCTTTCCTTTCTACATGTGCTCCACAAATGGATTCCCTTATACACCAACACTGTTCACCTTCCTCACATGAAAAATCCCAGTTTTTCAGCAGGATTGTTCATCTCAGTAAAATCAGGTAGGGTATGAGCCATTATATTTTCAAGAATTTTATCAGGGATAGAGGTCAGGTTAATTACTCAGATCATTCTTTTTCTTTTTAAACACTGGACCTATATTAATTTCCTCCCCCATCCTTGGCTGTTTCACCTGATTTCCATGATCTGTCAAACGTAATCACTACCGCTTCCTCTATTTCCTTTGCTAGGGCCTGATCCCAAGCCCATTGACTTCAGTGGAAAGCTCTGCGTGACTTCAATAGTTATTGGATGAGGCTCCCATAGTCTTTCAGGAATCCCACCTGGTCTTCAAGATTTGTATTAGTGAAGGTCAGGTGAATACTTTTTTACCACCTCCTTACTGACCTTTTTTTTCCTGCATGTCCTATTTTATTCCTTTTAATTTGGCTCTCTGTGTATCTCTAGTCCTTTTTTCCTTCCTATTAAAAATGAAGACCTATTTATGCAGGAGTTCTGCCATGTTAGAGCCCTTAGATATTGTTTTCTGTTCTGTGTTCCACAGAGATCCTATTTCATCCTCTGTCTGTCTTTTCCCCTGAATATATTAGGAAAAAGCTCTTATCTCTCCATCATTCCTACAGTCAACAGGATTTTGGTGTATTTTTTTTTTAGCTTCTTATTTTTTGATGGATGTTATGCATTCTGCATTTGACATCACTCACATAGAAATTCTACAAATGTAGGGCCTGATCCACTATCAACTGATGTTAGTGGAAAGGCTCAAATGGGCACCATTGGCTTATTCCCTTAATTTCTTTCGTATACCTCCTTTTAACCACATCAAGTGTTTTGTTACTATTTACGGTTTTCCTTTTGATTAGGATTGTTCCTTTTTAGGCTTGTGAGTAAACCTATCAACTTAAAATTGGACTATGAATATATGTAAAGTGAAACGTGTAAGGGTTTTCAGGATCAGGGACTCTGGTTCAATTGGTTGGTAAAAATAGGAAGCCAATTTCTCTACCTACAGGATCCAAACAACACCTATTGACTTCCACAGGAGATACTCAGATTCTACATAGGAGAATCAGGCCTAAGAAACCAGTAATATTTCAATATATCATATACTGTAACCATTTTTAAGGGTTTTTTGTGTAGAACTTTGTAAAGTTTCATAGGAATGTTTCTCAATGGAACTTAAACTAACAGGCTTCATACAAAACCATGAAATATACGGGGGTGCTGAGTTAACTCTTTGTGAAATTTTCACAGAAGCTAATCCTGATAGCTAAAATGGTTGGTTTATTAAACAAAAAAACCTAACCCCACCCCCCAAAAAAAACAAACAACCCCCCCCCCAAACAGATGGCCCAATTTTGAATATTATCCGTATCTGGAACGCTTATACTGAAGGAAATGAGAATTCTCTGGGTAGTGGTCTTGCAGAGCTCTGGTCAACATACTAGGGCAGCCTTAGCCAGCACAAGCATGAAATATAAACACACATGGAACCTGTCACTGAGAAGCATTTCTCTTTAACTAACCGTAATCAGACTGTCTCCCTTTCTCCACCAGGGGGGTCAGGTTTTTATACCACCTGATCAGAGCTTGTTTCTCCCATAATCCATTGTTCTAATCACAGAGAAAATTATGAACAACTATTGTCTTCCCCAAAGTGGTCCTGTTTTGTAGAACCTTCCCTAGAAATCAGCCATTTCTGTTGAACCTTTGCCCTTTAAAATGTGCAGCTAAATCTTCTACCTTATCATATTTAACCCGATGGTCTAACAGACAAATCGAGCAACATTTCTAATTATTCTCCTCAATCTGAATAAAACAAAACAAAACTACCCTCTATCCCCCCACAAAGCTTAGTTGAGGAAGCAACTTGGCAAGAAATCAAGAGAGAAACAGCCAGACAGTGTGTGAGAGAGGGATGGTGGCTAGCCAGCCTCAGACAGAGATAGTCAAAGCAAAAACAAAAAAAGCTATTCATTCAGAAATCCAGGTGCTCCTCACCCCCTTAGACTCTAAATTAGCTCTTTCTTTAGGTGGACATTTCAGCACAGCTGTCCAACATTACATCTACTACTCCTTGGGCACTTCTCTTCTCCCCGAAGGCAGATATAAATCCCTAGTGTCCCCCTTCTACCCTCCATTAGGGGCCCCATTTCCAGGAATGCCTTAAAAAAAGAAAAAGTAAATCATGAAGGAATCCCATTCCTATCACAAATCAAACCTATTTTTTCCTGAGAGTCAGAGGAATAGCTGTGACTTCTACAACCATCACCAAGCATTAGCGTGCTGGTTTCTGGGGCATGGGAGGGGGGCCCCAGGAAGTAAATTTTGTGGAAGAGGAGCTATACTTGACTTGCAAGGTATCCTCTTCCTCCTTTTCTCTTTCAGTGCCCTGCAGAGAAGGGGGTGGGGCTGGAGCAACAGAGAAGGCAGGGAGTGTTACAGTTGCTTTCTTCTAAGGCAGCACAAGGACCTTCACTGAAGTAAGGAAAACATTTTTATCACTAAAGCTACGCTGTCTGCTTCACTGTCCCAGCCCCATCCTGTCCTGCTTTCTGAGTCAATTGAAAGAAACAGTACACATAATATCATGTATTCACCCTTTTTTTCTGAATCAGCAAAATCGTTAACGAAAAATAACACTGATCCAAACTGGGGCCCCTGCTTTAATCCTGGGTGAGCTTTGGACTGTGTGCCAACACTGTAAGAAGAAAGTTTGAGGCCTTTTAGGATTTGTTATCTCTCAGATTCACAACCTTTAAGGTTGGCAGAGTTGTTTTGATCTGTCAACCCAGAGGCATCCTAGTTGAGCTTACTCTAGCGATTGACATGAGGATTACCCTACAGCTCAGCAGAACTAATATGGGGTATTTTTGCTGTAGAGGACTTTTTTTTTTTAAGCACTCTTTACTGCTCTCTCTACCAGCTCATCCTCCCGTGGTTTGTGAGGGCTGGAACTAAAATGCTTTAAAAAGCTTGGTATTGAGATCTAGAACACTTGGGATCATTGTTAGTGGAAATGTATGGGTTCAAAGTTCCTTACAGGTGTTTGGATCCAGAGGTTTGATTCAGGCTTGTCTAGCAGTATTTAAATTGTAAGATCTTTGAAGCTGGGATAGTGGCTTCATAAAGCACCTGTCTGTAAAGTTCCCAGCTTGGCACAGTGTTGATGCTATACAAATAAGAATCTGTAAATAAAATAATAAACAAGCAATAATAATTAAAACCTAGATAATGGGTAACACAAGAACGGCTGATTGCAATCTAATGATTAAATATTATATTCTCAGACACTGAAAATGTTCTAAAATACAACTCTTCAGCTTGCAACAGCAGATGTGAGACCACTGGACTTAGCTGTCTTTGGGCTAAGTTGTCCTCTCATTTCCAAGAGACTGGATTATGCAACAGAAAAATGAACTAGTGTTAGGTCATGGAGTTCCTCATAGATCTTTTATTGCTGCTTTTCACAAATGGTTCTTTAAGGACTCTAACCTGAGGGAAAATATCAGCATTAGATACCCGAGAGGCAGCCTGGTTTAAAGGGTAGAGCATTGGCCTGAAATTCAGGAAACCTGAGTTCTATTATCAGTTCTGCCAATGACTTGCTGCATGGCTTTGTACAAGCCACTGCTCCTACGCTTCCTCTCAATCTTTCTTCTATATATAGACAATATATGCCTCTTGAGGGCAGGGACTATCTCTTACTATGTGTTAGCATACGATTAGTTAGATAATAATGTGGAATAGGTACACTTTTAGAATGTGTAGGGCTGAGTATTATAGGAATTTGAGGCAATATGCAGAATATATGCACATTCAATAGATTACACCTATGCCACAGAACAGGAATGGGGCTAGAGGGTAAAACTTTCAGAAGTGCCTAAGTGACTGAGAAGCTCAAGCCCCATTTTCAAAATTGCCTAAGTCACTTCAGAGAGAGCTGTGCAAATAATAATTTTTTTGGTTTGCTGACAATTCTAGAAAACTGGGAAAAATTGTTTTGGGTCAACCTGCAAATAATTAAAAACACCAAAACAGATATGGCAAATTGAAAAGTAAAAGAAAAAAATTCATTTTGGGCAGAACAAAATTTTTTGTTAGACTGGAATCAAAATGTTTCATTTACATTTTGAGCCTTTTTTAAACAATTTGCATTTTTAAAAATAAAATGAAGAAAATTTCTACACACAGTCATTTCAACACCCTAAATCAGAACTTTCCATTTAAAAAATGTTGAAATGAAACATTTTACCTTTTCCAGAATGTTTTTGTCTGTTTGTTTTCAAAATGAACAATTTATCCAAACTGAAATTAATTCACAAAATGTCTTGATGTTGTTGAATCTGCATATTTCACAGACAAAAAGTTTTGGCTGAACATTTTCACCCGGCTCTAATTTAGGACCCTAAATCCCTTTGACTTTCAAGAGGACTTAGCTTCTTCAGTCACACAGGTGCTTTTGAAAATTTTACCCAGCACCTACATCTGATGCACAAGAAAGTCAGCAGTAAAAGGACTGCAGAGGAGCTGGTATATTAACAGAAATCTTAAACCCGATGACTGAGTGTCTGGCCACAACCAAGGAAGCAATAAGATATTTGGATGCATGGAGAAATCAAACATATGCTAGGGGAAAAGCCAATGCCAAATATTCAATACCTACTGTGCCTACTGTGCCTCGTTTTGCAGAAAGATATGAAAAGTTGGAAAGGTAAAAATGAAGGGGAACAAATATAAGTAACTTCTTAAGCAGTGAATGGAGGCTAGAAAAACTAGTATTGGGTATTTATTACAATTCAGGAAATTGCAGGTCTAATCATGCAGTCGTCCCTGTATGAAATTCAAGCATGGACCTTCCCCCCTCAAAGGAAAACTATGACAGGAGCTGACTTAGTATAGGACATGAATGAAACACTGTATCTAAAAGGTATAATGGGAAGACTATAGATGCCCCAGAATGTTTTGAGATGTGTGAGATTCTGGAAGGAAAGGGAAATGAATTTGCAGTCTGGTAGGCCAGGCTCAAAGGAGCTTTAGGAGGAACTTGTTTTTTCACTGGGATGATTAGTGTGTAGAATCAATTGGTTTAAACATCAATAGCAGGAACTAATGTATATTTAAGAAATGCTTAGAGGGAAAAATATATTACAAGATACAGTTGAAAGAAACAGATGTGGATGGGTAACATGATCTCCTTAGTGCCAAAAGTTCCTGTTATATAATGTGTGTTTCATTTGTTCAAATGTCAAGGATTCATTAGATGATGAATTATGGAATTTAGGTTTGCAGTGCTACCCCCATGGTCAAGCAAAGCTGCAATTGTGCAAGGCAAGCGACCCTGAAATAAACTTAGTAAGGAAAATAACATCTTGGTTTAGAAAGGATCCAACAAGCTGCTGCCCTTGAACATAGCTCATTAGTGCAGTTTCATTCCCTTGATGAGCTCAGAAGAATAAATAATAAAGGTCTTGCAGAAAGAAACCTGTATTTGTATTCCTGTCCAAGAACGGGAAGCAGACCCGAGTGAGCTCTTCCCAATTTGCCCCATCCTCTTTTTACCTTGTGTAGTTGCATATATTTCACAATACTTGTTAGCTCTTGATTTATCGTTGTATTTTGGGACCCCTTTTCCAACCTATTCCTTCTTCTCCTGCAATAGCAATCCAAGGCTGACATTAACTTTTACTCTTGTTACTGCCCAGTAATCATAGGCATTACAGGTAAACTGGGGAAGGCCCAGGTTCACCAAGAGGCACAACTCACTCTAGAAGCAATATGATGACATCAGTAACATAACCATGTGGTTAGGAACTGCTGCCTCCTTTGAGTGACTGAGGACAGAGTGTATGTATGGGGGGTGGGGGCTCCCAGCTGCCACAGCTACTTAGCTACAGGTGGCTGGGGGAACTTCCTAACTGCTTCTGCCCTCTCTAGGTGGAGATGGGAGCCCTGACGGCCACTGTTGGGCTCCCTCCTACCCAATTGCCACTGGTGCAGCTTGTGCAACTGTCTGGATCACTTTTTATCTTTATACCCTCTGAAGCAGGGAGCCCTGTGATGAGACTGGTTCAATTCCCCCCCACCAGAGCTGAAGGCTGTCACCTCCACAGGCTGCTCTTGGTGCCGGGCCCTGTGAGGAGGCTGCCTGCCACACCTGGATCAGGTGTGTGTGTGTCCTGTTTATGGGGAGAGACCTCCTCCAACTGTATGCTGCCCAGAAGTAAGCACTCTGCTGGGGTGGGAAGGGCTGAGGCCTCCCTCCTTCTGGATGCACCCAGCCTACCCAAGGATGGGCAACACTGGACTAGGGAACAAGGAGGCCCCAGCCCCCCTGAAAAGCAGCAGTAGCAGGGGCTTATGAACAGGCAGTGGGCCCCATCAGCCGATTTGAAGGCCCCTTTCATCACCAACACAAGTATTACGATTATTTATTGTTTTTATTATCATAGCAGCTAGGAGCAGGACCCTGCTGTGATAGGTGCTGGAAAAACACAGAACAAAAAGACCTTGTCCCAAGGAGTTTCCAATCTAAGTAGGGGCAGAGTCAGGTGGGATGGAGTGGGGCCACTTCTGGGGTTCTCTGAGTGGGTGTGTCTAGGATCCTCAGCTGCCTTAATCCAGCTCTGGTTAGGGGCAGTTGAGATTGTGAGGATATTTACAGGTATGAGGGGGAAGAAAGAATGAGGAGGAAACAGAGGTAGCGAGGGGGGACAGAGGTGGGGGGCTACAGGGAGAAGACCTGTGATCAGAGTTAGGTAAGAATCAGAGAAGTGTAGGACTGGAAAGGACCTCAAGTAGTCCTCTAGTTCAGCCCCCTGCACTCAAGGCAGGACTACATAATAACTAGACCATTCCTGACTGGTGTTTATCTAATGTGTTCTTAAAAACCTCCAGTGACAGAGATTCACAGCCTCCCTCGGCAATTTATTCCAGCCCTTAACTACCCTGACAGTTAGGAAGTTTTTCCTAATGTGCAACCTAAACGGCCCTGGCTGCAATTTAAGCCCATTGCGTCTGGCAAGAGTTCACTTCTGATCTCATATCTGCCTATGAGCTGCTGCCCATGGGATGGCTTCAGTACAGCCCCAACACACACTTCCTGGCGGTTCTGCATTAACTAAATCTACCTGCAGTATAATCCTGCTTGCAGCATCGACAGACAGACGGACACAGGGACAGATACTATCAACAGTATCAGCCCTCTCCGTTTATAGCACCAGTATGCCTGTGTAGTACCTACCTGTCTGTCTACTCAGGCTATAGTCTCTCTCTCTCTCTCTCTCTCGACTTTCTCTCCACTATTGTCCTCACAACTGTGTCTCCAGGACGTCTCCGTATAGAGTATCCAGGGATTTAACCTGTCTAATCACCTCTGAGAGTTACACAGAGTGTTACAGCCCCCCAACCCGCCCCCGCGTGCTATGTGTATGCCACAGAAAGACACACACCGGCTGCTCTGCAAACCAAACCTCCAGCCGCTGCTTGACACGCACGGCGCAGAGACACACACGCACACATGCCCAGAGCGCTGCGAACTAACCCCCCTCTCCCGCCCGAAGCGAACAGGCTTCCGCAAGGCAGCCCCGCTCAGAGAGGGACACCCCGGGACGCTCCGAGGGACACAGGAGGTGTGGAGGCGCTGCCCATGGCTGACAAGAGCTTCATTGAGAAACCCGAGTCCTGCCCGCAGAAGGAGGAGGCTTTGGAGTGGGGCTACGAGGAAGGTAAGGAGAGGGTGGGAAGGCAACGAGCTCCCCGAGCTGCTGGCTGGGGCCGAAGGAGGGAGAAGTTTCACTGTGTGGGGGAGAAAGGGACGTTTCACCTATGGAAAGGCAAAGTACAGTGACATGCAGCCCATCATCACATCGTCTCCTCTTTAGTAGCTAAACTTTCAGGGTAATATCGAAGCTGAGATCATGGTGTCAAGGGGCACGGTCAACTTTCATTTGTCCCCAAATCCATATTTGGTACAAACACCCTTTTATGCAACATCAGGCCAATAGAAATATTTTCCCCATTAAACAAACAAGCAAACAAAAACCTAACAGGAGAAATCAGGTATTTTAAAATAAATAAATATTCCTCTGCTACCTTTAAAATTCAGACCCTGCAGCACTAAGAACCTGATAGTGAAACCAACTATAAAACAAAGTAGAACTGATTTAGTTTATTTCATTGTCCAAGTTCAGAGAAATGCAAAAAAGGCAAACTGATAATAAATTATGAGTAGCCAATGGGATTTTAAAAATGCATTCATTCATGTTGAACTACCGAAGATGCTATTAGTAACAGGGGTAAAAGAATTAGTTCGTTTACGGCATTTTTTTGACAGTGCCCCTTTAAGTGAAGGGGTCTCTTCAATGATATATTTTTGCATGTATGTAAAGGTTAAAGCTGCATGTCCTTCACGAAAAGCAGTCATATTTTATTTCCACATGATAGTTTTTCATTTTATTTTTAGGAGTCGAGTGGGGGTTGATCTTTCCTGATGCTAATGGAGAATACCAGTCTCCTATTAACTTGAATTCAAGAGAAGCCAAATATGACCCCTCACTACTAGAAGTACGTTTATCACCAAACTATGTTGTTTGCCGTGACTGTGAAGTAATTAATGATGGGCATTCCATTCAAATTGTCCTTAAGTCAAAATCAGGTATGCTTAATCATTGTTTACATTTTTTTTCCAACACAATAAAATGGATGATAAAGTTTAGATTATCTTAAGCAATATTCTCTACACAGTAACTGAAATGAGAAAGAACATTCACTTCTATAAATGGGCTATGATCCAAATCCTGCATCATTTTAGTCAATAGGAGTTTTGCCACTGACTTTAATGGAAGCAGGAGTGAGCTTTGTGGGTAGCAGGATTGTTATGGTCCAAAACTGGACATTCATTTTTTGTGAAGCTCTTAGAAATCTAATAATTAATCCTTATGTCAAGAAAGTTTGCTGTTGTTAGAAATCTAATAATTAATCCTTATGTCAAGAAAGTTTGCTGATGCCAGCCTGGTTCACAGCATGCAGCATTGTTCAAAATTTCCGCTTATGATGGTGTGACCTAATTCGCTTGAGCCAACAGTGTCTGAAGTTTAGAAATTGTCCAGAATATAACTAAGATGTTGTGGAACTCAAATTGTATTTTATATATATGGCTGACAGAAACTGTGGACCTGATCCAAAGTCTATGGAAATCAACAGGAGTTTTCCATTGACTTCCATGGCTTTTGATGATGCATTATATGGATAACTGTGGACCTTGATGGTTCATTTAGGATAAGATGCTTGAATTATACTTAGGATGTTGATGGACCTTCAATTTTAAAGGGTCAGTATTTACCACAAAAATAACTAGAAAGCAATAAAAACACGATTTCCAGCTTAACTGAAAGTTGATGTAGAATTCTGTGATCAGAACGTTGGGTCTGGTTGAGCTATGCTCAGTGCAGGACTTAAAAGTCAGGAGGGAAGGTGGAGAGAAGCAATCCTTTGTGGCCTTCCAGTCCTGTGGTAGATAGGACCCAGTTCCGACCCTGTATAAAGTTAGAGGAGTCTCAGAACTGTGCTGTCTGGTAACAGCCTTGTAGAGGCTGTTATGAAGCACAAGATTGCTAGAGCCCAAGGCCTTCCAGGCATGCTTTGTTCTGCCTGACATGCCACCTACTCAAAGCAGTCTGGGAAGGGTGGTGCAGAGCCAGCTCTATGCCAGCTGGTTATTCACCTGTGCTGGGGGAATCCCCAGCCAATGCCCTCTAATTTTTGACAGGCCATGTGTGCAAAAAAATTCTTCTGTGCAAATTTTTGACAGGCTGTGTGCACAAAATATTTCTTCTGTGCAAATTGTTGTGCTTCTGTGCAAATTTTTGTGCAAGCGGTGTTTTGCCGTGTGTGCGGGGTTTAGGATCTGTGTGCACGCGTACACATGCACAGCTTAGAGGGAACAGTGTCCCCAGCTGCTCTGTTAGTGCAAAGAGGTCAGAGCAAGGGCTCAGGATCTGGCCTGTGATGTTTATTTTCATCAAACCAATAATATAGGTAGCAGATTTGTATAGTGGAAGGAGAAAAAGGTGTGCAATGTATATCTTTGAGATGAACTTTAGTCTGTCAAGCTAGCACTAAGGATTAATGTTAATGTTCAGAAAGTATGGTGTTTACCATATTTGAACAAGGATGAAAACTTGCACAATGTGACCGGTCAGTTCACCACAGCAAGTGTTCTGAGGGCCATCAGTGGTACATGGGTCAGAGTTTGGGAACTTCTGTTGGGGGATTTTTACAGAGAGTTAAAAAGTAATACATGTCTGGATATGAAGTCCTTGAAAAGCAGTACAGTCACCTCTAGGTCACCAACGGGAATTCAGAATGATAGTGCCCAACTATAAGCTGGCAGTCTCAGTCAAGTCCCATCTTCTGTTCCTAGGTCTGCCACAGATTTCCTGTCACTTAATCTCTCTGTGCCCTGTTCTCCACCTGTAAAATCAGGATAGATGTTTCATTACAGGTGTATGTCTTCTGCCTCCAGGAGGGGGAGGAAGGAGTTAATAAGCTCCCTTACGCTTAAAGACCACCAACAACAGAATGCCTCTGTGTCCAGTTCACTAAACTGGCCCGACCTACGATCCTGCTGCAGCTCCCACAGCTTGCCACCTCACAGGGTGCTGTGAAGACAAATCTATTCAGCCAGCTATTTAATATATAATAAATGGGAGCTGCTGAGCACTAAGCACTTCTGAAAATATGGCCAATTAATGTATGAGAGGTTCCCATATACATAGCGAAGTAGCCATAGAAAAGCCTGCAAATATATAAAGTAGATGACTAAAATATATATTAAAATCAATGGTTATTCCATTTCAGACTATATGTTTTTCAGTTGTATCATTGAACAGTGCACATATTGTTGTCATCTATAGAGCTATCATTAATGATGGTTCTTTTGATCCTTAATTCAGAACATACATTCAGACTCTTCATTTGACTTTGTAAACATTTTACAGGTTGCATCCAGTTTCGGCACTGTGCATGTATGATATATAAGATGGAGGAAGCATGACTGACTTTATAATGGAGTAGAATAGATATGATTGAGAGCCTTCTTGAATATTTCAGAAATATTTTCAAGGGTATTCTACTAGCAGAAACACTTCTCCTTTGACCACAATGAAGGTCAAGTATACTCTACAAGGACTGACAGTTTCAGAATGATTTTCTGGTAGGGAATCACACATTGCAGAGAGGCAAAGTGCACATGAATATGTTCTATGCACTGACAATAAATACTCTTAACATGGGATGAGTATTATGAATTAAACCTCATAGATAGGTTTGGTGATGGTCCTGTAGATCCAAAACAATATTACAGTAGAGAGCACTTCCAGTTACACACACATAATGGGAATAATACTTCCTTTCACAAAAAAAAAATCTGTGTTACTAAAGATATAATATTAATATAACACATTATCAGATTTTGCTGTATTCTGGACATGTTGGTTTCCTCAATGTTTATCACATTAACAATGTAGCGCTTTGTCAATAGTGGTATAGTTAAGAGGAATATAAGATGCAAATTTGAATCTACACATGCACTTTAGGATTGTCCTGCTATCTTACAATTGAAAGACTTTATAACTGTGATGATACTTAGAAAGAGCATCAAAGCTTTATGTTCTGTCGATGTGGAAGACATACTAATCAGTATGGGTGACTTTGTCCTTTGTTGTAACTTGTAGTAGAAATCTTAATTGGTGAGTTTTACCTCTGACATGTTACATTCTTTTGGCAAACAGTTCAATATGATAATATTGTGTGTTAGTAGTATTTCACCATAGCTGATGCTCCAAGCTGAAAATGAGATTGTATTTAGTTAAAATAGATACAATTATTTAAGATTGTGGATCCTTTATTGCATAAAGCCCAGCATAATGCAACAAAAAACTATGTAATTTTCACTAATTTACTGGTCAAAGAGGGTCCGATGCAAAGTCTATTGAAGACAGTGACAGATTAGAGTTTGAGCTTTGAAGCAGACCTGTAAGCACTCTAAGCTCCAAATCTGCCCTTGTATATGAGAACATTACTCCTATTGTATTGACTTCCGTGAAGAGTTTTAAGCATGTACCTGAGGGCAATATTTGGTCCTAAGCAGCTTCAGGACTAATTGGACCAAACTCTGGCATGGCTGGAAGTGAGGGCCAAAGTTTGGCTTCAGATATGTACACCTATGTGTATATCCCATTGCAAAAAGATAGATTAATGTCAAATGTTCAAGTTATAATTTATACTGCTTTCCATCTCCTATAACTGGGGGATGGATCTTTTTGTTGTTTAATTTTAAGGCATTATCCCACATTCACAACTGTGGCTTTTGGAAACAGCAATAAGAATATTCTGGCAGTCTAGAAGACTGTGAAGCATCTTCCTAGTGGTTTACTTTAAGTAAATACAGTATAGTGTTGATATTGAATCTTAAGATTATTTATTGCGAGCTCACAGAACACAAGGGCAACCTGTATCTCACAAGCCTGGCAGGTGGTGTCTATCAAAATATCATTATCTTACAAAACACTGGCAGCCAAGAATGCCAGAGTTTCATGACCAATTTCCGCACAATAAACAAAGGTGATACAGGCGAGGCATTTGTACAGCTATGAGGCAATTATGCAGTTTGACACCAGAAGGAAACTGCATCATCTGGTTAGAACACAGAGCTACTGTTTGGCTATCAGTCTATAAATGTATTCACTCTTTGGAGTGATAAGCATACAATGCTTTTATCTTGCAACATGACTAGCTGTTCCACCTTGCAAAACTCAGAATGCTGGATAATACCATTTTCATAGCCTTATATAACTGAGAATGAATTGGGATTCTGCAGATGCGTAGTAATACAGGAGAAAAGGCAGCAGGTATGTTAGCTTTGCTCCCATTTTCTCTAAGATAGATCGTAATACAGAAGTTTGCAACAATCTCCCAGTTGTTTGTGGACAATGTACTCAGCAGCTTGTTTGCTTGGAAAACTAAGTATGTCTTCATTTGTGTTCTTTTCCAGTGTTAGTAGGTGGGCCATTACCTCGGGGACATGAATTTGAACTACATGATGTTCAGTTTCACTGGGGGAGAGAAAACCAGCGTGGATCTGAACACACTGTTAATTTTAAAGCTTTTCCCATGGAGGTAAGAGTGACATCGTATTGAAAAACACCTGCTCTATGCACAAGATGTTAAACCATTGCTTGATAACCTGGTAGTTCAAAACAGCATTTCTTTTTTGCTCCGCATTTTTCCTTCGAAAATACCGTCTGCTGAAGTGTGCTTTAGTGCCAGTAAATTGAGATTTGCGTCTTTAGTAATGTGCCTCTAGCATACATCGTATTGCATGATTAATTGGCCATAAAGTTAACTTGCAGAACTATTAACTTCTGTCTTAATAATATTAGCATTCTAACAAGATCTGCTATTTCAACACTTCCTATGTCACCTTGACTAATAGCTATAGTTGGGGGAAAATAGCTGTTGGAAGCCTTTCCATGGAAAATAATAATTTGGGGTAAATTTGTTTAAAAAAAGCATAAACAAATTGTTCATGAAAAGCTTTAGACATCTGAAAACTGGAGAATATATGAAATTCTTATATATAATCATAGCATGGAGTGAAGTTCAGCTTTGGAAAGAAGGGTAAAGGTGTACTGCAATCTTAAAATTTGAGCTGTTCCACAGATACTCAGCTTCATGTTCCACCATTGCAACTGTGCTGCAGAAGATCATTCCAGTATTTTCATTTACTGTGCACTTCATCTTTTGTATTATAAGGAGACTTTCTTGCCTTTTTTCAGAGGTTTTAAAATTAGTTTTGCCTTGCTATTTATCATAATCCCTTAGAAGCTTGAAATGGAATTTCCTATCCATTTATGCTCTCCTCTTCAAGTGCTTGGGCATTTGTTACTGGCTGGTTACACATGGATCCCACCCTGCTGGAATAGAACTTTTTAAAAGAAAAAGGATAAAAATCAGCATTTATTTTAAAAATAAATATAAAAATCCACATGGAGTTGTGGAATAGGTACAGGTTTAATGCGTAGCTTAAATAACTGGATTAGGAACATTGGTCATATCTTGGCCTCTGCTTTGACTGCTTTGCATCAGTCCGCTGTAGAATTGGCTTCAGGAAAGTTACCCCTACATGGGGGACTTACCAGGTAATGTAGGGCCAAAGTAACAGCTTCTACACCACCTTTTACTGGACCCTGTATAGATGCATCCCCATGCCAAAGCAATTCCAGTGGCCCTTTGTGACAGTGGGCAACTGATGCAATATAAAGCAAACCTGCCCCCAGTAAGTTAATGTCCATTTAAAAAATAAATCAGTATGTAAAAAAGGGTCAGCATGGAGGCAAACCATGAAAAAGGTCCAGGGATTAGCCAGCAGATCTGATCAGCCTCTATGGGAACCCATGGTAAGCCTCCTTTAAGGGCAGCATGACAGCTGTACTAAAAATTCCTGACAAAGTGAGGGATGTCAAACCAAGATTTCATTACAGTTAGCACAGAAGTGTGTATATAGAGCTATAAAAGAACAAGCTGGCTTCCACCTCATCTCTTGCATCAAAGCTGTTTTTGGTTAAGTTCTGATCCTAGGATCTTGGCTACTGGTGACAGTAGGGTAGGTCTAATGGCTGGAAGTTAAGACTTATTTATCTATTTAAAATACATTGTAAAAGCAGCATAAATGTGCAGCCTTACACACAGGTCCCCAAGTAGATTACTCTTCTCTTGGGGAAAGTTACCACTCTGGGGTTAGAAGTCATGTACAGACAGATATACAGGCTGTAACCCCATGTCCCTTATTCCCATACTATCCTGCTTTGACAGCCTGTAGATTGACTTCTTTGCATGTCTTTTGGGGAGATTGAAATGGTGGAGGAACCACATTCTCTGTAGAAAATTTCTGCTCCATGTTCCCCTTCTACCTGTGAGTTTTCTAGTCTTAGGCATACAGGGCAGCTAAATTTTGTCCAAATATCATACTGTAAAACTTGAGGAGGGTGAAAGTAGGTGCTCATGACAAATATATATGTTCCTTCAATAGTACGATCTATGTGACAGCTTACAGAACACAGGATTCTAACCACTGTCTTCATTCTGGGGATTTCCACACATTACTTTTATCAAGAACAGTCACTTTGATCGTTAAAGCTATATTCTTGCCTGTTACACTGGCATCTTTTTGTGCGGGAGCTGGTGGTTGTAGTATGTATTTTAGGGCCTCATTTTCAGCAGGTTGGTAGGTAACAGTAATTTAATGTGTACACTAATGGATAGTGATAGGTGCCTATCCAGTTTCATATGCATCTGTGGACTGTGTGTTCTTGTCCTGTAGTGTGTATGTGCAAAGGCAAGCCTGAGAATCAGGCCCTTGATAGCTGTGCCTGGCTTTTCTGCTAGAAGAGAATATCTGCCCCAACTGCTGATTTTTTCCTTAGAAACCCAAAATACGTTTCTGTCACTGATAATAAAAAACATTGGATGATAAGACCTTCAGGAGGACACAAACCAAGTGTATGAACAAATGATAAACAAAACTGCATGGTTTTTACTAAATCTACTAGCAACACACCAAACTGGGACCAGATTGTAATCGCTATTATTCCATTAAAATCCTGAGTAATTCCACTGAAGCCAATGTAGTAACTCTGGATTTCAACTGATATAGCTGATATGAGTATCTGACTCTCTGTATTTACTGATCAGAGCAGCAGTTTGATCTTGAATTATGACTCTATGATATAGGAACCATCCTACACACCCTGACATTAATAAACTGGGCCAGCTATTACAGAACAGCTACAGAATATCAGTGTAACAACCCTTGTAAAGTCTGACTTTAGAAAGGAATGTTACTTCTCAATGTTTGGAAGAGGATTACTGTATAGTTCCTTCCTCTGGTTCTTTACCCTTGATATCATAACTATTAGCTAGAAATTAAGCAATATCCTGTATCTCTAAGTGTAACAATCTATTATTTTCTAACTAGACATCTTGGAATCTTGTACAGGGTTAGGACATTACGGTTCATGGCTAAATAGATTAGCAAATTAGGCTTGTACTGTGACCTCTGGGATGAATACTTGAGCTCATTTACAATGTTGTTTTAATAAAACGGCTGTTTATGTGACTCAGAGGCTAAGTTCATTGTTATTTTTATTATTATCAGAAATTTGGTAAAGTCTTGTTTTTTCAGCTTCCGTAAGGGAAGAAGTCAAAATGTTGACTTTAATATATTTGTTATCATTTTAATTGAAACACTTTTAGTTGCAATAACCAAGAAAAGCCAGACAAAGCAGCAAACTGCAGGCAAAGCGGCAAACTGCAGTCTAATGTAAACATTGTAACACCTTTTAAAATATGTACTGTACATGCTGTTCACAATCCTCCTCCCTTTGTTCCTGCAAAGAAATACAATGCCCAACCTTGCCTTGCAGCCAAAGACCGGGAGGAGGTATTTCATACAGACTTCGTCAGAAATCATATGCAGTATTACTGAGCACACTCAGGGATACTTTACTCTCTCAGGCTTCTGATGCTACATGTTTGATAAAGAGCTCAACAGTAGAAGATTAGGATCTAGTTCCATTTCCTTGAAAGATACAAAGGCTAGATTGTGACATGGAGTACGCACCTATACAGGGGAGAAAAGGGAGTAAAAGCTACGTTTCTACCTGTGCATGAACTACCCAAGCCTTGAGTGTGGAGATGAACGAGTAAGTGGGTGCTGAACCTCCTTACTCTTCAGCCCCTCTAGAAGGTGAGGGGGGAATGGGAAGGAAGGGGTGGCGAATGTGTGGAACCTTGATTCTCCCCCTCCTACTTGTTGCCTGGTGCAGGGGCGGAGGTTAGCAATTTACTGCTGATATAGGCCGACAGCAAATTACCACCCTACTGGAGCAAGGGAGAAGCATGGAGGGAATTGTGCCTGAGAGGTATCTCTGAATGTCCTAGTATGTCCCTGAACTTGTCCGAGGATGGCGTAGCTTATGCACTTGTACTGGCTCAGGACTAGATCGCACGCCCTGGTTCTCATGGGTGACTTTAATTTTCCTGATATCTGCTGGGAGAGCAATACAGCGGTGCATAGACAATCCAGGAAGTTTTTGGAACGCATAGGGGACAATTTCCTGGTGCAGATGCTAGACGAGCCAACAAGGGGGAGCTTTTCTTGACCTGCTGCTCACAAACAGGGAAGAATTAGTGGGGGAAGCAAAAGTGGATGGAAATGTGGGAGGCAGTGACCATGAGTTGGTTGAGTTCAGGATCCTGACACAGGGAAGAAAGGTAAGCAGCAGGATACGGACCCTGGACTTCAGGAAAGCAGACTTTGACTCCCTCAGGGAACGGATGGGTAGGATCCCCTGGGGGACTAACATGAAGCGGAAAGGAGTCCAGGAGAGCTGGCTGTATTTCAAGGAATCCCTGTCGAGGTTACAGGGACAAACCATCCCAATGAGTCGAAAGAATAGTAAATATGGCAGGCAACCAGCTTGGCTTAACGGTGAAATCCTAGCAGACCTTAAACATAAAAAAGAAGCTTACAAGAAGTGGAAGGTTGGACATATGACCAGGGAAGAGTATAAAAATATTGCTCGGGCATGTAGGAATGAAATCAGGAGGGCCAAATTGCACCTGGAGCTGCAGCTAGCAAGAGATGTCAAGAGTAACAAGAAGGGTTTCTTCAGGTATGTTGGCAACAAGAAGAAAGCCAAGGAAAGTGTGAGCCCTTTAATGAATGAGGGAGGCAACCTAGTGACAGAGGACATGGAAAAAGCTAATGTACTCAATGCTTTTTTTGCCTCTGTATTCACTAACAAGGACAGCTCCCAGACTGCTGCGCTGAGCATCACAACATGGGGAGTAGATGGCCAGCCCTCTGTGGAGAAAGAGGTGGTTAGGGACTATTTAGAAAAGCTGGACGTGCACAAGTCTATGGGGCCGGACGAGTTGCATCCGAGAGTGCTAAAGGAATTGGCGGCTATGATTGCAGAGCCATTGGCCATTATCTTTGAAAACTCGTGGTGAACGGGGGAAGTCTCAGATGACTGGAAAAAGGCTAATGTAGTGCCAATCTTTAAAAAAGGGAAGAAGGAGGATCCTGGGAACTACAGGCCAGTCAGCCTCACCTCAGTCCCCGGAAAAATCATGGAGTAGGTCCTCAAAGAATCAATCCTGAAGCACTTACATGAGAGGAAAGTGATCAGGAACAGTCAGCATGGATTCACCAAGGGAAGGTCATGCCTGACTAATCTAATCGCCTTCTATGATGAAATTACTGGTTCTGTGGATGAAGGGAAAGCAGTGGATGTATTGTTTCTTGACTTTAGCAAAGCTTTTGACAAGGTCTCCCACAGTATTCTTGTCAGCAAGTTAAGGAAGTATGGGCTGGATGAATGCACTATAAGGTGGGTAGAAAGTTGGCTAGATTGTCGGGCTCAGTGGGTAGTGATCAATGGCTCCATGTCTAGTTGGCAGCCGGTGTCAAGTGGAGTGTCCCAGGGGTCGGTCCTGGGGCCGGTTTTGTTCAATATCTTCAATAATGATCTGGAGGATGGTGTGGATTGCACTCTCAGCAAATTTGTGGATGATACTAAACTGGGAGGAGTGGTAGATACGCTGGAGGGCAGGGATAGGATATAGAGGTACCTAGACAAATTGGAGGATTGGGCCAAAAGAAATCTGATGAGGTTCAATAAGGATAAGTGCAGGGTCCTGCACTTAGGACGGATGAACCCAATGCACAGCTACAGACTAGGGACCGAATGGCTAGGCAGCAGTTCTGCAGAAAAGGACCTAGGGGTGACAGTGGACGAGAAGCTGGATGTGAGTCAGCAGTGTGCCCTTGTTGCCAAGAAGGCCAATGGCATTTTGGGATGTATAAGTAGGGGCATAGCGAGCAGATCGAGGGACGTAATCGTTCCCCTCTATTCGACATTGGTGAGGCCTCATCTGGAGTACTGTGTCCAGTTTTGGGCCCCACACTACAAGAAGGATGTGGATAAATTGGAGAGAGTCCAGTAAAGGGCAACAAAAATGATTAGGGGTCTGGAACACATGACTTATGAGGAGAGGCTGAGGGAACTGGGATTGTTTAGTCTGCAGAAGAGAAGAATGAGGGGGGATTTGATAGCTGCTTTCAACTACCTGAGAGGTGGTTCCAGAGAGGATGGTTCTAGACTATTCTCAGTGGTAGAAGAGGACAGGACAAGGAGTAATGGTCTCAAGTTGCAGTGGGGGAGGTTTAGGTTGGATATTAGGAAAAACTTTTTCACTAGGAGGGTGGTGAAACACTGGAATGCGTTACCTAGGGAGGTGGTAGAATCTCCTTCCTTAGAAGTTTTTAAGGTCAGGCTTGACAAAGCCCTGGCTGGGATGATTTAATTGGGGATTGGTCCTGCTTTGAGCAGGGGGTTGGACTAGATGACCTCCTGAGGTCCCTTCCAACCCTGATATTCTATGATTCTATAATTGGGCCAAACAGCACAATTTAACCCTAAAAGAACAACTAATTTTTAGAGTCAAACACAGGAAGCTGCTATAAAATAAAACTGACATTGGTCAAAAATGGTTCCTCACAATGCGAGCAACTTGACTGGGAGCAGAGTGGAGAATTCTGTAGAATCTATCCCTTTAAAATATTGGCTGATGTTAGCTTGTTTTGTGCACACATTACTAGCCAGCTGCAATATGTTTTTTCCAAACCTTGTGCAAGCTATCAGTGGAAGGGAATAAGCTGCAAATCATTTCCAAGCCTTTCCAAGATGTGGAGGAAGAGAAAAACCTTCCCTTTTGCTGTCATAAATTTTCAATTAAAAAAACCCACAAAACCTCACAGTTGCCTGCGGAGTCCGAATGAGTTTTGAACAGCAAAGCTAAACAAAAGTAAAAAATAAAATAAATTAGAATAGTCTTTTGAGTAATGTAATATAAAACAAACTCATTTGTTCTGTAGTATTTTTCATCATGACAATAACTATCACTAAAAGTGCTGTAATAAATACGTAAAACTCACCCAGTCTAAATGAAACAATTAGATATTCTTTTGCTCATCTGAAATGATGCCATCTTAAGTATTTAATTGAGACAAAGTACTATTTTATGGTTTCAGACTAAAATTATGATATTACATTTCTCTCCCTCAAGCATCTTCAGCATCTGTTTAGCAATACATAGTGTTTGGTTCTTTGGATTTTTTTTAATGAGCACAGCTTTCAAATCAGATATATAGACTGTACCAATCTGCCCTCTTTCATTTCCTTGGGAAAAAATTCCATGCCTCTAAGGCACAGGTTTATACTGAACTTTACATTAATCTTGAAATGTCTGAATTAGGTTTTGTTAAAGCATTTTTGGACCAAATTCTGCTCACCTTTGGTATGTCTACACTGCAATAAAACACCTGTGGATGGCTCATGTCAGTCAGCTTGGGCTTGGGCTTGGGCTTGGGCTGCAGGGCTATAAAATTGCAGTAGAGATGTTTGGACTGATGCTGGAGCCTGGGTTCTGGGACCCTGAGCGGGGAGGGTCCCAGAGCCCAATCTCCAGCCTGAGCCCAAATGTCTATACTGCAGTTTTGTAGCTTCACATCTGAGGCCCTGTAAGCCCAAGTCAACTGACATGGGCCATCTGTGAGTGTTTTATTGTAATGTAGACAAGCCCTTGAGTGAAATTCACCCCTTATTTGGCATATATGTATAGGGTGACATTCTATATAGACATTCTATATAGACATTCTGTTTTTAAAGGGACAGTCCCATATTTAAGCCCTCCTGCAGGTGTCCCAACTTTTTCTTAAAAAAAGACAAATTATCCCATATTTTTTGTCTCCCCTGCCCCCATCAGTACCGGCGGGTCCTGCTGCTGGCTGGATCTTTGATCACCATCCGCCCGCCCACCAGCAGTGAGCTGGGGGGAGGTCCAGTGGGGGTGGGTGTATAAGGCTGGTGGTGGGGCTGGCTGCTCCCCATGCTGGTCTGTCAGCACAGCCCCTGTTGCATGCTGGCTCTTGGTCATCAGGGCCCCACACCCCCATCCCGTTTCCGGCCAGCACTGGCTGCACACTGTGATAACTGGTGAGTGTGGGAAGGTGCCAGGCTTCAGCCTCTGCTACCCAACCATCAGCCCTTTACGTGTTCCCCCCCTTGCTGTCTTCTCCTTGATTTGCCATTTCACACCCCCCAGCCCCACTGCTCCTCCATATCCCCTCCCGCCCATGCGGGGTGCATCCTGTTTCCAGCACTGTGCAGAGAACCAGCCCCTAGTTGGAGTGCTCAGCTCATCAGCAGCCTGGCCAGCAGGCTCCTTCCTTCCCCCACTGCCTCTGGCTGGGCAGGCCCCCCCAGGAAAGCCCAAGACCCTCCGGCCTGGGGTGCTGGCCAGGAGGAGCCAAGCCCTGCATGGACCAAACCCCCTACACAGAGCTGGCATGGGGAAGCCTCTCCGTCCCTCAGCTAAGCTCTGGAGTGTGTGTGTGGGAAAGCGATTTCCAGCCTGTTCACGCCCCAGACCTGCAGGCTCCACAGCAGGCCCTGCGGCAGGGGCTTAGCACCCTCTTTACCCGTTCCCCCTCCATCCCCACCCTGGGTCCTTCCCCACAGGGAGTGCAAGGCTGCTGCTCTATCCCCTAGTCACTCTGCTCTGCTGAGCCACCTCTCTGGTCGGGTTAGCTGAAGCCCCTGCAGTCAGGTTCCCTGGGCCCTGGTGCACAATGCATCCATAGGGCTTAAGCCCTCCCTGCCCACACTGTAGCTGGGGGACAGGAGGCGGCTAGGTTATGTCAGTAGCCAGCAGCAGCCTGGAGGTGTTAGCTGCCTTTCAACGCTGTGTGGGCAGGAAGGAACAAGCTGCTTCCAACCACAGGGGAGCGGGGCGGAGAGAAGAGATGAGCTCTGTGAAGACCCAGTCCAGGTCATCCCTTCCCCCCTCCTGCCCCTGTGGCTGGAAGCAGCTCCTGTCCCTTCCCTATGGCACAGTGCTGAAAGGTTGCTGCTGGACACATCCTGGTGTGAACCCTAGGAGAAATCTGGGGAGAGGAAGCATGTGACCCTGCGTGCCCCCCCATGAGTTGCCTTGGGGGATGTGGCGCCACGTACCAGGAGAGGCAGGTCCATTTTGGGGGCCCAGCGAGGCATGGAGGATGGAGAGCGCCGGGCAGGGAGGGTCGGGTCAGTCGGTCACCCCCCACCCCCGTGTGAGGGAGGTGTACATGAGTGTGTATGTGTGTTACCTCTCCCTGTGTGAACCCTAAAGCCTTAAAGATAAGAAGATAAATAACAAGAATCCAACTATGCAGTATTCAGAGGTGAAAGTAAACTGGTACGGTCTGGTACGGCGTACCGGCAAGAGCCAGTACACCGTGCCGGACCGGACTGGCTTCCCCGGCAGTGATTTAGAGGGCCAGGTTCCAGCTGCTGCAGGGAGCCCTGTGCTCTTTAAAGTGCCGCCGGGGCTCCGGCAGTGGGGCTCGTGCGGTGCTTTAAAGGGCCCGATGCAACTGCCACTGAGGGGAGCCCCAGGCCCTTTAAAGCACGGCCCAAGCCCTGCTGCTGGAGCCCCAGGGTAGCGGCGGCAGGGCTCCTGCAGTGATTTAAAGGGCCCAGAGCTCCGTGACGGCCCTTTAAAGCCCTGGGCCCTTTAATTCGCCCCTGAGTCCCGGGGCTCCCAGCCGCCTCTGCAGCTGGTAGTTCTGTGGTGATTTAAAGGTCCTGGGGCTCCTAGACACAGCTGGGGCTCCCAGACACAGCCGGAGCCCCAGGGCCCAGCTTCTTCCGGTTGAGGCCATGCCTCTTCCGGTTGAGGCCACGCCCCCGCTCAAGACTCCAGCATACCGGTAAGTCCTTTAAGTTACTTTCACCCCGGCAGTATTTCTTTTTGTTAGGGGCTCAGACATCTTGATGTTAATTTGAACATTTGTACTGCATAGTTCTGATTGCTATTGAGTTCGCTTGAATATGAGTAATTTTACCAGGTGTTCCGTATTCAGCATAGGGAAATATGATCACCCTAAATATGTAGTTCAGAGGCCTTTGTGCTGTTTATTTTATTCAATGATTTATTGCCTCATTTGTAAATTTGCTTGATAAACCAAAGCAAACACAAACAAAATACACGTAATTGTAACACAGGGTTGGCAATCTCTACTCCTCTCCATGCACACACAAATCCTACTTGCTTTACCTCACACAAATACTCCCATCAACCTCTTTGAGTCTGGTGAGAGGAGTAAGGCAAGCCGGCCCATATTAACAACACTTTTTCTGAGATTAGGCACCAATCTTGCACCATTGAAATCAGTGGAAGTTTTGCCATTAACTTTAATGTGACTATGATCTGGGCCATAAACTCAAATGGGAATGTTTTAAACACAGGCCTACATCTCATTCACCTCAATGATCTCATTGATTTCCTGCTTGTAAAGGATGGAATTCACTTCTTTGCAGAGGGGCAGCACAAAGCCTATGAATTGCTTAAGATCCATTTACGATCTCAAAATAAGGGGGTGAATTTCACTTTTTACAAGGAGGAGTTGGCGCAGAGTGCTTTAACAAAACTTAATTCTGCTATTTTAATTTTAAATTTTAGGTTTTTCTGCTTATAATTTTTAAGAAGTATTTTTAATAAAGTTCCCTAACAGAATATTAACTTAATAGTCAAATAACTAAATGACTGTTCAGTCTAGCATCATTGTTGACTAGTAACATAAGTAGTGTTTAAAGTAGTGTTTTTTATGACTAACAACTATTCTTTTATTCACAACCGGATCCAGATTCAAACCATCACCTGGTGAAAAAGAATTACACTATTTTACCTCTTATATAGAATACAGGTATAATTATAATATGTACCCCTTACACACACTTTATGAGTCAGGCTGATTCCTGGTACAACTCCAGAGTCATCACTGGAGTTACACTGGGGGTTGAATCTAGCTGAAGCTCTGCAAAAAAAGTATTTTCCAGCAGTTTTTCACTTAGTACTAACTTCAGATTTTCCCCTTATTTACTAGTTTGTGTTTTGTTTTTGGCTGTTGTGCAAAACTGGAAACCCTCTCTCCCCCACTCAGTAGACCAAAGAGAAACTGACCAAATGAAATAAATCATTACCATAATTTTAAAAGTAATATGAGCAGTATATGATTCCTGAAATAGCTTTGTTACCAGTTGCTAAGCTCTTTCATCATGAGATTTGTTATTGTTGTTGACAGATAATTTGATCCAAATGATCACTCACAGTTCCTAAATTGTACTTTGATTCTAGGTAGTTCACCAGCACGAACACCGAGTGCTTATGGCTTTGCTCAGTCACACATAGTTTATACTTTGCAAAGAATATATCTAAGAACTATGTACAGTATTGCAGTGTTGATTCATACGGCACATCAGCTGCATTAATGGTTGATATGCTAGCAGGCCGGCATGGCTTTGATATAGTCGGATGTAGGGAGAATTGCTTCTTCCAGCTCTTTGAAAGAAGGGTATTCATGTACTTATGTTGAATGTGTCTGGGGCCTTCTTTGTGAGCAAAAACTACAATTTAATTCAGGGGTGATGCTGGGAAGACATACAAGATACTACTCAGCCACCACCATTTAAGAGAAAAGTCACCAGCAGGCTAATCCCAAACAGCTCATTGCCTATCTGCTCCCTTTCCCAGGGATTTTCCTGTTTTTGCCCAATCGTGCAGCAGATGCTCTTGAGTCTCATGCACACCTGAGAATCTTTTGTGCTGGTTACTGCAATAGTTCCTCTGAAGCACCACTGTTACCAGTACAAAGGATTCTGGTATGCATTTAAGAAATGGAAGGTCCCCACTACAGATAAATCAGCCAGAAAGCAAGATACCCTTTTGGGTAAGAAATGACACGCAGGGAATGTTTGGTAGAAGGAAATGAGTAGCAAGACATGGAAGAGGTCTGTGGTTGAGGGCTAGTTTTTGCCTAGAAGGCCAACACACTAGGACCAAATCTTGTTGTATTCACTTAGGGCTAGGCTGTTGCACTTAGCCACAGTGTGTAGTAAAGGCTGATCTGGAACTGCACCATCCTAGGGGGAGCACTGAAGGTGGAGAGCAGGGATTGCATTTATGGCATCCCTATGGAAGTGCAAGGCATGGAAGCACTATTATCCCCAGTGTATAGATCGAAAATTGGCTAAATGACTTGGCCAGTGTCTCACAGAATGTCTGTCAAATGACTAACTAAATGGCAACAGAACCCAGATTCATAGATGCTCAGAAACTGCTCAGAAACTGCTGAGGCACTCAGATACTACAGTATCTAGATACATAAATACTAGAGTTGGTAACATTTTTTTTCCAGTGGAAGAGTTTTCCTTTGGAAAATGCTGATTTGATTAAATTGAAATGTTTTGTGGGAATGTATCGATTTCATTGACATTTTTGACCAAAAATTATCGAAACATTTTATTTGGGTAAAGTCAAAATCTTTAGTTTCCATATGGCCAAAGCACTTCATTTCAACATTATTGTTTCAACTTTTATGCTGTATGAAGTTCAATATAACATACTGTAATATAGTCAAAATGAAACATTTTCGTAAGATCATTTAGATATTTCTGAAATGAAAATTTTCCCACTTTGTGGAAAACGTCTTTTCATTATGATTTAGGATGAATGGAAATTTTGAAATGTCAGAATTCCTCATGGATTTAAAATTCTGAGTTTCAACCAGCTCTAATAAGTATCTACATAGCCAGAACATTCTCCTGAGTGCCAATCTAGTACCTTAATCACAGACTATCTCAGAGAAAAGTCATTACACAATACTAATGCAGCATGTAAAACTGCAATTCAACAGCAGGCTATTAAAGATACACAATGAAGATTATTATTGTTGGAAACATGGGCAGTATTGAGCAGAAAATTGTTCTGAGCTTCCTTGAAGTGTGTATTATTTAAGTATAACTGCTCATTGGAGAGAAATGAAGATTATGTTTGGAAAATAATCTACTCTTGCTGTTACTGTCATCCATTTAGGAAGAACCTCTGGTCACCTTACAGCAAATATCAAACCAATTATCTGTAAAAATGAAATAAATCAGATGGGAGTGATCATTTTGTTATTCTGCCTTCATTAGATAAATCTATGTATAAAAATAAAATCAGTGAGATTAAGAGCCCCCGTCCTGCAGCCCTTGTTTAAATGACTAATCCTTCCTCGGGTGAATAGTCTGGTTTTAAATCCCTGGAAATTAATGCCAGTTACCTTAGGCCCACTGATTTCATTTGGGAAGCTGGTTGTATGAATAAATTTTCCAGAATTACTCTCTTAAATCACACCTCTCCATGTTTTCTTTGAAGCTTAGAAAACTGGTGGCTCTGATAGCACACAATATAGTTAACTCTTCCACAAGATGCAGTAAACTTGTATGCATTAATAATCATTTATGTTAATCCAGTCCTCTTGCCAGGTTTTGGTCTTTCAAAGCTTAAAAATAATATATCAACACACACACACGCATACACATGAACCAGCAAGACATCTACATAGCAAAAACAGAGTGGAGAGACTTTTACAGAAATCCTCATCTTTCCCCCCCCCCCCCTTCCTAGTCATCCTAACTTAGAGGTAGTGGGAGGCCAGCCTGGAGTGCACAGTGCTTCAGCTGTCTCCAGCTAAAGTGCAGAACCTTGAGTACTATTATCAGCTGGCAAAGATTAGAGCAGCTCCAAGGTGCTGTATCTTTCACCTGGGCGGAAACTTGGCACAGCAAAGAATCTGGCCTATAAATCTGACCGCGGGATTTACACAGCATTTCATGTTCCTGGTGAAGGGTTTGGTGCCAAAAGCCAACAATCGGGAGCCAAGTAATGACATATTTGCTTTTTTCTTCTTTTGTTACTATATAGAATATTTATTAAGGGTGGAAACAGTTTTCATTTTGGGATGATTCCTGGTTCCATTGTATCTCCTGCACACTCAAGGTGAAAAGCTGAAAACCTGAAAATAGTGGAGTTTGTCCTTGTAAACAGGAATAAAATTAGATTTGCACAAATTTGGTGCATAGCTCATCTTAGGAACCCTCAATTCCCCTGCCTCTCCACCCCAGTAGCTAAGTTTAAAAATACATTTAGGTCCTCTAAGGTAGAAGCTGCTGTACCACTGAAAATGCATATAATTATTTGATGAAAAATGCCAAAATTTGAATATTATTCACAAAATATAATTCAACCAACTATAGGGCTGGTTGAATAAATGAAGTACTTATTCACAAATAGCACATATGTTTGGTAAAATCATGATCTGTTCACAAACAGGAATATTCAAATGAAATGAATGAAGTATCATGGTCCAACCTCTTCACTAAAGGAACACACAATAATTTACTTATAATGCACCCCTAATTATACAATTGTGGGGGTGAAATTTATTCCTCCCATAACTAGTGAACAACATATGACCTGACACAAGACCCTTGTATTGTTACCTTTGGTGGCCTAACTGCACAAACTTCTCTTAGTTCCTCTACCAATCATACTGAGCTGTTTGCCCCCACAGTACTCTATGGCAGTGAGCCCTGCCTGTTAATCATATTGATTATTACAGTGATATTTTGGTCTCCTATGCAAAATCGGAGTAAAAGGGTTTTGTGTGTGGGGAACTTAAAAGATTTTGTGAGGGATCAGGTCCTTCTCCCTGTAAACCAAGGCAAAGAGAGGAGAACCTTGCAGCTTGGCCACAGGAGCTACTAAAGCCCATGGCCTGCAGTGGCAGCTGTGGCTTACTGCATTACATGCAGGTAGCGCAAGGTCACATCTTGCCACTTTCATCGGTGTTGAGAGAGCTGCTCAGTATTCATCTCTGTGTCCATCAGAGACTCCCTGTGTGGCCTCCCTGTTTCCTGACCTCATGCACAATGGAAATGAAGTAGCGCTGTTGATTAATCGCGGTTAACTCAAAAAAATTAATCCTGATTAATCGCAGTTTTAATCGCACTGTTAAACAATAAAATACCAATTTAAATTTATTAAATATTTTGGATGTTTTTCAATATTTTCATATATATTGTATTCTGTAATTGAAATCAAAGTTTATATTATTTTTCATTATAAATATTTGCACTGTAAAAATGATAAACAAAAGAAATAGTATTTTTCAATTCACCTTATCCAAGTACTGAGGTGCAATCTCTTTGTTGTGAAAGTGCAACTTACAAATGTAAAGATTTTTTTGTTGTTATATAACTGCACTCAAAACCAAAACAAGGTAAAACTTCAGAGCCTACAAGTCCACTCAGTCCTACTTCTTGTTCAGCCAATCACTAAGACAAACAAGTTATTTTACATTTACAGGAGGTAAAGCTGCACTCTTCTTATTTACAGTGTCACCAGAAAGTGAGAAAAGGCATTTGCATGGCACTTTTGTAGCTGGCATTGAAAGATGTTTACGTGCCAGACGTGCTAAACATTCATATGCCCCTTCATGCTTCGGCCACCATTCCAGAGGACATGCTTCCATGCTGATGACGCTCGTTTAAAAAAATAATGCATTAATTAAACTTGTGACTAAACTCCTTGGGGGAGAATTGTATGCCCCCTTCTCTGTTTTATCCACCTTCTGCCATATATTTCATGTTATAACAGTCTCAGATGATGACTCAGCACATGTTGTTCATTTTAAGAACACTTTCACTGCAGATTTGACAAAATGCAAAGAAGGTACCAGTGTGAGATTTCTAAAGAAAGCTACAGCACTCGACCCAAGGTTTAAGAATCTGAAGTGCCTTCCAAAATCTGAGCGGGACGAGGTGTAGAGCACGCTTTCAGAAATCACTGAAGAGCAACACTCCGATGCCAAAACTACAGAACCTGAACCACCAAAAAAAGGAAAATCAACTTACTGCTGGTGGCGTCTGACTCAAATAATGAAAATGAACATGTGTTGGTCTGCACTGCTTTCGATTGTTATCGAGCAGAAACCGTCATCAGCATGGACGCATGTCCCTTGGAATGGTGGTTGAAGCATGAAGGGACATATGAAATTTTAACGCATTGGGCATGTAACTATCTTGCTATGCTGGCTACTACAGTGCCATGAGAACACCTGTTCTCACTTTCAGGTGACATTGTAAACAAGAAGAGGGCAGCATTATCTCCTGCAAATGTAAACAAATTTGTTTGTCTGAGTGATTGGCTCAACAAGAATTAGGACTGAGTGGACTTGCAGGATCTAAAATTTTACATTGTTTTATTTTTCAATGCAGTTTTTTTTAACTTAATTCTACATTTGTAAGTTCAAATTTCATGATAAAGAGATTGCACTACAGTACTTGTATTAGATGAATTGAAAAATAATATTTCTTTTGTTTTTTTTACAGTGCAAATACTTGTAATCAAAAATAAATATAAAGTGAGCACTGTACTTTGTATTATGTGTTGTAATTGAAACCAATATATTTGAAAATGTAGAAAACATCCAAAATATTTAAATAACCTGGTCTTCTATTATTGTTTAACAGTGCAATTAATCACGCAATTAATTTTTTTAATCACATGATTAATTGTGATTACATTTTTAATCGCTTGACAGCCCTAAAATGAAGCATTTCTGCTAAAATTAATCCCTTCTTGTATTGTAAGATGGGGTAAAGAGGAGAACTTGGCTGGCCTTTTCTGTATTTCTGATCCTTACTTGTCTTTCCAACCTGCCAAAAATAGTTCTAGTCTTTAGAGTCTTTCTCCCATGGAAGCCCTTCCTGCTATTAATTCTGTTTTTCAGAGGACTGTCAATATTTCTGCTATGTCTTATTTGAGATGAGATTGTCATGTGTGAATTTACTGTTCAGCATAAGGACATACCATTGATTTATATGTAATGTCTCAATTCTCTATCCCTTCCTTAACACAGCCCAACAGCTTAGTTACTCTGACTGCTTAAGCAAACTTAATAGCTTAGTTACTCTGACTGCTTAAGCAAACTGGGCTGTCCACAATGACACCTAGAGCTTTTCCTCAAATGTTACAAATACTTCAGAACTGATCACAATGTGTATGGATAGTTTCAGCTGTTCCTTGCACTTTCACTCGTATAAATTGAATTTCAGCCGTAGGTGTGCCATGCCATCATCTAGTTTTGTTCAGTCCCTTTGGTGTGTGCCTTGCAATCCTTCCTTTATTGACTAATTACATCGTTTTGTGTTGCCAGCAGATTTTCAACCCTTCTTCGAGGTTGCTAGTAAATAAATTGAAGAACACTAGTCAGTGCTGGTTTTGGGCTACACCACTACCAGCCTCTTGCTATAGAACAGGCCATTTATTCCTAATCTACGCTTTCTATCTCTCAGCTAGTTTTTAATCCATGATTGAGAATTACATCTTACCCCGTGGGTACGAAATTGGCTGAACAGCATCTCACTGTTACCTTGTGCTCTCCTCACATCTGTTCATTGTACCCACCTGTTGTCTCTTTTGGACAGAGGCTATCTTTTTGTTGTGTATGTTTACAGAACCTAGCACAATAGGGCCTCAAACATTAACTGGGCCTGTAAAGGCTACCGCAATACAAGTAAATAAACATATGAATAGTCATACTAATTCTGAGGGACTTTATATCACCAGCCCTTAGACTTTCAAAGTCAATTATATCCAATGGTTCTTCTTTCTCATTCAGTGAATTATGACAGGTTAGAGAGATACCATTTAGCTTAGCAGAAGTTGTGCTGGTTTTTCCCCATTATAGTCGTTGAGGTGCCTTCTAACTCTAATGATTTTTGTCAACTATGTTCCCTAGCACTGAAATGCTGCTCTCCAGTCCATACTTCTCAGGATCCCCTTTATTATTGTTTTCAAAGGTGGGCTGTCTCAGGGTGCCTCTGTTACTACCCAGTGAACCTCTTTGCCTAGCTAGCTCTGGTAGTTTCACAGCCAGCCATACACACTGGGCTGCTTATCTTATACCAAGGTGTGTATTTACTCCTCTCTTACATAGTAATACCATGCAATGCAGTCTTACAGCCAGGGAAGGCTTCCCTGCAGCGCATGCAAACTGTTTGCTTCCTTCTGACCTCCTCCTGAGCTGCCCCTTGCTTCCTGTTTCCTCCCCCTATGTTCTCTCCAATTACCTTGCTAGCCCAGTGCTCACAATGCCCTCCAGAAAGTGTATAATTGCCCTCAGCTGGACCTGCAGCCTTCTCCATATTGTCAGTGTTCAGCGTGCTGCTGATAGCACTCTGTCACGTGGGAACAAAGTTCTATTCACTTCTCTGTATAGCAGCCATTTTTGTCTGCTTTTAAAGGAGACTAAGGGAGTTAGGTGCCCAACTCCTGTTAAAATTCAGTGGAATATCAGCATCCCTGGGGTTCGTTTGAAAAGCCCAGCCTGTAATGATAAACTACATAGCTTTTGTTAGCATCCCAGGTGCATGTCCATTCACCGAGAGCTCTCCTCAACAGCCTGCAAGTATCCCATGTGGAACAAAACTGTACAGGTGATGTGGATGCTCAGCTCAAGATCCTTGTACCCTATTCCTCAGAGCCACACTGGAATCAGACCCACATTGCTTTCACTATTATTTATTTGTCCTCTGGTAGCACCTAAAGCCCCAGTCCTGGACCATGGCCCCATTGAGCTAGGTGCTATACAAACACAGAACAAAAAGCTAGTTCTCATCAAGCCTTCTGCACCTGTGGAAGGGACTAAGGAGGGAAGGCAAGTTCTGGCCAAAGTTGATGTTCTGTTCAGTTATCACCTAGCTTCACTCAGACTGAATTTGCATGGTGAAATGATATATTTTTAGCCTGACTGAACACCTGCACCTTGCCATTTAACCACACAGGCTTTTTTGTTTAGTTCACTTTTTTGCTTCCTTTTTGTGTTGTGGGCTACACAGACCTTCTGTCTCGCCACTAAGATATTCTCAAACAGCCTCTATACTGCTTCTATGAATTTTAATTTCCTAATTTTCCCCTTCAGGCTGTTAATAACTAACTTCCTATTTTAAAAAAAATCACCATTTTGAAATTGAGTGCCATGGTAGTATTCCTTGGTATGATCCCCCTGTGAGGATGTGGGACTTAATTACTGTATATTATGGTCAGTCTTAGTGGCTCAAACACACTTGCTTCTTAAAATTCAGCTGTAAGTCAAGTTTCTCCCCTTTAAACGCTCACACAAACTATTGGTTATGGTAGTAAGAAATTGTTTTCCAAGTCATGCCCTCATGTGACATTGTTTACTCAGTATTTGGGTAGCTGAAATTACACATTACCATTCTACTAGCTTCTATTGCCTTTCTAATCTCACATACATTTCTGGACCATATCCTAAGACATTGGTTCTCAAACTTTTGTACTGGTGACCCCTTTCACATAGCAAGCCTCTCAGTGTGCCCCCCACCTCTTTATACATTAAAAACACTTTTTAATATATTTAACACCATTAGAAATGCTGAGGCAAAGTGGGATTAGGGGTGGATGCTGATGGCTTGCGACCCTCCCATATAAGAACCTCATGACCCCCTGAGGGATCCTGACCCCCCAGTTGAGAACCCCTGTCCTAAGCTTTCACTAGGGTCCCTTTGCATTGTAGAACCTATAAAAGGAACATCATACCAGTTCCAAATGGGCAGGTGAAGATTCCCTTTACTTCATACACTCTCCTCCACTTTTGTATCATGTTGTGGGTGGAACCACAACATGATGCCCTGTGGCAAACCTGAACCCGTGGAACATCCTTTAGGGCAGTGTTCCTCCACCTTTTTGATACCAGGGACTGGCTTGTTGCCTTCCTAAACTGTGCCAGGGAGATCTCAGGGGCCATGCCAGTCCATGGATCGGTTGTTGAGAAACACTGCTCTAGAGAAAAGGAGTACTTGTGGCACCTTAGAGACTAACCAATTTATTTGAGCATAAGCTTTCGTGAGCTACAGCTCACTTCATCGGATGTAGTGAGCTGTAGCTCACAAAAGCTTATGCTCAAATAAATTGGTTAGTCTCTAAGGTGCCACAAGTACTCCTTTTCTTTTTGCGAATACAGACTAACACGGCTGTTACTCTGAAACTGCTCTAGAGGACTCTACTGGCTAGTATAAGTTAGAGCAGCCCTTAGGTTGCTCTAATTTATGTCCAGGGCAGGTTCAGCCCCAAGGTCAAGGACAAGGATGATGATGGCTTACCACGGCTTTTGCTTTCCCCCATAGTTGTTCCCTTTGACTTCATCTTTGTTCTTATTGAGAGCCCCATGTGCATCCTAATTTTAATAAACTCAGATTTGTATTCCTGCTGAATCTACCTCCTAAGTATTCTTCTCTACACAGAAAACCTATTCTTCCTAAGACACTCTCTCTATATCCCATAGATTCTTTAATACGTAGTAATACTTCTCTTCCTCTTCTACCAAAACCATTTTTCTAGTATAAATTGCAGCCAGAAATCATGGTATAATGCAGTTCATTCTCATCTAACCAGTACGTGAAAGCCAACCTATTTGTGTTTTCAAGCTTCCTGCATTGGTACAGAGGCATTTGTAGTCTTTATGTGTAATGATGCACTCATCTATATGTAATCCTTTGCACTGGGATGCCTATATTGGATTTCTCTGCCTTTCTTCTGGTGCAACCTAAATTAGAGCATGCCCTCTGATGCCTCAGATGTGAAATGTGAAGGAGAGCAAGGAAGACTACAACAAGGTGGAAAAGCTCAGGAGTTACCCTCTATTTTGGGACCCAGAAGAGGCTCCTCTGTAGCCATGCCACACATTGGAGGAGCTCAGCAATTTGGAGGAGGGAAATTCAAAGGGGTGGCTGGGCAGTAGTCGTTGTTGGTGGCAGGCTTCCCTCTGAACTGGGTTGCTATTCATGCAGATATCTGTCTTGAAGTTAATGCTGATCCTAGCAGCTGTAACTTCTACTCCATTGCACTTCCTTTTTGTCTGAGAGGGCCATTCCACAGTATTCATACAATATTTAAAACCAGAGTGAAATCAGGTTTGGATAGGATACATTTGGATACCCCTCTTGATAAGCTCTGTGATGCTTAGCTCACCCAAACAGAACCTTGGAATCTCTTGAGCTTGAGAGACACACAGAACTAATAGGGACAGTCTTTGTCTTAAACCTTTAGAAATATGCTTAGCTGACAACAATACTGGCCTAAACAAACTGTTCCAGAGATTACAGTACCTAGTTGCACAGCTAATGGGAAATTTCTGTGTAACCTAGTTCTGACAGAGAAACAAACAGGCTCCCAAGGATTAATTTACATTTGACATTGCTTGCATAAAAGAAGGGAGTCTTTGTAATAATTAGCCAATGAGAGTAAGAATTTAGGCAATGGAAGAAAATGAATAGCTGATTACAAAAATAGCACATGCTCAGTAATCATAGTGAAGTTACAGTAGCAACAAAATGTTTTTCTAACTTAGATACACCTGAAAAATTATTCTTCAGCAATGGCAGCATATTATTGTACATATCTGCTCACTATGATCCTCATTCTTGTCCCGCATTTTTAGATCCTCCCTGCCCCTCCCCCAAAACCCAACAATGGGCATGCCATATGTCTGCCTTCCTGTGGGGAACAAATAGTGGAGCGAATATATAGAGGGAATCCACAACATACTGTTGTGATGTTCCCCTGATGTTATCTGGACCAGTGATCTGTTAGGTCACTCCAATCCTTGGCTCTGGGAGCCAGCCTTACCCTGCTCTGCTGTGAGAACCCCCACTCCTGGGCTGTTCCCGCACACCCTCTGGCATGTAAACTGCTTGGATTGTGCAACCAAATGACACTAGTCAATATCTCCAGTCCCAGACACAACCCTAGGAACCACTGTCTTGCAGTGTCCAGTTATGTACGCTGGATGCTGCAAGCTTATATGAGTTCGTCAATTTAACAAAGAAATTGATATGTACCAGGCTTGTTATCCCAAGGGGAGTCTCTGACACGCTTCAAACCATCGCACTGCTTCAAGTAGAATAAACAAACACATTTATTAACTACAAAAGATAGATTTTAAGTGATTATAAGTCAAAGCACAGCAAGTCGGATTTGGTCAAATGAAATAAAAGCAAAACGCATTCTAAGCTGATCTTAAAACTTTCAGTGCCCTTACAAACTTAGATGCTTCTCACCACAGGCTGGCTGTTGCCCTTCAGCCAGGCTCTCCCCTTTGATCAGCGCTTCAGTCACTTGGTGATGATGTCTGTAGATGGTGGTGGAAGAGAGAGGAGGAACATGGCAAACATTTCTCCTTTTTATCATGTTCTTTCTTCCCTCTTGGCTTTGTCCCCCCCGCCCCTTCAGGGTCAGGTGAGCATTACCTCATCATAGTCCCTGACTGACCAAGGGAAGGGGGATAACTCACTCAAGAGTCCAACAGATCCTTTGTTGCTGCCTATTCTAGTGTCCTTTGTTCCTGTGAGGCTGGGTTGGGTTTTTCCCATACATGCCCTGATGAGGTGTGAACTGCCCCTCTGTTTCTGGAGAGTTTTGCCTGGGCTTGTTTTAAACCACAAGGACACATTTTCAGCCTCATAACTATATACATGAAATTAAAACCTATAACATTACTATAACAACAATGCTCAGTGCATCATAAGCCTTCCAAAGACAGGACAAATTTTGCATTGGATACCACACAATCATTTTATAAGGATGAACATGGAGATGCAGGGGGTTCCCCCAGGCACAGAGTGTCACAACTGTGAAGTTTAAATCCCCAGCCATATTCTTCACAGAAGTGTGGAGAAGAGCTCAGTGTGAGAAGAGCACAACTGGGAGGCTCATGAGCAGAGCTAATCCTCAGGACCACATCACCATGTTAAAGGGGTGCCATGGGCCATGGCTGCTAGCTGGACTGGGGGAAGTGGCTACAGCCAGGTTGTGCAGGTGCTTCATGCTGCATTCTGTTCTCTCAACCAATGTGCTGTTGCCTTGTGCAGACTTTTTCTGTCAGGGCCCAGTCCTGCTGCCACTGAAGTCAATAGACGTTTGCCTTTGAGGGAGCATGAGCTGGCCTGTAATTGCCTTTCCAGTCCCAGCTGCTTAGTTTACTATTAAAACTGTCATTTGACTAGTGCAGAAGGAATGGTTCTTTATGTTTGTCCAAATACTAAATGAGGATTTCATAATTCCTCTTATAACAGTTAAAGAAAGTAAAAAAAAAAATATAATACTTTTTAATGTAGAAAAACTGGGCAAATTATTCCCTATTGTGTAAATGAATAACATACTTGTAGTCAGGGCTGGATTAAGGCTAAATGGGGTTTAGATCCACCAAACCTTTGTGTGTCTATCTCCCTAGACAGATGGCTTGCTCAGCCTCCCCTTCCCAAACAGACTCTTCCTCCCAAGTGTGAGCCTGTTCCCTTCCTCAGAAGGGAAACAGACCAACTCACCCTAATAGGTAACTGGCTCCCATTTGCCCACCACAACCACTGAGCACAGATCTCAAAGGTCCTACACCAATCTGTACTGTTAATCAGATGTGTCATCATAAATAATGAACTGTGATTTATTCCATAGGGAGCTTTTCCATACGGCATCTCAGGAGGGGTCTGTCACTCAGATGACAGTTGGATATGGGAATGTGGCAGTAAAGGACAGGGCTAATAGTGAGTCAAGTCAGACATAGCTTAGAAGACTAGGTAACATTGCAATCCAGAGTTTGCACTGCTGGATGTCTGCAGCCAGGTACCTGATATAGCACTTCCTGACTAGGTTTCTCGATGTGTAAGAATAAGACTGGCTGACATCAGAGCTTAACTGATCGCTTTTGTTCTCTGTGAATTCATGACCCCTTTGAGCTGCACAGAACAGCCATTGACCTAGTCAGGAGTGAACTTTTACAAGATTCTGTGACTCTGTTTGTTATGGAGAGAAGCTGACTGCCAGAACTAATAAACCTATCAGCAGTACTGAGAATGCCTCTGATTCCATGTCAGGCTCCAGCACCCTAGGGCCCCATCTTTTCATTCAGACATAAAAGATCTTGCTCTGGTGGCCTGGAAACAGAAAAGCATGGTTTTCTAAATCAGGGTTGGTCACTCATTCTAAAGTTGCAGGTACATTATTAACATAGGGCCTGAAGCTCAGGTCCTTACTGAGTTTGTATTCAGTCCTTACTTACTGATGCAAATCACAAGTTAATGTCAGAGGGGATTTTGTCTGAGTAAAACCATAAGGACTGAGATCAGTGTGTGTTTGGCTTAAGGAAGAATGGAGCAAAAACTAAGTAAGGTCCTTAGGATTCAGAGTAACAGCCGTGTTAGTCTGTATTCGCAAAAAGAAAAGGAGTACTTGTGGCACCTTAGAGACTAACCAATTTATTTGAGCATGAGCTTTCGTGAGCTATAGCTCACTTCATCGGATGCATACCGTGGAAACTGCAGCAGACTTTATATATACACAGAGAATATGAAACAATACCTTCTCCCACCCCACTGTCCTGCTGGTAATAGCTTATCTAAAGTGATCAACAGGTTAGGCCATTTCCAGCACAAATCCAGGTTTTCTCACCCTCCACCCCCCCACACAAATTCACTCTCCTGCTGGTGATAGCCCATCCAAAGAGACAACTCTTTACACAATGTGCATGATAATCAAGTTAGGCCATTTCCTGCACAAATCCAGGTTCTCTCACTCCCTCACCCCCCTCCAAAAACCCACCCCCATACACACACAAACTCACTCTCCTGCTGGTAATAGCTCATCCAAACTGACCACTCTCCAAGTTTAAATCCAAGTTAAACCAGAACATCGGGGGGGGGGGGGAGGGGAATTAAAAACAAGAGGAAATAGGCTACAGAAAGAAATATTTCTCCTAGGCTCAATCTAGTATCTGAGTTTCTTAGTGATACTTAAGAAGAAACTTCTCTCTAACTTATGGCAGAACAAGTCAATTTCATCAGTGCAGTGTTATTTATTTACCATTTTTAAAGTTTCAGTTCACTTTGAAAGGAACTTGCTACTAACTTGCCACTCATCCAGCTACAATAAAATCCTCTGAATTATTATTTTCTCCTCCAAGGAAAATAAGTTCTTCTTTGACAGCTAAGGACCTTTTCCTAGTTTTATAAATAGTTTATGAAAATACTTCTCATTGTGCATCCGAATGGCAGAGTAGCAGAGTAGCTGACTCTTTCTGGCTCAATAAAAACATCATAACCAGTGAAAATCAAAACTTTAACGGAGTAAATTGTACAGAACCTTTCCTGTTGTACTGACAGTCTCAGCTTGTTTTTCCTCTGAATGATGGATGCTTTAAAACCACATAATGATAAACTGCCAGTACAGTCTAGTGATTTTAGTCTATTATTTTACCAGATCTGTGGTTATAGTCATATCAGTCTGGGGTATCACCAGTATGTGTTCTTTATATGACTGCCTCACATTAGAGTAAAATGAAGGTTAGCAGAATATTGTGCATTAGTCTGATAAGGATCAAAATGTTAGCATCACTCTCAGAATAGTGAATATAAATTGGTGCATGTTGGATGGAAAGTGAAGCTATGAAATGTACAGTTACAAAGGCATCATATATTTGTATTATAAAAATCTTCAGAAGTGTTGGGATCAGTTCTTCAAGGTGGACATCCAACTCCCATGAATATTAACAGGAATTGTATGTTCTATCAATTGGGGAATGTAATCCTCAGAGTTCAAATTGTATAATCTCTGTTGGTAGATGGGTTTTCTTTTTTTTTTGCCATCAGTAGTTGTTTTTATTTTTGTATCTCATGTTGTTACCTGACTTTTGTATGCCTAACCATATTACAAATAAAACAACTAACAAACAAAAGAACACACACACACACAAAGAGTAAAAAATAAATGGTAGTTTGAAAACAATGCTTTCCTAAGAGCAGAATTGTTTTTCCACTTGTTTTCTGATGTCTCCCTTTCTTGGTTCCCCCTTGGTGTACCTATCTATTTACTTATATGGCCTCCATCAATTTAGCCTCTGAGTGATTCCCAAGTATATAAGACTAGAAGGAAGAGGTACAGTTTTGAACTCTCTTTCTTCCTCCCCTCCTGGAGGAGAATTAGCTTGATTAGTTTTTTAATGAAGCTATCCATCGGTTTATTTGTTTAAATGTGCATGTATAAAGTCATCAGTGCTAGAGCGAATGCAGTGAGGCATGGGGTCATTCTTATAGTATGATTTGTGGTCATTTCCCATTATGTTGCCTGTCTAATTCAGACTGTAAACTCCTGAGGACAAGGCCTTTGTCTCCTTCTTGTCTGTGAAGTGCCATGCACAATGTCTCCTGGAGCTCTTCCAGCAGGCACTGGGAACATTCTCACTGTAACCCCATTAGGAGCATGCACTGTGTGTTTACCTGAGGGGGTGGCACTGTCCCCCCATATTTTTCCTGCCACTCTCAGCTATGTAGTGGTCACTAGCAGAGAATAGCGCATGTGCTCAGGAGAATGCAGAGCCTCCCACTGTAGCTGGAGCGTGAGGGAGGGAAGGCTCCTTGCACATGCGAAAACCAGGCCCAATTTGTCCCTAACTAATGCTCATATGCGCCCATCTCTCATCACAGTTAAATTCAGGAGTCTTTTAATTCAACCCATCCTATTCCGCCCCTCTCTTATTCCCCATCTGCATCCATTTTTATCTCCTAGTAGTAACTGTCATCTCAGTGCTTTGTTTCTGCACCCACAAGGTGGCTCAAGCAACCCTCTGAAGCCAAGGGACAGAACCAGATACACAGAGTCCTGCACAGATACAAAATTTGTATCCTCATCTGATCGATGATCCACAAAAATGGTCTGTGGATGTGGATATCCACTACAGAGCTCTACAGCTACAAGAACACAAGAGCACTTGTCCTCCTCTGATGTGGACCGTAATCATCCTGATCTCCACCAGGTCACTGCAGCAGCAAGGTGCACTTCACAGCACAAATCCCCACCAGGGCTTCTGTTGCACAGGACGCACTTCACAGTATTTCTGCTCCTCCTTGTAGACTGGCCACAGCAAAATTTGACCACTAATGATTTTCTTAATAACGGAGCTACAGTTATCAGTCTTGTTACACCGAGATTGGGGCCCCATTGTACTAGACAACGTACAAACTTGTAGTAGACAGTCTCTGCCTTGAAGAGCTTACAGTCTAAATAGATAGGCAAGACACAGTGGGGAAGGCACAGAGAAGTGCAGTAATTTGCTCCCCAGTACACAGCAGGTCAGCTTCAGAAATAGAATCCAGGTCTCCTATACCCCAGTCTAGGGCCCTAGCTACTAGTCCAGTCTGCCTCTCAACAAGTAAAGGATGCTGATGTTGTGCTATATGGGGCTGGTACATTCTTCCCCCTCATTGAGGAAAATCTCAAGTCATGCATTTTCCTTTTAGAACTTCAGAAAACAACATGTTGCAACGTTGCTGTCGGAATGCAAAAAAAGTCAGATTACAAATGTTACCTCTTTGAACGTAACAACACATTGAATGTCATGGTGGCTTTAGCTCAGATCTGCCTGTTGACTTAGTCAAAGTAATGGGCTCTCTAAACGTTCAAGACCATTGTTACGGTCACAGAAAGAAAGGTTTATGCTGACATTTAAAATAATAGCAGTGATATGGGGTATTGTTTTCTGCAGTACCAAGGACATTACCATCACAATTACAGTCACTGGAATGTTATTCTTTTTTGGGTGTCTGTACAGACCTGTTTGTAGGAAGTAGATTTTTCCTTGTTAATTTCAAGGTTTGTCATGTTCATGAGGCTGCGTGAGCCCCCTCTAGTGGCTAACATAATATCTGCTAATCCAGTCTAGCGTTTTGGACAAATAGTCTGACTTAAGGTATAGCATTGCCTTCTAAACTAATTGGGTTGTATTAGTTCAAATTTTTCCTAGAGACAGTATTAGTAACTAAATTGTCCTTATTTGATCTTTTGTTTCGCTTTTTATAGAATCATTTAATATTAAAAAGTGAAAATGGAAATAAAGGTCATTTTGTGAAAGTTTCAAACTTATGAAAAAAACAAAGTTACCAAAGGACACATTTAAATAGTAAACTTAAACAAGATGATTTGCTCCTTCACACTGATTTGGTTCCAAGTAAGGTTTTATGAATGCAGGACGTACAGGGACACAACTTAGTTCTGTGTCTTGTTTTAGCTGGTAATTTATTTGCCTATAACTTCTGTAGCTATGGGTAAGTACCTTTTATATTAGCACTTCTAGATGCAACTGGACTTTCTAACGAAACTTAGCTTGGAGTTTTCTTTATCATGTCAAATATTTGTGTTCGGAATGAACAAAATGATCTAATATGCTAATTTTAAACAGTACATTTAAAGATTCTTTATTGAATGTTTCTGAAAGAATGATAATCAGATTTGTATGTTTGGTTTCTATCTGAGCTGAAATAAGGGATGAGGCAGCAGTCTGAGGGCCTGATCATGGGAGATGCTCAGCAATCTGAGCAAACTCGCTGGGAGTGGAGAGCAGTCATCCCTGCTTCGGGGTGCCAGGCAGAAATAGTAAGACAGAGAAAAACTCTATTTTAAAGACTATTTTTTGAGAAACTGGGAAAAATGCTAGATAAACAGGTGACATTTTCACTTCTCAGACACGTAACAGTGCAAAATATCGATCACTCGATTTTACAGCAGGGAATTAAATTTAGTTTTTTGTTGCTGTTTTATCTGCATGGAATGTGCCAGGTCTGCTCCTAGATAAACTTAAAAGCAGACATGCTTGAGTGGGGGAAACCTCTGCAATGCTATGGGCCACAGCCAAGGAGATAACATGTTATCATTAGTGCTGGAAACAGTCAGCTGTTTGAAATACATATTGCCATTGACTATATAAAGCTGTCAGTCTTCCCCTTTCTTTCTTTTCATTAACAGATTGCTTCTATGACAGGGATTCCCAATGCTTGCTGGGCAGCTGTACCAGTTTGCCAGAATAAGACCTCCCTTTTACCAGCCAGTGACTATTGCTTCCTGTTTACATGTGCAGCAACTAATTCAAGCCCTGATTTCACAAGCTTTTACTGGCGCTTTGGGGGGAAAAAGGCAGCATAATACACACTTATTATCCACCAATACCTTCATCTCTCGCATCTGCAAGCTGCCTGTCTCCACTTCTCCCCAGCCATGCTACCTGTGTTTACCTTTTCCCCATTTAACCTTTTCCCAACCCATTACGTTCAATGAGCATGGGGCGGAGGAGGGATTGTTGTTCAGTGATGAGGTCCCAGTAGTTCACCATTGCAGTGGTAGTTCATGAGACATGTACTATCAAGAAGGCACAGCCAGCCAATTAAAAGAACGTTAGGAAAATTTATGTCCACAGCTATATTCTAATGTGGCATATATGAATTTGAGGTTTGGAAGAGAGCTAGCTGGCAGTGAGAGGTAATGTCGATGGCTTGAGTTTACAGAGTTTATATCAGTGCCTCAAAATGAGGGAGTACACCATATGTAATGCACTGCTCCCACATTGATTCATGCCTTTGTCATGGATACTTGAGAGCTGAATGCAAGGCATCCTTTCTGTGGTTAAAATAGGAGGGTAGGCTATCAACAGTACCTTCTTTCTTACTGGACTTATAATGGTCATCATGGGATTCCATCTTCTATAATATGTGCTGGCTTTGTTAGCTAAAATCACCTTCCTGTTTTTCAGGTACACAGAAACTTTTACCTACTGGTGACATTCTCTGTATCGTTTTGTTTTAGCTCCATCTAATCCACTGGAACTCTACACGGTACAGCAGTATTGATGAAGCAGTGGGGAAGAAGCATGGTATAGCTATCATTGCTCTGTTCGTCCAGGTAAATATTTTACTGTGGTGATCACATGTTATCATTTGGCTCCTGTAAAAGAGTCCCCTTCTACTTTCTACCGTTAGTGATTTCAGAAAACAAAAGAAATCGACAGCTGCTTATATTCTATTACAACCAATGTTCCCTCTAATTTTTGACAGGCCGTGTGCGCAAAACATTTCTTCTGTGCAAGTTTTTGACAGGCTGTGTGTGTAAAAAATTGCTTCTGTGTAAATTTTTGTGCAAGCGGTGTTTTGCCATGTGCGCGGGGTTTAGGATCTGTGTGCGTGAGCACACACGCACAGCTTAAAGAGAACAGTGATTACAACAAGTGTTTGTCTACATGTATCTTCAGTGTATATGGTAACTAAAATGATATTTGATTAAAAGCAACATATTTAAAATAATGTAACTAAAGAATGGAAAACATGCCATCTAACCGCCTTGTCCTGCAGCCTTGTCATGGCATATAAGCTAAACAGCGGTGGGCTGGGTAGGTACTTGGATGACATACCTTTAAAGGTTTCAGAGTAACAGCCGTGTTAGTCTGTATTCGGAAAAAGAAAAGGAGGACTTGTGGCACCTTAGAGACTCACCAATTTATTTGAGCATAAGCTTTCGTGAGCTACAGCTCACTTCATCGGATGAAGAACAAAGAACACCTAGGTGGCAGCAGGAAGTGGTGTTGGAAATCTTACTCAGTCAGTGCTGAACACTAGCATGCTAGGTGGCACTGTGCTGCTGCAGGTGCTGTATAAAAACTGAAGTGCTGACCACATCTTTGCTCGTTAAAAGTCCCACAGCACTCTTAATATGAAATAGGCTGTTAGCGCTGATGTTCTGGCCAGACTTCTGCTTGGGTAATTACATCCAGGCTCCATCAATTCACCCTGAAGTTTCGATTGGAAAAGGAAATTCTTAAGTTTCTTCTCCTAAACTGTTGTGTACTGCGGCATGGTGCTACCTGTAAATGGTGGCAGTACAACACAGGTCTCTGCTGGGACAGGTGTGGAATCACACCCCTCCAGTGGGAACAGAAGGAGGTAGTGTGCCTCTGGATACAACACCTCCTAGATCTCTCAGGGACCAAGTCCACTTAAAGTTTGCTCCCTTCCACTCTTGGTCAGTCCTGTTATTCAGGTCCTGGGAGATACGTGGACAGGAGGAGTGTTGTGTGGATAAGTCTCCACTTAGTTTAGCACAGGCCAGTGCTGCCAATAGGGGTAACCCCGTAGAGAGTTTGTGCTAGACCCAAGGACACCACCATAGTGTGGCCTCTGCATAGGAGCATAAGGTGGGGAGAGACTTTTGGACTGGGAGATGCTGGGTGATGGTGGTCATGGGGCAGCCCTTCCTGAAAAGTCAAAAATAAAGGGGCTGTGTGGCCTGTTGGTGACCCTGGGAGTTAATTGTGGGATCATGTGATCTCCTGACTCTAAGTGACACTGAAGTGGCTTCAAGAGCTGTGAACCCTATGAACAAAGCCAACCAGTTTTGATTCCCAAAACCCCTGTGAACCCAAAGCATTGATTTCACACAGCCCTAGTCATGACAAGCAGTGAACAGTTCCATTTAAGGAGGTTCAAGGAAAAGAGTTATGATTTATGTTTTGATCAAATGGATTCCCTTTCACAGTTGTACTGTTAATTAGTCATATTCCATAATGAGCTTCTGAGCACCTCTGAGATTTACCTCTGTTTGAATGTAAAGGTACATTGGTTACAGACTCAGTGTTGAGATAGAATTGTTAAACAGTAATGCTAGAAATTCTCAGTTCTCTCAACTTCTTATCCTACAGGCTTATGTCAAAACTGCTTATGTAAGTCACCCTCTAATTCCAGCAGAGATAACCTTGGAGTCACTTACAGAGTTACATACCATTCTTAAATAAATCTTTGAAACTTAACCAGTATCTTTTTTTCTACTTCTGTCTCTTGCCTTAAGCATTCCATGATGTTTTCTTATTAGCCAAGAAAGGCTCCACATAATTAAAAATTGTCTAAAGAAACATCATAATTTGCTTTATGCTACTTATTAATGGTCCAGTGAGAAAATTAAGTCACATTTTCTTTTCACTTCTGTTAAAGGCAGAAAGAGTGATTTTTTTTCAGCCCCTGCTGTTTATAATCGCTTCTTGGAGGTTTCTAACTCCTACTGAAATTTTTTTCCTCCTAAAAACCTATATGCGCAAACACATGCCCGAGCACCCCCAAGACCACTAGTCAGTTGGAAATGTTGGGTGCATTTTTAAAATAACCTATTCCTGCCTTGGTGCAAGTTCCCCCTGCACTCCAGTTCCTCCCATCCACAGGCATTGATAAACATTTGGCAGATTAGAAAAAAAGTCAAATTTTAGTTCTTTCAATCTTGTCAACATTCTTATGAATGTAAAAACACCGCAGGGGCTTGTTCTGCTCTCACAATGCATGGTGTAAGTTAGGAATAACTCAGCTGAAATCATGATGCATGGTGACATCAAAATCAAGCCCAGAAAGTTTTATGAGTTCCTGATTTTTAGGGAGGGATTTTCAAAATCACCTACTTAAGAGCACGAGTCCCACTAAAAGTCAATGGGTCCTGTGCTCCTAGATCACTTACGTGCTTTTGAAAATGCTCCCCGTATTTTATTCTATTGCCCTTGTTATACAGGAGGTCTGACTAGATGATCACAATAGTCCCTTTTGGTCCTAGGAAACTGTAAATCTATTATTCTATTCTGTATAGACTTAGATAGACTCTGTATAGACCCTCACCATCTTAGTATCTTCCAATAAGGCATTAAGCAATGTGAGTAACATCTGTCATAAGTGGTTCATTCTTTCTCTCATCCTCTCCAGAGGGGGAGAACTGTGTGTGCAGTGAAGTTTTTTGGTTCTGTAGGTTTTTTTAAAAAATATGCCCATGCTGCTCTATAGTGCTTATGTACCTAGTTCAGAAACATACTGCATTTAAACAATGACATTTTGTAAACTATCTAAGCGCATTTGTGCCCATGTACATGTGCATACAGCTCTTAATGAAGTCAATGGCAGGCGTGCATATATGTGTGAGCATATATATATATAGCTCAGGTTAGAAATGGGCCCTGATTCTACGATTCAACCTGGCTACTTTAAATCTACATTAATAATCAGGATCTTTCATTTTAAAAATTTCTTTCTACATGTGTCTTTTGTCTGCTTCTCAAAGACATTCAATAAAGGTCTGGGGTGAAATCCTGGCCCCATTGAAGTCAATGGGAACGTTTTGCCATTGACTTGTATGGTGCCAGGATTTCACCCCTGGAGTATAAAAAGGGTGTGGGTGTATATGGGGGGTTGGGGAAGTAAGGGGTGAGCTATGATTCTGCACTTGTCATCCAAGCAAACTTTCCTTCTCTTCAATGAGAGGTTATCCTTAATAAGGAGTGGAGCACACAGCCTCAGCTATGCAATACTGTGGGAACAAACTCAAAGGTTTCTGTCATGCTTGTGTACTAAGTTCTCTTCTACATACTCTTCTAACAAAAATGTGTAAGGACAGATTGTAGCCTGGGCATTTATACCTCACGATGCTGCATGACTTTGACCCTTACATGAAGCATGTGCTGCACTGTGGAGGCAAAACAAGGTGAGTTCAGGCTTATCAACCTTGACTTTGACTTTTTTTTTTTAAAATTCTGCCAGTTTCTGTTACTGTTTTAAAGTTACTTAAATCTAGTTTCATTCAGGCCAATGACTTTTTTGTATGTGAATTAGTACCTCTTGTTTGAATTTGCCATGTACCAGAATAGTTGGTTAATCCAAGGTTGTATAACTTAACTACAAACAAGCACTGAATTGGCCAGACTTGTTGACCTTTCTCTTAGTTTTCAGAAACAATACAGCAGTGAAGTTCATTTTTGGGTTTGCTTGTTTGTTTGTTATGTTTCAGATAGGAAAGGAACATTTAGGCCTAAAGGTCGTAACTGAAATTCTCCAGGACATCCAGTACAAGGTGAGGAATTGTCTGAGGGAAGCAGAAATAGTTGACAGAGATGGACTGAATGGGGGACGGGCAAAGAAGATAAACTGAAGCAAGAAAAATAAAGAGAAGTCAGAAATGTTTGTGCTAAGATATCATGTGGGAGCCACAATACGGTGGTCACCATTAAAAGTCAACATTTAACAATAAATCCGACACAATTAGTACAGTTATTTCCTATTCTGACTGCAGGGAAAGTTTTAATCTCATATACCAGTAACGGTTCACAAGTATTGATTTTTTTAATGATACTAATACTTTGTCAATGTGAACTCAACCACCAAGAAAGATCTGTATTGAATGTTCAGAGAACCCCATTGTCAGTAGTCCCCAGCCTGTCAAGTTTCAAGTTATACAAGAGCAGAATATGCAGACTGAACACCCAGGTAAAATCACAACTGCAATATGGCTATAGCATAGTGGAACCCTGTTAAGAGAGTCAATGAATTAGATATGGCATTGGAATGGTATTCAGGGGATCTGGGTTTATAAAGAGCTTTGAGATCGATGAATGAAAAGTATTGTATAGGTCTGAAAAGACTGAACCATAGGAATTTTAGGAATTATGTATTATTATTAATTAATCTGAATTTTAAATCTCGTTTTAGTTGAACAATATCTCATGTACTCCAGGTGTAGCATTCATTTCTACAGATTATTATTGTGTGTGTTCGTGTACATGTGTGTATGTGTGTGTGTGTGTAAGAGAGAGAGAGATTTTATAGAACGCTTTATACTCTATTGGTAGCACAGATAAAAATAGGAAGATCCTGAATGCGTACTCATGAATTCAGCGGGCCAGCATGATACATTCTTTGTGCATACATACATTTTATTTGCATTAAGCACATCAACATAGTCTTATATTATAAAGTGTCACACCCCAAAATCACATCTTCAATGTCAACCCAACTTTGCCATAATCAAAAGAGGTTAATGAGAAATTTATGATAATATATTCGCTAATACTTAGAATTGGTATGTTACACATTTTTCTAACAAGCTTTACAAGTCACGGAGTGAAGCACAACACTTCCTGCTCGGTGGGCCTGATCCAAATCCACTGAAGTCAGTGGAAGTCAATGGGCTTTGGGTTGGATTTGTGTTAGGCATTTTGATGTGGGAAATACAAATCCAGATGCTCAGGACTTGGCATGTAAAGGTAGGAGGGAACTGAATTTCAAACACTTTGTTTTAAAATGCATTTTTAGTTAATTCATTTTCCCGCACCTGTTAATAATCTCCAGGTGCTTCCAATTTAAAATAAAAATTAAATCAAATATTACCAAAGAACAATTAAAAGGATCTTCCTTAAAATGCTTCCCCTTTCCTAGAGCAAGACAGCCACTGCAGAGATCCTGCCGTCTGCTATTAAATACAAACCCACATGCAACATATAACAAAATATTCCTCCAGGGAATAACCCTTCCCTCCCACACTCACTGGTAATTTTTACATTTATAAAGTGTTGATGTTGGTGTAAAGCATCTTTTTGGAAAAAACCCCAAAGCTTTGAAATTCACTTTTGAAAATCAAAGACAATTTCAATTTTGCGGTGAACTCTGTCCTTGGATGCACATGTTGTCATCCATGATCTCAAAGGCCATTTGCTATTAGGCATCTATGGGCAGAATTTGGCCCTTAGAAATAATGGAGTAAACAGGCTGCTTGGGACAAAGCTCACTTAGGGGCCAGTCCTGTGTGTAGGCACGTTGCTTCACCTATGTGGAATCCCACTGAAGCTAATGCAGGAGCTGCAGGATCAAGGCCTTACAGGGGGCTCTGTGCCAAAAGGAGAGACTAAGGTAGCAGAGATCTACAAAAATGGGCTGGGTAGCCTTGGACAGAAAATATAAAATAAATAAATAAATGGGTTGTATAGCTGCAAGGACTAATATAATGATGATTCAATGGAGACTGTCAGCAGTGGTTGCCAGGGACAGAAATTCAAGGCTTACTGTGATGACAACTTTCAAAGGCTTCTTTTTTTCCCTTCAACATCTTTTTAATGAGAACTGGTGATGAGATGGATTTGTATTGATTTTTCAGGGGAAGTCCAAAACAATACCCTGTTTTAATCCCAACTCTTTATTACCAGGTAGGTGTAGTTTCATATACAGCAAACCTTTACTTACTAGTGTAGATGTACTGTTACGTATGTTGTGCTCTGAACAGTTGAATACCTTGTGCCACTTTACAAAATCCTGTTGCAACTCATTCTCTCCTGGAGAATAGCTTAATGCAGCTGAATTACCAGCAAAACTCTCTGTAGATCAGTACATGGGTGCTCCATTGACCAGCAGTGGAGATGAACAGTGTCTGGCTATCAGCAATTTACCCACTGAGTACCCATTATATTTCTCATTGTGTCTAATCATTGTTTTCAAGATTACTGCCTCTGCCATGCAGCTGCCAACTGTGATACTCACAGGAAGTGACAGCATACATCAGTGGCTTCATTGGTGCCCTAGAGGCACAGACCCAGCCTGGGGTGATGTGGAGGTACAGTGTTTTCCTGAGCATTCCAGCTGGGGAGTGTGGATGCCAGTATATTCTTTAAGATTGTGCAACATCCACTACTCTCTGGCCAGCCAGCTTGATAATCTTCCATCCCTGCTGGCTCTGGGGGAGACATTAGACCCAGGTTAGAGGGAAAGTTGTGTGCTATCTTTGTGCAGTGCTCTCTCCTCCTCCAGGCTTCAGAGGGTAGATATTAGTAATTCCTTATACAGAGCTGTTTTTCTAAACAACTATTTGTACAAAGTTTGATAATTAATCCCCACAGCTCCGTTGGGCTTGATGTCAATGGAAAGCATGCCCCAAATGGTAGGAAATGTACATCACACATGGGTAACAGAGAAGTTAAGTGACTTGCCCAAAGTCACACAGCAAATAAGTCTTAGACCAACAAAGACAAATAAGTGTAACCAACCGCATTGCAGGGTGTCATGAAAATGTGACCCCTTTTTTGACCAGTTCTACCAATTTGCTCCAGAACAAAGCTTCCATTGTAAGGGCTGCCTCCATGTCAAATTCCACGCCATTGTGGCAGTCTCTTTCCACTTTACAGACAAAAAACTACATTAAAAGAACATTTTTAAGGTTGGAAAGTCAAGTACTGAAAAGATAGCAAATGCCAGAATTAAGGCTGCAAACGCAACCTTAATTCAGCCCCCTGTTGCATATGCATTATGATATAGTCTTTAATTACATGCTCACATACTGGTTTTTTCCACAGGACCCTTGCCTACCAGCTCTGCCTAAAATTAAAGACTGGATTGTGGTTTTAAGCCCATGTGCATGTTGGGTGAGGGTGAAAATGTTTGCAGTGGGACAATGCCAATGGGAGAACTAGGAGAATGCATACAGTGGCACTTTTACAGGGTGCAGCAAGTGGTCTTCCTCATGATGACCAAGGTGCACATGTGGATATGGAGGGAGTGTATAACTACAGCCCTCGCCATACCTGCTCCTCCTCATGGGGTTTCTGTTGCAGCTCTTGGCCCTATCACTGTGGGGGCACAAGAATTTAAACCCCAATCTAGCAAAGAGCTCTGAGCTTCCTGCAGGATCAGAGCCTGAAACTGTGTCTGATCTCCTCTGACCAAGCTACAAGAAAGGAACTAATTCTTTCATCTTCCCTTTTATACAGGCAGGGCTAGGCACAGTCTAGTCCTAAAGGAGGCAGCACTTACTAATGGTTAGAGCAGAAGACCAGGGAATCAAAAGACCTGGAATCGGTTTTCCACTCAGTCATATATTTGCTGTGTGACTGAGGACGTACGCTCTCTGAACCTTGCTTTTTCACATCTGCAATATAGGGATAATAATAGCCATTTCTGTAGATTTTAGCAGTTTTAGATTCTTGGACAGAGTAAGTATAAATTATTATAATAAAATCTGTGCATATATGAATAGAAACTCCTTAATTACTACATTAACATTAAATACTCTTTTTAATTTCAGATCCTCTTTTACGTGATTATTGGGTATATGAGGGCTCCCTTACCATCCCACCTTGCAGTGAAAGTGTTACCTGGATATTATTTCGATATCCATTGACTGTATCCCAACTGCAGGTAATAACTGTGCTTAAAGTAACCTGAGAATATGGTTCTGAGCTAAAGGTTATAGCGTGCAAATATACAGCATGATGCTATATCCGGTTTTCCTTGAAGATCTCATTAAATCTGTACATGGCTTTTCAAGTCAATGTTAAATCTTTTTAGTCAGTGAATGCGTGGAAAGGTCAAAGATGGAAAAAAAAACTTATCATTTATCATCTGCATTTAAAATAATTCTTTGCTAAAGTGAAAGCAAGAAATCAATGAGCAAAAGAAATTCAATCCTTTGTAATCAAAAGCTTTCAAATATCACTTCTTTTTGATGTTAAGGGAACAAGGACACACTAGGAGACACTGTGTCCTAGAGAATGAAAATTGTTAATAGTGCGGGTTAACTTTATTGCTTTGCACTCTATTTTATTTATCTTACTCTTTTCTTAATCTTACATAGTAAAAGTTAGCAAATGAACAGTCAATATAAATTTGGCCCATTTTTTTAAAAAGATGCTTCTATAATACATGTAAGCCTTTCTGCGCAACATAAATAAAAAATACCAACAGAAACTGTTGGTGCTGAACACGTAAATATTCCCCTGCAGTGTTTGAAACCCAATCATAGGAACACCAGCAATGAGCAAGGTGAACCTAACTATAACATAGAATATGAATGCACTGATTTTTCATTGTCCGTGCTGAGAGAAGGCAAAACAGCAGAGACAAAAGAGCATAAACAGTGACAAACTGGATTTTTAAAAATTCTTTCACTTTTAATAATCGAAGGTGTTACTTGTAACACAAAGAAATGTGTTTGTTAGCAACTTATTTTAAGTTGACAGTGTTTGTTTTAATATGAGAAATTAATTCAACAATATAATTCATATTCATAGAATCATAGAATCATAGAATATCAGGGTTGGAAGGGACCCCTGAAGGTCATCTAGTCCAACCCCCTGCTCGAAGCAGGACCAATTCCCAGTTAAATGATCCCAGCCAGGGCTTTGTCAAGCCTGACCTTAAAAACCTCTAAGGAAGGAGATTCTACCACCTCCCTAGGTAACGCATTCCAGTGTTTCACCACCCTCTTAGTGAAAAAGTTTTTCCTAATATCCAATCTAAACCTCCCCCACTGCAACTTGAGACCATTACTCCTCGTTCTGTCATCTGCTACCATTGAGAACCGTCTAGAGCCATCCTCTTTGGAACCCCCTTTCAGGTAGTTGAAAGCAGCTATCAAATCCCCCCTCATTCTTCTCTTCTGCAGGCTAAACAATCCCAGCTCCCTCAGCCTCTCCTCATAAGTCATGTGTTCTAGACCCCTAATCATTTTTGTTGCCCTTCGCTGGACTCTCTCCAATTTATCCACATCCTTCTTGTAGTGTGGGGCCCAAAACTGGACACAGTACTCCAGATGAGGCCTCACCAATGTCGAATAGAGGGGAACGATCACGTCCCTCGATCTGCTCGCTATGCCCCTACTTATACATCCCAAAATGCCATTGGCCTTCTTGGCAACAAGGGCACACTGCTGACTCATATCCAGCTTCTCGTCCACTGTCACCCCTAGGTCCTTTTCCGCAGAACTGCTGCCTAGCCATTCGGTCCCTAGTCTGTAGCGGTGCATTGGATTCTTCCGTCCTAAGTGCAGGACCCTGCACTTATCCTTATTGAACCTCATCAGATTTCTTTTGGCCCAATCCTCCAATTTGTCTAGGTCCTTCTGTATCCTATCCCTCCCCTCCAGCGTATCTACCACTCCTCCCAGTTTAGTATCGTCCGCAAATTTGCTGAGAGTGCAATCCACACCATCCTCCAGATCATTTATGAAGATATTGAACAAAACCGGCCCCAGGACCGACCCTTGGGGCACTCCACTTGATACTGGCTGCCAACTAGACATGGAGCCATTGATCACTACCCGTTGAGCCCGACAATCTAGCCAGCTTTCTACCCACCTTATAGTGCATTCATCCAGCCCATACTTCCTTAACTTGCTGACAAGAATACTGTGGGAGACCGTGTCAAAAGCTTTGCTAAAGTCAAGAAACAATACATCCACTGCTTTCCCTTCATCCACAGAACCAGTAATCTCATCATAAAAGGCGATTAGATTAGTCAGGCATGACCTTCCCTTGGTGAATCCATGCTGGCTGTTCCTGATCACTTTCCTCTCATGTAAGTGCATCAGGATTGATTCTTTGAGGACCTGCTCCATGATTTTTCCAGGGACTGAGGTGAGGCTGACTGGCCTGTAGTTCCCAGGATCCTCCTTCTTCCCCTTTTTAAAGATTGGCACTACATTAGCCTTTTTCCAGTCATCCGGGACTTCCCCGGTTCGCCACGAGTTTTCAAAGATAATGGCCAATGGCTCTGCAATCACAGCCGCCAATTCCTTTAGCACTCTCGGATGCAACTCGTCCGGCCCCATGGACTTGTGCACGTCCAGCTTTTCTAAATAGTCCCTAACCACCTCTATCTCCACAGAGGGCTCGCCATCTCTTCCCCATTTTGTGATGCCCAGCGCAGCAGTCTGGGAGCTGACCTATTGAATCGTAGAATAAAGGCACGAGCTCCCAGTAAACTACTTTTTAAATTAAAAGGCATGCATCCGATGAAGTGAGCTGTAGCTCACGAAAGCTTATGCTCACATAAATTTGTTAGTCTCTAAGGTGCCACAAGTCCTCCTTTTCTTTTTGAGGATACAGACTAACACGGCTGCTACTCTGAAAGCTTTTTAAATTAAATGACTGCAACTTAAAAATATCTAATCATGAGTCTGACACTTATGTTCTTGCTGAAAGGGCAGGTCTCATGACAGTTTAGCACTGCTTGAATGAAAACACATCTGTTGGTATCAGTAGACTCAGAATAACTGTTGTGAAAAATATACTCTGTATTAATCTATGTCAACTGCTATAATCATCCTAGTATGATATGATAAGTAAAAGATCTTAAATATGAAGGTAAACAAATAATACTCAAGTATCAGAGAGGTAGCCGTGTTAGTCTGTATCCACAAAAACAACGAGGAGTCTGGTGGCACCTTAAAGACTAGCAGATTTATTTGGGCATAAGCTTTTGTGGGCAAAAAACCACTTCTTCAGATGCATCAAATAATACTGTGGCTATCAGACTGAGGCCTTGAATGACATTCTGCTTTACACTACTTAGATATTTTTAGCCTATATTCTGTATTTTCTGATAGTCAATAAAATATTTTAGAATGTAAATACAAAGACTTGAATACAATGCACACAACTGAAAATGCTAATAGATTTTGTGGGCTATTGTGGAGAGAAGTTTACTAAATCTCTTTTTTCATCACAGAAATTGCATACTGCATACTGCAAATGCATACTGCATCCGATGAAGTGAGCTGTAGCTCATGAAAGCTTATGCTCAAATAAATTGGTTAGCCTCTAAGGTGCTACAAGTACTCCTTTTCTTTTTGCGAATACAGACTAACACGACTGTTACTCTGAAACCTGTCATTAATTTGTAGAACTTTCTTCTGCAGGATGTTGTTGAAGAAATTAGCTTCCTAAATTTTCATAACTGGATCAGACATTTATACAAATAATAATAATAGCATCTGCAATGGTACAAGGGAGGAGACAAATTATAAGACTATCAATCCTCATGCTTCAGCACTAAGAAGATCAGTCTGTTGGGATTGAAAAGAAATATCCCCCAATACTGCAGTATTACAAAATCATGTGTGCTATAGGGTCTTTTTGAATATAGTCCTCTGATGCATTTGGGGACTGCCATTGGAACATAGGATACTGCGCTGGTTGGACCATTGGTCTGTTTTGATTTAACAATTCCTATGTTCCTATTATTATCCTGGTAATACAGATGATTTTAACATAATGTGATGCTGAAGGAAAAATAGAAATAATGGGAAAAGATTATTCAGTTTATGTAACATACGTTTAGATCTCCCATTCCTGTACATTCCAACACATTTTCATTTTCATAAAATCATAGAATATTAGGGTTGGAAGAGACCTCAGGAGGTCATCTAGTCCAATCCCCGCTCAAAGCAGGACCAACACCAACTAAATCATCCCAGCCAAGGTTTTGTCAAGCCAGGCCTTAGAAACCTCTAAGGATGGAGATTCCACCACCTCGTTGGTAACCCATTCCAGTGCTTCACCACTGTCCTAGTGAAATAGTGTTTCCTACTATTCAACCTAGACCTCCCCCACTGCAATCTGAGACCATTGCTTCTTGTTCTGTCATCTGCTACCACTGAGAACAGTCTAGCTCCATCCTGTTTGAAACCCCCCTTCGGGTAATTGAAGGCTGCTGTCAAATCTCCCCTCACTCTTCTCTTCTGCAGACTAAATAAGCCTAGTTACCTCAGCCTCTCCTCATAAGTCATGTACCCCAACCCCCTAATCATTTCCGTTGCCCTCCGCTGGATTCTCTCCAATTTGTCCACATCCCTTCTGTAGTGGGGGGACCAAAACTGGATGCAATACTCCAGGTGTGGCCTCACCAGTGCTGAATAGAGGGGAATAATCACTTCCTTCAATTTGCTGGCAATACACCTAGTAATACAGCCCAATATACCATTGCCTTCTTGGCAACAAGGGCACACTGCTGACTCATATCATATTTTTACTTAACATGGGCACAAAGACGGTAGAGAAGTATAAACTGGTTTGATCTAGAGTTAGTTATGAGTGGCTGATAAGGATTCCAACCAGTTGGCCTGACTCTCCTCTTACTTATGATAGTTTTATACTCCACTGACCACAGTGGAGTTACTCCTGATTACACCAGTGTAAGAGAAGAATCAGGTCCAGTACATATTTGTCACTTTGGTTGCTGAGATCAGAACTTATTAATTACCTGAGTAACAAAAGAAGAAACAAGGAACAGAACTATCAGGATGTTAAGGCCTGATCCTACACCCCCAGCAGTCAACTGGGGCCTGACTGTGCAGCTGTTTTCACAAGCAGTCCTATTTAAGTCTGGATGGCTTTTGCCAAGTAACTGCTCAGCAGTGGGAACAAGGGGTCCATACTCTGGCCCTTGGATTTTTGTCACTGATGTCAACAGGAAGAAGATCAAGCCTTTACAGGATAACTGCTCCCTCCTAGTGGCAGCCTTCTCCTTCTTCCTCCCTTCCCTTCTCTTGTCTGTTTATGACCCTCACTTCTCATGTTACCTTTATTTCAATGGGAAGGACAATGTCTTAATTTGTTTTGGGAGACGCCGAGCACATTCCTATGTACTACAGAAATGTAACATTGTAATAAGAATAGTATTCTCCCTCTTATTATGTTCCCAAAGGAAAGGAAAAATAGGGAAAAGCTTGTTCAGACTTTTCTGGACAATTTGTTTTTGTAACTGGACACTTACGAAGAATTTGTTTTGTGGTTCACTGAAGCACAGAACAATTGCATCCTCTGAGCCAATCAGAATGTGGCTTTCTAACAGTGATACAGTGAGCAGCTGTCATTCCGCTATACTCACTGTCAGAGTTAGCTAGTTTTGAATTGAGTGGCTAGATCTCTAGCCCCTTTGTCTAGCTCATTTGTTCTGAATCATTTTTAAAGAAAATAAATAGTCACTGGAATAGATGGTTGGGGCTGGAGTGGTGTGGAAATATGTTCCGAAAAATAGAGAACTATGGGAGATTCATAGTATTTTGTTCACTCAAAAAATTGCCTGTTTTCATAGAAAGTGTTACTAAGGTACATGAAATTTTCAAGCAAAACTGGAAACAAAAAACGACCTAAACGATAATGGGTCCATTTTCCAAGCAAAGCTGATTTTCACAGAGGAAACATTCTTGGGTTTGTGTTGTGCCATGAAGAAAATAGCCATTTAATTGGAACCATGAATAAAGCAAAATTTAAAGTCTGAAATCAGGAAAACTGACCTAAATGTTAAAGCAAAATTCTGAAAAATAGAAGCTAATGGTGTTTTGTCATTAGCTGTGATATAAATGATGAACGGTTTCTGCACAGTGTTTATAATACAGCAAAGAGCTTTAATCTAGTTTAGGGTTCTACATAGTTAATGTTTTGGGCTTAAATTGGTTCTCAGTAGAATTCTAAGGGAGTGTTAGGATGGATTTTAGTGGGACCAGGATTGGGCCTTCTTATTCCATTCAAAAGATCAGCTCATGCACCCTGGATCTGAACATGGATGGAACCCTCTGTGCCTGGATCTCCCCACTCCCAGGTGGAATGGGTGTTCTGGGAAAGGGAGTCACCTTCACTGAAATATCCTTTTTCTCTGCAGGGCCTTGCAGAGTGTGTTGCAAATGGTGGTATCTGTGGGAGCGGGGAGACATGGGAAGGTTGGCAGAGGGTGGCAAACTACACATTGGGTGGGGCAGGGCCAGTGGGTCACACAGTTTCCCTTCTCTTCCCTGTGGAAGTTATCCAGGAAAGGTAATAGAGCCTGGGCCTGTCCTCTTTCCCACAGAGCCACTTCCTCCGTGGTCATGAGGACAGCCATGGCTAGCAGAGCCATGCAGTGTGTCTGGCCTGGAACCACGCTACCAGGAATTGGGCAGGCAGACAGTGTGGCTCCAAAGCTGATTCAGAGGCACAGTGCATCTCAGTGCGATGGCTCTGACCCTCTGCAGATCAAAGGTTTGTGATAGGGCCCCAGAACTCAGTCTGTGGGACTGGGGTGAACCCTGCCCTCCTGACTGAATGGTGTTGGAGCTGCTCTGTGAGGAAAGCCTCCAGGAGGTATGTGATCCAGCCCGGCGTATACTGCAGCACATTTGAAGTTGCAGCAGTGGGTAATTCCAAAATATTGGCTTTACAGAAAGGCCTTTTCCTGCTTGATTTGTTTCTATTTGAAGTCTCCAAGCCTCCAAAGATCAAATGAAAGCTGTGCTCTTGTGAAATGCTTCTTCCCAAACTAGTGATTTCAGATTATTCCAGTATTGATTCAGTTCAGCTCTGGTGGAAGAGGCCACCTTCAGAAAGGTCACTCACTGCTTCGACCAGCACTTGACTTCTGCAGGCTTCTTCAGTCTCCAGGCCTATAATGTGTTTATTTTCAGTTCGAGTTAAATAGTCATAAAATAATAGAAAAAAAATCTTCAAGAATAGGCATCTGTATTCCAGCTAAATTAATACAACAGCCCTGCCTTTAAAAGCATTCTAAAAGAGCCCCACCATTCCTCCCTCCTTTCATCTTTTCAGACCAAGCTGTCTTCCTTACATCTCAGCTATGAGAGGTACAACATGCTGCTCTCTGAGGAAAGAGAATCTCAGCTACAGGGAAGAGCTAGCCATCAAACACATAAATATGAAAAGAAGCGGCTCTGTACTTTTTTGCAGTAAATAACAGTGATCGTGGTTATCTTCTGAATTACAATAGGAAACTGTGTCCCCAGCCAATATAGCAGCTACAAAGATTCTAGAAAATACCACTAGCTATCTTGGAACACTTCACTTTCCTAAAAATCTGGGGTTAGATTTACATACCCCTTGGTCTCTATTATACATGCATGGAGGAGTCCTCTGTGACACCCTTCCCTCCTTGAGGCTGGCAGAGCCCTTTCGGCATGCTGGGGGATCTGTGCTGTAGAAGGGTGTGGAAACAGAGTCATTCAGGAGGATAAATGGATGGTAGGAATACCCACCATCCACCCCACGCTGGCCTCACAGATGTTACCTAGAAATGATGATATGATCCTAGGCGCCATCACTTTTTCTGTGGAGCTCCAGTCTAGGGATGCAATGGAGTTGGGTTGCTGAGGAGTTGGGTGCTAGGGCAGAGAAACAGAGGCCAATGTAAAATGGCACAGTTTTCGAATGGTTTTCTACACACAATGGATTCTCTGTGAGAGAATCATTATAGAGATTTCCATACTCTGAGTGGGGAGAATCTATCCTCTATATTTTGTTATTATGCCAAAGAAAAGAAAAGAGATGTAATTCTTCTATGAAGTTTAATTATTTAACAGATCACTCTTTCCTGTTACTTTCCTTCTACTATTATGTTCTTTTCTGTTTAAAATACATGTGATTTGCATTCATTTAAAATCCTATTTTAAAACAAACTGTCAAAAAGAGTGTGCTGTTGCAGCCAGGTGCACAGACTGGTTCAGTAGTGCTGCAGGACTCTACTTTTTGTCTTATGCTTAACAAATGAAGATATGTCACTATGAACTCACCCTCTGGCACCTTTTCTGATTTCACAGAGGACTTATGCTGCTATTAAAGGAGTTATCCCTGATTTACCATCATCTAAGTGAGAGCAGAAAGAGGCCCTCTGTCTGTTGTGTTATTGCACGCATAGATTCATAGATATTTAGGTCAGAAGGGACCATTATGATCATCTAGTCTGACCTCCTGCACAATGCAGGCCACAGAATTTCACCCACCACTCCTGCAAAAAACCTCACACCTATATCTGTGCTACTGAAGTCCTCAAATCGTAGTTTAAAGACTTCAAGGAGCAGAGAATCCTCCAGCAAGTGACCCATGCCCCATGCTACAGAGGAAGGTGAAAGGAGGTGATATAGAATGAAATGCGAAATAGGGAAATACCTGCACGACAGGCCTTAGGTGATTTGTCTGAAAACGTTTTCGGTGACCCCTCCTGCACCAACCCAAAATGCACAAGCAAAACACAACAACTAGAAAAAACTAACACACCAGGGATTTGGCATCCCTGAATGTGATCATTTGGCACCCCCAAATGTTGACATTCAGGGTGTGTCAAGGTTCCTCCCCCACTCTGAACTCTAGGGTACAGATGTGGGGACCTGCATGAAAAACCTCCTAAGCTTATCTTTACCAGCTTAGGTCAAAACTTCCCCAAGGTACAAAATATTCCCCCCGTTGTCCTTGGACTGGCCGCTACCACCACCAAACTAATACTGGTTACTGGGGAAGAGCTGTTTGGACGCGTCCTTCCCCCCAAAATACTTCCCAAAACCTTGCACCCCACTTCCTGGACAAGGTTTGGTAAAAAGCCTCACCAATTTGCCTAGGTGACTACAGACCCAGACCCTTGGATCTTAAGAACAATGAACAATCCTCCCAACACTTGCACCCCCCCTTTCCTGGGAAATGTTGGATAAAAAGCCTCACCAATTTGCATAGGTGACCACAGACCCAAACCCTTGGATCTGAGAACAATGAAAAAGCATTCAGTTTCTTACAAGAAGACTTTTAATAAAAATAGAAGTAAATAGAAATGAAGAAATCCCCCCTGTAAAATCAGGATGGTAGATATCTTACAGGGTAATTAGATTCAAAAACATAGAGAACCCCTCTAGGCAAAACCTTAAGTTACAAAAAAGATACACAGACAGAAATAGTTATTCTATTCAGCACAATTCTTTTCTCAGCCATTTAAAGAAATCATAATCTAACACATACCTAGCTAGATTACTTACTAAAAGTTCTAAGACTCCATTCCTGGTCTATCCCCGACAAAGACCAGCATATAGACAGACACACAGACCCTTTGTTTCTCTCCCTCCTCCCAGCTTTTGAAAGTATCTTGTCTCCTCATTGGTCATTTTGGTCAGGTGCCAGCGAGGTTACCTTTAGCTTCTTAACCCTTTACAGGTGAGAGGAGCTTTCCCCTGGCCAGGAGGGATTTCAAAGGGGTTTACCCTTCCCTTTATATTTATGACAGGGTGGCTGCACCAATTGCCCACCCCAAAGGTTGGCCCTGAATATATACTCTAAAAAAAGTGGTGATAAGATATGCAGAGATTAGCTTTCAAAACCATATGCTCACACTTTCTTGTTTTGCCCACACAGCTACATATTCTGCATGTGCAATTATTTTTTTGCAGTGACAATGTAGGCACTTATTTTAAAAATAATTGGCTCAAAATACCATATTCGTGTTATACCAACAATTTAAAAAATACAGACATTCACTAATCTGCATTTTCTCCCCCAGTTATGTTCAGTTTTTAATCTACTGATTTAATTTTTCAAAAGAAGTTTCTAAAATTGCATGGAGAGGTATGAATGTCCAAGTATTTGGCAAGCACTTTTTCAAGAACAAGCGGTAGTCTGAGCTAGAACCCTTTGGACATTATGCACACAATCGAATCGGTTGACATCAGTTGTAACTGCTACTCATTTTGCCCAAGCAAATGCAGTTTTTGTGTATAAATTTATCCACCCATAATTACTTGATTATGAGAATTGATGTGCTTAGATATTTAGGCATTGAAAACCACACATTCAACTAGAGTTTAGGATAGATCATTGGCCCCACAGTGAACAAAATATCTAAAATATTCTGCATGTCATTTCTTTACTTTTTCAGATAGAAGAGTTTCGAAGACTGAGGACACATGTTAAAGGTGCAGAACTTTTAGAAGGCTGTGATGGGATATTAGGAGATAACTTTAGACCAACTCAGCCACTTAGCGACAGAGTCATCAAGGCTGCATTCCAGTAGCAGAAGAAAAAACAATAATGATAACAAAACTTTATTTAGGTAAGTGAAAATTCAGCGGAAAAACAAAAATGAGAAGTAAGTCTATTAAAACAATTTTCACGATAGAGATTGTGGTTTAGAAGACAATGCTTTTAGACAAATGCCTTGGATAACCCATGTACTTTGAACCTTGCATTATTTTAATTTTTCAACTGATACCACCATATGTTTTGCCTGTATCTGCTCTCTCAAACACCTTGTAATAATTAGGTTAAATATAGGCTCTGTCCAATACTCAGTAAAGTCAACTGGAAATTCTTTAAAATTCTTTGATTTCAGTGAACATTGGATTGGGCCCTATTACAGCAATTTGGTTTCCTGTAATAAGAAGTGTGCTAAACCTGAGGACAAGTGAGATTTTCCTAGTGATATGGATGCACTGGTTGATTTTCACATTTTGTATTTTTAGGACTCCAGTCACCAATGAGTCATTTTAGTGTTACAGAGCTCCACTCCTTGAGACTGATAAAGATGGAGGAAAATGACGTCATCTCAAAGAAGGGTTGTTTCATTTGGATCTCCTCTGTCCTCTGTTAAAATGTTACTCTTTTATTCCAAATGCTGCACATTTAGTTAGACACAGCCAATGCATGCAGAAGAGAGGATGCTGAATAACTGGCCTTTTCATGGCTAATGTTAATTTGTTGTTCCATTAATTAGAGTAGGTGTGATTGTTTCTTGCCTCAGTAATGTGTTTAGCTTCCACTGGCTTGAAGAACAAGAGGTAAAAGATGATTTTGGGTCCCGTGCATAGGTGCAAATACACATTTGAACCTTCACTACCCACACGTCAGTTAATCTATTTCCCCATACCTTACATTTAAAAATCCCTCAATATTCCAGCATAAGTCACCAACCCTCATTACACTTAGATAATCAATGTACTACACAGCAGCCTAGTGATGGGATATACTAACACTGAATAAAAGAGAACTTACTATGCAGACAATAGGATCAGCCCCAACTTGGTAACCAACATTATTATTTAACAGCCCTCCAACATTGTCAAGAAAATGGACCATTCCAGATGCACAAGCTACTCACTTGCTCTCTGTAATGACTGATGATGCAAAATAAGTAGACATATCTCCACAGCTACAATGATCAACATCCTCTCCGCACAACATACATTTCAGGATCCATGGGTCTTATACACTCCTGTCACAATAATGTGATGTACCTCATCCAGTACATCAAATGTCCCAACCATGTGGGTGAAATGAGACAATCACTATGTTTCTTAAATGAACTCACACAGAAAAATGATAAAAGACAAAAACACCATATCACCCATGGCCAAACACTTTTCACAAAGTGATCATTCCATCTCTGACCTCTCAGGCCACAAAGGAAACCTGCATAACACCTTCAGAAGATGAGTCTGGGAGCTTAAATTCATAACTGTGTTAGACTCTTAAAATCATGGACTCAGTAAAGACATTGGGTTTATGGCTCATTGCAACAATCCGTAACCCACCAACCCTCCTTTGTCCTATGACTGCAGAGGTGTTACCTGCCCACTTCACCTTGAATGATCTCTTGCAACATGTGTTAACTTTATGCTTAACAATTTGTATTTAGCTGTGACACTCTGAGTACCTTTCCCATACCTGAAGCAGACCTCTGTGTAAATTCAAAATCTTGTCTCTCTCAACAACAGAAGTTGGTTCAATAAAAGATATTACCTCACCCACCTTGCCTCTCTAATCTCCTGGGACCAACGCAGCTACAGCAACACTGCAAACAAAACAGAAAAACTAATGACATTCTGTTCAACCACTAAGAAACGTTCTCACCCTGGGCAAATGGATGAGTAGATCATCTATAAAACTTCTCTAGCCCTGGAGTGTCTGAGTGTTGTACGAAAATAAACTTCAACTAAATACTACAAGAGCAATTAGTTCACAGTTATCCAATAACCTGTTCAGCTCTGCAGGAAGAATCCAAATACATAAAAGCAACAATTTCCTTAGCTTCTGGCCCCTTTAGAACTACTGGTTAAAAAGAAAACAAGCACATATTGAACCCCACTTGAAAGAATGCCACCGTTTGGTTTGGTGTACATAGAAGGGAGAGTACTTCAGAATCCTGCCAGAGTGTGAAATCTTAGCCTGATTAATTCAATGGCAAAACTCCCACTTGACTTCAGTGGGATCAGGATTTCATCCCTCGTCTTTATGAAATTATGTTTTGGGCTCCAGCTCCCAATCTTGATTGGCATAACAAGTGATCAGGCAGAAGATGGCCCCTTTGGTAGATTGGTAACTTGAAAGGATCAGAAAATGGAGCCATTAAAACCAATGGGTTATAAATGGTCTCTCTTAGTGTAGTAATCCTTTACATAGAGATAATATGAATGACATAAATTGTTAAATAGGCTAGTGCAGTGGCCTAGCATTCTGCTGGAGGGCTTTAATCAAACCTTAAAACATTTTCTACGTAAATACTTACCATGTATTTCATACCTGTGTCATACCTGCACAGATTTTAACAGTGAAAATTAAATACTGGTCTCTCTGTCAGCATTGCTTCCACACTCCTATATTTAATTTTTGGACACATCCCTAAGTCCACTGAAACCTCAATTACGTGGGCCTCTGCAGTCACAAAATGTCATCACTTTAATCATGAAATCGGTGATTCAAATCAACTTGTCTCCTGCAGAAAAATTACTTAGGAAAATCATAGCAATATTTAACTACATTTTTTTCTTCTGTGAGTGAATAATGCCCTAAGGCCATTGCAGGTAATTCAGGTCTCTGAAACAGTGAAATTACTTTACATGCTGACTTTGAATTTTAAGCATGAAAGAGTTTCTTTTATAACTGTTGGAATTGAAATGTGAAAACATCCCCCTTTGCTTTTATGTTTGAAATGTTATTACATTTGTCAACACCTACAAATAATGGTTTTAAATAATCAGATTTGCCTTCGCCTTGCTTCACAAAATAACTTGCAGTTTCAATTTCCAAATGATGGATTTTTATATGTAAAATGGTAGTATTCACTCTTGGGCTATGCTAGTTGAGGACTCTACAGTACTGAAAAAGTTCTGTGGCTCTGAGCATTTTATAAGTCTACAGAAGACATGGATCTCGGCTCTACACCTGATTGAATTATTTATCAGAAACTCACTTTGCCAAGGGCAGTCTTCTTTTTAGTTTTGGATGCAGTAGTCCAGATAGCATCAAGCTAATCAAGGGGGAAGAGTATATCCTCACTGTTGAGTTTGTCTCTGAGGAACTCAGAGTATGATTTATGAAGGCTAAAAACTGCCCCATTCACAGTCCAGCTTTGATCAGCCCTGTCTAGAGAAAGAAGTGAGATGAGGGGAAGAAGAAAGGAAACTCTTATGTTCACTTTGTAGAGTGTTCCTGGCACTGTCCCCATTGGTGAGAGGGGTTGAGGGACTGCAGCCTCAGGGATCCATGGGGAAGACACCTACCCTACTATGTAGAGCCATCACATCGGGATGGCTAATACTCTGCATTTTCTTCTCCCCAATGACGGTGGAGTGTCAATAGGAACTGTGTTGACACTGGCTGGATCCTCCTGTGAATTTTATTAAAGCCAGTCAGAAAATGGTTTTTCTGTCCCATGAAAAATTTGGAGATTTGGGGAAAAAAGCATCCAAAATTGGGATGAAAAGACAAAAATTTCAACATTTTCATTTTTTTTCTTTTCAGGTTAATCAAAATGTTTCATTTTGACTTTTACCCTATTTATTTTTATACCGAATAAAGTACATTTCTAAAGAAAAAGACATTTTGAAATAAAAAAATGAAAATGTTCATTCTGAAAACATCAAAACAGTTTTTCTCCAAAAGCACTTTTGTCAAAATCTAAACAATTTGGCAAAAAAAAAAAAAAAAATCAGTTTTGCCTACAAAGTATTTTCCAACAGAAAAATGTTTTGCCAGAAGCTTTGGACTAGCTCTGCTTAATAGCACCAGTAGAGTTCAGAGCTCCCACTGGAAAAGAAGAGCGAATGATGCCAGTGATAGCACCATCTCTTGCATTGCACATCTCTTTGACCCAGGTCTACCCCCAGTAATTCACAGAATGGCATCTACATAATAGCCAGGGAGGGAATGCTCCCTCCCTTCACAGGGAAGGTTACTTTTTGGAGGGTCACTTCCACTCATATATATTTCTGGTTTTATTATGCCTTAGCTAGTATATCTATAAAGGCTGGCAGACTCTGTACACACAGGGTTATCAGTATTCCTATGAGTAGGTGAGCTGACCATTTTCTCCCATTATTCAACTTAGCATGGTTTGGCAGCAGGCTTGCTGCCACTGAGTACGGAGGCCCCCTGCAGTAACATCAGAGTTCTCCCCGACTTCACCGGTCTATCGGGGAGGAGGAGAAATGATTCAGGCGAGTGTATTGTGTAGCGAGGAGGAGAAGAGGGTGCTTGAAAGGTTTCATTGTTTCCTAGTGAATCAGGATGTGGCCTCTGTGTATGCCACATTCATAAATTTGCAGAATATCTGCTCCTCAACATAACATAGTGTTATCCCTCAGTGCTAGTAGTCTGACATCTCAACTACTGAGCTAACACCAGTACCTGACAGCGTTCATGTCTGAGATAGGGGTTTATTATGTGATGTTGCTGAAGCTGGGCCCCCTCCTCTGAACGGCCATTACCCATGAGAAAAGATGTTGCCACAGGGGTTTTCAAATAATTGAGGTGAAACCATATTGTCAACATGACCATAGTACAGCCAGATCCCTTACACAATAGTACCTGTCTCTCCTAGAGCCGGTGGTGACAGGTAGCCCCTCTCCCACGCTGCACACACATATCCCAGAAGACTTGTTTCCATTTCCAGTCTCTCTCAAATCACACCCACCGCCTGCAACACAGCTACTGCAGGTAAAGCCCATTGCAGTATATTTGTCCTACGACATGCAGGACTTAAAAAAAAATCCACAGATTCTATTAAAACTTTTATGTAAAAAACCATTTTGGGGCAAATACCACACAAGTCATTTTCTGCTCAATAGCAATTCATTTCAAGAAGTTCTGAGCAACTGAAAACAGGAGCAGTGTTGTGCACCTTTATGACTGATATCGCAAATCTTGCAATATTTGGTGTTTTTCCTAGAGCCTCCTCTGCTGGACTGCAATTGTTACCCAATAATCTAAGCTAAAAGTATGTCAACAGCTTCCATAGGTGCTGAGAAAAGGTACAAACTGTGACCCCCTAAATGCTGCAACACTAGAAGGTTGAAGGAGGGAGCCCCTGGCTGGTGCAGAGTGTTGGGGTGCAGAGGGAGAGTGAGGGGTGTGGGCTCTGGGAGAGAGTTTGGTGCAGGAGGGGACTCTGGGCTGGGGGAGGGGGTTGGGGTGTGGGAGGGGGTGCAAGGTGCAGGTGGGGGCCGGGAGGCACTTACCACAGGCCGCTCCCGGCCAGCGGCACAGCAGGGCTCAGGCAGGCTGCCTGCATGCCATGGCCCCACGCCACTCCCGGAAGTGGCTGCGGCCGGCTGCTGCTGGCACGTCTCTGTGCGCTGCCTGCACCCACAAGCACTGCCCCTGCAGTTCCCATTGGCCAGTTTCCGGCCAATGGGAGTTGTGAGGATGGTGCTGGGGGCAGGGGTAGCATGCGGATCCACTTCCCCCCCCCACCAGGGGCGTGCAGAGGTGTGTCAGCAGCAACTGGCCGCTTCCAGGAGTGACATGGGGCCACGGCTGACAAGCAGACTGCCTGAGCGCCCCGCTGCGCTGCAGGGCTTTTAGCAGCCCAGACTCGGAGATCGCGAGAAGGCAGAGGAGGCCGGACAGAAATGTTAGTCATGGCGGGCCTGACAGAAATGTTAGATGAGCCGGATCCGACCCGCGGGTGTATTTTGCCCACTCCTGGTGTAGACGTACCTTTTGTTATTGATCCTGAAGGTGCTGAACATTCTAGACCTGAATCAGCAAGGTCTTTAAGCATGTTTCCGACTTGAAACTTTTGAATTCAGTGGAAAGTTAAACACATTTTTAAGTACCCTGCAGAACAGGGGCCTATGACCTTGATCCTGTGCACATGGTAATTAATGGCAGACCTCCCATCAACCTGGATGGTGCAAGATGAGGCCAGGAGTGCCTGATCTAAAAGCCATTGAAATCAACGAGTATCTTTCCATTGACTGCAGTGGGATCAGGCCCTAAGTTCACGTGCTAAAAAATTGTTGGGGGGGAAATATTTGCAGATGTAAGTATTTCTGCAGTTAAACGTATCTTCTTTTTCTATTGTCGTCCTAAATCAAATAGATTTTTTTCAGATCTAATGACAGATCTTTTTCCTCCAGGTCACAGCCTATGCTGATTTTTATGGCTGATTTGAAAGCTTCTGAAAACATGATTTACGATGGAACTGCTGATGTACTCAGGCTTCACAGATACTAAATGCGTCAATAACTAAACGTTTGTCCAATGTACACCGGCCTTTATTGCAGTAACAGAAAATAACTCAGATTATAAATAACTTGATAAATAAAATCACTAGTGTCCCAAACTATGGAATGGAAGTAATAGGAAAAATAAATAGTAGTAATAAATAGTTAAAATATCATTGGGTGAAATTACGCTTGGCCTTCTGATGGCTGCACAGGAGAGCAGGGAGCGGGGGTCGGAGTAAATCGGTGTGGGGAGGAGTAGGAGCTGCATGTCCGGTATTTCCCGCTCTGAGAAGGGGCGTAGATTGTGTGGAACCTTGGTGCCATCCCCTAACATATTAGCCAGTAGAGTTGGCAGGATGTTGGAGTGAGGGGAGAAGACACTGTAATAGTCTACACCCAATAAACAGGTGCTGCAAATGATTCCCTTCATGATCCAGAGAGCTGTCCTGGGATGGTGCAACTAGACACCTCCCCGTACACAGGGCAGTGCAGAACGGGTCAGTGCAGCCCATAGGAATGAGAATCATATAAATAGATGTGCATCCATACATTTAATATAATGTTTGTAAAGTATGTCACACTGCAGAGCATGAATGCAAACCCAAATAAAGGATGGTATATGCAGCAACACATTGCCATTATGAGATTGAATTAAGGAAACTGTGGTTCTGTTAGTTTGTTGTTGCTGAGTAAACAGCTGAGGCAGATTTCTGCAAACTTGACATTTCACGGATGTTGACATTACCAATCAATAAGTATCTTTTTTCCCACTTACTAGAAGCCTTTGCGGTTCTTGAGGCTCACAAAGAAGCTGCCCTGGGGAAATTCCAACACATTGGGATTTTATTCTTTCCTGTTATGTTGATACAGAAGCTGGAACAAGCTTTCATCAGTCATTCATCACTCTGATGTGATTACCATTCTTCTCTTCTGCCTAGTTTTAAGAAATACTGTCAACATGGGTTTGTTCGAAATGTACAGACTGATGTCTTAGAAGTGAAGAAATAGGAACATTTGCACATTTAAACCTTGTTCCATTTTTAATGACTCCATCACAGCCATTTCAATTCCTCTTACTGTATCCACTAGTTAAGGTTCAGTATTTAAAAAACGGGTTAGTTTTACTATTAAGTTTCAGGTTTAAAAAAAGGCTGTACTGTATATTGCCAAAATCTAGCTTTGGGTTTCCTCCTTTTGCAAAGACTGCTGTATGGGGCTTAGCCCTCTGGCCCCAATTCAGGAAAGTACTTGAACATATGCTTACCTTTGAGCACAGCACTAGTCCCACTGAAGTCAACAGGACAACCTACATGTGTATGTAACTCAGCCTTAGCTAAGGGCCATGTGGCTTTTAGCTCATGCAGTAAAGATTCATGCACTAAGCTCCAGAGGTCCCAGGACAGGTCCCTGTTCAATCCCACCCGCCAACAACCAGGGTCTGTCAGCGTTACACTTACACTGTGTGTGCTTAAATATGTAATTGGATCCAATACTATTCAATATCTTCATTAATGACTTGGATAATGAAATACATAAAATTTGTGGATCACACCAAGCTGGGAGGGATTGCAAGCACTTTGGAGGACAGGATTAGAACACAAAATGATCTTGGTATGTTGGAGGATTGGTCTGAAATCAATAAGATGAAATTCAGTAAAGACGTGTACGAAGTTCTACAGTTAGGAAGGAAAAAATATCAAATGTACAAATACAGAATGGGGAATAACTGGCTAGACAGAAATACCACAGAAAAGGATCTGGCAGAGATAGTGGATCACAAATTGAATGTGAGTCAACTGTGATGTTTTTGGGAAATGGCAAATATCATTTTGGGATGTAGTAACAGGAGTGTAAGACATGGGTAATTTTTGTTCTGCTCTGCTTGGCACTGATAAGGCCTCAGCTGGAGTACTGTGCCCAGTTTTGGTTGCCACACTTTAAGAAAATTCTGGACAAACTGGAGAGTGTCCAGAGGAGAGCAACAAAAATATTAAGAGATTTAGAAAAACTGACCTGTAAGGAAAGGTTAAAAGAACTGGGCCTGGTTAGTCCTCAGGAGAGAAGACTGAGCAGGTACATAACAGTCTTAAAATGTGTAAAAGGTTGTTAGAAAGAGGTGTGTGATCAGTTGTTCTCCAAGTTCACTGTGGGTATGACAAAAGGTAATCGACAGTCTGCAGCAAAGATTTAGGTTAGATATTAGAAATATCTTTCTAATGGTAAGGGTAGTTGAGCACTGGAGGTTATCTAAGTAGTTGTTGAATTCCTGTCATTGGAGGTTTTTAAAAGTAGGTTTAATGAACACCTGTCAGGTATGGTCTAGGTATAATTAAACAGCCTCAGCACAGGAGGGATGGATTAGATGACCTCTCAAGATCTCTTTCAGACCTACATTTCTATGATTTGGTGTCACTGGATCTGGGCCAGAGTGCTCAGCACCAGGTAGGATCAATCCCTGTCTCCCAGCTGGAATTACATTTTCAGAATGAACACATTGTTGGGATTGTCTTTGTTTAACCTGTAATTGAACTGCTTTTTAAATACCTAAATAGAGATAGGTAGAGAGAGACATGCATAGCACATCGAAATCTTTTGGACTATTAACAACAACAAAATATTTTGCTTTCTTTCTAAAGCTAAACAAAATCAAGAGATAGCTTAGGGAATTGGTTACCTTTAGGTCACTAGTACATATTTTCACTTAGTTCCATGTAGACAACAATCCACATCATAAAAACCATCATCACGGTTAGCAGTAACTGGCACATCTATTGCCCATTTCAGCAGAGAAGCCAAGAGTTAAATGGACATTGATACTGTGCTACAGAGATCCTTCACATTGAGATAAAGTCTCAGCACAATAGGTTGAAGCAGAGTAACAGGAAGCTTAAATTGCTACTGACAAAACTGTACCTGTTCTGTAAAATAAGCCCTCAGCTCTCAAGGATCAAGCATTTTAGAAATGATGGACATACATATACATAAGTATGCATGCACGCGCAGTCCCAAGAAATCCTACAAAGTACAGTCACCTCTCAAATGACATGCAACAACTTTTTAACACCACACTGCAACACAACACAACAGTTTAGAAGAGAAGCAAAGTACACTGTGCTTTAGCTAGCTGAAACCACAGTGGGGGAATTTCAGGTAGGCCGAATGTAATCACCTATTTGGAACTTGAACAAGACCCTGCGTTGCTCTTTAATTTCTAATTCAGCACTTTCAACGTGAACTAAAATTATTTAATTATAATTTATATCTAGAAAAATAAACCTGTGACAAGCACAGAGCTATCCATTAAAAAAACCCAAAAAACAGTTGTTTGGCAGTTTTAAAATATGTGTATAACTTATTATTCTGACTTTACCTCAGAGTAATAAAATACCATCTATATCAGTGGTGGGCAACCTATGGCCCACAGGCTGCATGCGGCCCATCAGGGTAATCTGCTGGCAGGCCGCAAGACATTTTGCTGACGTTTACTGTCTGTGGGCACGGCTCCGTGCAGCTCCCAGAGACCTGCGGTTCACCATTCCTGGCAGGTGGGAGCTGCGGAAAGTGGTGGCCAGCAAGTCCCTGTGGCACACTGTTTCCCGCAGTTCCCTTTGGCTGGGAATGGGCCTGTACAGCAGCCCCGCCAGAGGACAGGGCTAGGGTCGGTACAGGGCTCTCCTGGGAACTGTTCTCTCGGGAACCGCAGCAGGGAAAAGGAGCAGAACCTGGGGCTGCCAGGCAGCCCCACTCTGGCAGCTCCTCCAATGTGGCCTCTATACGGCCCCCCACTGTCCTCCGGCAAGACTGTTGTACAGACCCCAGGCAGGAGGACTCAGGAGACACAGCTGCATGGGAGGGCTGGGGGTGGGGATGCGGGAGGTAGAGCAACTGCACCAGAGGAGCTGCTGGCATGGGGCCACCCAGCAGCCCCATGATCTTCTGCTCCTTTCGCTGCTGCCATTCTGGAGAGCCCTGATCTCCCAGGAACCGCAGCAGCAAAAGGAGCAGAACGTGGGGCCACCAGGTGGCCCCACACCAGCAGCTCCTCTGGCATGGCTATACCGCCCTCAGCCCAGCCCATAGCCCTCTCAAGCAGCTGCGTCTCCTGAGTCCTCCTGCCTGGGGTCTGTACAGCAGAAGTCTCCAGTGCAGCAGGAGGAGGACAGAGTCCCCCGCAGGCAACATGGAATGGATGTGGATCATGGGGAGGGGACCGGCAGAGTGCGGGGATATCGGGCTGGGGGCAGGGCAGGGAGGAGTTATGTAGCAGGTCACGTGCGGAGGTCACGTGCTTCCCCCCCCCGCTTTGTGTCCCTCCCATGAGTGCAGCATGCCAGCAAGAAATGATTTCTACTTCCACCACTGCTAATTTCCTATATGAAGTTCCAGTCTTATGTTTGTGACACAAAAACTATGATTTAATTGTGATTTCAAACAGTTTTGATTAAGCTGCTTCTGTAATCTCTTAAACAATAAATTATTTAATGCAAGAAATGACCTTTGAAATAAGAGATCAGCAGAATTGCCTTGGAAACAATGCTTTTCAGAATGTGGAATGAATTGTCAGTGGCTTTTTATGGTTATTTAAATGTGTTAATATTTACTTCTTTTGCAATTGTTTTAAACTGTGGTATTCTAATAATAGGCCCCCAAAATTTCCCAGGTAAAATGTTTACAGTTTATGGCCCTGATCTTGCAAGCTGCTGTCTATAAATTTACCTGCTTAGTACCTCACTGGAATCAATGAGACTCCATAAGGGTACAGGTTCTACCTATGGAAAGCAGACTCCAGGATCAGGGGCATAAACTGAAAATAAACATTTCACTCGGGGAATTTTCTGATTATTACACACACCCATTTTTTCCCCAAAATACTCCTTCAGATAAAAAAAAGCTGTTGTTTTGGCTGATAAAAATCTTGTACAATATTTATCTCTAGTGCAAGATTTATCTAATAGAACATTACTACTTTTAATATAACATGGTAGTAAAATTATCCTTAAACAAGAATAAAGGGTAAGCTTATAACACTATTATTTAACAAAATTAACATTTTGTCGCTTAATACTTTACTTTACATATATTTGCATAATAAACACAATACAAAATCCTCACATTTATGCATAACTAGACTCCTTACCACAAACCTTCCTTTAATACAATAGTTGCCCAAATCCTAATTCAACTTAATTTCACTGACTTTGATTTCTGGACCAAAAGCATTAAGCTTGAAGTCGTGAAAAATGTATCATGTGTGCATTCAATTATGGAGTAATTAGATTCTCAATCACCCTTACATCACATGAGGGATTAGCCAAGAAAGAAGAGAGATTCTACTCACTGTAGTGTATAGAACAGTTTTGTTAATTAGTTTAGCACTAATTGAGATTGAGAAAGTGTCAGTGTGTCATAAGGTAGGTTTGCCTACATTTAGCCATAGAAATCTAGGTTTCCAGCTGTTTTTGAGAACTGTGGTCCAGAACTTGTAAACTAAGGCTATTGAGATTTTCACTTCAGTGATTTATGGATTATGCCCTTACTGCCTAATAACCCCCTCAATAACTATGCCAATAATACCAGTTATTTATTTTTTGAAATGCTGTTAGTTTATGGCCCCAGTGAAGCCACAATGAGGAGTGGGGATCCATTGCAGGAGCACCCGTAGACATTTCTCACATAGCACACACAACTGAACCACTCTCACTTTAATTTAACATAGCACCATTCGGGTTTGGCCCAGCTGCCCCTCTGTCATGATGGAGGGGGCCACCAGGCCAAATGTTACTGAGTGGCATTGCAGCCTGGTGCACCAGGTCACAACACCACTCACTGTGGGGACCCTCTCAAACTGGGGGCTTGGGGCAAACTGCTCCTTTTGCCTCCCTCCTCCGCCCAGGCAACCCTACCCCAGCAGTGGTATGTACCATGTGTAAGGCTGTGGGGGCCTCTGTGTTTTGCTGGGCACTGTATAAACACTTGAGTTTACAGTCTAAGATACATCCAGTGGTGGGAGCCAGGGAGAGGAAAACTCGGCAAGGCTGCCATCAGGGCGCTTACTTCACATCCTTCCATTGGGCCTATCCTCAAGCTCCATGGATCCCTTGAGAGTTGTGAGGATATTGGGGAATAACCTGGAACCATGGGGACAGTTGTATAGATGCCTTTGTGCCCCCTCCACATTAGCCCCTTAGCTCCCTGCAGCTCTCCCTCGCTCCTTGACAAGACAACCACAGCATAGCCATATTGCCAGGGAGTAGCTGCCCCAGGATCTTTTAAAGAATTGCGGCTCTCCAGAGAGGAGGGGGCTCTGCCTAAAAGCCAACACGTTCTCAGAGGAACATTCACACCTCAGCACTTGGTACTCCATGTTTATAGATTTAGATGCGGTATTTTTAACAGTAAAGTAAGGTTACTTGTCCAATACAATGAAATAGTTCATTACATTCACACCAGCCATTTCTGGACAGGTAAGGTGAAGGGCATCACAGTTCATTTGATTGGAAAGATATGGATGAGATGTGTTTGTACAGCACCCAGAGAAGTGGGAGCCTGATCCATGACTGAGGTCCTAGACACTGCCATGATACAAATAATAAATAATAATATTATTTCCCTAGGTATGTCTATAGAATAGACCTAAATGAATCGCCTTATTAATTGAAAATTGGACTTCAGCCTGCAACATGCTGAGCAATTCCTGCAAGGTACATAGTAACCTCCACAAACATACAGTGACTGCAGGGTGCTCAGCACTTTACACATTTGGGCCCCTGAATCCATGCTCTACAGTTACATTTATCTATCTAGTTACCGTTTGTATTATGTACATTACAGCAGTTTTCCAGTTGGTCTGGCTGGGCAACTCACTGCTTGGTACAGCATTAGGGTTGGTTTGAAGTTATGATGATGGTACTATTTTACCAGTATATTTAACATTTTGACATGTTCATGTAGACTTTTTTCCTTCTCTATTAAATGTTTCACATTCTCCTGGAAACAGAAGAGAAGTAACTGCTATAAAATTCAGACCAACAAAGGCTTAATTTTTTGCAGTGGGTTTTGTGGAACACTTACACAGAAATATCAGGCATGACTGATCTTGCTCACACCAGTTTTTCTCCATTGCTTTCAGTGAATTTCCTTCTGGTTTACGCTGGTGTAAGTGAGTATCAGTCCATACTGTCATTGAAGGATACACTCTGCAACTCTCCCCACCTGCTGTCATTAAACTCCTGCTTCAGTTTCCCCTGTCTCCCTAGCAGATCATAAACAGTCCTTCAGACCCACTGTGGAGGAATTTCAGTAACATAATTGTTCCACTCTCCTTTCAGTGAGGGGGAAGACAATGCTCCCACAGTGCCCTGGGATGAGAAATGGAAACTTTTGAGACTGCTGCTTCAGTTTAACCACAAAGCCTGTATTGTCTGCCTTCATCTAATTCAGTCTTGATAGACAGCTGTGACAGTTGGCCTGTCCACATGGTCCAGTGAAATTCTCGGAACGGGCTGTACATTAAAAAAGAAAAACACATTAAAAACCTCCCAGTCACCGCTGTTATCTTTTTACATTTTAATTACTATTACTGACATACTACAGTTTCTGTATTGTCGAACTCTGTAGCTGCCTACAATACAAATAATATTAGTTTTAAGTTTGAATGTGAATATATACACACACACATCAAATGCACGTGTTTTGGACATTTGGTTTTTGTATTTTATTTAGTAGTATCTCTTCCTGTGTTGGCACTATCCAACAGTTCTCTTGTAGAGGAGAGATCAAAGATGCAGTCTACAATGTTAATAAAATAATTGTTTGTTCATGGGGAAGTTTATACAACTTCAGAAATAATTGCACAGGTGGAAAGAACTTGGTTGGAATCTCTCTTCACCATCCCTGCAAAAACTGTGCCCTTAAACCTCAATGCATAGTTTATTTGAAATGTAGCAGAATGCAATTTGCATTATTAGGATTCTTTTTAAAGTCTGGAAAATTAACTGATGTTGAAATAAACGATTGTGTTGATTATTTTATATGCATTGAATAGCTGAGTTTTGAAGAGAAATATTCAATCCTTACACAGAAAATGTCAGGGCTTCATCCACGTATGTGCTGTGTCATTCACAAGGGAGGGAGAGGTTATACATGGTGCTGCACATTGATGAAAGGGCAAATTAGATTAAAACTGGTGCAATGCTGGGCTGCCTCTTAGCACTGTGTACTGTAGTGAGGCCAGCACTATCTGGTGTCTGAGCCCAGTCCACACACAACATGGGGAAGAAGGGCATGGCTTTTGGAAAGGGAAGCAGAGCCAGACTGATGAAACCTGCAGCCTAGATGATGAAAATATCATGTAAAGTAAAGCTGTCAGTGGTGGCTTGGACCTACATACGTAACAGCGTACCCTGCATCATCAATGCTGGAGCCAGGGATTGAGAGGGCAGGTTCCAGCATGGTTCTGCGTGAGCAGAAACACTCTCAGTCACAGATGGTGAGCCCCATGCAGGGGCACAATGGAGATGCAAACACAGGGCTCACAAAAGGAGGGTTAATACAGAGGAGCAGACTGGTGAATCATCAATCACGAAGGCATCACCGGGCTGTGCTAGGCGCAATGTCACAATGCACATTTGATCCAGGTTTTCAGCACTGCATAATGAGCAGTTGCTGCATAAACAGTTATAGAGTCTCACAATCATTTATGTGCATACTAGGGCAGCTGGGAACAATAGAGCAGACCCAAACATCAAACAAAGGTGGGGAAGCAGAGTGGACTATCGTATGTGTCAGGGGCATGCTGTACATAACAGAAGCCATCACTATCACACAGAGGGAACACAGACATAAATAAGACTGTCGGTCATACCATACAATGCACCCAATGCACAGATGACATGCAATAAGCAGCAGCTGTGACACATGTTCATAATGAAATTGCCCATTTGTTTTCATCATACAAGAGCCAATGCCTTATAACTAGTAACTGGGTGAGATTTTCAAAGGGGAATTCGATACCTATGAAAAATTCACCCTGAATTTTTAGGGTTAAACTTGCTGCCACCCTCAATTTTTTACCTGGTTTTAAAACCTTTTCCCCATGGGGCCAACAACCATGTTGTCTGGTTGGGACTCAAATGTTCAGTACTGGCAATCAGCATGCACATAATCGGAGCATCCGCTACCCCACCACCTTGTTAACAAAGAGGCCACTTCAGTGCTTGCTGCTGCTGCTTTCTCCTCTCTTGGACAGCAGCTCCCAATATCTGCAGCAGCAGTTAGCAGCCACTGATAACAACAAAATAAGTGCCTGAGGTCCTTCCTCCACTGAGGAGCCTCTATCTGTCAGGGAAGGTGGAGTCTCTGACTCGCCCTCCAGGAAAAAGGGTCGAGGCTGGCAAATGTAAAGCAGCCTCTAATCCGCAGGGGCTGGATTGGATCAGCTAGACTTTTGCCAGTGAACTGCTACTGTTTCCTACCTGCCATGGTGTGCTCCAGTAGCTCAGCTTTCCTTTAAAAAATAATCAGGGGTCAGACGTCGATGGACCGAGGCCAATTTTTGTCAGCTGGGCATCTGGCCCTGGGTCTCTAGCCTTTGGGAAATCTCCAAAATGTAAACTAACCAAGCTGTAAACTTAGCTCATTCGGAAGAAAACTGGTGATAGTTCTTTCCCCATTTGCACATAACATGTTAACAGCTGAATATTAGCTGATGAATCTATAATTTTAATATGACAAATTATGATTAAATCTGAGCTATATATATTCTCCAAATAAAATGTGTCTCTTATCTTGGGCTGTACTGCGTTATCCTGGCTGTGAAATAGGGAATACATTGTCAAGCAAATGATGTAATGTCTCCCTTAAAAATATCCATTATTTCCCTTTCCTGTGTTCCATTCCCGTGTTTACTGTACTTTGTTGCATTGCTTTGTGCACTGATGCTCATAATGGTAAAAGTGCTACAACTGAGGAAGGGAGGGAGCTTAACAGGCCTGGCTCTTCAACATTATTTTTATTTTTGAAGGTTAGACTTTTGAAGAAAAGAAAAACAAAAAAGCAATCGCATAAAACTGTATTTTGCATTTACAGCTAAACCTCACCCTAACAGCAAACATGGTCACATATCATACTGTCCTAATTATAAAGGGTTGTTGTCAAACCAATTTCTGTGTGTTAAGAAAGCTTTCCTTTTGGTAAATAAAGATGGATAAATCTCTCTGGCTTCAATATGAATTCTTCAGGTGTGAGGTCTGTAGACCTGGTCCTCTGTCTTAGGCTACCATCATTCTGCACACACAGCTTCTGTCGATAATAGAACACCTCAGTGAGACACCTACAGGTATGGGTGCCTATTAATATATTTGAAAAATTCCAAGAAACAATAGTACATAATAAATGTGTACTGAGGACAATATATGGCCACAGACTAATAATTTCCTTTTTAAAACTACATACGTTTCTGATCCAGATTGCCATATAACACTTAAAGAATATTTAGGATATATGTTTATTTTTTATGGTTCTCAATACAATTTTAAAGACTTCTTTGAAACTGAGTTAAGGGTGCTGGGCATAAAATAATTCCCCAGACAAAATTTCTGCAATGTAGGACAAAAGATTCCTGGCATGATCCAAACCAACCATGTATAGCCTTCAAGAGAAAGGCAGAAAACCAAAGGAAACCCAACTCTGGGCAGGAAAGTGTGTGGGGAAGAACCTTTTCTTTAATTGGTCTTCCCACTGCCTAGGGGATGAAATTTTTTTCCTTGACCCATTCGATAGCCCACAGGAATTCTTACAGCCCTCCAGCTGATGTAACTCCAACAGGCGAAGAGGAACAGGCTCCAGGTGCATTCAAGTTGTCTCACAAAGGACTATCTGGTGCATGTCTGTGTGTGTGCTTGACCTCCAAAGAGTAACTGAGGGCCCATCATTGTTGTAGATGGGTTGAGCTTAGTGTAAAAATGCTTAAAAATGAGGATGCAACTTAGAAAAATAAATTTTATTGAGACAATTATTAAACTGAACTTAATTGACACTGCATAAGGAAGTTGGAGAGGGTGAGTTCCAGATCTTTCTTGTCTCACATAAACCCCACCCACCAAAACTCTACCACAGTCTATCAAGTTGAGCATTACATCATGAGACCAAACTCTCATTGTTTGATCGTACCTGGAGAGCATGACGCTGTTGCTTGGTTATTGTGAAGGCAGCGGCCTTGTACAAATTAATCCTTCCATGGTTGTCACGTACACCAAAGTGGGACAGAGGAAGGACTTCCTGCCTTGTAAAAATGAGGGACTCCCTTACTGTCAGGTTTGGGGAGGGGGAAAGAGGAGAGATTTCACTGTTTGGTTTGGAAGTGTGGCAAGAGGAAAATCTTTGACCTGATGGATGGTTTTTTCCTCCCTGGTTGAGTTCCACAATGGAACTGTCAGTCAGGCATTGGTCTTTGGGATGGATCAGTCATTTACAGTCTTGCCCTGCTGACTGAATGTCAGGCAGCTGGGGTAGAATTCACACCATATCTCATGATGTTGGAATGGTGGACAATGCACAGATAGTGTGTATGTGTCTATATAGAATTTTATCTATATTGCATACAAAATGCATTAAAAGAACTTTGTTAAGATTGCAAAGTCAAACACTCAGGAAGTTAGGAAATACTAGAATTAAGGTTGCTCGCACAACTTTAACTGCCCCCCCTCCAATGCATAGGCATTATAATACAGCGTTTACATGATCAGATACTATTTTTTTCCTCAGGAATCCTCATTCATTCAGTGCACAAGATGGATTGTGCTGATTCTACAGTTTACTTTTTCTTTGTTGTTCAGTGTGTGGCCCCCAGACCTTATTAACCACACACTATTCAAACTCTGCTCCTAAGATAGAATTATTCATTTTCTCATGGGCTCTTCTCTTTATCCTATCTGTCTCTTAGTCTTGGCCTCTAGGCACCCTTTCTTCCCTGCCCCTCTCCCGGTTTCCTGTTTCTTCTTACTCCAAGTACGAGTCTTCCTCCCCAGGCTCTTTGTCTAATCCCATTACCCCCTCTCTCCATCTCCATCTCCTTATCCTAGTCCTGCCCTCACACCCCAGCTTCTCATTAGATGTGTCTCCCCTGTGCCCTGAGGTTGTTAATCCAGTCTCCATGCCCAACCAGTCCCAGTCTCCCTGACCCAGCTCCTCATCTGATCTCAGTCTCTCTCTTAACTCACTGGCTCCTAGCTTCCCTCTATTCCCCTCTTCTGTTCCCAGTTCCAATATCCTTGCTCAGCCAGTTCAAGTGTCCCCCTGGCTCTCAGTCCCAGGTTCCTTGCCCAGCCAGTCCCAATCTCCCTCAAGCTCCCAGTCTCCTTCCCCTGGCTCCCACTCTCCCCAACTGCCAGTTCTCATTTATCTCTCCACCACAACAGATTCCTGTTCCAGTCTCCTTCCCAGACTCCTTGTCCCAATCTATTCTCCTCCCCCAAGTCATGCTTTTGTCCCCACTGCATTTAAATCAGGCAGCTTCCTCCTCCACACTGCTGGGCCTAGCAGGGAGTTATTGAGAGCACAGGAGAGACAAGCTCCCTGCTCTTGGTTCTGGTGTCCAGTCCTTTCTTGACTCAGAGCAGCCCAGAGCTACAATTGCTGAGAAAGACATGCTCAGACTCAGGCTAGAGCATGCCCAGTGCACACAGAGCTGTGGAGTTTTAGCTGCTATATTCCAAGAAGTCTCTGAGTGTGCGTGAACTGCAGTTTTTCAAAGCGGTTATAACTTGGCAAATTTCACAAGGACACCAAAAGCTGCATTCATGACACAAAGCCCCCCCACCCTTTCAAATTTCAAGTCCCTACTCCAAAGCAGGGAGGCGCTGATCCTTTTCAGATAAAAGGTCACCAGATTTTTTTAACTTAGGCAAAATAATGAATTTTACCCTAGCCTTATACTAAGAAACAACTGAATTGTTTTGGCTAGAATTTTCCAACATGTTCAGCCTGAGGCAGATACCCAGTATGGAAAATTTCAGCCCAAACGGTTTAAGTTTGGCAATGTTATAAGTAACTGAAAACACGGCCCTATAATGGGAAGTATCAGGCAACCTAAATAAAGGCAGTGATACCCCACCCCTAAATAAAGGCAGTGTTACTCCGCCTATAATATATATATATTATATATATTATCAGCTGTTCAAGCTTCTGAATATCACAGGGGGAAAAAGGAATTTGCTTATTAAGCCTCCATCTTTGCAGCAAGTCTGTGGTTGGGAGCTCTTCTATTATTAATTATTATTATTATTAATACAAGACTTACATCTTGGAAGTTCCCATGTCCATTGCCCATCATTACTCCCTGCTTTGTTTCCTCCAGGAAGACAGTAAACAAAGCTTTACTTGAGAAACTGCATTTCATCCCACATGCAATAGACACCCTTTGTTACCGTACACTCCAGCATTTATAAAGCAAAGAGTTTTCTAAGGCTGGAGCTTCGGAAGCACAAAAGGAATTGCATGTCCTCATTATTTCAGATGATATCTGTGTCTGTGTCAGAGACAAAAACATCTTAATCTCACACAGAGGTAAAGCCCACTGTTTCCCATAGGCTTTAATATAAATATACACTACAAATAGAGCTTTCTTAACTGCCTCCCCTGTAAACATCTGACAGTGCTGAATATAAAACAGATGAAAGTTATGGTAACAGAGTGAAACACATACAATTGCATACTGTATGTCATATCAACAATATTTTATACGATCTATTTAAAAGCAACTTTGAAAAATGTGTGTGTGACTTGATTTTTATTTTTGATGGATTGAAGAATATCAGTGGAAAGTGAATTCCGTGATTGTGGATCATAATTAGAGAAAGGCTTGATCTCTTTAGCTGAACAATCTAATATGGGTTGAGCAAAAAGCAAGCCAGAACTAGGGGAAAGGTTTAGTTGCGGTTTAGAAAATTGCAGTAACTCACACAGGTAAGGAAATGTTACTCAAGAGACAAATAAAAAACAAACACAAAAAATCCTGAAAGCAATCTAGTATTGGGAAGGAAGACAGTAATAATTACCTAGTGCATGAGGTTTAGAGTGAAATTAGAGAGAGTGATTTAGCAAACGTGCTTCAGCATTTTGAACCACTTGATTTCATAGCACTGTATGTTTTAGCCAACCCACCATCACTGTATTATAAAAAAAAAATCACCTCTCGAAACACAAGAGGCAAGAGTATCCCAAAGGATCTACAGCACAGCAAGGGCCAAAGTGAAGGGATTTATTTCACACAGAAACTCAAAAGCAGCAGAAGTCTAAGTTGATAGGGTCCTTCGCATGATGCCTTCAGACCAAGAGGAGTTTGAGAAAAGTTTGCATGGATCTGATGTTTACTTGAAATGTATTATTCAGCCAGTAGGTGTCTGTGTGCTATATAGCATTCCAGACAGGGTGTGGTCCTTACTAAACGAGACAAAGATGAAACTCAAGCTGTGTGGATTCTGTCTTAAATTGGAAGCTGTGTTGTCTTACAAGTGCCCCTGGTTTAAGAAAAATTGTGATTCCTTAGGTCTGGACAGACGCTGCAGGGAAGTCCTGTATATGGAAAAACAGAGCCATGAAAATTAAAGGAATCTATGGATAGGACCCTTTCTCTTGGTCATATCATGTCCCAGAGAAAATTCAGAAAGAGATGGCTACAATCAAATAGAAATTACTGCTGCCTAAATTGGCATGAATTCCCATTAAGCAGGGTATTTGGCTCAAAAGAAGAGGCGGTAAACATAACAAAGATTGCTGTGAGGCAGCTGTAGCAAGTGTACATGTGGGCAAGGGTGGATGCAATGTCAATGTTAACAAGGGGGTCGTCAAGAGGAAAGTTAGAGACTCAGCATGGGAAATGGGCAGGGTCACCACCTCCCTGGCAGAACCGGGTCCTGAGATCTGAGAACTCCAGCGATGACACAGGCTCACTGAGACATACCCTAGCAAGTAGCCACAGGTACTGTAGCAACTGCAGCTGTGCAATTCTGCTCCCTCTGTGGGTGTTCCACATATTTGCTGCTTCTAGCATCCGTTTCCTTGGCAGCACTTGTACTGCGATGGAGATCTATTTATTGTGGAGGCCTGTAGCTGAACTTCCAGTTACTTTTAGCCCCTGCCATGCTTTCAGAAGTTGTCTTGGTCGCAAACTGCAAGGCATTCTCGCTGGATTTTTATGCTGGCTGTTATTTGTGCAAGTTAACTGTTATTATTTGTCCAGTGCAAATAATGTGTTCAGCACTGTGCAAGAAACAAAGATAGTCAAGAAGTACAGAAGTGAGACTTGAGGGTGCCCAGTGCTTCACAGAATAGAGCCCACTGAGAAGACAGAACAAACTGGGACATCTAGAGGTCAAATTTTTCTTATTTTTAATATGAGCTAATTTACTGCAGCTAACATACCTTTTTGCCCATACTGCTTTTCCTGTGTGACAGAACATCCTAGCCCAAGCAAGAACCTTAACCAAAAGTCAGAAATTGTGTATAAGGAAATATCTGAGATTTCTATTTCAAAGACATTTTCTTACTGAATTTTCTAAGAGACAACTGATGGTACATTCCCCAGTGTTTCCTTTCTGGATGCACACTATGTCAGAGTTACAAGAATTTAATCCAGAAGAGTACATGAATTGGCAAAGAGCTTTTCAATTTCATGAACCTCAAATTTTGCTCTAGGTTTGAGACACAAATGCAGAGGTCCCTGTCATCTATGCTTCACACATTCAGGATGGAAGTTGCCTCTGTGATAAACACTAGCAGATGTCAAGGCATTCTAGTGGCAAACAACATAATTTTTTAACCTTCCTCCATCAGGAAGCCTAGGTCTGCTCTGAAGAAATTGCAAATTCACAAATCATCTTCAACATCCTGTAATTCTGGGCTTACAACCACTCCTGTCTTCACTGGCTTTCAGCCTTTCGTCTCACCCTGCTTTTCTTTCTCCGTTGCAAGATGCACCCTCCTATCACTTTTCCCTAATAGAGCCAATTCCTACTATTATGGATTCCGTTTTCAAATAGATTCAGTCAGTGGATGCATAGTCTATAACATGCCTAATTTTCTACATTGCAGCAGTATTGTGCAATTTTCTCTTTTCTATATAGATTTGGCTGACAAGTCATTTTCAGGCTTTGCACATTTTCTTACAGCTGTTGATCAATTAAAATACACCAGTTGTTTACAAAATTACAAAATCTAATCTCATCCTAGAGCATTCATTCTCATTTTAGGATTGATTTCTATAGCTAAGCTTACCGTACCATCAAGATTTACATTTTGGGGGGGTCAGTTAATGGCTAATGAGCATTATAAATGTTCATTTCAGACCCATTTCATTTGTTAAACACAGTGAAAGAAGAGAAAACTTCTTTTCTTTCTGGCCGATAGTTCCAGAGGTTTTCTTTAGTCATTGGTAACAGTGAGCATCAAACTATGACTGTTTCACTTAAATTAAGCTGGGAGAGGGATTGAGCAGGGAACAGTTTTTCAATAGTTTAGCCTTTCCTTTTAAGTGGTATCTTTCCCTAGGAGGGAGAAAGCCTCATAGCCCCAGTAACAGCCACTTCTTTTTAAACCAGAGCAGTTGCATGAATTGCTTTTCCGTTTCTGTGGGAGTGATAAACCAGGCCAGGTTCATTGCATTCCATTACTGGGACATCTTTCCTTATTTACAAAAATCCTGAAATTATTGTCGGTGGATGAACTAGTTTACAAGAAGAGCCTACAATGTTTCCTAATCCTAGTGTTGCAACAGTAGGCATAAGCGGCATTAAACATTACAGGGCAGGGAGGGATGGAAAGCTTCCCCCCACCACACACACCCTTTTTGCCCCTGTGTAAGTCAACATTCAAATGTTAAAAAATATAAAGATTCTGGTTTTATAATGTGTAAAACCCCTAGTAGTATTAAGGCAAGTCTATTGGAGATCAGCCCTAAATCTTTTCCCATCATACTTAGGTCACAGAACGAAACTATCCTCCCTCTTTCTATTAGAGGTGGAAATTGGGTAAATTGAGGAACATACAAATATATGAGCAAATAACAGAAGACCATCCTACATGTACACAGGGATTTGGAAGTGCAGTAGACATCCCAGAATGCAAGGTTTTTTGATCTCCTTAATCTGAAACATCAGAGATGACCACAGCTGGAGATGAGACATTGGGCGGGGGAGGCCAGACAGTTGAGGTGGCATGGAGCATTTTCTGTCTCAGGTACTTGGCTGGTTCTTGCTCACGTGCTCAGGGTCTAATTGATTGCCATATGTGGGATCAGGAAGGAATTTCCCCCCACGTCAGATCGGCAGTGATCTTGGGTTTGTTTTGCTCTCCTCTGCAGTGTAGGGTGCAGGTCACTTGCCAGGATTATCTGGGGACATCTCACTTAATCATTTCCTTGCCACTGTGGGGGCCTCTAGCATTGGTGCACCTCAGTCCCTCTTAATCTCTAATTTTGATTGTTGGGTTTAGCGTCTGGGTGCTGTGTGGTATTGGTGGTCTGTGCTATACAGGAGGTCAGACTAAATGATCTGGTGGTCCCTTCTGGCCTTAAACTCTATGACTCTATTTGATAGAAATTTCTCATCTGTTTTTCATGTGTTTTTGCCCATTATATGCTTAATCAATTTCTCTCACTAGGAGACATGATTTTAAAGTTTTTGGCATTTTGTTAAAGAAGAGTTCCAAGTTTTACCTTCAACTGATGTAAAAATAAATCTCTGACTTTATCAGTTTTTATGGAGAGAAAGTCCCCAAAATGGAAAGAGGTGATTTTTTTTAAATCACCTAAATTTACACGTAGTAGTTACTAGAACAGGAAAACAACTGAAATCCCAGCCAGTCATAGCAGGCTCTACAAATAGAATGATTTCCCCCCCTGTACTCTAGGTAAATAAACACCTGGACCAAGATTTTTAAAAGTGAGGGTCTAAAATTAGGTTTCAAAATCCATATTTAGGCACTTAAGTATGTGGCCTGATTTTGAAAAGTGCAGAACAGCCAGTAGCTCCCTCTACCATCACAAGCTGTAATCGAGCATCCACCCCACCCAAGGCAGAGCAGGCTAATTTAGGTTAATTAACCTGATAGGCTGCACCTGAGGGAGAGCCGGGCTTGAAAAGCTGATTGATGATGGAGCCCAGCTGAGAAGGAATGGGCAGGGCTGGTATAAAGCCAGGAAGGTGGCAGCAGAAAAGGGTGACAGGGGAAGTAATCTGCAGTCACTCCCTGGGATGAGGGAGTTTGGGCTAGTAAACCCAGAGAGGGGGTGAGCCAGAAGATGTGGAAAGGAGTCCAGGGAAAGAGCAATGGGGTCTGAAAGCAGACCCCAGTTACTAGACAGAAACACTACTGTAGTAGTTGGGGATCAGAAAGTAGTGGGACGTCCAGCCACCTCCGCTTTCCCTGGCCCTGAGTTACAGAAGTCGGTAGAGGGGTATCCAAAAACAAAGACTCCTTGACACCAGAAAATGCCACTACTTGGTGATGATCCTCCCATGTATGCCCGGGTTAATATAACATAACATACTGGCACAAAGTGGTCACATCAGGCTTGGAGGGTCTGGGTCTAGAAATAAGAAAGAGCTTAATAAGCCCATCCAGTCCAAATCACCTACGTAGTATGTTTTTTCTTTAGTGTTATGAAAGTTTTGTATCCTCTTAGTTGTTCCTAAATTCTTTTTTTCATAAATTCGAAGGCCAGAAGGGAACATTATACTCACATAGCCTCATCTCCGATATAACACAAGCCATAGAATTTGACCAACTGATTTCTGCATCAGGCCCATAATAGATGTTTGAACTAGAGCATATCTTCTAGAAAGACTTCTCAGTCTCAATTTAAAGACTTCAAGTGATGGAGAAGCCAACATATACCCAGGTAAGTTGTTTCAATGATCACTTATCCTGATTGTTGAAAATTTGCACTTTATTTCTAGTTTAATTTGTCTACCTTGACCATCCAGCCATTGGCTCTTGTTATGCCTTTGTCTGTTAGATTGCAGAGCCCTCTTGTGTCAGCAGTCAGCTCCCCATGTAGTCACTTATAGTCTGTGATCAAGTCACCTCTTAACCTTCACTTGGATAAACCAAATAGACTGAGCTTCTTTAGTGTCTACTATAAGGCTGTTTTTTCCAGACCTCAGATCACTCTTGTAGCTTTTTGCTGAACCCCTTCCAGTTTGTCCACACCATTTTACAATCGTGGACACCAGAACTTAACACGGTATCATAATAAGTCTCACTAATGCCATATATAGTGGTAATAATGTTTCCATAGTTCGATTTGATAGCCCCCGCTTCTACATCCAAGAACTGAAATTGCTCTCTTAGTCATGTTATCACACTGGGAGCTCATGTTCAGTTGGCTATCCAACCTGACCTGGTTGAATGGGTCAGTCACAGGATGATTATGACCCACCAGTGTGATGCAGCTGTGAAAAAGGCAAAAGTATCAGGAGAGGTATTTCCAGTAGGGAGAGAGAAATATTAATGCCATTGTACAGGCACTGGTAAGAGCAGGGGTGAAAGTGAGCCGGTATGGGCTGGTTCGGCATACCGGTAAGAAGCCGCAGCACTGCGTTAACATCCCTGCCTCTTTTGCCTCCCCTGTCAGGGGCACTGCCAGGTGGGTCTGTACCGGCAGGGCCACCGACGGGTGGGTGGGGGTGGCGGGGAAGGGGCAGAGACGTTAAAGCACTGCCGCGGCAGCGTTTTAAGGAGAGTTCTTTGCCGTGGCAGCACTTTAATGTCATTGCCCTTTTGCCCCCCCCAGGCCACTTACAGGGGGAGGAGGGTGCAGAAGGGCAGCTGCCCCGGGGCTGTCAATTTAAAAGGGCGCAGGGCTCCTGGCCGCCGCTGCTACCACAGCAGTGGCCAGAGTCCTGGGTCCTTTTAAATTGCTGCCAGAGCCCTGGGCAGTGGGGTCCAGGCAGCACAGATGGGCTGGCTGGGGGAGGCTGACCCCCGAGGCCCCACCCCTTCCACCCAAGGCCCCGCCCCTTCCGGGGGCTGGAGCCAGCCCCCATAGCGGTAAGAATTTATTATTACTTTCACCCCTGGGTAAGACCTCATTTGGAATACTGTATACAATTCTGGTCACTCATGTTTAAGACAGATGAATTCAAACTGGAACAAGTGCGGAGAAGAGCTACTAGGATGATCAAAGGAATGGAGAGCCTGTCTTATGAGTGGAGCCTGGAAGAGCTTGGCTTGTGTAGGTTAGCAAAAAGAAGGTTGAGAGGGGATAGGATTGCTCTCTGTATAGACATTAATGGGGTAAATACAAGGGAGGGTGAAGAGCTATTTAAGCTGAAGAACAATGTTGGTAGGAGAACAAATGGATATAAACACGAACACATTCAAGCTGAAAATTAGAATAATGGTTCTATCTAAGGGTGAGATTCTGCAACAACCTCCCAATAGGAGTTATGGGGGACAAACAACATAATTGGTTTTAGAGCGACGTGAGAAAATTTGAGTGCAATTGTATGACAATTTGGTTATAATGGCAGGGGGAAGGACTCAGCTTTTTTGCTTTATTGTATATTAAAACTTCTGGTTTATGTTTTATGTTTCTAAAAGCTCATGCTTCAGGGTTTCAGCTGGCCACTGACATGGGTCAGGAAGGGATTTCTCCACACTCAGTGTATTCTGGGGTTGCTTTTTTTACCTCATTCCTCTGAAGCATCTGGGATGGCCACAGCTGGAGATCAGACATTGGGTGGGAAGAGCAAATCCAAATTTCAGCAGAAGATTGGGTTCAGGTTAGACACCCGCAAAGGCTGAGGTTTAGTCTGCTTTGGACTAAATCAATTCACTGAACACAATATGGTTCTTTTTCCACTGATGCACAGCAAATGTATTGGGACTCCCAGTAGTGTGGATGGCAGTTACTAATAAATGGATGGACCCCAAAAAGTTCTGGACATTTCCTTAATTATTAAAATACTTTTTAAAATCTGTTCTTCAGTGTCTGTGTCTCCTTTAATGTAACCTCACCCTTCCACAACAGTAAACCAAGTGTACAGACAGCCCATTATTAATCAAATACTTTTTTTATCCCAGCCTAAAAATAGGGATTGGTGACACCTAGCAGATATCCAAGAATTTCTGTTCCTAATGATATTATAGAGAAAGTAAATCATAGATAGCAGGAGTGCGCTTATAGTCTTTCCCCCCTTTGTGCAAGTATGTCAAGGTCCCTGGTGCAGCAAAGCCAGCACAGTTTTGCTGTCCAAAGATGTATTTGGTGTGGGAGATTAGGATTTGTGAAGCCAGTAGCTGGATTGTGAACTGCCCCCTGTACAGTACACAGCCTGATTCTCTTGGGACTCCCTGGATTCTGTCACATTGCGGGAGAGGGATTTCTTCCTCTCTTCTTCCCTATTTTATTTCCTAGGCCCAGTTAGGTTATTGCTCTGGCTGATGCTGGGAATACAGTTTTGACTAAAGTGTAGTACTTCTCTAAGGAAGTGTCTGTGTGTGTGTGTGTGTAAAAAGGGCACCTTCTGACTCTGCAGTGTGTGTATTCAGAGTAAGATCTGCTCACTTTCATGACAAAAGTTAGTTTTCAATACTGCTCACACCCTTACAGCTATGTGTGTGTGTGTGTGTGTATATATATATATACAGAGACACACCACGAATATATAGTTATATTACTTTTTGAAAAAATATATATATTCAAAAAGTTTATATATAAGTATCTCCCTAAATGAAAAAAAGTCCTAAATTGGGAGGAGGAAACACTTTCCTGATCACGAAGCATGCTATTTCCAAATGCTGCTTAGACAGTCTTTTATTAGCAGATTTAAAATTAATATCACTTCACACCTATCTTATCCAACTCCAAGTATTGCTGTCAATGTTGTTTACTAAATTACAACAAACTGTCTGTGCTGGGTTGGCATCTGTCATACTAAGCAATGAAAAATACAGTAAAAGTGAGGCGACATCACAACTTCTAAACAATCAAATTAGACCAGTTGGCCTAGTCGAAAAGTGCTGCAATAATAATTTTGTCCATTTGTATTGTTTATTGAAATACACAGAGAAGCAAGGTTGAGACCACATACTCTGGCACCTGATTTTGCCACCCTTATTCACACTGGGTAGTATTTTTTCCTATGGGCAGTGCCACTGAGTTCACTGTGACTATTTGTTTAAGTCTTAACTAATCTAAGGATGGTGGAATTATGACCTACATAACTTTGTCTCTTTTCCATTTTAGAGTGATGGTTGCACTCCTACATTTTGGGTTATGGAATAACAGCAACATACAAATTCAGACCTGTGGAGTGACAATGCCATCAGCTGTTCTGAATCTATATAGCCAATATGCATTCCAGTGGTTAACTTGAGCCACTTCAGTAAGTTGAGGGACTGTGGCTTTTCTTGGTGCTTGTATGCTTTCATTGTGAAATATGTGTTGTTCAGAGTTAGAGCTGTGTAAATAGTAAAAGGTAGCTCATATGCAACAAGTCCACGAGCTAAAGAATTGGTTCTTTACAGATCAAACTGATGTTTCCAAATGCTGCCACCAGAGGACATACCAACCACATTTTGTGTTGGATCAACATATATAAAGATTAAAATAACCAGACTTTCCACCAGAGGTAGTATAACTTCTCTAACGACACTGGAAATTTCATTGTAAACAACAGGTCATAAAAAAAGACAGAACATAGTGAGAAGCAAAGAGGGTTGTTATGTGTTAGATTTTCTGATGCCTTGTTCCCAATAATTCTTGAGTCATTAGCATGATACTAAATGGCCCAAATGTCCGATTCATTACTTGAAAACACTGTTAATAGTGGGAATGTCTATTCAAGACCAAAGTCCATTCTCCATTGCAGCTTCTTGAAAAGACAGCAGCCATTTTAGTGGTTGAATATTTTTTCCCATTGCACTAATTTATGTGGTAGATCTGGGACAGTCAGGTATTTAGGAACAGCAAAGAATGAGGAGTGCTTAAAGTAACAGTCTAGTACAACGACAGGTTTCTAGTACAATGTTTACTAGACTGAAAAAGTGACTCCCAGTCATTTGAAAAATGGTTACTGTAAAAAGGAGTAGTAAGAGCCTCAGCGGTAGATAACAGGATAGCCTTTAAAATTGGTGTCTTAGAGCAAGGTCTGTTATCTTCTCAAAGTGAAATGTCAAAGACTACTTAATAGTTACATCCTATGTCAACAAGAAAGTATATACTTTGTAGCTGAAAAAGCACGTTTCATCCCTCCAATTTTGACTGTTATTAAATAAATTGTATACTTCTAGACTACTACAAGTATACTTTAATATATGTACTTTGAGAATGTATCATACAGATAGATTTCAGGTATGCTTACCATGCACTAATTCTGCTTTTATACCTCATTAAGGGTCTGACCCTGATCCCATACAATTGGCTCCAATAGTGCAAGATCAAACCCTAATTTAGCTATTTTTCCAGACCAGAAAAATTGATTGTGCTAACACATTGTAACCAAGATGATTTTTAACAGGACTCTGCATCTAGTGTAGGCTGAACAAACGATGTTTAAAAACTTTAGCTGGTTGTATTTTACTTTGACCATGACTAGCTAACATTTTAAAACATGATTTGCCCTTCTCACACTAAACAAAATCTTGTCTTATTTAAAACTGTCTTAGTTAAAACACCTTAGCAAATATTTTAAACACAACCTATTTCCCTAATCCAGATTTGTCCTTCTGGTAGTATATCAAATAAACAGAATATTGAAAGTCTGTGGAAAAAACGTTATTCTGGGTGTATTACAAGTTGCAATTTCATTTATTTTTTATGGCTTTGTCAATATAAAAATTTGTAGAATAATTTTGTCCCAATTATAGTGTTAAGAGCAGCTTCAGTTGCAGTAGTAAAAATAGTGGATTAACATTAATTTGACAAAGATATTATATTACGAATAAAGTCATATAGTCAATACAGTGAATTCTGTTAACTAACAGCATATTATTTCCCACTAGGATTCATTTTTCAAACCCATCAGATTTTGTAAACAATATAACTAGTCACTTACTCCAACTTTGAACACAGGATGTCAGCCAAAAGCACATATATATGTCTGCTGGGACATGTAACACATCAGGTGGCCCAGTCTCTCCCTCTGAAGGTGGACAATAACTCACCAACCAGTGTCTCCTTGCAGCAGGGCCAGATAACAGAAGTAATCTGTAGCCCATAAAATCCTCTGGCAGTTTAGTACCCTACTTTTGTTGTGTGTCTACAAATCATAAAGCTGTTTCTATAGTCCATTATGGGAAATCCCTATTTAGGGTACACACACAATTAAATGAGCAAAAGTCAACCAGTATCAAAAGCATGGATATAGCACAGCTCAAAGTATTAGTCGTCTAGCTTGTTGTGGTCCAGAACTTAGGCCCAGACCCTCAGAGATATGTAGGCTCCTAACTTCTATTGCATTGTAATCAATACCTGTAAATACCGATGATGATCAGGGCTGATTAGTCACAAAACAATCCCTACCCTCCTAAAACCTTATTCATGGGTCCAGTTAGACTCAGTTGCCAGGGGAGGATCAGGGGTTGACTCTACTCTATCTGTGTGCTCCAGTCCAAAGAAGTCCACACCAGCAGGTTCTACTCCAATGTGAAGCTAGTGGTCCAACTCTGTAACATCGACTCTGTCCCTGGTGGTCTGGTTGGTCCTTGTTGAAAAGTCAAGTCTGCACCACCCTATCTCTCAGGTCTTAGTGAAAACAGATCTGAACTGCCACCTCAGGTCCAGTCAGGTCCTTGCTATGAAAACAGCTCTGTTCCACTCCCACTGACCTGGTCCGGTCTGGTCCTGTCCAGTCTAATCCTGCAGAATCCTTCCACACTGGGTTCAGAATCTCCAGAGGCGGGCGGAACCTAGAGAACCCTTGGGAAAAGTCTCTGAAATAAAGTGGATGTCTAGGGCAAAGCACTCTCCTCTTTCTTGTGGAGCTTGGATCCCATTCCCAAAATATAGTCCACTGTCTATACTCTTAGGGCAACTCTCTTATGGAGGGTATATTAGGCACAAGTCTTTTTGCCTTCCATGAGTACAATTGCGATAACAGTTGTGACGGGGCAAGGCCAGATGGCTATAGAAAAGTAGTGGGAGATAGATATATTAGCTCCAGGCTAAACAAATCCCTGGTATGAGGATAAGTGAAATGGCAGCTGCTCCAGGTCAATTAAGACACCTGGGGCCAATTAAGAACTTTCCAGAAGGCAGGGAGAATGCTAGGTTGATTGGGACACCTGAAGCCAATCAGGGGCTGGCTGAAACTAGTTAAAAGCCTCCCATCAGTCAGGTGGGTGGGCATGTCAGGAGCTGTGGGAGGAAGTTGTGCTGTTGGAGAGACTGAGTAGTACACACCGCATCAGGCACAAGGAAGGAGGCCCTGAGGTAAGGGTGAAGTTGAGCTTGGGGAAGTGAGGGCTGCTGTGGGAGAAGTAGCCCAGGGAATTGTACGTCATGTTTCTAAAAGGTCAGCTACCATAGCTGATACTATTAGGGTCCCTGGGCTGGAGCCTGGAGTAGAGGGTGGGCTGGGCTCCCCCCCCTTTTGCCCCCTGATTAATCACCGAGACTGGGAGACAACAGAGACTGTGCAAGGAAGGATATCTTCTCCTCACCTCCCTCTCTGGCTTATGAGGAAAATGGCTCAGTAGACTATAACCCTTGTCTCTAGAGAGAGAAGGGTTACGTGGAGGGTCACAGTGAGCCTCTGAGGCTAGCGAAATCCGCCAGGAAATATGGGACCCACGGAGGCAAGGACAGAGCTTTGTCACACAATTTATTATAATTTACACAATCAGAACATCATGATTATTATAAATAAATCTGTCCAGAACAGGCTTTTCCCCTCTAAAAGGAACCGAGAGTTCACAGAATCATAGAATATCAAGGTTGGAAGGGACCTCAGGAGGTCATCTAGTCCAATCCCCTGCTCAAAACAGAACCAATCCCCAACTAAATCATCCCAGCCAGGGCTTTGTCAAGCCTGACCTTAAAAACTTCAAAGGAAGGAGATTATACCACATCCCTTGGTAACGCATTCCAGTGCTTCACCACCCTCCTAGTGAACAGTTCTATCCTGGTAAGCCTTCTAGCACATGTGTATTCCCAGAATTGATTTTTTCCCACCACTGTGATGCCAGAAACCCCAAAAGAGTTTTGGTTTGACTGTATGTGGGAGCTTTCAATTATTATTCATGTGGTAGTCTATCCTCTGCAATGGCCATATCTGGAGCCAATTTCTGGAGTTTCAGAGTAGCAGCCATGGAGTTAGTCTGAATCCGCAAAAAGAAAAGGAGGACTTGTGGTACCTTAGAGACTAACAAATTTATTTGAGCATAAGCTTTTGTGAGCTACAGCTCACTTCACGAAAGCTTATGCTCAAATAAATTTGTTAGTCTCTAAGGTGCCACAAGTCCTCCTTTTCTAATTTCTGGAGTGTACCTTAATCTACAAGCTTGCTGAAATCACTAGCACTAGCCCTTCAGAAGCTTCGCAGATGGGTTGCTGACTGGGAGCTGCCTGGTTATATGACTTTTAACATATCTTTCAGTTAACTCAGAGCCCAAATGCAAAATCTTCTGTAGTGTGGAGGGACATCCTGTGGATTTGTGATACTTGCTTGAGGACTTCGGAGCCATAAACCCATGAATGCGCTACAATAAGAGATACATACAGTATTTTCTTCTGACAAATGCAATTTTGTCCCGATACTTTAATGGCATTATTTAATTGAAAGCAATAGACATTTTGCTCAACTCAGAAATTTGGAAGTGTAAAAGATAAGCATTTATCAGCGTGGATAAATTGTGAAAGGTATTTGAAAATAAAAATGCTTGGTCATCTGATAATGTTAAATCTACTTCTTTATGAGTAAAAAGAAAAGGAGGACTTGTGGCACTTTAGTGACTAACAAATTTATTTGAGCATAAGCTTTCGTGAGCTACAGCTCACTTCATTGGACGCATGCAGTGGAAAATACAGTGGGGAGATTTTATATACACAGAGAGCATGAAACAATGGGTATTACCATACACACTGTAAAGAGAGTGATCGCTTAAGGTGAGCTATTACCAGCAGGAGAGCGGTGGGGGGCGGGGAAAACCTTTTGTAGGGATAATCAAGGTGGGCCATTTCCAGCAGTTGACAAGAACATCTGAGGAACAGCGGGGGGTGGGGGAGGGAGGAATAAACATGGGGAAATAGTTTTACTTTGTGTAATGACCCATCCACTCCCAGTCTTTATTCAGGCCTAAGTTAATTGTATCCAGTTTGCAAATAAATTCCAATTCAGCAGTCTCTCGTTGGAGTCTGTCTTTGAAGTTTTTTTGTTGAAGAATTGCCACTTTTAGGTCCATAATCGAGTGACCAGAGAGATTGAAGTGTTCTCCAACTGGTTTTTGAATGTTATAATTCTTGACGTCTGATTTGTGCCCATTGATTCTTTTACGTAGAGACTGTCCAGTTTGGCCAATGTACATGGCAGAGGGGCATTGCTGGCACAGGATGGCATATATCACATTGGTAGATGTGCAGGTGAACGAGCCTCTGATAGTGTGGCTGATGTGATTAGGCCCTATGATGGTGTCCCCTGGTGCCTACCTACATGCCTCCAGCTTTCATCCGGACTACACCACATGATCCATTGTCTACAGCCAAGCTCTATGATACAACTGCATTTGCTCCCACCCCTCAGACAGAGATGAACACCTACAAGATCTCTATCAAGCATTCTTACAACTACAATACCCACCTGCTGAAGTGAAGAAACAGATCGACAGAGCCAGAAGAGTACCCAGAAGTTACCTACTACAGGACAGGCCCAACAAAGAAAATAACAGAACACCACTAGCCATCACCTTCAGCCCCCAACTAAAACCTTCTCCAACACATCATCAGGATCTACAACCTATCCTGAAGGACGACCCATCACTCTCACAGATCTTGGGAGACAGGCCAGTCCTTGCTTACAGACAGCCCCACAACCTGAAGCAAATATTCACCAGCAACCACAAACCACACAACAGAACCACTAACCCAGGAACCTATCCTTGCAACAAAGCCCGTTGCCAACTGTGTCCACATATCTATTCAGGGGACACCATCATAGGGCCTAATCGCATCAGCCACACTATCAGAGGCTCGTTCACCTGCACATCTACCAATGTGATATATGCCATCATGTGCCAAGCAATGCCCCTCTGCTATGTACATTGGCCAAACTGGACAGTCTCTACGTAAAAGAATCAATGGACACAAATGAGACGTCAAGAATTATAACATTCAAAAACCAGTTGGAGAACACTTCAATCTCTTTGGTCACTCGATTATGGACCTAAAAGTGGCAATTCTTCAAAAAAAAAAACTTCAAAGACAGACTCCAACGAGAGAATGCTGAATTGAAATTAATTTGCAAACTGGATACAATTAACTTAGGCTTGAATAAAGACTGGGAGTGGATGGGTCATTACACAAAGTAAAACTATTTCCCCATGTTTATTCCTCCCTCCCCCACACCCCGCTGTTCCTCAGATGTTCTTGTCAACTGCTGGAAATGGCCCACCTTGATTATCCCTACAAAAGGTTTTCCCTGCCCCCCGCCACTCTCCTGCTGGTAATAGCTCACCTTAAGTTGTCACTCTCTTTACAGTGTGTATGGTAACACCCATTGTTTCATGTTCTCTCATGTGTATATAAATCTCCCCACTGTGTCTTCCACTGAATGCATCCGATGAAGTGAGCTGTAGCTCACGAAAGCTTATGTTCAAATAAATTTGTTAGTCTCTAAGGTGCCACAAGTCCTCCTTTTCTTTTTGCGGATACAGACTAACATGGCTGCTACTCTGAAATCTTTCTTTGTGTGTGGGTTTAAAGTCTAATCATATTTCTTCTTTGAATCTGGGCCAATCCTGCTTCAGGTGAAGCCAATGGGAGTTTTAAAGGAGAGAAAGTTTGGGTCCTACATATTAGCTTCACGGAGGAGCCCAAAACTTCCACATTCTGGAAACTAAGTATTTCCAATTGCACTAAGCTGACTGAATACAACTTGCCACATCTCCAGATAAGCACTGAAAGGAAAGAAGACAACCAAGTGTTGCTTTCTTCACACTGGTGCCAGATTCTAAAATTTTAAAACACCCTGAAAAAAATTATAACTAAAATGCTGGCTTCTTGGGAAAATCCCCACCCCCCGAAAACCTCTGTCTCTCTGCAAGGTCCCTAAGCCCAGGCACTGACCAATTGTTTCCATGAGGAGTAAATGCAGCACAGGGCTACAGCTACACAAAGTAATTTACAGTTTCAGATAGTGCTGTTTGAAACATTTTTATCAAAATGGCTTTTTGACAAAAAAAAAGGCCTTTTCAAATGATATGAACATTTCTGTGATACATTTTTATATTGTTTGAACATTTCTAATTTTTTTTAACTAAATGATTCAAAATGAAGAAAAATATTTTCAAACTGATTAGCAATTTAAAAAAATCATTTTTATTAAAAATGAATGGAATAAAAATGAAAACCTTTTGTTGGTAGTTTTTATTCCCTCCCCTCTGTTCACTGCTTTTTTCCATTTAAGAAGAGAGGGAAGGAAGAAAAAAGGAAGAGAAAAATGGGAGGAAAATCCAGAAAAATGATTTTTCCCTTTCAATTCCATATTGTGTGACTCAACAGCAGTTAGTTTCCACAAAATATTTTGAACAAAATGAAAATCACTCATTTCAGTCACATAAAAATGTGCTGATTTTTTGACAAACAATTCAAAACTAAAAAAAATGTACTTTCAGATTGATACAAGATGAATATTTTTTATTTAGAGTCACCCAATATGGAATCTAATTTGACTGTAGAACTGCCCTTAGAAATGTCACATGAAGGCATGTCAACTTGTGTTGAAAGTGTATGTGTCTGATTTCCTAAAACTCACAAAGTTTGTAGGCTCCTGCAAGGCCCTAAATCTGATTTTACATTCAGATTAAATGAAATCTAAAACAATAAAAATATTAGAATGAGTTAATAGAAAGGTTTTCAGAAATGTATTAATATACTTAATACAATCTTATAGTTTTTAGAAGTTTTTTCTCTTCATTCTGGTTCAACTAAAAATGAACAGTAAAATTCATTTTCTAAGCATTTTTGAAAATGCTTCATAGAATCATAGAATATCAGGGTTGAAGGGACCTCAGGAGGTCATCTAGTCCAACCCCCTGCTCAAAGCAGGACCAATCCCCAATTAAATCATCCCAGCCAGGGCTTTGTCAAGCTTACCTTAAAAACTTCTAAGGAAGGAGATTCTACCACCTCCCTAGGTAACACATTCCAGTGTTTCACCACCCTCCTCGTGAAAAAGTTTTTCCTAATATCCAACCTAAACCTCCCCCACTGCAACTTGAGACCATTACTCATTGTCCTGTCATCTTCTACCACTGAGAATAGTCTAGAACCATCCTCTTTGGAATCACCTCTCAGGTAGCTGAAAGCAGCTATCAAATCCCCCCTCATTCTTCTCTTCTGCAGACTAAACAATCCCAGTTCCCTCAGCCTCTCCTCATAAGTCATGTGTTCCAGACCCCTAATCATTTTTGTTGCCCTTCGCTGGACTCTCTCCAATTTATCCACATCCTTCTTGCAGTGTGGGGCCCAAAACTGGACACAGTACTCCAGATGAGGCCTCACCAATGTTGAATAGAGGGGAATGATCACGTCCCTCGATCTGCTGGCTATGCCCCTACTTATACATCCCAAAATGCCTTTGGCCTTCTTGACAACAAGGGCACACTGCTGACTCATATCCAGCTTCTCGTCCACTGTCACCCCTAGGTCCTTTTCCGCAGAACTGCTGCCTAGCCATTCGGTCCCTAGTCTGTAGCGGTGCATTGGATTCTTCCGTCCTAAGTGCAGGACCCTGCATTTATCCTTGTTGAACCGCATCAGATTTCTTTTGGCCCAATCCTCCAATTTGTCTAGGTCCCTCTGTATCCTATCCCTACCTGCCACCGTATCTACCACTCCTCCTAGTTTAGTATCATCCGCAAATTTGCTGAGAGTGCAATCCACACCATCCTCCAGATCGTTTATGAAGATATTGAACAAAACCGGCCCCAGGACCGACCCTTGGGGCACTCCACTTGATACTGGCTGCCAACTAGACATGGAGCCATTGATCACTACCCGTTGAGCCTGACAATCTAGCCAACTTCCTACCCAACTTATAGTGCATTCATCCAGCCCATACTTCTTTAACTTGCTGACAAGAATACTGTGGGAGACCGTGTCAAAAGCTTTGCTAAAGTCAAGAAACAATACATCCACTGCTTTCCCTTCATCCACAGAACCAGTAATCTCATCATAGAAGGCGATTAGATTAGTCAGGCATGACCTTCCCTTGGTGAATCCATGCTGACTGTTCCTGATCACTCTCCTCTCGTGTAAGTGCTTCAGGATAGATTCCTTGAGGACCTGCTCCATGATTTTTCCAGGGACTGAGGTGAGGCTGACTGGCCTGTAGTTCCCAGGATCCTCCTTCTTCCCCTTTTTAAAGATTGGCACTACATTAGCCTTTTTCCAGTCATCCGAGACTTTCCCCGTTCGCCACGAGTTTTCAAAGATAATGGCCAATGACTCTGCAATCACAGCCGCCAATTCCTTTAGCACTAACGGATGCAACGCATCCGGCCCCATGGACTTGTGCACATCCAGCTTTTCTAAATAGTCCCTAACCACCTCTTTCTCCACAGAGGGCTGGCCACCTACTCCCCATGCTGTGTTGCCCAGCGCAGCAGTCTGGGAGCTGACCTTGTTCGTGAAGACAGAGGCAAAGAAAGCGTTGAGTACATTAGCTTTTTCCACATCCTCTGTCACTAGGTTGCCTCCTTCATTCAGTAAGGGGCCCACACTTTCCTTGGCTTTCTTCTTGTTGCCAACATACCAGAAGAAACCCTTCTTGTTACTCTTAACAGAGGTAGAAGTGAAACTCAAACAGCTTAATGGAACTATCTGGGCCCCCTGATTTAATCTTCATCCAAGAATAGTAAAGGAATTGGCACCCGAAATTGCAAGCCTATTAGCAAGAATTTTTAATGAATCTGTAAACTCAGGAGTTGTACCGTATGATTGGAGAATTGCTAACATAGTTCCTATTTTTAAGAAAGGGAAAAAAAGTGATCTGGGTAACTACAGGCCTGTTAGTTTGACATCTGTAGTATGCAAGGTCTTGGAAAAAATTTTGAAGGAGAAAGTAGTTAAGGACATTGAAGTCAATGGTAAATGGGACAAAATACAACATGATTTTACAAAAGGTAGATCGTGCCAAACCAACCTGATCTTCTTTGAGAAAGTAACAGATTTTTTAGACAAAGGAAACGCAGTCAATCTAATTTATCTAGATTTCAGTAAGGCGTTTGATACCGTGCCACATGGGGAATTATTAGTTAAATTGGAAAAGATGGGGATCAATATGAACATTGAAAGGTGGATAAGGAATTGGTTAAAGGGGAGACTGCAACGGGTCCTACTTAAAGGTGAATTGTCAGGCTCTAGGGAGGTTACCAGTGGAGTTCCTCAAGGATCGGTTTTGGGACCAATCTTATTTAAACTTTTTATTACTGACCTCGGCACAAAAAGTGGGAGAGCGCTAATAAAGTTTGCAGATGATACAAAGCTGGGAGGTATTGCCAATTTAGAGAAGGACCGAGATACCATACAGGAGGATCTGGATGGCCTTGTAAACTGGAGTAATAGTAATAGGATGAAATTTAATAGTGAGAAGTGTAAGGTTATGCATTTAGGGATTAATAACAAGAATTTTAGTTATAAGCTGGGGACGCAACAATTAGAAGTAACGGAGGAGGAGAAGGACCTTGGAGTATTGGTTGATCATAGGATGACTATGAGCACCCAATGTGATATGGCTGTGAAAAAAGCTAATGCGGTCTTGGGATGCATCAGGAGAGGTATTTCCAGTAGGGATAAGGAGGTTTTAGTGCCGTTACACAAGGCACTGGTGAGACCTCACCTGGAATACTGCGTGCAGTTCTGGTCTCCCATGTTTAAGAAGGGTGAATTCAAACTGGAACAGGTACAGAGAAGGGCTACTTAGATGATCCGAGGAATGGAAAACTTGTGTTATGAAAGGAGACTCAAGGAGCTTGGCTTGTTTAGCCTAACTAAAAGAAGGTTGAGGGGAGATATGATTGCTCTCTATAAATATATCAGAGGGATAAATACCGGAGAGGGAGAGGAATTATTTAAGCTCAGTACCAATGTGGATACAAGAACAAATGGATATAAACTGGCCACCAGGAAGTTTAGACTTGAAATTAGACCAAGGTTTCTAACCATCAGAGGAGTGAAGTTTTGGAATAACCTTTCAAGGGAAGCAGTGGGGGCAAAAGACCTATCTGGCTTTAAGATTAAACTCAATAAGTTTATGGAGGAGATGGTATGATGGGATAACATGATTTTGGTAATTATTCATGGTAAATAGGCCTAATGGCCTGTGATGGGATGTTAGATGGGGTGGGATCTGAGTTACCCAGGAAAGAATTTTCTGTAGTATCTGGCTGGTGAGTCTTGCCCATATGCTCAGGGTTTAGCTGATGGCCATATTTGGGATCGGGAAGGAATTTTCCTCCAGGGCAGATTGGAAGAGGCCCTGGAGGTTTTTCGCCTTCCTCTGTAGCATGGGGCATGGGTCACTTGCTGGAGGATTCTCTGCTCCTTGATGTCTTTAAACCACGATTTGAGGACTTCAATAGCTCAGACATAGGTGAGGTTTTTGCAGGAGTGGGTGGGTGAGATTCTGTGGCCTGCGTTGTGCAGGAGGTCAGACTAGATGATCATAATGGTTCCTTCTGACCTTAGTAGTATCTATGAATCTCTTGCTAGCTGCAGCTCCACGTGTGATTTGGCCCTCCTGATTTCATTCCTACATGCACGAGCAATATTTTTATACTCTTCCCTGTTCATTTGTCCAATCTTCCACTTCTTGTAAGCTTCTTTTTTATGTTTAAGATCCGCAAGGATTTCACCGTTAAGCCAAGCTGGTTGCCTGCCATATTTACTATTCTTTCGACACATCGGGATGGTTTGTCCCTGTAAGCTCAATAGGGATTCCTTGAAATACAGCCAGCTCTCCTGGACTCCTGGACTCCTTTCCCCCTCATGTTATTCCCCCAGGGGATCCTACCCATCAGTTCCCTGAGGGAGTCGAAGTCTGCTTTCCTGAAGTCCAGGGTCCGTATTCTGCTGCTTACCTTTCTTCCCTGTATCAGGATCCTGAACTCGACAAACTCATGGCCACTGCCTCCCAGATTCCCATCCACTTTTGCTTCCCCTACTAATTCTTCCCAGTTTGTGAGCAGCAGGTCAAGAAAAGCTCCCCCCATAGCTGGCTCCTCCAGCACTTGCACCAGGAAATTGTCCCCTACATTTTCCAAAAACTTCCTGGATTGTCTATGCACCGCTGTAGTGCTCTCCCAGCAGATATCAGGATGATTAAAGTCGCCCATGAGAACCAGGGCATGCGATCTAGTAGCTTCTGCGAGCTGCCGGAAGAAAGCCTCATCCACCTCATCCCCCTGGTACAGTGGTCTATAGCAGACTCCCACCACTACATCACTCTTGTTGCTCACACTTCTAAACTTAATCCAGAGACACTCAGGTTTTTCTGCAGTTTCATACCGAGGCTCTGAGCAGTCATACTGCTCTCTTACATACAGTGCTACTCCCCCACCTTTTCTGCCCTGCCTGTCCTTCCTGAACAGTTTATAACCATCCATGACAGTACTCCAGTACTGTTATTCCAATCACGTCATAATTCCTTGACATCACCAGGACCTCCAGTTCTCCCTGCTTGTTTCCAAGGCTTTGTGCATTTGTATATAGGCACTTGAGATAACCTGCTGATCGCCCCTCATTCTCAGTATGAGGTAGGAGCCCTCCCCTCACAGACGTTCCTGCCTGTGCTTCCTCCCGGTATCCCGCTTGCCCACTTACCTCAGGGCTTTGGTCTCCTTCCCCCGGTGAACCTAGTTTAAAGCCCTCCTCACTAGGTTAGCCAGCCTGCTCGCAAAGATGCTCTTCCCTCTCTTCGTTAGGTGGAGCCCAGGGTATGGGCTGAGACACTCTCAGTTCTCAGGTGTTTGGGATATTTGACTTCCAGACTAACAGTGCACCAAAGGCAAGACGGTTCCTAGCAGTGATGTTTAAGATGGGAATTGTGGGGCTCAATCAGGCAACTGCCATGCACCTCTTATTACTCTGGCTGTGGCATCCGTTAGAAGGGGAAGTTTGCTTATGTGCCCACTGTCCACACCTATAAGGGGACACATAGCATAGTTCCGTGGCCCCACTCACAGCTACTCCACAGCATACAAGGAGGAGGCAGCATCAAGCTGCTGTTACACAAAATCGGAGTAATCTGTCAGCGCCTGCCCACCCAACCTCAGCCTGAAGGTTGAGGGAGCCTGGCGACTCATTAATTTCAGCCCGACACTTGCTAAGAGAGACCATCTGTAGTTGAAGAACTGCCTACCACCAGAAAAAAAGGGGACCCATTTCCCAACTGACTACCCAGCGTACAGCCTGCTCCCCACCCCAACAAATCTCTACACCATGAGAGACTGCAGAGTATCTGAAAAAATCACTGCTGCTGTGAGGAACGGCTGCCAGGTCAGGGAGTCAGAGGTGAGGATGGAAGGGCTGATGGCGGGAGAGGGCATGGAACTGATGGATTTTCTGAAGACTATTTTAGCCAGAGAACATCATACCTATCACTGACTCTGGCAGAAATTTAAGGGACCCTGTTAAAATTTTGGCAGTATATCATGGAACTCTAGAGCTACATAAGGTTCCATCCTTTGCTATGACTCCACTTTTGCAGTAAATAGGGCCTTATTTTCAGAGGTGCTGAGTATCTACAACTCCCACTGACTTCACCTAGGGCTTTGGGTGCCCAGCCTGCTGGAAAAGTCAGAATGCTCTATATGTGTGATTTTTCTGCAGTATGCTGTATGCTTTTCAAGTACAATGTGAAGCATGTTAAAAGTGTATTATCTTTTCCTATGAATTATATTTGTGCCATAATAATTCTCTTTCACTTTGGATGAAGGCTGAGGAATTTATTTCATTTATTTGGGAAAGATGAAGTCTGGGGTACAACGCAGTGGTTAAATAATTGCCAGGTCACCATAAAGATATTATTATATTTAATGTGCACAATCTTAAATTCTGTCAACTGGTGCTAAAAGCTGAGCAGAACTAATCAAAATATTGAAAGTGGGGTCTTGCTGCCAGTGTTTCTTGAACGTTTACCAGTCGTGCTATTTACTTTATTGTGAGGGAATTGGTTTTTTAAAAAATATAATCTGTAGCTAAAATTGAGCAAAAATATCTACTAAAGAGAAGCTAGACAGTTGTAGGTTGGTCATGATTTGGATTTTTATATTCATCAATTCCACCAGGGATAATATTCTCTCTTTTGCGGATACACACCATTTTACAGCTCTTTTAAAGCATACATCCCACTCTTTACAGAGAGGACTCAGCATTGCTACCTCAGCTTTTGATCTGGAAAACTGGATATCATAACTGGAGGCCAATGAACCAGAGAAATGTATGGCTGGAAGGGACCTCAAGAGATCATCCAGTCCAGTCACCTGTGCTGAGGCAGGACCAAACATACCTATACCATGGCTAAAATGTATTTGTGTAACCTGTTCTTAAACTCCCCAAAAGATGGGTATTCCACAACCTCTCTGGGAAGCCTTAACTATTCATATAGTTAGAAAGTTTTTCCTTAAATCTTACCTAAATCTCCCTTGCTGCAGATTAATCCAATTGCTTCTTGTCCTACCTTTAATGCACATACAGAACAATTGACCACCATCCTTTTTATAACAGCCCTTAACATATTTGAAAGCTATTATCAGATCCCCCTCAGTCTCCTTTTCTCAAGACTAAACATGTCCAGATTTTTTAACCTTTCCTCGTAAATCAGGTTTTCTGAACCTTTTATCATTTTTGTAGCTCTCCTCTGGACTATCTCCAATTTGTCCACATCTTTCCTAAAGTGTGGTTCCCAGAATTGGACACAGTACTCCAGATGAGGCCTCACCAGTGTCAAGTAGAGTTGGACAATTACCTCTCATGTCTTACATACAACACTCCTGTTAATACACTCCAGAATTATATTAGCCCTTTTCACAACTACATCACATTTTTGATTCATATTTTAATTTGTGATCTACTATAACCCTGGATCCTTTTCAGCAGTACTGCAGCCTAGTCAGTTATTTCCCATTTTGTAGTTGTACATTTTATTTGTCCTTCCTAAATGTAGTACTTTGGACTTGTCTTTACTGAATTTTATCTTTTTGATTTCAGGCCAATTTTCCAATTTGTCAAGGTCATTTTGAATTCTAATCCTGTCCTCCAAAGTGCATGCAACCCCTCTCAGCTTCATGTAACCTGCAAATTTTATAAGCATACTCTCCACTCTGTTATTCAAGTCATTAATGAAAATACTAAATAGACCTGGACCCAGGACAGACCCTTGTGGGACCCCACCAGGTACATGCTCCCAGTTTGACAACGAACCATTGATAATTACACGTTGAGTATGTTTTTTCAATCAGTTGTGCACCCATTTGGTAGTAATTTAATCTACACTGTACTTCCCTAGTTTGCTTATGAGAATGTCGTGTGAGACTGTGTCAAATCCTTACTAAATTCAAGATATATCACATCTTTTGTAAAAGTTCACTTTGGCTTTCCCAGACAGTGTATCTTCATCTTTCATTTCCTCAGACATGAATAACTCCATCTCCTCCTGGGAAAGGTCTGGCAGCCTGGTAGCTAGCATGATTTTCTGACATGTGATGTGTTCTCCTAACATCTCTCTATTAAACCAATGCAAAAACAAAAAGCAAAAACCCAAACACAAAAAAACAAGCCTTGGAACAAGAAGGAGGGGGAATTTTTGTAGGTTAATGAGGCCCAGAGTACAGACTGAGGGATAAAGAACTGAGTCGTGATCAGGAAATTTTAGTGAATATTTTTGTTCTATGCTAGGCTGGAGCAAGCAGTGAGGGCATGCCTTAGAGACATTGTACAGTTTGCTATTAGTCTTAAATAGACCTTCCAGCACCTGAGAAGTGACCTCTTCATGGTTTACTTGGTGAGAGGCTGAAGAACTCAATCAGTCTGTTCAGCAATATCAATGCATTAACCCTGTAAAATGCTTTGTCCAGGGAGAACAAAAGAGAAACCAATCAGAAAATTGTCAGAGAAGTTAAACATTAACAATTGTGAAACAGCCAAACAGTAGCAATGTAAGAAAAACAATCAAAACAGATAGGATGCCATCGGAGGCAGTTATCGTGTGAGATCACAATCATAACTTGGAAGGATGGAGAGAAACTTGGGCTTCAACATAGTCTCTACGGTCAGAAGGGACCATCACGATCATCTAGTCTGACCTCCTGCATATTTCAGGCCACAGAACCTCACTCCCCCACTCCTGTAATAGACTCCTAAGTTACTGAGTTACTTCTCTAAGCTTTCTGTGAGGCCAGAGGTGCCATAAGCTGGAAAGAAAGCCACATGCCCAATTTGTGACTGTTAACTTTATAAGGGTGGTAGGCTTTGTATTAGATCAGTGAGCTCATCTGATGGTAAAATATACCTGATACAAAAAACTACTTTCTCTTAAGATGTGAAACTCAATTGGAACAAACTACCCAAGAAAGGTCCAGTCACAAACTGTTATTTGCTGTTGAGTAAAGACATTGCTAGAGGAAGTGACACTTAAAAAAAATAACCTAATATTGAAACCTCTTTGACGGCAGATGGAATTTGAGTCAGTGAAGCTGGTATTCACAAAATAAAACTACTATCTTGATTTAGTCTGGGATGAGCTGGTGTAATGTTAGTTGCTCAATTAGACTTCACGTTGAAGTTATACAACCAAAAGTGGGCTATATGAAATAGGAATTCTGCTTACATTGACATAAACTTTTCTGGACTTGAGACTTTACACTGGTGAGAAAGTAGCTTTGGCTATGTGGATGAGACAGAGTTATCTTAATACTATATGTCAGAAGTCTGATACTCTAATTTGTAACAGAAATTCAATGTCAGACTCATAATACTTGCTTGCTGTAATTCATCTACACAATTTATTTTTATACTTCTCTTTTACATTATTAATTTCTCTGTATATCTTTAGACTTGCCAATAAATATTGTTTTACTTAAAATGGCCTGTACTTGAGTCTCTGAACTGGTAACTGGGGCAGTCATTAATTGGTGCCTTAGTAAGAGAAACTGAACACTGATATCAGAGGAAGCAAGAGTCATAAGTAAGTATTGACAGGAGTATAATTTGTAATTTGTCCAAGGTCTTGGTTAGATGGAAAAAAACCCCCAAAAACCTAAAGAAGGATCCCAAACTCTATTGCCATGATAAATCTAGTCTTCTCATACATTTCTGGTTTAACACTTCCAATTGACAGATTAACAGAGATGAGTAGCATATGGATTGCTCTGATATGAGCTATTGCATGTGATACTCAAGCCTAAAGTGTATCACTTTCTTAGAACAATGTACGATGGAAAATTGTTAATAGATACTTCCTGCTTAGATCAAAGCTAGTTTTAAATACAGGAAAATGAGTTCAAGTATCAGTTAGAACCAAACATTCTTGAAAGCTCATAAATATTTGGCTAATTTTATTTATTTTAATTTTTTTAAATCTCTGATATTCCAGGCTTCAGCTTGAACCAAAATCAGAACCAAAACAAACTTCCTTCTATAGCCCAAGAAAAGCTATTACCATGATGTTTATGGCTGAAACTTCAGGGGAATGTATTTTCAATTAGCCACATATGCAGACTGACAATATTGCAATGATCATTCAGTTACCATAATATATTCAATCCCAGAGTGCACATACACATTTGTGATACATTTTAAAAATGACCCTAATGAAAGGTTTAATAACTTTAGATAATATTTACTTATATTGACTAGTCTCTAAGTAGCTTTCACTAGAATTTTAGACATACTGAGCAAAATCCTTCCCCTACTGAAGTCAATGTGACTTTTGATGGAGACTTCAATGGGTCCACGATTTCACCCATAATGGGTACTTGACTTCATAATACCATAAAAAGGGAAATTAGAGGCCTATGGCATGACCAAGGTGTGCTCCCTACATCACACAGCGGCTCTCTCCCACCTGAAAATGATTTTTTTGTTTTTTAAATGAAATATAATTCCAGCACATTACTGGGAATCCCAAAGTTTTTAGATTCAGAATGTTTTCTAACAGTAGTGAAACCCTCAGACATAACCCCCTCCCATATTCAGAATTTTTCCTGACCCATGTCCATGAATCATTGCCAAATCTAAGAAACTAATGTTGGAAAAGTGAGAAAATGGGCAATTTTGATACAAAATTTAAAGACGTGCAGAACAGCAGCAACCGAAGGCTTATTGACATATTCTTGGATTTTTATCCTGAATACAATCTTTGAGTTTATTTTAAATACTCACAATCTTTGAGTTTATTTTAAACTCCCTTTGTTTTAAACTCTGAGCGCACCTAGTCCATTAGCACCATTCCTTTATTTTATTACAGTTTTATTTTACTTCACAATGTTTACTTTAACCTGAAAAACAATAAAATCTATTGAGTCAAAAGTGAAGTTGCAGGAATTTTCTGAGTATGGAGTATCTTTAAAATGAAGTAGGCATGATTCAATTGAAGATAATGGATTTCACAGCTTAAAAAAAATCCCTTTATGATATCTTGTTAAAATATAGAGAAGAAATTTGAAGGAAATAAATTTAAATAGCAGGGCAGATCTGAGATTTATATTTTGCTAGACTGTGTAATTTTAATCTGTCTCAGCCCAAATTGGACTATTTTAAAAACACTGGATCTATAAAAATATGTGCTTTTAATGCTAATCTCACTACTCAGGGAGTTTGGATGCCTCAGTGAAAGAGTGAAATGTGTGATAACACTAATTGTATGAATACCCAGGTAGCTAAAACAGAACAAGAGGTGCATATACTGCAATTGATTGAATACAATTTAGCACCCAGGTATAGGAAAATAGTCAATTACTGATCTATGCCTATGTATGTTATTAACTAAGGACCTGGTCCTGCAAAGCTTATGTACATTAGTGATCCCATAGAAGTTAATGGGACTGCCATGTGAATAAGGATTACTTGCATGAGAAAAAGTTTGCATGATTAAATCCTAAAAGATAATGATTCCGGTCCTTTATTTACACATCATCCTCTGATAGGCACTTCTTTACATGTTTTGTAAAAACAAATTTATACTGAATCTTAAAAACAACAGCGTTCTTTAAAAATTACCTATATTCTAGCTTTGGAGTTTACTTCATTCTTCCTTACACTCCAACTGATACCAGCTGTTTAGAAGACTGATGGACGTGGATAATTTTATGCCAGTGTTGTAACACATCTGATTTGCATTACAAAACTTTAGAATTCACTTCACTCCATAATGGGAACTGTTTCCTTTACCTCCAAAAAATGAAGAATGCAATGTAAGTAGTTTCTTTAGTCAATTGTGTATAGTTTCCTTACAGCATGTAAGTCTGGTATTTTTTTCAACAGCACTTATATTTTCCATATATGAAAACAATTTTCTATGGCTTGCCACAAAGGCTGTTCACAGACCTCAGTGTTCATATACAGATAGACATAATGCCCATATTTGACATCAACAGATGCAGCACTATCATACCATACAGAAAGTAATGGTGCCTGACGTTTCTCGGGTGAAAGCCTCTCTTTGATTTTACTGCTAATGTAAACAGACTTTTTTTGTCTTCTTGTAAATCCAAAGCCAAGATGTAAATGGGCATGTAGTAAGCAGACTTTTTTTATTCCCATGGAAAAGAAGAAAAAAAAATCTCACTGCAGGTCTATGTCAGTGTACTGAAAGAAGATTTTTTTTTCTCTGTAGGTTTCATTTTTAAATATCTACTAGACATGTGAATGGACTGCACATGCAAGTGCCAATATTTATAGTTTATAGAGGCAGAGGTTTGATATCCACATAAATTACAGCATGGTGAAGTATTTACAAATGGAGGAAGAACTTCAAACAGATTCACTATAGTGATACCCAGAAGTAGTATTCTAATGCCTAGTACTAAATAAAAATCTCAGGTACTCTGGAAGTTAATTTTATAGCATCTCTGAAGTGTTGGTTCTCAACTTAATGAAGCAGTGTCAGTAAATAGTGCCTGACTTCAATGGAGCGATGCCAATTTACACCAGCTAAGGATCTTTATAAGCTAAGAAAGGTGCAGCAGAAAGCTGCTAAACACTTTTGAGAATACTTTCGGATTGTACCAAGGCAGGGTTTTTTTTTAATGAGGGTGACCTCTTGTACAATTTTCACTGAATTGCCAGAAAAAAAGGAGGTGCTCAAATGGTATTTTTTGAAAAGTTACAGTGCTGAACAAGGCTGAATGACTAATTATGAGACCTAATTCCTACAAAATGTATTTTCAATGTACAGCATAATTCATTATACCTTTTTGCTTCATTCATGGAAGCTAACAGTGCTCTTGTTAACTGCCATCATGGTAACATATAAAATAAAGGAGGTCACTGTCCTTGACCCTGGGCACTTACAGTCTGAGGTCCTGATCCAGCAAATATCTAAACATGTGTATAACTGAACTCCGTGGGACTATTTATATACTTAGAGTTAAATATAGACTTAAGTCTTTGCAGAGCAACCAGTCCAGACAACCAGATGAAGGTCACATTTAAAAGCTGTGTAGTTATTTTAAAAATACATTTTATGGCATATTACATACGTCTTGCTTGGTGGATTATCATGATATGCTCTTTGGATTATGTGATGGTTTACTTTTTAAAGTGCAATTGACTCTTTGAAAACCCCGAGAGCTGAAAAACTAGTTTATCTCATGTTTAGTTATCTTTGTCCTGTTTTTTCTTTTTCTTTTTTTGGTGGCAGAATTTTAGCTAGGAGATCATTGAAATTCTGAAGTAGAGCAGAGCCACAATAAAAATGTACTTCCCATGGCAAATTCTGACATTTCAATATTTGTTTCTGACCCAATAAAATTAGACAAAAAGCTGACATTTTGAAATTTTTCCCAGAATGGAAATTCTTAAAAATTTTGACTCAGAAATATTTTGATCAAAGTTAAACTTTTGACGTTCCTGAAATTGAAATGTTTCATCTTGTTTTGTTGAATTGACCTGAAACACTTCCTTTCAAGTCAGATCAACATTGAACTGTTCTTTCTCTTGCCTTACAGGAGTTGTAGTTTGGACCCCTATTTTGTCCACAGTGCAATGCGGACTGAGTTGCATGATATATCAGGGGATTCACATGTCTCTGTGTGCATCATGGGAAATGTGGTGCAGCCTGGGAGCCTGGCCCATGAACACAAAATGGGATACAATATAATTGTAAACTCGGAAAATCTCCCGCCTTGTTTTATACCACCTGTCACACTGGGCCAGTCTTTCTCTCTGAACAGACACAGTCTATTGTGATGGGATGCATCTGCTGAATCCCACATGCCTATAAGCCCTGGGGGGTCTGGGTGGTGATTGATCACTGTTCCTAGCTCTATGTCTCTCAGAAACATGACCCCATGTCTGACACCCTTCTTGAACAGTGGGATCCTGCAGTCTGGCTGCCTAGACCTTGGAACCAATATCTTCGCTCTCCTGGGCCTCCAGTTATTTAGATATGTTCCCCCAGAGTCCACATGCTGTGATGGCTCTGGTTTTCTAGACATGGCAGTAAATCAAGGAGACACAGATTTAGCAAAGGAATTTCATATACACACATATTTTACTCATAAACAAGCACAAGAGAGTTACAGATCTATGGAAAAAAAGGCTCCTGTATGCAATCTCCCTCAATGACCTCACCAGCCTTTTGAGATCTGATTTTTGGTCCGAGTCTTTCAGGCTAGTCATCCCTTCTATCTTCTTGACCCGGCTGTCTTGTTTGTGGTAGAATAATGGCTTCCCTTTGTTCTGAGAGTATTCCTCTTTTACAACAGCTTCTTGCCCATGTGCTTCTGCTTGGGAAGTTCCAGACTCCAACACCCTGTCAGCATCTGGGCAGAGTCCTTCAACGTCAATGTCCCTGCTGATAGCAAACCGGCTGTCCACCAGGGTAAAACCATTCAATGCCGAAGGCCATCAATTCCTCTGGCAAAGCTTCCCAGATGTAATCTCTGTAGTCAGTGTCAAGTTCCTGCTACAAAAACAAAGGCTTAAAGCCACAATGAAAGGTTATGGTAATAAATGGTGTTCACAAAATAAAAATGGGATTCATAAATTGACACACATATCTCCCCAACTGTCACAATATCTTCATATAACCTGGATTGTGTAATGTTCATGTCATACAAACGGAGAAGCTGGATTAAAAACATGAAACATTCTTTATGAAAAGTTGCAAAGTAATACGACTTTGTTTCTTTAAAATCCAGAATCTTACCCCACAAGAACCAAAAACAGAGAGAGACAAAACAGGATGCTCCTAAGGAACAGAGTCACAACTCAAGACCCTTGCTGTAGGCGGGCTCTCTGCTGACTGACTACTGTAAGACCCAGATCACATGTTTCCCTATAGTGCCCCACAGCCCGCAAGCAAGACCAGGAAATCCTGGAATATTTAAAGTGGTAGTTCAAAATGTGAAAATAGTTTTCAATACACCACAGATTGATGGAAGCTGTTTAATTTCAATCCAAAGTCTTATTGTGTGAAAAGATAGTGTTCCTCACCAATTTACAGGATATGATAGGCCAATGTCTGGAGGCAGCCTGCAGACAGCTAACCAGGTGGGGTAACCTATATATCTCAATATATTTCTTTTCTTTCAATAAAATTTTGTTCACAATAATACAATATTGACTTGATTATGATTATGTATAAGTACTGTCATGGGGAGAAAACACCAGGCACTAAAGTGCTCTTTAATCTAGAGAGAAAGGCATAAAAAGAACCAATGGCTGGACATTAAAGCTAGAAAAATTCAAATTAGTAATAAGGCACACATTTTTAGTAGTGAGGTTGTTTAATCATTGGAACAAACTACCAAGTGAAGTGATAGATTCTCCATCTCTTGATGTCCTCAAATCTAGACTGAATGCCTTTCTAGAAAACATGCTTTAGTCAAACATAAGTTATTTGGCTTAATACAAAGGGTAAATGCATGTCATTCTATGGCCTGTGTTATACAGGAGGTCAGACTAGATGATCAAATGGTCCTTTCAGTCCTTAAAAATCTATGCATCTAAATCTCAAAGTCTGCAGTACCCTTTTAACACTAGCAGACTGGAACAAGAAACAGTCCACCAGTTTATTCCTCTGCCCTCTGATATCAAAGTCATACACAGCGGCCATTTAAACAATCTTATCCTTGAGACAGTTGCAAAAATACACATGATTTTTAGTTGCTGTCACTAGGGCATTTTATAATATCCTACACTACCCCATAATAATGATAGCTTTGTGCCACCAGCATGCAGTCACTTATACTTTTCCATAATGGACATGCACATGAATCCATAATAGACATGGGTATGGATCTATTTGAAGTTACTCCATTTTTGTTTTTCGGGCACGATTAAAAAATCAATAGCTAACTAACTAACTAAAGATCAGGCAAGAGATGCATTATTTTCTTGTTTCGGTTCTTATTTGAATTCGTTATTCGCTTCTCACTAATGCTTTTCATTCTAGAGAGCTCTATGAATATATAAGTGTAAGTGCTGCTTATTGTGAGCCCTCAACAAAGAGCAGAAGCAGTGGGTTTCAAGGCTTTTTGGCTATAATGTGCTGCTTTCTTGATAATGGGCTCTCTTGGAATTGTAATGAAAAGCAAACATATCATTAAGAAGGAGCTCCATAAAAACTGTCTGCCATATATCTTAAGGTTCATTAGTTTAGATTAATGACTTACTTGATATACATGACAATGGGTGAAGCAAATCTTTGTTTATCTATTGACAATTCAATGTAACGGTGACATGCATAAACCGGCTTCCCTCTGATTAGTTCCATGTTTTAAAGTAACTTTGTGTTATAAAACTTGTTAACTACAGTATCATTTTATTGAACTCTGCTCTGTGAATGATGTGATCTACATTGGAAAGCATCAATATTGCAGCCATTCCTAGCAGGCATTGGAGCATTATGCACACAGATTGGAGTAGATATCTCATTGTACAAATCCAGGGACCCAGAAAATGTCCAGTTATTGAGACTCTGCAACGAGAGTACAATGTTCTATTCATGGGCTCTGCAGTGTAAGGTCAGAGAATGAAACCTGAACTAAGTATAAGGTTCAAATTATGTTCATGATTTTGCTGAGGACCTCCCTGAATGTTGGGTTCTGAAAGCATAGATCCTTTCCCAGAGTTCCCTGCCAAAGATATATTTAATTATTCATAACACTGGGCATAGCATTATTATGAACTGATACTTAGGGAGTGATTTCCAATCTGAAGCTTCTGTAAAGCCAAAGAGAAAGAAGAAAAAAGAGATGTGGGTAAGGCTAATATCCTATTTCTCTAAGTGACACAAGGGAAGTTTTTTGAGCTTATAACAGTGCCACCCCTTCAGAAGGTGCTTGGGGGCTGGTGGTAGAAAGATGTACATTTGTTATGGACGTTGGGTTGCATGAAATGATTTATATTAGCATGAATTTAAAAGTTGAAAGTTATCAAGCTTATTTCCCCCTTAACATCACTGACACCCCATGGTTCCTCTTAATAGCTCCCCTTTATATGCCATGAGCTCTCAAAACACATATTTAGAAAGGACTCCTTTAAAAGAAGGTATTAAAGGCAGAACTGGCAGTGCCACCTTTTATTAAGATTGTCCAACATTTCCCATTGTAAAATCATGTTTTCAGTTACTTATAACTTGGTCAAACTTTTACCAGCTGGGTTGAAATTTTACATGCCACCTGTCTGTCTCGGGATGAAAGTTTTGGAAAATTTCAGCCAAACTGATTTAGCCATTTCTGAGAATGAGGCTAAGAGGAAAATACATTATTTACTCATATTTTAAAAAATGGCAACCATATCTTTAAACACCCTCTCTGGAGCATGGACTTGAAATTTGGCAGGGGAGGCCTTTTTGTCAGGGATGTGTCTTTTTGAATCCTGTGAAAATCCACCCAGATTTGTACAAATTATAAATCTACTAAATATCAAAGTTTGCACAAGCTCAGTAGAAACTTCTTCAATTTTAGCAGCTAAATTTTCTGAAGGTTCCTTCCTCATTGAGCATGCTCAGGCCTCTCACAGCTTCAAGTGTGCATGCACGAGCTCCACAGCGTGACTGAGCACACTACATGACATCTCCCTCGTAGACCCTATATGTGACTGGACTGCTCATGTGCCATCCCCACAGAGTGTAACTCCAGCCCAGGGTTACAGCGATGAAGCCAGACTTTCCCTGTAATGGCTACCCCAGGCCAGACTGGGGCTGGGCACTGGAACTGAAAGCAAGGAGCCTGTCACTCCTTTGTTCTCAATGATCCTCCTGCTAAGCCCAAGCAGTGTGGAGGAGGAAGCCGTCTGATTTGAATGTAGAGGAGACAAAATCTGGACTAGGGAGGAAGGAAAGGAATGGATTGGGACAAGGAGTGTGGTGAAACTGGGACTGGGTGGTGAGAGGCGAGAACCTGTGGTTTGGATTGGCTGCGCAAAGAGACTAGGAGCTTGTGGAGGGAGGAGAAAGGGGACTGGGGCTGGGAGGGAGTGGGGGTGGGTGAGAGGCAAGGCTTGGACTGGCTGGCCAGAAGCCTGGGACAGGGAAAGAGGAAGGAGGGGAGGCTTGGTGGAGTAAACTGAGATCAGATGAAGAAAGTGTCTCGCCCTTTTCTTCATCTGATCTCAGTTTACTCCACCAAGCCAACCGGCTCTATGTCCCTCACCCACATTTTCCTCACAAGCTCCCAGCCCCAGCCTCCCCTCCTTCCTCTTTCCCTGCCCCAGGCTCCTGGCCAGCCAGTCCAAGCCTTGCCTCCCAGACTGGTTGGGCAAGGTCTTTAGGACAGGGAGCATCTTATTATTATGTATCTGTACAGCACCTAGCACAATGGGGTCCTGGTCCATGATGGGGACTTCTAGGCACTATGGGAATACAAACAAACAAACAACAAAGGAGACTGGGACTAAAAATGTGGGAAAACAAGGTTGAGGGAGGGGAGACAGATGTTACAAGGTAGTGGGGGGAACTAGAACTGGCTGGGCAACGAGACAGGTACAAGGAGCCAGGGAAAGAGTGGGGGAGAAAGGGGAAAGGAGAAGCTGGGTGGGGGAAATTGGCACTGGCTTAGTAAGAGCACTGGCGTGGGCAAGGGAGGGGCTGGAAATGACTCGGGTAGACTGAGATTTGTACAGCAAATCTGGAGGCAGAGACTAGGACTAGATTGGCATGGAGACTGGGATGAGAAGTCTGAGGAGTGGAGGTGGGACAAGGAAGGAAAGAGGCAATATTGGGACAGGATCAGATTGAAGGGATGGGGAAGAATCATAAGCACCAACTCTGTGGGTGAAGCACCCATGGGGGAAAAATGGTGGGTGCTGAGCACCGACTGGCAGCGCCCTCCCCCTCGATCAGTGCCTTCCCCTCCCTCCCAGCGCCTCCTTCCCACTATGATCATCTGTTCAGCGGCATGCAGGAGGTGGGAGGAGTGAGGGTGGGGCGCTCGGAGTAGGGGATGGAATGACACAGGGCAGGGGTGGGGCCTTGGAGGAATGCGTGGAGCCTGGAATCAAGCACCCCCCAGCACATTAGAAAGTCAGCACCACTGGGCAGAATGGCCAAGGATCAGGGGGGAAGGGCAGAAGAGTCTGTGCCCACTAGAGCACATGCCCCTCCAGAGCCTGGAATGGAACCCAAGGTTCCTGAATCTCACTATTCCTCTGCTGTCAGCAAATATCTGTGAAACCCACCCTGCTCTAATTCTGTGCTGCACAGAGGAGGACAGCTACTATTCCTATCAGTTACTCGGGTAGCTCAATTGGCAGAGGTCTGTGCAGTGGAGTTAAAGGTTCCAACCTTGATGATCCATATGGGTATCAATGTGATGCCCTATGACAACATTGCTGGGTTTTTTTCAGTTTGCTTTTTTAAAAATCTAGGAAATTACAGCCAAAAAATGACATTTCAAAAACTCAAAAGTCAGGAAATGCCAGGAAATGCCTGTGCACCCTTAATTTCACCCCCTTGTGCATGTGCATTATGATACAATCTTTAATTGCATGCTCCCATACTATTTCCACAATATCCCTGCCTCATTCTGTGCACAGGATGAATGGTTCTCAGTTAATGAGCAGCTATTCAATATTTTGTTTTCTCCTCACTGTTCAGTGGGTGGCCCCAGGCCTTATTTACTGCACACTGTTCAAACACTGCTCTGAAGACAGAATTATTAATGTCCCCATGGGTTTTTTCTATGGTGTTCCTCACTATTGGATCCAAATGCTTCACAAACATTAATGAATTTATTTTCACAATGCTCCCCTGAGGCGAGGGGATGAGCTCTGTGGCAGAGGCAGAGATAGAATTCCAACCTCCAGCATTCAACTGCCTTAACCATGAGACCACCTATCCTCTTTCTGCAGCCCCCTGCCTCATTTGCTACATGCATACCAACTTCTGAAACAAATGAGGCCAGGATCTTACAAACAACAGCCTCATTCGCACTACAACCCTGATTCATTCCCAGAGCAGGTCCAGTCTGTGCACTGAGTGAGGCAAGGGGCCTATAAAAATAGTATGTGATCATGTAATTAAAGACTGTAAAATAAGACATATAATCAAGAGGACTAAATTAAGGGTTCATTAAGGGCAATTCTAATTCTGGCATTTCCTGATTTTTGAGTGCTTGACTTTTCAACCTTAATAATGCTCTTTTAATATAGTTTCTTTGTGTATAATACAACATGAACCATATTATCATCGCTGATTGTTAGAAATAATATTGGGCAGCCTTTCTGTACCATTAGGCTTCTATAAAATTTTCATATAAATTGAAAATAAAACTATTCTATCTTTGAAAACATTCTCATTTTATGGAAAGGCCAGTCTTAGGGCTGTGTTAGAGTTTTGCATCATAACATCATCAAATTCTGGAGAAAGTGGGGGATGGCTGGACTATTGCAGATCATTGAAAATAAACAGTCTGGTTTCCCCCAGCACATTAGATTCATATTTAGTTGAGTATGATTATGGTATCACATAGTACAGAAGAGTTGTAAGTACAAAGTTCTGCATCCAGGTGACCTTGCCTACAAAGTAATATAATTTCCATTAGAATAAAGAAGGGAGGATAAAGTTATACTATTTGTAGGAGGTGATAGTTATGTGGTTTCATTTCCAGTCCCTTGGGTGGCAATAGCATGTACTTTTGAACAATGTTATTTGTAATTGATTTTTAATACGGGATCTCCTTGGTATTAAAACAATCACCATAGTCCAGAGCAGCAACAACAGAGTCTGCTCCTAATTACCATTGTCTCTAAAGAATATGTTTCTTACTCTCCAAGACATCATAGGAAACTTCTAGATCATAACCTAACAAGCACAGCCACTGATAATCTATAAGTACCTCATGCCAGGGGCATCAAACTGGGAGTAAGATTTACACCTCTAAACACATTGAGGAAAGAGGGTTTCTCAGCTCATTGGCATCATTGCCATAAGAAGAAGAGCGGTCATCAACTGAATTCACCACTTTCACTTCACATCCATCTCAAGCAGCTTGACACTTCTGAAGTGCCTCAGGGATCATGGCAGAAATCCTTATTCTACTCTCTCTCAGCCTAGCGTCTTGAAGGAAAGTGACTTATCTCTGTTGGTTTAAGAAACTGAGGGCTAGCATGTAGGCAGGGTGCTTTCCGTGAAACGTGGCAACACCTTTGTGACAGAGGGCATGCTGTGAAATGGAGCAAAGGCAATAGGTAACTTGCATTAGAAAAGGGATTTTGATCTAATGTATAAATTTAAGAGGTTGCATCTTTGTTTTTTTTCTGCATAGCCTGATTGTGTAATTGTCCTTACTGTTTCATCACTGAATCTATGATTTGTTTATTTTCATCCCAAGCAGGTCTCTGTTGTGCAAACTGTGTGGAGTGTGTCTCCCAAAGTGAACTGTTAACTGGGAAGCAGGTTTCACATAATCAGGGGTGATGAACCAGAGGGGAAATCTGTAAGTGTCTGGTAGTTATGAACTTGGCATAGATGTATTTGGAGAGACTCAGGACCAGAAGGGCTGTTGAGGTCACCCTGCAAAGAGTATCTAGGCTGGTGGAAGCCAGGGTGAGACCTTTGTGCTGGTAGGCTGGCTACTGGTGTTCAGGCTCTGAGCCATAGCAAGACAGCATTAAGGCACCCAAAGTTATAAAGCAGGGAGTAAGAGAATCTCTTATTGGTCTGGGTGATCCCCAAAATTTCTTTAAGAAGAGCTCTGTGTAAACTTGAAAGCTTGTCTCTTTCACTCATAGAAGTTGGTCCAATAAAATATACTACCTCACCCACCTTGTCTCTCTATTATCCATGTGGGGTATTGTTAATGAACTCAGTGAAGGGGGCAGCTCACATGTGTTTTTACTTGGTTACTACTGGCAGGATTTTTTTCTAAATTAGTAAAGGCACCTTATCCACTCTTCCTGCAGCTTCCAGTATTGTTATGTGCTTGCTACAGACTTCATGAATCTCCAGTATACAGAAGATAAAGTGTTAGTAATATGAAATATCACCCTCCACTCCACGTGCATGCACACGCACCATACATAGCTGTTAATGAAACAAAATACTCTGTATGAAGAGTGTGACCACTTGGAGAGACACTCTCAGGGAGGAGTTCAAGTTGCAGTGGGGGAGGTTTAGGTTGGATATTAGGAAAAACTTTTTCACTAGGAGGGTGGTGAAACACTGGAATGCGTTACCTAGGGAGGTGGTGGAATCTTCTTCCTTAGAAGTTTTTAAGGGGTCAGGCTTGACAAAGCCCTGGCTGGGATGATTTAGTTGGGGATTGGTCCTGCTTTGAGCAGGGGGTTGGACTAGATGACCTCCTGAGGTCCCTTCCAACCCTGATAGTCTATGATTCTAAGGTTAGGAACTGCTGGGCAGAGTGTCTTGTGTGGTTTCCCTAAATCATTTGAATGGGATGCTTTGACTCTATAGAATGGGCAGGGAGGTTCTGTCCCCAGCCTCATGGATCTCCTGTGTCTCTGTGCCAGCTTTCTGACTAGACAGGCCTAATAAGCCATCCCCCAAGCCACACTGCTATCTCAACACCCTCCCACATTTTAAGATAGAATTCAGGACTTGTCATAGCATATAATTGCATCTTGCTCAGTGTCCTGTCTCCAGCAGTGGCCTGTACCAGCAGTACCCCTGAAGCTACAGGTCATGAATGAACCTGTCCACGGGGGAAAGTTCTTTCTAAATCAAACAGCTGGGGAGGTTCGTCTATATCCATAAGCATTGGTAACTTAAAACAAATCCTATTTAACTTAACTCTAGATACACGTCTTATGAAAATAAATGTCCAATCCTTTTCTGTATCCTGCTCAGTCATTGGCCTCAAAAAATTTCTCTAGCATAGAGGAGACCAAGGAGGGGTTGATGTGACACTATGCTGTAGATCCCTGACCCTGCAAAGATAGCCATGGTGGGATCCAGGCAATTGGGGAGGGCAAAAAAAAAAAAAAAAAGGAGCCATGAAGACACCTTGCCTCCTCTCTCATCTGTTTAGGATGTATGTTGGTGTGGTGGAGAGTAGATCTTTATGAAGGAACCCCCAGGCAATATTGTCCAGATGTTCTGGTCTCTTGTTTGCAAGATGTGTTGAATAAGTAGGCTATTTCCCTTCTTTTTGATTGCTGGTCTCCTCTTGAGATATCTGTCCGAAGTATAAATAACAGATTACTAATTTCTTAAATGAAAGGACCATTGATGGGCCAAAGGGAGATGCACATGTAAAACCAGATTCTCAGTTGGTATAAATCAGTGCAGTCCCAATGATTTCAATGGAGCTGTACTCATTTAAAAGCTGGGGATGTGGCCCATGATGAAATGAAAAAGGATTTTTACTAAAAAACGTCTGCTACAAATTCCCTTGGCCAGAGAAGAACAAAACATCTCAACATTCATACAAAGATCTGATCCTGTAGCCTTTACTCACTTATGTAGCTCCTTAGTCTTCAGTGTAATTATTCCGATGAAGAAAGGCCTACAGGATCAGGTATATAATGTGAAGGGAATATGATGTACATATTTTTCTATAGAGAAAGAACAGTATTCTGCACATGCAATTCAGTTCCGTTTAGAAATGAAAAACTCCTAGAGTGACTCAGAATGCACTCTATTATAAACTAACAGGAACTGGAGAGAGACATGGGAGTTGTAATTCTGAAGCAATGAGCTTACTTTAACTCTGGCCACTAATTACACTGAACAAGGATCCTGAGATAATATTCATGCTAAATGATATTAATGAGGTTAATGCACTGCAATTTTATTGATACTGTAGACAATATAAATTCAAAGATAAACAAGTCCAAAAGAAACCTTCATATCAGTCTCTTCCTAAATCACACAATTGTAACACCTTTATAGATCCCCAAAATTAAATGTAAAACCCATATGGTTTCAAGATTAAAAGATCAATTTTCATAAAAAGCCCATAGGCATGTTTAGTTTGATTGCATGGTCTTTTTCCTTATGCCAGAATAAATTCCAGCATTGCGATACCTTCTTATTTTCCTAATAAGACGTTGGATAGTTTCACTGCATTGCTGAAATTCCATGTCATTAGAACTCATGCATGTATTAAGTGCAAGATTTTCAGAATTAAATCGTGATTTTTTAAACACTCCTTTACTTCAAACTCACTTTCTCTATATTTCCAGTACACAATTTCCCTTCCGAAAGAATATCCAGTTGTCTACGATTATAATTCAAATTACCATCTACAAATTGGAGGTTACAACAAAAATGCATTATTCTTGTGACGTGGTGAGTAGAAACAGATCTCAAAATAAGAACAAATGGCAGTATTATCTCATGGGAAAGAGCCTTCTGTATTGATCTATTATTTCTCAGCTTGAAATGTGCCACTATTGTACTTCCACTTGATTATGAGCCTTGTTATCACTTCCCCTGGTTGATTCAACATGAGTGCTTCTGACATTTGCAAAGTTACTCACATATTCCACAGAGCAGCAGGGGAAACCTTGTTAATGAAGAAATAACAAGTTGAAGGTTTGAATAATTATTTAGTTTATTGAAAAGAGGTACAGTTAATTTTTTTTAAGGCTGAAAACTGAGGAAACACAGGAAATACTTTCTTGTGTCCTCTAAAAATGGGTTATTGTGGTCTTTCTCCCTGTGCCACAGGGCACTTTTCATTTCCTGATTTTATTATATACTAAGTGACCACCTGAACCTGCCAATGAAGTTGTTCTATTGTCTTTTTCTATTTTTAATCCAGAAAGAGTGAACACATTTCTCATCAGATGCCTTACAGACAGCTGTAAATTGGTAAGATTTATGAAGGTGCAACTGGGTTATTACAAAGCCATTCATTTATAAATAAGTGTCCATTTTGAAGGAAATCATAAATGATAGCAGCATCTTCATCATTTGCCAAATCTGTATTACAAAAGTGTGTACTTTTTTTTTTGTTTTTTTGCGATAGCTCTATGGGTATAACTTGGTTTTTACACTTTATTTTTAAATTCACTATGTTTTCAGATCTAATCTCCGATTAAGGGTCAGCCAGCATGATGAATTAGAGGACTATAATGGCGGTCTCAATATTCATTTATAACAAAAAAAACCCCCAAGAGTCCAGTGAGCAGAACTTGCAATCTGTGAATTAATCACACTGCTCGATGTATTTCTTCTGGTGGACTTTGGAACCCTGTGTGGGCTGCTCATTAGATGCTCTTCAGTGAAGTACTCACAGAGATTGCACCGCTGAGGATTTTCTGCAGCTATAACCACCTTGACAGGGACTATGCTGTTCATGATTTCAGGTGGTTTTAGCAATGTGGAAAGGGAGCTTTCTTAATACATCTTCAGTGGTAATGATGAGTGACCCAATGAAGAGTTCTCTTTGAATGATCTTTGGTAGAACGAGCTGGCAAATTGGCCACTCCAGGGATGGTCTTTTGTATCATCTCCTGATGCAGGGCCAACTTAGATACAAGGCAATAGGCACCTTAGAAATACTGTAGATAGTTCACAAAGAGCAGGAGGAGAAAGGAAAAGAGTAGGGGTACCTGGGGCCTTCTAAATGTCAGACGGTAACATCCAATGGGACACTATTGCAATCTTATTAAATAATCTTTTGGATTGATGGCCCTATTGGCCCATTTGTTTAGCTGGCTCTGAAGTTATGCTGAAATTAGAGCAGTTAGTGTAATGATGGTCAGAAGGGGTTTTTTTAGGGGAAAAAAATCTGCGTTTCTTGCCATGCAAATCTGATTTTGACAGTTCTGGGTACAATATCCCACCACATAAATGCTGGGTTGTGACTATCATAACAACTGTTTTTAGCCCAGTCTCAGGAACTGTGTCTCTGTCAGCTTGCTGTTTAATCAAAAGCCAAGTGTCATATTTTAGACATGTGTTTTTCTTTATTTTGCTTTGAGTTCAATCAGAGGGTCAGGAGGAAGACCAGAATGCATCAGTTACCACAGCAGGCTCTCTCTAATTTCCATACAAAATAGTTTAATGGTCTGCCCTGAAGGCTTTCATTTCTCAATATTTGATTTTCATTTGATGTAAAGGAGCAACATGGTAACTTGCAGCAGTTGATACATGCAGTCCTTATATACATTCACAGTCATGGAAAAATCCAGTTCTAACTACAGGAGCTCTGTCCTGCTTTGGAGACTTAATTTTAGCTGATAGATCATTAGAAAAAACAAATGCAGGCATTCTCACACCAACTTTAGCAGCCAAGAATAGTGAAAGTATTGCAATAAGTTTTATTTGAATATACAAAAAGAAAAGGAGTACTTGTGGCACCTTAGAGACTAACCAATTTATTTGAGCATGAGCTTTCGTGTGTTGCATCCGATGAAGTGAGCTATAGCTCACAAAAGCTTATGCTCAAATAAATTGGTTAGTCTCTAAGGTGCCACAAGTACTCCTTTTCTTTTTGCGAATACAGACTAACAAGGCTGCTACTTTGAAACCTTTGAATATACAGTCACTGGAAATCAATGTACAGTTGTTACAAAAAGAAAGTAGGAGTGATTGACATAGTATTAACACAAAAAGAAAAGGAGTACTTGTGGCACCTTAGAGACTAACCAATTTATTTGAGCATGAGCTTTCGTGAGCTACAGCTCACTTCATCGGATGCATACCGTGGAAACTGCAGAAGACATTATATACACACAGAGACCATGAAACAATACTTCCTCCCACCCCACTGTCCTGCTGGTAATAGCTTATCTAAAGTGATCATCACTTTAGATAAGCTATTACCAGCAGGACAGTGGGGTGGGAGGAGGTGGAAACTACAGAAGACATTATATACACACAGAGACCATGAAACAATACCTCCTCCCACCCCACTGTCCTGCTGGTAATAGCTTATCTAAAGTGATCATCACTTTAGATAAGCTATTACCAGCAGGACAATGGGGTGGGAGGAGGTATTGTTTCATGGTCTTTGTGTGTATATAATGTCTTCTGCAGTTTCCACGGTATGCATCCGATGAAGTGAGCTGTAGCTCACGAAAGCTCATGCTCAAATAAATTGGTTAGTCTCTAAGGTGCCACAAGTACTCCTTTTCTTTTTGCAAATACAGACTAACACGGCTGTTACTCTGAAACCTAGTATTAACACAAAAGCTTAAAATGGATTCTGCTGAGTAAAATAATTGATTTCCATGGGTCCAATTGTGAAGCACCTATGAATGAAAACCTTGTCCAGGATCCAAAAGGATGCTAATTATTGAGGCTCTGTTTGAATGCTTATAGTGAAGGCATGTAATTTCCATGACCGCCAGACCACCACACACCTCCATATGCACCAAAAGGAACCTTCAACCAGTCCATATTTACAAACAAATGCAAATTTTTATGACATCTGGTGGACTCACCTGAGTGGGTGCAGTGGCTCTGATGTCAGCTCATGGGAGGAGCAAGCTTCAGAGACTGACTGGTATTCTGGCAGGTAAAGTATGAAAATCATGTTTAACAATAATAGTACCTTTCTCTTAGCAGTGGAGCTCAAAGCTTTGCAAACCAGGTCAGCATCATTAACCCTATTTTACAGGAGGGGAAACTGAGGCACAGGTCAGCGAAGGGACTTGCCTCAGGTTACCAAGCATGCCATTGGTAGTGCCAGGAATAGAAACCATGTCTCCTAAATCCCAGTCCACTGTGCATTGCTCTAGGGCACACAATCAAATAGGTTTAATCAAAGGCAAGAAGGAAATTCCCAACAAGGAGTTCAAATCATTGCAGTCCCAGTCCAACTAGCACACAGAAATCACCCTCCTCTTCAGTGTCTCCACTGTTCCCTCTTGCTTTCTGTATCAAGTCTGAAGATCTTTGGCCTCACTTTCAGACCTTTGGACCACTCTGCTCTGACCTGTGTCTCTGCTCTCCTTTCTCCCTGCTTTTTCCTCCCTCCCCATTCACACCTCACTTCTTTCTGGTCTTCTCACCCTGCTGCATTTTGTCATGCTTCCCCCTAACCCTGGAGCTCCATCCTGATCCCTGTGCACAACGATCTCAGATTTTCCTCATTCAAATCCCTCTTCAAAAACATCCGTCTTCCATGCAGCCTATTAGCCTTAATAAGCAATACTCTCATTCAGCCATTAAAAAAATGAACGGCTGCACTGCTGTGCCATGAACCCGAGTCACTTAGTGTCCCATGCATTGTTTGCCTGCTTAACTACATTGTGCAGACAAAAGTCCAAATCAGCCTGGTACCTAAAATTGTTTATAAAATTTAATATAAGTTGGAGATAAGTAGACTGGGACAAATTGGATTGTTTAATAAACACTTGATAAGGGGTCGGGCAAGGCTCCTGGTAGTCACGGGTTGGCATGACAATGAGCTGAAAGATTCTAAAAATGGGAGGAAATGTTTACAGTGGAAACCACCAAAATGTATTTTGATTGGTTAATGTTAATGGGCTGAGGCAGCCATCTCTTCTTGGACATATAGGGTCACTAAATGGAACGGAGTAGGACACACTGACTGGAAAAAAGCCAATTTTTCCATCATGGCTGCCACACTCACTGTCTTCTGGGACCCCAGAGTACACCATGAGACCACCGGGCCTTTTTATTCTGATCCTGAAAGATGTTCTGAGCCAACCAGGCCAGAGAGAGCATACTGATGGCATCACCACCTCCACCAGCTTCAGCTAAATCCCATGTCTGAGACTCGGATTCCTGCTGCCCCCCCGTCCCTCATGTGTCATTTCCCTTCCCCATCTTATTTCTCTTCTTTCCTCTCTCCCTCTCTTTTTGACTTCTAATAAGAGTCTGGCTTAGCCAGCCAAGACAACTCCATTTCTTGCAGCTTTTCTGTGAACCTGTGGCCAGAGGCAGCTAAAGGCAATGCCTTAAAAACAGCCTGAGACTACAAGTTTGCCAGGTCTTGTGGTGGCTAATCAGACTGTGTGTTGGGACCTTGTTTGTCCAGGAGTGAGATTGCAAGTTACAGTAAGCATCAAAGACAGAAGCTGTATTTGTTATGTTTGTTATCCTTTTCTCTTCCCTTTTGTTTGTGTTTGCCTTGGTTTGTCTTAATGGAAGCAGGAGCAGACTCCACTAACTATGAGAGTTCCAGACTCTGTAAATTAACTCCCTCCCCCACCAAAAAAAGAACAGTTAATTCTGTCTTTAAATACTATCTAAAAGACTGTCAAACAGTCCCTATTAAAAAACCTCTATAGTGAAAGGGAAAAGAGGCTAAGGGACGTTATTAAAATGAACCCCTTCCTTAATACTTTACGTTTCAAATGTTTTTACTGTTTTTCTCCTTTTTCTGCATCTTTCACAAAAGATTAAAAAGATGTTTAGTGGTGGCTGTTATAAGGGGAGTAAGCCAGCAATAATTTGAGTTGAAACTATGGACCACACTTAACTGGTTAATGTTGTAACAGTGAATAAGGGTTTCATTAATTTCTTATTCCTTGCTGGGCCTGAGACATCCCCTTTTCAACACAATGTCTAGTGAGCTTGTTGGGGTGGGGACTTTATCTAGTCCTTGCTCTGTACAGAGTTGAGCACTGTGTCACCATTCAACAAGTCAATAACAAATGACCCAACCCATGTGCATTTATGGCAAGCAATTCCACCTTAACCTTAATGAAAGGAGATGGTGTGTTACACTGAATTAGAGATGGGTGAATGCAGCGTCAGAGTCTTCATGAATATTCTGGAGAATAAGCCCCAGGAATCACTTCATTAGCTTCCATGCAGAATTTTTTTCTGCCATTTGCACTTTTCAGCCAAAGAGGTTGTGGGCCCCCTGCCCATACAGACAGATCAATAGAACAACATGACTAATGCTAACATCACCCCAAGTGAGATGCCTCATGGCATTGTCAAAGGGTCACAGCTTGTCACCTCTTAAGCTGCGTCTAGCATTTTTGCGGGAAATCTTCCCCCTTTCATTACCAGTGGAATCAGCAGAACACTGGTTTTGACTGCTGCGTAGTCTAATCCTGCTCTAGCTTTAGATAATAAGGCTGTTAGAAACATCAGTGGCCTGATTGCACTAGCTACCCCGATGGAGTTGCAGTGGCAAGAGATTTCCCCAAAACGCTGGTATAGGCAGGACTACAGAGTCTGCAGTTGCAGTCATTCTGCCAAGGCAATGTGTACACTGCTGTTTTCCTGGTCTGATATGAGTTGACTATGCTGCTCATAATGCTAATCCACCATGTGATGTGGGGAATTACACCTGCTCCTGCTTCATTTGGTGGAAAGGAAGATAAAGCTTTAATGGGTGTTCTGGAAGTAGAGCTGCATGAATAGTGGATTTTGCAGTTTGCTGGCAGTTTCAAAGAAAATTGGTAAAAAACTTGTGGGTAAAACCAAAAATGAAATTGGTAGAAATCTGCATCAAATCAAAAAGCTGGAAAAAAAATTATTTTGAGTTGAATGAAATATTTCATTCAATCCAAAATGAAACATTTCATTTCAAATTTGAGTGTTTTGATATTTTAGAAAAAAATTCAAAACAAATTTGAAGGAAATTTCTAAATGTAAAGTCCATTTTGAACTGAAAAATTAAAATATTTTGTTTAGAAAATGTCAAAATGAAAAATTGACATTTGTGGGTCTTTCCCCCCCAAACATGAATAGGCAAAACCAACACAAATCCATGAACTATTTACAGTGTCACCAAGTCTGTGAGTACATGATGCACAGGCCAAAGTATGCGCTGATCTTCCAGATAATATCAAGAACACCCGCTCCCCCCCCCCCCCCCGTCCCAGCTGCATTCCCTGTGAGAAAGACCTTTGCCACCAGGTTTAGGAAATGCTCTAAGCATGATGTATGAGGCAAATGGTTGCCCTGCCATGCTTTGCCCAAGCACTGAGCTACAAACCTGGGAGGAAGGAAAACATCAGCCACTTTAATGATACTTCACACAATGTCACTAGCAATATGTGGCTTCACAAACCTCCAGTCACGGTGAAGTGTGTTGACACATGGAACGTAACAGGTAACTTGACTGCTAGTTCCCACATCTGTGGTCCCACCCTCACAGCTCGAAATCCATTTCCTTTTTCCATTACAGGCTACTACTACCATTAAAAATAAACATTTTTATAAGACTAGCAAAACAATGGGGGACTTTAAGTCCGAAGGGATGTTAGCAGCACACTTGTGACCTTTGGGCCTATTTTTGCTCAGAGCCTTCTGCAACCCCCTTGAAGCGAGTTGGGGTTAAAGCCAAAATCAGGTTGGCCACTTGTGTCTGAAAGGGATAGAGAGTGTTCAGTGTTGCCAAATTAATCCTAGAGGTTCCTCAGGTATCAGCCCAGGAACTGTGTGTGACATACCTGCAGTTTATGGGCATAAAGAACTAAATATGTTTTAATTTATTGTGGAAGTTTAAGCATACAGCCTTTTAGAAATGAAAAGGGTCCATTATTAACAGGTTGGAAGCAGAGAGGTCCTAGCCTGAGCTGCTGGCTTAAATAACTGAGTCAGTGATTCCTCAGATTAAGCTAGTTTAGGAGTACAGGGGCCTTTGGGAAGCTATGTTCTGAGGGAATGGCACATACTGTAAATAAAGTACAATAGGATAGTTTATTAATTCTTGGCCTGATTTTCAAAGATGCCAAGCACCCTCATTACCCATAAATATGTCTGTGTCTATTTTCACTCTAATAATATTATTACACATTTTCCTCTCAAAAAGAAATATGCCCCTCCCTTTAGTACAGAGCACCCTGACTGTTCAGATGTCGTGACACTAGCAATTCACAGGACAGATCATATTATAAGAATATATCAGTATTCTATTAGTTTTCACCACTTCTCAGTAATAACAAAACAAATATTTCTTCAGTAAAAACATCAGAACACTCTCCTTCTGTGATATAGTCAAATCCAAATGTTCCCTGTGTTTGGGATGCAATGTCATTTCTCCAGTGTCACTGTGATCAGTAGTACCAGTCCTAAGTCACTTGAACCCATTTTTGCTTCTTAAATCTTCATGTATCTAGGGGAAAAAAATGCAGGATCATGATATTCTACTGCCATCTGGTGACCAATGATAACATTTTCCTCAGAATTTAGTTCATTACAGCAAACGACATCTAGAATTCCACTGATCAGCACTGAAGAAAACACCAGTCCACCGGCAAAGTATAAAAAAGCAACAAATATAGACAAGAACTCTGTTATGGTGCATACCTTAATAGACAGGGTTGCTGAAACTGCACTTTTGTTGATCTGCACAGTAGGGCTGGCTCACCTGTTTCTTCTTGGAAAGCTTCATGCTGGCCTGCCTCATCTCACCATGCTGGTGCCTAGTTATAGGTTTCCCAGAAAACTAGCTTTAAATGTATTTATTGAAAGAAGTGGTGCTCTCATTTGACAGCTAACAGAACCCGAACATGCAGGACATTAGGTATTTTAAATGTATTTTTTTAAAGAGTGACTTCAGTATAGTTTCCATGGCAGCTAATTCAACTTTGACCCAAATTAAAATTTCAATATCTAAAAATTCATCCAACCAGAGAAGGACAACCTTTAGCCTCCCCTGAACCAGGCACAGAGCTGACTGAGAACATTTCAATTAAGTCTCCGTCCCGGTTTTGCTCCTTGCAGCAGCAACGTATGTAAACGTGAAGAAAGTTTGTGCTGCTGCATCACTCAGCTGGGTGCAGAAGCCTGAGTTGTGACCTCCAAGCTGCAGAGATGTTTGCTTCTGAATACAGCCCACTCAGGGGCTAACATTTTTGGGACATGTCATGCCTCATATGGCTGGAGTAGCAAATAAAAAAAACACACGCATAGAAGTAGGAGACTTTGCCTCGTCTCAGAATGAAGGGAAGACAAATCTATTTTGTGTCCTTTAGAGAAAATAATATTTGTGGTACTGTTCACGCTCATAAAACCCTCTCCATTTTATGACACTATCAGCACAAAACAAGTCATTTAGCTATTACAACAGTATTTTATATGATACATGGTATCAAAGACTCTCTCACCATAATGGCAGTGAAGCACAATATAGAGTTTATAAAAGAGAAAGAACCTTCTCACACCTGTTATGCTGATGGGGACAAAGTCCCTGTTTCAATCCCTCAAGTTATGGCAAATTACTTTTAACGTACTATATATTTCAATAATATCTAGTTAAGGTTTCATTATGACATTTCAGTCTAAAATGTGATGTACAATTTCTACCGTGTTTTCATAAAACATTACTGTGGGTGAGATTTTCACATTAACCACAACTGCAGAAATGACTGATGTTTAAATCTAAAGACAATTTTTGTCATTATTAAACTTCATTATGAAATAAAGTATGTGGGTGGAATCGTGGTTTGATGCTTTTGTAATTTGTTCTACCTTTTCAATGTACTTTTCAGTTACATTAACTGAATCATTTCATCTTATAGATGCAAAGATGAAGGAGAAGAACAAAAACATGCCCATTAACTGAAGCAGTGAAAATGTGCATAGTTAATGGAAACCGTTTTGACATTTTGTATTTGATTCCATGGTGTACCTACTCAAACAATTTCAATGGCATATTAGAACAAAATGCTACATTGTACCCTGCACTAAGAATGCAAGTAATAGACTTCAAAAATTACCTTTCAGCTGAAAGTATTATCTGTTGGAAATGAAGAAATGTTTTATATTATGAAAGGCTTATATGAGTAAAGAGGAACAATGGACTGGAATAAGAATGCAGGCAGACAGGGTTTTTTGACTCTGTGTTTGCCAAATTGAATGTGTTTTTATAGGTTATTGCAGAATTGGTTAGATAGGAACACAATGGCAATTGTTTCACTGATTATCTTACAATTACAGATTTCTTAATGGAAGATCATATTAAATATTGTGACAATATTTGTTCTGTCACAGAGTAGCTAATTGATTGCTTTTTCAAAGTAGTTTTTTTCATTACTAAGTCAATTCAAAGACCAGATGCAGTCCAAAATATATTTCCACTCTGAGGCTAAAGCAAGTTTTACCTCTTAAACAAATTCTGCATTTCATCAAAGTGGAATTTATCTATTAGTAAGCATATCATAAATAATTTTAATATGCATTTAAGGCTGATTAATGAAAGTATTTCCATTTCTTGTCATTTACAGGCCAACTAAAAAATGTTGTATCTTAAATTTCACATGTGAAATTTCATAGAGGTACCATTCTTCTGCTCTCCCAACCTTATAATCCCTCATCTGTAGTGATTAAGTTGGTGTACTTGGGAACAGCTGGACTACAACACTGGAATGCAACTAGAAAAACAAAACACTCTGCATATATGTTTCAGCTAAGTGCTAGTTTTGGCATTTCAATGAACTGTTTGGCAACAGAATTTTGTTTCATTCAAATTCACAACTGAGTGTTTGACAGATGGATAGACTGCAACCTTGTTCAAACTGATCCACTGTAACAAGAGGTTAGGGTATGCTTGCATTCCTTCTGTTTGTCTCTCTGCATTTATAGGTCAGCCTTTCTTTCCAGAGATTGTGTGTCAAGATGCTGTGGTTATAATGCAACCAGCACTGAAGAACTTGCTGTAATTGCCTTAGCTGTGATCCTTAATTCACTCATGAGAAGAGGATTCTCACTTTTTGAACTTCCTTGGCTGCTCTAACATAGATATATCATTGCCTGTGACAATTATAATCTTTCACGAGAATGAGGTATGAGAATTTCATTCTGCTTTATACATGTAACATCAGCATCAAACTTCAGATCTTTCATCTTTTCAACATTGTCTAGAGGGTCAGATCCTCAGCTGGTCTAAATCAGCATAGATTGATTTCCACTAGGTGAAGACCTGGCCTTCTGTTTTGACTGGCTAACTTCTCTTATTTATGGTATTGCTTATAAGCCCGAGGAGGAATCACCCTTCCATCAAAATATAACATTTTCAAAAAAGTTAAAGCAGTGCATCTATGCTTTATACCACTATATTTTCAATGGGCTTTTGGAGGCATTACAGCTCTCATGTCTTCGTCTCATGACACTTAGGGCTAGTCTACACTGGCAACATTAAAGCACTGCCATGGCAGCACTTTAACGTGGCTTGTGTAGTCGCAACAGAGCCCTGGGAGAGAGCTCGCTCCCAGCGCTCTAAAAAAACCCACCTCCATGAGGGGCATAGTGCACTGTCTACACTGGTGCTTTACAGTGCTGAAACTTGCTGTGCTCAGGGGGGTGAAAGTTGTAGCACTGTCAATTGCAAGTGTAGACAAGCCCTTTGGGTTGCCAACTTTCTACTCGCACAAATCCAAAAACACTTGCGCTGCCCCTACCCTGCCGCCCCACCTCATGCTCACTCCAACCTTCCTCTCTCTGTCACTTGCTCTCCCCACCCTCACTCACTCATTTGCACTGGGCTGTCTCAGGGGTTAGGGTGCAGGAGGGGGTGAGGGCTCTGGGTGGGGCCAGGGATGAGGGGTTTGGGGACCAGGAGGGGGCTCCAGGCTGGGAGGTGGAGTTGAGGGGTTCAGCGTATGGGAGGGGGCTCGACATTGAGGCAGGGGGTTGGGGTGTGCAGGGGTGAGGGCTCCGTCTGGGAGTGTGGGTTCTGGTGTAGAGCCAGGGATGAGGGATTTGAGGTGCAGGAGGTGGCTCTCGGCTGGGGCAGGGGGTAAAGGTGCAAGGGGGTGTGAGGACTTTTGCTGGGGGTGCAGGCTCTGGTGTGGGGCTGGGGATGAGAGGTTTGGAGTGTAGGAGGGTACTTTGGGCTGGGACCAAGGGGTTCTTAGGGCAGGAGGGGGATCAGGGCTGGGGCAGAAGGTTGGGGTTCAGGAGGGGGTCGGGGTGCAGGCTCCGGGCAGCACTTACCTCAAGCAGCTCCTGGAAGCAGCGGCATATCCCTCCTTCAGCTCCTATGTGGAGGCGTGGCCAGGCGGCCAATGGGAGCTGTGAAGCTGGTGCTTGGGCTGGGGGCAGCGTGCGGATCCACCTGGCTGCCCCTATGCGTAGGAGCCAGAGAGGGAACATGCCGCTGCTTATGGAAGCCACACAGAGCCACGGCAGGCAGGGAGCCTGCCTTAGCCCTGCTGCGCTGCTGACTGGACTTTTAACGGCCCAGTCAGCAGTGCTGACCAGAGCCGCCAGGGTCCCTTTTTGACTGGGTGTTCCAGTTGAAAACCAGACTCCTGGAAAACCTAGTGACGATTATATTTTATAACAAGATTAGAAAATAGGATAGTTAATAGGGAATGGAACTACAGTACTGGTAGAATTCAAGAGTCTGACTCACCACTGTATTACTTCTGTTTTACAATTTTGTAGCTCCATTTTTTAACTTTCTGTAGAATAAAACTGAAATAAAGAGGAAGAGAAGGCCCTAAACAAGGCCCTATATATGGAAGCAGGGCTCTTCTGATGAGTAATCCATATGCCCAGTGCTTGAAACATGTATGGAGATGCAAGTAGTTACTGCTGAGTCATAATGACTCGTGCATTTTGCTAACTCCAACTTGAATGTGGAGGGTTTGAAATGTCTCCCTGATTCAGAGGGAAGTAGGGGCTGGGAGAAAGGAGGTCCTGCAGGGAAACCAAGGAACAGCCAAGTTTGTGGAAAAAGTCTCAGTCAGAAGTTTGTTCTTGTATTGCAACTTGTATTACAAATAAAGAAACTCCAGGAAGAGATTAAAATTGGATTATGCAGAAAGTTTATATATTCTGATGAGAGCAGACTGGAAACTCCACCTGTTTACAAAAAGAAAAGGAGGACTTGTGGCACCTTAGAGACTAACCAATTTATTTGAGCATGAGCTTTCGTGAGCTACAGCTCACTTCATCAGATGCATACCGTGGAAACTGCAGCAGACTTTATATATACACAGAGAATATGAAACAATACCTCCTCCCACCCCACTGTCCTGCTGGTAATAGCTTATCTAAAGTGAGTATCAGGTTAGGCCATTTCCAGCACAAATCCAGGTTTTCTCACCCTCCACCCCCCCACACAAATTCACTCTCCTGCTGGTGATAGCCCATCCAAAGTGACAACTCTTTACAGACTAACACAGCTGTTACTCTGACACCTGTTTACAGTTATATTTAGGCAAACTAGTTTAATAGAGTTTGGAACTGAGACTCAGAAGACCATTTTTCTATTGTGGGCATTGCCAGTCACTCACTGTATCAACCTTGGGCATCACTGTTCTGTGCCTCAGTTTTCCCACTTGTGAAATGGGGTTAATACTGGGTCATGATGTGGTCTTCATTAGCAAACAACACTCCCATTAACATCAGTGGCAGTTATGCAAGATGTGAGGCTATAGTCCGCTGTATTTACTCTCCCTTGTAAAGTGCGTGGAAATCCTTTTCTTTATGAGTGGCAAATCCAGCCCCTTTCTTTGTGGCTGCAGAAAGTCCTTCTGCAGCAGAACTCATGAAGCCCTGCCAGATATGGATGGAGGGGAGCTGTATCTGAACCAGCTCTGCACAATCGCTCTGCACCATAATTCTGCACATCTTCTCTTCCCTGCCTAAAGTAACCCATAAAGACTACTTCAGCCTGTGGCTTTGCAACTGCTCCATGGTCTCCAGGTGAGTGAAGGACCGAGCTTTGTTATCCTTACATGCATCTCCCCAAACAACTGGTCTGGGTTCTCAAGCTGGAGCCTAGATCCTGGACTTTTCCCCAGTTATTTATTAGTTCCTTTACAGAAAATCCTACAGAATTACAGATTAAATCAGTAGGGTTCTACATAAATTAAACAGGGCTCTGTGGCTAGTACTCTGAAGTCTTTTAGGATTTATAGAGTATGATAGTCCTAACAAAATGAAAAATATGCTGGTTTAAAAATTCTGTAGGAAGATCATACTCTATGAAGTTCTGTTGGACGTTCCCAGAAGAAATATTAATAATATCAATTACCACTACACAATTACCATAACACAACTGTTACATACATTATTTAGAACATTGTTTCATTCCATGGTACATTCACCTTCCTTTAAAAATCAAGGAAGAAAAAAAATTCTTTCAAACAGAAAACACAGCCATTCCATTTGTGTCCTTATATTTATTCCTGATGAGGGGTGAGAGTTCTGGACAGATCATTCTGATAAATATGGGTCAGACATCATCTTTGTTCCTCTAACTCTCCATTAACAAAATGAAGGGAAACCTTGAAGGTTTAGGTCACCAGTATATTTTTCTGTGTGGATGGGTAGAATAGAATTGCTCCATTTTCTTTGTTATAAAAGTATGCATCAGTTTTTCTATTTCTCTTTGTAATGGGGGCCCTTGCCCCTAGCGGCTCAGTTCAGCGCTGGCATTGCATTGTTGCCTCAGTTTTCCTGAGTGAGATTTTTAATACGTTCAATTTTAATAAGCCTGTATATTGAACAGGGCCCCTTTCAGGGTCTAATTTATTCAATCCCAAAGGAAGAACATCACTTGAATAGGCCTCTCACTCAGCATCCCTAGCAGGAGAGAGCAGGGGCTCAGTCAACCTTTGTCCATCAACCCCAATTATGTCCAAGGTCCCTTACCAGTGAGATCTTCATGACTCAGAAGTGTTTTGTAGAGTCAGGGGCCCCTTGTCACTAGCTGGGGGAAGGTCCCCACAGAGGCTCAACTGTGATAACCCTTCCTCAGGACATCATGTAATTCCTCTAATCTAGGGTTTCTGGTGTTGCTTGATAAAGTCTTTCATGGGAGTCATGCTTCTCTGAGACTTAGCATTCATAGTCCCTTCCTTTCAGAAACTCTCCCACCCAGAAGCATTCTTCCTTGGTTTCCTTTGCTGGTGAGCCCTTTGTCCCCCTTCATGAACTTCCCTCGGAGAGGCCTTCTATAGAGGAGTTTTCTCTTTCTACACGCGGAGAACTGTTCCTCTCCCGCAAAGCCTCTGTTCCCCTACCTAGCACCACTGGGAGTAATTTCCTTTTATTGTGCCCCGGTGCTCCTCTGCCTAATTAAATGCCTTCCAGATACTTAGTGAGTTAATTAGTCTCAGGTGACCCTGAGTTGGTAGAGCCTGGTAGAGCCTGTAGGCTGAGCCCCTGACCCCTTGAGAGGGCCTGCTACCTTCTGACACTCTTATATCCCAAAGCTTTCGTAAGCCAGTCACTGAACAATTAAGTTTTGCTTGACACATCTGTCTCTCTGCTAGATCTATCATTAAACCATCTAATTAGTTTAATATTGTACTACAATACATTTCACATTTTAAAAAAAATATTCAGGTCAGTGGTCTTGAAATTAAATGGCCTCCAAGTCTGAGGCCAAGGTTTCAAAAAGTGATAATGATTTTGGGACTCTCAAGTTTTGGGTGCCCAACTTGAGACAGCTTAAAAATCTTGGTTTTCAGAGAGTAGGTGCTCTGCACGTTCTGAAAATGAAGTCCCTTTTACATTGACCTGAAGTCATGTTCACAGAAGTACAAAAGATGTAATGTCAGCACATTGATTTTCCAGACTGTACCATCAACATGACCTTCCCTAGAGATTTGAGGGCAGTATAACCTCCATGTTTTTATATCTTTGAGCTTTCTTACAAGGTTGCTGATACAGCTGCCAGGGAGTGCCATTTTTAATGGTGGTTAATGTGAAATGAGCATCTGTCCACTGGGAATTAGAATACTTCCCTACATTCATTTCACACAGGTACCTGAACACCATCACTTCTGACCACTGTTAGAAAAGGGTCCATAATGGAATACTAGCTCTGAACCCCCTGGTCTTAATTTAGTTGAAATTCAGATCCAGATCAGATTCTAGGTATAAGCTTCAAAATATTCAAGTCTATTTGTACTCACTGCTAACTTATATTTGAGAGGAAATATGGTCTTCTGATTTAAAGCATGGGTTTGGGAGTCAAGGGATCTGGTCTCATTTCCTAGGAGATCTTGACCAAATTACTTAACTTTGCAAGTATCATTGTAAAATGAAGATAATATTTATCCACCTTATGGGGGTGTTTTCTAAAGTATATCTAAATTCTTTGAGATCCTCAGAGAGAAGGCACCATAGCAATGCAGGGTATTATTTTCATATCATCAACCCGTTAAAGTAATCTTAGGAAAAGAAAAGAAAATTACAGGTACAGGAAAAACTTTACATCTAGGATTCACATGACATCAACCCTACAGCTACGTATCAATCTGCAGCAATCAATGGAGGAAAGCGTATACCACACCATAGTAATCACTAACTGGATACAGGTTACAACGGGACTAGAACTCACCTTCAGCTCCCAGAACACATACTTCTATGGGGTGAGTTCAAAGAACAGCTCAGCCATTTGTGAGAACACAGGAGTAAGCCTGAATCCATCCCACCCAGTAGAGGAATGTCACGCAAAACCCCAAAATCATATACTGTCCCCTGGGTAAGGCAAAGATTGTCCTTGAGCTCATTGCAGAAAATCTTTCCAGGATATAGGAGTTCTTTTCCATCAGACAGGCACTAATCTGTAATGATTCATGGTCACATATTTACATGTATTTATATATTTATATCTATCGATCTATACACACAGAGGTCATTGCTCTATTGTCGATGGTGCACCCCCCCACACACACACACACAGAACTGTGGGTTTGCTATCCATGCACCTTTGGTACATCAGCTGCGTTCTGCCCACTAATCCATCTGCTGTGTCTTATTCCAACATGCCAACCCACTGAGCGAAGGGCTGCTGGGTTTTTGTTTTTGTTTTTTAAAAACACCACAACCTTACACAAAAACATTTCCTCCTCTCACCAAATCTAGAAGTTTTCCCCTTCCACCTACCTAATGTGGACCAGTAATAGCTTTTCTGTACCTAAAAATGCCATGAAGATGGATCGCTCGCTGCCCTACTTTGCTTTCTAGTAGGACTTGCTTCCAGCCTCACAGGTCCAGAGATATTAAACATTTGGACGTCCAGAAAAACAATTTCAAACCCTTTGTAGTGGAGTTTATGGCTCCCTCCGAGGTATACAGTTAGATTAATGGTAACGTAGGCACCTGGCTTTATAGAAAATAGTCTTCATGCTACTTCGAGAAATGCAGTCTTACTCCCATTACACCTTATCCTGTAATATGATTCACTAACCCAGACCTCTGTGCCTGTACAAGTTATCCCTGAGACCACATTGCAGGCCTAGAACCATTGTCTGCTATATGCGAGAATTACTCAAAGAACCCAATACGTTTTCTTGAAAAAGGCAACTGTCCTTAATGGAAACTGATAAATAAGTAAATAATCACCACTTCAAATACAGAGGCGTTCCAATCAGATTCAAAAGATTTTAAATTTTCTTATTTATAGTGCTTTGTTTTGGAAGGAACTACAATGAAACCATGCAGGACAAAAGTTATGTAGGAACTTCCAAGTGAACTTAGCAAGCAGAACTAGCAGCTGATATGATAGCAGTTAAGTGAGAAAGTGATGCCAGGTGCTGCACCTGATTAAGATAAAAGGACATGATGTCAAAGCATTTTAATCAATATTGTAAAGAAGTCACAAATCAAAACTTAGTCAGTCAATGCTGTAATAGATAGTGTTCAACTAATTATCTGCTACACAAAATTTACACATCAGAAAGGAACATCTATAATATCCTGCATTTTTTTAACTTTGGGTCTGGGGCAGGATTAGAAAGAAACATTATTTTAAAAATCTCATATTGCTAAGAGAAATATGGAGAGTTATTAACAATATTTCTATGATGTTAGAGTATATTTACACAAGAGGGATCTCAAGACCTTCGAAACAACAGTATCCAAGTTCACAGGAATGTGGGGCCGCATGATCACTCAAAGTTTCTTTCTGCTCTTGCTCAGATTTTCTCTTTTTAAAATAAGGGTGTCATCAATTATTGGGCAATTAAATGACCTCATTGCTTCTTCTTCAAAGGAATGGTGCCTTAGATTGCTTTCAGGAGCTTAGGGCCTGATCCAATGCAACTGAAGTCAATGGGAGTCCTTCCATCAATTTAGAAACCCTCTATTGATAGGCACCCGACAAAAACCTTAGATTAGATAGATAGAATTGCCATACTGGATTAGACCAACATCAAGTCTAATTTAGGTCTCTATCACTGGCCACAGTGCAGAAAGTCACTTTCAATTACTTACATATACACACTTGTGAAAGATTTCCAGAGACCTGTATGAGAGTTTTCTTTGGAGGAAAGCTGAGTTGTAGCTGACAGTGAACACAGCTGTGACTGATTTCTGTAAGTCCAGGCAGACTTTTTATTTTACCCTCACATGGATTTGTTAAGAGGGAGAGCTAGAGGAAAGGGTTTGTCTGTGGAAGGCCATGATAAGTCATGGGAGCTTGCCAAGGTGCTGGGAGCCCAGAGAAGGTTTTAGTCTCTGGTAACAGATAAGGACTCTCTCACAAAGCTGTATTTAGAATTCATTTTTTGTTCTAAATTTTAACAAATGTTTTATCATTTTAACTCCTGTGCTTTGGGATAAATAAATCACCTGAGTAGAACTGATCCTTTTTATTTTTCCATTCACCTGGAACATCTCCACTGCCACAGTCCAATATTAGATGTTCCAGATGGTGAAAAACAACAATATTTCCATAGGGGATCACTTTTAATTTTGGCACATACTCTTTTTTTGGCCTGAGTAACTGGGTTAATGCTCAGAAAGACAAAGGAGAAAGCCTCTTACTCTTAAAATAATCTTACCACCTGGATCTTACTAGAAAAGTTAGCTCCTTACAAGACCAAAAGAAGGGACTTCCTTATAAAACAGCCAGCAAATATCTAAACTGTTACTGCCAGCATGTATTTTACAATTGCACATCAAAGTGCTGGTTCTCCGTCTTGCCCCTTTTTCCTTCTACTAAAAATCTTTTCATACTTATCTGTGTGCTGCCTAGAGAATTCAGAGTTAATTCTCGAGATCCTCCAATGTACTGAAGGTAATTGTCCTGTGCATGCCCTGGAAATGTAGGTCCACTTGAATGCTTGCTACTGGCTAGTTCTGTAAATAATTCATTAACCTGCTGGTGGTTTCAGCATCCAAACCCATCACCAAAATTAAATTTATTAAAACTGTGTGTGCGCACGAACAGTATGTCTAGATATGTTTTACACATGCCTTATCTCATCTGGAAAACTGAGCAGTGTTGTGGTACAATTTTGCAGGCTGCTCCAAATATATTTCTCAATTCTCAAACCTTATTATATAAAATGAAAATTTTATTACTTACTAAAATAAATTTGGATGCTTGTTTGTGTTTTTCATTCTCTTTTCCCTTTTCCTGCAAATTAATTCCCTCTCATTCCTTCCCTATTTATGTTCCTCTATTTTTCAATATGTTTTCACTCAGTCTAATTTTTCTTTCATTTTTCCTTCTTTCTGGTACTTCTCTCTTAATCTGCATTTTGTTCTCTCCCACTATCCTCCATTTTCTCCCTTCAATTCTATGTCTCTCCTTCTACCCACTCCCAAGAAAAACCTCACTGTCTCCTCTTCACATGCACAAATGTTGGTGTGGAAGGTTGGGAGTAGCCAGTGGGAGTCTCTTTCCCTATCCTGTTTGACTGGCACCACATTATAGTCTTCTGTTTGCTGAAAGCAAGAGGGACCCCTGTTCCTTTCCCGTATTTGAGCAGAGAGGAAGCTGAGCCAGAGGATATCTTGTCTTTCCCTCTATCCCAGAGGACAGTTGAGATTCTTTCTAATTTTCTTCCTACACTGGAGGGGAGAATATATGTTCATTTATGGGATGGTTCGTCATGTCAGTGGCTCAGGCCACCTGCTCTCTCAGGCATAAATGAGAGCTTTGATCAGGGCTCAGCACATGCTCCCTGATTTAAGACCAACAAGCAGGCAAGTCCATGGTAAAGAGAGCAAGCTGAACCCTGACTGACAATTAACAACTCAGTATATTTGCTGCTGCTTGGAGTCTTCAGAGGAGAAACTACTGGAGATAACTGCTGCAGGGAGAGAAAAGGGAGCTCTAATGACCATGCTAAAGACCAGCTTAGTTGCCCAGTGACCTACTGCTGGCTTGATATTAACGTACATTACTTGGAACAGGAGCATCATGTGTCAGATGGTAAGCATAATTTATTAATGATAGATTTTTATATGTACAGTGTTGAATCTCTGGATATATGCTTAATAGGATAAGATAAGAAGTCTCTCCAAAGAAATAGTGCTTCCTTCTCCTCTCTCATGGTTCTTCCCACCTCCTTATTATAAACATTGTAATATTCAATGTTAGTGGCCCAAACACTGGGGTTGCAATAAATAATTGCCTAAGATAATGAAATTATATGATATAAATATGGGATTTAGTCCAGGGGTTTGAGGGCAACATAAGATTATTTCTTTATACTCTGCTTGAATTATTTATCTCTTTAAACATTCAGAGAATGCAATTTTATCCAAGCTGTGGTTTTCCCCTTCATAATGTCTTCTTTCCTGTTTTCTGTATGTGACTTGGCACGTGGAATCACTGCAGCAGGCTATGGATGATGTATGACAACAAAAATCTCAGCCTCATGCACAAAGAATCTACAGTTCTGTGCAATCATCACTGTGCTCTGCTTTGCCATTTGAATAGCACTGTATGCAACTCATATTTACACATTAATCATGCTGCTGTGGGTGTGGCTTCTGACGCTAGGGAAATTACTACCTTACCAGAAAGACTCCCCATTGGGGTGTCATTTGTGGCCAGTTCTACCCATCTATCTATATTTTAACAACATAGTACCTGAGTACCTCAGTTTGGATGAATCTGAACTACCTAAACCAATGACAGAGGTTACACGATGCATATGTAATCCCACTGACTGTCTTCATCAGCCTACTCACTGACTTGTTTACGCCATTGCTTGAAGGTATCCCATATTTAGTCATGGGAGACTCCATGAGCTCCAAGGAGAAGCCTGGGAGGAAATCTTCAAAGGGGAAACTACTGGAGATAATTTGCAAAGCAAGTATAGGTTTGGCAGACTGTCGTTCAGGATTTAAAAAAAGGTTGTAGGTTTTTTAAAATTGCTTTAAGTGCTCAAGTTCAGGGAACAATACTGAACCAGAAATCTGAAGAAAAACTGGGTTTATTTTGTAATACGAGAACAACTTATATAAAAGTATAGGCTTGGCAGTTATGAAAGCTGCATAAGCTGAAGAACCCCTACCATGTTAGTCAGTAAAAAACCAAACAAGCAAAGCAGGGTTTGAAACACCCAGGAAGTAAATGAGATATATGTATTGTCCTGGCAATATCCTCCATCCTCTAGAGTCACATGTGCCTTTCAGCTAAATTGCTGATTACAAACATGAGGACATCTTTTGAACAGAATGTATTTAATGGGATGCATGAAATTTACATCAAAGAGCAGACGGTAGCAATATAGTATGGGAAAATAACTGGATAAAACACTGGCCTTCTTGTATATCTGAATCAAATCTGAACCTTTTATAATGCTCAAAGTGATCTTCTGTGGAAAGAGATTTTAAATGAGGGACGAAATAGGGATGGTTATAGGCAAGTTGTTCTTGACAAGTGTATCAGTGTTATGGGAAGGGCAGTTGTGGGTATTTTGGGGAACAGAATTGGTGACATTGGCAGAGGAAAGATATTCAAGATGATGCATTTAATTTTGCCACATCTGGTGCTGGAAGACCGCTAAACCCTTAACAAATGATAGCTAAAGCCAGTGGGCTAGATTTTCCAAAGAGGTGTGGCTACTTTATTATGTATCACTGATTTAGCCCTAAAACTTTCTTAACAAGCCCAGAGAAGATCAAACCCCATTTAAGTGTGTAAAGCTAGTGTTGGAGCACTTATGTCACTCCTATTACCAATATTTTAGGGAAAAATGTGGCCTCAGGAAAGGGTCTTGTACAATGTTGAGAATTGCTTAAAATATAAAACATGATGGATGACATAATAGTAAAGTCTGTTCTCAGGAGGAGAGTTTCCTCCCAGGTCCAATAAATTTGGATAGTTATAATATATAATAGCACTTCTAATGTATACAACACTTTACATTTTCAGAGGTCCGTCGCTTCAGATCAATGTTGAAAAGTAACCCAAGGTCTGAATACTTGAGTGAACCATGCCTCTAAATGTTGGGGTTTTACTCATCACTGGTATTCATCAAATATCTGCTTCTTGTAACAGATACTATAATATTTCCATTTCTTTCTGCAGAATCTCATGCAGATAATACATGAAGTCACACACCATGAGGATGTGAAGATAATTTCTGTATAAATATGTTTTTTATTAAGCTGTTAGTGAACTGGAACAGAATGAAAAAAAAAAAGAGGCATCTTCAGACATGTGGGATAATGAATGGCTTTTGGTTACTAAAAGAAATACAGAGAGGCATGATATATTCTCTGAAGAAAAGAATTTTTAAAAAAGATCAATTAGCCCTTTGATGTACCAGAAGATGCTCTGTTGGCACCTTCGGAACATTAGACTGTAGTTCATACTTCATAGATTCATAGAGTTTAAGGCCAGAAGGGACCATTAGATCATCTAGTCTGACCGCCTATATGTCACAGGCCATTAAACTTCACCCATTTACCCCTGTATTGAGCCCCATCATTTGTGTTTGACTAAAGCATAGCTTGTGCTTGACTACAGTATATCTTCTAGAAAGGCATCCAGTCTTGATATGTAGACATCGAGAGAGAATTCACCCCTTAGATAGGTAATTTGTTCCAGTGGTTAATTACTCACTTGTTAAAAATTGTGCCTTATTTCTCATTTGAATGTTTCTGGCTTCCATTTCCAGCCATTAGTTATTGTTATGTCTTTCTCTATTAGACTGAAGAGTCCTTTAGTCCCAGGTATTTTCTCCCCATGAAGGTTGATTACTCTGTAATCAAGTCTCCTCTGTATTCTTTTTGATAAGCTAAAGAGATTGAGCTCTTTAAACGTCTCACTCTAAGGCATTTTTTCCAGCTCTTCAATCATGTTTATGGCTCTTTTCAGCATCTTCTCCAATTTTTCAAATTCTTTTGAAAATGTGGACACCGGAGCAGTACACAGACTTCCAGTAACAGTCTTACCAATGCCATATATGGAAATAAAATCACCTCCCCTCTATTCCTACTACCATTTATAGTTCCAAGGATCACATTAGCCCTTTTTGCACACCATTGCACTGGAAGCTCATGTCCAGTTGCTTGTCCACTATGACCGCTAAACACTTTTCAGTGTCACTGCTTTCCATGATAGAGCCTTCCATTCTGTAGGTATGGCCTGAATTCCTTGTTTTTAGATGTATGAATGCATTTGGCTTTGTTAAGACACCTTTTGTTTGAATGGGCCCAGTTTACCAGGTAATTCAGATTGCTCTGTATGTCTGCCCCATCTTCATCATTTACCACTCCGCCAATGTCTGTGTCATCTGCCAATTGTATCAGCAGTGATTTTATATTTACTTCGAGATCACTGATGAACATGCTGAATAGCATCAGGCCTAGTATGAAGCAGGATGCAATGTTCAGAAACATTATTCGATTGTATTCACAGTGTGTGTCATTTTGGGGGAGTCTTGTAATTGCTTTTTTAGTAAAGCTAAACCATTTCTAGCCTGACTGGAGGATCCATCTTTAGATTTTCTCTTCCCTCACCGTATAAAAGAGTGGTTCTATTATGTTAAGAAGGTAGTGCTCCTTGCTTTCAACAATGTCAAAATGTCCGATATGGGAGACTGGATAGCTCTTGAGATTTCTCATGGTCATCAACCCAAGAGACTGAGTTATTCCCATCTGCCGTGTGTGGAGCTCACTTAAGTTCCAGCCACAATGCAGTTTCCTATGCTTAGAGGAGTATGAGTCCTGCTACCTCTGTAAGCTCCAAAGGAAGAGGAGCCACGGCATTCTCTCACCCTGAACTGAGCCAAGATGCATAGGTGAGCAAGGCTGCCTATTGTAAAAGATGGCGTAGCCTTTACCTCCTCTCTGGGTTGTGTCAAGGAACCAGGGGAGGTATATGTCTCTGAGGCAAAAGTTCCCCCTATGGTGGTGTGGTTCCACACTGCCCCCAACATAAGAGTGTTCATCCCTTACAGTAATGATGTGCCCCTCAGCTCAGTGCAACAGGAGGAGATAATACATCCGCCTCTTCATGAATTTCCATTTAATTAAGGGCTTGTTGAAACTGGACGACATTTCAGTTTTTAAAGAGGTCATCATTGAAAAGCAGTGTACTGGGTTAAAGGATGCTATCTCACAGTCTAAGAGAGAAACATTTGCTAAGAAATATTTTTTGCTTTTTAAAATTTGTCTGGAATATCACAAATGAAAAATAGAGCTCTTAATCTTGGTGCCTATCTTGAAACCCTATTACTAAAATTTCTATAAATCTGTAAATACTACTCATTTTTCGAATGTTGGCATGTTGTAAAATTCTGTTTTCTTTTCATGCTATGCTGTTGTAAATAAACTGGACCTGTACAGTAGGTTTTTGTCAGACTCTTAGAAAGACAATTTTATTTTATAGCACATCCTAGACTGACAGCCAGAAACTGTTCTGCACCACCTCAGTACAAACAAAATTAGCTTCTCACAATATTTTTGCAGATGTTAAAGGTCATTAATAGAATGAAACCAGATGACTAAAGCAATACATTTGGAATGATTGGGTTTTATTTTTCTCTCTAGCTTAAAGAAACAGAGTCCCCTTTTCCTGACTAGTTGGCTGCATTTCAAATATATATTTTTTGCTTTTTAATGGTTTCCAAAATCATAAAAAAGTGGTGGGATATGTATTTCTTGGCTTATGCAACCTTACTTGTGAGAGGGATCTAGGATTTTTATAGGATGAATATAATATTAACTGTTCAAACAACACAGCTTTAGCAATTGTTCAATCTCTATATTCTGACTGAGGTCAAACTTTTATAATGATCAAGTGAAATGCTGGGATTCAATCCAAAAAAATCATGTTCAAAATGCTACTTGATTCAGAATTTTTTAAAAAGAAATTCCCATTAAAAAGTACAGAGACTGATTCCATTGATTTAAATGTGCAATAAGGTTCACTGTTAGAGCTAAAGCTAAAGACGACGACATGTAATTGTACTGGCTTTTCATACTTACATGATGCCATCTTGCTCATAGTGTGATTTCTAGTTCATAACCTATCTAGATCACAACGAATGCCTTCAACCTATTTTTACTAAGCTTTTTGAACCCAATATATTGTTCTTGCAAGAGTATTCCTACTGTGCATTTAATACGCCAGGGCAGTTTAAAACTATTGTACACAATTTATATGCTTCAAAAATCAACAATAGATAATTGTTTGTCAAACAGCGACAATGTGCTTAGTGCTATACAAGACAGAATATATATATATGGTCCCTGCCCCAAAGAGCTAACAGTCTAAATTGACCAAAACACAAATCAGACCTCCTGGGAAATGAAGATGGGAATGTTTGCATCTACTTTAGAGCCTTGTTTAAAAAAAAACAAAACAAAAACAGATGCGTGATAGGATTCTTATTGAACTAGATTAGTGTCTATGGGATTCTAGTGAGAAATAAATGTTAAGGAACGAGTTGAGAGTGGGTAGAAGGGGCTTACCATACTGAGACAGGAATGGCATTCTAAGTGATAGGGCAGAAATGAAAATGGGAGGAAGGGAAGTCAAGAGGAGTGGTGGAATGGGATTCATTGGTGAAGTGTAGAACAGAAAGGAAGTATGGGAGGAGATGGAAGCAGGGGATAAGCTGGAGGGGAGCTGCACAGAGCCTGGAAGATCAGCAGTCATAGGTAACATGATCCATATAGTTATCAAGCAAGATGATCTTCATGGCAGCAGAAGTTGTGATATCCCCTCTTGACTACTGCAAAGCCTGAACAAGGATTGTAGCCCCACAAGGCAGAGATTTTAGAGATGCTATATTGGTGCTAAGTGATAGTATATGGTAACAGCTTGGATGTAGTCAGAGAAGAAGAGTCAAGAATAACACCATGTTTCTGAACTAGGATGACCAGGAGGACTGTGTAAGTATGTAAAGTGATTGGATAGGAAAGGGGCAGGTAGGATTTTGCACAGAAGACAACTCAATTTGCGTTGGTAATGGAGCATCCTAGCTGAAATGTCAGAGAGAAAAGCAGAAATGCATGACGGGACTGCTGGATGCACAAGCAGACAATGAAAAGTAGATCAGATAGGCATCAGAACAGATACAGAGATGGTAGCTAAAGTCATGTGAGTGGATAAGGTTACACAGGGACAGCATAGAGAGGGAAAAGAAGAGAAGGACAGAGGGAAAGTCTTTAGGGGATAGAAACAGAAGAATCTACTGAAAAAACTGGCCCTGAGTCATGGCAACTTAAAGTATAGAAAGAAAGTGCACAAGTCAAGGAGGAAAAAAATCAAGCAGAAGCCCATTGATTTAAGGGAAGAGATTGCTAGTGACTGTGGTAATGATTTGTTCCCTTTCTTGGGATTAATGAGACCAGAATGTAATTTACTAATTTTTTTTACACTTTCCAATCCTTAAAACTGGAAAGTTGACAAATAGGCTGGATACTTTAGAGCTACTTACAAATATCAGAATATGGTACTTTCCTATATCAGTTATGATTGACTATCATTTGCTACTCACCCACTTGAATGGTTCTTCTGCCCATGTGGGATAACTTTTTTAGAGGAAAGAGTCTATCTAATTTTCCATATCAGTGGGTATTGAAATCTGAGAAAGGGGAAGATTCATGGAATAACTGGAAGTGATTTTTTTTTAAAAAAAGTTGCTTTCTCTTTGAATCTATCAGAAATGATTGTGCAACAGACATAACAATGGATGAAAACTTTAAAGGTTAGTGCAAAATATTGTAAGGGGCTTTATGGATTAGACTTTTGAAACATGATATATTTTGAAATTTTTCAACCTAGAAATACTGCATATAGTACATAATGAAAAAGATTTCATGCATTAAACAAATATGTTTACAAATATGCATGGCAGATGGTTAGAAATATATATATTGCTTGTTTTGCACATTGAAAAATGTATGTGGAGAGTGGGTGGAGCTGGAATTACAATCAGACAACCACAGTTTTAATAGAAGAATTGTGTGGTCAGCTTTTCTTTTAGCTGAGCAAGTTTAGATGAATAATAAACTTGACAAACAGTTAACTTTCATGAAAGTATACAAATTACAGAAGAAATGCCTCTAAGTCATTGACGTTAACAGTTAAGTGGTCTCGGGGTGTGTGCATGTCAGGATTACAAGAAAGACCCTTCAGAAGGCAATATTTTTCACAAGGCCAAATTAATGCATAGTTACAGAAGAGATCTTTCTTTCTTATAAAGAGATGTAAGTTGGCATAAATCAAGTTTATTTTTTAGCACTTTTAAAATTTTGTAATCATTTAAGTGTTCAAAGTTGGGCAAAATTATAGGTTTTAAGCTTTTTTATTTTTATCAATTTAAATTTTCACTGTTGGGAAATTATGGGTAGTTCAGACAATTTAATGACAATAGACAGATTCAAAAAGTTAAAGTTGCATAACTATTAAAACACAAAATTGTCAACTTCACGTCAAAATATACAAAATAAATATCTTTAAATCGAACTCTAATAAGTTCTCAAGCAGCATTTTTCTTACTTTGCCTACTTGAAATTTAGATTATGAATGGAAATTTGTCGGTTTTTGTGTGTACAGGGAAATCAATGTTTACTGATAAAAATTGGATTGTTTCAAGCCTAAGAATGTGTTTTGTTTTTATAAGGATGTTATCAAAGGAAGATTTGATCTGCAAGAATATTTGATTCTTAACAGACAGAAGCCACACTTTGCTTGGAATGGTAGCTATCTGCAATTACAGAGCACGCTTGATCTGGGGAATCTCAAAGCATTTCAGTACTAACATCAATTAATTAACTTTACAACATCTTTGTAAGATAGGATAATATTATTATGCCCATTTTTCAGATCAGTAGACTGCATCACAGGGAGATCACATGACTTGGCTAAAGTCACAGAGCAATACTGTGACAGAGCTGGAGTTTTAAATCAGAACAGTTGCCTCTTCAAACCACAAGACCACAGTCCCGCCACATCAAGTAGCTTGTAAGTAGCAAGCTTTTTGAACATAACATTAAGTTTGAGTTGCTATTCTAAGGAAAACTAGTCACTATATTTGTTTTGCTGTTACTATGTAGCTGAGCTGCCTACCAGATCATCAGTTATTTTAATAAGACATGCTATAATCCCATCAATTAAACCCTTCTACCATAGTCAGCATCCAGCACACAGAAGTATTTTACCACAGTTTCTCAGTCTATTTAGAATAGGAGATATCTGTGGTAGCTGGGTTAACCATTGCCAAACGTTGACTTGTTAAGTATCTTCTTCAGCTGCCAAACAATGATTTATCTCACAATATGGAAGTCATTTAATTCCTGACAAATAGCATGCAATTTAAATGTTATTCTTTGGATGGGTGAATAGGATTCCTACAATCAATTACCTAATAAAGTAAATATGTTAATAGCTATCTAAAAATAGACAAGCAGCAGATATCTCATTTTAAACTATGCACAAAATGGTTGCTGTAGATTAGTTTCCCAGACATATACTGATTTCTTTTTTAACATTTAGGGTTATTTAGATTACAAATTAGGTCAACACAATAAGCCTATTCTGCCAAACACTATAGAAAGGGAGTATTTACATATGCTAATGACTTCCATTTAAGAAACATACAAATAATGGCGAGAATGAAGAATTAAAGCACTAGCTAATAAGCTGACATTTACAAAGAAAACTGTATTATGGAAGACTGAAAACATAATTGCACACAAAAGATCTATTTGTACAGATCTACTAATATAGTATGATGCAAATTCTCCTCCATGCTCCACAGCCACTGGGGACCCCTTGCCATGGAACTGGTGTATTCCCACTAAATGAGGCAGTGAAAAATTCAGATGCCACTTAGATTCATAGATCCCAAGGACAGAAGGGACCACAGTGATAATCTAGTCTGATCTTCTCTATTACACAGGCCATAGAGCTTCCACAAAATAATTCCTAGAACATAACTGTTAGAAAACCATCCAATCCTGTTTTAAAAATGGTCAGTGATGGAGAATCCACCGTAAACCTTGTTCCAATGGTTAATTACTCTCACCATTAAAAAACTTTATGCCTTTTTGCCAGTCTGAATGTGCCTAGCTTCAACTTCCAGCCATTGGATCATGTTAAACCTTTTTCTGCTGGATTGAAGAGCCCATTATTAAATATGTGTTCCCTCGGTAGTTACCTAGAGACTGTAATCAAATCAGCCCTGAACTGCCTCTTTGTTAAACTAAATAGATGGAGCTCCTTGAGTCATCCCTTAATCTTTGGGGGCGGGTGGAGAGTAGGGAGGCTGCAGAACCCACTTTTTGGCACCCCGACTCCAGGTTTGGGTGGCTCATGCATAGATAGAAGGGTGACTTGTGCTCTTCTTCACGCCCCGGTGCCGGCCCCAAACTAGCCACAAGCCAGACGTAAAATAAACTCTCCAGCAAACCTCCCCTGTTTATGCCTCTCAGGATCCCGTTGGCTCTTTTGGCTACAGTGTCGCTCTTGGAGCTCGTGTTCAGCTGATTATGTACTGTGCCCACCAAATCTTTTTGAGAGCCACTGCCTCCCAGGATACAGTCCCCTGTGATGATGGCCTTTGTTCCTAAATGTATGCTTTTGCATTTACCCGTATTAAAACATATATTGCTTGCTTGTGCCCAGTTTACCAAACTATCAAGATCACTCTAGATCAGTGAACTGTCCCCTTTATTATTTATTTATTTAATTTTATGATTTCTTCAAGGTCATTGATAAAAATGTGAACTAGCACTGGGCCAGGAACGGATCCCTGCAGGATCCCACTGGAAACACTATAAACCTATCCTTAATCATTGTAGATACTTTGAACTTGATCACTAAAATGCACGTGACTCATTACTCATTTTTTCCTCTGTATATATGTTGCTAAATTCTGATCTTGTCATTTTTGTCAGTTAGAAAATAATTTGTGCCTTTACAGTGTATGTATGTCATTTCCCTCAGCAAGTCATTTTGATAACTCTCCTTCATGATAGTGCTAACGATATAGAACTAGAATAGAATTTGATTTTGCATAGCATCTTTCATACTACAGGAATTTCAAATTTATAACAGCTGATGAGTTGGATGATATAAGTGACTGTGTATGTCTATGTGTCAGACATTTTGTAGTCAGCTATAGCTCACAAGCAGCCTTGGATGTTAAGATCCTTGTATTCAGAGAAGCAGCTTTGGCTTCTTGCTGAGTTATACATATAAAAATTTATGCATGTATTTTTAATTACATACAAGGGTTATGGTTACTCCTTGCCATACTCTTTCTTAAAATCGCTAAGGATCTTTAAATTTTCACTTGAGACGCACCACAGAGGACCAAAGGAGGAAATGTAAGTTAACACCTTTTAGTACTGCCTTACATTGACTACTGCCACAAGTGTGCAGGAGAGACAAGGTGGGTAAGCTAATATCTTTTATTGGACCAATTTCTGTTGGTGAGAGACAAATTTTTGAGCTTAACAGAGCTCTGCTTCTTGTGTAAGCTTGAAAAGCTTGTCTCTCTCACCAACAGAAGCTGGACCAATAAAAGATTTTACCTCACTCACCTAGTATCTCTAATATCCTGAGACCAACACAGCTACAACAGCACTGCATACTACCGAGTACGAGTCAGATTTGGTGTGTCTTTAATGTGAAGGGGCTTACAACTGAGCCATATTATTGAGATTTTACCTGGTACAATAGGAGTAAGAGAACATTAGTCTATGTCACTATCTTTGCCAGGTCATAAAGCAACTGACATTGACTGAGGCTGTAGTCGTTGAAAAACAAATCCATTCTGAATTAGTGATGGGCACCCTTTGAAAGGTTCAGAGTTCTGGTTTGATTCAGATAAGCTTCCCTAAAGCTTATCCAATCCTCAAGTCTGCAAAATTGAGCTGGAAACGACACAAGAACATGATGAGATTTGCAGTACTTGTTTCCAGCTGAAATTACTGTAGGAACAGCCTCTCTCAGCATATCTGCCCTTCTAATTCCACACAGAAGGAAATGGATGCTTTTGAACACCCCATTTATCACTGTTTTTAACTATCCAGATAGCTATTGGCCATGGGACAGAAATGTACCATGTGACCTGTGTGACCAATCAGAACAGCCAGCACAGCAGGGATATCAAATACTCACCGTTAACTGCTCAGAAGCAACCTTAAGACTAAGAAACATTCACAAAAGTAATTTGACAAATAACTTCAGTTTGAATAGATCTGAGAAAAGTCACCTGTTGTCCACAAATTGTCCTCCAGTCTGGGGAGGCAGTGTGGTGTAATGGAGAGGACACTCAATTGTGAGTCAAGAAACCTGGGCTCTAATTCTGCTTCTGCTCTGATCCTACCTCCTGGTTTCTAATCCCCCTAATATGTTGTGTGATCTTGAGCACAGTCACCTCACCTCTTTTTGCATCTGTTTCCCCTCCCACCTTTTATATGTCTTGTGTGCAATAGTGCCATCTCCAGTCATTAGGTAGAGTCAAAATGTATGGACGTTGAGGTTTTTCAGACTTCATTTTGTATTTGCAGGAGACCTATACAATACGGATCATCTTCATAAGGGCCTGATCCAAAGCCCATTGAAGTCAGAGTCTATTAACTTCACCAGTCTTTGGATCAGGTCCCAAGCACCCACTTCTCTTGAAATTATGCACCAAAGTATCCCCAAATATATTGTGTACCATTCTATACCACCTCCGGTGGAGTAACCAACTTTGGTTAGCCCCTTATGGGTCTGCATAAGGTGTATTAGAAGCTCATCCTTCTTCTGTAATGTGCAGAGTTCATGTAGTGCAGATTCACTTATCTTTTCCCCCCTCTAACTGGGACTCATTGAAGGGTGATTCAGTTTTCAAAAGGGAAGTATTTGCTATATTTTAGGGGCAGACCACCCTGCAAAGGCTAGACTAGCCCATGTGGCGGTGCCATGGTGTTTACTGAGTGTATTGGTTTTAGTTCTATTCGAGCTTTTCTCTTTCCCCTACAGCATCTGAGTTTTGTTTTCCTCTCTGCTTGTTCTGTGTTATTGGGCCTTTCCCTCTTCTGTTATCCACACTCCTCTGTTTGGCAGTCTTCCTTTAGCAGAATGAGAACCTGATAAAGTTTGAGATGGTGTTCCAGCTTCAACCCTGCCACAGGGTGTTTGGAATTAGGCAGGCTTGCCCCTTTTGTCTGTTGATAGGAAGGCTTCAGCAATAAGGACCATGAGAAAGAGCTCTTAACAGCTAGGCCGAGCTCTACTGAGGATGTCACTAGGGTTGCATGCACAGCGTAGTGATCTGATTTCAGGATCAGAGTCTAAGGCAGCGAAATCTAGATGAAATGCAGGGAAGGGATGCTACATCAAAACGATCAGCTACTAGGCTCAAAAGCTTAGTGTAAACATTTAGTCAGGACATAGAGGCAATGTTGTTAAGGAGTATGGCACCCCTCATGGTAGTTCTGATATTTTAACAGAGAAAAAGAATAAAGTGTTCTGTTTAAATATAAAGTGAGCTGCACTAAAGGAATGTGAGGTGAGAGATGAGAGCAGGGGCTAGCAGCGTTAAGCAGGCTTGCAGATGTAAGCATCATCCCCTATGACTGCAGTCAGACCCCTTGGCTGACATTATGAGAAAAAGATGACAAACTGCTAAATAGACATCTAAATAATGTTAAACCACCAGCCTCCCCAGCTGAGGACCAGCTGACTCATCAAGCCCTGTACACCTCTGTTGTGCAACACTAATAGTTTGCAGAGTAACAGCCGTGTTAGTCTGTCTTCGCAAAAAGAAAAGGAGTACTTGTGGCACCTTAGAGACTAACCAATTTATTTGAGCATGAGCTTTCGTGAGCTACAGCTCACTTCATCGGATGCATACCGTGGAAACTGCAGCAGACATTATATACACACAGAGATCATGAAACAATACCTCCTCCCACCCCACTGTCCTGCTGGTAATAGCTTATCTAAAGTGATCATCAAGTTGGGCCATTTCCAGCACAAATCCAGGTTCTCTCACCCTCCACCCCCCCACACACAAACTCACTATCCTGCTGGTAATAGACCATCCAAAGTGACAACTCTCTTCACAATGTGCATGATAATCAAGGTGGGCCATTTCCTGCACAAATCCAGGTTCTCTCACCCCCCTCCAAAAACCACACACACAAACTCACTCTCCTGCTGGTAATAGCTCATCCAAAGTGACCACTCTCCCTACAGTGTGCATGATAATCAAGGTGGGCCACGTCCAGCACAAATCCAGGCTCTCACCCCCCCCCTCCCCTTTTCCTGGGGACACACACACACAAACTCATTCGAGTGAGTTTGTGTGTGGGAGGGGTGGAGGGTGAGAACCTGGATTTGTGCTGGAAATGGCCCAACTTGATGATCACTTTAGATAAGCTATTACCAGCAGGACAGTGGGGTGGGAGGAGGTATTGTTTCATGATCTCTGTGTGTATATAATGTCTGCTGCAGTTTCCACGGTATGCATCCGATGAAGTGAGCTGTAGCTCACGAAAGCTCATGCTCAAATAAATTGGTTAGTCTCTAAGGTGCCACAAGTACTCCTTTTCTTTTTACTAATAGTTTGCATAGTCTGGCTAACCTTTGGATTGATGCCTGGTAATGCTGACTAGTCAATGCACAAACTCTGCACACTACAGGCGAAGGAGAACAAAAAGTAATGGTAGTAACATTTCAGCGGGAGGAATTGATGATGGTATCCACCTTGTCTATGTTCTATTTGCTCTTCAACATAACATACACTTTCCAATTGTTCCAGACATTTCCAAGTATGTGATACATCATGTTCCCACGGGCTGCACTCTCTCTTGTTTCAGATGATGCTCAGCAAGTTTTTTCTCCTGCTGCAGTTAGATCAATTTATTTTTCCCTGTGCAAGACAGTCAAGTAAAATGTGTTGGATGCCGTAATGCAGTTTGGAGGAGACAGAAGGCAACAGGTCACAATCATGTGGATGTCTTCGAGGAAAGTGCATATGGGTTTGAGCTTGTAATATAAATCCCCATACTTGCTTGAGTTTACCACTGTTTTGAGCTGACAGAACCGTGGCATCAACAGGATCACTGCAGTGTTTAGCTCTGCTAATATTTTAAATGTTCAGGTTACTATGAGGTGAAAATCAATGCAAGCAGCATGGAATTCCTGGAGTTTATATAATAATAGCCAGCTCTATGTCACCCTGCATGTGTGCTCCACTACTTGATACCATCAGTTCTTAGGCTGACATACAGCACCTCCCATATTTGTTCTGAATCTTATGTTTATTTAGCTGATGTGTTTTCTCAGATCTTTTAAGCAGAGATGTACTCACCCAAACAGAGAAGGTAGAGGATACCCAAATGAATTCTGATTTCCAGGAAATAGCTATATCTGTATATGGATATGCATCTCCAATGTATCATTGTCGCTCAACAGAAATTCACCTGTAAGCATATTTATTTGTTAAGGGGTGGGGGGAAGCTGAAAATAGAAAAATTTCAAATTGGGCATTTGAGTTACATAGCAAATTGGGGAAATTAAAAATTGACTTTTGTCATCAGAGGTGACACAGCAGCATCTGAGATATCACATTTCTTCTTATACAAGAAATAGTGGTGGCAAATGTATGGTATCTGGTAGCAAATATTGGCTTTAATGGTATCAATGAGAGAGAAAATAATAATTGCTAATTTAGAATGTATCCTATTGTCAGGGTTCCCTCCCCACTCTGAACTCTAGGGTACAGATGTGGGGACCTGTATGAAAGACCCCCTAAGCTTATTCTTACCAGCTTAGGTTGTAAACTTCCCCAAGGTACAACTTTGCCTTGTCCTTGAACAGTATGCTGCCACCGCCAAGCATGTTAAACAAAGAACAGGGAAAGAGACCCCTTGGAGACTTCTTCTTCCAAAATATCCCCCCCCTCCCCCAAGCCCTACACCCCCTTTCCTGGGGAAGGCTTGATAATAATCCTCACCAATTGGTACAGGTGAACACAGACCCAAACCCTTGGATCTTAAGAACAATAAAAAGCAATCAGGTTCTTAAAAGAAGGATTTTAATTAAAGAAAAGGTAAAAGAATCACCTCTGTAAAATCAGGATGGAAAATACTTTACAGGGTATTCAGATTCAAAATACAGAGGATCCCCCCCCCCCCAGGCAAAAACCTTAAAGTTACAGAAAACAGGAATAAACCTCCCTCTTAACACAGGGAAAATTCACATAAAACAAAAGATAAACTAATTTGCCTTGCCTGGCTTACCTATTCTGGTTGCAATATTGGAGACTTGGATTAGGATGGGTTGGAGAAGGTGGATTTCTGTCTGGCCTCTCTCAGTCCCAAGAGAGACCAACCACGTAAACAAAGAGCACAAACAAAAGTCTCCCCCCCGCCCCCCCAGATTTGAAAGTATCTTGTTCCCTTATTGGTCCTTTGGGTCACGGGCCAGCCAGCTTAGATGAGCTTCTTAACCCTTTACAGGTAACAGGATGTTGCCTCTGGCCAGGAGGAGTTTTATAACACTGTATACAGAAAGGTGGTTACCCTTCCCTTTATATTTGACACCTATCCTTTAGATTATGCTGTCCTCTGACCAGATTGACTATATATGTTGTTTGAGCTGGAGTTCTCTCAGTATAAAAGAGGAGCTGCTGTTGGCCTGTCATTCTATCTGAGCTGTCCTATATTTTGGGACTGGTTCCACCTGCTCAGTTAACCAGAACACAGATTTATGCACCTTCTAGGCATGCTGTAATGCCCAGTTTTCCCCCTCTTAAGGCTTTGAGGAGACTGTAGTTGTGAAAGATATGTTCAGTTCTTTAATAGCTGATTTTTAATTTTTGGAACAGGTGCCCAGAGTACTGGATAGGCACCTACAGTGTGTGCTTTTTTTAAATGGAGACAAATACAACACTGCAAAAATTCTTCCACAGATATTCATTCACGTTTTAAATTAATTTGTTTCAGCCACACCTGACCCTCTTCTCCATTGATTTTCTCTGGTCACTCATGCAACTGAGCATCACTAGCATTCATCTAAATATAAATCAAATTTTAAAAAACTGGATGCAAATATGTGCACTAGAAGTGCTTGTGCATAGTAGTGATACAGAATACCACATGATTTATTGAACCAGTGATGACTTACTAATACTGCCCAGAGAGGCTACCACATAACAAATAATCATAGAGGTCTCCATATTCAAGCTTCACATTTAAAAAATGGCACCTAAGAAATTGGTCAGTTAATTTCAGATAAATATATTAAACTGAGGAAATCATGCTTACAGACACTGAACAGAAATCAAGGTTAAAAATGTCAGACAAATTTTTCATTGTGAATTATCTGATCAGCAATAATAAGATTCACTCGTTCCTGTTGTTGCTACCCTTTAATGTTGCCCCTTTTTGCCTTTATCATTTTTTCTTCAGAAAGACAAAATTAATGGCTATATAAGAGGAGTGGCTGACAGCTTAATGAACAATTATTAAAGCCTAGGATACATTTTTCCAACAGTTGTTTGTGAGGCGATGGCTACTGTAATCCATTGCAGCGTTAAAGTGGAGTCTGTTTTGTTGACACCTATTACTTGAGAGCATAGCACTGTGTGACTGCAATGTTTACATCTCATTCCATGTTTATGGAATTTCCAGTTCAAGGTAGCTGGATGTTAGCCACAGTGCAAGAAAGACCTTTCTTTCATCTCCCCAAGTTACTTATTTGTGGATGCAGACAAGTCACTGCCATAGTTGCCAGCTTTCACACAGTAAATAAGCACCCCGGTTTTCACAATAAGCCAAAAATCAAGCTAATCCCATTTCAAAACCAGGCCAAAATAAGCCAATCCCTAAGAACCTCAACACTCTATGTGGCTAGAACCCCCCCAGCATGCAGTCTGGGACTGTGCTAGGCCTGCTGTACACCCCTCTCTCCCCTCCTTGCCCCTGTTTGCCCCTTGCCCCTGCTTGCCAGGAGCCGATAAAAAAAAAAAAGCAGCAACAAACTACAAGCCAAACAAGCAACTCAGAAGCCAATTAAGCCAAAAACAAGCTCAATTTCTGCATTTTTTCCCACAGGTTTGGCATGTCTGGTCCCTGCAGTGTATCAAAGAACTAATGCTAAGGATATTTCAGGAAGTTTTTGGAAGGGAAATACAGCCCGGTCAGAAAATTATTGTTACCACTGAATCAAAACCAACAAAATTGATGCTAATTGGACAATGGAATTAGGCAAAGGAAGAAAGGTTTAAATAATTACTCATAGCAAATAATGTTGAGGATGAGGTGGGATAAGTATTTTTATTAGTCATGCAGATCAGGGCTGAATCTAAACCTGTTGAAATTTGTCATGGTATCACAAGAGCAGATTCTATCAGCTTACTAAAACCTCTCTCACTGGTGAGAGCTGTGAGGTTTAGGTTTAGTTTGATCAAACAAAACCAGAAAGATAAAGAGAGTTTCAAGATTATATTGTGAATTTAATTTACTTCAACTGTAAGCTATATGAGGTGGGGACTGTCTTTTTTTTAATATGCTCCCATCCAGGCCCCGAAACAAAGTAGCCTGGTGTTCAAAAGTGCTTAGCTTGCAGCAGCCCAGAGGTCAACAGGAGCTGAGCACTTTTAAAAACCTGGCCCTTGAAACCTAGTCAGTAAATGCATCTATCCTAGTCAAGCTCTTTATGGGAGTACTACTAAGACCATTAGCACAACTTGAGTCAATGACTCATATGGTTGTGAGTAGGTCTATGTCAAACATTTGTAATAAAACTCTTTATTTTTCAGACAGAAGCAATTTCTCTAGAAAGTTATCAGTCTCTATTTGCTTTATTGATATCCCCCCTTTGGTGCTCAGAGGGCACTCAGAGGGCTGCAGAACAGGAGATCTACACTGATTTTGGCAGGGTAGATTGTGACCATCACATTCGCCCCGATCAGCCTGTTAATGCACCCACAATCAAGTTAAATCAGGCTACTAGGGGTGATTGGCAACATTAGCAGTGTGCTAGAATTTGGCACAAATGTCAGCTAAGTAATCCACCAAATAGGAGTAATAGATACAACATCAATATTGTTGAACATAAACATTTTGTCTATTGTTAATGTCATTTATCATTTATCATTTGCTTAGATACCAGAAGGATAGACAATGTGGGGTATGTCAAGAGTAAATTTGCTTGTAATCAGCTGTTGTAATCAGCTTCCAACTGTACGTGTTAATTTCTTAAATCAATTTTTAAAAATATGTTTTTTTAACTGTACCATATGATTTCTTTCTAAATCCAACTTCGTGCCATTAAAAAAAACAAAACACGCACACAAAAAATACACACACACAAAACTGAGCATTTTCAGTGCAGTGCTGCTTAGCTGGCATTGTTAGGAAGAACGCTTCCAATCAAATGCCTGATTTGTTCACCCCATAAGAGAACAGTATCACACTTTACTTGCGTTAAGAATAAAATCAAAATAAATACAATGCATGCATGTTACAAGAAATGTCATCCTGCCAAAAAATAAGTTAATACTGCAGCATCACAGTGATCAGGCTGTCAGTTTGTATGAAACAATGCTTCATACAAAGGCACTGTTTGGAAATAACATTGTACCAATTACAAAAAACAGAACTGGAATGCTGTCATTTCACAATTCTAAATGTTAATGAATTAACTCTGGGTATGTGGGGAGGGGCTTGCTAGTGCAAGAAAAAAATGAAATTCATCATGTTAATAACACATAATAATCAAGAGATCAAAATAGTTTATTGTACCCCATTTCTTCAGAGCAGAAATATACAAAGCAATTGATAGTAGTGATTCAGAGAAGATGAAATGGACAGGATATGTAAATAGCAGTGTAACTTTATAGATTACTAGTCACAACATAACCAATACAGTTTTATTGATTAAATATAACTTTTTCCTCTTTCCAAAAAGGATTTCCTGGAATAACCCTGTTTTCTTCATCTCATGCAAGTTAGGATCAGTTCAACTATTCAAAAATATCAAAGTATTTTGAGGGCACAGGATAAATGGCTCAAAATATCTCTGGGAAATTTATGTCTCCCAAATGAATGTGCATTTCCCCTCACACCACCGGCTCTCCAAATTTATGGACAAAACCCACTGTATTTACTATGATTCAAGTAGTGTATTGTATGATCAATAACATATACTGCGTTGGGTAGATAAGGAAGGGAAATTTTAAGTTCAGTTTCCCTCATTGCAGCATTATCATGCTAGCTTACTAGTAATAATAATAATACTTAGTAATTGTCTGACAATTTATATTAAGTGACTAATTTTGGCAAGTCTCCTATGAAGCAGGCAATCATTATTATCCCCATTTTACACTGGGAAAACTGAATCAGAGCGGTTAAGTGACTTTCCTAAGGTGACACAGAGACCCCAAATTCAGGAAGATATGTAACCATACGTATTATTTTAAGCAGAGACAGGCTAAGAATGCAAATCTCCTGATGGAATAAGCACCAGGATTATTGACTGCCTCCATGGTGGCAGAGATTTTAAGAAATGTGATGATCATGTGTAGTTTCTGCACCTTTAAGACCTTGGACATGTGGATGCCAAGTTTTAAAAAGAGGGTTCTCTGTTGGAAGCCGTTGCTGCTGATTGGTTGGGGACTGGAACTAAAAATGAAGGGAGGCCAAACGTAGCTCAAACAAGAACTCTTACCAGACTACCTTCCTTATTTTGTACTGAACTTATTTTCTAGTTATTCTGGTCCAATTATATTCACCGTTATTACATTAAAAGGCATGACTTGATGATTGGATGTTGGGAGACTTAAGGCTGGAGCCAAAGGAAATACTGATGGGGCCAGCAGGCCGGGGAAAGTACTTCAAAGACTCTGCATAATCTCTGACTGCCCCCTCCACCAAGATATCTGCCCATTGATTCTATCTGATCTAACCTGAGCATTTAGCAGGTCAAAAACTTGGAGCTGGACTGGATTCTGCAATACTCATGGACATCCAGGTTGCATTAGTAATGAGAAATGCCTTTTCCCTCTTTCATCTGGTGAGACTGTACTCACTTCTTGCAGATAAGGATCTGACCACAGTGATCCTTGCATTTGTTTCTTCAGGGCTGAAGTTCTACAGTACTGTATGCCTGGGACTGAGAGATGGCAGACACCTCATAGTAATCTTATCCATCTCTTCATTCAGGATTGTTTCCTGCAATTTATTTTGCAGTACTGCCTAGTCTAGCTGTAGTTTTAGTGTTTAGTTCAGTTTTAGGGTGATGGGTCTTCCAAACTTTGGGATCCTATTGCTCAGTCTTAGATCTCACAGATTCCTCACCCCTCCTACCCCTGATATTAAGCCTTTCCTTAATTTCCATTATGTGTAGTTATTACACCTCACTAAGTAATTCACCGCCCTTCTTCCCTCTGCAAAATATGAAGAGCTGGAGAAGAGAGATGGAGTTCATATCTCATACCTTTAACACAGATCCAGAGGCCTCACCAAGCAGGTCAGGAAGACAGGGGTAGGTTTTATAAAGGGAAATTGCTCAAAGTGAAATAAAACCTTTATTTGTTACACTAGGCCTTTCACCAAGTGCAAATTATGGCCTCGATTTAGTATTTCAAATTGTTTATTTCTACTGCATCCCTAACAAGGTTTTACTGATCCTCCACAGATGCAGCTTCTCTATGGCTATTATCAAGGCTCCATGCAGTCTGAGGCATAGGGCTGTGTTTTTTAGCAGGCTGTAATTCTATGGTTTCTTCATTTAAATAAGGAGGCTTTTCTTGAGATAAATAAGAAAGTGAATAACAATCAGTACAGCTGGTCCTGTGTTATTGACATGAGTAAATCTTGTACTGTCCTCATTTTCATGCACTATAGATATTTGTCTTGACTGTATCATAGAAGTTGCTGGGAATTCTGATACCTGAGAAATCATGGACAGTTTGAGGTTATGGAATGAGCACAGAGGGAGTATTTTAGTTAAAATAATCATAAGTGAAATAATTCATGATGACATTTAAACTGCCATATTTAGTTTTTAGTATTGACTCCATTTTGAGATCAATGGTGCAGCTCATATCTGAGGAAGATGATCATTGCATTGCTTTACTTCAAATCTATGTTTTAAGGTTCTCTCTGCACTCATGAGGCTATAAAAGCTGAGATTTTGAAGCAAATTATGGATTCTGTGGCCATAGAATACAGAGGATCCTGATCACTGCACAGTGAAATCTATACTAAGGAAATCTGCAATATACTTTTTGAGAGGCTCACTTGTTGTTTGAGAAATTAAAAGTTAGTGTCTAGCTTCTAAGCCGCCTCTGGCCTACAGTGAAGGCAAGCCCTGTACTCTCGTTCTCATTTCATATTTCAATATCCAAGGTTAGATTGAAATACTTCTGACTACCTAACTAGCCACTTCCTTATATCTTCAATACATTACTTCAAAGATTTCTTATGAGCTTTTGGCTATCATTGACTATCAGGCAGCACAGGTGGCAACCTGGTGGATGTTAAAGTTCTCAGACAGCCTACAGTTCGTACAAAAAATGCCAGATTTCATTTACGTCTTGCCACTGTACAAGAAATGTCAGTGACCACAGTTCAAAACAGCTCCCGAGGAAAGACAAACCCCAAGCCAGCAAGTCAAAAAGGGAGCACCAGGAGCTAATTCTCAGGTCATGAAATACAAAGGAAAAAATAGTGCTGTGAAACAAAAGAAAAATCTGATGGGCTGTAGACCTTCTCTGGCCCTAGCAGACTGCTTCTGTAGCTCAAAAAGACTTTCTTCATGCACTTCTGTACTACTATCATTGTTTGAGAAAAGAAGATTGGGGAAAGAGCCAGCTTTAAAAAAGATAAACCTCTGACTCTTCTCTGAACCTCCTCCACCAGTCACAACTTTATTCTTCTCACCTACCTCCCAGCTAGTTTCCCTCTCACTTAGGGGACCTTTAATTACCATTTTTCCCAGGTGTCCCCCTCAGGTTCCCTTACACCCACACAAGCTATAACAAAAGATGAAACCTAAAAGAGGTGAAGGAAAATCATTTCACTGCTTCAGGTATTCTTGTGTTTCTGTGTTGTTATGGGACCACTTGCTCAATTACTTCATGGTAATAGACTCCAAATCGGGCAAATAATTCTGAGTCTCTGCTCAGCACCAGGGAAAACAGCATGGGATATCAGATCCCACCCATCAAGATAGGACCATGAAACCTTGCATATATTGTACAGCAAACAATAATGTGTTCCTAAGCCTTCATGTTACAACAATATTAACCCGCACTCATCATTTTCTTCCCCCTTTGCTGTATGTTTCAGTTCTCCTTTCACTGAAATTAGTGAATGCTTACTGGCATTTTTAATGCTTTAAAATTTCAACCTTCTATTAGTTTATTCCACATTTCCTTCTGCTGCTTTCCTTTTCTACTTTTGTGGGAGCTACTGTGCCAAATTCTGTAAAGTACACTAGGCCAGCGCCCACTTACATTGAGTCAGAAATTAGCCCATTTTGCTCAGAAAGAGCTGGTCAAACACAGACTAAGATCAAGTACAGGGTACAGATAAATGTTGCAACTACTCCATCTCTAGCCATAAATTCTCAAAAATCTCTACATTAAATTGTTAGACAAGACTTTCAGCCTGGGCTCTAAATTTCCTTTTTTGTATGTGTTTAACACAGAGCCTGAAGCTTAAATGTAGTTTACTCATGTGATTAGACCCCACAGGGTGTGAGACATGCTGAGACTTTGGTGCACCTCTTGTGCTTTGACATACATGAATGAGGCTAAAGGCTGAGAGCTGGCATCCTCCAGAGAAATGATCATATTTTAGCAGGACATACAGCCTAAGGTACCTGATTATTGCAGTTATAAAATGCCCCAATGACAATTTTTGGAAGAAGCGAAGCAAATTATCTATTGAATTCTTCGTTAGTCTTTAAAGCAAACTGACCCAGATTCAAAGTTGCTATGAGTGCCACACTACTGAAGTTTTACATGAGACCCAAATTTGCCCTATTTTTCTGCTAAAATATAAATTCTAAGTTAAAAGGATTGAAGTAAAACATAAAAGCCTGTTAATAATTAGTTCCTGTCCCACTCTTTTCAGGCTTTCTGGTTTTTTAAGTTTTCTGCATCCCTCCCCACTTCCTCCTCCTGATGGTTTTCTTTTGTTTCTTCCTTCACCCCCATCCGCTTCTAACACATAGTTTGTCCCATCTGTAGACCCTGGTCCTGCAATAAATGATTATCTAAATTGGACTGTACACAGGTGCATGGGCCTGACTACTAGTGGTCTCATTGCAGGCCATAAGCCTTAATTTGTAAGTAGAAGTCACATCAGTCCTGTGATTAAGATACTGAAACACCACTGCGAGTGGTTCTAAGCCACAGAGGATGCTCAACTAGGAGGCGGTACTTCTTTTGTTACAGCAGCAGGTCAGGGTGCCCCCAATGGCACTTCAGAAGTAGAGATAATGTGGGTTTCTGCTAACAAAGTAAGGGTGGATGTAATGGGAAAGGAGGATTAGCGGGAGGAAGGAGACAAGGGAGCAACATGGGAGATAGAAACAGAGGTGAGCAAGGCCAAGTTGAGATGGGGTTGCTTACATCATGTTAATTCCCATCACTATTTCATTTATTTGTCCATTTAATAGACACATGTAAGATATTGAGAGCTGTTAAGAGAGATGGCCTTCAAAACAGAGGCTCAGGCCTCTTCACTCATAGCAATATTAATCTCCAAAATATCTTAGGACTTTATGCAAAAAAATCCAGTTCTGGCTGGTCTTCTACAGAGCTTTGCTGATCACTCACAGCAGCAATCACACACCAGATATGAAGAGCTGTGGTGAAATCCTTGCTTAAGTCAAGTGAGAATATTTTGAAAGGAGGAAGAGTTATTACTCTATAGACTAGGTTTTTCACAGCAAAGTCAACTGTTGCTTGACAAGCCAAGTGTGAAAATTCTTCTCAGTGCAGGGGTCAGCACTTAAAACCCACTTTACCACTCAAAATTTTGAATTTTAAATGGAGAAAGATGGAAAACTGGAGGTAATTAATCACTGAAATTACAGGGGAAATTTTGGTTCTTCTTTTTTTTTGCTTTTACAATTGAAATTCATCCTGTGGCAAATTGCCAGCACTACTATGATGGGTCTTGCACTTTCTCTTCTTGGAGGGGGTTCAGGGCACCATTTCTTGCCCTTGAACTGGGGTATTAACTGCCCCACTAGTGTCCTAGAGGAGGGGAGTGGAGAGGGAGGGACCTAGGCCCACCCTCTACTCTGGGTCCCAGCTCAGGGGCCCTAGGAATAGCAGTAAACCAGTTGAACTAGCAGTTCCTTCCCCTGGGCTACTTCCCTCTCCTGCCCTTCAGCTTGTGGATCTTCTTGCCCTCTCTCTGCACAAACCAGGCATCCCTTTACCTAGGGTCTTGGTCTTCTTAATCCACCGCAGCACTTCTCCAAACTCTCCTCTACTTCCCTCTAAACTGCTCTCTGCTCCAACATCAATCCACTCTGCTTCAACTCCTCCACTTGTCTGATTGAAGCAGGGTTTTTTTATCAGGTGACTGGCTTCAGGTGCTCTAATTGGCTTCAGGTGCTTTAATTAATCTATAGCAAACTTTCTTCCCTCTACAGGGAATAAGGCTCCCTTCTGACGCTCTCCTGCTGCCCCCTGGCCTGGGCTTTCCTTGCTTTTTTACCCCTGCTTTCGGCTTCCCCCCCTACCGGGCCAGACGCTCTCCCCCTTTCTCCCCCCACCCCTTTTTTTTTTCTGCTGTTGTTTGGGTGCTGGTCGGCTTCCGGCTGGCTGTCAGCCCCCACGCCCCGCCCGCCCTCGGACGCTGCTGCCACTCTGGCTGGGGCCCCCTGAGGGGGGGCCTCCTGGCCTGCTCCCCGGAGGTGGGGGAGTGGAGGGACCCAGCCCCCAGACCCAGCCGCTTGCTGTTTGTTTGTGGACCCATATCCGGCTGAGAGAGACTCTTATCATCTGTTCCAGCATCCCTGGAATGCTACAGCTGCAAAGAAAGCCCGGAAAAGAAAGGAAAAAGCCGTCTACCGGAGGAACGCCGCCCGAGGAATCTACAAATCGTCATGGAGGGGGCCTTAAGACTGAGTAACTTTCGAACTGTGCTCTCGTGTGGGGGGAGGCCTTGACTGTGTCTTGACTGTGTTTGTAGGGACACAGGGGGTGTGGCACGGAGCTGCCCCCCGATCCATCTGTGTCCTCCCAACCCCCACACTACTATCTTCACCACTGCCCCCCTCCACTGTCTTTGCTGGATGTTTAACATCTGCCTCTGGACTCAGCTGCTTGCCCTGATTCCACCGTGTGGGCCAGAAGCACCAGCCAACCAAACAGGACTCTCTGTACAAGTGTACGGTGGTTCATGTGCCCCCCCCCCGAGAAATGTCCACCCCACAGCTTGTCCCTTTTTACCTGACCCCAGCTCCTGTTAACCACCTGCCACCACCACCGCTGGGGCATCGGCAATAGAGGGCACTGGGGTGACCTCCGCCGCTGCCATGCCCATCGCCTCCCCAGACTCTAGGGGAGCCCCCCCAGCCAGCGGGAAAGGCCAGGGCAAGAAGAAAGGGAAAGGCCCCGCTAAAACCACCAGGCCCTCCATGGCAGGGGCCACCCCCACTGCTGCGGCCCCGCCACCAACCACGGCATCCTTCCCCACTGCCTCCTCCACCAGCTCTGCGGGTGTCCCTCCCTCAGCCCCCAGGACGTATGCCCGGGCGGCAGCAGCAGCCCCCCCCCGCCTGCCGCCTCGTCATCTCTCCCACCCACCACCTCCGCCACCATCAATAGCGGCCGGGGCCCCTTTCCCACCATGACAAGGAAACACGGTGTCCGATACCTCCTGGTGCCCGCCTCGCCCCACGTGGAGACCTACATGCGGGCGTTGGGGAGGGTGGTGGGGCCCTCGGCCATTGTGGCGGCCTCCAAAATGTATGGGAAGGTCGACTTCTTCTTAGCATCAGAGGCTGCTGCCCAGGAAGCGGTGGAGAGGGGCCTGGTGGTGGAGCGGGAGGTTTGTCCCCCTAGAGCCGCTAGAGGACCTGGGTGTCCGCCTGGTCCTGACCTCTGTCACTCCTTTTCTCCCCAATGCTGCCCTGTTACCCGCCCTTTCCACCCTGGGGAAACCTATTTTTGTTATCAGCCCTCTCCCGTTGGGCTGCAAGGACCCCACCCTCCGTCACATCTTTTCCTTCCACCGGCAAGTGCAGTTTCTACTGCCATCAGCGGCGAGTGATAGAGAGGCGCTCGAGGGGTCCCTCCTAGTCCCCCACCAGGGGGCCCGTTACTGGGCGTACTTGTTCACGGGGGAAGCCCGGTGCTACCTCTGCCGGGCATCAGGGCATGTCCGGCAAGGAGGGGCACCTGGGATCCCCGAGACCTGGCAGGACATTGGCCCCGTCATTGCCGACGCCCCTGGCCACCCGGTACCTGAACCCATCCCCCCTCCTCTTCGGACCACCACTACTCCCGCTCAGGCCCAAGGGGCACCTCCGCTACAACGCCCAGATGAGCGGGAGAGCCCTGCCCTCGCTGCTGACAATCTGGCGGGGCCTATGGAGGAGGGTGTGACAGAGATACCACCAAGCATGGGAGAGAGCCTGCCCCAGGGAGAATCCTCCCTCCCTTATGCTGCCCCACCGTTCCCCCCACAAGTCCCTGAGCCATCGCCTCCACCCCCTGACACAACCCCTCCAACTAGCCCCCAGATGATGCCATGGAGGGCCAGGCCCTAGTCCAGGGGAAGAGAGGCAAGTGGAAGGCTCGAGCTCCGCCTCATCCACCCACAGTGGAGGACCCCCGGAAGACCAGGAAGGGGGCACAGATGCCGAGCCTTCTGCTTTGCCAACGAGTGCGTCCCATCCACCGGTGTCAGCCGGGAAAGACATGGCAACACCGGAAGGTAGTGTCTCCCCTCCACAGGAGACCCTCCCCTCCGAGACCCTCAAGGAAGCCCCTTCTGTCCTGATGCTACCCGAAGCCCCCGTGAACCCCGAGGCAACCATCGTGGCGCGTGCCAGTGGGGAGAACCCCGGGGTGGTGGAAAGTGTCCTCTCCTCAATGTTAGAGGAGATCGAGGCCCTAGATCTGACCCCGGTCGCGCAGGGGGCAGAGACCTTTTGCCAGCAAACCTCGATCTGGGCGACCTCACTCCATCCCCCTTTCCCCATGCTCCCTCCCCCTAACTGCAGCTTCTGCTCCCACCTCCGAGGAGCCCCTGGACTCCTGCATCGACCCAGCCACTGATGGCACCCCGCTGACGACCACCAGTTTACCTCCTGCAATGTTATCACCGCCCCCGGGGCTGTCTCCTTCCCTTTTCCAACTGATGACCCCCAGGGAGCGGCCTTTGTGTTCTCCTGCCCCGACCCTTTAGAGACTGCTATTTTCCCTCCACCACCCCCTATTGCCCCAGGGTTTGAGGTGGGCCTAGAAGCTCCAGCCCATCAGGCACCCCGTCAGGGGTCCGCACCCTGCTTGCCCGTTTTAGTGGGCCATGGGGCTGCACCAAGGGCCCCGCCGGGGAACAATTGGGAAACCGCAACCCCACCCCCCAATGAGCTGCGAGGAGCGCTGCAGAAGTTTTTAGAAGATGCCCGTGGCTCCTGCAACAAGGTACAACTTGATCTCCAGCGATGGGGGGACTTTTCTCAAATCCTCCGGGCCACAAGAGCCCTCATGGGGGAAGGTAAAGGGATGGGGAAGCGGGATGCCACGGCCTACTGGCAGGTCAGCATCTTCTGTGAACAATTACTCACCTACGGGATGGGTCAACAACTGTCCCTGCCAGTGAGGATCCCCCCCGGCCCTCCCCATGACACCTCTCACCATCACAAAGTTGAACACCCGGGGTTGTAGGATGGCTCTCCGCAGGTCCCAGGTGCTCTCCTTCCTTCGGGAGGGAGGGTACTCTGTGGTTTTCCTGCATGAGACCCATACGGATCCGACCGCCGAAGACAGTTGGCGGCTGGAGTTGGGGGACAGGGTCTACTTTAGCCATTCCACGGTTCGACAGGCTGGAGTGGCGACCCTGTTCTCCCCCGACCTACGGCCCAACGTGCTAGGGGTCGCCGAGGCCATGCCGGGTTGCCTGCTGCATCTCCGGGTCCGTATGGACTGGCTTGTGGTTAACCTCGTTAACGTCTATGCCCCGACATCGGGCCCGGAGTGGCTGCAATTCTATCAACAGGCGTCCGCCTTCCTTGGCGCCTTAGATTCTCACGAGTGCCTGGTCCTGGGAGGGGATTTTAATACCACCCTCGAGGAGCGGGACCGCTCGGGGACCGAGCAGAGCCCGGCCGCCGCGAACATCACTCCCTAGTGGACCTCCGGAGAACCTCCGGGAGATAGTCGAACATCACTCCCTAGTGGACATCTGGCATGACCACCACCCGGATGACACTTCCACGTTCACCTTTGTCAGGGCGGAGGCCCATCGGTCGTGTCACTCCCGGTTGGACCGCATTTATTTATCACGCTTCCATCTCTCTCTCACTCCTCCAGCATTTGGCTGGCCCCATTTTCTGACCATCACCTAGCCACTGTGACAGCCTCCCTCTGTGCGGAGCGGCCGGGGTCGGCCTATTGGCATTTTAACAACATCCTGCTGGAGGATGAGGGCTTCGTGACGTACTTCTGGGAATTCTGGCTGGCTTGGCGAGGGTGGCGGCGAGCCTTTCTCTCGGCGCGGCGATAGTCGGACCTGGGGAAGGTGCGCACCCGGCTTTTCTGCCGCAACTACACCCGGGGCACCAGCCGACGGAGAAATGCAGTGATAGAGCAGTTGGAAAGGGAGGTCTTAGAGCTGGAGAGGCATCTGGCCACCAGCCCCAAGGACCCGCTCCTCTGCGGAGTGTGCCAGGAGAAGTGGGAGGAGCTCCGGGTCCTCGAGGACCATCGGGCCCAGGGCGCCTTTGTTCGATCCCGCATCTGCCTCCTTTGGGAGATGGATCACGGCTCCTGCTTCTTCTATGCCCTGGAGAAAATAAGGGGGGCCAAGAAACATATCACCTGCCTCCTGGCAGAAGACGACACCCCCCTCACGGAACTGGTGGAGATGTGTGGGAGGGCCGGAGCCTTCTACTCAAGTCTTTTCTCCCCAGATCCAACCGACCCTAGCGCTTGCTGAGTGCTCTGGGAAGAGCTCCCTACCATTAGCAAGAGCAACCGAGACCGGCTAGAGTTGCCTCTCACTCTGGCCGAGTTCTTGGAAGCCCTCCATCATATGCCCACTAATAAGTCTCCACGCATCGACGGGCTGACTGTGGAGATCTACCGCATGTTTTGGGACGTCCTCAGCCCAGACCTAGTCACCGTCTGGGCCTAGTCTCTGCAGAGCGGGGTCCTCCCTCTTTCGTGCAGGCGAGCTGTGCTCACCTTATTGCCGAAGAAGGGGGACCTCCGTGATTTACGAAATTGTCGTCCCTTCTCGCTCCTCAGCCCGGACTACAAAATCGTAGCGAAAGCAATCTCGCTGCGGCTAGGGTCTGTGCTGGCAGACGTGATCCACCCAGACCAGACCTACACCATCTCGGACCGCAGTATTTTTGGTAACCTATTTCTGGTTTGGGACCTTTTGGAACTCGGGTGTAGAAACGGTCTGTCGTTTGCCCCCCCTGTCCCTAGATCAGGAGAAGGTGTTCAATAGGGTGGACCATGGGTACCTCCTGAGCACTCTGCAGGCGTTTGGCTTTGGACCCCAGTTTGTGGGTTTTCTCCGGGTGCTGTACGCTTCCGCAGAGTGTCCGGTTAAGCTCAACTGGACCCTGACCAAACCGGTCAGCTTCGGGCAAGGAGTATGGCAGGGGTGCTCCCTCTCGGGCCAGCTGTACGCTCTGGCGATTGAGCCCTTCCTCTGTCTCCTCCACAGGCGGTTGACAGGGTTAGTGCTGTGGGAGCCGGAGCTGCGGCATACGCTGATGACGTGCTCCTTGTGGTCCAGGACCTGGGCAACTTGGTGTGGGTGGAGGCTTACCAGGCCATCTATTCGGCAGCCTCCTCCGCCCGGGTCAACTGGGTCAAGAGCTCTGGCCTGGCAGTAGGAGACTGGTGGCAGACGAGCTCCCTCCCACCTGCGCTTCAGACCATCCGGTGGAGCGCGGGTCCACTGCTCTACCTCGGCGTTTACCTTTCTGCCACGCATCCCTCTCTGCTGGAGAACTGGGAAAATTCAGAGGGCGGGGTGATAGAGCGGCTCTGGAAATGGACGGGACTATTCCAATGTCTCTCCCTCCGAGGGAGAGCACTGGTGCTTAATCAACTAGTCCTGTCCATGCTCTGGTACCGGCTCAACACGCTGGTCCCCGCCCCGGGTTTCCTGACCAACCTCCGGACGTCGATTCTGGGGTTCTTTTGGTCAGGAATGCACTGGGCCCCTGAAGGGGTTCTTCATCTACCCCTGAAGGAAGGAGGACAGGGCCTGAAATGTCTGCACACTCAGGTCCGCGTCTTCCGCCTCCAGGCCCTACAGAGGCTCCTCTATGGTGCAGGCAATTCGGCATGGAGCATACTGGCGCATGCCATCCTGTGCCACATCCGAGGGCTCCGATACGACCGGCAGCTCTTTTATTTCCGTCTTGGAGGTCTTCCGCGAGACCTCTCCGGGCTGCCGGTCTTCTACCAGGACCTCCTCTGGACTTGGAAACTGTTTTTAATGACCAGGTCCATGGTGGCCACCGAGGGGGCAGATCTCCTAGCGGAGCCCCTGCTACACAACCCCCAGCTCCGTGTGCAGGTGGCAGTGTCCCCCTCGGTTCGCCAGATCTTGATCCTGGCAGAAGTCATGAGAGTCAGAGACCTCCTGGACTATGACCGGGGAGACTGGCTGTCTCCCCTGACGCTCGCTCGGTGCATGGGGCTCTCCAGACCTCGTACCCCCCGGCGCGTACTTCAGGAGGTGAAGGCCACTTTGCCGCCCGCTGCTCGAGCTTACCTCGACCGGGTGCTGCTCGAGGGCACGCCCCGCCCACCCTCTACCCCAGGCCCGCCAGACCTTTTAATTGGACCCCTGCCCCATAGACCCAATCGACCCCCTCACCCCTTTACTGCGAGCTGGCTGCATGAACTGCAGCCGGTACGCTTCCAAACCGCGCCAAGGAAGTGATACATGCTCGTGCTCCACACCCTTCACACCCTCACCCTAGTGTCCCGCCCCGACATAAAGTGGCAAGACCTTCTGCCACCTTTGGAGGGTGAGCAGCCCTGGTGGGCCAGCCTATATTCCACCTTGGTTCCGAGACCTGTCGGGGACATCAGTTGGCGGCTCCTTCATGGAGCTGTGAGCATGGGCACGTACTTGGTGCGGTTCACCCCCATCCCAGATACTTGTCCCTTTTGCGGTGTGAGGGAAACCCTGGCGCACGTATATTTGGAGTGCGCCAGGCTGCAGCCCCTGTTCCGGCTCCTCACAAATCTTCTATTACGCTTTTGGCTACATTTTCCCCTCACCCTTTTATTTATGCACTCCCCATCCGTGGCCTCACAAAATCGCAGGATCTCCTAGTTAACCTCCTCCTGACCCTGGCTAAAACGGCGATCTATAAAACCAGAGAGTTTTCTGTGACTGTGGGGCCATTTTCCGATCCTTGGTCCATTCACGTATCCGGGCGGAGTTCCTCTGGGCGGCATCCACCTACTCCCTTGATGCTTTTGAGGAACGGTGGCCGTTGTCCGAGGTTCTCTGCTCGGTGTCCCCATCCGGCTTCCTTTGTCTGACCCTTTGATTGGGGGAGAGAGTAAGGGACCCCAGCCCCAGCCATTGCTGCTGCGGACACCACCACCTTGGAGGGGTCCTTTCACACGTGGGTGCTCGTGCCCCCCCCCCGGATTGTCCACCCCACAGCCTGCCCCTCTTGTTGGGTGCTTTCAAAGGAGGGAATTGTTGGTGACACTGGGCGTGGTGCAAGGTAACTCGAGGGGGTGGCAGACCTTGAGAGTCGATGAAGCCCCCTTGCTCTGGGCCACCAGGTAACTCGGAAGGGTGGAAGACCACGTGAGTTGAGGAAGCCCCCCGCCCTGGGCCCTGGCAAGCTTGAACACTTCCCTCCCCTGAAGCTAATCAGAAAACAATTGTGATTGGCTGCTGTGTTACACATTGCATATGCTGTTGTTTTTGCTTTGTAAGTGTGTTATGCAAATAAAATCACCTTTTTTTTTGCTTAAAAAAAACCTCTCCTGCTGCCCTCTGGCTATGCTGTATCACAATCCCCACGCAGGGATTAAGTGGTGCATATGCCCTCTGTCCTGGAATGGCTTTTGCCTGGCATGTTTTGTCTCTTTCATGTAGAACAATATTAATTAATTCTTCACTTCTTCAGGGATTTCAACGGTACCAGATTTTAAAACAATGAATATGAGTTATGTCTGTCTGTCTATCTGTCTGTTCTTGACATTTCTAAATTTCCCATTGCTATGATATCTAGGCACAGTATCTTCATTTGTTCATGGAGCTGAAAAAAATATGTGGGAAAAGATTCCAAAAAGCACTGAAATTCTGAAATGTTGATTTCTGAGTGCTGAGGATGTAGTGTCCAAAATCTTAGAATCTCGTTGACCATATCTGATATTATCCTTCTTTATAGCTGTCAAATGCTACCATTACAAAAAAAAAGAAAAAAAGAAAAGAAAATGCCCTCTAGTTCTTTTCTCTCAATCTTAACACTGGTTGACTGCTCCACTGCATTAATACTTCCTCTGACTGTTCTTTTGACTCCCTTGGTGATTTCATCCATAAATCCCTCCTCTCTGGAGCCCAACAAAAATTACATATTTATTTTTGTAGTTGGAGTTTATGTTCCTGAATTTTCAGTGTGTTTTCAAGGCATTTACTGTGGTGGGGCATCAGCTCATGTGGGAAAAATAGTGACATTTTGAAAACATACTGAAAAACAGATGAACATTCAATTTATACATTTGCTATGGTTTGGCTATGCCACTTTCCTTAGATATGCTCAATTGACAGATTTGCCATAAAAACACACAAGTGACATATTTTCAAAGCACTGTACTTTTTTCAGTAAACAAAAGAAGTACAAGGTTATGGCTCTGTAATCTGGTATTAAATCAAACTGGAGCATCAACCCACACAGTGTAAGAGAGCACCACTGGGAGATGTCTACCACTGATCTCCCTGACTTGCAAGGCTTAAGATTACATAAATGCATTCTCTTTCATTTAACCTACTCAAAGCCTGTCTTTTTGAATCAAAACTCATGTTGGCCACTCCAAATTATCAAGACACAATTTATCTACAATAGACTGCTCCAAAAGATTACTGACAAATTATAAGCAATTTCAGCTGCCTGTAAATGTTTCCTGTGGATCATTTTGACTGACCTTGAGATCAACCTTAAGTAATCCTGGTATTTGTCTTTCATATATTTCCCCAGTGGATATGAATATCAGTTGTATTAAAAATGATGGATGGTGGCAATTTCCTATTAATTGCCATAAGAAAAAACACTTTTGATGGGTAGCATTGACCACTGAGAAAGGGTGACTGTATTTCAGGTGAATGTTTTCTCTGGCAATTTTTGTGTAAACGAGGCTTGAATGATGCCTTTGAATAGCTGAGAAAATGTGTCATTGGCAATTGTCCTAGAATTACAAATAGTGCAAGAAAATGATGAAGTCACCTATTCAACAGAAGTAATTGCCAGACACAAGGAAGAAAACACGTTATTTATTTCTTTTTCCTCTTACAGTTTGTCTTTGTATATCTACCATAGTGAAAATAAATTGGTGATCTCAGAGGGCCCTAAAAACTCCAGTTTTAGTGATTATTCTTGTTTCTTAAACCCAGTAGATATATCTTCATATTAGCTATAGCCATCTACCACATTTTAATGGTTACATTTATATTATCCAAAGCACTTTCAAGAAATTGTAATATTTTAAGAACACTAACTAAGCCACAATGATATTCACAAACATTATTTGAATGGTCTTTATTGAAAAACTTTGTACAAACAGTTGCCTCTTGTATATGTAAGTTTTTGACCTAAGAAATATGACTATATACTTACTAAAAGAAAACTGTGTTATTGCACAGAAGAACAAGGATAATAACTGTTTCTTCTAATACAAAATTCTTTAATCTATGCATTACTTAATATTTTCTTCCTCCTTGGTTTGATTTACAATGCATTCATTATTTAAGAGCTTTATCACAGATAATGTTCCCAACCTGTCAGTGGTCAGAATTAATATTTATGTAATTTTATGTGTACAGCCATTGGTGCTGGATGTGCACAAAGCTTAATTTGTTCATTTATAGATGGGTAGCTTGTAATATGGGGTGCTGTAGAGGCACTGTGCCCCACTCAGAAAACTAGAGGATTGTACCTTATGCTGATAGTCACTCAGGGCCAGATTTCTGAAGTAACTATCAACATAAGGCCATCACTGCAAGTTATATACTTTTGAAAACTCCACTAAGCACCTATCTGCATCTTTAGACTCCTAAATACCATTAAAAATCTGGCTCTGAGTGACTTCCAGTTAACATATGCTCACGTTACCAGTAAAAACATGCTTTTTTTCTGTTTCTCAGTTTACAGCTTTAAATTCAGTTAGGCATCTGAGAATCAAGCTGAGTTCTTTCCTTCTTGTGCATCATCACCAGGAATAACGGTTCTGCAGGCCCAGTTATGCCCTCAGGCACTGTAATTGGAATGTAGTGAATACTTTTTTCAGCGATGCACAAGAAGGAATAGAAGCCTGATCACTTTTGTCTTACCGGTGTTGCCTCTGCAGATAAGGCTGTGATACACACAGGAAGTTTGATCTGCTGAATAAGAAAGGGATATTTTGACTTTGTCATAAATATAAAGGGAAGGGTAACCACCTTTCTGTATACAGTGCTATAAAATCCCTCCTGGCCAGAGGCAACATCTTGTTATCTGTAAAGGGTTAAGAAGCTCAGCTAACCTGGCTGGCACCTGACCCAAAGGACCAATAAGGGAACAAGATACTTTCAAATCTGGGGGGAGGGGGAGAGGCTTTTGTTTGTGCTCTTTGTTTCTGTGGCTGTTCTCTCTTGGAACTGAGAGAGGCAAGACAGAAATCCATCTTCTCCAACCCATCCTAATCCAAGTCTCCAATATTGAAACCAGTATAGGTAAGCCAGGCAAGGCGGATTAGTTTATCTTTTGTTTTATGTGAATTTTCCCTGTGTTAAGAGGAAGATTTATTCCTGTTTTCTGTAACTTTAAGGTTTTGCCCAGAGGGGGATCCTCTGTGTTTTGAATCTGAATACCCTGTAAAGTATTTTCCATCCTGATTTTACAGAGATGATTTTTACCTTTCTTTTTTTTAAATAAAATCCTTCTTTTAAGAACCTGACTGATTTTTCCATTGTTCCAAGATCCAGGGGTTTGGATGTTTGACAATTTTGTAACAAATTGGTTAAGATATTATTCTCAAGCCTCCCCAAGAAAGGGTGTGTGTAGGGGTTGGGGGGATATTTTGGGGGAAGACGTCTCCAAGTGGGCTCTTTCCCTGTTCTTTGTTTAAAATGCTGGGTGGTGGCAGCATACTGTTCAAGGACAAGGCAAAGTTTGTACCTTCGGGAAGTTTTTAACCTAAGCTGGTAAGAATAAGCTTAGGGGGTCTTTCATGCAGGTCCCCACATCTGTACCCTAGAATTCAGAGTGGGGAAGGAACCCTGACAGACTTAATAAGTGGAAACACACTTCGAGTGAAGAATAAAGCTTTGTTTGTTTCAGGAAATATAATTTTTTCTGAGGTATATGCGTCTTCCTAGTGTTTTAGCTGTAGGTGAAGCCTTAGGCACACTCTGTTTTGGCAGCTTCATAGGATGCCACAGAGTGCTGAAATAACACTAGGAACAATCTACTCAACATAATCTACTCAACAATCTACTCAACAGTCACTCAACATAAAGCCAGCATGGAACTGCTATTCTTTGTTTGCAGAATTTCTGCCCATCAGTCCCCCTTTCCTTACCCAAAAAGATTGTCCTGTTCCTTCTTAGCGTCACACATACCCCCAAATCCTTTATTCCCATTGCTTCAGCACCTCCTTGCAAATGACACTGCAGTCCTGGCACAGAACTATGAAGCCAACATGAGAACTGAAGATGCAGAGACTGAGCAGAAACAAATGCATCCTTTCAAAGAGGAAATGACAAAGATGGAACCATGGGTTTATTGTTGAAACATGTTGTTTGGTGTTAGAAGGAGAGTAAAATATAGGTTGAAGAGACAAGGGCCAAATTTAGCATTTACCCAGGACACCTAATAAGTGAAGGGTTGGCCCTGGTTAGTTGACCTTAATTACATTAATTTTCTGTGCAGTCTAAATAAAGCTGTGCAATCTAAAAAAGTTTAATTTCCAGTAATGATGTGTCATTTGTGTATGTAATTTATTATTAGCTATATTAATATTTATAAGTTGAAAAAATAGTAGAAATATTTTTAGCCAACACTACAGGATTTTGTTTTCTCCATGAAGACAATCATTTTTTGTTCCAATTACTTATTTACATAGCTAGGAATATTTTGCTAGAAACCTTTTTGCCTGTTTGTTGTAGTTCAAGCTAAGTTGATAGAGTAATAAATGATGCTGGGCTTTATGATGTTGCTTTATATCTGTTATGAATCCTTTGGACCTTTAACCTGGCATCATGTCTCAATGCAAATCCTGGTCAAAATTTAACTCTTGAGTCATAGCCTGAGCTATACTTAAAAATATAATGGCAAGAGTAGATTTTAAAAATAAAATGGGGGATTTCCTCCATGTTGCCTCTCCACTGACTCCAGTGCAATTCGACCAGGGATGAATTTTGTGGAATATATTTTATCTTACGTGCGTAGGGTGAGATTGTGACTTGTTCTACATGCCTAAAATGGGGAGTGAGTGGATGGAAGCCTCTTGTTTCCATACCTATATTATGGATAGCAGCACAGCTGCTAGAGCGACCTATATGGTGCTATTCCCTCTCAAATGCCGGTGGGCCACAGTGGCTAGAGTGAGCAGAACCTTGTCCCCAGTGCGCCAGCCAGCACAGCTGAACTGGCAAAGAGGGAGAAGTACTCTGCATCATAAACAGGGCTGGAGCAGATTGCATTCTCTCACATCCCAGCTCCAGGAAGGAACAAGGTAGATTGGGACTCACTGAGTCACTGAGTGTGACTCATAATCTGATTTCCAGCCTGCTTCTGAGGCAGCACAACTATGCACTGCCCCTTACTTCTGGCAAAGCCCCAATGGAGCCCCGAAGCACTGTGTCATCTTTCACTTGACCATTTTGGGACAAAGTTTCAAAAGCACAACCTAAATTGCACTGGCACAAAACACATTTAGATCTGCATATGCACAGTGGACTGTTGTATCATAAGTATCTGTTTGCACATGAAGCTGTCCAAATGACCATTGCATGCATAAATGTGGTGCTTGTGGGCACTCATTTTAAAACTGAAATTAGAAAATTTGACCCTATTTATATTTGAGTTTGACAGAGGAGTCTAACCCCTTACTAACTGAGTTGTTTTGGCCATGTCATACCTTTACTCCACATGGCTGAACCACTCCTTTTCTAACTTGGAAAGGTTTTTTTTTTTTTTCATATAAAATTCTTCCAGTTGGTTCTCTCATGATCATTTTACCTTACAAAAGTGGTTAAACTGTTTACAATTGCATTAACGGGAAAAGCTTTGTACCGATTTAAGAAAACACCAGTTAGAAACTGCTGAGTTAAAACAAGCCACCAGACAGATTGATATGCAATAGATGGAAATATTTACAGTGTCTGCTATTTTTTAAAAAAGCAATATTTACCAAACATTACCAGACTTCCATATCTGGTGTACTGATGTATATTCCTATGCCGGCAATAGGAGCTTAGTGCATTATTTCAGATTAATGTGTTGTAACTGTTGGAAATATTGACTTTTTAATGGGAAAGAAAAACTTATATTTGCTACAAAGCTCAAACAAATATTGTGGACCATGTCCTCCCCTGGTGTAAATCCCTTGACATTAATTAAGCTATTCTCATTTACATCAACTGAGAATCTGTCCCTATGTGTAATATGAATGCACAGAGCCCTCAGTAACGTATTTCTATATTATGAACCTCTACTCTTATGGAAAACACACTTAGCCGCATAGATGCTGAAGTATACTCTTATACATATACGTTCTCCTTGGCACACATTTATTTGATTAATGTGCAGTAGAGTAATGCTGCCACAGAAAAAAAAAACAGTTACTGTTCTCATTCGGTAGCACTTTGCACTCCATTTATGCAGGTTTTAAGGCTGCACAAGGTACAAGGAATAATCAGTCCAGTTCTCCACTGGATTAAATGGGCTTTGTTTAAAGCACATGGGAATATAAAGATGTTGTTGGGTTGTCAAGGATGGTCACAATGTTACCTAAATCCAACAAATGCGTATCAAGCTTGATTTTGATCTCACTTATAGGGGTTTTACAGCACTTCAGCTCTATTGATTTAAGGGGCTTCCTTCTTTATCAGCAGAGGTGAGCTCAGAATCAGGGCAAATACAAGTAAAAAATAATTCAGAATTAATTATAAGGCAACAGAGTTCATGCAAAATGCCTTCCCTAATTGATAACAAGACTGACATGCATACAAATATTCAAAATAGGAAATTTAATTAAAAGTGGAAGGTTTTTTTAAAGCAAAATACAAGAAGAAGATGATACCTATACATTGGCTGTAAATTTCTCTATAAATTAAAACTATTTGATATGTGATGTTCGAGTGACTTGAAGCTTGTTCTCTACTAAAGCAAAACATATAAACGTTCAGTGCTTGGCAGTAGCCCACTGCACAGGAAAGATAGGAAGTGTGGCAAGAGACCACCCTGCCTTAACCAGGAGATCTTCAATGATCTAAAAATCAAAAAAAGAGTCTTACAAAAAGTGGAAACTTGGTCAAATTACAAAGGATGAATATAATCAAACAACACAAATATGTAGGGACAAAATTAGAAAGGCCAAGGCACAAAACAAGATCAAACTAGCCAGAGACCTAAAGGGTAACAAGAAAACATTCTACAAATACTTTAGAAGCAAGAGGAAGACCAAGGACAGGGTAGGCCTGTTACTCAATGAGGGGGAAAAATAATAACAGAAAATGTGGAAATGGCAGACGGGCTTAATGACTTCTTTGTTTTGGTTTCACCAAGAAGGTTGGTGGTGATTGGACGTCTAACATAGTGAATGCCAGTAAAAATGAGGTAGGCTCAGAAGACGCTAAAATAGGGGAAGAACAAGTTAAAAATTACTTGGACAAATTAGATATCTTCAAGTCACCAGGGCCTGATGAAATGCATCCTGGAATACTCAAGGATATACTGAGGAGATATCTGAGCCATTAACGACTATCTGTGAGAAGTCATGGAAGACAGGAGAAATTCCAGAAGACTGGAAAAGGGCAAATATAGTGCCTATCTATAAAAAGGGAAATTAGGACAACTCAGGAAATTACAGACCAGTCAGCTTAACTTCTGTACCCAGAAAGATAATGGAACAAATAATTAAGCAATCAGTTTGAGAACATCTAGAAGATAATAAGGTGATAAGTAACAGTCCACATGGATTTGTCAAAAGCAAATCATCAAACCAACCTGATAGCTTTCTTTGACAGGGTAACAAGCCTTGTGGATGGGGGGAAGCAGTAGACATGGTATATCTTGATTTTAGTAAAGCTGTTGATACTGTCTCACATGACCTTCTCAGAAACAAACTAGGGAAATGCAACTTAGATGGAGCTACTATAAGATGAGTGCAAAACTGGTTGCAAAACCATTCCCAGAGAGTAGTTTTCAGTGGTTCACAGTCATGCTGAAGGGCATAATGAGTGGGGTCCTGCAGGGATCAGTTCTGGGTCTGGTTCTGTTCAATATCTTCATCAATGGTTTAGATAATGGCATAAAGAGTACACTTATAAAGTTTGGGGATGATAGCAAGCAGGGAAGGGTTGCAAGTGCTTTGGAGGATGGATTAAAATTCAAAATTGTTTGGACAAACTGGAGAAATGGTTTGAAGTAAATAGGATGAAATTCAATATGGACAAATGTAACGTACTCCATTTAGGAAGGAACAATCAGGTGCACACATACAAAATGGGAAATGACTGCCTAGGAAGGAGTACTGCAGAAAGGGTTCTGGGGGGTCATAGTGGACCACAAGCTTTGTATGAGTCAACAGTGTAACGCGGTTGCAAAAAAAGCGAACATCATTCTGGGATGTATTAGCAGGAGTGTGGTAAGTAAGACACGAGAAGTAATTCTTCTGCTCTACTTCATGCTGATTAGGCCTCAGCTGGAGTATTGTGTCCAGTTCTGGGCACCACGTTTCAGCAAGGATGTGGACAAATTGGAGAGAGTCCAGAGAAGAGAAACAAAAATGATTAAAGGTCTATAAAACACGACCTATGAGGGAAGATTGAAAAAATTGGGTTTGTACAGTCTGGAAAAGAGAAGACTGAGGGGGGACATGATAACAGTTTTCAAGTATGTAAAAGGCTGTTACAAGGAGGAGGGAGAAAAATTGTTCTTCTTAACCTCTGAGGATAGGACAAGAAGCAATGGGCTTAAATTGCAGCAAGGTCGGTTTAGGTTGGACATTAGGAAAAACTTCCTAACTGTCAGGGTGGTTAAGCACTGGAATAAATTGCCTTGTGGAATCGCCATCATTGGAGATTTTTAAGAGCAGGTTAGACCTGTCAGAAATAGTCTAGTTAATTTGTCCTGCCACAAGTGCAGGGGACTAGACTAGATGACCTCTCGAGGTCTCTTCCATTTCTATGATTCTATAGCTCAGATTTCCTGTTCACTTCAGAGCTGTATATATAGTAACAGTGTAATGTTCTTTTCCTAACTTTGAGTCACTGCTGTAAGTATCAATACATCAACACTTACCACCTAAAATGTGCTCTAAATCTCTGAGTCATAAACATGGAAAACAGTGGGTCACAATGGAGCAAATGATAACAATCAAGTTTAGAAAGTCATATTTTAAAGAGCACAGAGTTAATGGGGACACGCTGCACATAGGTGGTTTGTGTGGAAAACTTAGATCTTGCCTTGGATAAGCGTTGTTATGTTTCAACATAATTAAACTTAATTGTGCAGAAGTGGAGGAAATTTTCATGTTGCAAAACTAAAGATCTTATATTACATTCCAGCATGGTAATTAAGTTTGCTCTCCATGTGCACGTCTTTCTCTCTTACTGTGTCTCTGTCTTGGTCTAAACATCTGGGATAAAAAGACATGGCTCCACCCTCTAGACAGACCATATTGATCCCTAGGGTGGCAGAATTGAGAATGCAACAGAAAAATAAACCATCCAGGCAAAGAAAAATAAAGAAACCAGAACTGGGTGAATGTTGAAAAAAATATATTCTCAAATATGTTGTTCAAAAATGTCCCAAAAGTCATATTTACACAGACACATGTATTTGCCCAGCTCTATAAACTGAGTAACTACAAAATGTCTCCCTTCCCCCAAATATATTCAGAAGATCCTGTGAAATTCATCAAATAAATGATTTAATTGATATTGTTCAAGCAGCTCAACAACCAACCAAATCCTTGTTCCAGCTGCCTCCCTGACAGGTTTTCCTCACTCCATTCTCCTGTTGCCCCCGGAAAACAGTCCTACTCTTCAATCCCTCCATACTGTAGTACTCTCCCCACTGTCCTTGCACACCCAGCAGAGGCCTGAGCAGAAACCCTGTTGATTGGGACCCATCTCACTCTGGTTGGTGAATCAGCCAGGTCATATTTAAGGCCCTATGATTTGGGAGATGCAGAATAATTCCTCACAGAAGGCCTCCACTCTGAATGAGAGTCTGAGGGAAGAGGGGCAGTCAGCGAGTGAGTGAGTTCTGGATTGTGGGGGACCCAGAACTTTGTGAGAAGAAGCAGCAAGTTGGCATGGGAGTTTGTGTGGCTGGGTGGATGATTTACTTATAAAAAATCCTCTAGTGTTTAACTGGGATCCAACTAATTGGGCTGTGGAAATTTAATGAAGCTCTGCATAATTCCCTTCAAATCCTACAACAGAGAATGTGATCTTGTTTATAGGTTTTTTTGCCCTAACAATCTATAGAATTCTAAAGCAGGGATATACCTTTTAGTAAATTCTATAGGACTTTCCCGTAAGGGACAGTGAGTGTGTATGTGTAGGGAAAGAGAGCAAGGGACAATGAGTGTTTATATGTGGGGAGGGGGCATAGAGTGTGTGCTTATGTGTGGAAGCAGGAGTGTGAGTTGCTGTGGGTGGCTGACCATTTGAGGGAATGGGGGCAGAGAGTAGCTAGGTGTTTGTTGAGTGGCATTGAACAGAGAGGGAGTGGGAAGAAATAAGATTGTTGGAGAGAGCTAGAAGGACAGAAACATTATACAGGAAAACAAGTCTGATGGGGAATCAGAACATGGGGTTCAGGGAGGAAGATACACCAAGATATACAGCTAGCAGAAAGGAAAAAGAAGTGCAGGAATCTACAAAGAGCAGGAAGAACCACCACAAAAGGAGACATATGGGAGCAAGTTTATATAAATGATTTTAATAGAAATCTTAAGCCCCAAATCTTCAACAAAATAAAACTATTAAAAATGGGATAGACTTGTGGGCTGTAGGTGCAGAGACATATGGCAGTTTGCTTAGTGCAGTGAACTCCCTAGGGCTGGCCACAGGTCTAAACTAGCATTAGCATTAGATGGCTAATTGTAAGAGCACACGTTTGATCTAATGATTATTTTAGCCTTTGGCTCTTGTATTCAAGAACTGTTATATCTTTTGAAATGTGTTTACAGGTTAGGACATGCATCCCTTCGTTGTTACAGTGCTTTCTGTAATAAGGGTAATTCTGATCCAAGGCCTTTGCTGCTAACTATAATGAATGTCAGGGCATGGACATCCTATCCAATCATCAAAATAATGATCTGTACTGGAAAGGGATTTATAACAGCTTTGCATAACATGGATTTGTTCAATGAAGCTATTACAGTTTTTATTACTTGAGTGAAATGTACTGGCTCAAGCATCAGAAAAAACTCTGATTTCTACACTCTCTCTTCACTTAGGTTCAATGCTGTATTCCATTTTTCTCCATTCCCATCATTATTTATCACCTCACTATATGGCATTGATCCAGAAGTCATTGATCAGGATTGTTCAGTTAAATTCATTACAAAATAAAGAAACCCAAAGAGTTCTTTAAACTACAAACTGTTCCATTTTAAACAGGCTTGCTTGTTGTACCTTTAATTTCAGCAAGTTTCTACATTCATGAATGGCAAACTCATTTGACATGTTATCTAGATAATAATAAAGAAAGCTCTAATACAACTTATTTAAATGCGTCCCTTTTTTTTTCAAAGTACCGTGGAGATCTCTCTCAGGTTGAGTGTCTACTGGATAAATTAATGGACATAGAAATACCATATGCTTTTCCTCTTGGCAATAAATATACTGACAAAGGAAATGCCTATGCTTCTGTTCTAATAAAGTGTCTTCACTGTAATGTTGATACACCTGCATACAATATCACAGGCCAGCAGGCTTCATGATCCTTCAGAGGTGCAAGGCAAACCCCCAGTGCTTAAACTTTATTTGAAGAGCAGTGAAATTGTTTTAAGTGAACACATAAAGGGCATGGGGGAACTAATCAGTATATTGTTATTTTGACATATTTGGTTGCCTTTTAGAAAATGCATTCATAATTTTCTGTTTGACGTGATCTCAGCATCCAGTAAAAAGCTGAGAATTTTTCATCCCTCTGACAGGACTCCATTAATAAAACAACAATCTTTTGTGTGTAGTAATCTTTAATCTTATTTTGTCACACACTTCTCAGTAGCATTTCCACTCGTTTTACAGTATAATTTATGGCACTGAAACAACTCCCTGCCCTGAAAAAGGTCAGTCTGTCAAGGTTTACTTGTCTTTGAAGAAAAGTAATAGATCATTATTTATGAAGCAAAGAATGCGCTTCAATACTTTAATCAATCAGAAAGATACTTGCATTATTGTATCTTTTGCCAAAAAATACCATGAGCAAAGGATACATCAACCTTGCATTCTCTTTTATGTTGCAAAAGGCCTTTTACCTTTTATGTCTCATTCTCCTTTTGTGTTTACTGCAGTATGAAAATAACAAGGCTGATGATGTCTGATATCTGGGAACAATTTGTAAATTATGAGCACAGGATTGATCTATTCTAAAGATCACAAAGTCTCTGGACAGATTAACTAGCGCTATCCACTATGCTCATCACAGTAAATTCATCTGATAAAATGTTGGGGGATATGTGATTAAAAACAATGGAGTTAGAGAGAAAATTGCAGAAGGTTTCAAGATGTGTATATCAGAAGGTAATCTGCAAAATACATAACCACATTTGGTACCCATATGTTTTTAGAAATCATCATAAGCATAAATTAGAACATGCAATGTGGGGAAACAAATTGGTAGTTCATTAGTGAAAACAGTCACACTTTAAATTAAGTCTCTCACATAAGGATTTAATTTAGGTTTAGTAAAACAGCTTTATGTGAATGAAATACCAATACATTATTTAAACCCTGTTATTGATGGTTGACAAGCGTGTAATGAGATATATATTATCTATTAGTTGTTAGTAATTAGTAACTATGTTTTTAATAATCAGTTTATATTGAACATGAAATAGATATTGCAACTAGTTTTATCTCCTTTAATATAATAGATGGCTAATGTGTTTTATTTAAAAATCAAAAGTGTACTCAAATAATTTGTAATGTTTAACACTTTTATGATAAACTAAGATTTGTATGTTACATAGCTGCTAGACCACAAACATATTCATAATAATCAAGGCCATGGTCCTGCAAAGACTTACAAATGTGTTTAAATTTACACATTTTGAGTAGTCCTAGTGAAATCAGGATGTGTAAATAACCCAGAGCAACACAGCCAACAGAACAGGTGAGGGAACACAAGGTATTAGTCCTACATAAACAATTCTGAAGTCAGAAGTACTACTCAGTATTCATAAAATTAAATACATGCACAAGTCTTTGCAGGATTGGGAATCAAATCATTTTTCTGAAACGTGAACGAAGTATCATACTAAGTTCACAAAATACTTTAATTTAAATCGCTATCAAGAAAATGTCGGTCCTGAGCATCAGTGTTCCTGCATCAAGATTATCTACATTGAGATTTATGTAACTCTGAGGTCAAAAATGTCTGTTTTGAAACTACAGTTGCCAAAATCAGTGGTGATGTAAATGGATCTAAATATTAAAATAATTAAAAATGGGATGTGTCTTGCAAGACTGTTGTGTATGAGTCAGAGTTCAAATTTAGTATAATTCCAAAGCAGTTTATGGAAAATGATATTGTGCTCATGGAATCCTACAGTTTGCCTGAAGGGCAGGATGATTCAACAAATAATGACCAGGAATTGTAGCGAAGGTTAATTTTTATTTCACTAAACAGTTGTGTAATTTTTTTAAAATATTTTGACTTGACTTCAGTGGGGCTGCTCACCTGCTTAAAGCTAAGCATGTGCATCAGCGTTTTGCTAGATCAGGGCCAAAGTGCTCAACATCTGGCAGGATCAACCCTTAAAGCAGGGTAGGGGAGTCTAAAAGTGCCAGTGACAAAAGGCTGAAATACCATGTACCAGTACCAGTGATTAGGAAACACTGCCATACAGTCCCTTTCCCACAGTGCTTTCTACTTCCCCTCCTAGAGCCTGATCTAATACCCACTGAAACATAAGAACATAAGAATGGCCATAGTGGGTCAGACCAAAGGTTCATCTAGCCCAATATCCTGTCTACTGACAGTGCCCAATGCCAGGTGCCCCAGAGGAAATGAACCGAACAGAATGAAATGAATGGAAAGTTTCCATTGACTTATCTGGGCATTGAATTCAGCACCTACTTTCTTTTCCCTGTGGGGTTCAAATTAAATATGCTACAAAGGAATTATAGAATGATTTAATAAACAATGCACACATTCAAGAATCTCTCCACCCCCGCCCCCAATACAGTTTAAATATCAAGTAGAAAGTGTTCACGTAATGTCAGCAGATTTGTATTTTCCCATGATTATTTCCTACTTCTGTGCTATTTCAAACCACTTCTGTTGGAGAGTGAAGTCTGTGGATAAGATCAGATCAAAACTGTGTATTAAACAAACCTTAATTTAAACTTTTACCTTCCTCTCCTTCTCCATGCCATTACTGCACTACTGTCAATTTTGCTAACCAAAAGCAAACTGTTTTATTCTTTTGTTTATGGGAAAATCAGTAAAATTGTATGGGGCAAAAGGTGAGTTAGACAGTGCAGTGGATTTTTTGTTTTTGTTTTTTTCTTCCAAATTGTGGTTGCCATTTAAAAGAAATATAGGGAGATATGAAAAGAAAGTAAAACTGGGAATGGCACGAGCAAGAACTGCTTTCAAAGTGATAAAGATTGTAACAAGAAAAGGTCTGTTGGTTTATACTATTTCCTGTTCTTGCTACAATCATTGTCTCAAGAATAGATTCATATTCTGCATCATTTTCTGTTACCTTTATAGTCTTTCTTATGGGAATGAGGAATGGAAATTTTAATGCCTCATATATTCTGTGAATTACTGTAGACGAGTATGCTGTACTACTTTGATCTTTCCTACATTCTGCAGTTTGATTGGATCGTGATGTGAATGGAAAACAGCACAAAACAAATCAGTTTCTGAGAGAATGACTGTAACAAGTATAGGCGGGGAAAAACCAGGTACTATTCAGCCCATTTCATTACTTTACAGATGGGGTAGCGAGAGAGTTCAAATGCTTACTATGTAAAGGTACCAAAAATTATCTCAATTTTTGGAGTTAACCAACCTTGCAGTTACCAACAAAATTATTGACTGGGTGTTCATAAACTGAATATAACTGTCTAGAGTTGGATCAAGTATTGCTTCATGAGAATTCAGCAGCCCTATCACAAGATGAATGGGAAGAACCAGAAAGATAAGAAGATAAAAAAACAAAACAGCCAGAAGAATGACATGTTTCTTAACTGTTTCAGACAAATGTTCTACATCACATTTGCTATCATAACTGGAAATAACTGGCAGCCTTAACCAGGGTTCAGGTTGGGGCAGGAGAACAAGGACAGATTGTCCTGGAGACAGACCTATTCTCTTACCTTTAGCGGGGCCCCGCCAGAAGACGGCTGAGGCACATTGGTTGGAAAAGATCGCAGTCCCATTCCCAGTGATGTTTCTGTACCTATCCTATAGATAAACTGAAGACTTCAGTCTCCAGTGCTGACAGCCCAGCACCTTTAGCAAACAATAAAATTCACAAAGTCACAAGAAAGCAATTTTTTTTCACCCTTTCATGTACCCCATTCCCAATCAGCACGAAGAAAGGCAACTGGTATATGGTTTGCACTACAGCTAACTGATCCCTGGAGTACTGTATATAAATCTTTGCGTATGCATTGTGAATGGATGGACCTTTCATGAAATATACTGTAGTAGGTTTGCTTGGAGCAGAAAATAATGAGAAAGAGAAAGAAGACAGCACAAACATTACTTCGTTACTAAGTATGTTTGTCACTAGAGTGAGCTATCTTAACTTGAGATGGAAATATAGTTTTCACTTTACTTGAGACATATGTCGTAATATCATACACACCCGATCTTTCGTTTGCAAATCTTTTACTAAGTCTGGAGTCTGTAGATAGCTTGTGCCAAATTTTCAATTATGGGTGTTTAAGTAGCACTTGGAAAATTTGTGTATACATCTGTTGCATGCAAAACTATGCATGTGTATGGATGAAACATTGCAGAATAAGTACATCTTCGTACACTCATTTCTCCATTCTGTGTACACACATATGGGTTTAACGTGCAAATTTTGTAAACACAACCTTGGTGTCTGTATTTTTAATTAGTTAAATTTATGGCATGAACAAGCTATTTCTCTAAAGGGTTTTTAAGCGTTCTTAAATCATTAGGCTTACTGGTGAAATTTATAGTATATAAAAACAGACCATCATTCAAACAGTATGCAGTATATATCTCTGCTATCACACAAATATTAATTTTTTGTCTAAGTATTTTATAAGTATTCCTACTAACTAAACTTACTTAATGTAGGAGCAGGAGATCTGTATTGCAAATAATAAGTAATCTGCATTATCCTGTTTCTTCCTTCTCCACCAGCATAGACAACTTCGCCATTCACCCTTCAAAAGAGGCTTATAGTTTTGGTGATGTCTGACTCATCTTTCTCCTTCTCATCTATATATTGTCACACTTGATAGTGCAGGGACACAATGCTGTAATAAACACATAACAAATTTTTTATTCAGGATGCTGGATATGGCCCTTGTAGCTCCTTGACCAAAACACACAGCCTACATAGCCAAGTGTCACCACACAAAGTGTTCATTAATACTAGTCTGAAAATTGGAACAGATTACGGAATGCGCAATACCCTTTACCCAGGCTCTAGATCGGGGTTCTCAAACTTCATTGCACTGCGACCCCCTTCTGACAACACAAATTACGACAAGGCCCCAGGATGGGGGACTGAAGCCTGAGCCCACCTAAGCCCTGCCACCCCTCGTGGAGGGGCCAAAGCCGAACCCGAAGGCTTTAATCCTGGGGAGGGAGGGCTGTAACCTGAGCCCTGCCACCCAGGGCTGAAGCCTTCAGCCAGTCTTCAGCTTCAGGCCTGGGCCCCATCAAGTCTAACACCAGCCCTGGTGACCCCATTAAAATGGGGTCATGACCCACTCTGGGGTCCCGACTCACAGTCTGTGACCCACTGCTCTAGATGATTCTTATTGCTACTACATTTTGAATACCTTCACTTTTCTCTCCATTCCTGCTGCTAAAACCTTTGCTATCACCATAGGCATGCCATGTCTTGACTACAGCAACCTTCTCCAGGCTGTCTTCCCACCATCTATCTTGGAGTATCCCAATTCATACAACAGTCTGCTGCTCCTATTATTACCAAAATCGTCTTCCTCTACCTACATTCCTCCCAAGTCTTCCTCCACAGTTCCCTCTGTTTCCTCCTCCCACTTTCATCTTCATACCTTCCTACAAGCTACCTCTTATCCTTGATATGCTCTCTTTCACTCTCTCCTTATATGCCAGTTGGCTACCCTATCGTAATTAAAATCACTCTTCAAAAAGTTCTTTTTCCATGAAGCCTGTCAACATTAATTGGCCAAGTACGGGTCATTTATTTTATTTTATATTTGAAAAGCATCACGGTAATGGCTTGATTCTGCAGGACTTACTCACTTTCAGTCATACTTAGTATTGCAAGTTGTATATGCTAGTTGTATAATTGAAATCAATGGGCTTCATAGTGTAAGTGCTACTGAAGGCACCCAAGAGTTGCAGAACTGGACCCTAAGCCTGGCCCTTCAACATGCATACCTTATATATCTGAACTACATTATCTGTTAGTTAGATGGTGAGCCCCTCTAAGCCCGCAAAATATGAAACAGACAGTAAATAATAAATCATAATCACCTGACTATAGGATGCAGAAAAATGTAAGGAAATGAATTTTCAGGTCAGCTGTGGAGATTTGGCACTCAGAAAACCAATTTCATGAAATGAGAGGAAAACGAATGAAACATTGTGAGAAATTTAGACGATCCGGGGGTGGGGCAACGATAGATGAATTCTGGGAGATGAATTCTGGTTAGTTATTATGGTATCCAAAGACTTCTACAAATTCATAGTAAAGTAATAGAACTCTTTCCCTGTTAACAAAAGGAGATTTTAAAAGTTTTCAGTTCCCTCTCTTGTGCCATTCGCTTCCGCTGAAGATGAGGATTCTGTTTTATGGGCTGTCTGCAATCAAAATGATGTGACCTTTAGTGGATTAATATCTCCTTCTTTTCCTAACTAATTTGCTCTAATAACAAAGGAATATGTTTTGTGGTATGAAAAACACTCTAGGGGATTGGGACTGGTCATATTAGTGAGAGTAAAACCATTATGGCAGGATATATAGTGGCGGTAAAATCTTATATATAAATTTGCAACCACAGTATATGGAAGAATTATTTTTTAATGCTCTAGTTCTCCTTTTATTAGTTCTTTGCTAAAGAAGCTCGTATATTGCAGTAAATTTTGCACAAAATCGTAGGCTAGATTCACCAAAGCTGTCTCAGAGATGTTTAAATTATAGCTTCCTCTGCTAGTTAGGCCCCTCATACCCCCAGAAGGGAATTCTCTCAGAGGAAAACAAACAGTATACAGATGACACCACCTCTCAGGGTTCCCAACTGGTGACAGAAACTAATGCCTCCTGAAATTCCAAAGAAACTCTATTGGTGGGAAGTACTGAAGGAAGGCATTGAATTAATACATTCCATCTGTCCTAGCCATGCTTCTTTCTCAGCCAATATCACCACTTTTTGGACAGTATAGGGCTCTATGCTAAAAAGGTTGTGGCTACTTCCCAGCACTGTAATCATCTCCCTTGGAGGATTTTCCACCTCTCCTCCATTAGTCAGGGTCTGCAGAAGCTGAGGTAGGTCTAGGATGAATCTAGAATCTTATAGCAATAAGAAGAGGAAAAAAATCCTACACATCCAGAAAAACTTTTATTATTCTCCCTGCACATAGCAATGTCTCAGAATCCTCAGTAACATTTAGGATCTGGCCTGGCTGAAAGGTGATTGTGACAGATATGACAAAACACGGGCATAACTTGAAACCAGTGCACTTAATGTTATGAACGTAATTTGTATATCTGAGCCAATACCTGAAAGTATGGAAACTTCAAAAACCATTATATTGAGAGGGGTCAGAGGATAGGCATCCCTAGAATATTAATAGACCATTGTATCAATGTGCATTATATGCATATATGTTCCTGGCTTATTGGTTGGATTTTCTGGGGAACCTGGCATCTCCTGAGCGTAATTAATGCAACATCCCAAGGCTGGTTGTGGAGGTGCCCAAACTTTCAAGCCTTACCTCCTGAGGAAAAGGGCAGTGACTGCTTCTATGTTTTATTCTGGGAATAAAAACAGGGTTTGGGGCTATAAAGGCTCAGTTTGAACTGACTTAGGGGATGTTTACACTAGAGCTGGAAGTGTAGTTGACAGCTTGTGTACACATACCCGTGCTAGCTCTGACTGCTAGAAATGGAAGTGTAGCCATGGTGGTACAAGCAATTGGAGGAGCTAACCACCACAAATATGATCCCATCGGAGACCATAGGTACATACTTGGGGAGCTAGCCCTTCCTGCTGCTTGTGCTACTGGAAATTAGCACCTGCCAGCTCCAGTGTAGACATATCCTGAGAGAGGGCATCTTGGGCTACACATTTACATTACCTGATAACCAAGCAGGGAAAACCCTGAGAGAAGGGTCTGAAAGACTTCGGAACCTTTCAAGGACTCCCATGAGGATTGATAAGGTGTCTCTGGTGATCTTAAATATGCACTTAGATCATTTTATATATTTTCTGTGTACACTTTCCCCCTTAAATAAAGATACTTTTCCTTGGATGAGCTGTTTGGTTACTGGTAACCATGGCATATGATGTTCATAGTTCTTATGGACAAAGCAAAGTGAACATGCTAGACTCTTAGTCAGACCTGCTGGAATCAACACAGCAAAGTTCAAAGGGAGCTGCAAGTCTAAATTCCTGGTCAGAAGGGAGAGGGACTTGGGTCCCTGCCCAGAGAGATGTGATGGTTAGATCTGAGAGGGCATTCATTTAGCAAACCGTGGAGGCGGGGTCAAAGCTATAGTTCTCCCAAAACTGTGACAGTGATAGATTTCATCCACCTGATCATCATCATTTTGTGCTTCCTACATTTAAACTAGGCACTTTGTTTCTTCTGATGGGACCTGACTTAGTTTACCATTACCTTTCTTCAGTACATTTGCAAATAAATATAACCCTTCTGCCAGGTGCGGTCAGCAGCAAAAAGGGATAGCTTCAATTTTCTAGGGATTCCTTCTGAAATCTTAAATAACAGCAGCTTGTGCTCCCACACAGAAACCTGGGAAACTATATATACCACCTTGGGCACCCATTCACAAGCACTGAGTCCAGGGTTTCAAACAAAGGGTACTTTATTAGAGGGATAAGGAGGGGACAACATAATGAACTTGGCAAACCCAGCAATTAATAAATTAATAGTATATATTAGGTAAAACTTCCCCCCTCCAGTATGTCTTAACAATAGTCCCAACCTCAATCTTTCTCTCACAGTTATGAGTGGCTGAGGCATTCTAGCCATAGCTCTACTCCCCACTCAGACTCTGTTGTCCGCGGTTGGTGAAGTCCAAGAATTCTGGCAGGCCAGTCACCTGGTAGGGCAATGCTGCCTGGCTTGCTCCAGGGACTCTGACACCTGACCCAGCTGAAGTGATTTTGGCTTTGATTGCTGTGTAGGGAGGCCCACAGCAGAGCTACTCAAGTAGGCTGCTGCTCTCCGTGGCTTCAGGCCACACCATCTCAGTGCTGCCATGACAGTGCCTCAGCTCAGCCAACTGACTCAAAGCCAGCTCAGCTCAATTCTGCCCACTGCCTTGCTGCTTCCTCCTCTGCTTTCAAGCTGCTTCTGTGTTGAGTCTTCAGAGAGAGATCAGTGGCATATAGAATCCTTAACACAGATCTTACCACCAGGCAGGCACTCCAAGTAAAAGATGAGAACTTTCCTCTCTCTTTAACCCTAGCCACGCTCCCTTACCTAACTGTGTCTGACTGCAGTCTCAGTCTCGGTGACCCTCATTTCACAGTTGGTGCAGTTCTCATGTCCTTTCATTTCCCAACAGGGATAACAGCATTTTAGTGTTCCCAAACTCAAAACTTAATTGTATTTTAAACAAAGTGCCCCAAACTGTTCCGTAACTGAAATGCAAATGAGGACAGGCTTATTCAGTGGGTTCCCCTTGCTCACAAATCGATGCTGGCAGAGAGCTCCCTGTCCAATGGAGCCTCAGTCCATCTGGATTTCTCAAGTAGCTCTGGGTCACTCTTCTCCCTATTCACCAATAGGGTTTCAGGCCAAGGGCTTACGTAACTTGTCATGGTTCCCAATTTGTATAAATGGAGCCTGAGGCCACAGCGTGTCCTATAGAAATGGAGACAAGTGAGGCCAAAAGAAAGATAAGCAGTACATGTGGTGGTGTAAGTGTGGGAAAAGATACCTTGGTCCTTAGTGTAACTTAGGGTACTTCTTACCCTAAGATACATTAGAACCACATCAGCTGTCAGCAAAGTCTTGCGGAAGAGCTATCTAGCACAAAGGAAATAATAATAAAAATACAAACATGCTAAGGGTTGTTATTAAAAGGATGGTGATCAATTGTTCTTCCTCTTCACTGAAGTTAGGACTCAAAGTAATTGGCTTAATCTGCAGCAAAGGAGATTTAGGTTAGATATTAGGAAAAACTTTCTAACTAAAAGGATGGATACTGCAATAGGTTACCAAGGGAAGTTGTGGAATCCTCATCTTTGGAGGTTTTTAAGAACACACCACACAAACATTTATGGGGTGGTCTAGGTATATTTGGTCCTGCCTCAGCATGGGGTAATGGATTAAATGACATTTGGAAGTCCTGTTCATGTCTATATTTCTATGATTATGATCACTATTTTCGGGGCAGGTTATTATTTGGAAATTGCAGCAAAATGTCAGTTCATTATGTGGATTTTTAAATTGTTCCATATTGTATTTTTGAAATTGTTATGAGCATAGCTGGAGCTTCAGATTGGACCTTGAAATGAAACTGTAATAAAAAAATTCATACTTACCTGGGGGAACCTAAACATGTAACGTGAAAGGGGAACAATGTGGACTTTAAATATATTGATGCCAAACCCACTATAACTTAATGTTGTGCTGAGTAAAGTAGAAGAAGTGTTATTAAATCTGTGTTTCCAGGAGGCATTATTCCCATCTAGCCTTCTGCCAAGGTTTACTCTGCAAGCTGACTTTCTAGGAACCCTGTGCATATTGTAATAAACTGTTTCTGCCTTTATCTAGCTGCCAGAGCGGAGATAGGAATGAGACTGCCCAACAAATGCATTGCACTTTGAGTGTGCTGTCAACCTTCTCTTCATTCTGCAGAGACATTTCATGATTTTTGTTTCACTGTAGCTGTTGCATGGGGTATGAACTACTTTCTGTATTTTCCCCAGCAATCATTCTGGAATTATGGGTTTGTTTCATTTTCCAGTTGTTAGGAAGAGCAGTCACATTGCCTGTCTTGTTTGTTACTGTTCTGGAATATGGGCTTTTCTGAAGGTTTCAATATAACACCCATTTAGCACATTTTCTTTGTAATTAATGAGTTTCCATTGCAGCTAAAGACGAATAAAAAATCATGACACAGTCAAAGGGGCGTATCTTTTTTATTTTAAATGTTGGCCAATATCAAAATGTTACAAACTGCATTATTAAAATAAAAACAAATGCATTCTGAATTTTAAAGGGGGCTTATAATTTTGCATAAAATTGTACTACATTATTTTTGAAGAAAAAAAATCCATTACAAGAAGGTATAACCCTGTTTGTCAGCACATCTGTATTTTTCCCACCATTTAATAAACTAGCTAGGACAGAGCAACAAAGAAACATTATAATATTAACAATGTTGCTGGAATGCTCAGTGCTTTAGAATGAATTAAGTTTCACTGCACTGCAGAACATATGAAGCAACATTCCCTCAACTGAATAGCAAGTTTAACCCTTTAGGAGCAGCTAAAACCTATGTGTATATTGACAAAGGTTTTAGTAGCCCTTCAAATGAATGGAAGTCATGGATGTAGCTAGTATATTTGGCCACCACAAGTCCTGGGAAATTTATGGGAATCATTGTTACTTGTTACAACAGAAAATGCTGTATTAGGAACAGCTTTGTACTCCAGTCATTTGAATGGACATTCTGAGCAAACTGTTGAAAGCAGAGGGCAGCAACAATGAAAGGGTTAATACTGTTGTGAAACAATAGTTATGGATAATTTATGTTTGATGAAAGTATTCACAAAAGGTGAAACTGAAACCTTCCAACTGGGTCAAATCCTTAATCCATTTTTCTTCAACCAAGACAATTATTGACTGCAATGCCTGTGTAAGCACTAAATAAAAATGGAGGGCCTCAGGAGTCAGCCCTTCATACACAGGTATAGGTACTGAAAGGTTCCCAGGAAAGAATAGTGTGACTCCACTGACTTCCATGGAGATACTTCTGATCTAAGTGAAATTAGATCAGGCACATTCTCTCAAGAAGAAGGAAACTAGTTTGGTCATCATTCACCTTCAGTCCTTGGCTAATCTCCTCAGAACACCAATTGTGGCTGCTGCTTTTGTGATGTGGAGAGCTGCCCAGGAGAAACTGGATGAGATCACCCAATCACTTTCACACAGGTCCTCAAACAGATGATAATAATTTTTGGTAACTACCATCTTGGGCAGCATTCAAATCAGTTATGTAGAGGTGAAACATTTTGAATTCCAGTGCCAATTCCTGAGCCACACAGACCCCATGGCTAAGTTGCTTTTGGTATGAAATGTCCATGTCCAATTATATTTTTCCTTTTTTTCAAAAATATAAAAAGAAATGGTTCAGAATGTCATTGCAATGAAATAAAATATAAGGGAATTGTTTTCAAGCTGTTTATCTTTTGGCAGAACTTAATTGACTCGGGGGGAAGGGGTGTCTTTCTACAAATTTTTGTCTCGCACATTGTCCCTGCAAAAAATTGCAGACTGAAATCCGCAACACTTTAGCTTGAGATCCCTTCAGACAGGTTAATTTCCGTTCTGGTACTTCAAAACGCTATTTTCCTCCACTTTTAAATGATTAATGTTCATTTTATTTGCCGTGGGGTATCTAGAGAGGGTGATACAGTGAATACTACTGAGTTACTGCTACTCTTGAAGCTTTGTCACAGTTCATATTTGTGGATTCCTAGTCTGTGGTTTCTATATATCAGATACTCAAAGTAAAGAAAACATTTCTTAATGTGCTGCTTTATACTTGATCTATTTTGGGTTGTTAAATTTTATTCAAGCAAGTAAATTAAATCAGTTGAGTGAGTATGTATGTGGGATGAGGAGACAGAGCAGAAACTCACTAAGTCAAATGAGTAAAAAAAAAGAAATTCCATGCTTGAAGCACTGAAGAATGAAGACAAATTAGTTCTAATAATATTTTGCTAAAAAGCTCTTCTCTGCATTGCTAGGTCATTTCCTTATCCAGTTGATGCCCATATCGACTCTCAGCATTCTTTGGTTATGTTTTAATACTCCACTGCTTTGCACCTCAAAACAATATCCTATATTACACATTCCTCAAGCACCCTGACAAAACTAGATTCTCCAGCCTGATTTCCTCCCCGTGGCCCTGATCCCAAGCCAGTTGAAGTCAATTGGAGTCTTTGAAGTCCTTTCAATGATATTTGGATAAAGCTCTTGATCCATCCTTTGCTGACCCTTTCCATCTCAACCCTTCATGTTGATACCTACAATTAGACTTGGTCAAATTATCTTGGAATAATTTATTTGATGAATTTTGATAAATTCTTCAACTAAAATATTCTGTCAATAACATTTTCCATTATTTGCTTAGCTCTACTTTATAAGTCTGCCCCGGAGATTGCTATGATCAATCAGCCCCATCCAAACCTGCACTGTTTCTTACATGTCAAGATCCTAAACCTCAATACGCTGAATCAGATCATCAGCTGGCATAAACCAGCATTGCTCCATTGACGTCAGTAGTGCTATTCTGATTAACACCACCTCAGGATCTGGCCATATAATATACGCGCCACCTAATGCACATATCAGTGCCTCAAAAAACAGAACAAAAACCAAACAAGCCCTATATCCAATCTCTAGGTCCATTACAACATGAGAAATTTCATCAAATATTTTACAAAGATACCCTCAGAACTGCCAAGTCTAAATTTCTACTCCTCCTTCCTTTCCACAGTCCCTGGACATCCTCAGTCCATTCTTGTCAAGGTTCCTGCCCCACTCTGAACTCTAGGGTACAGATGTGGGGACCTCCATGGAAGACCCCCTAAGCTTATTTTTACTAACTTAGGTTAAAACTTCCCCAAGGTACAAACTATTTTACCTTTTGCCCCTGGACTTTATTGCTGCCACCACCAAGTGTCTAACAAATATATAACAGGGAAAGCGCCTGCTTGGAAACGGCTTTCCCCCCAAAATCCTCCCAAACCCTACACCCCCTTTCCTGGGGAAGGCTTGATAAAATCCTCACCAATTTGTACAAGTGAACACAGACCCAAACCCTTGGATCTTAAGAACAAGGAAAAAGCAATCAGGTTCTTAAAAGAAGAATTTTAATTGAAGAAAAAGTAAAAGAATCACCTCTGTAAAATCAGGATGGTAAATACCTTACAGGGTAATCAGATTCAAAACATAGAGAATCCCTCTTGGCAAAACCTTAAGTTACAAAAAGACACAGAAACAGGAATATACATTCCATTCAGCACAGCTATTTTACCAGCCATTAAACAAAAGAAAATCTAACGCCTTTCTAGCTAGATTGCTTACTAACTTTTTACAGGAGTTCTGAAGACCATTCCTGATGTGGTCCCGGCAAAAGCATCACACACACAGACCCTTTGTTCCCCCCTCCCCCCCAACCTCTCCAGCTTTTAAGGTATCTTGTCTCCTTATTGGTCATTTTGGACAGGTGCCAGTGAGGTTATCTTAGCTTCTTAACCCTTTACAGGTGAAAGGGTTTTGCCTCTGGCCAGGAGGGATTTTATAGTTCTGTATACAGAAAGGTGGTTACCCTTCCCTTTATATTTATGACATTTCTCCATACTTTTTATTCTCATTCTTGCTCATTCAGAGCACCATCCCAGCCTTCCAGCAGTCAGGTGAGAGAAATTTGATTTCTTCTACAAATAATACAAATTCTCCCTCAGGAGAAGAATATACCTGTGTAAAATTATGATTAGATACCTTTCATGCCAGGCTTATATAACAAACTATATTTTGTTTCTAGTAGTATCCACAGTATGCTAGGAGCTGTACAAACACAAAAGCTCCCTTCCCTGAAAAGTGTAAACAGACATAAAATTCTCAGCAGCATGGTGGAAGAAAGGAACCATCTTCATCTCTTCTGGGATTGTCCAAAATTGAATCATGACTAGTCTAATGTCAGAAAAATTGGTGCAAGAGTTATTTCCACACTATGTCCTTCCTAACCTTTATGAAGATGATGTTACAGAAATCCCCAAAAATAATGAAATTAAACAAATGCTTGTTTAGAATCTTTGTTACTGCAGCCACTAAATATATTTAATCACTATGGTTGCAACAACAAATATCCACTATTGGAATGAAGTTCACAAGAATAAAATAACTAAGAGTAATGGGAAAGGCTTACTGCTTGTATTACATTAACAGCCGAACCATCTGAGGAATGTTGAAGCAAACTGGATCAACTGTTATCTTCCTGTTGTATAGCTATCTAATTTAGGCCTTGATCCTGCAGAGATTATGTGTAGATTTCAGTGAAACTACTCATAGCACATAAAGTAAAGCACATGCATAAGGATTTTTTTCCAGGTTCAGGTCCTTAGACTGCCTGGTAAGTTCTTTGGGGCAAGGACCATCAACCTGATCTGATCTCACACCAGTTTCATACCAATGTAACTCAATTCATTACAATGCAGTTACAAGTGACTTTCACTGGTATATGTGCAATTAGAATCAGACCCCCTGTATTAGCAAATCTTTGTAAACTGCCATGACAAATTCTGTTACTCTATCAGTGTTTAAAATCAACAACGGACTAAATAATGTATTTGTAATAATAATAAGTCTAATTTTCATAACACATATAAAATGCCTCATCTTTGTTGTATTCTGTTCTTTTGTATGTGTGAAACCCTTTCTTTAAGTTCTTATGTAAGAAAAGAAAAAACCCACCTTTTTCTGTCAATAACTCTATTTATTTTTAACAATAAATTAGTAACTAACATTACCGTAATTTGTTACAATATCTCACCCATTCCCAACAGCTGCACCCCACTTTTTCCCACAAGAACTTTCACTTTTCTCTCTAGTCCCTTTCCTTATTTTATTCCCTGCCTAGCCCCTTAAGCCATTTGAACACCCTCTAGGTCATAAGTCTGCGACACTCAGTAGTGTTGGTAAAATATTGGTCTTTACTTCTTGAGCCTGTCACAGAATCAGTGCTACACCTGTCCATTGACTCCAGTGGCTACTTAAGCAAAGGTCAAATGCAAATAAAACATACTATTAGCCCAAAACCACTGCCACAAACTAAAAGAGCTTATTACTAAAACAGAATGTAAGTCAGGATAGATGACATGAACCTCTTTGACAGATGAGAGACCCATGCCTCTTATTGAACATCTGTTAGTAACTTCTGTCTCTGATCCTGAATGGCTGTCTGATTTACACAAACAGTTCTTAATCTCAGAACAGTTCCTTGCAATGGTTGGCTTGGCTGGTGTGATAGAACCTCTGTCTAGAGCCTATGTTTGCTGTTCTTGGTGTTTTTCTTTCTCAGTGACTGGGTGGGCATGTGTTATTTCTGTCAGCACACATGTACTGTCACTAGCTTTTAGGATGTCCTCAAGAAACAGAAATCAAGTGTCCTTCCTGGCTTTCTTTAGATGTCTTTTGCTCCTTCTCTAGAACTGATGGTCAGGGTGATTATAACATCTGATATCGGTGTGCACGCTATAGATGTTACCTGGGCAGGTTGCCAGCCATCTGCTGTTTGAAATTCAACACTCTCTCCCATATGTAATGGAGGTAACTTTTTTGTGTTCTGGTCACAGTGTGTCTTCAGTTTTGGTTTCTTGGCATATCTGCTTTTTTGGACCATTTCACAGTTCATTGTCTTTGGCTCAAGAAGCTTGATATACAGTAGCACTAAGGTTGTCATCCTGTGAGTCTCTGAACTAGTAATCCTCATAAAGCATTGTAAGGTGTTCTGACAGATTGCAGCAATGCTAAATATGGACCCCTTGAATCTACCAGGATTTGTTTTTATCAATATTTTTACTATTTGTACTAACTTTTCTCTTAATCCATTTATGCAATGTATGGGCTTTAACTGTATATAACAGTGTGCTTGAACTAATGTGTACTGACATTGCTAAAATGAGCCATCCATACCTTGTAGACCATGATCTGTTATTAATTCATCTGGAGTCCCATGGAAACCGTGACTTACAGTGAGTGCTATTACAGTACTATCCAAAGTGTTCTGCAACAGCAAAATTAGAAAAAAACAAAAAACAAACAACAACAACAAAACACCAGGAAAGAGAGAGAAGAAGAAGAAGAAGAAAGAGAGTAATAGTACATTAATCAGAGGTACTCTCTTTCTGATTTTATTCAAATAAATCTATGCTGCCCTTGAAGAAAGGTATATACGAAGAATCTCATGTGGTTTCAGTCAGTCTTTTGCCTTCTGTTCCCTGTATATTGCAGATTTGACATTTGGATACCTTATCTTTGATAGCAAAATAAGACATCTCAGGCTGTTCTTACACTTCTCAAGGCTTAGATGCTCATTGTGAATTATACTTAGTATTTCTGGCCTCATGCTGTTTGCTATTGTTACATAATGTCTTTTTGTCCAGAATTTTGCCTAATGCAGCAATTTCATGTAAAAATTCCAGTCTGTTTTTATGCTTGGAAGTTCCTGGATTTTTTTCCTTAGCCATCTATCCAGAACTACGCTCTAGGGCTGGGTCTTGTAAGGTTCCTCAAAGATTCTTTGACAAATCTGAAAAACAATGGCAAAAATAAAAGTTTTCAGATTCTTTCAGACCTCAAATGAGAATTTTATTCTGCTTCTCCATTGACAAGCATAAAAGAAAGAGTGCTCATTTATTAGTTTTCATTGACGTACATAACTGGGAAAGTATGTTCTAAGCTTCAAGCACTTCTAATAGCAAATTTTAAGTAAAATATTTTGATTTCGGTACCAAGCAAATGTTTGAGTTGGTGTTTTCTTTTACCCAAATTGGTACAACCCTAGTACATATAAATCTAGAAACCAGGGTCTTTAAAGGATTTTCTGTACTCCCATGTTTATTTTGCTACATGTCATCTGTCTTTTCATTTCTAAAACATGAGTGTGAAGGGGGAAGGGGAAGATTGGGAAAATGCCAAAAGGGATTTGATCCCTTTAAGAACAATAAACTTTTTAGTTTGACTTTTTCCCCTAAGGATGTGCCAGCATCTTGTGAGGCCTCTTTGCTCATGGGTTTTGATGGCAATCTGCATTTTCAGGAACTGTCAGGCATGATTGCCAAAGGTAGTAAGATTAGGGCAATGAGATTATGACAAGAAGATTTGATTCCATGCAGGAAAGTTTCACATGTGTTGACAGCAAATGTGAACTATTTAAAACTATATGGAATGAGAATGGACATAAAGTTTCTAACCTGAAAATTACAACAACATGGCATAATTTATTTTGTATTTTGTACCACATAATAAATCCCAGAAGAATAAAATGGAGTTAATAGAAAGTACATTATCTGGTAAAAATTTTGAATTATAAGCCTTCTTCTTAGATCACAAAGCCTAGTCTGTGAATATTTTACTTAACATTTGCTATTAGAAGTGCTTGGAGCTTAGAACATACTTTCCCAGTTATGTACGTCAATGAAAACTAATAAATGGAGCACTTTTTCTTTTATGCTTGTCAATGGAGAAGCAGAATAAAATTCTCATGGATGTGAGAAAAATGAAAGATATTTAGTATGAGGGATCTTAAATTTAGTTATGTCGTCATAAACAATTTTATGTTATTTTTTTTGAAAATGTTGAATTCCATTTGAGAGACGTGAACTAAGAATAACAGTTTTTATTTACAGCTAATCACTAGATTACCAATGAGAATTACCTATGTGTAACCAAAGAATATCTGTGTAACCCAAGAATAGGCCTAATTGTGTTATGTATCACAAAGATAAACATATTGAGGAAGGTACTGATGGCTCCATGCGGACCCTGCAAACTCCTGGATGTGGTAATGAAGGCCAAATCTTTTAAGGACACTCTATTTGTCTATCTGTTTATCCATCTATTTTCAATTTGGTGTCCAATTTTGCAAGCACAACGAACTGCAGGGGAAAATCTTACCACTGAGGATGGTGGAGTTGTGTGCTCAATCAATACCAGGTTTATTTGCTAAAACGTCACATAATTCTTTAACTAGTGATGAATACGCCTGCTGATTTTGTTTTGAAGGGTGGGGATGTCTCGATTACTATTTTATCTGCAGAAACATTATATGTTCGATTGTGTGTGTGTGTGTGTGTGTGTGTGTGTGTGTGTGTGTGTGTGTGTGTGTGTGTGTGTGTGCTGTTATGGCTTCCCAGCTCCTAATTTTCAGGCTGGCAATCTGGGCCTGATAATGATCTCAGATACGCTGGCATATATCCTTGCCTAGCTTGTTAAATCAGCTACTGAGTAACAGCTGATTTCACATTTTAAGCACCAACACGTAATTGAATATCTGAAAGCAGAATCAAGTCTTTTATGTCTCCTATCTAAAAATGTAAAAATAACCCCCACCCCCATCTTCCTCCCCTCCAAATTCCTGGAACTCTGACATTTTTGAAAAGGTATTTCAGTCTTTCCAGCTCAGGTCTTTTTTTTTTATTCTAATGTCTCCTTGTACAGATGCTTCTTCTCATTCTTTGCTGCAGGCATAGTGCACCTGTTTGAAAGAAACACATTACTTTTTTTCTTTCTTTTTTTTATGATTTCCCAACTGGTAGCCCTGTTGGCAGGAATCTGTCTTCAACAGCTGAGAAAGCTAAAAAGCTAAGGCCCTTTCACTTCTTAGAAAGAACCCTTAAAGTTTGTGTGAAGTCATGTGAAGTTACTGGAACTTGCTTCTCTTGGATTCCTAATCTTAGTCTAAAATGTCCATGACACTGAGGCTTCCCACATGCATAATGAGAAGGACATGTTTCTGAGAGACATTCAGTCGAGGGCATGGAAAACCTTCTCCAGACCTGCTGCTTAGTTCTTATACTTTATCAGCACTTTATAAAAATATGGGATCTCTTCCATATTTAAGAATTTGATATACCTCTTTTTCTTTTACAGAACTTAAAGCCATATGGTATTTGTTCCCCACTGTTCTCTCCATGCTAGGAATCTCTTCAGAAAGCAACCAATATGCAAAAAAAAAAAAAAATACACACAATGCTCTGTCTTCTGATGTTTGCATGTGCTTCAACCTTGTTTTCTAAAAAGAAAGCACAAATCCCAAAGGGAGATTGATAATCATTAAATTGCAGACCCACAGAATACTCTAGTGAAGATCAGGAAATTCAACAAAAGTAACTAAGCATGGATGTACCATGAATGTTCCTTATTCTGGTAGTCATGGTAACAAATCTCTACACAACGATACATAAATACATCTCTGCTAGCAATATTATTCCCTACATTTATCCCTATCCCCTTGGAATCTGAAAGTCAAACTGAGATGTTTCTGGCTTTTCTGCCTCTTCTGACACTCGTGCCATGAGCAAGAAAGATTCTGAAATCAGAACTTAGGGCTTTTGTACACAGCACCACAGTACGGAGTATGGAGGTGTGACTTGTGTAGAGCTCTCAAAAATGTTGCCCCATGTAGACTGTGTTATGGGACTATCTCAGCATGAGCTTAGGACCTTTGAGTTTACACCAGCAGTCTCTACATAGGGCAGTTAGAGTGCAACACTTTAGAATGCTCTACTGCTCTGTGATGGGGTGTGCATACCCCGCACTGGACAAGAGGGGGTTAACCCAACACTATGGGCAGCAGAAGTCCCGCCCCTCAAACTGTGCTAGGCATGCTCCAACTACTGCCTCGTATAAAAGGGAGCAGCCCAGCTGATGCTAGGCTGACCATTGGAGGGGAAGGACCTTGGGTGGAGGCTCCAGCTGAAGAGCCATCACAGCCTTTGCCTGCAGGAACTGGAGACCTTGAGAGCTGGACCGGAGGGTTGCGGCCGATGGAACCGCAGGGAATCACCTGCACTGAGGAGCCCAGGAACCCCGATGCTCAACGGACTACAATGCCTGGAAACACGGCAGGAAGTGACCCAGGGAGCAGCGCCTACATGAGCAGCGCCTCCCACCTGAGTGAGGTCAGTGTGTTTCGGTGGGAGTCCCCGCTGACCCAGTGACGGACCACTCTGCCACTGACAGGGTCCTGGTTTGAGACCCTGTGGAGTTGGGTGGGCCCGGGTCACCCTATCTTGGCCAACTCCACCGGGTCTCAAACCAGGACCCTGTCAGTGGCAGAGTGGTCCGTCACTGGGTCAGCGGGGACTCCCACCGAAACACACTGACCTCACTCAGGTGGGAGGCGCTGCTCATGTAGGCGCTGCTCCCTGGGTCACTTCCTGCCGTGTTTCCAGGCATTGTAGTCCGTTGAGCATCGGGGTTCCTGGGCTCCTCAGTGCAGGTGATTCCCTGCGGTTCCATCGGCCGCAACCCTCCAGTCCAGCTCTCAAGGTCTCCAGTTCCTGCAGGCAAAGGCTGTGATGGCTCTTCAGCTGGAGCCTCCACCCAAGGTCCTTCCCCTCCAATGGTCAGCCTAGCATCAGCTGGGCTGCTCCCTTTTATACGAGGCAGTAGTTGGAGCATGCCTAGCACAGTTTGAGGGGCGGGACTTCTGCTGCCCATAGTGTTGGGTTAACCCCCTCTTGTCCAGTGCGGGGTATGCACACCCCATCACAGAGCAGTAGAGCATTCTAAAGTGTTGCACTCTAACTGCCCTATGTAGAGACTGCTGGTGTAAACTCAAAGGTCCTAAGCTCATGCTGAGATAGTCCCATAACACAGTCTACATGGGGCAACATTTTTGAGAGCTCTACACAAGTCACACCTCCATACTCTACACAAGTCACACAAGCTCTACACAAGTCACACCGCCATCCCCCTGATGGTGGCCCCTTTCACCTCCCCGGATACCGGCCATTGGGTCTCACTCCACCATGCCTAGGGGCTGCAATATAGACTTTGGCCATTGGGTTGCACTGTCCTGTACCCGAAGGCTTTTATATTGACACTGACCATAGGGTCACACTGCCCTGTACCTGAAGGCTGTTATATTGACACTGGCCATTGGGCCTCACTGCCCCATGCCTAGGGGCTGTGATGTAGACTGTAGCCATTGGGTCTCACTGTCCTGTACCCAAAGGCTGTTATATTGACAATGGCCATTGGGCCTCACTGCCCCGCACCTAGGGGCTGCAACATTCAGTCTGGCCATTGGGCCACATTACCCCGTACCGGAGAACTGTTATATGGATCCTGGCCACTAGGCCATATTGTCTTGCACCCGAGGGTGGTTATATTGACTCTAGCTGCTAGTCTGGGCAGCTGGAATTGAATCTGGCCACCAGGACACACTGCCCTGAATGTAAGGGCGACTGTAACTGACTCTGGCCACTAGACCGCGGTGACCTGTATGCAAGGGCTGCTGGAAGTGACTCTGGCTGCTTTTGGACTAAAGGTGGTTGGGAGACTGTAACGGTGGTGGTATCACAACCCGGTCCCAAAAGGTGGATGGGGTGTGCATACCCCTCAACATGCTCACACCCCCATAGTCCGGACTGCAGCACCGTGTAGACAAGGCCTGGGTTAACAATTCTGTTGATGATGTATAAAACGGAACATAATCTAGTTCATTTTTCAGAGCTCTGCTAGTTCTTCAGGGATCACAGGTGACAAAAGTAGTAAAAACTTATTTCAGTCAGTAAAGAAGATGTGACTTTGAATGTGAACAGGGATCAGACCTGTCCAGAAGGAAGATGCAATTTTACCTAATCACTTTTCAGAATATATCTGCACTTTGCACACAAAAAAGACAAGTCAATCAGCAATTAGAATTTTCATCCAGGCAATGCAGTGAAAGAAAACCAAGAGTACATTCATCTTTTCAATTGGAATCTGCAATTTCTTTTTCTTTTTCTGTTTTCTTCCTGGTTTTTGTTCATTCTTTAGGCCAGCCTCCTACACTACTCTCCTCACCTACTTTACCTACATCCTATTAATTTCCACTGTCACTATACTTAACCTCTCCAACTACCAAATTCCAACTTCCTTTCTAGAACTCCTGGTTCCCTTCCCAACATACCATTACTTCTCCAGTCAAAGGGACATCACTCCATATAATCTGCATGTTGTCTGAATAATAATAGATGAGAAAAAACAATCACTTGATTTTGAGTGCCCAGTTACATCATTTCTGATCCAATTGAATCAGAGGCTATTCTAACCCAAGCAAACTTGGATTTTGGGATTATGCCTTCAATATAGATTTACCAAACCATGTCTATGAGAATTGGCTGCCTCCAGATGTGAGCATAATTTTAATGCAACCACCTTCTGTGGCTTAAACTTTTGCAAGCATGTGGTTTAAATTTTGGTAAATACTACATGTCAATCTGCCTTAAAAGAACTGATACATTTTATATTGCTGTTTTTCAATAAAAGGCTTTGTCCTGGCATATCTCCAGCCCAAGGGCAAAGGAAAGTGGTTTGACTATTTTAGGATTTGTTCAGAAAACAAGCTTTTTCTCTTAAATATACAATATATATGTGCACTGTATACACATGTTAAAATCCAGGTTATAGTCACAGCATGGTCTACAGGCAATGAACTACGTTCTCATACTGATTGAGGAATATCCCTTTGATCCTTCTACCTGGATCTAGTAATAGAAGAGTATTGTGTAAGATGTATAACACTTTATACACAGTAAAACCCCCTATCGATTCACTCTGCACATACTTATACAAATAAAAATGTGGAATGATCATAGTAAAACACCATCTGATAGGGAGTGGCTTAGTCCTAGATGACTGGGCATCTTTGAATTCAGAGGTCAACAAGTTACTCATCAAAAAGACTAGTGGTCTATATACATATACTTGGCAGTAAGTCAGTCAATGAAAATCTTCCAAAAATCAAATAAAAATGTCAATACATTTTTTGTGGGGTAAAAATAATTTTCTGATCAGCTCTGATTAATAACTCATAACCTTCTTCTCTGAGACTCATGTAAATTCAATACAAATTGTGAAAAAAAATTCATATATATTGTATTCAGGTAAGCCCATCACCACCAGAGGAAACTCTGATATTTGAATGGCTATTTGTCCTGACTTGGATAGTTGAGGTGTGGTTTAATGGTCCAATTGTCCTGTTTTGTTCAGTTATCATATTTTATCTGTTTCTCTTCGTCTTTACTCTGCTTTCTTCTCATTTGACTGTATATTCTCTTTAACAGGAATAATTTTATACTTCATCAAATAACGTTTTTTTTAAATGTAGTCACCTATTTTTCTCTCATTGATTGCACAAATTTGCTACTCATTGGCGGAGACCCTGATGTAACTTTAAAATACAATTGGCAGGAAGTTTGATATCTGAACTGTGGACAGCTGTTATACAAAAGCTAGATGAAATTATAAATACAGGTGGAAAAATAATATAAAAAGTGATTCATGAATATTTCTGCAATTAAATATGGCAAATTCTTCATTGTTATTAATGGAGTCATATGATTTTGTTGCTGACAAGTAGCTGGATGAGCATGAGTTTATTGATAAAAAGTTCAAATATCCCAAATATAAAGTTCCCCAAAATGTACAATTAAAACAAATATTTTTTCGTCTGAAAATTTGTACTGGAAATTGCATTGTTGCACTGTTCAGTTATTCAGACTATCCCAATTAAAAAAGTTTTAGGTGCCTAGTTACGAAGCATGAACGATACCATGTGTCACAGTTGATCTGTTATACCCCCAAAGAACAGCAAACAGTAAATAGTTGAAGCAAACAGTTTGCAAACAACTCAAACTGAAATTTGCTTGCAAATAATCAGTATAGCCATAGAAGTCAGGATCAGTTCACAAATGACGCACAAACAGAAAAAAGAAATTAGTTTGTTAATTAATAATTCAGCCAGCAATAACCATGACCAAGCTACACCAGAAAACCATTTGTTGAAACAGTATGTAAACTATTAAATCTGCTTATTGTGTGCTCTATCAGTTCACTGAGCAACAGAAAGCACTGCGGATTATGTAGGCACATAGGAAGATAGTGTCTTCACCTACCCTGATTTGAATGTAACTGCTTTTTTGATTTTCATCCTCCAATTATCAGAAGTGATACACAGAAAATAAGAGCTGAAGGCACATCTTTAAACCAGGTGCTGCCACTTATCAGTTATAGTGTCTACTTTTGCTTCCACACTAATGAAAAATGATTTCAAAAGAAATGAAGATCCTGTTTCAATAAGACTGGGGAAAAGATGTAACCCAAAAGCTGTCTACAGACTTAGGAACAAGTGAAATGTTTTGACAGGGAAAAATATGTGCTGGCAACATTGCTTGACTCATATTTCAAAAGTAAAATTGAAACCATACTTCTAGAGGGTGCAGACACTGACAACTGGAAGGATGTTCTGAAATATATAATATTTCAGAATATGCCATCCAGCTCCTCTTCTCCTCAGTCTCTTTCATGTGCAGGACAAATACATTTGAGGGAAAAGAAAAGTCTGACTCTGTAAGTTCTTGCAAAGAAACAAAGAAAAACAAACCCAGAAACATCATTCTGCAAAGAGTTCAGGAAACACTCACAACAACACTGTATATACCACTCTATTTAATACTGCAAAAAAGAAGATATGGATGGGACTTTTGCAATCAGCCCATGGGGAATTTTGGTTAAGTCTATCTATATTGGTGGCAAACATCCAGCTTATTTGAGGAATAAAACTGGAACCATGCCAGATTCAGATTCTGAAGAATCTAAGCTTTACTTAAAACAAAAAACAAAACAAAAAAAAAATAAGTTTTTAGGTGAGATGGAGATGACCTAAATGTGAATTGATTAGTGATGTCTCAGACTACCTTAAACAGTAGCTCTGAGAAGTGTGAACTGCTCAGATTCATGTCAGTGCAGTTGAATTAACTCTTAAGCCTAATAATGGAACTGTAAGGACAAGAATTTCAAATAACCGTGATGTGCAACTCTGTGCCTATTTGTTAAGGGCCATATTCTATCCTCAGTCTTTGCGCAATCAACAGAGTCGTTTTGGTCTCAAAACTGTGAGGGACAAGGACTCCCCCAAGATTTCACTGTAACATTGAAAAAGCAAAAATATATATGTGTAAAATACGTTCTCCTTCTCTCTCATGTGTATCTATATATGAGGGGTACAGAACTACAGCATACAATTCCTCCTTCTTGAGACCCAAGTGGACAGCAAATGGTGGGCTGGCAGTGATCTGCGGTCTGTGGATTTCTAAATAATTCATTCCCATAATAGCTATGTGCCACAAAGTGATCACTGACAGACTGCAGAAAAGGGACTCTCCACACGTTCAGGGCCTGGACCCCAACAAACTCCTCTTAAACCTCCCTTATTCTCAGTAGTTTTGAGCCAGCTGCAACCAAAAAAACTGAACATCTCCTTTAAAGTTCTGTTTTCATGAGATTCCCAACACAATTTCCAACCAAAAGAGATCCATATTAGAAGCATCTGAACTTTTTGTTAAACGGAATATTCAGAACCCTTTAGACTGTGGTCTATGAGGAACTGACTAGTATGGTCCTGATCTTGTTCAAATTAAGTTAATGGCAAAATTCCAATTGGACAACGGGCCTTAGACATTCAAGTGACAAAGTTCTAAACTAAACTGATTTTTTCTTTTCTTTTTGACTGATGGGGGTGGTGTGGGGGGAAACACTGAAAGAAATCCTATTTTTTCTTCTTCTTCCTGCTGCAATGTCGTAGAATCCCATATGAGGTCAAACTTCTTAAGGAATTTGTTATAGAATCTTTCTCTTAGGTTTCCCAACTGCATTTGTTAACTTCCTGCAGATACCTGAAGTTATGTTTCTGAAGGCCATTAACAGAGTAGAAAATACATATCTGAATATTTTTAAAAGAATCTATTCAGCAAGTTCTGCAGCCTACGAGGAATGGATTTTAAAAATGATTATTCAGTACATATCAGGTTGAGTCACTATATCTTATATTTTGAAAACAAATTACCTCTATACATTTTGTGGGTACACATGGTAAGTAGAGTGTTTCTGTGTCTATGTGTTTCTGTGCACTGTGCATATTTGATTCAGGTATGTGTATATAATATGTAGACTGTACTGTCTGTTTGTATGTGATTATGATGTGAAGATGTGTGTATTTATATATGCATATATAGAGAATGTAGTGCGTGTATGTGATTATGATGTATGTGTGTTTTAATAGTATGTATGCTATCAGTGTTCACTCAGGCACAGATCCTCAAAGGTATTTAGGCACCTAACTCTCACTGATTTCAATGGGAATCAGGCACCTAAATACCTCAGTGCTTTAGGAACTTGCAAGAGAACTACTTTTTTCTGTGTTTAGTTTCAGTTGGCTTCACAACTGTGCCCCCCCAAGATTCTCTCTCTGGGAACCTCAGCCCTTAAAGGGACAGTCCCCAATACAACAATATATATCTGTATATGCAACTAATATTTTATTTCATTGAAATGGAGTTTTTTGCCTTGGGGTGCAACATAATGTACATGTTTCACTATCCGTTTTCCCCATGGCTGTGTGAAATGTAATGGAATTTGTAGCCTCACCTGCCTCCAAACCCGTACTACATAAGGTAGGAAAATTAAATGGCTGCCAAGTTAATAATGATCTTATTAATACTCATTAATGCACATTGGGGAACCCGAAAAAGAAAAGAATGGGAGGGAGTCGAGTGAAAGAAAAGAAGGAGAATGTGAGATCCAGTAGGAAGAGAGGATGAGAAAGGAAGAAGACAGAGCAAATGTGGGAAGGAGAAAGAGGAAATGGGAGGGTTTTTCCTTTGCCTTTTTAAATATCTGCATGCCCCCCACCCCTACCCCCATGGCAGTAGCACATATCACCACTGCAGGGGTTGCTTGTAACCTTTTTTTTTTAAGTGCAAGGAATATAAAATTTCTCACTGAAAATTTACTGTGCACAACGGACAAAAAGATGATGAGGGGCCAGATACTAAAGACCGCCAACAAAATGAGTCTGTCAGGTGCAGAAGAGACAAAATGTAACATGACAGAGGAAGAAAGACCTAGGGACATAGTGTCAGGGAGTTTGGTATTATTATTTTATACACATTTGCTGTTTAACTGTTATAGAAAATATCATGATTTCATTAATGTTTACAAAGAGCACTGATGTGCAAAAGCACAGTGGGACTGACCATTATGTTCAGAGAGCCTTTCAAACCCCGCCCTTTATGCAGCCCAGGAAAGGCCAAGGAGATTTGCAGCTCCTGATCTCTGGGGACTGAAGAGGCACCACTGGCCCAACTCCTCCTGTGGTGCACAGTGCCTCTGTGGAGGAGTGAGGGCGGGGCAAGGATGCAAGTCAATGTCTGCCCCCCTCCCAGGTGGCCGGTAGTGTAAAATGGACCTCACAATGGGGTGTAAGTAGTAGATGCAGAGCCCCTGTATGTCATGGAGCTCTGGGAGGTATTCTGTCTTACTGAAGCAGTATACATCCTTATGTGCCCCTGGAATCTAGCAGCTCTGTACCCCCTTCCCTTACTAGGGGAGGTGTGCAGCTTGTGTAATCTAGCCCTGTACGTAATAATATCTAGCTCTTATATAGTGCTTTCCATCAGTCAATCTCAAAGCACTTTACAAAGGAGAAAAGTATCATTGTGGCATAGAGCAGGGAACTGATTTGCCCAAGGTCATCCAGCAGACCAGTGGCAGAGCTTGGACGAGACCACAGATCTCTGTCCATTGCCTTGTCCATTAGGCCACATTGCCTATTATGTGCCGGTGTATTTTTGTTATTACATGCACATATATGAAAAATGTTTTATGTTATATAATTATTTTTAAATGCTCTATTGCTTTTCAGGGCTCAAAGAGTCATGGCCACTGTGAAAAGTTAAACAGACTTCAGTTTTCCAAACACAATGAGTCTGATTCTGATCTCACACTAGTTTTACACCACTACATGCTGGCTTCAGTAGAGTGACTCATGATTTATACTGGTGAGCACTGGGATAATCAAGCCCGTGTGGTATATGGTTTTCCCTGCTTTGTCTTTCTAGGAGAGCATTTCAATTCCTATTTTGTAAACTACATGTTTTACAGTAACAGCATGTTATAGTCTTTTCACCAATACACTATGAGATATATTCTCCTCCGAATATATAAACATAACTCCCACCAACATTAGTTACGTGAGTGGGAGTTATGAACATGCATTGAATAATATAACCCTATATATATAACTCCTATGGGGAATCCAAGGTCTGGCTATGAGAAAAACAAATCACAGGATTTCAGAATGTCATTTGTAACAATGCAATGAGTTCCAGGCACATGTTTGTCAATAATGAATGGAAGGGTGCAAATATAATATTGGAACAATCTCCCACAGTGATGTATCATATACAACCCTATATCCTGTCAGCTTGCTTGGTTATGTTCAGGACTGAAACCAGCTCACTCAAAAGCAGAATAATATTTTCTGTGCTTCCCAAATTTAATTTCTATGTGAGATTTATATGGATGAACTTAATCAGCGATTACAAGAAGGGAACCAAAACATCTATTTGTGCCTTAATTTGCATGATAAACAAATACCTTTGTGAATGCCTTTTAGAAAGGTAATCACACATTAAAATAGAGTTCATTATTTAACTTAATTTCACTTAAAAAGAACCACTTATAGTCTCATTAAATCCTCATTTTACAGTTTTTCTTCATTGATGTAGTGTTTCTTTTAATGTAGAGACACTGCCCACATGACTAATTATCTTAATTTTTTTAAATCTGTGGTCACAATTCCATCATTAATCAATGTATCAGAGCTTCACTCCATTAGCTCTTGTTTGTAATAGAGCATCGCAACCGATTAGACTAGATTTTTTTATAGGACTTGTTTTATAAATTGAGTCTAGTCAAGTAAACATAACATTTGGTAATAGTCTTCATAGCAACCATCAAGATGACTTATTGTTTTTCCAGTCCTGCATTCCTTCAGAATTAATAATACCTTTGTGCCCTTTATAACACTTATTATTAATGCTATAAAAGTTCTCTATATTTAATGAGTGGATGTTTCATTACATAGTTTGGTTGACTGAAAATTTTTCTAATCTGTTTCTCTTTCCCTCTTGATTGAAGGATTGTAAATATGCAATTAGCAGCTGAAGTAGAAGTAAAAGCAGAAAATGTGAACTGTAAAGTGGCTCTGTTGAAAGACGCATGATGCTTCAAGCTAAGACAGAAAGACAAAAGCATCTACCAACATGGATGAAGGTTGCAGAATCTCTGCTTAAACATTCAATTAATCTCCTCCAAGGAATAAATATAGTCAATACATCCAGGAATGAAGAATCCATTATCAAAACTGCAGTTTACTTTCACTGTAAAGCTCTGTGTGGTAAGACTATCCTCCATCCCCAGCAGGCACTCTGGCTTCTATCTCTATTATAGTCCATGATGTACAACGCTGTATGTAAGTTATAGCTTGCCATATCACACAAAATCCTTGGCTCTCAAGAGCATGTACACCGAGAAAGTGCAATAAATCACCTACTGCATGGTTAGAGTATCTCTGTCACCCAGATCAGCAGTATTGCTTTGAAATGCTAGATTACTTTTTAGACCTCAGCCTGAAAAGCTGAATATGCCTTAGCACTTGAGCGTAGTGGTTCATTACATTTTAGACTGGGCATACGGGAGATGATAGCTGAAAAAAAGCAAGAGGAACATATAGAGGTATCCACTTCTATTGACAAGCACAGGAAAACTATTTTAACTTTATCATAATTTAGGACCAGAGGGGATTTCATATTCCAGATTTTTCTGGAGATCATCCATGCTAGTGGGAAAGGCTTGTTGGGATACAAAATGATAAGGGATGAGGCCACACTAATCAGCAAACATAGAGACTTTGCGCAGATGGCCAAATCTAGATAATCCGGACGCATGCCCCAATATGCTGTTGTATTGGCCCCTGGCTTAATATCCATGTGATTTCTCAGTGGCTGCTATGGTAGAACTCTGCATGAGTTATTACTGCAAAATAAATGGTTATTTGAAGTAGGGATGTCTCATTATGGGATGGGGATAAACTACCCACCAGCCACTCCAAAACATCACAGTGGCTTACCAGCCCATTGAATTTCTGTGCAGGAGATAAGTGGTAAAGAGTTCCTTTCCCTTATCTTCTGCTTATTTCCCTGTTCACTAGAACCTTTAAAAAGATTATGTAAGGGTTTTGCAATGTGAGAAGAATATTTAATGAACCCATGATAGTAGTCTAGGAAACCAAGTAGCTTTTGTAGCTTTTGAGTTCTTTCTGGTCTTTTTGCTTTAAACTTTGAATGGTACCCACAGGTCAAAGGTCAGAATCACTTATTATTTTCCCCAGGTACTGGATTTTTCTGTGAAAATGGTTATACGTATTTTACCAAGTTTTAGTTTTACTCCAGAGTTTCTCAGTTCTTAACTCTTTGTTTACATTTCCCACATGCTGGCCAAAATACCTTCTATGCACCAAGGCTATAATTTTAAAATGATATGCATAGCCCATCTCAGCAACCCCTCAAATGTTTGAAAGCTGCTGGTGCACATGTTGATCCAAAGGGAAAGCAGATTTACTAATAACTTCCCCATGATGTTACAAATGTGGTCAGCTTCTAGGCATCCTCAGTGATGAATCCTTGGTGATAAATTTGTTTTTGATGAAGAATCTTAAAATATTTCCCTCCAAGCCACTGAGTATTTCTTGGATTCTGGATGGCTGTTGTCTGTCAGTACAGTTTCATGGTTTTATTACCAATAGTAATTAATACATAATCTTAATATCCAAATCTTTCCCCATATACAAATTACTGATGAAGCCTAATGGGTGGGAAATTATGGTTTTATGCATTATTCCAGTAAAAGCTATTGAATAGATATTTTGACTTCTTAGTTTAGGAATGGATTTATAGGTCTGAAGAGTAGTATTGATATGTGATAGTTTTATATCCATCCTGAAACTTGAGATACTCAATATGTCTGACTTATCTCTAGCAAAAGTCATACACTTTTATTGAAGTGGATCCATCAGAAAAACTAAAATATCTAGAGAGGTTTCTCTGGGCTCCCAAACTGCTCTGTTCAAGCACAATTCTCTAAATTCTTCATTTTCTTAAATTAGCAACTTCCCATCTGGCAAAGCAAAATAACTTTATTTTCCTCCCAGTTTTTTGTATATTTCATATAGATATTCAGTTTTAAGCTGATAAAGGCATCTTTCAAAATCTAACTGTAAATTTCCAATCATCCTCTGCTATTATTCTTTCATTGTTTTATGCAGATTATTGCAAGATAATGCCTCCAAAATCTTCTATAAAATGAATACTCTAGAGATGGTCAAAATTACCAGAATTTCAAGCTTTTGATTAGTTTTTTGTCAACAATTCAATAAACCATTTTCAATAAAAAATTTCATCCAAAAATTTAGGGGTTTGACAATGTTTCAACAATCAAAAATGGCAACAAAAATTGTGACATTTTAGCATTAAAAAAAATTGAAAATTTAAAGAGAAACTATAAAAGATCAGAAAGATTCCATGACATTTGTTTGTTTGGACCATCTTAATGGAACATCCACCTTTTTTGACTTGTGAACAGAAGAAAGAGTTGGGAGGAATATATAGACACAAAAAAAACACTCCCTTCAATACCTCATTGCAATAAAACTGAAAGTCAATTCTAATTTTCGTGGTAGCTCCTTAACTTTCTTGAGAAGGGCTCTCCATTCTGTACAGAGATTACCTGAACCCTGAATTCCACTGAAAGATCTTTTGGATGGAACTTCTCTGTCTGTCCAATAGTTTGCCCAATAAATGGGCTGCAGGGACTAGTGCTGTGCTGTAGCCTCTGAGTCTTACTCCCTCTTTTTTTTTCCTGGTCATCTTTCTTTTTCCCATTCACCCTTCCATTTCCCAGTGTGTTATCTCTGGTCTGAACAGCTCCTCCCAATTTCAGATGAAGGGAGATTAAATTATAAAAGTACCTAAAGTAATGAATGGTTTAGAGAAGGTTGATCAGGAGCTTCTTTCTCCCTCTCTGATAACATGAAAACAAGGGGACATTCAACTAATTTAAATGGTGGCAAATTCAAACTGATAAATGGAAATAGTTTTCCACACAATATCTAATTGGACTGTGGAACTCATTGCCATGAGAAGTCATTAGCCCAAGAACGTAGAAACATTTGAAACGGGACATTTTTATGGATATTAAGTATATCCAGAGTTGTCATAATTAATGGTAACAAAATTTGGAAGGGATGTTAAATCTTGTGCTTCAGGGTTTAAGCCAATCTCTAGCTCTTAGAGATCAGGAGGAGACCTAATGTGAGGTCAGATTATCCCATATCTATGCACATCTGGCATTGGCCACTGTCAGAGACAGGATAATGGATTATATCAGGGGTGGGCACACTTTTTGGCCTGAGGGCCACATCGGAGTATAGAAATTGTATGGGAGCCATGAATGCTCACAAAATTGGGGTTGAGGTGTGGGAGGGGGTGAGGGCTCTGGTTGGGGGTGCAGGCTTTGGGGTGAGGCTGGGACAGAGGGGTTAGGAGGGGGATCAGAGCTGGGGCAGGGTTGTAGGAAAGGGTGCAGGTTCCGGCTGGGGATGCGGGCTCTAGGATGGGGTTGGGGATGAGAGGTTTGAGGTGCAGGCGGGTGCTCCATGCTGGGATTGAGGGGTTTGGAGAGCGGAAGGGGGATCAGGGCTGGGGCAGGGGGTTGGGGCATGGGGAGAGATTCAGGGGTGCAGGCTCTGTGCGGCACTTACGTCAAGCGGCTCCAGGAAGCAGTGGCATGTCCCTTCTCCGGGTCCTAGGCATAGAGCAGCCCCCAACCCTCAGAGCAGGGCAATGGTGTGGCTTCCGGGAGCTGCGTGATGTGGCCCCAACCCGGAGACCCAGCAGGAACTCGCAGGCCGGCTTAAAATGGCTCGTGGGCTGGATCCAGCCCACGGGCTATAGTTTGCCCACCCTTGGATTAGATGGACTTTAAGTCTAATCTATGCAATTCCCATATTCACTTGTGAACAAAATACTCAGTTTAACATTGTTTTAAACATGATACCACTATATTCTGCATAAGCAACCATACCAAAAATATGACTCATTTTTTCCCAGCCCTACCACAGATACGAGCTATCTTCTGTGCAAGTTCTTCCTATTTCTTAGGTTTCATTTAAGAATTTTATGGAAGGTTGGGGGGTGGGAGAATTGGGGGGGAGTTTGCTATGTTTTCCAGACACTTTATATGGCATATTTTCATAAAATCTATGAGTGAATCTTCTTTCCACAGAATCTTTGAAAATCTCTGAACATTGTCTCCTCATACCAATGGATATTTTGCACATCTACGTCACAAGTGAACTGGACATAATATTTTAGAGACTGCTTTTTTCTAGAGATCTTTTGTTTTATGACACAAAGAGAACAATGAAATGGGTATTAACATGAAGGAAAAGCAAGAATTTAAGGTGACACCAGAGATATAATTAATAGTAATAATATTTTGTACTGCTATAGAATCTTGAAGTTAGGGATCTCAAACTAAGTTAAGACAAGTTAAGACAAGGAAAATATAGGCTCGATATTATGAAAAACAATCTTGGCATTGGGAAGATCATTCCACAACGATCTTCATGGAAATGCCTCCATGCTTACATGGTGTGAGGGATTAGAATGCACACGGAGATACCCCGGATGAAGGATACCTGACAACTGGAGAAGACTACAGTGGCACTAGAGGAAGAAGAAATTATGGTTGCTCTGTGGGAAGATCTGGCTGCTCTCTTGGGCAGCAGACAGTGTTCCACTCCACTCACTCAGGTCCCGCATCCATTGAGGTAAGGGAAGAGAATGAAGGGACAAAATCAAAATTGCTAAGGTATAAAATGAGTTACACCTAGCAAGAGACATAAAAGGCAATAAGAGGTTCTTTAAATACCATAGGTGCAAGAAAAATACAAAGAAAAGTGTAGGTCCACTACTTATTGGGGAAGGCAAGCTAATAATGGATGACATTAAGAAGGGTGAGGTGTTTAATGCCCATTTTGCTTCAATCTCCACTTAAAAGGTTAATTGTGATCAGATCCTTATCACAATTAATATTAACAAAGAAAAAGGAACAGAAAGCAGAATAGGGAAAGAACAGGCTAATGAATAATTAGATACATTGGATGTATTTAAATCAGGAGGGCTTAATGAGGGGAACAAAAAGGGGAACAAAGAGGAATTGGGGAATTATAGACCAGTCAGCCTAACTTTGATATCTGGAAAGATATTTGAATAAATTATTATTTCATGATTTTAAGGAATGACAGGAGGGAGACCAGCATAATAAAGACAATGGATTTCAAGAAGGCAGACTTTAGCAAACTCAGGGAGCTGGTAGGTAAAATCCCATGGGAAGCAAGTCTAAGGGGAAAAACAGTTCAAGACAGTTGGAAGGGATAAGGGAGGCAGAGAGGTATGTTGATGAGGCTTTCTGGGACACTGTAGATTTGTCCCACCTCCAGTCAGACAGCTCCTGTACTGTTAAGGAGGATGAAAGGCTCAGGGAAGGAGAGCAGTCAATGGGAGCAGAGGGAAACCTTCCCATAGTTGGGACCCTCCTTCCAGATGATGATGGGGTATCCTCTCGCACTGAGGTTACCTCTCCAGGGGAGGGAACTCCAGTCATTAGGAAAAGGCAGGTGTTAGTAATGGGCGATTCGATCATTAGAAACATAGATAGCTGGTTTTGTGATGACTGGGAGAACCGTATGGTAACTTGCCCGCCTGGTGTGAAGGTTGCGGATCTCTCGAGGCATCTAGATAGACTTATGTGTAGTGCTGGGGAGGAGTCGGTGGTTGTGGTACATGAAGGTACCAATGACATAGGGAGGGGTAGGAGAGATGTCCTGGAGGTCAAATTTAGGTTGCTAGGAAAGAGACTGAAATCCAGGATCTCTATGGTGGCATTCTCAGAAATGCTTCCAGTTCCATGCGCAGGGCCAGGTAGGCAGGCAGAGCTTCAGAGTCTCAATGTGTGGATGAGACAATGGTGTAGGGGGGAGGGGTTTAGATTTATTAGGAACTGGGGAAACTTTTGGGAGAGGGGGAGCGTATACAGGAAGGATGGGCTCCACCTAAACCGAAGTGTACCCAGACTGCTGGCACTTAACACTAAATAGGTTGCAGAGCAGTTTTTAAACTAAGAGATGGGGGAAAGCCGATTGCTGCAGAGGAGCATGTGGATCAGACAGAGACTTCTCTTAAAGGAGAGTCTATTGATAGAGATTCTCTAGGTTTTAGTCAGGAGGAGAGGATGGATGAGGATAAAGTATGGGCCAGATCAAACGAGAAACATTCACATAAAAATAATCTGACACGTCAGAAAAGGGCAGACAAATAAACACTGACAGGTTTTTAAAGTGCTTGTACACAAATGCGAGAAGTCTAAATAATAAGATGGGTGAACTAGAGTGCCTCGTGTTAAAGGAGGATATTGATATAATAGGCATCACAGAAACCTGATGGAGTGAGGACAATCAATGGGACACAACCATTCCAGGGTACAAAATATATTGGAAGGCCAGAACAGGTCATGCGTCGGGGCGGGGGTGGGGGGGGAGTGGCACCATAGGTGAAAGAAAATGTAGAATCAAATGAAGTAAAAATCTTAAATGAATCCACATGTTCCATAGAATCTCTGTGGATAGTAATTCCATGCTCTAATAAGAATATAACAGTAGGGATCTATTATCGACCACCTGGCCAGGACAGTGATAGTGACTATGAAATGCTAAGGGAGAGAGAGGCTATCAAAATAAGGAACTCAAAAATAGTGGGGGATTTCAATTATCCCCATATTGACTGGGTACATGTCACCTTGAAATGGAGAAACAAAATTTTTCGATACTTTAAATGACTGCTCCAAGAAGCAGTCAGTACAGGAACCCACAAGGGGAGAGGCAATTCTCAATTTAGTCCTGAGTGGAGCGCAGGATCTGGTCCAAGAGGTAACTATAACAGGACCACTAGGAAATAGTGACCATAATATAATAACATTTAACATTCCTGTGATGGGAAGAATACCTCAGCAGCCCAATACGATGGCATTTAATTTCAGAAAGGGGAACTATGCAAAAATGCGGAGGTTAGTTAAACAGAAATTAAAAGGTACAGTGACTAGAGTGAAATCCCTGCAAGCTGCATGGACACTTTTCAATGACACCATAATAGAGGCCCAACTTAAATGTATACCCCAAATTAAAAAACACAGTAAAAGAACTAAAAAAGAGCCACCGTGGCTTAACAACCACGTAAAAGAAGCAGTGAGAGATAAAAAGGTAAAAGATAAAAAAAACTCTTTTAAAAAGTGGAAGTCAAATCCTAGTGAGGTAAATAGAAAGGAGCATAAACACTGCTAAATTAAGTGTAAAAATGTAATAAGAAAAGCCAAAAAGGAGTTTGAAGAACAGCTAGCCAAAAACTCAAAAGGTAATAACAAAATGTTTTTTAAGTACATCAGAAGCAGGAAGCCTGCTAAACAACCAGTGTGGCCCCTAGACAATAGAGATACAAAAGGAGAACTTAAAGATGATAAAGTCATTGTGGAGAAATTACATGAATTCTTTGCTTCAGTCTTCACAGCTGAGGATGTTAGGGAGATTTCCAAACCTGAGCTGTCCTTTGTAGGTGACAAATCTGAGGAATTGTCACAGATTGAAGTGTCATTAAAGGAGGTTTTGGAATTAATTGAGAAACTTAACAGTAACAAGTCACCGGGACCAGATGGCATTCACCCAAGAGTTCTGAAAGAACTCAAATGTGAAATTGCGGAACTATTAACTATGGTTTGTAACCTGTCCTTTCAACTAGCTTCTGTACCCAATAACTGGAGAATACCTAATGTAACACCAATATTTTAAAAGGGCTCTAAAGGTGATCCCAGCAATTACAGACTGGTAAGTCTAATGTCAGTACTGGGCAAATTAGTTGAAACAATAGAAAAGAATAAAATTATCAGACACATAGAAGAACATAAATCGTTGGGCAAAAGTCAACATGGTTTCTGTAAAGGGAAATCATGTCTTACTAATCTATTAGAGTTCTTTGAAGGGGTCAACAAACATGTGGACAAGAGGGATACAGTGGACTTGGTGTACTTAGATTTCCAGAAAGCCTTTGACAACGTCCCTCACCAAAGGCTCTGATGTAATTTCAGTTGTCATGGGATAAGAGGGAAGATCCTTTCATGGATTGAGAACTGTTTAAAAGACAGGAAGAAAGGGTAGGAATAATTGGTAAATTTTCAGAATGGAGAGGGGTAACTAGTGGTGTTCCCCAAGGGTCAGTCCTAGGACCAATCCTATTCAACTTATTCATCAATGATCTGGAGAAAGGGGTAAACAGTGAGGTGGCAAAGTTTGCAGACGATACTAAACTGCTCAAGATAGTTAAGACCAAAGCAGATTGTGAAGAGCTTCAAAGAGATCTCACAAATCTAAGTGATTGGGTAACAAAATGGCAAACGAAATTTAATGTGGATAAATGTAAAGTAATGCACATTGGAAAAAATAACCCCAACTGTACATACAATAGGATGGGGGCTAATTTAGCTACAACTGATCAGGAAAGAGATCTTGAAGTCATCATGGATAGTTCTCTGAAGACATCCATGCAGTGTGCAGCAGCAGTCAAAAAAGCAAACAGGATGTTAGGAATCATTAAAAAAGGGATAGAGAATAAGGCAGAGAATATCTTATTGCCCTTTTATAAATCCATGGTACGCCCACACCTTGAATACTGCTTTTAGATGTGGTCCCCTCATCTCAAAAAAGATATACTGGCATTAGAAAAGGTTCAGAGACAGGCAACTAAAATAATTAGGAGTTTGGAATGGGTCCCATATGAGGAGAGATTAAAGAGGCTAGGACTTTTCAGCTTGGAAAAGAGGAGACTAAGGGGGATATGATAGAGGTATATAAAATCATGAGTGGTGTGGAGAAAGTGAATAAGGAAAAGTTATTTACTTGTTCCCATAATATAAGAACTAGGGGCACCAAATGAAATTAATGGGCAGCAGGTTTAAAGCAAATAAAAGGAAGTTCTTCTTTACACAGCGCACAGTCAACGTGTGGAACTTTTGCCTGAGGAGGTTGTGAAGGTTAGGACTGTAACAGGGTTTAAAAGAGAACTGGATAAATTCATGGAGGTTAAATCCATTAATGGCTATTAGCCAGGATGGGTAAGGAATGTTGTCCCTAGCCTCTGTTTGTCAGAGGGTGGAGATGGGTGGCAGGAGAGAGATCACTTGATCATTACCTGTTAGGTTCACTCCCTCTGGGGCACCTGGCATTGGGCACTGTTGGCAGACAGGACACTGGGCTGGATGAACCTTTGGTCTGACTCAGTATGGCCATTCTTATGTTCTTATGTTCTTCACTCAAGTGTGTAGGGATAAAATTAAAAAAGCCAAGGCACAAAACGACATCAAACTAGCTAGGGACATAAGAGGAAACAAGAAAACATTCTACAAATACATTAGAAGCAAGAGAAATACCAAGGACACAGTAGACCCGTTACTCAATGACGGGGGAAAGACAATAAAAGAAAATATGGAAATGGCAGAGATGACTAATGACTTCTTTGTTTCAGTTTTCACCAAGAAGGTTGATGCCGATGGCATGTCTAAAATAGTGAATGCCAGTGAAAATGAGGTAGGATCAGAGTCTAAAATTGGGAAAGAACAAGTTAAAAATTACTTAGACAAGTTAGATGTGTTCAAATCACCAGGGCCTGATGAAAGGCATACTAGAATACTCAAGGAGCTGACTTAGGAGATATCTGAGCCATTAGCAATTATCTTTGAAAAGTCATGGAAGATGGGAGACATTCCAGAAGACTGGAAAAGGGCAAATAGAGTGCCCATTTATAAAAAGGGAAATAAGGACAACCCAGGGAATTACAGACCAATCATCTTAACTTCTGTACCCAAAAGATAATGGAGCAAATAATTAAGCAATCAATTTGCAAACACCTAGAAAATAATAAGGTGCTAAATAAAAGTCAGTATGGATTTGTCAAGAACAACCTGATAGCTTTCTTTGACAGGGTAACAAGCATTGTGGATGGGGGGAAGCAGTAGACATGGTATATCTTCACTTTAGTAAAGCTTTTGATATTGTCTCGCCTGACCTTCTCATAAACAAACTATGGAAATACAACCTAGATGGAGCTACAATAAGGTGGGTTCATAAATGGTTGGAAAATCGTTCCCAGAGAGTAGTTAGCAGTGGTTCACAGTCATGTTGGAAGGGCATAAGGAGTGGAGTCCCACAGGGATCGGTTCTGGGTCTGGTTCTGTTCAATAACTTCATCAATGATTTAGATAATGGCATAGAGAATACACTTACAAAGTTGGTGGGTGATAGCAAGCAGAGAGGGGTTGCAAGTGCTTTGGAGGATTGATTAAAATTCAAAATTATTTGGACAAATTGGAGAAATGGTCTCAAGTAAATAGGATGAAATTAAATAAGGACAAATGCAAAGTACATCACTTACGAAGGAACAAATCAGTTGCACACATACAAAATGGGAAATGGGACTGTGGAAAGGGATCTGGGGGTCATAGTGGATCACAAGCTAAATATGAGTCAACAGTGTAATGCTGTTTCAAAAAAAAAAGCAAATATAATTCTCGGATGTATTAGCAGGAGTATTGTAAGAAAGACACAAGAAGTAATTCTTCCATTCTACTCTGCACTGATTAGGCCTCAACTGGAGTACTGTGTTCAGTTCTGGATGCCACATTTCAGGAAAGATGTGGACGAATTGGACAACATCCAGAGAAGAGCAACAAAAATTCTTAAAGGTCTAGAAAAGACGACCTAATAGGGAAGATTGAAAAAATTGGGTTTGTTTAGTCTGGAAAAGAGAAGACTGAGAGGGGACATGATAACAGTTTTCAAGTACATAAAAGGTTGTTACAAGGAGGAGGGAGAAAAATTGTTCTTCTTAACCTCTGAGGATAGGACAAGAAGCAATGGGCTTAAATTGCAGCAAGGTCGGTTTAGGTTGGACATTAGGAAAAACTTCCTAACTGTCAGGGTGGCTAAGCACTGGAATAAATTGCCTAGGGAGGTGGTGGAATCTCCATCATTGGAGATTTTTTAAGAGCAGGTTGGACAAACACCTGTTAGGGATGGTCTAGATAGTACTTAGTCCTGCCTTGTGTGCAGGGGACTGGACCAGATGACCCCTCGAGGTCCCTTCCATTCTATGATTAAGCAATCAATTTGTAAGCACCAAAGGATAATAGGGTGATATGTAATAGCTAACATGGATTTATCAAGAACAAATCATACCAAACCAACCTAATTTCCTTTTTTGACAGGATTACTGATCTGGTAAATAGGGGGAAGCATTAGACATGATATATCTTGATTTTAGTAAGACTTTAGGCACTGTCGCACATGACATTCTCATAGACAAACTAGGGAAATGTGGTCTAGATGAAATAATTATAAGATGGCTGGATAACTGGTTGAAAAACCATACTCAAAGAGTAATTATCAGTGGAAAGTGACACTTAGTGGGGCCCCACAGGGGTCACTCTAGAGTCAAGTACTGTTCAATATTGTCATTAATTACTTGTATAATGGAGTGGAGAGTGTGCTTATAAAATCTGCAGATTACAGCAAGCTAGGAGAGGTTGCTAGCACTATGGAGGACAGGATTAGAATTCACAATGACTTGACAAATTGGAGAATGGAGCTGAAATCAACAAGATGAAATTCAGTAAAGACAAGTGCAAAGTACTACACTTAGGAAGGAAAAAAATCAATGCAAAAATAACAAATGAGGAATAACTGCCTAGGTAGTATTACTGCAGAAAAACATCTGGGGGTTATAATAGATTACATCTTTTAAAAAGGGAAGAAGGAGGATCCGGGGAACTACAGGCCAGTCAGCCTCACCTCAGTCCCTGGAAAAATGAATGAGCAGGTCCTCAAGGAATCAATTTTGAAGCACTTCAAGAAGAGGAAAGTGATCAGGAACAATCAGCATGGATTCATCAAGGTCAAGTCATGCCTGACCAACCTGATTGCCTTCTATGATGAGATAACTGGCTCTGTGGATGAGGGGAAAGCAATGGATGTGTTATTTCTTGACTTTAGCAAAGCTTTTAATATGGTCTCCCATAGTATTCTTGTCAGCAAGTTAAAGAAGTATGGGATGGATGAATGGAGTATAAGGTGGATAGAAAGCTGGCTAGATCATCAGGCTCAACAGGTAGTGATCAATGGCTCCATGTCTAGTTGTCAGCCAGTATCAAGTGGAGTGCCCCAAGGGTCAGTCCTGGGGCTGGTTTTGTTCAATGTCTTCATTAATGACCTGGAGGATGGCGTGGATTGCATCCTCAGCAAGTTTGCAGATGGCACTAAACCGAGAGGAGTGGTAGATATGCTGGAGGGTACGGATAGGATACAGAGGAACCTAGACAAATTAGAGGATTTGGCCAAAAGAAATCTGATGTGGTTTAACAAGTACAAGTGCAGAGTCCTGCACTTAGGATGGAAGAATCCCATGCACCGCTACAGACGAGGGACCGAGTGGCTAGGCAGCAGTTCTGCAGAAAAGGACCTAGGGGTTTCAGTGGACGAGATTGTTGGGGGCTTATTCCTTCACCTACTTACTTCCCTGGTCCTTCTCGCATGAACAGAGAGCAACGATACCCAAAGTCCAAAGGTGCAAACAATTCAATGTTTATTGGGGTGAACTTCCAGCAAGCATGATTCCAGTTTCCTTCCTTAGTGTCCCCCTTCCCAGCTCTGACACCACAGAGCCTTACCTGTGTCCCTGTTCCCATTCCCCCCCCTTAGCAAAACATGATTCCAATTCCCCACCCCCATTCCCTGTTCCTATTTCCCCCCACCCACACCCACACACACACACACTCACTTCCTGATTGACTGCAGACTATATAGTAAAACTTGAGTTCTGCTTAGCTATACCTTAACCAATCATTTTACTGAAATTTAACTAACCAATCCTAACACGATTATTTAACCAATTATATCCCACCACCTTAATTAGTTTACACCCAGCAAAATTAATTATACAGCAGACAGAAACAATCACAGAACCAGACAGAGATTATACAGACAAACAATAGGGAAATGGGGACTACAGTGATAGAACAACAAAGAAGTGAGGATTTCACATCCCAGCTATTGATAAGTGAGTTCTTGCCAGACAGGATGCTATCAAACTAAGTTTCCTTTTACATCTTCTAGGCACTTCCCTTTCTCTGGAGGCGATAAGCATTATCAGGACAGGATTGTATTCCTAACAGCCAAATAGCACCTTATTTCAGTGTGACTAGGTTGGAATGTGAGGATGTGACCGTTTGCTTCCCAGCTTATGGCTGCCTCTGCTGCTTAGCCAAAGGCCTTAGCCTAAGAACAGGGCCTCAGACTGTCACAGTAAGAGAAGGCTCTTACACTGGCAGACAGTGACTTTGATTCTTTCTTTTATACCTCTATAACTAGCCAAGTGATAAGAATACACCTAAATTCTTAGAGTATAGGCCTTTACAGACAAGCCTGAATATCTATATCCTAACAGAGATGCTGGATATGAGTCAACAGTGTGCCTTTGTTCCAAAGAAGGCTAACAGTATTTTTGGGCTGTATAAGTAGAAGCATTGCCAGTAGATCGAGGGACATGATCATTCCCCTCTATTCAGCATTGGTGAGGCCACATGTGGAGTACTGTGACCAGTTTTTGGTTCCACAGTACAAGAAGGATGTGGAAAAATTGGAAAGAGTCTAGCGGAGGGCAACAAAAATGATTAGGGACTGGAGCATGATTTATGAGGAGAAGCTGAGGGAACTGGGATTATTTAGTTGGCAGAAGAGAAGAATGATGGGGGGATTTGATAGCTGCTTTCAAATACCTGAAAGGGGGTTCCAAAGAGGATGGATCTAGGCTGTTCTTAGTGGTAGCAGATGACAGAACAAGGAGTAATGGTCTCAAGTTGCAGTGGGGGAGGTTTAGGTTAGATATTAGGAAAAACTTTTTCACTAGGAGGGTGGTGAAGCACTTGAATGGGTTACCTAGGGAGGTGGTGGAATCTCTTTCCTTGGAGGTTTTTAAGAACCAGCTTGACAACGCCCTAGCTGGGGCGATTTAGTTGGTAATTGGTCCTGCTTTGAGCAGGGGGTTGGACTAGATGACCTCCTGAGGTCCCTTCCAACCCTGATATTCTATGATTTTATGAAATTCAAGAGGAGTCAACAGTGTGATGCAGTGGGGAAAATGACAGTGATAAGACCAAAACCACATGAATCTGCTACTTATTGAAGTGTTGACAGTCCAGGGCAGATGTAGCTACAGATGTGCCTTTAATTTTAAAAGAAGCAGCTGCATTTAATTTAAATTTAATTTAAAATGGAGTCAGAGATTACCAATTGACGTACTGGAACCAAATCCAAGCCTTATGGGAAGCAACATTAGGTAAACCATTAGGATGTGGTGGTGGTCTTTGCCAGTAGTGTGCTAGTTATGAGGGAATATAAAGGTAGGTGGTTGACAAAGAACCATAGTACAATGTCACAAGGCACAGCTACAGTAGGCCCAAAGGAGATCCTTCCTTATCTCTCTTCTCTTCTAATTAAAGCAGACTTGTGCATAAGACAGTATAAAAACAATAGACCCAAACTTTTCCCCAAGTTAGGTTCATATAGATCCAAGTGTTTTGGTTCAACACATTAGAGATATAGGGCCAGTTGTAAATTCAGATTCACATTCCAACTTCACCAAAATTCAGAGGTGGTTGGATCCAGGGTTTTGGTTTAAGCGTATCTCTAATCACTTCAACCACTTTCTTTTTTCCACCCTCTGGGTCACAGTCTCATTTTGATGCCTACTTATGCACTGAGAAGAATATACTAAATCATTTGTTGAATATGCACTTGACATTTTTAAAGTATCTTTCATCCATCCAGATCCAAAAGTGCTTTAAAAACTTTACCAACTGATTGCGCAAGCTATGTAAAGTAGAACGTTGCTAATTTTAACAAATAATGGTGAGACCCATGGTAGATGACTACATTTTGTAAAAACTGTGAGTGCAGTGAGTAAAAAACATACAGATTCTATTCAAAAAGTGGCAGCAAAAATGTTTAGTGTTTACTGTCAGTAGAACTGGAATTTTAGTGAAATGTAACAAAATTTTGAAAAACTTACCTCTGTCTTTCTTAACAATAAAGTAGAAAAATAAGCATAAAGTTCTTCAAATACAGTGTCATGAACAGTTCAGTTTCCCTACAAAATTCAATGAACCAATGCACTACCATTTTGTCTGCTTCTAGTCTTCTTTTGGGACTCCTGCTCCTAACAGTGTGCGAGAAGTAACATTAAAGCAAGCATTGCAGAGCTACACAGAAATATTCTCCCCACCAGCAAAAATGATGAAAAAGCCAAACAACTGTGATTTGAAACTAGAATTTTGTATGAAAATCAGAAGCTTTTGGCTGTAATTCTTCAGGAAGCCTAAAGGAACTAAGCAGCCAACTGCCATTGAACTTCCATGGAAGTTGTCCCACTCTAATTGTCCTTCATTCCTTGAAAATCTCCCCTTTATTTTCCATAGGTAAAAATACTTCATTTCTGCTGAAAATGCTAGTTTCATTATAAAAAACAGTGATGTCTCTGTATCTACCAATTGCACAAAATGGCATAGCTTTATGACTTAGGCCCAGAATTTTGCAATCTTACTTTATACTAGTATTAACCCAGAGTAACTCTTTTTACTGCTATGAACACCATTACATTGCTGAAAATGAAAGATCGGAGTTTAGCCCAAAGATCTCAAATAAATATTTAGTACTGACAATATATATTAAAATCCCTTTCAGAGAAGGCTAGCTATATCTCAGCAATAGCTCCATTTTCACACTTTCCAGAAGCTTGCCTTAAACAAATCAGGCAGAGTGATGTGCCCATTGAATAAGTTATTTTAATTCTGGTACCTCTTAAAACTAACAAATTCGCTGAGATTTTTTGGCACTTTGCTGGAAGCTCTTTTGTCATCTGAGATGAGCACCATTGAAGTGAAGAATATACCATTAATCTATGTTACTGATAAAGCTTCATCTAGAATCATTATCAGTCTTATTTTATATACTTACTTAATTTATATATAAGTATATACTTATTTTGTATACTTTTTGAAAAAGTCGTTCTGCCTTGGCAGCCCTGGAATAATTTCTTAAAAAAAAAATAACGCAAACCCCTTAAGAAATAATAAAAGCAAATCCAAAAATAAAACACAGGGTTTTTTTGTGAACTGATTATGAAGCAGCATGGTGCTTACCTGAGCTGCTCCTTTCAAAAGTATGATAGCGAGGAAAAGAGCTCAGAACTGCCTTGTCTGACAGAGACTGATAGAAAAACCAGAAAGAAAACTTCCTCAGAAAGGAGTCTGAACAGGTTGGACAAGTATTTTGGAAGACATCATAAGACTGATAAAAGGACTTTTTTTTTTTTTTGCACAACGTACAGTTAGCCTTTGGAATTCCTTGCTACATGATATCACCAAGGCCTAAGAGCTTAATATGATTCATAAAAGGATTGGATAATGTTAAGGATAATAAGAATATTATTATATAATAAGAATATATAATAAGAATATAATAAGAATATTCAGTTACAACAGCAAGGATTAAAAAAAACCACACAAGACTTTTGGAAAGGCTATGCTTTAGGGCATAAACCTTCCTCAAATTAATTTGAGTTAGGAAGAAACTTTCCTTGTGATCAGGTAATTCCATGACTGTTTATTGCAGTGTTTGAACCTACTCCTGAAGTGGCTGGTATAGTCACCCTGGGAGACAGGATACTGGATTAGATTGGCCATTGATCTGATCTGGTGAGGCAACCTAGTTTCATGCCAAGCTGAATTGACAGTGGCACAAATTTGAAAGACACCTGGTAGCTTTCGAGTCACCAAAAGAATGATTATATGTTCTGGGCACAGTGGAGAACTTGAAATAAGCAAGTGAGAAGATTGAAGTGGGGTTCTCTGAAAAAACAACAACAACAAAAAACTTTAATGCTTTCCCTACCTCACTTTCTATGAGAATATTTGGGATGGAGCTGAGAGCCAGACCTGAAGTTCAAAGTAGACACAAGAAACCAGGGCTAGAAAAATAATTATTTGACTTGATATAATGTGTGTTCAAGTTTATAGTCATGGGATTTCCAGCTGAAAATAATGAGAAAAGGAATAGATGCTAAGAAATTTGACTATAGAAAGCTGCTAGAAGAACTACTGTTTAATGGTGTTTTCCTCAGAGAGGGTGCTCATATCATCGTGAAAATAGGAAGTGGCAATCCTGTAAATGTCAGTAGGGGCAGATAAAGCTAAAGGTTTATGCTGTTAGATGAAGCCATATTCCACTTAATTCAGACCTTATTTTGAATGTGGACACTTTAGATCATGGAGTATGACAGATTAGCACTGTCCCTTCAGTGTCAAACTTCATTAGAAAATTAGCACCTGAATCTCATTTATAAGAGGCTACCTTATACCCAATAGCAGTGTAAAGGGTAAATTATATTTACACCCACATTAGGGCTTTCTTACACGACTAGAGTGGTCTAAATTGGAATCTGTGTAAATGAGAATCAGGCTCTTAGTGATTTTGAGACCTTCAGCAACAAAAGTCCTCTACCACTTGAGCTAAAGGAAAACTTCATCAACTGTGAGATAGTACTGGGCTGTTATAGCTGCTGATGCAGCAACTCGTGGGAAGCATGATCACATGCATGACGCTAATATGTTTCATGTTCCCTCAGTTAGACAAGCTCATCCCAAATGACTGAGATTCTCAGAGTTCAGGCCTCAGATGCGGTGTCACCTTGCAATGAACCTCAGCTGTATACATACAGAGACCACTGATATCAGCACAGATTGAACCTTAGGCATTCAGCAGTACAACAAAAACCAAGTCCTTACAATGTGAACTAAAATGAATTCAGATATGTGGGACAAGCTTGATAAACAAGTAATACGATGACCTAGAGGTTCAGTGAAATCTCGCGCACAATAGCCTCCCTTCATTCAGAATAAGTGTAAAATGCAATTGAAATCGTTTATGGAACAAATAGCTGAAACAGTAGGAGACACCACCCAAATCACAGGTTGCATGGAAGGCTGGAGTAGAAGCTGAGTCATGCAGTCTGAGGGGTTTTCCCTGAGGTCTGACTGCAGACACAGAGGGCTGGTTATTATTTGAGAGAGAGCTCCATGTGTGTGGAGATAAGTAGGGAAAAAACCACAGAAGCACACAGAGAAGGCAGGAAAGAAGCCTCAGAGACAGTCAAAGAAGAACTTATAGTTGTTGAAAAAGCTGAAATAGCTCTTTGGGAAGAGTGTTTGCTGGAAAGAGGCTTGGAACTGTGAGCACAGAACCTGTCTCCTGCTGTTTGAGTCCTACTATGTCAGAGTAACAGGACTTTATGCACATTCTTTGTAAATAAACAAGATTGCAGCAAAGAAATATCTGACTCCATCATCAGTTTCTTCCCTTAATGGAAACAAGCCACAGAATTCCGAATTTCGGCTAACTGCTTGGGCCAAGTGTGTAGGACTGCTGGTAAAAGACTAAACTTTCTTTCCTGGCCCATCACCTGAAATGGATGAGGATTATAAAATGCGACATCTATGTCACATGACAGGAGTGAATATCCAGTAGCTACTCTTGTACCCAGATGGGCCATGGACTTCTGTGGACCACACATGCTTGGGTGAGCTTTTCTAATAAAAACAGTATATGTGGCTTAACCATCTCTCTCTTTACTGGCTGGCCCCAGGGACAATGATGTTGTTTTAGTTCTTCATATCTAAAGGAGATTTCTTTAAGATCAACAGCTAGAGTTTGTGATTTTGGAGGTGAATGTCTCAGCTTTGATCCTCACTGACAAGCACAGTATCAGTATTCATGCACCTACAGTTCATTACACATACACTGTATGAAGACAACTGGTTTGTAAATGCATGAGGGGAGAAAATTGCAACATAATGGGCCCATTGATTTTAATGGAGCAGGATCAGGCCCTTTATGATAGCTGACTAACAGAGTAATATAAACGTAATGCAGATAATGATAGTAACGGAGAATTTGTTTCACTTTATTGGAATCTCATGTACTGCTGGTGGTAATATCACTTGTTTTCTGTAACATTCATCCATTTTCAAACTGTGAAATTGTTCAGTGTCTTTTGGAAACATGATGGCATTTCAGCTGCAGTTTAATCTCCTATTCAAATTATGTCTAACACACATAACAAGTACAACGATGGGTGAATGCTAACAACACACTGTCTTTGGTAGCTGGTACTGTATGTATAATTATTTACAATGAGTAAGCAATTTCCTTCAGGTCAAACATGCACAGAGCTTCTTATGTTGCTGAGCATGAGTACAGTGATCTTTGTCATTAGAATGAATAGGATTTTCTTTTTTTAAAAAAAAATCAGCGAATTAAATATTATTATGTAAAGTGCATGGAATGTGGCTCATATTCTGCATTCATATTATTGTAGGGTTTTTAGAGGTGAGAGGCAAATTTTTTCTGTTATGGTTAGAGGATTTAGTCTACACTCATTTATTGATTTCAATAAGCACAAAGCTAATGAACTAATTTATTAATAGGAAGTGCTGTCCAGTGTTTAGATTAAGCATCTATTTGTCAGGACTAGTGAGCTCTGTTATTTGCTATCTGTGTGGATCAAAACATTGTGACTTGGATCCCTCTCTGTCATGGACCAAACCAGAATATTGAAACTGAGCACTCCCAAACTGTAGGAAAATTGATATGCAGATTGGAATCCTGATCTGAGAAGGCTCTCTGAAGCCAAGCAACGAAATTCATCCTGGTGTAACTCTACTGGTGTCAGTCAATCAAAGGTGATTGCTTATATAATGTGGACACTGACGTTGAATGCAATTTAATGGCATACACAGCAGCTGGGTAAGTTGAATATGGGAAGCCCTTATTACTGGATGACAGCTGGTCCTATGAATCAAGAGAAATGTATTATTATTATATTATGTACTGAAAAATTCTGTTTTGTAATGTCTAATGTTATTTACAAAAAGAAAAGGAGTACTGTGGCACCTTAGAGACTAACCAATTTATTTGAGCATAAGCTTTCGTGAGCTACAGCTCACTTCATCGGATGCATACTGTGGAAAATACAGAAGAAGTTTTTACACACACAGACCATGAAAAAATGGGTGTTTATCACTACAAAAGGTTTTCTCTCCCCCTACCCCACTACAAAAGGTTTTCTCTCCCCCTACTCCACTCTCACACCCATCTTTTCATGGTCTGTATAAAAACATCTTCTGTATTTTCCACAGTATGCATCCGATGAAGTGAGCTGTAGCTCACGAAAGCTTATGCTCAAATAAATTGGTTAGTCTCTAAGGTGCCACAAGTACTCCTTTTCTTTTTGCGAATACAGACTAACATGGCTGTTACTCTGAAACCTAATGTTATTTAGGTTTTCCTCTAAATTAAAATTAATGGCCAAAAGGAAAGCACTGGAAAGCTCTGTAAAATTTCATATTTCCAGGTCTGTTACTAGCCTTATGTCCAGTCACTATTCCAGATTTTTGTAAACACTGGATAAGTGAGTTCATAATCTTCTGATGAAATGTGGTGAATAAACTATTGTACAGCCTTGCAGGACAACTCATTTATGAGAATACAGGTGATCAAGAGCTAGTATTAATTTTAACAATAAATATGTATATTTCAGTAGTGCCCACAGGTTCCAGTCAATCATGGCTAATTGTGCTAGGCAATCTATAAACACATATAAAGATGTGGGATGAAATCCTGGCCCTATTGAATCCATGGCTGCTACACTAAAGGCCTTGTAGTCTATTTTAAGACATGTATGATTCTATCTTCCTAGCTCCTTGAGGCTCATTTTGCTGCCCGATCCACATAGCAGTAAGAATATTATAGGAAAGTGAGTGATTTGCTTGCTCGTAGGCCCTGATCCTGCAATCATGTGACTCAGTAGGAATCTTCATGTATCTAGATACTGACATATGTAAGTGTTTGCAGGATCAGTGCTTTAATTGCAGGAAAGCATAAACACAGCAGTTGAGTCACAAGAGAGAGAAAACACCAGTAAGCTGTTCATCACAATGGTATTTAGCAGATATTTTTATGCTCAGAATTTGTTAACAGCAAACATAGCTCTTCATAACAATGGAGTAATATAGTGCAGCTACTATACAAACAGACTGAGAAAGCTCCACTTTCTTTTGAACAGAGATGGATCCCAATAAGAACTGATGCTTCATGCAGAGAAAAATAGTTACAAAGGCTATGCTAGTATGAGACAACATTCCATTTTGTCACAGCTCGTATTGTGCAAGCTTCATGCTCATAGGAAATACGTTAAGGGAAAGATGAACAAATAAAAATGCATCTAATGCATTTATTATTGTAAACATACATGCATTATATTCAAACACTCAGTATAACTTACTTACTGCCACAGGCCAATTAGATCATCTCCAATCATATGTGGAAAGAGCTCAAGCTAATCTAATTGGCCCAAGAATGCTCCATTTATTTCTGGGTTTCTGATGTCTTTATACTATTAGAAAATGATCACTAAACATGCCCTCCAGTGAGAAGAGCCCATGCTCTCAGAAATGCAAGTTCAGAGGAGTATGGTTTTGAAAGTATTAATCTTTCACTGTAACTCCCAATTGGGGATTGGGGGGGTGATACTCAATAGCCATTTGATGATAAATAGGAGAGTCTTTGCTACACACGATATGCAAAGATTACTACTATCTTTCAGTAAACTAGAAAGTGCCATATCAAGGGTTCATTGTTCTTTGGTAACATTTCAGAAGAGTCCTTCATCTTCTGAGTTCTGACAATAAGATATGGAGTCTTTTAATTCTAATTCAATATTTAGATTCAGACTTGGCTTTTCTTGGTTTAGAGAGTAAAAAAGATAAGGAGGAATTATTGACATTGGATTGGACTAAGGGAAGTCTTCATTAATATTTGGTACCTTTATCTATTTAACTGAGGAAACTGGTGTAGACTCTCCAGTAAATTGACTTTGGAGAAGACATGTTACCATTTGTATACTAGTAGCTCTTTGTATTGTATATATATATTTTTAAAAGTAATGTTTTACTGTAATATATTGAAGATGTGAAGTGATGAAAGACATATTTACTAATTACTAGATAATCATTCTGCAATGTTAAATAATAATTCTGGTGTTCATGTCTCATATGAAAAGATCCCTTTTCCAGGTTTCAGATGGGTTACATTATCTAATCATTTCTATCTGATGGAATGAGAGATTATCGTATGGATCAAGTTGGCCCCAACGGTCTGTCATCTTCACATGCAACATTCTGTCAATAAATTCACACAGTGTGAACCATTTAACTAAATTTGATTTTTTTCTTTCCATTTTCTTTCTCTTTTGTATTAATGCATTCAATACATTGAATTTCACTGATAAGGTATTGTGCCCAATATCATAAATATGCAGACAACTCTGAGCTCATCTAAATAGTTTGCTGGTAAAATCAAGAATGGGATTGCATCCACCAAGCCAGCAAGATTCACTACCATCTGAGTTTGAGTTCAAACAGTGTTCTTCAGTTGTAGCTGTAACTGCATTAAATGTCTTCAATAAAATTCCTACTTCTCCCTGAAGTGACTGAAGTAAAACATAACATCTTAGTCATATATTGTATCTCACATGAAATGTAATGATCTGAACTTACAGTACGTTAAGAACCTTTGTCACAGCACAAATTGAACAGTAGGCAAGGTCTAGTGTATGTTACAGGACATTAAAATGAGCATTCAACCAAAAGAAAATCATAAATTGACTCTGCCATAAATCTTGTGCACCCTTGGTGGCTATTAAAATTCCACCAAAAATTCACATGCTAACGATGTGATTCCAATCAAGACAATTTATCAACTTTATGGGCTGATTAAAACTATATTACACCATTAAGATTAACTCTTTGGTGCTGGGAATTAAGACTTTGTGCAGCTAAACTGCAGTGGTAGCTTTCGATCAGCCAACTCCAAGAGGTTAATAGGAAACTATAAACTTTTAAAACTTCAGCCCAGCACATAAAAAGATATATTTTCAAAAAGGTGTTATCCTATTCATGGCTCAATTTGTAAACATTCATTTGGCCAGGCAGCTGAATAACGTACATCCATCCATTTTCAAACACTGTTCATGTACACAAGTTAGAGAGCTAGAAGCCTCTCATTTGCCCCTCCCCCACTTTGGATTTCAAGCCCCTTCTCTCTCAGCATACAACAGGGAGGTGTCTACTTAAGGGCAGGGGAACATGGTTCCATTAATCACAGAAAAGCATTCTGTAGGTAGAGAAAAGCATGCTCCGCACTTTTTCCACATACAGACGTGATATTCATGTGGAAACTGCCTGAATTAGTTTTTATGAATAGGGCCCTTGGTGACTAATTCTTTTCCGGGGAGGGTAAGAAGCAAATGTTATCCAGATGCATTCCTCTGGAAGTATTCCCAGTTTCTGGAAGTGAAAACTACTGTACCTGTGGTACAATACAGGGCAGTCAGTGAAATGTGATATCAGCATAAATAGTGCAACAGTGTTCCCTCCACTTCTCATCAGCACTATAAATTCTGATCTGTTTTAAAGAGCTACCAAGTAATCTGACAGCAATTGAGGCTCCTATAATCATAAGAGTACCTGTGCCTACATACACATATGTGTGTGCATTATAGTGACTACCTGATAGTCTCATCTCATCAGCTGAGTCAAGTCAGTTAAGCAGGAAATTCTGCCTACTTCTAATACCTGATTATCCTGAGAGGCAGAAAAAGAATCTCAGAAAGAGACACTTTTTGTACAGTATATGGAAATTCGCTGGCTGGGGAATCACATGAGTGATATGGAATATATGTGATCAGTACAATAATTTAGGAGCCCAACACTGCAAACACTTGCCAAAGTCAAAACAAGAGGGAAAGTGATACAGCTGAGGAAACACAGGTGAAGTGACTTGTCAAAGGTTACACAGCAGGTCCTTTCAGTGGCAGAGCTGGGAATAGAATACAGTCTCCTGACTGTAAGGGAGTTGGGCACAGATAGTCTGCCATAGCGGTCACTGCTGGGCTGGTATCCACACATCAAGGACAGTCACAAGAGAGTAGTCCATGAGTGGGTGGTGGAGGAATCGCTAGAGATGGGTTCAATATGCAGGAGTCAGGGTCAGAGTCAGGCTGGGGTCAGAGACCGGAGATCAGAGATAGTACCAGGCTGGAATCAGAAGGCAGGAGTCAAGGTCAGAGACAGGCTGGGGTCAGACACTGGAGAGCAGAAGACAAGGTGTAGTCAGGAGCCACAGCAGACCAGAAGTCTGTGTGATTACCCAGACAACTTCCAGAGACTCCAGCTGGTAGGAGCAGAAACAACCAAAGCAGGGACCTTTGGGCACACACAGAACTTCCTACAGTTTTGACTGGATTTTTGCTGCCTTGGGCTGATTGGCTGTTTGTTTCAACCCTCGCCCTCCCCAACTCCATCTTCCTGCCTCACAGTCTCTTCACCTCCACAACTGCCCCTCTTATCCTCTTCTGCCCTGTTCCCCTCACCCCCAATCCCTTTTCTTTCCATATAGCTTATCCTCTCCTAAGTAACCGCCCTCTCCGTCCCCCCCCCCAGATCATAAAACTAAAATGCCATTTGCCACTATCTCATTGTTCCCTGTGCTGGGTGTGTTATAGTCCTTCCCCAACCCTGTGTCTGTCTTGTCTATTTAGACGGTCAGCTCTTTGGGCCAGGGACCATTTATTACTCTGTATTTGTACAGTACCCAGCACATTGGGGCCTCATTCTAAGTTGGTGCTTAGGCACTCTCATAATAAACATGATTAATAATAATACTGCAACAGGGTTAGAAAAATATAATATCCATACAAATTTAAAAACTCCGAAACACTCTTGAATAGTTTTAGAGGAATTTCCAAAACAATCCATAACCTATATTGGATACATGATTTTGTGGTGAGAGATAAAGGAATTGTCGGCATTTGTTTGAGAAGAGCTGCTCATAGCAATGAGTCCTGTGTGCCATACCAGTTTCTCCCATACTTAGTATGCTAAATGTTTCAGAAAAAATTCAGTTCTTGTGATTGTTCAGTGGCACCCACTGTGTCCCTGTACATGGAGTATACACTTTAGAAAGATATTTAGAATATTTGCTATCTGAAAAAAAGATATCACTGTAAACTGTCTTTGCTTCTGCTCCGCTGTGCACACATCGGCTAGATTATGACCACGAAATGTCATGCAGAAAGTCTAATTCTTCTCTCTACCTTACAAAGAAACATTGATTGAACAAATAATGATTGGGGCATACTGGTAACAACCTTGTTCTCTGTAATCTGTTATGTAGGGGTAATTTGAGTACTTTACATTATATCAGTTTTTCTAGAGGATAATTGTTCTAATGAGTTTAACCACACAGCGGTGTATTATGTAGGTTGTGACAGCCTCCTTCTCTAACAGCACAAAGAATCAGTCTTTTGTCAGTATATACATGCTGAGGAGATGCCATACCACATTTGGAAAATCGCTCCCATGTTCATATACTGTTATTTGTATCAATGGATTTTTCCTGCGCAGAGTAAAAACTCTGAAAGGAATTTAGCATGGTATTTTAGCACACAGTACTTCGTAGTTTATTCTGTATGTTTCAAAAATAGATAAATAATATTAATGGCTATAAATGGCTGTATATATACAAAGGGTATTGGGACCTGATCCTGCAGGTGTGTCACAGGTGCATAACTTGAGTCATGAGAATAAAAATAAGCATGTGCTTAAGTGTTAGCAAGATCAGATCAATAGACACTAGGGCTGGGATCGTCAAAGGAATATAAAGGAATTAGGTGCCTAGAAGTTGGGAGCCAAACTCCCTTGGTTCCTTTTAAAGTCCCAGTCTACTTCCTACACAAATTTGCTCCCACATTTCTATTTTTCCTGCCAAAATGCAGTGTGTTTTTTCAAAAATTTCTTGCTTATTGGATTGGGGAGCAAAGCCTAAATGCTAAATGGTAACTGGACAACACCTTGAGAGATATTTTGAAATTTTTATAATACCAACTGAAAGAATATCAATACTTTGCGGTTAGTAGCTTTAAAGGGTTGTGCTGACATTTACTTCAACTGCAAAAAACTTCTACTTTATTTGAGAACTAGTGATTAGATGGCCAATCAGCTTTCCTGAAAGGGGTGATGTTACTTTCATCACTGTCCTGTGACCCACAGAAAATCAGTTATCACATATGAGTTGAAATGAAACAAGGCTTTGAAAAGCTTGGAAATGGGTCATCCCCCACTAATATTAAAAATGGATTCTCCACACCCCACATCCCCCCTTGGGTCAAAATAGCCTGAATCTGGCCTTCAGGGCATATTTCAAGGCTCTTCTCTTTTCATTGGCATTTGAAAATGGGGGAGCATGAATTGCAACTGTAAAGGTGGAATTGTTTCTAAGGGAGCAGGATTAGTAGCGGGTGATTTTGCATTGTTGTACTCAGGCTTTATTTTAAAGTTATGTCAAGGGCACCTAGGATAGGTGCATTTTTCACATTTTTATAAATCAAATTAAATAAACAAGTCTTTTCTGCTTCAGCTACAGAGTATTTTTTCCTGGTCCCTATTTCCAGGTTCTCGAATCCTTTTTCTATGTTTGAGACTCCTGGAGTTCAGACACAGATGTGAAAAAAAAAGTTCAGTTTGCCAGTAAATTAAGTAGGGTTAATTTTATGACAACAGTGTTCTTACTTACTGTTAAATCTCTTTCTTTGTCTTCCTTTATCTGTCAAAGATTTTATGCATCAGTGAAAATGGGTGTTTCTTCATTCTGTGATGCACCATTTTTGGTGATTGCTGTTTATGTTGCTTTGTCTGATCTATGGGTGAACCATACTTTAGCAGGCTCCAAATTCTTCCCCTACTTCCCAGGTGTTCCTCTTCAGTAGGATACTCTTTTTTTTTGCATCATAATACACAGTTGGAGAGATAGAAAATTGATAATTATTGAGGACTAGATTGGGACTATGCAATCTGCATTGTGATGCTACCACTGGTGCAGCCCAGGAAGGAAATTGCTGCTCCATAGATGGAGTAAACTATGACAGGTTTATATCTGGTGCAGCATATACTGGCCTGTGCATTTTGTGAACCTTCTCCCACCCACCAGTGTAGTATGAAGTTGTAGTAGGTCTGCAAAGCCTACTTCTACTCCCATGCTCCTTCCCATAATGGGACTAGCCAGCAGAAGGGATATTTTACATCAGCTTGCTCCAATCCAGTATCTGGGCCACATCCCCTTCACAGCCCCAGTACTCCTCATTCCCCTTCCCCATTTGATGATCTCCCCTGCCTCCCTCCCTGGAGCAGGCACCCAATGTGGCTCCTCCTTCTGCCAATATCAGCAGGATGGTCCTGAGTGTAACATGGTGTCTGCTGCTACCTCCTGGCCTGCCCCTGCCTCCCTACTGATTGGTCCCAACCACATGGGCTCCAGTGTGTGGAGCTGTCAATGCTCCAGGTTTGGGGGGAAGAAGGGGGTCCTTGAGGATCCTCAGAGGCCCTCACTCACTACACAGAGCCCTCTTCTATATAGAAAGGGCTCCTCCTTCTAGATTCTCATGCTCCTGGACCCCACTTGGGCTCCCCCTGCCATGCCTCCTCAGAGAGGGTCCGTAGGTTCCCCATCCACTCAGAGCTTTTCTCTGGGACTCCTCCACCAAGGATCTCATGTCATAAGCCCCAAGGAGGCAACCAGGTCCCTAGACTAACCATTTCCTGTGAAAAAAGTGCAGACTGGTAGCTGTGCTAGGAGAATAGATTCTTAAATTGGAAGAACAAGTATGGACCATACAGACAGACTGAGGAGTTCTTGAACAACCTGATTCAGGGCACATCACTACTTCAAATTCAAGGAAGAAAAGAACTGGCCACCAAAGAATCAGATAGAGAAGAAATCAGAGAGAACATAAGAACATAAGAATGGCCATACTGGGTCAGAACAAAGGTCCATCCAGCCCAGTATCCTATTTGCCAACAGTGCCCAATGCCAGGTGCTCCAGAGGGAGTGAACCTAACAGGTAATGATCAAGTGATCTCTCTCCTGCCATCCATCTCCACCCTCTGACAAACAGAGGCTAGGGACAACATTCCTTACCCATCCTGGCTAATAGCCATTAATGGACTTAACCTCCATGAATTTATCCAGTTCTCTTTTAAACCCTGTTATAGTCCTAACCTTCACAACCTCCTCAGGCAAGGAGGTCCACAGGTTGACTGTGCGCTGTGTAAAGAAGAACTTCCTTTTATTTGTTTTAAGCCCATTAATTTCATTTGGTGGCCCCTAGTTCTTATATTATGGGAACAAGTAAATAACTTCTCCTTATTCACTTTCTCCACACCACTCATGATTTTATATACCTCTATCATATCCCCCTTTGTCTCCTTTTTTCCAAGCTGAAAAGTCCTAGCCTCTTTAATCTCTCCTCATATGGGACCCGTTCCAAACCCCTAAACATTTTAGTTGCCCTTTTCTGAACCTTTTCTAGTGCCAGTATATCTTTTTTGAGATGAGGGGACCACATCTGAAAGCGGTATTCAACATGTGGGCGTACCATGGATTTATATAAGGGCAATAAGATATTCTCTGCCTTATTCTCTATCCCTTTTTTAATGATTCCTAACATCCCGTTTGCTTTCTTGACTGCCACTGCACACTGTGTGGACGTCTTCAGAGAACTATCCACGATGACTGCAAGATCTCTTTCCTGATTAGTTGTAGGTAAATTAGCCCCCATCCTATTATATGTATAGTTGGGGTTATTTTTTCCAATGTGCATTACTTTACATTTATCCACATTAAATTTCATTTGCCATTTTGTTACCCAATCACTTAGATTTGTGAGATCTCTTTGAAGTTCTTCACAGTCTGCTTTGGTCTTAACTATCTCGAGCAGTTTAGTATCGTCTGCAGACTTTGCCACCTCACTGTTTACCCCTTTCTCCAGATCATTGATGAATAAGTTGAATAGGATTGGTCCTAGGACTGACCCTTGGGGAACACCACTATTTACCCCTCTCCATTCTGAAAGTTTACCATTTATTCCTACCCTTTGTTCCCTGTCTTTTAACCAGTTCTCAATCCATGAAAGGATCTTCCCTCTTATCCCATGACAACTTAATTTACATAAGAGCCTTTGGTGAGGGACGTTGTCAAAGGCTTTCTGGAAATCTAAGTACACAATGTCCACTGGATCCCCCTTGTCCACATGTTTGTTGACCCCTTCAAAGAACGCTAATAGATTAGTAAGACATGATTTCTCTTTACAGAAACTATGTCGACTTTTGCTCAACAATTTATGTTCTTCTATGCATCTGAAAATTTTATTCTTTACTATTGTTTCAACTAATTTGCTTGCTTGGCTTGGCAGAGTCAATTTCACAAGGCTGAACATAATTATTATATCCATTGGACAAGAGAATGTAAACAGAAAATTGTAAATGATATTTTGAAATTGATTGAGGACATTTTACTAGTGGCCCCAAAAGCTACAACTGAAAAAGAAGGGCATGCTTGTTAAAAAAAAAACCCTGACTTAGAGGGGAAGTAAAGGCAGCTATAAAAATTACACATTTAGCGAGAGAGGGAGAAAAAATGGAAGAAAGGGGAAGTTGATAGCAATGAATATAAAATAGCGGCTAGGAATTGTAGAAAATGTATAAGGGAAGCAAAAGGACACACGAGAACTGTACATTCAGCAGAGTTAAGGACAATAAGAACAAGTTTTTTAAGTATCTTAGGAACAAAAATAATCCAATCAATGGTATTGGTCCATTAGATGGACTAGATGGAAATGGAAGAATTATCAATGATAATGCAGAAAAAAACAAGTATTCAATAAATATTAATATTTTGTAATTGTGAAAAAATGGATGATGTAGTCATATCAGGAGGAGGATGAAATACTTTCCATTCCAAGTGAAACTCAAAAGGATATTAAACAGCAGCTACTAAAATGAGACATTTTTAAATCAGGTCTGGATAAGTTACATCCAAGAGTTTTAAAACAGCTGGACCACTAATGTTGATTTTTAGTAACTCTTGGAGTACTGGCAAAGTTCCAAAAGACTGGAAGAAAGCTAATACTGTGCCAATATTTGAAAAGGATAAAGTGGACTACCTGCTTAATTATAGGCCTGTCAGGCTGACATTGATCCTGGGCACAATAATGGAACAGCTCATATGGGACTCAATAAAGAATTAAAGAAAGCTGATATAATTAAGGCCAATCATCGTGAGTTTGTGGAAAACAGAGCCTATCAAACTAACTTGATACTTTTTTGATGAGATTCAAGTTTTGTTGATAAAGTTAATAGTGTTTATGTGATACACTTAGACTTCCGTAAGGCATTTGACTTGATAGCACAAGACATTTTGATTGTGCTATCAAGAACACAAAATCAACACGGCACACATTAAATGGATTTAAAACTGGCTAAATGATATATCTCTAAATGTAATGGTTAATAAGGAATCATCAATAAGTGGATGTGTTTCTAGTGGGGTCCCTCAAGGATTGGTTTTTGGCTCTATGCTATTTAACATTTTTATCAATAACATGGGAGAAAACAAAGTCATCACTGATAAAGTTTGCAGATGACATAAAGATTGAAGGAGTGGTAAATAATGAAGAGGACAGGTCATAGAAACAGAGTGATCTGGATTGGTTGGTAAATTGGGCAGAAGCAAACAATATGTATTTTAATACAGCCAAATGTAAAGTTATACATATAGGGATAAAGAATTTAGGCCATACATATAGGATGAGGGACTTTATCCTGGGAAGCAGTGACTCTGAAAAAGAGTTGGGGGTCATGGTGGATAACCAGCTGAAGAGGATCTCACGGTATGCTGCTATTGCCAAAAGCATTAATGTGATCCTTGGCAGTATAAACAGGCAAATCTCAAATAGGAGTAAGGATATTATATTACCTTTGTATTTGCCAGTGGTATGACCATGACTGTAATATTGTGTCTTGTTCTGGCATTCACAATTCAAGAAGGATGTTGATAATCTGGAGTGAGTTCAGAGAAGAGCCAAGAGCCAAGAACAATTGAAGGGTAAGAAAATGTTCCTTATAGAGAAAGATTTCAGGAGGTCAACCTATTTAGCTGAAGAAAAGTTAAGGAGTGACTTGATCATAGTTTATAAATAAGGCTACGATTTAGTGTCGGAAATCATAGAATCTGTGACTTCCAGCGACCTCCATGACTTCAGCCTGCAGTGGTCGGGAGCTGCAGAGTCCCCCACCGCCTGCAGGGGAAGGGAGCTGTCCGGTACCCCCATCACCTCTGGTGGCCTCCGGAGCGCCAAGCTGCTGAAGGCGGTCCCCAGAGCTGTGGGTGGTGGGGGAACCCCTCAGCTCCAAGCCGCCATGGGTGGTGGGGACCCTCAGAGCTACCAGTGGTGGGGGTACCCCTGAGCTCCCAGCCACCGTGGGTGGTGGGGTCCCTGGAGCTGCCAGTGGTGGGGGAACCCCGAGCTCCCAGCTGACACGGGCCCCCAGAGCTGTGGGCGGCAGGAGTACCCCACAGCTCCCAGACCCACAGCCCCTGCACAGCCGCTTGCTTCAGGCAGTGTGCGGACCCGCAGATCCCCATTTTGTCACAGATATTTTTAGTAAAAGTCACGGACAGGCCCTTGCTTCTGTGAATTTTTTGTTTTTGCCTGTGATCTATCTGTGACTTTTACTAAAAATATCTGTGACAAAATCTTAGCCTTATTAATAAGTACATACATGAGAAACAAAAATTTGATAATGGGGCCTTCAATCTAGAAGAGAAAAGTATAACACAATCCAATGACTGAAAGTTGAAGCTAGACAAATTCAGACTGGAAATAGGGCATACATTTTTAACCATCAGAGTAATTAACTATTGGAACTAATTACCAAGGGGCTTGGTGGAGTCTCCATCACTGACAATTTTTAAAGTGATATTGAATGTTTTTTGAAAAGATATGCTCCAGCAATTATTTTGTGGATATTCTATGGCCTGTGTTATACAGGAGGCCGAACTAGATGATCAGAATGGTCCCCTTTGCACTTTTAATTTATGAATCTATGAATTAAGCATTGGAACAACTTAGTAAAGGTTGTGGTGAATTCTGTCTCTCTGGCAATTATTAAATAAAGATTGAATATGTTTGTAAAAGATATGCTTTCGTTCAAACCATAAATAATTCAAGGAATTCCTATGTCCTGTGTTACACAGAAGTTCATACTAGATGATCACAATGGTCCTTTCTGGCCTTATAATCTATGAATCTAAGAGAAACACCCTCACCAAAAGTCATAATGGAATGTCCTATGAGTTGTTCCACTGTGCAACTTGACATCTCTTTCCCAAAAAGATGTGACAAAGTAATTCAGTCAGTTGAATGAACTGTACAGATGAGCACGCCTAGGTGCTGCATAATTTAATAAATAGTACTAATCACTTCCATTTCCGTGTTGATATTAAAGAGTCTGTTCATGCAAAAAAAAAAGTATTATGCAGCTGTTCTGTGCTTTCCTTTAGAATTTTTATGTGGGAGGCGTAGGCTGCATAATAAAAAATATTCCTATATTATGTGTTCATCTGTATGTGGGAGGGTTTGAGCAAACATTCAGAAAAAAGGGCTTGAAGGAACACCTCCTTTGACTCATAGAACAGCAGAGCAGATCATCATTTTAGGATGATTCTACAATCTTATCCGAATGGCCGATGCCTCAATTTTCTTTTTATGAAATGGAAGAAAGTTGGCTCCTGGAGGTCCTTGCCACGGGCTCACAACTCTCTTCTGAGAACACACTGTTCTGTTGCCTATCAATACAAATTTTTGAGGTGGCGCTCCAATGGTAAACTAAATGGACTGAGTTCTCATGATTTCAGAGACATCTATGCAACTGAGGTAAGGATTTGGGCACAGCATTTGATGTAGAAGTTTCCTTTTTGAAATCATTGCTTACCATTCCTGTGATCCTGTTCTATTCAATGTAAGGGTATGGCCACTGTTTCTCACTCCTAAATTCAGAGGCAATCGCTACCCTTCCTGGTGTGGGCATGCAGCCCTCAACATCGATTAAATTTGTCAATGAATGAGGCAAGAAATACTTTCTAACTATAAGGGTAGTTAAATTTTGGACTATGCTTCCAAGAGAGGTTGTGAAATCCCCATTGCTAGACGTTTTTAAAAAAACAGGGATGTCAGGGATGGCCTAGGTTTACGTGATCTTGCCTCAGCTCAGGAGCTGGACTTGATAATTTCCAGGCCTACATTTCCATTATTCTAAGATGAAAGATCAGTTGGTATCAGAATGAGATTATTATTTAGAATAAAAGATGTACAGTCACATCCCATTTTCACAAACAGGGATATGAACCAAACCATGTATGCTTCATTCTAATCAAACTAAAGTGTCCTGATGGATATACAGCCCTCGGCCTCCCAATCAACTGTACCAGAATCCCTCAATCTCAGTAGTCTTTTCTGAAGTCTATCAGGCCTCTCTCCCTCAGAGTCTGACTAGTCACACACTTAAAATGTCTTATTTGCCTTAATCTCATCAGGCATCTTCCCCGAATTCTCATCTTCCTAATTTGTATTAGGCAACATCTGTAAGACTGTATAGAAAGGAAGGTGACTATCTACACTAATATGATCACCATTTCTACAAAATTGTGACAAATCTTGTACAAAGGATGCCTTGTAAGGTATCATTGGAAAAGTTATAATTTGCTGTGGATTAATATCGTGTTATAATGTGTGTATCAACATTGTGTATGAAGTTATGAAACTTTGCTATGTGTTTGTAACTCAAACTTGTTGTGAGTCTGGGAAACACCCATAGATTAGCCCTTCATGAATAAAAAAAATGAGCCGTGAATGTGAGCCTCTGTATATCATTTCTGGAGACACCCTAAACAGCACGTAGCACACAAAAGGTGCAAGCAAAATGTATATGAAGCACTTGCGGCAAAGCACGTGCATCATGAAGCTGCTTAACGCCAAAACATGACCAGGGTCAAGATATAAAAAACGAGAACAAAAGGGACCACTTACCTCTTTCCTATCACATCTCTGGACTGATGAACTCTGACAAGAAAATTTGAAACAAAGAACTGAGGTCCCCAGAACAATTCTGGGAAATCAGAAGGACTTATGAAAAACTACCATATATAACATCCCTGCTAGCATTTGGATTTACCAGCTTTAAGTCACCTGTAATGTAATTTACCTGCTTTAAACCTCTGAATAACTTTCATTTCTTTTCTTAGCTAATAAACTTTAGTTAGTTACTGAAATATTTGGCTGGCAGTGTTGTCCTTAATGAGATCCTGAGCATCTGGGGTGAATAACTGATCCTTTAGGATTGGATGAGATTACTGGTTCTGTGGATGAAGGGAAAGCAGTGGATGTATTGTATCTTGACTTTAGCAAAGCTTTTGACATGGTCTCCCACAGTATTCTTGTCAGCAAGTTAAGGAAGTATGGGCTGGATGAATGCACTATAAGGTGGGTAGAAAGTTGGCTAGATTGTCAGGCTCAACGTGTAGTGATCAATGGCTCCATGTCTAGTTGGCAGCCGGTGTCAAGTGGAGTGCCCCAGGGGTCGGTCCTGGGGCCGGTTTTGTTCAATATCTTCAGAAATGATCTGGAGGATGGTGTGGATTGCACTCTCAGCAAATTTGCGGATGATACTAAACTGGGAGGAGTGGTAGATACGCTGGAGGGCAGGGATAGGATACAGAGGGACCTAGACAAATTGGAGGATTGGGCCAAAAGAAATCTGATGAGGTTCAATAAGGATAAGTGCAGGGTCCTGCACTTAGGACGGAAGAACCCAATGCACAGCTACAGACTAGGGACCGAATGGCTAGGCAGCAGTTCTGCAGAAAAGGACCTAGGGGTGACAGTGGATGAGAAACTGGATATGAGCCAGCAGTGTGCCCTTGTTGCCAAGAAGGCCAATGGCATTTTGGGATGTATAAGTAGGGGCATAGCGAGCAGATCGAGGGACGTGATCGTCCCCCTCTATTCGACATTGGTGAGGCCTCATCTGGAGTACTGTGTCCAGTTTTGGGCCCCACACTACAAGAAGGATGTGGATAAATTGGAGAGAGTCCAGCGAAGGGCAACAAAAATGATTAGGGGTCTGGAACACATGAGTTATGAGGAGAGGCTCAGGGAACTGGGATTGTTTAGTCTGCAGAAGAGAAGAATGAGGGGGGATTTGATAGCTGCTTTCAACTACCTGAGAGGTAGTTCCAGAGAGGATGGTTCTAGATTATTCTCAGTGGTGGAAGAGGATAGGACAAGGAGTAATGGTCTCAAGTTGCAGTGGGGGAGGTTCAGGTTGGATATTAGGAAAAACTTTTTCACTAGGAGGGTGGTGAAACACTGGAATGCGTTGCCTAGGGAGGTGGTGGAATCTCCTTCCTTAGAAGTTTTTAAGGTCAGGCTTGACAAAGCCCTGGCTGGGATGATTTAATTGGGTATGGGTCCTGCTTTTGATCAGGGGGTTGGACTAGATGACCTCCTGAGGTCCCTTCCAACCCTGATATTCTATGATTCTATGATGAACCTAATGTGTGGTGATTTTTGGTTTTAATAACCTTTCACCAGAGAAGTCCAGTTTGTCTGGGTGATAATACAGGCTGGAGTGCCTAAGGGGACCGCCAGTGGCTTCCTGGTGAGCTAGTAGGGCACATTTGTTGCTGGCTTGGTTAAATCTAATTTGTGTAAGCAGGGTCTGAATGAGTTCTCCCGTGACAGCTAGCTGGGAGGGGGAGAGACTTCAGGAGCAAACTGTATTTACATGACAGGTTTCAGAGTAGCAGCCGTGTTAGTCTGTATTCGCAAAAAGAAAAGGAGTACTTGTGGCACCTTAGAGACTAACCAATTTATTTGAGCAGAAGCTTTCGTGAGCTACAGCTCACTTCATCGGATGCATAAACATGAACACACCTACTCTGCTTAGATATCCAGCAGTTGGAGAGCGGTGTTGCTCAAAGTGATCAACTCTGGCTGGTGTTAGGTTACAAATCACTTTAGTACTGAATGCAGGGGTAGTGAAATGTTATCAATGTTGTTGTCTTTATTGTATGAATAAAGGGGAGCAGAACTGTGCTTAACCTGTCCCAAATGAGGGGGGTTACCCTCAGCTGAAAGGACCTGGTTAAGCCAGGGGCTCGAATGCCAGCCCCCTGTGAAAGTAAGAGGGATGGGGACAGGTATTCCAGCCAGCAGGAGTGGACTCTCTCTAAGGTTCCCTGGTCTGGTTTAACCTGTTCCTCCCCACTATTCAAAGATAGAGCTAAACAGGCTCCATTAGGAGCCTTTTGTTATTTTAAGTGCTCAAAAGAGTTGACAATCACTTGTGGTGGGACAGCGTTTCTGTCCAGCCTAAGAGCTGAAAATCACTAAGAGTTGGGTGGAACCTCAAGAGACTGACCTGCAGAGGTCACAGCAGAGAGGCAGGTGGCAGCAAAAGGTGAGCGGTTAGCTAGTGGGAGTGGCCGGTGGGAGGCAGCGAGCAGTTGGCCAGTGGGAGGTGGCAAGGAACTGTGGCTGGCGAAGTGGCCAGCAGAGAGCAACAGCGGCTGGCAAGGTGGCTAGCCAGAGCAAATGCTCAGATGGCAGAGAAAGCCACGTGTCTTTTTCTCCAGGTGGGAGGTGAACTCACACAGTTGCACCTCTGAACCTTGGGTCCTCACTGACCAAGGACAAGCACTGTGGATATGGTCAGGGAGCAAAGGGGGCACAGTAAAGGAACTTTTGGTTGTAGAACTCAAGAATATGAGGCAGAAGACTCTGCTCCACGAACTCTGGGGTGGGTGTCCTGCTCACAGTTTTATGTTTATGAATCCTGCTTCTGGCATTTTCCCTAATTACTTTGTCGGGAGACTTCCCTCCTTTTATTAAAAGTTTCTTTTCTACACTCAGACTCTGTGCTTGCGAGTGGGAAGTATTGCCTCTCAGAGGCACCCAGGGTGGTGTGTAATTTTCCAAGGTTACTGGATGGGGGCTCGAGCCAGTTCTGTGTTGTATTGTTGAAAAGGAATCCCTAGCTATTGAATCCAGCACTGGTTGCTGCCGACTCCACCTGGAAGAAGGGTTACACATAGATTATACCATCAGTTTGGGAGTGTCTGTCCAGTTTTGGCAGTTTGACCTGAGATTGGCTTTCTCAGATGTGACCCATTCCAAAGACCAGTAACACCATCCACAAAGCACAATGAGAACCTAGTTGAGTGATGATCCTGGGAGAGTCAGGAATGCATAGGAAATGTCCACCAAACCTTATTTGTCTGTTACTGATATTGGTTTAGCTCCTGTGCAGTGCTCTAAAAATATCCATCAAAGTATCATATAAATAACAAGAGGGCAGGTAGGAATCAGAATAAACATTTTAAAGCACTCTCAACATAAGAACATAAGAATGGCCCAACTGGGTCAGACCAAAGGTCCATACATCCCAGTATCCTGTCTTCCGACAGTGGCCAGTGCCAGGTACCCCAGCGGGAATGAACAGAACAGGTAATCATCAAGTGATCCATCCCCTGTCACTCATTCCCAGCTTCTGGCAAACAGAGGCTAGGAACACCATTCCTGCCCATCCTGGCTAATAGCAATTGATGGACCTATCCTCCATGAATTTATCTAGTTCTTTTTTTAACCCTGTTATGGTCGTGGCCTTCACAACATCCTCTGGCAAGGAGTTCCAAAGGTTGACTGTGCATTGTGTGAAGAAATACTTCCTTTTATTTGTTTTAAACCTGCAGCCTATTAATGTCATTTGGTGAGCCCTAGTTCTTGTGTTATGCAAAGTAGTAAAGAACACTTCCTTATCTACTTTCTCTACACAAGTTATGATTTTATATACCTCAATCTTATCTCCCCTTAGTCATCTCTTTTCCAAGCTGAGAGTCTCAGTCTGTCATAAATATAAAGGGAAGGGTAAACCCCTTTGAAATCCCTCCTGGCCAGGGGAAAGCTCCTCTCACCTGTAAAGGGTTAAGAAGCTAAAGGTAACCTCGCTGGCACCTGACCAAAATGACCAATGAGGAGACAAGATACTTTCAAAAGCTGGGAGGAGGGAGAGAAACAAAGGGTCTGTGGGTCTGTCTATATGCTGGTCTTTGTCGGGGATAGACCAGGAATGGAGTCTTAGAACTTTTAGTAAGTAATCTAGCTAGGTATGTGTTAGATTATGATTTCTTTAAATGGCTGAGAAAAGAATTGTGCTGAATAGAATAACTATTTCTGTCTGTGTATCTTTTTGGTAACTTAAGGTTTTGCCTAGAGGGGTTCTCTATGTTTTTGAATCTAATTACCCTGTAAGATATCTACCATCCTGATTTTACAGGGGGGATTTCTTCATTTCTATTTACTTCTATTTTTATTAAAAGTCTTCTTGTAAGAAACTGAATGCTTTTTCATTGTTCTCAGATCCAAGGGTTTGGGTCTGTGGTCACCTATGCAAATTGGTGAGGCTTTTTATCCAACATTTCCCAGGAAAGGGGGGATGCAAGTGTTGGGAGGATTGTTCATTGTTCTTAAGATCCAAGGGTCTGGGTCTGTAGTCACCTAGGCAAATTGGTGAGGCTTTTTACCAAACCTTGTCCAGGAAGTGGGGTGCAAGGTTTTGGGAAGTATTTTGGGGGGAAGGACGCGTCCAAACAGCTCTTCCCCAGTAACCACTATTAGTTTGGTGGTGGTAGCGGCCAGTCCAAGGACAACGGGGGGAATATTTTGTACCTTGGGGAAGTTTTGACCTAAGCTGGTAAAGATAAGCTTAGGAGGTTTTTCATGCAGGTCCCCACATCTGTACCCTAGAGTTCAGAGTGGGGGAGGAACCTTGACACAGTCTTATTAATCTCTCCTCATACAGAAGCTTACCCCTAATCATTTTTGTTGCCCTTTTCTGTACCTTTTCCAATTCCAATATATCTTTTTTGAGATCGGGTGACCACATCTGCACACAGTGTTTAAGATGTGGGCATACCATGGATTTATATAGAGGCAACATGATATTTTCTGTCTTATTATCTATCCCTTTCTTAATTATTCCCAGCATTCTATCCACAATAACACCAAGATCTCTTTCTTCAGTGGTAACAACTCATTTAGACCCCATCATTTTATATGTATAGTTGGGATTATGCTTTCCAATGTGCATTACTTTGCATTTATCAACATTAAATTTCATCTGCCATTTTGTTCCCCAGTCACCCAGTTTTGAGAGATCCTTTTGTAGCTCTTTGCAGTCTGCCTGGGTCTTAACTATCTTTAGTTAATTATCTCAACTTTAGTTACCTATCTCAAAATTCTGATTAACCAGTATTTATACTACATATACACAATGCATTTATTGTGCTATTTTCAATTTTCTCATCATCAGGAAAAGTGTGTCAAATTATCTATTTGGGGTAGAGAAATAGCTGAAATGTTAAATATATTATAAACAAGATTTTCAAAAATGAGTGCCCATAGTTAGGCTCATAAATAGGATTTTCAAAAACAATGATCAGCTCCCACTGAAGTTAGGGGAGAAAATGGGCCAAATCCATTCCTGATATCTGCAAGCATAACTCCATTGAAAGTAAGAGAGTTCCTTCCCACTTACCACAGGGCTGAATTTAGCCTGCTGTTCTTATTTTATATATATACGTGGTGGTTAGAATTTGTCAGAAATTTTCCACCAAAATGTTTTTTTAATGAAAAATTCAGTTGACATTTTCTTCATGAAAGTTTTGATCTTGCCAAAATATTTCAGTTTTTCGATTGGGCAAATCTAAAAAATATTTAACTTTGGATCAGGTTAATCTGAATCTAGACCTTTCTGTTTATAAAACTGAAACACAATATTTTGTATGAGGTCGGTTTGACATTGCTCTGTGTCTGTCTGAGCTGCCACAATGCCTTAGGGGAGTTACAGTTTGGGCGTATTGTGCCTGCTACATTCTCCTCTACAAGCTGAGCTCCTTGGCTGGACTTCCCTGATGTACCACAGTCTCCCTCTGGCTGAACTGCCATGGTACATCATGGGAATCCCATGACCAACGTCAACAAACAATGAAACATTTTAATTTGGAAATGTAATGTTTACTTTCAATCAAAAGTGGCAAAATAACAAAAAAAGTCAAAACAAACAATGTTAACATTTCCAAATTGAAATTTTTCCTTGTCCTACAAAAATTTTGATATTTCAACTTTTTCTCCTAGTTCAGGACAAAAACAAATTTTGAAATATAGGAATTTCCTGCAGGATGGAAATTCTGATTTTTAACCAGCTGTATTGGCAGTGTTCTTTCAAAATGAACTGAGTCAATGTCTCAGCGAGAGTCACCTTCCAGATGTGACAGAAACCAAAGCCTTGCAAGTAGTGTTCATTAAAGATCTCATAGCACTTTCAAAAGGCTCTGGTGTTAATCCTGGAACCTGGCCAAATCTCTGGTTGGATAATTACCTTCTATTTACCTAAAATTATTTCTATTGTTTTCACTGAATGAGATATTCTTCACTTCCACTTTTATAAACTATTGTAACCTGAAATAAAGTGTAACACTCCAGAAAAATGGAGGAACCCAGCTATCATTAATACACAGGAAGAAGATACCACCAGATATCACCTGGATTTACCTACTACAGTGAACAAATGCATCTAAATAAGAGTTGCATACCAGCAAATTCAACAATACAGAGCAAACAAGAAACATACAAGAACATTTCTTTTTCCCCTGCTTCCAGTCTTATCTCTTGAAACAAGTGCCAAAAACATTCTCTAATGTCCCTTAAAAGTCCAGTCCAGGTTGTCCATACAGTATTAACATTCAAAGGTGCAAATGTAAAGGAACTACCACCAGGAGAAAACACACTTATATTAAGTTTAAAAAGTGAACAAGTCCCTTCCTCCAACTTATCTCTTGCTTATATCTACGCTATGAAATTAGGTTGATTTTATAGAAATAGTTTTTTTAGAAATCATTTTTATATAGTCAATTGTGTGTGTCCCCACACAAAATGCTCTCAGTGCATTAAGTGCATTAACTCGGCAGAGTGCTTCCACAATACCAAGGCTAGTGTCGACTTCCGGAGTGTTGCACTGTGGGTAGCTATCCCCCAGTTCCCTGCCCATTGGAATTCTGGGTTGAGATCCCAATGCCTGATGGGGCAAAAAACATTGTCATGGGTGGTTCTGGGTACATGTCGTCAGGCCCTCCCTCCCTTCCTCCGTGAAAGCAACGGCAGACAATCATTTCGCGCCTTTTTTCCTAAGTTACCTGTGCAGATGCCATACCATGGCAAGTATGGAGCCCGCTCAGCTCACTGTCACCGTATGTCTCCTGGGTGCTGGCAGATGCAATACTGCATTGCTACACAGCAGCAGCAACCCATTGCCTTGTAGGAGCAGACGGTGCAATAAGCCTGAAAACCATCATCATTGTGTCCGAGGTGCTCCTGGCCGCCTCGGTAAGGTCAGTCAGGAGCGCCTGGGCAGACAAGGGCACAGGGACTAAATTAGGAGTGACTCAACTAGGTCATTCTCTTTAGTCCTGCAGGCAGTCCTATTGTACCATCTTATGGTGAGCAGGCAAGAGATGAGGATGGCTAGCAGTCCTACTGCACCATCTTCTGCCGAGCAGCCAGGAGATGTGGATTGAATGTGCAGTCCTACATTACCATATGCTGCCAGCAAAAGATGTAAAAGATAGATGGAGTGGATCAAAACAAGAAATAGACCAGATTTGTTTTGTATTCATTTGCTCCCCCCTCCCACACTCCCTCCGTGAAATCAACGGCCAACAATCGTTTTGGTGAGGTCTGTCAGGAGCACCTTGAAAACTTTAATGGAGATTCAGTCCTGCCTGAAATACCAGAGGGAGGGATAGCTTAGTGGGTTGAGCATTGGCCTGCTAAACCCAAGGTTTTGAGTTCAATCCTTGAGGTGGCCATTCTGTGTGACAGTTGTTTTTGTTTCTCCTTGATGTAAAGCCACCCCCTTTGTTGATTTTAATTCCCTGTAAGCCAACCCTGTAAGCCATGTCGTCAGGCGCCCCTCCCTCTGTCAGAGCAATGGCAGACAATCATTTCGCACCTTTTTTCTGTGCAGACACCATACCATGGCAAGCATGGAGCCCACTCAGATCACTTTGGCAATTTGGAGCACATTAAACACCATTCGCATTATCCAGCAATATATGCAGCACCAGAACCTGGCAAAGCAAAACCGGGTGAGTAGGCGATGTCAGCGCGGTGATGAGGGTGTTGAGGACATGGAGACAGACTTCTCTCAAAGCATGGGACCTGGCAATGCGGGCATCATGGTGCTAATGGGGCAGGTTCATGCGGTGGAATGCCGATTCTGGGCCCGGGAAACAAGCACAGACTGGTGGGACTGCATAGTGTTGCAGGTCTGGGACGATTCCCAGTGGCTGTGAAATTTTCGCATGCAAAAGGACACTTTCATGGAACTTTGTGACTTGCTTTCCCCTGCCCTGAAGCGCATGAATACCAACATGAGAGCAGCCCTCACAGTTGAGAAGTGAGTGGCAATAGCCCCGTGGAAGCTTGCAATGCCAGACAGCTACCGGTCAGTCAGGAATCAATTTGGAGTGGGCAAATCTACTGTGGGGGCTGCTGTGATGCAAGTAGCCAACACAATCAAATATCTGCTGATATCAAGGGTAGTGACTCTGGGAAATGTGCAGGTCATAGTGGATGGCTTTGCTGCAATGGGATTCCCTAACTGTGGTGGGGCCATAGACGGAACCCATATCCCTATCTTGGCACCGGAGCACCAAGGCAGCGAGTACATAAACCGAAAGGGGTACTTTTCAATAGTGCTGCAAGCACTGGTGGATCACAAGGGATGTTTCACCAACATCAGTGTGGGATGGCCAGGAAAGGTACATGACGCTCACATCTTCAGGAACTCTGGTCTGTTTCAAAAGCTGCAGGAAGGGACTTTATTCCCAGACCAGAAAATAACCGCTGGGGATGTTGAAATGCCTATAGTTATCCCTGGGGACCCAGCCTACCCCTTAATGCCATGGCTCATGAAGCCATACACAGGCAGCCTGGACAGTAGTCAGGAGCTGTTCAACTACAGGCTGAGCAAGTGCAGAATGGTGGTAGAATGTGCATTTGGACATTTAAAAGCATGTTGGCGCAGTTTACTGACTTGGTTAGACCTCAGCAAAACCAATATTCCCACTGTTATTACTGCTTGCTGTGTGCTCCACAATATCTGTGAGAGTAAGGGGGAGACGTTTATGGTGAGGTGGGAGGTTGATGCAAATCGCCTGGCCACTGGTTACGCACTGCCAGACACCAGAGCAGTTAGAAGAGCACAGGAGGGCACGGTGCACACCAGAGAAGCTTTGAAAACCAGTTTCATGACTGGCCAGGCTATGGTATGAAAGTTCTGTTTGTTTCTCCTTGATAAAACCCCCCGCCCCTTGTTTCACTCTGCTTCCCTGTAAGCTAACCACCCTCCCCTCCTCCCTTCGATCACCGCTTGCAGAGGCAATAAAGTCATTGTTGCTTCACATTCATGTATTCTTTATTAATTCATCACACAAATAGAGGGATAACTGCCAAGGTAGCCAGGAGGGGTGGTGGAGGAGAGAAGGACAAGGCCACACAGCACTTTAAAACTTTAAAACTTACTGAATGCCAGGTTTCTGGCAATCCTCTGGGGTGGAGTGGCTGGGTGGCCAGAGGCCCCCCCACCGCGTTCTTGGGTGTCTGGGTGAGGAGGCTATGAAACTTGGGGAGGAGGGAGGTTGGTTACACAGGGGCTGTAGTGGCGTCACCATAAACCTCTCCCCCTTACTCTCACAGATATTGTGGAGCGCACAGCAAGAAGTAATAACAGTGGCTATATTGGTTTCGCTGAGGTCTAACCGAGTCAGTAAACTGTGCCAGTGCGCTTTTAAACGTCCAAATGCTCCAGCTGCCTTTCCTGCCGCTCAGCCATATGCTGGAGCCTATTAGTTTGATTCTCCAGCAGCCTCAGCATTGAATCCTGCCTCTTCTCATCATGCTGCCACTACCTTTCAGCTTCAGCCCTCTCTTCAGCCCGCCGCTTACTCTCTTCAGCCCGCCACTTACTCTCTTCAGCCTGCCACCTCTCCTCCCGGTCATTTTGTGCTTTCCTGCACTCTGACATTGTCTGCCTCCATGCATTCATCTGTGCTCTGTCAGTGTGGGAAGACAGCATGAGCTCAGAGAACATTTCATCGCGAGTGCATTTTTTTCGCCTTTTAATCTTCACTAGCCTCTGGGAAGGAGAAGATCCTTGATCCTTGAAACACATGCAGCTGGTGGAGAAAAAAAGAAAAGGGAAAGTGGTATTTAAAAAGACACATTTTATAGAACAACGAGTACACTCTTTCACGGTAAACCTTGCTGTTAACATTACATACATAGCACATGTGCTTTCGTTCCAAGGTTGCATTTTGCCTCCCCCTACACGTGGCTAGCCCCTCCCCCCGAACATTTCTGTTCAGCCACAGGCAAACTGCCCAGCAGGAACGGGCACCTCTGAATGTCCCCTTAAGAAAAGCACCTTATTTCAACCAGGTGACCATGAATGATATCACTCTCCTGAGGATAACACAGGGAGATAAAGAACGGATGTTGTTTGAATGCCAGCAAACATACACTGCAATGCTTTGTTCTACAATGATTCCCGAGTACGTGCTACTGGCCTGGAGTGGTAAAGTGTCCTACCATGGTGGACGGAATAAGGCTGCCCTCTTCAGAAACCTTTTGCAAAGGCTTTGGGAGTACATCCAGGAGAGTCGCGAATGCCAGGGCAAATTAATCATTAAACATGCTTGCTTTTAAACCATGTATACTATTTTAAAAGGTACGCTCATCAGAGGACCCTTCTCCACCTGGCGGGTTCAGGAGGCAGCCTTGGGTGGGTTCAGGAGGTACTGGCTCCAGGTCCAGGGTGAGAAACAGTTCCTGGCTGTCGGGAAAACCGGTTTCTCTGCTTGCTTGCTGTGAGCTATCTACAACTTCATCATCATCATCATCTTCCTCGTCCCCAAAACCTGCTTCCATGTTGCCTCCATCTCCATTGAAGGAGTCAAACAACACGGCTGGGGTAGTGGTGGCTGAACCCCCTAAAATGGCATGCAGCTCATCATAGGAGCGGCATGTTTTGGGCTCTGACCTGGAGCGGCTGTTTGCCTCTCTGGTTTTCTGGTAGGCTTGCCTCAGCTCCTTAAGTTTCACGCGGCACTGCTTCGGGTCCCTGTTATGGCCTCTGTCCTTCATGCCCTGGGAGATCTTGACAAATGTTTTGGCATTTCAAAAACTGGAACGGAGTTCTGATAGCACGGATTCCTCTCCCCATACAGCAATCAGATCCCGTACCTCCCGTTCGGTCCATGCTGGAGCTCTTTTGCAATTCTGGGACTCCATCATGGTCACCTCTGCTGATGACCTGTAGCTTGCCACACTGGCCAAATAGGAAATTGAAATTGAAAAGTTCGCGGGCCTTTTCCTGTCTACCTGGCCAGTGCATCTGAGTTGAGAGTGCTGTCCAGAGCAATCACAATGGAGCACTCTGGGGTAGCTCCCGGAGGTCAATACCATCTAATTGTGTCCACAGTACCCCAAATTCAACCTGGCAAGGCCGATTTCAGTGCTAATCTCCTTGTCGGGGGTGGAGTAAGGAAATTGATTTTAAGAGCCCTTTAAGTCGAATAAAGGGCTTCGTCGTGTGGATGGGTGCATGGTTAAATCGATTTAACGCTGCTAAATTCTACCTCAACTCCTAGCATAGACCAGGGCTTAGATTGTGTGCCCTTTGAGGCAGGGACCATCTTTTTGTAATGTGTTTATACAGCACCTAGCAGAATGGGGTCCTTGTCCATAACTGGAGCTCCTAGGTGTTGCCACAATATTAAAATGTTAATGTTAATGATAATAATAATTAATAATATAATATACTATAATTTCCTCAAATTCACGCCATTAGATTCACCATTCATTAGCAACCTAGAATTTTACACCTAGAACCCACCAGTTGTTCAATTGGCTCACCTAGAAGTTCTGACTCTGATTCCAAAAACCTACTGGAATGTAAGGCAGACATTTTCAAACTTCAGTTCCTAAAGCAGGGTCTTAAATCTGTTTTTAGATACGTAAATGAGATGGCTATAAATGGGGTTACAGGCCAACTTTAGGCATCCTGTTTTGAAAATTCTGGTCCAAATATGTACTATCTACTGGGTTCCTTTCTTCTCAAACCATCCCAGTCCCTCTCTCTGATATCAATAATGTTTTAAGTATGTCACTGACTCAATTAGAGAGTTGAAATGCTGTCAGTGTTTGTACATTCCCCTAATCAATAGCTTTGATACATATGCCTATTCATCTTTCTAGCATACTCTAACTAGGCAGTTTAATTATTGTAGTTTAATTTATATCTCTGGTGTTGATAATTTATATATTTGTCTATGTAAGTATTATAATCACAGTTAAATAACACTGTGGGTATTGCAGACATTAATAGAAATTGAAAAATTATTACCTGTACTGAAGAGTATAGCCCCAATACTGTCACATTATCAATACATTTGGTACGTTTACAATTATTTTCTATTTATCTTTCCTGGAGGTAATCAAAGAAGGAGACACTTTAAATAAAACTAGTCTCCACAGAGGATTGATTATAGAAAATGTAATTTCCCTTTCTATCCAAAGATCTATTTTCCCATATAACTAAAAATTTGCACAGTTGACTGTACTGAAAGCACAATTATCTTACTCTTCTCCATATAGAAAGGTTTAATCAATGATGTACAGCTGAATCCCAAAGTCCTTACTTCAGGAAAAGTTTGCCCATGCAAGGACTGGGTAAAAATGTGTCTTTGGACCACAGGATTTTGTGCCTAGTTTCATTTACAAAATATTTGGACAAAGAATGTGTCTAAATGTAAAATGATCCCTCATGTTACCTATATACTATAACAATATAATGTATTTGTACTAATCTTGAACACAATATATTCTCAAAAAGAAAAGGAGTACTTGTGGCACCTTAGAGACTAACCAATTTATTTGAGCATGAGCTTTCGTGAGCTACAGCTCACTTCATCAGATGCATACCGTGGAAACTGCAGCAGACTTTATATATACACAGAGAATATGAAACAATACCTCCTCCCACCCCACTGTCCTGCTGGTAATAGCTTATCTAAAGTGAGTATCAGGTTAGGCCATTTCCAGCACAAATCCAGGTTTTCTCACCCTCCACCCCCACACACAAATTCACTCTCCTGCTGGTGATAGCCCATCCAAAGTGACAACTCTTTACACAATGTGCATGATAATCAAGTTAGGCCATTTCCTGCACAAATCCAGGTTCTCTCACTCCCTCACCCCCCTCCAAAAACCCACCCCCATACACACACAAACTCACTCTCCTGCTGGTAATAGCTCATCCAAACTGACAGGAGAATGAGTTTGTGTGTGTATGGGGGTGGGTTTTTGGAGGGGGGTGAGGGAGTGAGAGAACCTGGATTTGTGCAGGAAATGGCCTAACTTGATTATCATGCACATTGTGTAAAGAGTTGTCACTTTGGATGGGCTATCACCAGCAGGAGAGTGAATTTGTGTGTGGGGGTGGAGGGTGAGAAAACCTGGATTTGTGCTGGAAATGGCCTAACCTGATGATTACTTTAGATAAGCTATTACCAGCAGGACAGTGGGGTGGGAGGAGGTATTGTTTCATATTCTCTGTGTATATATAAAGTCTGCTGCAGTTTCCACGGTATGCATCTGATGAAGTGAGCTGTAGCTCACGAAAGCTCATGCTCAAATAAATTGGTTAGTCTCTAAGGTGCCACAAGTACTCCTTTTCTTTTTGCGAATACAGACTAACACGGCTGTTACTCTGAAACCTGTCAATATATTCTCAGTTATCCATTGCAGGCCTATTGTAATTAGTGTGGTTGGCCTGTGGGGACTGAGCAAAATGTGATCCATTGTATTACTTTATTTATTGTTTACTATTTCAGAGGGGTAGATTTGACATTTCCATGTCCAACAGGCAGTTTTCCTTCTACTAAGAGGAGGAAGATTGGAAGAAACTTCAAGAAATCATCACCAAGTGCACTCCGTAGGCTGAGCAGTAGGGGATGCTCCAGGAGCGATGCTGCCAGCATCCTACTCCCCTCTCTGCTTCATATTCCACAGACAAAATGTTTTCAAGTCCAAGATGCATCTGGACCCTAATAGCCCAGGGATGAAACTCCTCACAAATGGCAGACTGGAGCACTGTTGCCCTGCTACTGGGCTGGCATATCTTATTTGCTTTTTTTTGCAGATGGTGTAACGAACAGCCCGTCCCTACCTGCCCTTGACTGACCCATATACATTTTTCCCCTCTACTTTTTAGATTTAAGCATTTCTTGGGTCACTGAACACTCTAGCAATTTACTAATATTATGGTCATATTCTGATATTCATTGTCGACTGTGCTTGAGGCATAACTTCTCCTCACGCTCTAAAACAGTTACAATGACAGGTTCCTACACACAGAAGTTTCTCTGCCAAAATCTCGTAGATGGTAGCTAAGACTGTTAAAAAAGGGGAGGGATAAGCCAGCTCATGTGATGATATAGCCTCTCTTTGTCAAACGTACTTGGTTTCAGTTATAACTCAATATGAAAAGACAGATTCCTAAGGAAACTTTCCACATTTTAGTGCCATTCATAAATATTTTAACTTGCTTTTACTTAATGCACAAATGAAAAAAAACCATAAAGAGGATTTGACCTTAAACCCTTAATTGGCAAAGACTAGTTTAAATCCTCTGCAATAGCCGACTAATGCAGTACCATTATGAATCATAAGGAATCTTAGCATGATGCATTCCCATTGTCACTGAACTAGTTAAAGCCAGTGAGGCATGACTAAATTGTTGTGACATTTTCCCAGCCCTACTATTACCTGTCAGATGGGAAAAAATCAAGGCGTCAGGACAAGCTTCTATATTGATGTGCTTGCTGTTGATATTAATTGATGTAAATGGATAAGCTTGTCCATCAACAGTAACAAGCACATCTGCTCATTGTAAAAAAAAAATCTTCTTAACCTTCTGTTCCTTTCAGATCCTTTGATTTGAAAAATACTCAGTTCTATATTCAGCAAATATGATGACTACTGTTTGTTTTTATACTTTTTTTAATTTGCTGACAAAGTGAAATGTGAACTATTCTGTTTTTTCATGTTTTTGTTCACCATGGATTGAGTTACATAAAGTAGGGCATGAACAAATTACAAAAGCCAGTACAAGCAAGGTCCCTAATAGTCTTATATAACTGAAAACAGTCTGTATCTGCTTTAATCCATCATCTTCTTTACTACTCTTAAAAAACAGCTCTTTTCCCCCCTCCCTCATTTTTTAAGCACCAAGAAGTTTTCCGTGGTATAAAAACAGAGAGACTTTTTGGTGGAATGTACCACAAGCCCTTCAGTGAGGAATCCCTTTATTTCATGCACGGGTCTACTAATTCCAGAAGTACATTACAAGTTGTGATAAAAGCAGAGCTCTTCTAAAGCTCCTTTTCTCTGTGTACAGTGTTTGTGACAACATGACATGCTCATGGAGAGACACACATCTTCCCAAATGTCATGCTATGCACTGTGATTATTTTTCCCCTGCCTAATAAAAGAGGAATAACAACAATTAAAAGTATAGTATAAATAACCTTGCTGAATGCCATGTATTTTGTTCAGTTGGGATTTGAGTTTAATTAGGAATGTGATGTCTTATAGCAGAAATAAGTATGCACTGAGCATCCTGTTTGTTGTTTTGAAATTATATTAATGAAGACAACTGTTGCTGCAGACTATATTTAGCATTTCTGTTGATGGAACCAGAGGCTAATTCAGAAATGTCTCCATGTTTGTGAAATATTTACTTTAAAATAAAACCAAACATCCTGAAGTGAAAGCAAATGGAAATGCAATCAAGGCAAACAGAAGTAATTTCAACATGTTACATAAGAAAATTGAGATATCTTGGAGAGAAATAAACTTAGATATTTTAAGCACCTAAATGGATCCATCATGGTAAAAGCCTTCTACATAATTTCTTATCTATTATCTAACCTAACTGTTCTTCAAAGTTTGACTAAACTGAAAGCAGTATGGACGACTGAAACAGCCATGAAAACTGATGAAGGGTTCTGAGACACCAAATTAAACCTTGATGCATGTTCTGTTTCTAAAAACTACTCAAGAAGGGTTTCCCAATTCCACAAAGGCTGTGCCTGGAGATCCAGACTGTTACTTCTGTAAATAGTTTAAACAAAGAAAGGCTGTTATTCTCTTGTGGAGTTATTTTTGTTCTGTACTTTGCACCTCCACTACTTATGTAAACTATTCCCACACCATTTCCTGACAAACAAAATTTTGCTCTGAAAGCTGAAAATACTAGTCAGTTGCACCCTATTTTTTGTATTTATACCAAAGAGAAAAGCCAGCATTATACGACTCATTGTAGGCCAAATTGCGTTCCACTAGACTGTCTAACATATAGAACTGATATGAGAAAGTGAAAAGAAGCATATTTTTAATTGTCTCAGACCTATTCAAAATAGCCAGGAAATTGTTAATTAATACAAACCCACCAAGATACTAGACGTAATACTTAACTTTTGTTGACTCGTTCGGCGCTGAGAAAATGTTGTAAAAGCTGTCGGCAATAGATTTTACTGTGATCTCTCTCTCTGAAAAGTTCTATTGGGCTCTATATGAGCATTTACTTGAAGGGCCAAATTCTTTGCTGGTGTAAATGAATGAAACTGTGTTGAAGTCAATGGAGCTGTAGCAATTCACAACAGCAGAGAATGTGGTCCAAAGCCTTTCTATTACAGGATTCTCATTTTCTCCTACTGTACTGTTACATGTCTAACAATGATGGAGTATTGGGGGAATCACTATAAAGACCCCAGCTGTACTCCTACTGATGAACCATGATCCTTGGAATGACATATTTTATATATATATATATATATATATTATTTTTTAAAAAGGGACCAGATTTAACAATGTTTGAAAAAACCTCTCTTGGGAAAATACTTTTCCAATTGTGCTTATTTCATTTATTGTTTTTTACACAAATGCTTACACTCTTACGAGCTTCATATTGCCCTCAATCCCAACATAGAAATCCTATTAATATCAATGGCAACTCGATGCATACATTGGGGCAATATATAGCCATAAATGTTTAAAATGTACTAGGTAAGTCAAAAACACTTCGGCTGGTTACTGGTTCCAAAATGGGAACTAAATTTAGTGCAAGTTTGAAAATAGCAGAAATCAGACATGATTAAAAGAAAATAGTAATTAAAAATCCTATACATGAAATTATGTTAAAGGGCTAAAGAGGATTAAATTAAAATAAAATAAGAAATACGGATAGGGTATCACCAAGTTTAAGCTTAGTAATGACTTTTATCACTGCTGATCTCAATCATATTTCAACTGGAAACTTAAACATGAATAGTACTATGCCTCTTATGAATCCTCTCTGTTATCTTCTGAATTCATCCTAATCCTAAGTCATATGCTCTTAAAATAAAATATATTACAATAAACATACACAATAAAATAAATGGGGAAAAAGCTAAAGAGGCTTATTTAGTTAATAGGAATGAAAAAACTACTTGGATTTACAAATGGCGATACTGTATATTAATACGGGCTAAGGAAATATGGTTCATTCATAGCTGGCACAATGTAACCAGCACATTAATGGGCCATATTATTCTCTCAGCTACAATGGTGCAAAGCCATTGGCACCACTGTTTCCAAATAAAGTGTCCCAGAAGTGGCATTTTTCAGTGACAAGCAGGAATGCAGTTTATTCCTTTCTCGATAGCAAAGTATATCTCACTGAAGTTTAGCCTATCCAGCTCCTCAACTCTCAACTCTCCCTCTGAGTTATGGAGAAGGACATGGATCATGGAAAACATGAAAGTGAATCCTCAGTCACTCAGTCTTGTTGAACAACCCAAGTGAAAGAAGTGGGATAGAAAGATCTGATTCTTAAAGTATACCTTCTGAGGAGGACTTTGTGTAAGGAAACATTGGCAAGACAACCATAAAATTTAGCAAACCATATTAATAAGTCATGCATAAGAATGGCCACACTGGGTCAGACCAATGGTTCATCTAGCCCAGTATCCTCTTGCTAACAGTGGCCAGTGCCAGAGGCTTCAGAGGGAATGAACGGAACAGTGCAATTTATTGAGTGATCCATCCCTGTCATGCAGTCCCAGCTTCTAGCAGTCAGACGTTTAGGGAAAACCCAGAGCAACAAATTTCACAAATTGATTGTGCGTTGTATGAAGAAGTACTTCCTTATGTTTGTTTTAATCCTGCTCCCTATTAATTTCATTGGGTGACCCTAGTTTGGGTGTTATAGGAAGGGGTAAATAACACTTCCCTATTCACTTTTCCCACACCATTCATGATTTTATAAATCTTTATCATACTTCCCCTTAGTTGTCTCTTTTCCAAGATGAAAAGTCTCAGTCTTTTTAATCTGTCCTCAAATGGAAGCTGTTCCATAGTCCAAATAATTTTTGTTGCATTTCTCTGTACTTTTTCCAATTCTAATCTATCTTTTTTAAGATAGGGCAATCAGAACTGCACACAGTGTTAAAGTTGTTGGGCATACCATGGATTTATATAGTGGCATTATGATATTTTCTGTCTTATTATCTATCCCTTTCCTAATGCGTCCAAATGTTCGGTTAGCTTTTTTGACTGCCACTACACCCTGAGTGGATGTTTTCAGAGAACTATCCACAATGACCCCAAGTTCTCTTTCTTGAATGGTAACAGCTAATTTAGACTCCATCCTATTGTATTTATAGTTAGAATGATGTTTTCCAATGTGAATTACTTTGCATCTATCAACATTGGATTTCATCTGCTATTTTCTTGCCCATTTTGGGGAGATCACTTTGTAACTCTTCACAGTCAGGTTTGGATTTAACTATCCTGAGTAATTTTGTATCGTCTGCAAACTTTGCCACCTCACTGTTTACCCTTTCTTCAGACTATTTATGAATATGTTGAACAGCACTGGTCCCAGTACAGTTCATTGGAGGACACTGCTATTTACTTCTTTCCACTGTGAGAGGGGGGGATCTTGTCAAAGGCTTTCTGAAAGTCCAAGTACACTTTATCGACTGGATCACCCATGTCCATATGTTTGTTGACCCCCCTCAAACAATTGTAATAGATTGGTGAGGCATGATTTCCTTTTACAAAAGCCATGTTGATTCTTCACCAACATATTGTGTTCATCTATATGTCTACTAATTCTGTTCTTTGCTATAGTTTCAACCAATTTGCAGACAAATCACAGAAAATATGTAACTCTCTAACCTGTAAGAGGTGCTGAAAGTGTTGATGCTAAAGAAGCCAGCAGTCTAACAATTGTTACCTTGATCCTATAACTAGATGTTAGACCATTGCCTACACATTTAAATATGTTAAAGGACAATGAGTAGACACCTAGAGATCTACATTCTGAAATGATGCTTACAGAGGAACAATTGGTTTCACTGGGAAAGGGCTTGGTGACCAAGAGGCTAAGAATGAGAAGGAGGCTTGTCCATTAGCGCTGTTCCTGAATCCTGTCTGATTTTTGTGTTTTCTTCCCTGTTGTTTATTAATTTCCAAGTACTTAGCAGCACTTCTGAAATTGAAAAACATTGTTACAGAGTATAGAAAAGTGAAGCCAGAAAACTTCTACACAGTGGGGATAAAGTGAGAGTGGCAAACATCAAAGAATTAAATCTTGACCAAGAAAATCGAATACATGGGGAATCATCCATCTGCCCCTGTTTGAAATAAGATCATTTCAAACTTATATGTGAATTGATGCTGCCCTTTAATGTGCCACTAAACAATTCATAAAGTTCATGGCTAGAGTTGACCTTTGTTACTGTACTTCTTCTTGGCAGTTCTTCTAAGAAAAGGCTACATATGAAGCTATACATAGAAGAGCAGATCTTTATTTGAAGTAAGTTGAGGATTATCATGATCAGAACACCACAAATGTACTCACTATGAGTCAAAGAATGAATTTCATATTGATCATTGGAGGCTAGGTGTAATGGAGAGAGGCTCCTCTCTTGCCTTTGTCCCAGAAACTGCATGGGCTCCAGTGATTGTCCCTTCACTGTACCCATTTATTTTATGTTCTCTCCACCATTTCCAAAATAAACCCCATGCAACAGTCTATTTATAGCAACACCATGCTCTTTGGCCCTCTCCCCAGGACCTCAGGGGAACAGAGGTCTCCCTCCCTTGAAGCTTCCATGTAACTGGGCTAAACTAGCCCTAAACCCCTCTCTCTGCCCTTGGGACTTCCTTTACACCTCTTTATCAGCTTTGGGCTGATGGGGTAGATGACTCCTTATCCCATTCTTCCAGCCAGCCCTATTATTTAATTATGCCCATCAGCTTTCCCAAGGGGAACTAATTAACATCTGAGTGATCAGAGTGCAGGCTCCCCTGTTCACCCCCTGTACTCGTCACACTAGGATATCTTTCAGACTTCCAGTTCTGGTATAACCAGATTCTGCGTACTAATCTTTTTACACTTGCTGATCAATGATTTCTTGCATAATAACTGTGGTATGAACATGTGTTAGGGTTGGCATATAACATTGGTACATATTTATCAATTTTGCGAACCCCAGGAAATTCAGGGCCAATTTCAGAAGAAACTTTAGCTATACCAGTGGGTTCCAAGTTATTAGAACTCTATAATGTTCAGCTACTATGGCGGTGAGGGCCATAGGGGTATCTAAAGAGATGATTAAAGAAGCTTCTAAAACATTAGCATCTGCCTATGCATATTGTTGAGCACGGTATTAGAGAAGGGGGTGTTAACCTCACTTTCACTAACTGAAATACTTTATGCTAATTTAATGAATAAATATCACCTATTTCAATGATTCATATGATGTAGATATTTGCCAGGAGCTGCCACTTATCCAGCTTAGTATCTGCAACTCTGACTGGGAAAAACTGAAAGTGAGTTTGAAACCAAAGGAGACAGCTATACACCCCAGAGTGATACAAAACCTAGCTTCTAATGTGCCATTCCACTCCAGAAAGAATGAGCTGTTTCAAAGGCACAAACGGGGTATATAATATATCAGTCACATTGTTTGATCCATTTGTCAAGGGCACTGAACTTATACATCATGCAGACAAGGATCACTAAAGGAATATTCTCTTAAATGAAGCGCTGGAGACCATGGCATCATTTGCATTTCTAGACACCACTTTTCACATCCCTTCTTTCCTTGAGTTTCCACATCAGCTACATCTCATGAAACAAAACATTTTCTTGGAAAATGATGGGATTGAAAAATTAAATAATAACAGACTTGCTGACATCTCTAGGATCACCAGCAGAATCAGTGAAAATAGTTAAATGTGAACTATTTCTGAAAGCTAACAAGCATGTGGGTAGCTTGGCCCTTTTCCTAGCTCTTCTGTGGGAGGCAGGATTTCTGTATCAGTCAAGGAATATTTCTGTTCTAACATACGTACAGGGCAAGCTCTTCACTGTAGGAAGAACTGAAGTCAGCGGTGGCCATTAGGTATGTATAAAAATCTTACTTGACAAAACTATGAAGAGTGCAGGGTATGCATGATACTCAGTTGTTTTGCTGCACACTGTTTAGTGCACTCCAGTGTTAAAGGGGTCATTTTTTCAAAAGATGGATCCGGAAACCTTCCAGATTACATTTCTGCTCCTGTAATTTACCCTCTGAAGAACAGTACTGACCAAAGCATCAATGAGGACAGCTACATTTAAATTCAGTAGGTCAGCTGCTCTCTTTCTAACCTCTCCTCATCAAAATATTGGCCACTGGATGTGTATCTAGTACAGTATGTAGAAGGTGACACATTTGTGCCAGGTAGTCACAGCTATATATGCACCACTGATACTCAAATCATAGAGAAAAGTGCAATCTACTCTGACTGATTCAAGGTGGGTTAAGAATTGGATTCATTGGAAAGATAGTCACTGCACAGCACAGTTAAACAGAACCTTATCTTTTTCTTCTTCTCATTAATTTGATTTTATCTCATGTTTTTCTTCTTTTATCTTTCATTGGTAGTGAAGGAGCAGTGTAGCAGTGATACTGATAATGATAACATTGAATGAGGCAAAATATATTTCAAGCCTATGTATTCTGAGGGTGATTCCAAAAACTCAACCTTGTCTTGTTTGCATACCAGGCAGGTCAAACAACATAGGTCAACCAGACACTTACGGCAACACCCTGACTCATATTGACTAACACCTTCCTCCACATGCTGTCCCCATTAAAGTGAATGGAGTAAGGGATTACTTGATGAGAGTAAGAGTATCAGAATCCAACTCTAAATAATACTTTGTTCTCATTAAAGTGCCTCTATCAAAGGATCTGAAAGTACCTTACAACCCATCATTAGTTTAGGCCTGGTCTATTCCCAGTTTTTGTATCACTATAAATATGTTGCTTAGGACTTTGATTTTGTACTGATATAGTTTTTTTACCAGCACAATCTCTAGGGTGGATACAGTTATATCAGTATACATGTGCTCATACCAGTATGCTTATTCCCCTTCCCATACAAGAATAAGCTATACCAGTATAAGTAATTTTGTAACTGTGCCAACACTAGGGGGGTTGTACTGTTTAAATATACTTGTATACTTTTGTGTGAAGACAAGACCTTCATCTGACAAAACCCTTCTGAGGCAAGTCATAGTCATAGATGTTATGTTGCATGGTATACACATATAGAAGTTAGATAAAACCATCAAGTACTCTTGCTGAAAGGATGCAGCATAATACAACTTCATTTCTTAGAATTCAGAACGTGTAAATAGAAACAGACAAAGCAGGCTGCTCCCTAAAACAGAGAGGAACAACTTACCCACCTTACTATAGGCCGACAAATTTCCTGCTGGTAGATTCAGCTCACACACGCTTCCCTACAGAGACCCCTAGCCCACAAGCAGGACCAGGAAACACCCCCCCACTCTCAAAGGGATGACCTGCAATTCCAACACAGTCCTCAATACAGCACAATAGAATCATAAACTATAAGGCCAGATAGGACCACCAGATAATGTAGTCTGATCTCCTACGTATCACAGGCCACTAAACAAAACTCAACCACCTCCACACCAAACCCAACAACCAGAATTAGACCAAAGTATTACAGCGCTTAGGATACTAACCTATTTAAGTATTTGTAACAGATGGCAATTTCCTGCAATATCCTGAATAAACTTTACTGATTTAAGTTAAAGCTTACTGAATTAGTCTTAACACCTTTGAGCTTCTGTGATTGGGCATACAAATCCCACACTGGGCCCTCGGGAGTTAAAGGACAATACTGCATCCAGATAGCTCTGTCCTACAGGTCTGCAGATCAAGCTTAAAAGAGAGCAACTCAGCCCAGAAGGGGGAGGAAGGCAGCCCTACGCTGAGGGCTCTCGCAAAAGGGTGCTGAAGAAGCTGCCTTGTGAGGAAGATGACTACTTGCTGAGGCTGGTTGGGGCTGAAGGATTAGTTGTTGTTTTTTTTCTTTTGCTATTTTATATTGGACATGGAGATATTGGGGGAGAGAGATGGTAGGAAGTGACCCAGGAAGTCACTTACGGGGACATTCCACTAGGGCTCTGGGTTGGAGCCCTGAGGAGTAGGAGGGCCCGGGTTCCCCTGCCAACTGCCCTTGTTGAAGGAGGGGCAAAAGCCCAATTTCCACCCCAGCCCCCGCTAGTAAGGGAAGGGTAAGGATGCTGAAAACCCCAAAGTGAAGATACACCACATACAAGGGTTAAAACTGGACTGAAGGTCCTTCCTGCTGGGAGTTGTGAGACTGAAAACTGGATGCACTAAGGCCATCTTTTGTGAGGACTCTGTTACAGGTCCATTGTATTGAAAATGCAATTGTTCATGTGTTATTGTAGGATTGTATGTACCTTTTCTAGGGAATTGACTTATGTAAATGTCAAGAACTTCAAAGAACTCTTTGGGACACTATGTGTGAAGTGAGTTTTCTAGGATATATTTGGGAGGCCTCTTGAAGATATGCCCTAGGGAGAAAAGACTATTGTCTACTGATTATTTACTCCTGGAAATTCCAGATCAAAGATCCCTGACCTGTACAAAGGGTGGACTAAACTTTTCATGAGCGGGGATAGTTCTTAGCTGAGGTGGTTATGAACTTGTGACCATACAAGAGACCCTTTTGTGGGGTTTTGAAGGACTGCTCCTGCCAGCACCCGGGTTTGAGCTTGGTGATGTCTGGTAAGCTTATTAACATGTGTGTAGATTCTTTTATTAGTTTTAATATGTGTTCTCTGTAGTGCTTTTACCCAAAGAATAAATAAGCTTGCATAGAAAGAGCTGTGTGGTGGCTTAACTGTGGGCAGTAACACACTGTTACCAATCTCTGAAGAGAAAGCAAGCAGGTCTGTTCTTTGGTGGGAATAACACAGTGTAGGCAGGTAGTTCAGCTTGGGAATACCCTGGTTAGGAAGGAGGGAGACATGAGTTTCCACCCAAAAAATGCAACTGGCTAGGGAGCTGGAGGCCTGAGCATGGGTGGCCTCACTGAACCACTGTGGAGAAGTAGAGGGGCAGTGGCCTTGAACTGTGACCATATTATCACCTCCATTTAACCAGTAGCAGAGTTTGATTGAGTTCCTTGATTTTGCTTTATTACTCTTTTGGGGTGAAACACAGCTTTTTGTAAAATGTCAATTATTTGGCACATAGTGAAAGTTAGCAGCACAAATGGTGACATTTTGCACTGGAATTTCCGCAACCCTCTCTCTCCTCTACACCAAGGGTATGTCTACACTGGTGTTTTTACCTCCAGATAATTGGTTGCCAATTAATTTAAACCAGGGGTTCTCAACTTTGTTTTTCTGAGCCCCTTTCCCCCACCCCCACTATAAAAACTCCACAGCCCACCTGTGCTACAACAAGGGTTTTTCTCCATATAAAAGCCAGGGCTGACATTAAGGGTTAGGAAGTAGGGCAGTTGCCCAGGGCCCCACACCACGGGGGGAACTGTGAAGCTAAGTTGCTCAGGCTTCAGCTTCAGCCCCAGGTGTTGGGGCTCGGGGCCCCAGGCTGTGAGTCTAATGCCAGCCATGCTTGGCAGACCCCCTGAAACATGCTCACAGCCCCCACAAGGGGTCCCAGACCCCTGGTTGAGAACCACTGATTTAAGAGACTTATTTGTAAAGGTTAGTCTTGACACTCTTCACTCATTTGTTCTCTGCATGAATGTTTGTGGTTTACTCTTGGGATCAGCCTAGGGTAAACTACAGATATCTGTAGTCTGGAACTAACTGGCCCATATTAGTTTTTACAAATGTGATAACTACCTCAAATTAATGGCAATCAACTAAGTATTAGGTTAAAAAAATCTCTAGTGACAACAAGGACCGACTTGATGAACTATGTGAGGTGCAGGTTCAGAGAAAATATAAAATAATATGATGTAAAATACTCTCCAGGCGATCTCAAGCCTCCTAGGAATGTGTTCCTTAACTATCACGTCCCGTTTCGTTTTTTTGGAGATGCCAAATTTTATGGTGGACTACCCTGTTGACTCCCCACTGTTAGTGGCCTGCCCTGGGCAGAATTGTAATCTGATGCACTTCAATTCCTAGCAGCCATTGAATACCCAGTTTGTGTGGAGCATTTGCCAACTTTCTTAAACTATTTTGTGTGTGTCAGTGTGTGCATTTCGTTCACATAGTTGTATAGTGAGACAAGGTATACAGTTCACGAGTGTAGACCTGGCTTTTATATTAGCAAAAAAAACCAAAAGAAGTTGAAAATTGCTCTATTTTTCTTCCAGTTTCTTCCGTTACTCAAGGTGGGCTTTTTTGTTTGTATGTTTTTTTGTATTTGTTTGTTTTTAACATATTTCTAATCAGGAAGATACCTATTTGACTCTGAAAAAGCTTTTAGCAGCCTAGCCTGCAAAGTTAACCTGCAATTATTGAACTATTTCTAACTAGTTCTACACATATGATTAGCACATTTAAAAGAAGGGAATATCAAGGGGGAACAAAATCAAGAAAGCGCTCTCCTTACCCATATTTATTTGAATGGGTGCTTTGATTTGAGTGCAAATATTTTAAGGGTCAATCTGCAAATTTTGTTATGCAAATAATTTATCTGCACATGGCTAGGCGATGGTCTTCATTGTGCCACATTAATTACTACTTCCTTTATGGTACAACTGCAACATATCTATTTCATATTTAAGTACCACTTACATAGCAAAATGGGCCAAATATTGCAGGTTTACGAAAGTCTCGGCACTTTGCTTTAGGATCCACCTAATGCCACTGTTTTTATGTGATCTTCACCAATTCTTTATTATTTTTATGGCTACACCCAGCAAGCAGGCAGTACGCACTTTTTCCCATGTAGTACCATGAGCATATCTTAACCCTGACCTAAATGCAGTATATCGGAATAACGGTGGGTATTTTTAAGATTGTAAGAAACTGCTCCCTGAAAGTGGCTGTCACAGCATGTTGTTTTGCCATATGTACAGGCACACAGGTATTTGGAGCACCCCAAGGTATCTGTAAGTAATTGGCATTATGAGTCCAACCCATCTCTAGCTGAGAATTAATTATCTATACAGTTTTGGTGAACAAACTAATTGTCTTACTGGAAAATGTTATCTTTAGTTTATTCAATGAGGTGGAAATAAAAAAGAGACATAACAGTTTGGTTCCCAAAGTAACTAAGGTTTTTGGTTTAGAGGGAAAAGGCAAACGAGTTAAGATATATCTTACTGAGCTATATCATAGATGGCTTAAGACCCCCTCACCTAATCCACATCTGTCAGAAGAATCTATGCATTCAGTGAGTAGTTTATAGTGAGATGGGTGCAGTAGTGAATAAAGAGGACAGTAACAAGAGTCTGACCCTTGAAAGGTTTTTGACAGCTTATGGCCGATTGCTGACAGTTTTTAGAATAGCCTTATCAGCCTCTACTTATCTTATCAGAATGAAAAGTGCTCTTTGAAAATTAAAGTTTCTGAAAAGGGATATTCTGTATTTTGAGTTTTTGATAGTTATCAGCAAAATGCCCATTCTCAAAAATCAGATCATAAAAGCTACTTATAATTTAAAATACCTTTTTATTCTTGGTGTATAATAGGGACGCTCAGATTCCAGTGTTATATAAGTGTAGTGTTGTTGATATTATTGAAACTTATATAAAATCAGAATCAAGTATTTATTTAACACAAGGAGTATTGTACATGCAAAGAAAAACAAAAACATCTTTTTTTAACCTCCTTTGTTTGTTCCTTTGTTAATATCTTGCTCTGCTAGGTTTACAAATCCTAAATAAATAGAAATTAGTGCTCCTTACTTTGCAGTCCATTTGCTTTAGATGTTTGCCTTGAGGGACATTTGTGTATTCTACTAATGGCTGCAGCAGAGTGCTGTCTCATTTTCATTCTGGCAAAAAAAGGCCGTTTCCATGGTTACAGTTTCATTTGCTAGAGAGAAACTGATGGCTGTTAGTGATCCCATCATAAGCAACTTCTGTCAGATTTCTTATCAAGTAGACATATTTTGACAAAGTGAAAGATAACACCATAATAAGAGAACTAAGTTGCTACTCTATGTAATGAACCATTTAGCATTAAATGAAATGTGAAACCACATTTTTAGGACTGAAGGTGGAGAGAAAAAATAATAGTTATAATTTACAAAAATAAAAATATTCAATACTGGAATAATGATAGGCTTTCTGTTGCCAAGGTAAATCTAGTAACTTAGCATTGATTTATATTTTAGGGTCACATACAAACCTTCAACCATCATGTATTTCACAGAAAGCTTGCATGGAGTTATAATGACTTGTAGGTTTTTCTGTGTTAGCCCATTTAGCTTGGTTTGGCCCAAGGCTAAGCTGGGAGCTAAATGCACGTATGTTAGGTCAAAAAAACAAGATAAAAGACCTAATACAGCTTTTTGCCCCCAACAAATTATATATTATCCTTGTTAAAAAGAAATGTTCCAGTCTTAGTACAGAAGAATAGGACTGATTGAGCTCATTGTTCTTGTGTGCAGTGGGTTAATTCCAGACGCTAGTCCACATGGAAGGACTTGCCCCAAAATATCATATTAGGGATAAAGCTGAGGCATTTACCTGTGTCCTGAGTAATTTGCAGTCTGAATTCACCTATGGTTTTCAAAGGACAGAGGAGGTAACATAGTTCTTAATGTGTTGGGACTGGCAGGGTCCTGAATTGGAGCATTGTAGAATGTTTCACCTGATCTCCAGTGTTATTGGGTTCACATTCTACTTACTCCAGGAAAGTTTAAAACAAAGAAGAAAGAAAGGAGAGGGATAAAATTCAGTGAAAAAGTAGGGTGAAAACTGGAGCATCATGAAAAACAAATACAGAGAGACTGTGCAGGAGTGAAGTGATAGGGGAAGGAACAAAAAAAAGTATGTAAAAATAAATATAGCATATATACTCTACATAGGATGCCATTAGAACTAGCCTAATTTTTGTAGGATGTACTAGTCCTGATGCATAGTGGAGGTTGTTTGTTCTTTAGATTAAAATGTATATATTTTAAAATTAATATCCCTCAAATATCATGGACATGGTTCTCCATTGCCCTCATCCTTGTGTAGCCAGTTACAACTGCAGAGTATAAAATGCAACAAAACCCATACGGTAGGGCCCCAGTCTCATTTACATAAAAGCCCCTTTATGCAGTTCTGCCTGTGTATTGGGGACTTAAAGTTTGTGTAACTGTAGTTTAAATCTGCTTTAGGATTTTTTTTTACTTCCAGAGTGGTGTAAAGGGTCCTTTGCATAATCGAGAGTCAACCTATAGATATTTGTTATTCACTTTGTGCTGAAGTAGAAGACTATGATAGGTGCAGGATGATGAAGAATCAGGGCTATGGGTTTAGATTAATCTATGAATTTGAATTAGTTTTGCAAATTCTGCAATTCCAAGAATGTATTTGTGAGATTCAAGACCACTTGATCTGGTAAGGTTTGCCTTTCATTATATATTACAAACATTGTATTGTCAATTGGAGGCTCTTCAGGGAAGGCTTTGGCTACCCTGATTTGTGTCAGACTTTACCAGGAAGTTTCCTGAGTTCACCTTTACCTGTGAGTTTTGTCTTCATCCTTTCCAATATCAACCATATCTACTATGACTATCTACAAAGTCAAATCTCAGACCTGTGCACTGAGAACCATTGAATGTCACTTGGTTCAAATCAGAATATGACAAAGGTAGTTAATGTCTCTGGTTTTGAGCCTGCATCAAGGTCTGCCAATGCAGACCTCTGTGCCAGTGTAGATTCCCAGTAGGATTTCACCTGGGTGTAGGGGTCCTTGCTAGTAGATCCTGATGAAAGATAGGGGTTCAAATTGTCAAATGAAATCTTATTACCACAGTGGTCTTTCAGAGTAAGATCCTGATCCTTAATTCCTTGCACACACAAAGCTCCCACTCAAATGAAAGAATCTAGGATTGGCCCCTCTGTAATCACTTTTACAGATAAACCTGAACCTCTTAAACATAAAGGATGCAATCTTCAAAAGCATTCAGTGTTGGCCTACATTTGGTCCCACTGAAGTAAACAGTAAAACTCTCACTGATTTCAATGGGAGAAGAGTTAGGCCAATGCTGACTGATTTTAAAAATTCTACCCCATATGGTTTCCAAAGCGTTAGCACTGCATGAGAGGCACTGAAGTAATCTGTACCTTTCAAATGGGATTTCTAACACATATATAACAACATCAGTGACACAGAGATTGTTTGGGTAGCACGCGATTGAATTCTAAGAGTAGTAATACTATGTTTGTAGAGCTGTGGGAACTTTAATTTGTGTTTGCATTGCACCTGTGCTTTGACATGGCCTAGAAATACACACACACACACACACACACACACACGCAAGTTAGCACAACTAATAAAGAAAGGAATCCCCTAAACACACACACACACACTGATAGTAAGACCACAACATTTTGGAAGTTCTTATTTCCTTTAACTTCTCTTAGTTGCAGAGTTCAGATAATCTTTGTGCAGATACCATAGTGAGGAACACAGCGTAGACAGCACCTGTCCTTATCTTATCCCATTACCTGAAAGGCTGATATTTCACTTGATCCATACAACAGTACAAATAGCTCTATTTCAGAAAGAGTGGCCCTGATTACTATAATATATTACTCCAAAAATGGGAGCTTAACATTAGCTTTCTAGGGTGGGATTTTCAAATGACTCTGTGATTCTGGAGCACAAGTCCCACTGAAGGTCAGTTCTTACTTAGGTGCCTAAATAAGTGGGCTGATTGCAAACAGTGCTGATTTCCCAACAGCTCCCTTGAAGTTCATGGGAAGTACTGAGTGCTCAGCACTTTTGAAAAACCAGAGCTTTTATACAGGTGCCCTAGCTGCTGCACTCCCAGTGACTTTCAGTGGGAGCTGGGAACCTAATTACCTTTAGCCTCTTTGAAAATTCCAGTCCAAAAACCTCACTTGCGGTACCCATTTTATAAAATCTTGACTTCCTTTTATATATTCTTTCAATGCACCCGAGATACCATTCCATTTCCTGGTGTGAAAGCTGTGCTCTGAACAAACTTACAACAATTGAAACTAACAGACTCATATTATTATCCAATATAACAAACAATAGACTACTGTTCATTCTATCCTACCTAGATAAATAACTAACCACCTTCTTACCCCTGCTCCTAACAGGAAATAGGAAAGCTCTCCTCTCAAGCTGCCCCCTGCACAAATATGTAGCAGAAAAGATGGGCACTGCAGTGTAACCTGAATGTTAATAGTTCCTGCCTCTGGCAGATGAAAGGGAGAAGCAAATTCCAGAGCTGAGAGGCCTCCATAGAGTGGCTCCCTCATATGTTAGCAAGTACGCTCCAGCTTGAGTGCTTTCGTTGATCATTGATTACCACTATGGCAGAGTATGGCACAGGGAGAAGTGTGAGATCTCTCAAGTAATCAGGTCTCAGTCTATTTTGGACTTTAGAGGTTAAAATTAACACCTTGAAATCCACTCGAAAAGTCACAGGGACCCTGTACAGCTCCCAGAGAACTGATGTAATATGCCCCCAGAGTGATGTGCCAACTCAGTAAATGGGCTGTCACATTCTGCACCAGCTTCAGTTTCTGAGTGATTTGAGGACATACCATATGTGACTGAGGTGACAAAGGCATGGATAAGTGTAGCAAAATCCATGTTGAAAAGAACTGTTTATAACACAGCTGGGTGGGAAATGGCTTTCCTGGTTTATGAGAACTTTGGAGATATCCAATTTTTTAACCATATCATATGGGGACAAAAAAAATCATAATCTTTGAAATTTTAGCAAACCGATCAGCCAGAAAAAAAAATTAAGGATTGGGTCAAATGAAACATTTTGTTTTGATAATTTTGTAACGTTCCATTTTGATTGTGATCTTTTACATTACCTGACTTTTTTAGTACCAATAAAAATTTCAATACAAAGTTATTTTGAAGCAAAAAAAGAAAACTTCCTTGTGACAATTTAGAAACATTTTTTCCAAAAATCTTTCAAATCAGGAGATTCATCTAAGTCAACCCTTTCCTACAAACAGTTTTGGTTTTGACAAAATGGCATTTTCCAACTAAAAAAATTTCACCAGAAAACTCCCAGCCGGTTCCAGTTTATACTAAAACTCCCACCCAGCCTCTTCATATTTTCGCTCTATATAATCACTTCACTCACTTCTGGAGTGAAATGCAACTACTGTACTTTGCAGTGACAAGAAGTGGGTAAATTACATAGTTATTTAATTACTCAGGGTACATGGACAGATCATTAGTTAATGTTTGCTCAGCGACTTGAAAACATTGCAAAGTGCTATATAAATGCTAAACATTAATATTTAAGATAAGCAGATATAATGACCAAAACTGGAATTTAGTCAGGGCACTCAGGCTAATTAACAACCCTACTTTTATGAAAAGTGCCGTCATATTCTGAATGATCACCAGTTGTCAGGACCTTGGTTTTAAGACTTATCTGAAAGACTACCTACTGTAACAGGGTGCCTTAAATATAATGCTGGGGCTTGAAGTTTTATTTTAATAATAACTCAGCATGTGGAGTGCCACATACTGGATCACTAGTATTCTTTCCCATAGCAGCTGTTTTTCCCTCTAGAAGTCTTCCATCCATCCCAACCCAGCCTTCCTTAGCTCATGTGACATCACAGTATGACATCACAGTTGCAAACTGAGTGGGTTTCCTTCCCATCTCACTCTCACAGTTGTAAGTCATAAGTACAGTAATTCCACTGAAGTCAGTGTAGTCACACTAATGTAAAGCTTCATAGTGAGATCAGAACCAGGTCCTTTGTATAAAAGTGAAACAGGGGATTCAGGATTTGTGCTTTGGGGGTTTCTTTGCTTTTTGGGAGGAGCATTCTCATTTCTACAGCATCTACAATTGATTAGAGTTTAGTCTGAGAGGGGGGAAAGCCTGATTTGCAAAACTTTAGTGGAAAAGGTTTGAAACTCAGAGGCTCCATTTTCAAGCCAAAAGAAACTTTCACAGTGAACAGTATTTGCATGAAGAGCAATTACCATTGACATTTTTATCCAGCTGTTCTGTGTAGCTTTTTAAAATTTTGCTAATTACTTGAACATTACCACCACTGTGAACACTATAAATACTAGGCATTGGGCTTTTTTGTTTCCCTTTACCCAAAGTTTTGAATTCTGGTTTCTTGTGAAGAAACTGGAATCTGACATTGAAATCAAAAATTAGTCATAGCCAGAAGTTCATTTTGTGGTTTTCACTTTATCGCTTCTCCTCAAACACAGAGGTATTACTCTGTATGCCATAACATAATCCACATATGATGAACAATGGTTACACTTTTATTTAATATTGTGCAAAAGCAGATTTGATAAATTATCTTAATCAGCACTGTTAAAATTGAGACAATCTCAGATGGATGACATTCATGCTATTTACTGAGAGGTTGCACAAACACACATTCAAAAAATCAGATAGGAAAAAAAGAGAAAGAAAACCCTGAGCCAGCCATACATGGCTGCAGTGAAAGAGGTAAGAAATGAAAATAAATGTTTGAATGAAATCAAGAGCACTTGTAGATATGGGACAGTTCATGGAAAGATAGAGAGAAAGTGTGCCCGATCATGCAATCCTGCAAATCTTTACTCATGCAAGTGGTCGCTACTCATGTGAGTAGCACCATTGTGATCACTTAGACTGTTTGTGTAAAGATAGAGGTTTGCAAGGTTCTATGTCTTTAAATATGCTTCTTTGCATGCTCATGACTCGCTAAAGAAAGGCATATGCAATCTGCTGTGCCCAATTCCTGATCCTATGAATACTCCAGCCTCTTTTGCCATTAAGTTCCAAGATCCTTAAGAGAAAAAAATATATTTACAATTTATACTTTCAGGCCAGATCCTCAGCGGTTGTAAATCAGCATAGCTTCATTGATTTCATTGGAGCTATATGATTTTATATCAGCTGAGGATCTGGCCCTTTAAATCTGTACATATGGCACAAAATAAAAATATAAATTATTTCATTGAAAGAAGCAAGCTAAGATCAAAAGCAGTCCAAGATGCTGTAGGTTCCATTTTGGACCTCTATAAGTTTTGTTCCCAGAACCCTGAAGAATATACACCAATGTTATTTTGAATAGTATTGTTCAGTTTTCTGGATTCAGAGTAACTTTAGATAAATGCATACTTTCATTCCAGCTGATACATGATCTTCCTTCAGTCTGAAGCTGTATTTAATTATGCAGCTATAGAAATATGTGGGAAATGGAGATGCAAACCAAGTGGCTTTAACAGATGTCATCTCATCAGGGTTCCATTTGTTAAAAGAAATAATTGAATATTAACTAAAAGTTAATTAGACCTAATTGCCAATTAGAGAGAAAAAGTCACTGGAAACTACCCTGTGCCATTCCATTATTATTATTACCTATGAGAAGCCTACATGTTGAAGAGGGTCCTTACATGTGGTACCTCTCCACGTTCTGATCCCATTATGCTAAGTCCGTTACTAAGTCCTGTTTTGTTAAAATAAGGTCTTATCTACACAGTGCCTTAGTCCACATCAGGTGGGGTGTAAATTTTAGTGTGCACCAGTGTGTTGTATGCTAACTGGCCTGTGTAGACCCTGCTGGCTCTCCTTAAGAGTTCCTTGGTGTGCATTAACATGGTTCAGTTTGAAATGGGACTACATTAATATGAACTAGGAAACCTTTAGTGCACACCAGCAGGGTCCACGTGGGCCAGTTAGTGTACAACACCCTAGTGCACACTTGAATTTACACCTCTCTGGTGTACCCTAACAGACTGTGTAGACAAGCCCTATGTCTCAGACACAGGAACACACCCTCAGACATCTCACCATGAAAAGATCCAAACTGAGAGAGACATAAAATGCACAGGAAACTTAAAATGCTGAAGGACTCATTCCTCTCTATCAGATCAGCATCATGATTCCTTATTTCCAATGTATATAAAATTTTCAGTATTAAAAGTGAGGGGACACCAAATGTGGTGTGAGGGCACAGGAAACTGCAGGACTAAAATGAGTGAAGTCTCTCCAAATGAGATACACCTAATAAGTGAGCAGACTACAATGTACAACCATAACATGTTTTCCACAACCTTCTGACTCCAGACAATTAGCAATACATTAAAGACTTCTAAATATTGCTTAATCACTGCAAAAAAGCCAAAGAAGATAGCATTAAAAACTGGGAGACCAATTCACCTTCACTGGTGGAATTCACTTAGGCTGCTTACCATGGTGGTAGAAAGTCCATGCAGTGGAAACGAAGCAGCTCAAGCTGGCCACCTTTTCCATGCTGTGTATGAATACAGGAAGGAGATGGGGTGTGAAGCTAGCCACTGCAATCCAGGAAGTAGGCGAGGCTGGCTGAAGATAGGCCAGGACAAGGGCCCTTGGGAGATGAGCTAATTCAGTGCATGTCTTCATGACTGGAGAGCCTTTGGATCCCCATTTGTAAATGAATGCAGGAACTCCTGTGGGAGAATGGTGGAAGTGCCTCCGCTTGATCTCCCTTGGGAATGAATTTCCCCATGGTTTTCCCCTTGGTTGTTGGGTCCAGAGGACAGAAATTGCATTCCCCTGAGTCAGATGGCATGCATCAAGCTGGAAATGGAAATGGAAGCAGGGGAATATACATGAGGACAAGAGATTCTGGCCAGGATTCTAAATAACTAAATAAGTAATTTATCTGAAAAACCTGCAGAGTACTCAGCAGCTTCTTCTGACCCTAATGGAAGCTGCTGGGAGATTAAGTACACACTGCATCAGACCCTTTGTCATTCTAGAGCAGTATTCGGTCTCTGACAGTGGCCAGTGCCAGGTGCTTCAGAGGAAAAACCCTGCAGTAGGCACTTACGGAGTAGCCTGTCCCAATGAAGGCTTCCTCTTAGGCCCCAATAATTCGAGATGGTTGAGGGTTTATATCCCAACCAAAATATTATGAGATAGGGCTAGTTCAAGTAAAACTGGAGCCCTTAAGAAGCCATTCAGTGAGGCCACTGACCACAGAGTCAAACCTTGCCTAATTCTATAATTAAGATTATGATGTTGGGCCACATTCATTCCTGCAAGTCAGTTGGTGGCAAGCTGCAGACATGTGCTCTGCAGGGGCAACTGTGCTGGAGCAGTATTCACTCCTGGGGAGCATAGGAGGCAGTACCACCATCAGTTTCCCACAAGGAATTCTGCCTGGGAATGGTAGCTTTACATTCCAGTTGAGGATCCATACGATCAGCACATATAGTATGTGGTTTGGACCCTCCCTTCCTGAGCCAACACTACCGTGGCACATTTTCCACCACTTTTGGCCCACAGCTTTGACAACTAGAACCCAAGTGGTGAACCCAGCCCATTGGACTGGTTTGGCAGTTATTAAAATAAGATTATATTAAATCCAGAAAAGAAGAAATAAGGAATAGTGTCTCTCTTCAGGCACCTTTGACTACATTTCTGTTCTGGGTACATATTACCAAAGCACATACTTTATTAAAAGACTTATTAGTCCCAGCCTTAGGGCATTTGTGGGAAAGTTTTAAGAAAGGAACAGAAATTCACATTGCAAAGTCTCATTATAAAGAAAAAGGCCTATCAGTGCCAAGATGACATGTAAGAGCTTTCTCATGTTTCTACACATCAATAGTATTTCTGCCTCAGGGAGTTCGGGAAATATTTAATATAGAACTTTAAATTCACAAAAGAGAAACCACTCCTCTTTCCCTATCTATGTGATATCAACTTCTTGAGTAGATCGTGAGGAACTGGAATATTTCAGATTCTGTATCTGAACCTCTGCAAAATAGTATTTAATTTAAAGAAAAATTACCCTGTGCAATTCATTGGCAACCATAAAGTAATTCTGAGGGACAGAGTCTAACCCCGTTTTGCATTTTTAAAATATACAGGAACTCCTTGCTTAAAGTCGTCCCAGTTAACATTGTTTCATTGTTACGTTGCTGATCAATTAGGGAACATGCTCGTTTGAAGTTGAGCAATGCTCCACTCTTACGTTGTTTGGCTGCCTGCTTTCTCCACAGCAGGCAGCCTCCCTATTACTCCCCACCTTCCCACAGCGTCTCGTCCCATGGCAGATGCCGTGGATCAGCGCCATTCCCCTCCCCCCCGCATCTCCTGCCTGCAGCAATCAGCTGGCTTGCTGCGTTTAGGAGGGAGGGGGTAGGAGCGAGGACTCGGCGCGCAGGCTCCCCCTCCCTCCTCTGCCTCCTAGAAGACAGCAGGGAGGGGGTAGGAGGGAGTAAGCCTCCTTCAAAGTAAAGGGGGCTGAGGTGGGAGGGGGAGAAGAGATGGGTCAAGGGTGGGAGCTTGGGGAAAGGGGTGGAGTACACGATTTGAGGATTAAGCCCCCCGCCCCTGGTGCTTACAGAGTAGGGGAAGCTGCCGCTGCGCAATGTGCTTCTGCAATGTACCGTGCTGTGCTGTGCTGTGTAACGTGCTTCTCCTAGCCAACAGCACCTTCAGCCTCCTTGCCTGCCTCATTGCCTCCAGTGACTTAATAGGATTTAAAGATGTTGTCCCCGCTATGAAGAAAGATATCCTCGGCTTGGCCAACAAAGCAGGTTTTGATGAGGTGGAAGAAGCCGACATTACACAACTTCTGCAATCACACGGAGAAGAGCTAACCAATGAAGATCTGATGCAACTAGAGGTGATGAGAGCAATGGAAGAAGAGGGCCAAGAAGTAGAAGAAGAACCAACCCATTGAAATTTGACTGCCAAATGTCTTTCTGAAGCTTTCCAAATGATTGAAGCTGGCTTGCAAATCCTGAGTGATGACAATCCTGTCAGGGAACACAGCTCCAAAGTGATTAGGGGAGTTGGTCATCTAATGACTTGCTATAAAGAAATTTACCAAGAAAAAAAAAGGAAAGCAAAACAACAATCTCTAGATATGTTTTTTCGAGTTCAGAAAGTTCAGCAAGAGGAGCAGCCGGACAATCCACCAACTTCACTCTCTGACTCCACCACCTCAACCAAGCTTCATACTCAGCAATGATTGCAGTATTAAATTGCTTGTTTAAAATTGTTTAAAACTTATTCCTGTATTAAATTGCTTGTTTAAAATTGTTTAAAATGTGCATAATGCCTTTTGTCTGCCAAAAAAAAATTTCCCTGGAACCTAACCCGCCCCCCCATTAAATTAATTCTTATGGGGAAATTGGATTTGCTTAACATCATTTTATTTAAAGTCGCATTTTTCAGGACCATAACTACAACATTAAGTGAGGAGTTCCTGTACTTCAATATTTTTGTTTCTATCTTTTGTATTATAAATAGAAAATCAGCAGCAAAGAATCAATAAAAGAACACCAAAACCAGCTGTAGAAATAATACCATGAAATTGCTGGAGAAAAATACAGGCAGTAAACATACCTGTAAAATATATTCCAGCAAACTGGCTTATAGAATCAGCCTGGTCATATGAACATCAGAAATACAGAATAATTTCCATTTACTGTGGTACCTGATTACCTCTGTAATTAAATTTAATTTGTTCTTTTTTTGTTTATACTGCATGTCTGATCAGGTTTCCTTCCCAGTGAGACAGGTGAGTGGCATTGTTCCAACAGCACAACCCCCTCTCTCTTCAGATGAAGGATAAATAAAACCATAAGAACATAAGAAAGACCATACTGGGTCAGACCAAAGGTGCATTTAGCCCAGTATCCTGTCTTCTGACAGTGGCCAATGCCAGGTGCCCCAAAGAGAATGAACAGAACAAGTAATCATCAAGTGATCCATCCCCTGTCACTCATTCCCAGCTTCTGGCAAACAGAGGCTGGTGATACCATCCCTGCCCATCCTGGCTAGTAGCCATTGATGGACCTATCCTCCATGACTTTATCTAGTTCTTTTTTGAACCCTGTTATGGTCTTGGCCTTCACAACATCTTCTGGCAAGGAGTTCCACAGGCTGACTGTACTTCCTTTTATTTGTTTTAAACCTGCGGCCTATTAACGTCATTTGGTGACCCCTAGTTTCTGTGTTATGAGAAGTAGTAAACAACACTTCCTTATCTACTTTCTCTACACCAGTCATGATTTTATAGACCTCAATCATATCTCCCCTTAGCCATCTCTTTTCCAAGCTGAAAAGTCCCAGTCTTATTAATCTCTCCTCATAGGGAAGCTGTTCCTTACCCCAATCATTCTTGTTGTCCTTTTCTGAACCTTTTCCAATTCCAATATATCTTTTTTGAGATGGGGAGATCACATCTGCACACAGTATTCAAGATGTGGATGTACCATGGATTTATATAGAGGCAACATGATATTTTCTGTCTTATTACCTATTCCTTTCTTAATTACTCCCAGCATTCTGTTCGCTTTTTTGACTTCCACTGCACATGGAGTGGATGTTTTCAGAGAACTAACCACAGTGACTCCCAAGATCTCTTTCTTGAGCGGTAACAGCTAATTTAGACCCCATCATTTTATATATACAGTTGGGATTATGTTTTCCACTGCGCATTACTTTGCATTTATCAACATTAAATTTCATCTGCCATTTTGTTGCCCAGTCACCCAGTTTTGTGAAATCCTTTTGTAACTCTTCACGGTCTGCTTTGGACTTAACTATCTTGAGTAGTTTTGCATCATCTGCAAATTTTGCCACCTCACCGTTTACCCCTTTTTCCAGATCATTTATGAATATATTGAACCAGTACAGATCCTGGGGGACATCACTATTTACCTCTCTCCAGTTCCTTTATGGGTTAGCAATATGGGGCTTATGTCTCCTCAGACCAGGAGTCCTTGTTATTTGTTATCGCCTCTCAATTGTTCAGGTCTAAAATGATATTGTAAGCGCTTCATGACAGGGATCGTATCTCTTTAGTCAAAGCACTGAAAACATCTTAGGCTATACAAATAATATATAAATAATAATAATAGAGAAATGGAGATACTTAGAGAAGAGGCTGTATATAATTAATGTCTTTATTTATTGTATTGCCTTGGGCAAAATTTCCACTAGCAGTAATTCCATCTCAACCTGGAAATGTTACATTATTTGATAGTGCAGATCAGATTGCCTTACCTGTCAGTAAGGCCTCAGACTCACACAAACAAAATAGAAAAGGCTTAACAAATGTTTTGTTCATCAGTATTTTGTTCCTCAGGCTACGATTAATTCTATCTCCTAAGTGGAAAGCATCATAATTTTATTTTAAACTAGAGTTTCCTATCTGTTAGACCAAACATAAATAACTTTTGTTAACACACACAAATTACAGAGAGAGAGAGAGAAGCTGCAGCAACAGAGTTGACCCATCATAGAAATAAACTAGAAATCATCCCTTAGAGCTGGTTATGATTTTCATGAGACCACAGCCAGATGTGGATGATCATAAGAACTGTCATACTGGATCAGCCCAATGGTCCTTTAGCTCAGTATCCTGTCTTAGAAAAGTGGAACTGTTTCATGGCCTGATCCAAAACCCAGTGCAGCTAATGGAAAGATCTCCATTTGTACTGAGTTTGAAAACTCCAGATGAGATTGAGAAATGGGAGTCTTAAGAACATAAGAACGGCCATACTGGGTCAGACCAAAGATCCATCCAGCCCAGTATCCTGTCTTCCAACAGTGGCCAATGTCAGGTGCTGCAGAAGGAATGAACAGAACAGGAAATCATCAGGTGATCCATGTCCTGTCACCCATTCCCAGCTTCTGGAAAACAGAGGCTAGGGAAACCATCCCTGCCCATCCTGGCTAATAGCCATTGATGAACCTATCCTCCATGAATTTATCTAGTTCATTTTTTGAACCCTGTTATAGTGTTGGCCTTCATAACATCCTCTGGCAAAGAGTTCCACACATTGACTGTGCGTTGTTCAAGGGTCCTTAGAAGACAAAGGAGCATAATCCACAAATTGATGGACATTAGTGTTAACAATAAGACCTATACGGAGAGTTCTACTGAGAAAATTGAAAAAGACATTAATGTGGAAAGAAAAATAAATAGCGAACTATGAGCTAGCCAAGTCTGGGATTGAATCCTAAGGACAATCACGCTAAAAAAGGATATTCAGTTTGAGGATCCAGAAGCACTTTTCCCTCTAACTCCCGCACAGTGACTCCTGCTATAAGAAGACAATTTTCAGTGGAGGTTTAAAGTCTAAACATTGGTCCATATTCTACCTTTATAAGGTTTAGCTATTTTTTACTGTTGGTTTCACAGATTGAGTAGTCTATGCCATCTCTGCTTTAAAGTCTGTTGCTAGCATTTTGTATATAATTTCAATGGCTACTGAGGCAAATATCAATGTAACAGGGCAATATGGTTTTGGTTTCGTGTTTAGTTATGTTCCATTATTGTTTTTGTCTGTTTCCTTTCCCTGGGAAAGGTGTCTTATCAGCATGGAATCCTTATTGGGGAAGTTGGGCATATGTAGTTTTTCATTTCTTCTACAGGAAAGGAGCAGTTTAATTTAAAAATAGCAGGATTTTCCTTACTAAGGGAAAAATTTTGTCCCCAGTTCCTAATCTGAGTAACTGGGCTCAGAACTGAATAACTTTGCTGGAGAATTCACACTACCTGAGGGTGAAGAATAGCCAGTGGTTCTGCAAATCCACTTACTGCACCTCCACTATCCTCCCTGCTCTACCATCACTATGGAACATCATCTAGGGAATCCCCACGCATTTGGGCTCTATTCCAGTGGGGATTAAACCTCTATTCAGCATCCCTAAATCTTGACACATGTTCCATGCACAGTGGGGCCACACTTATTCCACCCTGTGTGGGTCCAGCATACCCATGAAGACTGGAACAGGATTTTCTCAAGACAAGGACATAGGAGGTCTGATCTAATGGTTGGAGCATGAGTTATGAGCTAGGAAGCAGGCCAGGTCAGATACCAGGAGATCAGGGTCAAACAGTAGGAACATGTAGTGGAAGGGAAGCAGTCCTAAGCAGGGGAAATCCAGTTATATGGACAACTTCCTGTTCCCCTTCTTGGTTTAAATCAAAGAAGGGGAACCTTTGATTTCAGGACCTCTTAGAGTTCTACGAATCAGATCCCAGGACTGGAGTCTTCTATCAGTGCTGAGCTTATAGTTCTGGTGATTGTTAACCAGTAGATGGGAAGTTGGAACTTACTGGCATCTGTGGACTGGGGTTCGATACCCACAGTCCCTGATCTCACCCCCTCCTCAAAGGACATTCTCCAGGTGATGCTGGAGTGGGTCTTTTGGGGTGATTCCTAAGAAACGCTTGTGTAAATACGGGGGCATATACATTTTCCAACAGCTCCCAGGTTCACTTCACAGGACCAGAGCCTGCCATGTTTATGTTTAGAGTCCAGGATCTCATGAACCACATATTCCTCATGACTTGTACACGTACTGGTGAAGGAGCTGGCTCAGTACTGTGAGGGAAAGGGTTTTCTGCATAGGGTTTCAAAAGCAACACCTGAAACACCAGGTGAATCTTCAGAAAGTGAGATAACTGAAGTTCAAAAGTGACTGGGTTAAACCTGTCACAGGATCCTAAAAGGATCAAGCTACCGAAAGTAGGGCTTGTGATCACTTCTGTATGGTGTTCCTCTGTGTTGAATCACACCATTTGTCCCACGGTGTAGGTGGGCCTTGTTGTAAATGCTTATTTGCATAATGTTTATAGTCTGCTTTTGCTTTTCACAGTGTCCCCTCACTTCTTCCTAAATCCACTGAATATACTGTACTGTACTAGGTCTTAGGTCACTGGGTTGGGAGAGGCACAGGTAATTGTAGGTGGAGTTGGGGGTAGTACTTATAGTTGGCATAAAAGGGGTTCTTACCCATGGATATATGGTCTGCATTGTTGCATGCTAACTCCACACAAGGGAGGAATGAGGTCCAATCATCCTGCTGATGACTGATGTACCATCACAGATACCGCTTGAGGATTTGGTTGATCCTTTCCATTTGGCCATTGGACTGGAGATGAGAAGCAGAGGAAAGACATATGTGGACCCCCAGTAGGCACAGGGCTTTGCACCACAACTGGGATTTTTCACACCCGAGTGATGTAGTTATACCAATATAAATCTGTATTGTAGACCAGGCCTTAATTTCTCTGTGCCTCAGTTACCCATCTATACAAATCTATGTCACAGAGGTGTTATGTTACCACAGTGATGGAAAACATAGGTACTTACGTAGAAAAATTCAGGACTGGGCATCTGTATGCAAATTAGTATTCCCAGTACAAAATACAACTAATTGATTCAAAGTGTTGAGGAATGTTCTTCCATGTTCCCCAGATGGTGGAAAATCCTGGGTATATACAAAATACCAATGGCACAGGCAACAGTGCTTCAAGCAGAAACTTTAACTAGAACCATCTGCTACTGCGCAAACAGCAGCAAGGAGTTGAAATAATGCAAAGTGGAGTGCGTGTGTGTGATATATATATATATATAAATTAATAACAGTAATGTTGGTTATGTTTCAAATGGAAGAGATTAATTTTATTGAAACATACTTATTATGAACACAAACAAATAGGGCCAAAAAACTCATTAAGTTTGACCCTGAAATCAATTATGTATAGAATATGAAAGGTGCAACCAATTGCAGCTGCAAACGATAGAATAAAGACATCAAACTACCTGATTTGTGGGAGGAAATGTCATCTGCACCGACAAAGCGGATAGATAGACATCTGAATTCTATCATTTGCACCTGCACCAATAAAATGCATCCACAACTGACTGTAGAGCCAAAAATGCAGGCTGAATTGAGGCCCCTTTGAAAATTTGGTTCAGAGTTTGTTTTGAAATTGTACGGTACACAATATTACCAAAGGGAAAGAGAAGACATTTGAATTGTTGTGTAATGCTCACAATTGCCATATATTTATTATCCTTCTTTCTAACATTTTCTTCAAAATTTTAAATCTTCCTTCTGTCTGACATATAAAAAATGTGTATGGTGAGGGAAAGCTGATGAATATTACAAAAAATACTAGAAGTTTTAGGTGAATACTCTTGAGAAAACGTGTCAAGTGTGCTGGAATAAAATGAAAACAGAATTTGAATCACAGACAATTTACCTCAAGAATCTAGCACATCTGATTTCAAGTAATATGTTTTATATTTCATAATTCTATCACACTAGAACAGTTACTCTGCAATTAATAAGCACTGATTACTTACTTTAATGAGTCATTGTTTATCATTGTGGACTATTAGTTTAGCTTAGGGTCTTGAGCCTAAAAGCACAATTTTTGCAAAACACTTAAGGCAATCATAAGTCCATAGAAGCCTTCTGTATAACCTATTTTACTGACAAACAATTACATTTTAGATTGAAGAGGTGAAATGATTAAGAATATTTGACTTAGTTGCCATGACAGCATGCATTTTTCATCAGGCAGAGTGTAATTACTACAATTTCAATGATGTAAAATCAAGAAAGATGATAACAAACAGCAGAACCATGGAGATATTGCCATTGCAACCAGGTTGCCATAGCAACAGTGATAATAATCTCAGTGATAGATGTTTTCTCTTGCTCTTTCCATTTTGTACGGTTATAACATTCAGAGCCAGTTTTTACCACAGCTTTTTATAGTTTATTAGACTGTCAAAATAGTTTATGAGATGCTGTTGCAAAGGAAATGACTGAGTTCCGCAGCCTAATAAAAATGCCAAATACTCTGTTTACATACTGCTCCAGCATTTAACAAACATTAAAAAATTGTATGAAAAATGATTTGATATTGTATCTATATTAATCAATTTGCAAGGCATAAGCTTTGTCACTGAAGGTCAAATGAATACCTTCCTAGCATTACTTTTAGCCCTTTAAAGTTTATTCTTGACTCCGGGCAGCCAACTCCTTTTACCTGATCCTTGTGCAAAGCAAGCTGCCCACAGGAAATACTTTACAAGACTACTAGATAAATAGTTAGAGAAACCACATTTATGGCTTAAATTTTGCAAGAACATTTAAAGATGGTCACATCAGAGAAGTAGCCAGTGAATGTTAAAGAAAGTATTATTTACAGAAAGTCTTTACTATAGACACAACAAAATATATCACAAAATGGGCAATAATATATAAATATCTATATCTAGCTATAATACACATGTACATACACACAGTCTCCATCATATGTGTATGTTTTTTACAATACGAATCTTTGTGGCACTTACATGATAAGAGAGACTAAATAACATGCTAAATAATGTTCTCTCTTAAGTTCTTGGAATACTACATATTATAGAAGCATAGGCAGAGATTCTATAGTGAAGGATGCGTGGAGATTGGCTTCAAAAACAAGACTAAAACTCACTGTTTTACAGTTTAATAATGGAATTTAGTTTCCAAATTTGGCAGAATACCTCTCCGGAGGACAATACAATTTTGTAGGGGGTTTTTTTAGTAATGTTTTCAGAAGAAATATTTAGAAATTGTCCTTTTTCAGTTTTTCCCCTATTCTTTTCTCTGTCTTTCTGTTTGATTGTGTTTTGTTCTGTGTTTCTCTGAGCTAGCCAACCACAGTCCCCACAAACTCCAAATCTGACACAAATATCTGATAGCATCAGAGATATAGGCCACTTTTAAACTTTACCAATTGAACACAAAAGAGTGATTCCTTTTATCAAGGATCACCTGAGTGCACTAAGATTGGCCAATGGAATTGTTCAGAACTGTCAGCTACTTTTGTTTTCCAATACTGCCAGCCTGCCCCATCATCATTGCTCAGCACAAGACTCTGGCGAGCCAAGAAAGCAGGCTGGAAACCAGGGAAGAGATGGGCTCTAGGAGGCAACAAACAAGGGTGAGTGTGGGTGAGCAGGTATATAAAGGGGCAGAAAGAATGAGTACGTTTGGGGGGAGGGGCATGAGAGAGTTAGCAGTTCTTCGGTGTTGTGATTAAGTACTTAGCAGGAATAGAAGAGGCCTGAGAAGGAAGAGTAGTGTGGGAGCACAGTGCCTCCACCAGAGCATTGGGGGCTTGGACGGCTTCCTTAGTGTAGGTCTATGCTGCAATAAAAGGTTTATTCTTAACTCAGGTTAACTAAATTGAGTTCAACTAGCAATGAAGATATAGCAACTTGGCTTTTAACTTGGAATAGCTACTTAAGTCCCTGCCCAGGGTCCTCTATAGGCGTGAACTCCAGCTGCTGAGTTGCTGTGTCTTCACTGCTATTTTAACCCAAGTTAGCTAATCTGAGTTAAGAACACACCTTTTTTAGCAGTGTAGGCATAACTGAATGTGCTGCCATGACTTTCAATGTACCAAGACAGCAGTGCTCTGGAGGCCCTTTGCTAAGCATCCTTAACTCTGATCATCCTAGAGCACATGAAAGAAAACATAAAAGCACATTTTAATTCAGTAATTTCTACATGAAGTGAGCTGTAGCTCACGAAAGCTCATGCTCAAATAAACTGGTTAGTCTCTAAGGTGCCACAAGTACTCCTTTTCTTTTTGCGAATACAGACTAACACGGCTGTTACTCTGATACATGAAAATTAATTCCAAATTTAGAACAACTAATAGCAACATCCATCACCCATTTCCATTATTTCATCCTAAACATTTCAGAAAACCATATTCCACAGTCAACATTCACAATCTAAATGCATGCCTCCCTTACACACATGAATACAAGAAAATACAGACCTACATGAAAAGTAATTCACAAATGCAACACTAACCCTGTAGCTGTTAATAATAAAACACATGAACATGTAACCAATAAACATCTTCAAACACTATTCAAAGGTGGCTATTCAATGTTCAGAATGGGATGCACTGTGGGTGAAGAAAGGGAGGTTGTTGAAGCTGAGTAGGGGAACTGATAAATGAACAATAGACGAGCTATTGAATAATGTCAACTTCTTATTTCCTCGTGGTTCACAGTTTATGCACTCTAACAACTTTAACTCAAATTTAGCAACATTTTTTGTTATGGAACGAAATATATGGTGTGAAATTTTCTAAGCCATCTGTATTTAGATGCATAACAATTATTACTGTTAATCGGAGAAAGACATGTCTAAATTCCCTAGATGGCTTGGAAAATCTTATCTTCATTGTACATGCGAAGCATGCACATATATACAGTGTGTGTGTGTGTGTGTGTGTGTGAGAGAGAGAGAGAGAAATCAGGGTTTTGTGAAGATCTATTTCAAAGTATAGATGTACATAGAGTATCAGAGCTTAAAAAAATCATAGCAGTTACAAGTGGAAAAGACTTACTAAATCATTCTGACCTCCTCCCTGCCAGTACAGGATTGTTCCTTATAGTATATATTTTAGTATTTCCTTCAGTCTAGTTTTAAAAGTCCTGGTAGTAGGACTTCCACCTTTTTAGCTTGTCTGACTGTCCCACACCTTAATGGATCACAGTGTTAGAAGTCTTTCCTGATATTCAGATGAAATGTTCTCTTCTTAATTTCATGCCATTATTTTTAATTATGCCTCTTGTTATTGAAGAATTCCTCCCCCTCCTTAGGATTATAGTGCATATATTTGTAGCTTCATCTCCACCCATAGGCATGGCTTAGCTGAGTTACACATATGTAAAGAGACAGCATCAATTTTAAAAAAAAATCACTGGTCTGTCTGATTTTTATTTATTTTTTACTATTGCTACTGTTGCTACAAATAAACTGTGGTTGCTATAACTGAAAGATGCCAGAGAAAAACATTTTATTTGGCATGGAGGACTTAGGGACAGGCATTATATTACCTGAAGCTACTTTAAATTCTTTTTTTGAAACTGATGAGATTTCAAAATGTCAGTGGTCTTTTAAATATGTTAATCCTTCTGAGTAAGTCCATCCCCCCCAGCCCACTGATCATTTTTGTTGGTGTTCTCTAAAGCTCCCTCCAGTTTCTCAACATCTGTCTTTCTTGCAAGAACTATAGAGAAATAGATAAAGTACCTCCTTTCTCTACAACATGATACTTTTGTGCATGCAGCCCAAAATTGCACAGGTCAGTTTTTTTTGTTTGTTTGTTTTTTGGTTTCACATTGCAAATTCATGAATAATTTGCTCTCCACAGGTCATTCCTATAGGTTTATTTCCCCATTATTTCTTCCCAGATTTCCTTCCCTCATCAAGTACACATGCTTTGGATTATTTCCCCAAAATATATCAGCATGTATTTTGCCCAATTTAATTTCACTTGGGTTTTTTTTCCTTCTACCCATGTTTCTAATTTTGCTAGGTCTTTTTGTACTATCTTTCTGTCCACACAGATATTCACACTTCTCACAATTACATTTTCATATGTGAATTTCATGAGTGGCTTGTTCTCAGTCATTGACAAAGATGGTAAATAACCTCGGGCTAACACCACTCCCTGTGGTTCCCCACTAGACTTTCTCTAATTCAAAACATTGCCATTTAACATTATTCTTTATTTATTTAACACTATTCTTTATGTATTCTTTTAGCCACTTTTCAGCCTTCATGACAGATTTCTTCTCCCAACCTATTTAATTAACATTTTCATTTAATATTTTTGAGTCTCTATCAAATGCTTTGCTAAAATCCAAGTACATTGTATCTCCCCATTCCACTGGTCCATTCATTTTGTAATTCTGTCCAAAAATAAAATCATACATCCAGCAAGATGTATATTTTATAAATCCATCCTGCCTATTGATTGAACTTCCAATGTCCTTTCAATGTTTCATTATTTTTATTTTCCCTTAATATTTGTTCCATTATTTTAAGAGGATTAGCAGTTACACTTTTGGGTTGGTACCTGATAGGATGTTTCTACTTCCTTTTTTTTAATGCATTGGTAATATGGATGAGATTTCCAGAGTTCTCTGTTGCAGTTGAGCACTACAGTCCCATTAATTTTAATTTCCATTAATTACATCTAATTCCCATTTGTCATAAATATAAAGGGAAGGGTAAACCCCTTTAAAATCCCTCCTGGCCAGAGGAAAAATCCTCTCACCTGTAAAGGGTTAAGAAGCTAAAGGTAACCTCACTGGCACCTGACCAAAATGACGAATGAGGAGACAAGATACTTTCAAAAGCTGGGAGGAGGGAGAAAAACAAAGGGTCTGTGTCTGTCTGTATGATGCTTTGCCGGGGACAGAACAGGAATGGAGTCTTAGAACTTAGTAAGTAATCTAGCTAGGTATGTGTTAGATTATGATTCCTTTAAATGGCTGAGAAAATAGCTGTGCTGAATAGAATGAATATTCCTGTCTGTGTATCTTTTTTGTAACTTAAGGTTTTGCCTAGAGGGATTCTCTATGTTTTGAATCTAATTATCCTGTAAGGTATCTACCATCCTGATTTTACAGAGGTGATTCCTTTACTTCTATTAAAAGTCTTCTTGTAAGGAAACTGAATGCTTTTTCATTGTTCTAAGATCCAAGGGTTTGGGTCTGTGGTCACCTATGCAAATTGGTGAGGATTTTTACCAAACCTTCCCCAGGAAGTGGGGTGCAAGGATTGGGAGGAGTTTGGGGGGAAAGACGTGTCCAAACTCCATTTTTTTCAGAACCCAGATAAAGTTTGGTGGTGGCAGTGGAAATCCAAGGGCAAAGGGTAAAATTAATTTGTACCTTGGGGAAGTTTTAACCTAAGCTGGTAAAAGTAAGCTTAGGAGGTTTTCATGCAGGTCCCCACATCTGTACCGTAGAGTTCAGAGTGGGGAAGGAACCTTGACACCATTTATTATACATGTAAATGTAGATCCCTAACCCACCTCCACCTGGTGTGGGACCCCTTCCACAGTGTGCAGGGGTGTACAGGCAGCCTCACATGGCCGCTGCACAGGCGGCTTCCCTGCGGGTTTTAAACAGGGAGGAGGACCTTTTTTATTTTTGTGGACCAAAGGAGAATTTCATTAACACATGAATAATCAGAAAGAAGCTTAAATACAGAGTCAGAAACTAGAGTTTTGCACCTTGCTTTCAAGGTGCGAATTGAAAATACAGAGAAATTCTGTAAACTCCATAAGCTTGTGAGTGTACATGTTGTAAATTGGATCAGTATCCTATAGAATAAACTATAGGAGATTTACCAAGGATTATCTGGCTGCAAGGAAATGCACTGACTCTCTTTCAACCTCCCTTTTCCAACACTGGTTGTCAGTTTAAGAATACAATTGGAACAGCTCTGTCATTGTGCTGTGTGTCTCTTGAAATGCCATTGGAAGAGTACGGGACTACAGCTCTCAAATTTAGATACAGAATAAGCCAGAATCCCCAGCAGTGTTTAAAGGATGACACATTCTCAGAACGCAGGTACAAATTGGAAAAGTATACATGTTTTTATAGATATAGTTAATATAGATAGACTTAGTAGGATTACATTTTTATCGGTAAATGTCAGTTTCACCGTACACGCACAAACTGATGAAAAAATATTTACATTGATAACAGAAATTTAGACATAGGCAAAGTAAGAAACATGCTGCTTGAGAACTCACAGTTTGATTTAAGGGTATTTACTTTGCACATCTTGACATGTGATCTTGACAATGGGTTTTGATGGTTATAAAGCTTTTTATGTTTGAATCTCAATGTCTACTCTCATTAAGTCTGATCCTCATTGTCTACCCCTCCCATAATTTCCCTCAACTGTAAAAATTTAAAGTGATAGAAATTTTTAAAAATAAACATCAACATTATCAGTCAAAACTATAAAAAAATCAAATTTTGCCAAGCCTAAATAGAGAGTGGGGGAGATTTTCCTCCATCAAAATGATAAAATAAATTTGCAAGAGGACTCTCCACTCTAGACTATTGATACAATGACACACTGATTCCTTCCTTTTGATACTTCATCTGAAATGCTGACATAGCATTGGAGTGATTTCTCCCCACAGTCCCACCTAAGGCAATGCACCTTCACAAAGGGATAATGTGTTGTGCTATATAGCAAGTGAGCCTCAGGATTAAATTCCACACTGACAACCACTGCACTTAGGGACAGTTTGATCTGTTGACCCTAGACCAGCACCTTCGACTAGCTAATTGTAGAATACATCTGTTTATGGGTGGGTATGAGACAAAAAGCTGCAATCAAGTAAGAAGAGCTTATAATAGAATTTTATATCTTTCAAGAGAATGTTTCATCAATAATTAAAGTTACTACCTGTCCCTAATTTTAAGATACCGCCCATCTTTTAATCATACCTGATGTCTCTTGTGCCACAAAATGTTGATATATTGAGATAGCACTTGTACCTTAATTTGAAGATTAATTAGATGTCCAAATGCTGCTATCATATGCAACCTCATTCAGAACATTGTTGAAAAAAGCATTTCTTAACTAAGTATGGGCAGGAACTCTAAAATGCTATAGGCCACATTCTCAGCTGGTATAAACTGGTATAGCACTATTGAGTTCAATTACAGTAACCCCTGTAACTACTTGGGATCAATGTGTAACAGAAAGTGTGAGCCCAAATGCAGTTGCATCACAGAATCATAGAATCATAGAATATCAGGGTTGGAAGGGACCTCAGGAGGTCATCTAGTCCAACCCCCTGCTCAAAGCAGGACCAATCCCCAACTAAATCATCCCAGCCAGGGCTTTGTCAAGCCTGACCTTAAAAATATCTAAGGAAGGAGATTCCACCACCTCCCTAGGTAACGCATTCCAGTGTTTCACAGTTGAAGATAATTCAGATCCCAGGAACCACCAGATTGCTTGGTCATTCAGAATCTGGGCAGGAGTTTTGCTGGTATATGCCCACCCATGGTGAAATTTCACCTCAGTGCAGAAGCCCAGACTATCCCAACATTAATGGCAGACATGGGCAAAAATGATACAAAGACCCTGTGATGGCCCTCTGCACTCAGGATAATTTTACCTACAAGAAATATTTGGTTGATGTTTAAAATGTATGTGCAAGCTTCAAAATTCTCATCCCAACTGCCTGAGATGTAGAAGAAAAATGAATTAAAATATAGATTGAAAATGTCATTTGATGTTAAACAAATTACTTTCTGGGGGACTTTTTAGAGCAATTTTCTGTCTTACGCATTTTATCTTGCCATTTCCCCCCATTGATTATTATTTCTTTTGCTCTTATGTGGAAATACCCTGGATAACATTCTGCAGGATATTAAGCCATGTGAAAGTGAGAAAGAGCTTCAGGAAACTATTGCAGGTCCTTCTGCCTCTCATTCTGCTTAAGATTTTACATGGCTTTTTTTATTTAGTTTCTAGAGAGCCTAACTCAAGTTTTTCTAAGTTATACAAACTTTCTCTGCTTTTCATCCAATAACCTCTATAAAATCATGCATACCTCCCCTAATAGCGAGCATTTTTTCCAGACACTGTCTTTTGTTGTTAATGTTTCTGGATTTTGTTTTTTCTTTGCCTACCCACCAGAGGAAAAAAATTAATGATTCATCCCACAGAAAGCTCTCTGGTTTAGGATTACACATGCTCCTGCTTCCTTTTGTGATTTTGAAAACTGAGGGTTTGATCAGATCTTTCCATTACACAATACATAAATTCTTGTAATGTAAAACAAATCAAAAACCCCCAAATTCTACAACTATCCTCTGATGTTTTTTTCTGTTTTCTATGCATTTTCTAGGGAGGGGTTTTAACTCTTCATTTCATATAATTTGATTAATTATCACACTATCATTAGGTAGCAAAGGAGAAAACTTATATTGCTAAGTCCAGATGACTTTTATTTCATATTATGTGAAACAACAAAGAAAGAACAAAGAGATGTCAGACGTGGCAGCCAGTGCCAGATAGTGGGGTGGAGACAATCCACTCAACCCTTCAGTAGCACCACATGACTTGTGTAAACATTTGTTTCAGTGGCTGTATTGTATGTTAGTGTTTAAGTATTTTTAGTGATTGTTCATGCAGTATGCCAGCAGAGTATGAATATATGTGTTCCAAGAATGGTCAGCAAAGAGAGCCCAATTCCCAGTTGTCATCATACAGCCCCTTTGCACCACTCCACTGGCGAAAAGGGGCCATACAGCGGGCATATCCAGCAACGAGGGAATTCTTCTGGCTTCACTCCACCCATTCCCCACAGCTCCTGATATATGGCCTGGGAAAATTGAACACTACTGCACTTTCCAGCTGCCTGAACAGCTCCTGGAACCATAGCCAATTTGGAATAGTTACGAGCAGCCAACTCTGCCCAACTTCCACAGCAGCACTCAGCATCGAGGGAATTCAGGGACGGGGTGGGACAGAGGAAGCAGGGGGAAGGAGGAAGTACGGCTGGTCAGTCCGACACCCCAGAAATTCTGAACCCCTGCAGTGGGCCATTGCAACTGGGGTGCAAGGTAGGGCTGAAGGGTATGTCTGAAAGAATAACCTTCCACAAACTGTTCTGGGAATTAATTCAGCCCTTCTCTTTCTGAGATATCACATATAATTTTTACAATCTACAACCCATCTGCCAGGTCAGTATTATTACAGGGGGAAGGTGGGTAAATATTACCTGACCCCAGTGTTTTTAGTTACGTAGATTCCCAGGCATTCATTATAGTACATTAGGCTCAGCTCTGCAGTCCTACTGGCACTAGCAGGATAAATCAGATAAATCAGTGATACTCTTTTGGAAGGGCTGCTCTTGCAGTAAGGGTGAAGTTTCTGCAGATACTACTTTACAAAGCAATTTTGTAATCAATTATTTTGTTTTGCATTCAGATCCTCTTTCCCAAGCTGTTTCATTTGGGTGTAAAACAGAAGGATGACTAGCATCTCTTTCTTCTTGCAAACCTTTCACTTTCTAGTGTAAATTGTCTCTTTAATGATGTTGAGGAGCCTGTCCACATTGATCCTTAATTATCTGACCTGGTAAAGGATCAGCTGTGTTCAGAACTGCTAAAGGTTTCATAAACACTCTTATGCTTTTCACCTGAAATTAGAATGATCTGACTTCAACTCTTCAACTATTTCATCTCAATAACTAAAATAATGGACCTGAATGGCCTCTTCATTAGAGCACTGGAGAGGAAAAACTGTATGTAAGCTACATGCTCTTGCGCGCTTTCTTCTAAAACTGGTATTTGTCACTGATCTCTGCCAACCTCATACTGTTTTCTCTGCCAAATATGTTATGGAAATAAAACTGCACACCTCGGTGGTCTCTTTCTTAGAGTTCCTCATACAGCAGGAGGTAAACAGAAGAGTCAGGGAAGAAGAATTACAATAGGATGTTTATATTTTAGAATGTGTGGAAGAACAGGAAGCACAGTACACTTAGAAGAAATGAAAACTGAGTTCTACCAGGAACACACGAGTCTCCAAATGTCTGTGCCATACTGGAGATAAGACTCTCCTTCAAAGATAAATGATATTTAGAAACCTTTTTCCTTTCAAAAATAAAATAAACCATGAGAGGTGAAAAGTTATGTGGGAAACTGCATTATCTCCACAGGCGAAGGTGCATGATTTATGAGACTGTGGATGGGGCATATATATGGCAACACCAATCATATAGATGTTTCAAGGTCTGTGCGGATATTCTATGAACCTTACGACATGTGTGCAATTCTCCTGTTCTCCATCCCAGTTGCTATAACCTCTCACCATATTCCTACAAGCAACCAATCTGAGAGAAGGTCTGGAACAGGCTCTTCAGAGGTGAGTACTGAGAAAACCAGCATTAATACCATGGTTCCACTCATGGATTTCTCTACTGTGTAGATACGTGTAACCCAGCCATGCCCCTTCAACTGGCCATATCCTCTCCCAACAGCCTTCAGACCATCTACCACACAATGTTCCCAGGGAAGAGCATCAGCTTGCTTAGAGAGTTGAGGTTGGATGATAATGCTTTGGCTCCCTTTCAGTTTTTAATGTAGTTTTTAATCTTCTTTCATCCTCCCTGAGTCATGCAGCAGGTGAGATCAAAACTAGCCAATCTCTTGATATGGGTTTACCTATACTATTCTGAGAGGTGTATTTCTCATATAAGTACAGTTCATTTTACCAAAAAGTTAATATGGCAAGTGAACATACTCTGAAAATTCTATTTTGTAAAAATGTCTTTAATAGACTAAATAGTCTGATAGGTTTAGACCAATGGGAAACCTGGTCCCCAAAAGAGACAACTAGAGCAATTAATACAAATTAAAAGTCTCAGCAAAAATGGAACCCTGCCATCCTTATAAATGAAGAGACTACAAAGAAACAGGTAATGGTCATTTAATTTTTATCAAAGAGTTGCATCAGGGTATTTTGAATTTTAAAAAAATTGGTTAAGATCTGTTGCAAGAAGTAATATTGTTCATGCAGAAGAAGAGAAAAGAGTTGTTCTTAGATATCACAATGCAAAGATTTAAAAAGTGGTGAACTCAGAGATTTGGAATCTGATTATTGCATAAACCACTTACATGCACTTATTTGTGTAAGCTTATGGTGGTAACTCAAGAAGATAGTTAAAGCCAGATGGTAATCCAGATAAAATGACACCCTGATGCAATCTTAAATTTTGCATTTTAGCATCTTTGCAGATTTCCACACCCAAAGTTGCTAATATACTAGCCCAACCGAGATCCAAATCTTGGTCTCTGCATCAAGTCTGAACAAATGGGATTGGCACTGGTGGTGGGGGGAGGGGGGCACGGCAGCAGCCAGGCAAGAACTGAATCCTCATTTCACGCCACAATGGGATAGTGAGGTACTCCACAGCTGTTACTGCAAACACAGGCTGCAGAAGCTTCCACAGATGCTGTTAAATCCATCCCTTTCCTCAGAGTGTATATGTCTGCGGGAGTAATAGGAGATTTCAGCAAATAGATTCCATGGTCTTGCCCCTGTCCACCACATTCCTCACAGAAACTGAAGCAGTTGCTGTTTTCTTAAGTGGCAGTATTGTTAATTCTAATTAAAATATTTATGAACAGGTTCCTTTTGTATGTGCTTTGTAGTTTGTGTCTATGGACAATTTGTTGTTACTCAAGCAAATCACTGCAATGTACCATGAGCTGCAAGAAGATGGAGTCCTTCAAAACACTGACAACTAGTAGAGATTTTATCATAAGCTAGGTTTATGTTGGTCCAGCATGTAAGAAGGGTAGTGGGGGAGCTGGAGCGGTTCTGTGATGAATTACAGCAGATGAAAGTTGCCCTGAGAGAAGCCAGACTAAAGTAGATCTATCTTAAGAGAAGGAGAACCAAACTGCAGTTGCAAAGAAATAAGAAACAAAACCAGATCAGAGCTATGCGGAGAGGAAAAGGATTAGACACGATTATCAAGGAACAAGAAGTCTGAAAGGAGGTGGTGCAACTGTTCTTGCTGGATAGACAGTGACGGGTCCAGCCTCTGAGCAATTTGACTGGACATTTATGATGTGACTGAGGTGCAGGCAGGAACCTTGTTTTAGGAAAACTCCCACAGATGATACATAACATGGTATCTCTTTTATGTAGTTTTATGCTCCCCATTGCCATAGTGCCTGAACGCCTCACAATCTTTTAATTCATTTACCCATCAGACACCCATAGGAGGTAGGGAGAGGGATGGGCTTCCCTGGCTCCAGCCCAAGTCACAGCTTCAAAGAGTTGTCTACACAGCTATTTTTAGAGCACCAGCACGAGCCCCACAACCCCGAGTCTGTCAACCTAGGCTGGGAGGCTCACTGCTGCAAGGCTGTGTAGACACGCTCCCACAGGCCACATTTTCAAAGTTATTTAGGTGCATGAAGATGCAGATAGGCACCTAGTGGGATTTTTCTAAAGCACCTAACCTGCACAAACACTTTTGTAAATCCCACTAGCTGCCCATATGCATCTTTAGGTACCTAAATACCTTTGAAAATCTGGCCCTGAGTGACTTGCCCAAGGTCACCCAGGAAGTTTGGGATAGAAAAGAGACTTGAACCCAGGCTGCCAGAGTTGTAGACCAGTACACTAACCACTGGACCATCTTTTTTCTCAACTCAGCAAACTGGTTCCAAGGAACCTTGTAATTTGGAAGTGTTAAAATTGTATACCTAGTTTTTCTCTACAGTTTACTTCTTGTTTACTGACCTTTGTGGCTTGTCATCACCCACAACTATTTCACATTTGGGGACAATGTATACCTTCAAGTCAGCGGCACTGCTATGAGTACCCGCATGGCCCCATAGTATGCTAACATTTTTATGGCTGACTTAGAACGCTTCCTTAGCTCTCATCCTCTAACGCCCCTACTCTACTTGTACTGCATTGATGACATCTTCATCATCTGGACCCATGGAAAAGAAGCCCTTGAGGAATTCCACCATGATTTCAACAATTTCCATCCCACCATCAACCTCAGCCTAGACCAATCCACACAAGCCGTCCATTTCCTGGACATTATTGTGCTAATAAGCAATGGTCACATAAACACCACCCTATACCGGAAACCTACTGACCGCTATACTTACCTACATGCATCCAGCTTCCATCCAGGACACACCACACGATCCATTGTCTACAGCCAAGCTCTAAAATACAACCGCATTTGCTCCAATCCCTCAGACAGAGATAAACACCTACAAGATCTCTATCAAGATCTCTATCTATTCTTAAAACTACAATACCCACCTGCTGAAGTGAAGAAACAGATTGACAGAGCCGGAAGAGTACCCAGAAGTCACCTACTACAGGACAGGCCCAACAAAGAAAATAACAGAACACCACTAGCTGTCACCTTCAGCCCCCAACTAAAACCTCTCCAGCGCAACATCAAAGATTTACAACCTATCCTGAAAAATGATCCCTCACTCTCACAGATCTTGGGAGACCAGTCCTCGCTTACAGACAGCCCTCCAACCTGAAGCAAATACTCTCCAGCAACCACACAACAAAAACACTAACCCAGGAACCTATCCTTGCAACAAAGCCTGATGCCAACTCTGTCCACATGTTTATTCAAGTGACACCATCATAGAACCTAATCACATTAGCCATGCCATCAGGGGCTCATTCACCTGCACATCTACCAATGTGATATATGCTATCATGTGCCAGCAATACCCCTCTGCCATGTACATTCACCAAACCAGACAGTCTCTACACAAAAGAATAAATGGACACAAATCTGACATCAGGAATCATAACATTCAAAAACTGGTAAGAGAACACTTCAACCTCTCTGGCCACTCAGTAAATGATTTAAGGGTGGCAATTTTGCAACAGAAAAGCTTCAAAAAACGAGAAACTGCTGAGCTTGAATTAATATGCAAACTAGATACCATTAACTTGGGTTTGAACAGAGACTGGGAGTGGCTGGGTCATTACACATATTGAATCTATTTCCCCAAGTTAAGTATCCTCACACCTTCTTGTCAACTGTCTAAATGGGCCATCTTGATTATCACTATAGAAGTTTTTTTCTCCTGCTGATAATAACTCATCTTAACTAATTAGCCTCTTACAATTTGTATGGCAACTTCCACTTCTCAGGGGGGAGGGATAGCTCAGTGGTTTGAGCATTGGCCTGCTAAACCCAGGATTGTGAGTTCAATCCTTGAGGGGGCCATTTAGGGATCTGGGGCAAAAATTGGGGATCGGTCCTGGTTTGAGCAGGGGGTTGGACTAGATGACCTCCTGAGGTCCCTTCCAATCCTGATATTCTATGTATGTATGTATATATATATATATATATATATATATATATATGTATCTTCTTACTATATATTCCATTCTATGCATCCGATGAAGTGGGCTGTAGCCCATGAAAGCTTATGCTCTAATAAATTTGTTAGTCTCTAAGGTGCCACAAGTACTCCTGCTCTTTTTACTTAAGGATAAAAGGAAAAGGAGTACTAGTTGCTGTAGCTCACGAACGCTTATGCTCAGATAAATTGGTTAGTCTCTAAGGTGCCACAAGTACTCCTTTTCTTTTTGCGAATACAGACTAACACGGCTGCTACTCTGAAACCTTACTTAAGAATAGTTGTTGAATACATTGTTTTGTTCTGAATGGTTTGTCATGTTCTCAGAGTGGCATCAGTGATTCTTGTTCTGTGCAAGAGGTGGATTAGCCACTGGTATTAAGCTGTCCCTTTCACTGGCCCACCTGAACATATGTCACCCTGCCACATTAAAAAAAAATCAGTAAATCAGAATAGAATGATAAGGAAGGTAGCTAAGTGAGTTTCTTACTCGAAACGATGGATGGACAAATTTCTCCAGTTGCATTTTCTGATACTTTTGAATGTCAAGGTCTCAATCACTGGAACTAGTTCAACCTCTTCTGATATCATCCTAAGGCACTTTGAATTTTTGTCAATTCACATTAGCAAGCATGTAACTAATCAATGGAATATATATATATATATAGTCCCGAATGGGCTAGGGATACTACAGGCTGCTTGAAGAGGTCGATGGAGAAAAGGTAAGAAGGTCAGTGTGGGATGAGGTCTGTTTAAATTAGATTATTGTTTTACAGAAAAAAGATTTTGCTTAATGACTTTATCCTACAAACATTTGCCAAAAAGCTACTGTAGTTTTGCTGCAGTACATTAAGTAAATGAATTCTAATTTAAAGGAAGAATCACTGATCCTTGACACTGACACTAATCTGGAATAAGAGTTCCTGGACCCTGACTTTATTAATCCAATATCTACAGGTTACCAAGTGGATTTTGCATGATATCCAGGTTTTTATATGACAGATGTAGGTAAGGAGATTCTAACACCAGAATAAGTGCAGTAACTACTGACTACATACAGTACATGTGTATTTCTGCAAACAAAGATGCATCTCAAAAGTGGAATGGAACATGCATCACATGAAATTTTCACCTGGAGCTGCAGTTACAATGTAGCACACAAACCAGTGCAATTACCCAGAGGTATGAAGCAATTAACATATAAGTGGTATCTATTGTAATTAATTATCACATAATTTTAAATCATTTTTATTTTTATATGACTGGGCAACATAAGGTCCACTGAGATGCAACATCTCATTCAAAGTAAAGATCAGCTTCAGTGTTAAATTCAGACTCTGATCCTGATGTCATTAAGAATCTAGGGCTATCTGAATCTCAGGGCTTGCACTGGACCTTTCTCTAATTCATAGGATCAATTTATTATCAGTACAGATGAAATTTCTCACAGCAGTCATGGGAGTCATTGATTTTATGACTTTCATGTTTAAAAAAAAAAAAAACTAGAAACATTCTATGGGTGAATTCCTGGCTGTATTGAAGTCAACGGGACGATTCGCATTGATTTCCCTTGGGGCTACGATTTCACCTTGTGTTTTGTTATGTTGCAATTTTTTAAGCTAACCAAGCCTGGGGATTGGAGAGTAAGTGAAGGAGGAGTTTTATATTAACTCCATTGGCCATCAGAATTAAGGTTGTATGCAGTATTGTTGTAGCCGTATTGGTCCCAGGATATTAGAGACACATGGTAGGTGAGGTAATATCTTTTATGGGACCAACTTCTGTTGGTGAGAGAGACAGGATTTCAAGCTACACAGAGCTCATCTTCAAGTTAGAATTAACTTTGTCCATTTTAACAAAAGTTCATATGTATTGGAATGCCAAGTTCTATCACTGATTCTATCGTATTTAGCATTTTTTCACAATAGAGGCACCTAGCTATGCAACGCTAAAATCAATGGAATTATTCCATTGCTTAAAAGTTCAGAATGCACTTTTATTGCAGCCTGTGGAATGGAAATAATGATATTTTCTTTCTCCCACATTTTGTCTGTTTTGTCTGCTTAGTTTGTAAGCTCATTGTGTCAGGGACTGCATTAAAGATTGAATGATTTTTTTATTACTTTTCCTAAAAGTCACTAAATATGCAACAAACTTGAAACCCTATTTACTGTATCAAATAACAAAGGTGACATCAATTTAACATAAAATTCACTATTATCAATATTATAAAGTTTACTTTTGCCTAAAATCTCATAAACCAGGGACCTAATCAAAGCAAACACTTTACTACTACTGATGATTTTAATTTAGCTGTAAATGCCTCAAAGGCTGGTAATTAGGGAGTAGTTACATGTTTTTTATGTTCTCTAAAATAAATTGTTACTGGATATTTTGCTGTATTTTTATGCATTTTACTTTTGTTAAAAATACAATTTCTATGCACCATTTAAAAACGAATTAAAAGTCAGGACAAATTCAATGAACAATTTAATTATCAATGTTCTGTTCAACAAAATATCTGTTGGAGATGGTGTGAATAGTAAGAGAGGATGCAAATACATAAATACATACATAAATTGACAAATAAATAAATCCTACCATGTCATCTTGCCTAGATTTTTGGCAGCCTAATTCAGATTTCAATTCAGATTCTGCTCCTTTGCAATCTTGAAGAATAAGATTTGGGCATGGTACACATAATCTGAAAATTCAGGTGGCAAATACGTGTGTGTGATAAATGTTTTTGAAGTTGACCATATATGGCCTGTATGAGTGTATTTTCAAGAACATCCTAACAAGTAAGACATTACCCTGAATCCTTACCTGCAAATGGGATGTTTAAACTCTGCTTCTTCCCTCCCTTTCCCAAGATATTTCAGACAGGGAAGACCAATATCCCATTTTATCTGGACAGCTCCTTTGACTGTTGTAGTCCAGATACCCTCAGGATTCTTGGGACCTTTGCTTCTTGCTGGTATGCGTCCCTTTAGCAACAGGAATAGTGCTTTGTAGTTAATAATTTGCCTCTCCCTAAGTACACGCTGAAGCTGTGATTGACATGCTTTGCAAAACCTGTTTAAGGGTGTTCATCAGCAGCAAGGACACCTGCAAGAAGCTGGAAATGTTAGGCCCACTCCTATCAGCCGAACACATACAAATAAGATTTTGCTCTGAGAAAAGACCCATTGAAACCAATGGATCTATCCTCAAATATCAATAGAGTTGGCAGAATAAGTTCTGTGGGTATCAAGGAAGACTGGGAGAAGATAAGAGGTAGAATACAGATGGGAAGACTGGCAGGCACGGGTTGCAATGTAAGAGGAGGGAGGATTCCATCTCTCCATGTGACAGTGTTTGCTTGTAACAAAGCCACAGAAATAATAACAATTGTATTTGCTGTAGGCTTTCAGGATGGCACTTTGCAAACAACATGAAAAAAATATGGACCCTGGTCCCAAGGAGTATGGAAATTACTATAGAAACACACAATACAGTTCAGATACACAAAGCACCAGCTAACAGTACAGTCCTGAAGCAGTGTCGAGGGTTTATTTGTCTGTTTCTTTGTGTGGGTATTTTGGTTATCATCTTCATCTCCTCTCAGTTTTGGATGATCACTGACAAGGCTTCTTAGAAGAAGCATGTTGTTCAGAGGGATATGAATGACGGTGGATGTATGCTGCATAAGGAGAGGAAGGGAGCTCTGTGTGTAGGGGGTTGCATAGAAAAAGAGTCTACCATCAGATTGTGAAAAGAGTACAAAAGGGGTAGGTTTTACACAGGGAGATACTGGCGAACTTGATCATTGGGTGGCTGACAGGGGTGTTAGGTGCACAAGGAATGCAAGGGAGGGTGCAATTCAGGAGTCAGGAGGATGTTTTCATACCTGCGGCCCCCCCCCCGCCTCCCCCCCACTTTTCACTGCAGCCAGGGGTGCTGGAACAATATTTATAGTGGTTGTGCTGAGAGTCATTGAACCAAACTGTAAACCCTGTATATATTGGAAACCACTTCAAGCCAGGGGGTGCAGCTGCACCCCGCCCCCCACTCCCGTAGTTCCAGCACCTATGACTGGAGCTATTTTTCAAACAACAGCTTTCCTTGAACAATAAAATCCCATATTCTTGCTATCCCCAAGAACATTATTGAATCACTTCTTTAAACAGCAAACAAACAGATACATCCGTATATTATAATTCAAACAAACATTTTGTAATCCTAAACATATCAGAAAGAGCATTGCCTTTACCCTTGCATTCAGAATTCATCCTTTGTATAATTATGAAGAAAAACTGCTGGAAACAAATTGAAAAAAATGTAATAACCGGTTTGCTGCCCATGATTTACATGAAGGCTATCTTGACAGCACAACAGCATTACTAATTATGATGATCCAAATCAAATTCCCTTTGAGGCTGGTCTCCATCTCACTGCACCTAACTATAAGAGAGATATCTAAGAAAACTACCTATTACTTGTCAGTTCAGAACAACTCCACCAAGCATTTTCTATCCCACTAGTGGTATCTTTCTGACAAGCTCCCACTCTACACAAATTATTGGTGAGCACTGTATTAATTCAGCCTGTCATCCACCCTCCATCTTACCACTGTAATTCAAAGAGATGGACTACCTGTGATCGCTTACAAGAAAATACTACTTTGGAAAGCACCTCTACATGTAGAAGTTAAAATCTACCATATAATCTCCCTTGATGTGCTACTGCTGTAACTGACAGGTGCCATGGAAAGAGTGTCCCTCCTGACTTCAATAAACAAAATTAAAATAAAAGTGTCAGTGCAGCTTGTACCATCCTAGGGATACATTTCAAAACTATTACAAGCCCTGTTGTCACAGCCTGGGAAAATCCGTGGCTAAACACTTTTAATGCTCCAGACGTAGATTTTTAACCTCAAGAACCTCGGCTTTTCAGGTTTATTATTCCAGGTCCTTATATTTTCTATTTGGAATACTACAGTACATCTATTTTTTCTTCTCAGAATGCTCACATTGAGTTCAATCCTGAAGTCTTTACTCAGGCAAAATCTCTTCTAAAGAGAATTTTGCATGAATAAAGGCTTCCGAACTGGGCCAAGTATGTTCTTTTAACCTCCTGGGGTCATTGCCATAGAAGTTCATCTCTCACTGTAGACACATTTTGCAACAGATCACGGACTCCTGACTCTAGGCACCATAATGTCATTGTGACACAACAGTTCCTTTATTCTGGAATTTTTAGAGGCGGATTTTCTTTTTTTTTTTTTCCCTGTTGTTTTTTCTCATCTATATATTTGTTTATATTTATGCAATGCAAAGTGACAGGATAACTAGTATTTGAGGGAAAATACGCTATTTTCAGATCAGATACCAGCTGTCAAGTTAGATAGAGAGTACCGCCTCAGAAATTTTACAGTCCAGTTCACAAAAATTTTATGTGTCTGCAATTCACTTTTTTTTGTGAAATAGTTGCTGGAATATGCTGCACATGGTGTGCCCAACAATTGTACGCATAAAGACTAGTCAAAGATTTTCCTGGGTCAGAGTATGGTCAAATGCTTTTTAGCAAGAAGGATTAGTTGTAGATGGCAAAATGCCCCTTCTGGCACCGGTAAAATCTGTGTGTAAGTTCTTAAATTGCATTTACCTTATTTATAAGAACTAAGGCACACAGTCACACACATTTTATTTCATTAAACATCCTGAGATACACAAAATGTAGTGGCTAGAGAAGGCTTAAAGATTTTTAATACATTCACAGAGTTTAAGGCCAGAGGAGACCATTATATCATCTAATCTGATCCCCTGCACAACACAGGCCAAAGTGCCTCACTCAGTAATTTCTGCATCAGGCCCAAAGTGCCCACACCTTTTAGAAAGACATCTAGTCTTTACTTGTTTGGGGTGGACCAATTTTGTTTATTAAAGTCCAAGCCAGGCCAAAAACTTTGATACCAACCAAATGAACATTCCTCTACATTAGCTGAGGCAGACAGTTCCACAGTATCAAGGAAAGGTTTTAAAAGAATGCCAATTACATTCTAGGATTTTGACAAAAGAGCCCTCTAAATTTTAATCACGTCTAGGCCCAAATCAGAAAAGCACTTAAGCACATATGTAACTTTCAATGGGGACTTGTGTTCCTTAAGATATTAAGTGCTTTTGAAAAACTCCACCCTTATATTTAAGTGCTTTGTTGGATGGGGCCATTAAGAGGTTGTGAAGAATATTATGGAGAATATTTTCACAGCAGTTCATAGGAAATACGGTCACAGAAATAAATCAATAATGAATTACATATCCGTCAAGCCATATTAAGAAATTTGATCTGTTATGACTCAAAATGGGCAAGTATTCCTTTTTCTCAGTAGCAGTCAGTTCTCCCAGCTAAACACTAATATAGTACCCACTTATTTTTCAGTTGCAGATGAAGAATACTAATCACCTCTGGAAGATCATGGTTCTAATAAAAATGACTCTATAGTGCCAGCAGTTTCAAAGCTAACATAGTTCTCATAGGACTTGTGGCACCTTATTGTGGCACCTTATAAATAACACATTTATTTGGGCATAAGCTTCTGTGGGTGCATCCAATGAAGTGGATTTTAGCCCACGAAAGATTATGCCCAAATAAATTTGTTAGTCTCTAAGGTGCCACAAGGACTCCTCGTTTTTTTTGCTGATACAGACTAACACGGCTGCCCCTCTGAAAATAGTTCTCAGAAGCACCATATTTTGGAGGCAGTTCTTCAGAGAGTAACATCAAAACTGTGTTGTGTCTTTTGATAAAGACATGAGTAACAAGCTTCCTGGGTGCTTATCACCCACTTCAGTGGAAACTACAGGCTCTTAGCATCTCTGAAAACCAAGCCACTTTTTAGGTGTGTAAATATGCATTTAGGTGCCTAAGTTAGTCACTCATGTTTGAAAATTTTGATTTATGGGGCTTGCTCAAGGTCATGCTGTGTGTCATCGACCCAGTTCATTTACAATGCTGCACCACAACCAGGAAGGTAAGAAGTGTTATTCTTTTAGCCCACTCTCCTAGTTTCTGTGGTCAGCTGTTCATAAAAGTCAACCTATCACACAACAATCAGCTAGGAAACTGTCCTGTCAGGGAACAATAACATAATTATAAGATGTTATACCCAAGCTATACATCCGATTAGGAGATATCCCTCTGGGAACACACAAGGGATGAGTGACATGTTGTATTTTATGATGATCATCCACACTAGGGAGATATTCCTAAAGTTATATACCCAAAGTGAGACATTCTTTTATGATCAACTGGAGTGTGTGAAGGAGATGAGGCAAGACAGTTGGCATTGTATTAACCATTCACTTACTCTCAACAAACATCCTTCAGCTTACCCACTATGGTCATGGGAGCAATCCTGCATAGTACTGAGAACTCTGGCCCCAATCTAGCAAATCACATGCATAACTTGAAGCACGTGAGTAGTCCCACTGACTTCAGTGGGAATACGTAAGGGCTTTTCTGGATCCAGGGCAGAGTTCTCAGCACCTTGCATGACTGAGCCCTATCAGGGCATGATGGATACAAGCATGGGATCAATGGAGCTGTGCCTATGTATACCAGCTGAGGGTCTGGCTCATTACATCAACCTGCTTGATATTCAAAAACTACCTTCCTCAGTGCTCAATGAATTGTAAGCAGAATCTGCTCTCCATATTTTGTAAAGTTTTCTTTTTATGTTGTATCCTAGAGTGTTACAGGATAATAGAGAGAGAAAGGGGGAAAGAGAGGAAATGGGAATTTGTCTGCACTTCAGTCTCCTCTGGCCCATTACTTTCAAAACCATGATGTAGTTTACCTGATGCTGCTCAGAGCAATTGCATGCTGTACTTCTTTCTAATACTGACATTTTCTTTGCACAATTTAAAATTAAACATTTTATTAGTCCAGAGAAGGCTGAGGAAGGAAACAATAGTAGGTCAGGGAGAGTAATTTGTATTGTTCCTTTGTGTGGGATATTTGAGCTTTTGATTAGTTGTGCCCTACAGTACTTAACAACTAACCATTCTCGCCATGGTTAACAATACATGAGATTTTTCCTGTCCCAGCAGCACTCCAAGCGCTCCTGAAATGTTGGCTCTGTCTTTAATCTTGTTATTCACAAATACCTTTAATTTTCTGGGGCATGTGTGAAAACTACTGTACTGGCAGCAGCATGGTGCACCATGCAGCAGGCTTGTTGGGAAAGGATCTCTGTAAAAATGGAGGCACGAAGCTGTGGGTTGTAAGCCATTAAGCTTTCTCAGTACGGCGTCTAATGAGCTTATGATAGCCTCACAAAATGACTGTTTTTACTGCAGCCTAGTAAATTACAGAATGTACAAATTAAATCAGTGGGAAACAATGCAAGCTGTTCCTCATCAGGTTCAACACTTCTTTTAAAAAGTGAAAAATTATGACATGCTGGAGCAGCTACATATTTAATTCATGTCTTGTGCTTCAGGTGTGGTGGGCTTAGTTTGATTCCAGTTATTTGTGTAACCACACATTGTGTCCTTATTGAAAACACTGTCTTGCCACATGACTCCTGCACACTGTTGTTTCTTACGTAATTACATGTTCCAAATGTTGTGACATCCTTGTTGTTACACATGTGAACAAGTAAATTACACCTTGGGTCCTAAAAGTGGAAAGTGAAGAGAATAGCTATGGTCTAAGGGGCTGATCCTTCCCTGACTGAAATCACTGGCAACCCCCCCACTGAATTAGGATAAGGTCCTAGATGCATAAAACTGTGCTATATATATGCATCATTTACATGGAAATTACAGTGCATTGTTTTAAAATGTTCACAGGTTGTGTTTCTCATATATGCACCCTATAGGCCTGATTCTTTTCCCAGACCAGTTTTGCCATAGTGTGACTTCAGTGAAGTAGCTCTTGATTTTCATTAGTACAAATGACTTTATGCCCTTTAGGAAAGCAATATTTGTAAGAAATTGTATGTGTTACACTAAACCATGTCTGCACATCTGGTTACGGCACTCATCACTGTGGTATCTAAACGTTAACTAAAGCATGCTAAAGATGTGTTTTAAAAATTAATATTTAGTCAAACCTTTCTGTATTTCTTTTTCTCCCCCAATCATAGGTGCTGGAACTAGAGGCGCAGGGGATGCCGCCGCACCCCGTGGCTTGAGAGGGTTTACAGTTTGGTTAAATGGCTCTCAGCACCCCCACCATACAAATTGTTCCTGCACCCTTGCCCCCAATAATGATACATACAATTAACCCAGGAAGGAGAAACATATACAGTACAGAGCATTGAAGAACAACTGTTCTTAATGGGCCAGAACTTCAGATGCTAAAAATGGACTTAGCTCCACTGAAGTCAATGGAAACACACCAAGGTCCCAGCTGAGGAGCCAGCTCTGTGTATGTACTTAACTACACAGAACAAAATTGAGGCAAAAGCGGCCTGGAGCGAATAGGCGCAATTAATATATAAGTCTCTGGGACAAACTGATTGGTGACATAAGTAAGTTACAAATTGAGTGGATGTAGGTTTGTGTTAAAATTGTGTAGCTTAAATTCAGTGGATATGCCAAAAGAATATAACTTTAGCAATGAAGGACCAAGCTTAGGCAGGAAGTTTAAAGTTGCCACATATCTTGTGGGACACTATGCAGCCAGACTTCCTATTGACTTGTAAAGATCACCTCAGGCATAGACAAGGGGCATAATTCTCCATTACCCTGAACCTTGACAGGTCATTTACATAAAGGCAGAGTGGATATAAAATGCTACTATTCTAATTTGTTGGTATTTTATACCTTTTTTACACTCACTTTAAACAATTTACTAGATCTGTGTAGAGAAAGGTAATTATATTTTGTGAAGGATTTCATTATTTTGAAATGTGACTTTATTCTAATTCAGTATGCAAATTTTGAAATTTTCCACCAAAGCATATAGGACCCTGGCCCTGGGACAGTCTGCTGGTGGGCTTCCTCAGAGCCATGGACCCTGGAAGCCCTGGGGTCCACAATTTGGAGGCAGCCTGCCTGGTGAGCTGCCCCAGAGACAAGGACTTTGGCAGCTGCACTTCAAGAAAAACACCAAATATCATCAGTTAATTAAGTTACCCTGCAACCTGCCTCACTCAGTGAAATAGTAGATGGTAACAGAAATGGAAGGCACAAAGCCCTGGTGAATCAGCACAAAAATATCAATCCATTGTGAATGTTTGAGGACAGTAATGCTGACTACAACAGGGGGAAAATGGCTGTGGCGGAACCTGTTTGATTGCAACATGTAAAACCCCACCCAGCCCTAGAAATTAGGGGGAATGCTGAGGAGTCCTTGACAAAGTTCAAACAGCCATTTGAGCTGTAAATAATAAATAATAATTATAGTATACAAAAGCCATAGTAGCTAGTAAAATGAGAGGATAGTTTCTAGTGATTTGGGGAGTGCTCTGGAAAGGTAGACTAATAGTAATTCCCCTCCTCACTCAAATCACACCCATTGGTGGCTGCTCAAATAGCAGATAAAGGAATAAAGTTTAATTTCTGGAGTATCATTTTCCTTTTCTCACTATTTTATTCCTAGAAGGGATAATGGGTCCCTAACATGTAATTTACGTCTCAATTTATGCCATCAATGAATCTAAGCAGATTAAATATGAGTTATCATGTTATTGACATCATTACCAAAGTATTCCCATTTTATTTTCTCACATATGTAGATAGAAAATACAGTAATATATTTTCTCAATCTGTTTCTAAACTGCCACCCTTCCAGCGTGTTGTGCCTGCCACTAATTGATCTGTGACAGATCCTCTCCACATACATGTACAACAGAACGTTATGCAATTATGAATAAATAATCCAGGTTTTCTTTCTTTCTTTCTTTCTCTCTTTCTTTCTTTCAGGAAAGAAGTGAAGAGCTGTTTTTAAAAGCTGGCATCATGTACCATGCTTATGTGAAACATCAGAGATGATTAGTACAGACAGCAGATCGGAAAACCATGAAGCACTTTTGAAACCTTGATAGGAAGTGACTCTCCCTGGTTGCTGATTTATTAATACTGACAACATTGTTTTTTTCTCATTTTTTAAAAAGTGAAAGCACCTTGGTACTTGGAAAAATTCTGAAGCCAAGTAAATAATGGGGGAAGGGGAATGTTCAGTGGGATTGAATGTCTCAACTCCTGAAGAAGCCTGCATATGCAGCTTCAACAAGAAAAAAAAGTAAAAAGAAAGAAAAGTTAAAAAAGAAAGCCTTTCAGAGAAGCTTCTCTATAAGCATCCAATATAATTTTCAGATGGTTGAAAAGATCCAGCCCATGAGCTATTTTGTTTCTTCAGAAGCCAGAGCCACTCTATCAATTCACGGTCTGGGTATAACACACCTTTGCAAAACCTGTCCCCTAATAGCCACACAGAACTAAGTCGGCTAATGAGGGCATTTGACTTTAAAGTGTCCAGAGGAGGCTGCAGACATGTAGAAGAGATTTTAAATGTGAATGTTTCATAGGTATTCTTAAAGGAAATAAAATTATGGGCTTTTCACTGGTCCTTTCAAATACACTTGCAAATCTCCTGAAAGACCTTTTGTCTTCGTGTAAGAGGTGTGTAATGTACCACAGGAAAGCCAAACCACCAGGAAATTAGAAGAGCTCCCTAGTTTATGCCAATAACCAAGAGTATTCATAATAATTATTATTACTAAAAAGGGAGAAGAGGAGAAACCAGGACATGACCACAAAGAAGCATTCACCATTGTGGCCAGCTCAGAACAACAGTTCTTTCTGAAATGAGTCTGGGATCAGGCAATCAGGGAGAAGAGAATTATTTGAATGATTTAAAAAAAAAAAAGTTTTAGAAGAGAAAATGTATATGAAATTGTACTTTAGCATTTCAAACCAAAATATTGCAAGTACAAGAGGGTACGGAAGGCAACAGGGACAGACAAACAGACAGAGAATTTGAACAGGATTGTGACCTGTCCCTGTGACCGCATGCAGGGGAGTAAGGAGGTGTAAGGGATGGGGAAAGGTCAGAGCTGTGGGTCTCTTACAACACATGCTGGCCAGCACATAGCATTGCCAACTCTCACAATTTTAGCACAAGTCTTACTATATGTGGGGGCTTTCTTAAAGCCCCTGCCTCTGGATTCAGGCAATTACAAGAGAATCTCAGCTTTCATTTAAAAGTATATTTTTAACCTGTATGGTTGCAAAGAAAAGTCCAAAACCATGCACTTTAAAGGCTCAAAAAACAAACAACAAATATAAAGAACCCAAAATGTCTTATCTAGAAAACAATCTAATGATTTGTAAGTCAATCCCACTATTTTGGGGGACCCAACTAACAACTGCTGAACATTTAAGATTGCCACTACCAAGCCCAGCTCACACAGAGTGCACTTTTAAAAGGCGAGCTGTACTGACCTTTACACTGATGGCCATGCCAACTGTTCTGCTGCCATCTGTTTCACTTTTCAGTGGGTTTGGCTACTCTGGGAGCAGTTGTATGCCCATGTGCCCATACTTAACTTCATTCAGCACCAGCATATCACACCAGATCTCATATGCCTCACAGGTAGAACAACTGTGCGTGAGCACATATTGGAATTGCTCATTTATAGAATCATAAAACCATAGGGTTAGAAGGGACAGCAAGGGTCATGTAGTCTAACCCTATGTCAAGATGCAGGATTTGTTATGTCTAAACCATCCAAGGCAGATGGCTATCCAGCTTCCTTTTGAAAACTTCCACTGAAGGAGCTTCCACGACTTCCCTATGCATTTTGTTCCATTTATGAGCATGAATTCAATGTAGTTGGCATTACTGATACCTGGTGAGATGATTCACACTATTGGAATGTTAAAATCAATGGTTATAACCTATTTAGGAAGGATCAAGTTGGCACAAAGGGAGAGGGGGGAAATGGCACTCTATGTCAAATATGGCATTTCCTGTTTCCAAGTCACCAATAATTCAGAAGAAAATGACCTTGAGTGCTTATGGATCAATATCTTAATAGATAAGAGACAAGATAGTACATTAGTTGATGTCTGCTACAGATCACCAAATCATACCAGAGAACAGGATGACCAGCTCCTTTCGTGGCTACCTACAATGTGTAGGGAAAAAGCTGCATGATCATGGGTGGGGGGAGGGCTTCATTCTGAGTGATGTATGCTGGAGGTCTCATGCTGCCATTACTAAAACATCCTTGGAACCTCTTACTATTAGAGATGACAATTTCCTAATTCAAAAAGTGTTGTAGCCAACACAGGAAAATTCTTTATTAGACCTTGTCCTAACAGATAAAGAGAAACAGATGACAGAACTAAAAATAAATGGCAGCTTAAGTACAAGTTATCATGACTTCATCACATGTATAATGTGCAAGCAGAATAAAGTCCATACCAGTAATATATATACGGTATGCTTCCATTTATCCAAAACCCTATTGTCTAAACCTCCACATTATCCAAATCCTCTCCCTGTCCCCCATGTATCTCATCCTGAGGGACAAGGAAGGGATTAGAATAATGAGGAGGTTCGGCTAACAGAGCAGAGACCACCTGCAAGGGGGAGAAGCCTCCATTCATGGGGAAGGCCATGTTGCTACTGAATGGCTACTGCAGCAGCTCAGGGAGCCCTCTGCTGCCCTGCTGTCACAGGAGGGAGGGAGCAGGACAGTGACAGCGGAGCAGCAGAGGGCTTCCTGCACTGCCGCAGGGCCAGTGACACCCACTCCCTGCGGGACAGAGCAGAATCCTGGCTGAGGGTCTCTGCTCTCTCCCACCAGGACCGCAGCCTGCCCCCAGTGCCTTTGGGACTGGGCATCACTGGCCCTGTGGCAATGCAGGAAGCCCTCTACAGCCCCACTGTCGTGGAAGTGAGTGAGCAAGGGCTAGGGCAGAGTAGAGACCCCTGGCCAGGACTATGAGGAGGAGGGGGACGGGGAGGAGGAGCCCTCAGCCACAAGGGAGGCCACCCTGCTGCTGAATGTCTGAATGGGTCCTGCCCTCTCAATTATCCAAACTCTCGATTAACTGAATAAAATCCATGTTTCCCATGCTATTGGGATAATCGGGAATATACTGTACTTGGTGGTTTAATAGGGCCAATTGCAGTAAGTTGAAGACAGTTATGAGTCAAATCAGTTGGGGCTGGGTGGGTGAGAGAATTTAATCAGAAAAATGTGAATGATAATTGGGAATCATTTAAGGACACCTTATTAGATGAGAAAAAAGCTACAATTTAACAACTGAGAAAGAAGGCTGGACAAATTTTTAAAAAATGACCTAGTTTAGAGGGGAAGTGAAACTATAAAAATAAAAAAGATATATATCAAATGGAAGAAAGGAGAAGCTGGTAATAATGAATATAAATCATTCATAGGAATTGTAGAAAATTGATATAGGAAGCAAAGGGACACAAGGAAAAATCTATGGGCAGCAGAGTTAAGGACAATAAGAAGTTTCAGAGTAACAGCCATGTTAGTCTGTATTCGCAAAAAGAAAAGGAGTACTTGTGGCACCTTAGAGACTCACCAATTTATTTGAGCATAAGCTTAGTAATTTCTTAAAATATATTAGGAACAAAAAAATCCTGACAGTGGTTTTAGTCCATTACTATCTGAAAGTGGTAGAATTATCAATAATAATGCAAAAAAGCACATGTGTTCAATAAACACTTCTGTTCTGTATTTGGGGAACAAAGAGGTTATGTCCTCTCAACATCTGATAATAACTCTAATGCCATTCCACTAGTATCTCTGGAAGATGTTAAACAGAAGCTACTACATTTTTAGTAGTATCTGGACATTTTTAAACCAGCATGTCCAGATAACTTTCATTCAAAGAGTTTTAAAAGCGCTAGTGGGGGAGCTTGCTGGACCATTAATGTTGATTTGCAATAAGTCTTAGAGTACTGTGGAAGTTCCAGAAGACTGGAAGAAAGGTCATGTTGCGCCAATTTTTACAAAAGGTACACAGGATGACGCAGGTAATTATAGGCCTGTCAGCTGGACATTGATCCCAGACAAGATATTAGTGTGGTTCATAGAATTAAAGGAGGGCAATGCAATTAATGTAAATCAACATGGGTTTATATAAAATAAATCCTTTCAAACTAAGTTGATATCTTTTTTTGATAAGTTTACATGTTTGACTAATAAAGGCATAATACACAATAAAAGCTGTGTTATCCGGCACTTTATCAACTGGAAAGCTCTAGGAACCCGTATTTCTGATACCTCCCAATACAAATCTTCAATCTAGTAATGGGGACCGATGCCAAAGCTAACAGGAATCTATGCTGAAGCTATTCAGGACCCAAGTATTTCTGAGAGCAGTTGGACTACACTTGAGTTAGCCGACAAGAGCCGAATACTGTTCTTTCTGTTTGTATCTGCCATTGTGATCAGTCGGTTTAGTGCTCGGTGTATTGTCCTGTGTTTATCATAAAATATCAATGCAACGCTAACATTATGTTATCCAAAATACCAGCAAAAAGCAAAGGAGAGATGCGTAAGAGAGTTGTGTTGACATTAAAACAGAAAATAGATATTTGTACACGTCTTGAAAAGGGCAAGAATAGAAATGTTTATTCATTTAATTATATTCTAATATTTGAAAATTGGTAATCCATTCGTAAGTATAACGATTTGTTAACTGGAATTTTTGACTAACTGGCACACCCTTTGCTCCCAACATGCTGGATAAGAAAGCTTTTACTGTACTTAGATTTCTCTAAGGCATTTTACTAGGTACCTGTCAAGGTTCCTCCCCCACTCTGAACTCTAGGGTACAGATGTGGGGACCTGCATGAAAAACCTCCTAAGCTTATCTTTACCAGCTTAGGTCAAAACTTCCCCAAGGTACAAAATATTCCACCCGTTGTCCTTGGACTGGCCGCTACCACCACCAAACTAATACTGGTTACTGGGGAAGAGCTGTTTGGACGCGTCCTTCCCCCCAAAATACTTCCCAAAACCTTGCACCCCACTTCCTGGACAAGGTTTGGTAAAAAGCCTCACCAATTTGCCTAGGTGACTACAGACCCAGACCCTTGGATCTTAAGAACAATGAACAATCCTCCCAACACTTGCACCCCCCCTTTCCTGGGAAATGTTGGATAAAAAGCCTCACCAATTTGCATAGGTGACCACAGACCCAAACCCTTGGATCTGAGAACAATGAAAAAGCATTCAGTTTCTTACAAGAAGACTTTTAATAAAAATAGAAGTAAATAGAAATAAAGAAATCCCCCCTGTAAAATCAGGATGGTAGATATCTTACAGGGTAATTAGATTCAAAAACATAGAGAATCCCTCTAGGCAAAACCTTAAGTTACAAAAAAGATACACAGACAGAAATAGTTATTCTATTCAGCACAATTCTTTTCTCAGCCATTTAAAGAAATCATAATCTAACACATACCTAGCTAGATTACTTACTAAAAGTTCTAAGACTCCATTCCTGGTCTATCCCCGGTAAAGACCAGCATATAGACAGACACAGACCCTTTGTTTCTCTCCCTCCTCCCAGCTTTTGAAAGTATCTTGTCTCCTCATTGGTCATTTTGGTCAGGTGCCAGCGAGGTTACCTTTAGCTTCTTAACCCTTTACAGGTGAGAGGAGCTTTCCCCTGGCCAGGAGGGATTTCAAAGGGGTTTACCCTTCCCTTTATATTTATGACACGCCCCCCAAATCTCAGCTAGGGTGAAACACTGGCTGGGATTTCTTCCTGGAGCTCTAGGAAAAACAGAGTTAATAAGACACATGCATCTCTAAATATACTACCAAGTACATAAAGACTAACAATATTTTCCACATCTCAAGGACGATTTTAACCAGTTGATTCTGGGAAACTTTCACTGGAGAGTGCATCAGCCACTTTGTTAGAAGCTCCTGAGATGTGTTGGATGTCGAAATCAAAATCTTGGAGAGCTAAACTCCACCGAAGAAGTTTTTTGTTAGTTTCCTTGATGGTGTGAAGCCACTTCAGTGCAGCATGGTCAGTTTGCAGGTGGAAACGCTGTCCCCAAACATATGGGCGTAGCTTTTCCAGAGCGTAGACAATGGCATAACATTCTTTTTCAGTGACTGACCAGTTGCTTTCCCTCTCAGACAGTTTTTTGCTGAGAAACACTACAGGGTGGAATTCTTGATCAGGTCCTTTCTGCATTAAAACTGCTCCCACACCACGCTCGGACGCATCTGTGGTTACTAGGAACGGTTTGTCAAAGTCTGGGGCCCTTAGTACAGGGTCAGACATGAGTGTCGCTTTAAGCTTGTTAAAGGCCTTCTGACACTTTTCGGTCCACTGAACAGCATTTGGCTGTTTCTTTTTGGTTAGGTCTGTCAGTGGGGCAGCAATTTGGCTGTAGTGCGGTACAAATCGTCTGTAATAACCGGCCAAGCCTAAGAAGGATTGAACCTGTTTCTTTGACTTTGGGACAGGCCACTGTTGGATAGCATCCACTTTGGCCTGTAGGGGGCTGATAGTTCCTTGACCCACCTGGTGTCCAAGGTAAGTCACTCTGTTTAGGCCTATTTGACACTTCTTAGCCTTAACAGTTAGTCCTGCCTCCCTTATGCGCTCAAGGACTTTTTGTAGATGTTCCAGGTGGTCTGCCCAGGAATCCGAAAATATGGCCACATCGTCAAGGTAGGCGACTGCATATTCTCCTAATCCCGCTAGGAGACCATCTGCAAGTCTTTGGAAAGTGGCGGGTGCATTTCGCAGCCCGAAAGGGAGTACATTAAATTCATACAGCCCGAGATGTGTGATGAAGGCTGACCTTTCCTTGGCAGATTCATCTAGCGGTACCTGCCAGTACCCCTTGGTTAAGTCCAAGGTAGAGATGAACTGGGCCCGTCCCAGTTTCTCTAATAGTTCATCTGTGCGGGGCATTGGATAGTTGTCTGGGCGAGTTACAGCATTTAGCTTACGGTAGTCCACGCAAAAACGTATTTCCCCATCTGGTTTGGGAACTAGAACCACTGGAGATGCCCATGCACTTTCAGAGGGGCGGATTACACCCATCTGTAACATATCTTGGATCTCCCATTCTATAGCAGTTTTAGCTTGAGGAGACACCCGGTAAGGTTGGACCCTAATTGGGTGAGCATTACCTGTGTCAATGGAGTGGTATGCCCGTTCAGCCAGGGGTGGCTGAGAACGTTGGCGCGTAGCTAGTGCACAGCTCCTGGATCTGCTGTCGCTGCATACGCCCAAGGGTCATGGAGAGGTTCACCTCTTCCACACCACCACCACATTTCCCTTCGTAGTAGACACCTTCGGGCCACTCAGCATCGTCTCCTCCCTGGGCTGTAAACTGACAAACCTTTAATTCTCTGGAATAAAAGGGCTTAAGAGAATTAATATGGTACACCTTAGGCTTTCGGTTGGAGGTGGGGAATGCTATGAGATAATTAACAGCTCCCAGGCGCTCCTGGACCGTGAATGGCCCTTCCCACGATGCTTCCATTTTATGGGCCTGGAGCGCCTTTAAAACCATGACCTGGTCTCCTACTTTGAAGGAACGCTCTCTGGCATGCTTATCATACCAGGCTTTTTGCTCTTTTTGAGCATCCTGTAAGTTTTCTCTAGCAAGGGCTAAAGAGGTTCGGAGGGTGTTTTGTAGGTTGGTTACAAAGTCCAGAATGTTAGTTCCTGGAGAAGGTGTAAATCCCTCCCATTGCTGCTTCACCAACTGCAATGGCCCCTTAACCTCACGGCCATATACAAGTTCAAATGGGGAAAACCCTAAACTGGGATGTGGTACAGCTCTGTAGGCAAAGAGCAACTGCTGCAACACTAGGTCCCAATCATTGGAGTGCTCATTTACGAATTTACGTATCATGGCCCCCAAAGTTCCATTAAACTTCTCCACCATGCCATTTGTTTGATGGTGGTAAGGAGTGGCAACCAAGTGATTTACCCCATGAGCTTCCCAAAGGTTTTTCATAGTTCCTGCCAGGAAATTAGTCCCTGCATCTGTGAGGATGTCGGAGGGCCAACCTACCCTGGCAAAAATGTCTGCTAGTGCCTGGCACACTTTTAGCCCTGGTGTTGCTTAGAGCTACTGCTTCCGGCCATCGGGTGGCAAAATCCATGAAAGTCAGTATGTACTGCTTTCCTCTGGGTGTCTTTTTCGGAAAAGGACCCAGAATATCCACAGCTACTCGCTGAAATGGAACTTCAATGATGGGGAGTGGCTGGAGAGGGGCTTTGACCTGGTCTTGGGGTTTTCCCACTCTTTGGCACACCTCACAAGACTGGACATAGGTAGAAACATCCTTGCCCATTCCCTCCCAGTGGAATGACCCCCCCAAACGGTCTTTGGTCCTGTTCACCCCAGCATGGCCACTAGGGTGATCGTGGGCTAAGCTCAAGAGCTTGGCCCGGTATTTAGTTGGAACTACCAACTGTCTCTGAGGATGCCAGTCTTCCTGGTGTCCACCAGAAAGAGTTTCCTTGTATAAAAGTCCTCTTTCTACAACAAACCTGGATCGATTAGAAGAGCTGAGAGGCGGTGGGTTGCTCCGTGCCGCCGTCCAAGCTCTCTGGAGGCTTTCATCTGCTTCCTGTTCGGTCTGGAACTGTTCCCTTGATGCTGGAGACATCAGTTCCTCATTGGATTGTGGACCTAGGCTTGGTCCCTCTGGAAGCGATATAGGGGATGGAGCTGTTTCTGTTGACTGTGAACCGCTCTCCGCTGGTGCACTATGTTGGGATTCAGGCTCCGGGCTGAGCCTCTTGGGTCGGGTTATCGGCTGCTGCCAGTTCAGGGTCGGTGGGGCCCTCTGGAGTTGAGGTTGCAAGTATTGGATTCAGTGCTGACACTGGGTCTGGTGTTGGTTGTTCGGCTGGTTCCAGTTCTGGGACTGGTTCCGTCTGGGTCTCTGGAACTGGATCCACTACTGCTGTTGCAGACATTGGCCTGGTGTCTGGGTCCATCACCTCTGACCGGATCCTGATAGAAGTTTCCGGAACAGAGCTAGGCCTCACGGCTTGTTTAGCCTGGCTGCGGGTGACCGTTCCCACCCTCTTGGCCTGCTTCACATGCTTCGCCAAGTCTTCCCCCAACAGCATGGGGATGGGATAATCATCATAGACTGCAAAAGTCCACATTCCTGACCAGCCCTTGTACTGGACAGGCAACTTGGCTGTAGGCAAATTGAAAGAGTTGGACCTGAAGGGTTGAATCGTCACTTGGATCTCTGGGTTGATTAAATTGGGGTCCACTAAGGAAGCATGGATAGCTGACACTTGTGCTCCGGTGTCCCTCCACGCGGTGACCTTCTTCCCGCCCACACTCACAGTTTCCCTCCGCTCCAAGGGTATCTGGGAGGTATCTGGGCCTGTGGACCTCTGGTGTGATTCCGGTGCAATGAACTGTAATCTGTTGGGGTTCTTGGGGCAGTTGGCCTTTACATGCCCCAGCTCGTTACATTTAAAACATCGTCCAGCTGACGGGTCACTGGGGCGAGGAGGGTTGCTGGAGAACGGGGTGGTGGGACGATAAGGGGTCTGGAGGGTTCTTTGGGAGGTAGGTGGGGCTTTGGGCGGCCCCCAGTAATAGGGTGTGGTTTGGGGTGGTCCCTTCTGGTCTCCGCTCCAACTGCGACCAGTTTTCTTCTTCTCTGCCACCTCCACCCATCTGGCTCCAATCTCTCCTGCCTCGATTACAGTTTTGGGTTTCCCATCTAGGATGTATCTTTCTATTTCCTCAGGAACACCCTCTAAGAATTGTTCCATTTGCATTAGGAAGGGCAAATTTACTGGAGATTCAACACTTGCTCCTGATATCCAGGCATCCCAATGTTTCACAATGTGGTAGGCATGTCGGGTAAATGACACGTCTGGTTTCCACCTTAGGGCTCTGAACCTCCGACGAGACTGCTCGGGTGTTATCCCCATTCTGACTCTCGCCTTGGATTTAAACAGTTCATACTTGTTCATGTGTTCTTTAGGCATTTCAGCTGCCACCTCAGCTAAGGGTCCACTGAGCTGCGGCCTCAGCTCTACCATGTATTGGTCAGTAGAGATGTTGTACCCAAGGCAGGCCCTTTCGAAGTTTTCTAAGAAGGCCTCAGTATCATCACCTGCCTTGTAGGTGGGGAACTTTCTGGGATGGGAAGTGGTACCTGGAGAAGGATTGCTAGGGTTTGTTGGTATATTCTGCCGGGCCTTTATCCTCTCCACCTCCTCCACATGCTTCCTCTCTTTTTCCTTCTCCTCCTCCACATGCTTCCTCTCTTCTTCCTTCTCCTCCTTCTCCAGCCGCATGAGTTCTATCTGTCTTTCATGTTCCCTTTGTTTTTCCTCAGCCTGAAATTTGGCTAATTCCAGCTGTAGTCGAGCTGAGGATTTGGTCATTCTAACCTCTCTGTTTTTAACTAACTTTACACCCGAGGTTTAGAAATAAACAAACAAAACTTGGCTGTAAAATTTTGCTGTGCTGGAATAGAATACCTATTCTCTGATAGTGATTGTCAGCCTACAGAAAAAGACAATTCCCTTGTCTCTGCTCTGGGCCCAAATTAAAGCAAAAAACCTCCAACTACTTGGAAACCTGCTTACCCAGCCCAAAGAAAAAGCAAATGGGTAGAACACACACCCCCTATTTACTTTTAGGAAGAAAAGAAAAAAAAAACTCTGGGTTGGAAGACTGTGAATTTCCCTGCAGAAGTTAAGTACCCTGCCTCCAGGCAAAGAAAACCTGCAATTCACAAAGATAATCCCCTTTTGTCTCTGCTTGGCCACAAAGCAGAGAAAAAACAAGCTGCTTTCAGTTTCAGCTGCTTTTTGGACTTCCTTTCCAAAGGAAAAAAAAATTTCCTTTTTAAAATCTGTATTTCTAGTTCAAAAAATCTCAACTGGATCTCAAAATGATTTCAGGTTAATCCCACCACTATGCCACCATGTCAAGGTTCCTCCCCCACTCTGAACTCTAGGGTACAGATGTGGGGACCTGCATGAAAAACCTCCTAAGCTTATCTTTACCAGCTTAGGTCAAAACTTCCCCAAGGTACAAAATATTCCACCTGTTGTCCTTGGACTGGCCGCTACCACCACCAAACTAATACTGGTTACTGGGGAAGAGCTGTTTGGATGCGTCTTTCCCCCCAAAATACTTCCCAAAACCTTGCACCCCACTTCCTGGACAAGGTTTGGTAAAAAGCCTCACCAATTTGCCTAGGTGACTACAGACCCAGACCCTTGGATCTTAAGAACAATGAACAATCCTCCCAACACTTGCACCCCCCTTTCCTGGGAAATGTTGGATAAAAAGCCTCACCAATTTGCATAGGTGACCACAGACCCAAACCCTTGGATCTGAGAACAATGAAAAAGCATTCAGTTTTCTTACAAGAAGACTTTTAATAAAAATAGAAGTAAATAGAAATAAAGAAATCCCCCCTGTAAAATCAGGATGGTAGATATCTTACAGGGTAATTAGATTCAAAAACATAGAGAATCCCTCTAGGCAAAACCTTAAGTTACAAAAAAGATACACAGACAGAAATAGTTATTCTATTCAGCACAATTCTTTTCTCAGCCATTTAAAGAAATCATAATCTAACACATACCTAGCTAGATTACTTACTAAAAGTTCTAAGACTCCATTCCTGGTCTATCCCCGGTAAAGACCAGCATATAGACAGACACAGACCCTTTGTTTCTCTCCCTCCTCCCAGCTTTTGAAAGTATCTTGTCTCCTCATTGGTCATTTTGGTCAGGTGCCAGCGAGGTTACCTTTAGCTTCTTAACCCTTTACAGGTGAGAGGAGCTTTCCCCTGGCCAGGAGGGATTTCAAAGGGGTTTACCCTTCCCTTTATATTTATGACAATACCACACCAAAAAACTAGAACAATATAAAATTATCATGGCATACATTAAAACTGGCTAACTTATAGGTCTCAAAATATAATTGTAAATGGGGAATCATTATCAAGCAGGTTTGCTTCCAGTGAGGTCCTGCCGGGATCAGTTCTTGGACCTACATAATTTAACATTTTTATTACTGACCTAGAAGAAAATATAAAATCATCACCGATAAAGCTTGCAGATGACACAAAAATTGGGGGAGTGGTAGATAATGGAGAGGACTGGTCATTGATTGAGAGTGATCCGAATCACTTGGTAAACTGGGTGCAAGCAAACAATACACATATTAATATGGCTACATGCAGTGGTGAGCTGGAGCCGGTTCCCACCAGTTCGCTAGAACGGTTGTTAAATTTAGAAGCCCTTTTAGAACCGGTTGTTCCGCAAGCACGTCTAAATTTAACCGACCAAAAGTGGCACCTTAGGCGCCAACTCCATGGGTGCTCCAGCCCTGGAAAACCCAAGGGGAAAATCTGGTGGGTGCAGAGCACCCACCGGCAGCTCCCTGCCCCACCCCTGGCCCCAGCTCACCTCCACTCCACCTCCTCCCCTGAACACACCACCCCCTCTGCTTCTCTGCCCCCCCCCCCGCCCCCGGCTTCCTGCGAATCAGCTGTTCGTGGGGGAAGCTGGGGCAGGCTGAGAAGCAGGCCACGGCTTCCTGCTCAGGCCCAGGGAGGAGGAGGTGAGCTGGGATGGGGAGGCGCGAGGAAGGCCACCCACGCCGCAGCAGGTAACCCGGAGGGCGGGGGGGTGAAGGGGGGGGGCCGCAGGGGAACTGCTCCCCGCCCCAGCTCACCTCTGCCTCCCTGGACCTGAGCGGGAAGCCGCCGCCTGCTTCTCTGCCCTCCCCGGCTTCCTGCCGAACAGCTGATTCGCGGGAAGCTGGGGGGCAGAGAAGCAGAGTGGGGTGGCGCGTTCAGGGACAGAGGCGGAGCGGAGGTGAGGTGAGCTGGGGCCGGGCATGGGGCGGGGAGCTGCCAGTGGATGCTCTGCATCCACCTAATTTTGCCCGTGGGTGCTCCAGCCCCAGAGCACCCAGGGAGTCAGCGCCTGAGGCGCCACTTTTGATGTGATCAGTGGGGGAGCGGCTGCTCCCCCGGCTCCCCCCCAGCTACGCTCCCCTGCCCCTAGGAGCCAGAGGGACCTGCCGGATGCTTCCTGGGAGCTGCCCCAAGTAAGCACCTCCAGGACTCCCCACCTTGCCCCCCGGCAGGTGCCTCTGGCTCTTAGGGGTGGGGTGGGCACCCACTACAGTGGCCCACGAGACCCTCCTGCCCGGTTCTGGGGGCAGTCAGGGGACAGGGGAGGGGGGTGGATGGGGCTGAGGGGGGCATCAAGGAACGCAGGGGGGTTGGATGGGGCAGGAGTCCCGGGGGGGGCAGGGGTGGTCAACGACCCCCTCGTGGGGTGAGGAGGGAACCTGCTGTTAAGATTTCGGCAGCTCATTGCTGGCTACATGTAAATGTATACATTTAGGAACAAGAGTGTAGGCCATATTTACAGGATGGGGGGAACTCTATCCTGGCAGACAGGGATCCTGAAGATTTGGGGGTTCTGCTGGATAATCAGCTGAACATGAGTTCCTGAAGTGACTACATGGCCAAAGGAACTAATGCAATTCTGGGATGCATAAACAGGAGAATCTTGACTGGAAGTAGAGAGGTGCTTTACCTGTGCACTTGGCACTGCTGTGACTGCTGTTGTAACACTGTGTCTAGTTCCATTCAAGTTCACAGTTCACAAAGGATGTTGATAATTTGGTGAGAGTTCAGAGAAGAGCCACAAGAATGATTAAAGAATTAGACTGAAAGAGCTCAGTCTATCTAGCTTAATAATCAGAAGGTTAAAGGGTGACTGGATTACATTCTGTGTATTTACATGGGGAACAAATATTTAATAATGTGTAAGCAGGATCTGAATGAATGCTTCCCTGGCAGCTACCTGGGAGGGGGGAAGAGACCCTGGGTGTGTTTATGTAAATACAATTTGCTCCTGCTTTGCTTAGATTTGCTAGATATTCAGCTGATGGAGAGGTGTTTTGCTCATTGTCATCAATTTAACTGGTGTTGGGTCACAAATTATATTAGTACTGAATGCAGGGATAGTGAAATATGGTTACTAATGTTTGCAATTATTGTGAGAATGCAGAAAACTAGGATTGTGATTAACCTGTCCAAAAGGAGAGAATTACTTTCAGTTTAAAAAACCTTGGTAAAACAAGAGCTTGAATGTCTGAGCCCTGTGAAAGTTGGGGTGGAGGGGAACAGATCTACCCAGTCAAGAGGCTGCACACCCTCAAACAGGGTTCTCTGTAAGACTGGTTCAACCTGTTCCTCCCCACTGTTCAAAGAATAGAGCTAAATAGGTTTCATTAGGAGCTGCTTTTGTTGTGTTAAATGGCTCACTCAGAGCTGAAACCAGTTGTGGTGAGAATGTGTTTCTGCCCAGAGCTGAAATCACTTGTGGCAGGACTGTGTTTCTGCCCAGCCCGCACAGAGACTAAACACTAAAATCACTAAGAGACTGCCTGGCGGAAGCAGCAATGCTGGTGGCCGGTGGGAGTGGCTGGCAACGACTGGCCAGCAGGGCAGCAGCAGAGAGGTGTGATGAGTGGCCAGGAGAGAGGTCGCAGAGAGGCTTGATGAGAGAATAAGATGCCTCTTACCTCCTGCTTTACCTCCCACCCACAGACAAGGGCAGCAGCTGTGAGTGGGATGGAGAGAAGGGTCGGGCATGTGAAGGGGACTTTTGGGTTGCTGGACTTAAGAACCTGAGAGGAAAAGAACACCGCCCAACCTACTTGGGTGGTCCTTTTACTCATGCTTTATGATTATGAACCCTGTTTGTGGTGTTTTCCCAAATTAATGCCAAGCTACTTCCGTCCTTTTATTAAAAGTTTATTTTCTACACTCAGACTCTGTGCTTGTGGGTGAGGAAGCATTGCCTCTCAGAGTCACCCAGGGGAGATGTGTAAATTTCCCAGATTACTGGATGGGGGCTCAAGCTGGTTCTGTGTTGGATCGATGGAAAGGAACCCCTAGATATTAAGCCCGGCCCTGGCTACTGCTAGCTCCACCTGGCAGAAATGTTACAAATGGACTCTTTAATCTAGCAGAGTAAGGTATAATGGGAAGGTGAAGCTAGATAAATTCAGACTGGAAATGCACATAATTTTTCGTCAATGAGGGTAATTAACCATTGGAATGATTTAGTGAGGATCATGGTGGATTCTCCATCACTGAATTTTTAAATCAAGATTGGCTGTTTTTCTAAAAGCTATGCTCTAGGAATTATTTTGGAGAAGTTCTGTGGCCTGTTTATACAGGAGGTCACATTAGATGATCACAATAGTTCCTTCAGGCCTTAAAATATATGTTTGAATACACGCTTTTGCCCCAGTGCATGATATCTTCCATAGCCCAATTCAATTGTATCCATAGAAATAAGGCTTCTTTGTGGGGGTAGAAGGACCTTAATTTGTCTTGAGAGAAATGAAAATTTTCCCTTTCCTATCATCATTACCTATGATGTGTATCAGTTGTCTGCATGATTGACACATCCAAACTGGTAGCATAATTGGGGGACACAGTTAAGATCCTATTTACACTACAAAAGGAAACATGTTGAAACTAGACAGGGGACAACAATAATATATCCTGGTCCGCTGACACAATTATTTTACAATTATACAGCATATGGGTCTACAGTTCTCCTGATGCTCTTGACAAATTTCCTAGCTCTAATGATGAAAACAAAAAGAAGTCTGTGTTGCTTTTCTTCTTCCAGAAGAAATATTATGAAATCCTCACCCCACTGAAATCAGTGGCAAAACTCCCATTGACTTCAGTGGGGTCAGGATTTTACCCATTATAGCCAAAGTGAAAAGCAGGCCAGATCCTCAGCTTGAGTAAATTGCCATGGCTCCATCAAAGACCATTGGCTTTGTTGGAGTCATTCCAGTTTACATCAGCTGGGGATCTGGCCTACAGTGTTTGTAAGAAAATTGGAAACTGTGTCAGGTGTGGCACATCTGAAGGCGACTCAAGCACCATGTACAACTAATACCTTCACTGCAATATGCCTTTACAATTAGAAGAAAGAGATTCAGACAGTGGACATCCCTAACTGCGTCAAAATGAAGAAAATGGCATGCTAGGCTTAGATCTGCTCTGGCCCCATGTAAGATATGGCCAGGACGACTCATTCCTGTCTAGCTAACAAAGCAAGTCTATGTCGGTCTAAAAAAAATCAGCCTATTTTTCTCTGCTATAAGCTTAACATCCATACTAGCCAAACCAAGCAAACATTTCACTTTGAAAGAAACCATACAGCAGACAGCACAGTAGCACCACATTCAGACAGTCTAGGAAGAGGTTTTCACAAGTGCAGCTGAAACTAAGGCCCATGATTACCTGTCATACCCTTTGGTACACAATGAAGGGTTTCTATGGCTCCTGGCCACCTTAAACATATTTTACAAACTGCATAATGCACCAGTTGTGCAACTCTGCCTGCCTGCAATTTAATGAAAGAAGCCTTGAAATAAAGTAAGAGAAAACATATTGCCAGACTAAGTGATAGGTGGACGAGTGGTTAGGTAGGAGTGTGGCTAATCACCACAGACTCGATTCTATACCCTGGTCCATAACTTTGGTTCTTCAACATATTTCCTTCATGACATTGATTGTGATACCTTGTAGCAGTTACCCATGCAGTTTTGTAGCAGTTATCCATGCAAGCAGTCCTGCTGAAATGAGACTGCTACACATGAGGAAGGGTTGCAGTGATCTTAGTATGACTATCAAAATTTTGTCAATGGATGCCAAAAAAGTTTCTAGTCTCTATCTACACATACCTCTACATACATCTCTATCACATCTCCAAAAACTATATAGTTTTGATGGACAAAATAACTTTACACTGATGACAAAATGCAGAAAATTATGGTAGGATTTGATGTCACATGTATGCACTAATCTGGTTGTGATATAATGTCAATGAATATACATGGATCTTCTGATTCTGTGCTGGTCTGTTCTTGGATCAAATTAAGACAGAAAACAAAAGATTAGAAGAGATATAAATATGCATACTTTTCAGGCATATGCCAGCCTATAACTACTGGGGTAAAGATGAAACTTTCCCTGGGACCAGATTATACCATAACTGACTATATCAGGGTTTCTTGCACCTTCCATTGAAACAGCTGGCATTGGCCACTGTCAGAGAGACAGGATACTGAACAGGATGGACTACGGGTCTGATCCAGTATGACAGTATGTACTGCACATGATGGACCACAGCTCTGACCCCGTATGGCATTCCCTAGGAAGCTAAAGGCATAAAAGGAATAAATGTTTGTTTGCATTCCTTTGTCCTCTTGTCAATAAAATTGGTTGTTGTGTTAATTTAAATATGTTGCTCAATATATTGTTTCATTTACTTGTTTTTGTATTTTTCTTGAAAAATTAATACTTTTCTAAGAAGTGCTCATCAGCCACAGGACTGTCAGTGGAACTACTTATGTAACTAAGTTAAACAAGAACTTCCCTTTTAGATCCACTCTGGATTCCCCCTGGATACATTCACTGGTGGTGTTTGGCCCCTAGCAAGGAATGTCCCATAAGATCCTGGTTAAAGAACTCTACTGCCTATGGAAAAACGGAGTCACCACCGACACAAATATAAGTGCTTTGTCTAATGTATGCTCTATTAGAAATTAGGATTGGATACATACTAGTTATGTTAAAAGTACTTGGACGTGAGTTATCATGCTCTACTCTTAACATCTTCAAAATTCTTTGTAAGTATTAAGTCATACTCACCACACCCTCCCACCACCACCCCTAGCACTGCAGCAATGTGCTGCTAACAGGTTATCACGGGACAGAATTTTTCCTCTCCCTATTAACACTTCCCAAGCCGACAAGGGAGGTGATTAGATATTATACTACCATGCAGCGTGTCAATATCCTGCAAAGTGTATGTGCATTCAAGAAGGGTTGAGGGATTATGAAATCTATTTGTTCTCCCCCTCAAACAAACCACTTTCTCACAACCACAAGAAACAGCCTTATATTACGTGCACATGCTGAAAATGTTTATACGTTGTTTCCAAAGGCAATACGTGTTATAGATAGAGTTGGTTGGACATTTTCCGATGGAACACCAATTCATCGAAACTGAAACATTCCATGCGATGATAAAAATCAGTGAAGATTCTAACGGAAGCATGTCTAGTTCTCTGCCATCTCGCCTGCCTTCCTGATTCCTCGGCAGCCTGCCTGGTGGGCCCACCTTCCAGAGTTCCCAGGCACCTGGCTCTTCAACAGCCCGCTAAGTGGACTGCTAAGGAGCCAAGAGCCTGGAAGCTCCCAATCCCAGGCTCTCCAGCTGCTTGCCAGGAGGCCTGTTGTGAAGCCGGGGAGCATGGGGAGGTAAGCCTCGAACTTTATTTTTTAAATCCACTTAGGTTTTTCCAAGGTTTTTGAAAAATTTGTGTTCTCTGAGAAGTTTTCCACTTTTGATATTTTGTTCCAATTTGGAATGAAAATATTTTCAGAAATGCAAAATTTCCTGCTCTAGGTCTGGAAACATATCTTAGCACCTCTGAAAACACAGACCACTTATTAAGGTAGACTAAATATAGACGCAGGTGCCTAACTTTAGGCATAGGTTTCAAAATGTTGGCATGGATGACTTGCCCGAGGTCATAGAATGAGTCAGCTGTGGAGTCAGGATTAAAATTCAGAAATATATAGATCCCAGCCCTGTAATTTAGCATCTAGACCAGGGGTCAGCAACGTTCGGCATGCGGTCCATCAGGGTAATTTGCTGGCGGGTCGCGAGACATTTTGTTTACATTGACTGTCCACAAGCACAGCCCCTCGCAGCTCCCAGGGGCCACAGTTCACCTTTCCCGGCCAACAGGAACTGTGGGAAGCAGCACGGGACACAGGGACGTGCTGGCCGCCACTTCCCGCAGATCCCATTGGCTGGGAATGGCAAACCGCGGACACTGGGAGCTGCAGGGGGCTGTGCCTGCGGATGGTCAATGTAAACAAAATGTCTCACAGCCCGCCTGCGAATTACACTGATGGGCTGTGTACCGAAGGTTGCTGACCCCTGATCTACACCATGCAGCCTTTCTTACATATGCTATCTGCTGTCTAATTTTTCACAAAGGTTTCTACTGATGACATGTTCTGATTAGGGCTGTCAATTAATCACAGTTAACTCACGCAATTAACTCAAAAAAATTATTCGCGATTAATCGCAATATTAATTGCACAGTTAAACAATCGAATACCAATTAAAATTTATTAAAATTTTTGAATGTTTTTCTACATTTTCATATATATTGTATTCTGTGTTGTAACTGAAATCAAAGTGTATATTATTTTAGATTATAAATATTTGCACTGTAAAAATGATAAACAAAAGTATTTTTCAATTCACCTCATACAAGTACTGTAGTGCAATCTCTTTCTCATGTAAGTGCAATTTAAACAAATTTAGATTTTTTTGTTACATAACTGCATTCAAAAACAAAACAATGTAAAACTTTAGAGCCTGCAAATCCACTCGGTCCTACTTTTTGTTCAGCCAAACGCTAAGACAAACAGGTTTGTTTACATTTACAGGAGGTAGAGCTGCCCTCTTCTTATTTACAATGTCACCAGAAAGTGAGAACAGGCATTTGTATGGCATTTTGTAGCCAGCATTGCAAGGTATTTATGTGCCAGATATGCTAAACATCTGTATGCCCCTTCAGGCTTCAGTCACCATTCCAGAGGACATGCTTCCATGCTGATGACGCTCGTTAAAAAAATGTGTTAATTAAATTAGTGACTGAACTCCTTGCAGGAGAATTGTATGTCCCCTGCTCTGTTTTACCCACATTCTGCCATATATTTCATGTTATAACAGTCTCGGATGATGACTCGACACATGTTGTTCATTTTAAGAACACGTTCACTGCAGATTTCACAAAACGCAAAGAAGGTACCAGGGTGAGATTTCTAAAGATAGCTACAGCACTTGACCCAAGGTTTAAGAATCTGAAGGGCCTTCCAAAATCTGAGAGGGATGAGGTGTGGAGCATACTTTCAGAAGTCTTAAAAGAGCAACACTTCGATGAGGAAACTACAGAACCCGAACCACCAAAAAAGAAAATCAACTTTCTGCTGGTGGCATCCAACTAAGATAATGAAAATGAACATGCACTGGTCCTCACTGCTTTGGATTGTTATCGAGCAGAACCTGTCATCAGCATGGATGCATTTCGCCTGGAATGGTGGTGGAAGCATGAAGGGACATATGACTCTTTAGCGCATCTGGCACGTAAATATCTTGTGATGCCGGCTACTACAGTGACATGAGAACACCTGTCCTCACTTTCAGGTGACATTGTAAACAAGAAGCAGACACCACTATCTCCTGCAAATGCAAACCAACTTGTTTGTCTGAGCAATTGGCTGAACAAGAAGTAGGACTGAGTGGACTTACAGTCTCTAAAATTTTACATTGTTTTATCTCTGAATGCAGGCTTTTTTCTACATAATTCTACATTTGTACGTTCAACTTTCATGATAAAGAGATTGCACTATAGTACTTGTATTAGGTGAATTGAAAAATATTAGTTCTTTTGTTTTTTTACAGTGCAAATATTTGTAATCAAAAATAAATATAAAGTGAGCACTGTACACTTTGTATTCTGTGTTATATTTGAAATCAATATATTTTAAAATGTAGAAAACATCCAAAAATATTTAAATAAATGGTATTCTATTATTGTTTAACAGTGTGATTAATCGCGCAATTAATCACGATTAATTTTTTTAATCACTTGACAGCCCTAGTTCTGATATAATATTTTTGATGTATCCGCTCACCAACCTATTTCTGTTTGACTTTACTTAGTCTTTTTGTTCAGTGTTAATTGCTTCACTTGAAAATCAATTAATTTTTTTTGAGAATTGATATCAAAGCTCACAGAAGGAGGGTGTCATTCCTAAAAGCTTTGGTCTTAGCCACTGGCAAAGACTTTTGAAAGCATGCTGTTCTTTGCATCTCTGGGTTTGACAATAATCATACAGCAGGCCCCCACAATCAAAGTTTAAAGAACACACAAATATATAACTTACCTCCCTAGGACCTTACCCCAATTTTTTATTACTGTCAAATATGTCAGCATTATAAATCCAGTGCATAACAATCACACATATGCCATATTTTGCATGCTGTCTGAGCACTGTTATGCAAAATTGTCTTAAGCATGGAAGTATTTTAGAAATTTTAAGAAATAAGCATGGAACATCTGTACTCACAAGAATCATTGAATCTGTACAATTATTAGAGAAAAACAATCCTCTAATCTGTCAATTAAAGCAGATGCTACCAACTTCAGAAATCTCTGCTTTTGTACAGTAAGATGTCAGACTTCAGGTCTGGGAGGTGGGAAATCCTAATTTCCAATGCCAGTTTTGAAAATGACTTCCTCCCTTGGGCAAATTACTTTACTTGTCTGTTTCAGTCTCCCTGGGCCGGATTCTGACGGCACATCGATTTTACCTTGGTGTCATTTCCATTCACTTCAGTGGAGTTACTCCAGATTTATATGAGCATAAATGGAAGTATAATCAAGTTCCCCATCTTTAAAATGGGGACAATAATACTTACTCATTGTTCCTCCTTGGGCTATTATGGACATTAATTAGTGTTAGTTAATGCTTGTAAAATGTTTTTAAGAGGAATAGCGCTAAGTATGAGTACTTACATGCTGGAAGAATAAGGATAGCTGCCAAAAACCTTTTATAATTTAGGTCCATGAATAGGAACTTGAGAAGGTAGAGGTCTAATTCCTTGGCAATGAAGATTTACAAGACACTTCAGTGAGATTTTCATAGAATCATAGAATCATAGAATATCAGGGTTGGAAGGGACCTCTGGAGGTCATCTAGTCCAACCCCCTGCTCAAAGCAGGACCAATCCCCAATTAAATCATTCCAGCCAGGGCTTTGTCAAGCCTGACCTTAAAAACTTCTAAGGAAGGAGATTCTACCACCTCCCTAGGTAACGCATTCCAGTGTTTCACCACCCTCCTAGTGAAAAAGTTTTTCCTAATATCCAACCTAAACCTCCCCCACTGCAACTTGAGACCATTACTCCTTGTCCTGTCCTCTTCTACCACTGAGAATAGTCTAGAACCATCCTCTCTGGAACCACCTCTCAGGTAGTTGAAAGCAGCTATCAAATCCCCCCTCATTCTTCTCTTCTGCAGACTAAACAATCCCAGTTCCCTCAGCCTCTCCTCGTAAGTCATGTGTTCCAGACCCCTAATCATTTTTGTTGCCCTTTGCTGGACTCTCTCCAATTTATCCACATCCTTCTTGTAGTGTGGGGCCCAAAACTGGACACAGTACTCCAGATGAGGCCTCACCAATGTAACCTTGCAACCTTGTAGAAATTTTGTAATTTTGCAACCTTGAAGAAATAATAATAATTCAGTTTATACAGCATGCATCTCCTTTCTTCCTCCCCCCTGGGTTAATAATAAATACTTTATAAAAACATGATTAAAAACACAAGAAGTGCCACAATATAAGAAAAAACAGATCTGTTTCTCATTTATTCTAATTCCATTTTACACCATTCCAGCAGTGTAAAGAGGCCTTAAAAGTTAGAGTAAATTACATTTATAGCCATTTTAAAGCCCCTATGCAAAGCCAGAATGGTATAAAGGGACCTTAGTGTAAATGAGAATTAGGTCTACTAGCTATATAAAACCACAATTCATCTGTATTCAGTTGGAAGTTTCTAGTGAGTCAAAGAGAAGTTTCCTATTGAAAGCTCAAGGATTAAGAGACTGGAATAAAATAATCCCACTAAATTTCTCACATGGAAATGCAGATCAGTACCACTAGGTCAATGTTCTGACGAGAAGCTGCTGCTACTAAAGGTATTCCCAATAGCTGATATATAGCCCATATGCAATACTGGTTGAATGTATAACATCTCTTAACTTCGATTACTTAAAGAATTATTCATTTTTAATGTCATGGGTTTTTTTGTTAAATTAACAGTATTCATCAGCTGCTTCTTAAATTAATTTGCAGATTTTAAGTTTAATCGAATTCTTCCTAATTTTGTCTGGCATAGATTCTTTGGCCCAGTTTCTTTTAATGGGATTCAATGGACTTACTCCAAGTTTACGTCAGTGAAACTGACAATAGAATCTGCCTGTGTGTATTCTGGAATACAGAGTATTTTCTTTGGGAAAAATATTTTTTTTTAAGTTAAAGAAAGTTTAGCAATTTAAAGTAAATACAATAATCAATAAAATAAGAAAGTATCTGAGTGTATACAAAGATTAATATAAATGATTAAGAGAAACATATTTGTATTTTATATATTTGAATGTTTTGATGTCCTGTGCTCTTCTTGCTGTTAGGTTAGCGTGCTGTCATGTTGATTTAACTTTGTTAGGCTTTATATAATGTGACTAACATTTCACCGGACATGTTTCCTTGCTCAAAGAAGCTTTCTTTTTTATAACATTAAAATTTGGTTGCCATGTCAATCAAGGTAAGAACTGACCCATTTCATATTAATGTTATGGAATGTTTTGGTAAGGAAACAGTAATCCTGCAGGGCCATTGAAATATGTTTCAAGCAAGTCCTTTTAAATTTTACAAACCTGCACCTACATCAGTCAGCTGAGTTTGATACATAAATGTTCTTCATGGACATGACATCCCTGATATTAAATGAATAGGTGCTGAGCAGAGCTGGTCAGAAAAGAGGATTTCCTGCCCTCTCCCTCCCCCCAAAAAGTTTCAACTCTGACAAAAAATCAAAACCAGAAAATTTTGGGCCAGAAATTTTCACACGGGCAATGCTCCCAGGCTGGAGTTCGTATCCCATGACATACTTTCTAAAGTGATAAAAGGAATACAGTGAATCCTATTAAAAAGTCATCAGTTACCAATAGTTACTATACCATAGTATTTGAGACACTGCAGTATCTATTGTTAGGGAAATATGACTGTATCTCAGTTACCACAGTTTGAGACCCTTGTTAATGATTACTTTTTATTGTTGACCACTGTGCCTATATACCTGTAGGAAGTCTAGAGCTTGTTTTTAATTATGTACTGCAGAAGGGATGGAAGTAGGTGGAAACCTAAAGATGAAAGCTATTAAATTAAATGACTGACAACATGCTGCATGCTAGCTTTAATGCCTAATATTTCATCATCATAAGATAGCATGAATAGAGGATCTCCAATCTCTCATGTGGAAGGAAAAGTCAGTGACCTCTGTGTCAGAGTTTCCTCCTTGCCCAGACCTCACAGAGGATGGTTTATTGTGTTAAGATCTCTGTGCCGGCAGGGGCAGCGATTGGATGGTCGGGAGGAGAGTGCATGGGGCAGGAACAGGGCTGTACCCCCAGGACTGCAGACTCTCCTGCACAGCAAGGATCCCTCGTTGTGCAAGCTGCTCCAGGCAACTGTAACCAGGGCAGGCACTGGTAGCAATGAAGCTGTGCTGTCAAGGAGTAGGGCCAGAACTGCTGTTGGCATGGAGTAGTGTGGAAGACAGTGCCTCCTCATGGATGGGGATTTATGTGATTTGGTAGCAACCTGCTCCTCTTCTAGAGTCCCAAGCCAAAGGTTTTACCATGCGAGAGGGCAATCCAACTCTCAGCTAATATTAAAGGTCCAACAAACAAAACTGTTGACAGGACAATTGTTTCCTTACATAACAGTGAATGAGAGGGGGTGATCTACCAGTAAGAAAACTTTGACTGAATGTAGTCTTAAATACATACCAATTTATTATTAAGAATAGCTCTTAATAATTCTGTCCTCAGTTATACTCATGCAGTCCCTTTTGATTTAGTGGCTAATGTTACTTCTTCTTCTATTACTATTACTATGTACACTGTTTATAATAGGATCTCATTTTATTAAATAGTAGTTGAATATTTATTAATATGCTCTTAATGCTCCATTTGTATTTAAATGAATATATTAATCATATACATTTTAATTAATAGATATACTTCGTGTGTGTGTGTGAAAAAGAGGCAAATATAACCTAGAGTCCCTTTCTTTTAAATGTCAGCAACACGATACAGCAGTTACAGCACTTAATTTTGTTATTAACTTTTAGACTGAACTCTATCACAGCCCATAAATAAAACAAGAGTTATTCCCTACTCATAGGAGAACTGAGGTTAAATAATATCACGTGAAAAGTATAAGGACAAAAACTAAGAAAGAAAAAAGAAAAAGAAAAATTAAAATAACACTATGCACTGCTTTGTATGACATGTTAATCATGTATTATTTATCCTAAGTGCTTTTTGAGTTCTCATCTAAGTTCACTATAGCATAACAGATAGACTGTAGTCACCTTTTGCTGGATATGAATATTTAATATGCAATATTTAGCTTGCAAATAGGAGTCTGATGCATAGTCTTTTGAACAGCCTGCATTGCAATGGGTTCTGCCCCCAAGTGAAATGCACTCCACCTCCGTAAACCCACTCTGTGGAGTGTTGAGGGATAGGGAAGTGGAATCTATGTCTCCAAGGCACAGAGTTTAAATACCATGTACAGACCCTGTCTGGCTGTAGCCTAGGGGACCACAGAATCGTGGATACGCAGTCCCTCCCTTGTCCCACTCCTAGTTTCCCCCCTTCATGGATTTCTGCTTCTTGGTTATGTGAAGCCAACAAGGAGACCATTTACTCCATGTATAAGGTTGTCCTGGTACACCTGTGCGTGTCTGCTTCATCATAATGCGCCTATGAAGAACTTAAATGGTACATTGGGCTATACATTGGGTGTTCACATCATGATGAATTTCACTGCAGATTATATAAAAATAGATACAGGTTGCACTGTGTAAAATTCTGAGGATACCGCCTGAGATTTCTGGCCAGGAATTTGGAGCAACTAATGAAGAGAACTTGAAGTCAATGTAGCTATGCATATTCACACCAACTCAGGATTGCGCCCTGGGGGTTTAGGGAAGGCCGTGTGAATATTCATACAGTGCAGACATGATCAATACATCTTATGTTTATGCACCTGTCTGTCAACGCTTAGTCCCTTAATTTAAGAAACTCCAAATGATCAATCATTCAACATACTCTAAGTTTTATATCTCTCGTAAAGACAAAATTTCCATATTTTTGATAAACCATATTTTATTAATTTACTCATTTCCTGTTAGAGGTGCCTTTTGTTTCCAGGCCTTTGTTATCATATTCTGGGAAGCAAGGAGAAGATAATTGCAGAAGTCTTTATAACTGTTTATCATGGTAAACTGGTGATAATGTCCCCCCCAAAAAATTGCCTATTTCAGTGGAAAGTCCAGACTTGTTTTTAACGTCCCAAACTGTGGACCAAATGCTAAAAATAAAAATAAAAATGTCAAAAACCATCCCAGACAAATAAAAGTTCTTTATGTACCGCAGGTTTCCCAACTGCCAATTGAGATATTATTTAGGTGACATAATCTGTGTAGTGGTATCTGTAGTCTCATACCATCTTTTGCTTGAATTTCTTTTGTCATTATGACGCTAAATGTTCTGCTGCATATGATGCTATACTTTTGCTTTCTCCTTTTGAGACTTAAGTGCCTTGTTGCCAGAAGTATATACAGCAGTTTCTGTTTTTTGTACATAATTCCTTTGTATATAAATCCTTCATAATAAATCTTTTTGTCTATTTCAGAGTAACAGCCGTGTTAGTCTGTATTCGCAAAAAGAAAAGGAGTACTTGTGGCACCTTAGAGACTAACCAATTTATTTGAGCATGAGCTTTCGTGAGCTACAGCTCACTTCATCGGATGCATACCGTGGAAACTGCAGCAGACATTATATACACACAGAGATCATGAAACAATACCTCCTCCCACCCCACTGTCCTGCTGGTAATAGCTTATCTAAAGTGATCATCAAGTTGGGCCATTTCCAGCACAAATCCAGGTTTTCTCACCCTCCACCCCCACACACACAAACTCACTCTCCTGCTGGTAATAGCCCATCCAAAGTGACAACTCTCTTCACAATGTGCATGATAATCAAGGTGGGCCATTTCCTGCACAAATCCAGGCTCTCTCACCCCCTCAACCCCCTCCAAAAACCACACACACAAACTCACTCTCCTGCTGGTAATAGCTCATCCAAAATGACCACTCTCCCTACAATGTGCATGGTAATCAAGGTGGGCCATGTCCAGCACAAATCCAGGCTTTCTTACTCCCCTCCTTTTTTTTTCCGGGACACACACACACACACACAAACTCACTCTCCTGCTGGCAATAGCTCATCCAAACTGACCACTCTCCAAGTTTAAATCCAAGTTTAACCAGAACATCTGGGGGGGGGGTAGGAAAAAACAAGGGGAAATAGGCTACCTTGCATAATGACTTAGCCACTCCCAGTCTCTATTTAAGCCTAAATTAATAGTATCCAATTTGCAAATGAATTCCAATTCAGCAGTTTCTCGCTGGAGTCTGGATTTGAAGTTTTTTTGTTTTAAGATAGCGACCTTCATGTCTGTGATTGCGTGACCAGAGAGACTGAAGTGTTCTCCGACTGGTTTATGAATGTTATAATTCTTGACATCTGATTTGTGTCCATTTATTCTTTTACGTAGAGACTGTCCAGTTTGACCAATGTAAATGGCAGAGGGGCATTGCTGGCACATGATGGCATATATCACATTAGTGGATGTGCAGGTGAACGAGCCTCTGATAGTGTGGCTGATGTTATTAGGCCCTGTGATGGTGTCCCCTGAATAGATATGTGGGCACAGTTGGCAACGGGCTTTGTTGCAAGGATAAGTTCCTGGGTTAGTGGTTCTGTTGTGTGGTATGTGGTTGTTGGTGAGTATTTGCTTCAGGTTGCGGGGCTGTCTGTAGGCAAGGACTGGCCTGTCTCCCAAGATTTGTGAGAGTGTTGGGTCATCCTTTAGGATAGGTTGTAGATCCTTAATAATGTGTTGGAGGGGTTTTAGTTGGGGGCTGAAGGTGACGGCTAGTGGCGTTCTGTTATTTTCTTTGTTAGGCCTGTCCTGTAGTAGGTGACTTCTGGGAACTCTTCTGGCTCTATCAATCTGTTTCTTCACTTCCGCAGGTGGGTATTGTAGTTGTAAGAAAGCTTGACAGAGATCTTGTAGGTGTTTGTCTCTGTCTGAGGGGTTGGAGCAAATGCAGTTGTATTGCAGAGCTTGGCTGTAGACGATGGATCGTGTGGTGTGGTCAGGGTGAAAGCTGGAGGCATGTAGGTAGGAATAGCGGTCAGTAGGTTTCCGGTATAGGGTGATGTTTATGTGACCATTGTTTATTAGCACTGTAGTGTCCAGGAAGTGGATCTCTTGTGTGGACTGGACCAGGCTGAGGTTGATGGTGGGATGGAAGCTGTTGAAATCATGGTGGAATTCCTCAAGGGCTTCTTTTCCATGGGTCCAGATGATGAAGATGTCATCAATATAGTGCAAGTAGAGTAGGGGCTTTAGGGGACGAGAGCTGAGGAAGCGTTGTTCTAAATCAGCCATAAAAATGTTGGCATACTGTGGGGCCATGTGGGTACCCATAGCAGTGCCGCTGATCTGAAGGTATACATTGTCCCCAAATGTAAAATAGTTATGGGTAAGGACAAAGTCACAAAGTTCAGCCACCAGGTTAGCTGTGACATTATCGGGGATAGTGTTCTTGACGGCTTGTAGTCCATCTTTGTGTGGAATGTTGGTGTAGAGGGCTTCTACATCCATAGTGGCCAGGATGGTATTATTAGGAAGATCACCAATGGATTGAAGTTTCCTCAGGAAGTCAGTGGTGTCTTGAAGGTAGCTGGGAGTGCTGGTAGCGTAGGGCCTGAGGAGGGAGTCTACATAGCCAGACAATCCTGCTGTCAGGGTGCCAATGCCTGAGATGATGGGGCGCCCAGGATTTCCAGGTTTATGGATCTTGGGTAGTAGATAGAATATCCCAGGTCGGGGTTCCAGGGGTGTGTCTGTGCGGATTTGATCTTGTGCTTTTTCAGGAAGTTTCTTGAGCAAATGCTGTAGTTGCTTTTGGTAACTCTCAGTGAGATCATAGGGTAATGGCACGTAGAAAGTGGTGTTGGAGAGCTGCCGAGCAGCCTCTTGTTCATATTCCGACCTATTCATGATGACAACAGCACCTCCTTTGTCAGCCTTTTTGATTATGATGTCAGAGTTGTTTCTGAGGCTGTGGATGGCATTGCGTTCCGCATGGCTGAGGTTCTGGTTAAACTTGGATTTAAACTTGGAGAGTGGTCAATTTGGATGAGCTATTGCCAGCAGGAGAGTGAGTTTGTGTGTGTGTGTGTGTGTCCCAGAAAAAAAAGGGGGGTGGGGGTGAGAAAGCCTGGATTTGTGCTGGACATGGCCCACCTTGATTACCAGGCACATTGTAGGGAGAGTGGTCACTTTGGATGAGCTATTACCAGCAGAAGAGTGAGTTTGTGTGTGTATGGGGGTGGGGGGGTGAGAAAACCTGGATTTGTGCTGGAAATGGCCCACCTTGATTATCATGCACATTGTAGGGAGAGTGGTCACTTTGGATGAGCTATTACCAGCAGGAGAGTGAGTTTGTGTGTGTGGTTTTTGAAGGGGGGTGAGGGGGTGAGAGAGCCTGGATTTGTGCAGGAAATGGCCCACCTTGATTATCATGCACATTGTGAAGAGAGTTGTCACTTTGGATGGGCTATTACCAGCAGGAGAGTGAGTTTTTGTGTGGGGGGTTGGAGGGTGAGAAAGCCTGGATTTGTGCTGGAAATGGCCCAATTTGATGATCACTTTAGATAAGCTATTACCAGCAGGACAGTGGGGTGGGAGGAGGTATTGTTTCATGATCTCTGTGCGTATATAATGTCTGCTGCAGTTTCCACGGTATGCATCCGATGAAGTGAGCTGTAGCTCACGAAAGCTCATGCTCAGATAAATTGGTTAGTCTCTAAGGTGCCACAAGTACTCCTTTTCTTTTTGTCTATATTTTCCCTCAGTGCTATTTCTTCTATTTTTTTTTCACTTTCTAGGCACACTGAGCTTTCCTCACATAGCATGTTTAATGGAAAAATATTTTAATTATAAGTATTGAAAAACAGAAAAGGGATATTTCTCTAATTCCTGTGTTTTCTGGGCAGAAATAAACACTTTGGGCCACATCATCAGCTGCCAAAATTGGCATAGCTATTGTGACAGGGTCGGGCCAGATGGTTACAGGAGAGTGATCCTATTGGGCAAAGCCCGCCCACTTCTAAAGGATCCCCCCGCTAGCCTAAGAGGGGGATCCACAGAACCTGGACTACAGGAGAGTGATAGAAGGCAGCTATATTAGCCCCAGGTTAAGTAGGTCCCTTTTCCCTGGGTAAGGTAACAGGGAAGGTTCCAGAACAATCAGGAACTTTCTGGAAACAATTACGGCAGACAGGCTGATTAGAACACCTGCAGCCAATCAAGAAGCTGCCAGAATCAATTAAGACAGGCAGGCTAATCAGGGCACCTGGGTTTTTAGAAAAGGAGCTCACTTCAGTTTGTGGTGTGCGTGCGAGGAGCTGGGAGCAAGAGGCGCAAGAAGCTGAGAGTGAGAAGGCATACTACTGAAAGACTGAGAAGTACAAGCATTATCAGACATCAGGAGGAAGGTCCTGTGGTGAGGATAAAGAAGGTGTTGGGAGGAGGCCATGGGGAAGAAGCCCAGGGAGTTGTAGCTGTCACGCAGCTGTTACAGAAGCCACTGTAGACAGCTGCAATCCACGGGGCCATGGGCTGGAACCCGGAGTAGAGGGCGGGCCCGGGTTCCCCCCATCCCCCAACTCCCTACTTGATACCAGAGGAGTTGAACTGGACAGTGGGTTCCACCAGAGGGGAAGGTCTCTGGCCTGTTCCCCGATCCACTAGGTGGATCAGCAGAGACTGCAGGGATTGTTCTTCTTCCTTTCCCCATGCTGGCCAGTGATGAGGCTAACTGAGTGAACGGCAGATTTGAGCCAAGAAAGTGGCCAAACTGAGGGCTGCTGTGAACCTCTGAGCTGAAAAAATCCACCAATAAGCGCAGGACCCACCAAGGCAGAGGAGGAACTCTGTCGCACTATATTAAACTGTCACACAGTCAAAGGAGCTGCATAGATTTATGTACTGGCTGAGGATCTCATCTCAAACTGGGAATCTATCCTAATATTTTAGTGACACAAATACATTTCATATTAATTAGTGATTGGTCACAGTTGTGCTCACTAAACATCTGGTTAACATTCTTAATAATCATGGATCTCAAAACATTCATTATTGCCTCCAAACATAACAGTTACATAATTCCCCATCACTTGAGCTACTACCATAATAGACCAAATCCAGCTTAATTTAGTCATGTGAGTATTCCCGTTCGAGTCATTTTATCACCAGCAAATTTAGAACAATCTGTTAGAATATTTTGTCTACTTGTACAACTCAGCATAGAATTCCCAGTTCAGCCCAGTAAAATGATTTAGGGTAAAAATGTCACATTGACCAAAGAACTTGAAGTATATGCCTAATAGCACAGTTTGAAATTAGGATGGAAAGCATCACCCAGCTCTGTAGATTTTAACAGAGGTTGCCAGAATATGCAAGGTCTTTCCTTCCTCCTCATAAACGTATTAATGATTTTATTCCATTATTTTAAAAAACTAATTTAAAGAAGTTAATAGGCAATGGCAAAAAATAAGATTATATTCTAGGCTAAGAATTCTAATGACATCCATTCTGAACAACCAACTAATAAAATGAATAGTTCATTTGTTTAAATCTTGTTCACATACAACAGTGCACACTGCGTGAGGGGTCATTTGTGGTGTCCTACGAGGGGAGCCTATACACTGTTCACTATTCATTGGTAGTAAAGACTGCACTATAGCCTCGTCTAAGGAAATGCCGGACCCCTGCAAAATGGAGAAGGTCACTGATATAGCCCCTACAGATACAGCCTTTAGGCCACCCCCTCCTCCAAGTATTCTCTCTGATCCTACTTGGGTGCTGGGGGTGCACTGACCACCACTTTGCAGGGTCTTTGGAGTGGGAGATGGCAGTGGTGGGAGAAGGAGAGCGACCTCCTGTGGCACTTAAGTGCTACTGCTGGCGGATCCCATCTCACCTGCTGACCCTAATATTGCTGCTTGGGAGATGGTCTCGGAGAGCAGTCATAGAGCCAAAGTTAAGCACAAGGCTGGGGCTCAGCTGCTTCCCCCTGAACTGGAAGAGGCAGAGCTGTCCCTTGGGTAGGGCGAATCGGGGTGACCACTCCAGGCCCCACGCTTTGGAGGGCTCTGCTCTTCGACATCACAGTGTCAGATGGGGTGAGGACAGCAGCTGTCTGCCTTGAGCAGTGAGCGGAGCAGGCAGAGGCAGCAGGCAGTGTAGGGTGTCTAGTCCTGCCTTTCCCCAGTGGCTCATACCATTTGGCATAGATGTGGGGGGCTCGGCAGGCCCGGGTCACAGGTCTCTGGCTGCCGCACAGACAGCTGGGCTCCCCCCCTGGTACCTGCGCACAGATGGCTCTCCACATTGGCTGATGTACAGGTGGGAGGGGAGTCATTCCTGTGACATTGCATTCTATATGATTTTATTAAAATATGCTAATGAGTGTGAATATAATGTAAGTGGAATATGCTTCATGCAAAAGGTCTCTTGTAAAGTATCATTACAAAGTTTATAATCTACTGAGTGTGGTCATCCTATTTGTATAAATGTATCATTCTTGTATTTGAAACTAGAAATATGAAATATAACTCTGGGGTCCTATTGTAATTATGCAAAGTGTGGGCCATTAATGGTGGCTTGGAATCTTGATGGCTCCCATTGGCCAGGACAATTGGTTGTAAATGGATCTATTTACCTGTAAATCTTCCTGTACACCTGTGTGCTGGCAAGTGGGTAATGAAGTCTTACAGTGACGTGATCATGTCACCTGAACTGGAATCCATCCTTAACCTGGGGCTTTTCCATTTAGAAGGAGGGGTGGGAACCCAGAGAGGGACCAAGGATTCCCGCCTTGTGCAAAAGGTATATAAGGGGGTGGAACAGAACAAAGGGAGTGGCAGTCATGAGAAATCTCCTAGCTACCACCTGAGCTGGAACAAGGACTGTACTGGGGAAAGGATTAGGCCCAGACTAGAAAGGAGTCTAGTCTGTGTAAGAAGCTTATTGGAACATCTCTGAGGGTGAGGTTTCATCTCTAATCACCTTCTTACTGTATTAGGCTTAGACTTGCATGTTTTTGTTTTATTTTGCTTGGTAATTTACTTTGTTCTGTCTGTTATTACTTGGAACCACTTAAATCCTACTTTTCATATTTAATAAAATCACTTTTTGCTTATTAATTAACCCTGAGCAAATATTAATACCTGTGGGAGCAAACAGCTGTGCATATCTCTCTATGAGTGTTATAGAGGGTGGACAATTTATGAGTTTAACCTGTATAAGCTTTATACAGAGTAAAACGGATTTATTTGGGGTTTAGATCCATTGGGAGTTGGGTATCTGATTGCTGGAGACAGGAGCACTTCTTAAGATGTTTTCAGTTAAGTCTGCAGCTTTTGGGGGACACGTTTCAGACCTGGGTCTGTGTTTTCAGCAGGCTAGCATGTCTGGCTCAAAAAGGCAGGGTACTGAAGTCCCAAGCTGGCAGGGAAAACAGGCTCAGAGGTAGTCTCAGCACACCAGGTGGCAGTCCCAAGGGGGCCTCTGTGACCCAACCCGCCACAATCCCTCCCTGGGAGTCAAAGCTGGAATGACGCAGGTGCCCAACTGAAGATGACTAGGAGTCTGTGGGCTCTGCTGAGCCCACAAAACTTCTCTGTCCCCACTCTATCTCAGGACAAGCTATGCTTATTCCTGGAGGCCATGCCTAGCTCGGGGACAAAGGTGCAGTTCGCTCTCCATCGGTGCGGGGGATTACTATCTCGTTCTCAACTCCACGGGGGCCTTTCAGAGGGAGGCCAAAAAGTCAGCATTCTAGACAGCACCAGGGTGCCCCTATCTCCCATAGCACTCTGCTCAGCTATAAGGCGGAGACTGGGATGCTGCATGGCCCTGCTGGTGTTGGAAACACCACTGTCTGTGACGATCCTCAGCCCTCTCCCCAATGAAGGGTTTCATCTTTCCCTCATTAACCATGCAAGGTTGTAGGGTGAGTCTCTGGAGGTGCCAGATCCTCACCTACCTTTCAGCATGTAGGTATTCTGTGATTTTTCTGCAGGAGACTCTCACTGATCTGGCCACCAAAGCCAGCTGATGGCTGGAGTGGGGGTGACAGTATGTTTCAGCCACCTCACAGCGTCATCACGTGGCCTACAGCCCAAGGCTAGGCCACGTGCTGCACTTCTGGGTCCATGTACAGAGGCTGCTTTTAAACCATGTCAACATTTATACCCCAGGATAGAGCCTGGAGCTGGTGTGCTTCTATCAGAGAGCATCTGCCTCCCTCCATCCACTGGCTCTTCATGAGTGCTTGGTTCTTGGAAGGGACTTTAACACCACCCGTGAAATATCAGGAAACAGATGTGTTGGGCCACTGCTCACATCCTCAGGGGAACTTTTGATTGATACTCCCTAGTGGATGTTAGGCATGACGAGCAGCCCAGATGATGCCACTTCCTTCACCTTCATCTGGGTGAAGGCAGCACAGTCGCACCACTCCCATTTGTACAGAATTTACATCTCATGCTCTAACATCTTGTGGCCCCACTCCTCCCCTTCCTGGACCATCATTGAGTTCTGTGAAGGTCACTGTGATGTTGCACCCCATAATGCTTTATGGAAATATGCTTATGAATGTATATATGACATAACTGGAATATGTTTTAGGCTGCATATGCCATGTAACATATCTCTACAATGGCTATGATTTACTGAATATAATAATCCTATTTGTATGCATGTATCATTTTTGTATTCAAAGTTATGAATATTGGCTATGTACTTGTTTGATTTTAAGTAGCCTTAGTAAGGCATTTGGTCAGCTTCTTAAGAAAGGAATTTGCAAGTTAAGTGCCCAATCAAGAAACACTTAATGGACAATGAACCTTGGAAGACTCCAATCCACATAAGAAGTCTACCCGGAACGTTCAAGGTAGCATGTGAACAATGGCTGCCACCTGTAAAGTTCTGAGTCATACATGGACATGGGACTTGCCCATGTGACTCCAAAACTCCATCTTGTAGCTGCGTTTCTACACAGCGGGAGGGAGGGGTGTCCACCCTCAAGAGAGGAACTACAGAAAATCCTGGGAGACCCTCCATTTGGTCTTCAGCTAGCTCAAGAGATAGACTCTCTACCCCCAAAGGCAACCTGAAAGAAACTGGAACAAAGGACAGTAACCCCAGGGGTGTGAGTGATCACTGGACCCAGACTAGAAGGAGGCCAGTCTGTAAAAGGAACTTATTGGAACATCTCTGAGAGTGAGGTTTCATCTGTAATCACCTTCTTACTGTATTAGGCTTAGACTTGCGTGTTTTATTTTATTTTGCTTGGTAATTCACTTTGTTCTGTCTATTATTGCTTGGAACCACTTAAATCCTACTTTTCATATTTAATAAAATCACTTTTTGCTTACTGATTAACCCAGAGTATGTATTAATACAGGGGAGGTGGGGGCAAACAGCTATGCATATCTCTCTATCAGTGTTATAGAGGGCGGACAATTTATGAGTTTAACCTGTATAAGCTTTATACAGAGTAAAACAGATTTATTTGGGGTTTGGATCCCATTGGGAACTGGGTAGCTGGGTGTCGGAGACAGGAGCACTTCTTAAGCTGTTTTCAGTTAAGTCTGCAGCTTTTGGGGGACGTGGTTCAGACCTGGGTCTGTGTTTGTAGCAGGCTAGTATCTCTGGCACAACCAGGCAAGGTACTGAAGTCCCAAGCTGCCATGGAAAATGGGCTTAGAGGTAGTCTCAGCACATCAGGTGGGAGTTCCCAAGGGGGTTTATGTGACCCAACCCGTCTCAGTCACTCTCCCAACCCCGGCAGTTGGGATGGGCCTATTGGCATTTTAATAACAGCCTGTTGGAGAACGTGGGCCTCGTAGAGTCCTTCAAGGAGTTTTGGCCTGGTGAGAGCAGAGTCACACCTTTTCCTCAGTGCAGAGATGGTGAGACGTGGGTGTGTCGGGTTGTCCCCCTTAAGGTGCCACCTGATGTACTGAGATACCACTGAGCCCACCTGTTTTGCCAGCCTGGACCCCCTTTAACCTGTCTTGCTGAGCCAGGCTCTTAAGCCTTCTCTAGCACACACAGGGAGGGCCACACGCAGCTGCAGAAAGACACAGACTCTCGGATGAGCTCTGGGAAGACTCAGTTTAAGTGACTTGCCCCAGCACTCAGGTGCCCAACCTCCCTGGGAGTGTACACCCAAAGGTATATGGTCTTGCGCTGTACAGAAAGATATGCACAGCGCAAGCTCATAAAAATTTGCCCTCTTCCTCAATGTGAAGAGAGATGTGCTACAACTTCTTGCCCCCCGAGTTAGAAATTGTACAAACTGAGTTTAATAATAAACAAAACAGATGTATTAACTATAAAAGACAGATTTTAAATGATAGCAAACAGAACAAAGCAGATTACTAAGCAAATAAAACAAAACACAAACTAAGCTGGATTCACTAAAGAAACAGGTTACAAAATGTAATTTCTCACCCTAAATGTTGAATCAGGCAGGATGCAGATTTTCTGTAAATCACAGTTCCAATTATTTCTTCTTACAGACTGGACTCCTGTCTCAATCTGGACTCACCCCACCTTTTCTTTCAGGTTAGTTCCTTCGTCCCTTCAAGAAGAAGGACTGCTGAAAGAACCTGGGTAGGCATTGGAGCAGAGTCCAGATCAACTCCTTCTCCAGCTTTAAAAGGATTTACCTAAGGAGGAAATCCTTTGTTTGATCCCCTTTTGTTTTCTACAATGGAAAAGTACCAGCAGTGTCCAAGGGGCATTTTGCATCAGGTGACATTATCACCTGATCTTGTAGTGTCACATCTACATTCTGGCGCCTCTCAGGAAGGAGAGAGATTAGTATCTTCAGAGTTCTATTGTCCTTCTTAAATGGGTCAGTCAGGAGGGTTGCCTACTGTGTGGTGGGTGTTCCCCCCAAGTACACACACAGTTGTAATTGTTACATAATCAATATTCCTAACTTTAGATACAAAAATGATACATGCATACAAATTGGATAATCACATCCAGTAAATCATAATCTTTCCAATGGTATCTTACATGAGACATTTTTCATAAAGTATATCTTATTTATGCCATATTCACATCATAACCATATTTCTAAGAAGAATATGGGGTGTAACGTCACAGTAGGGAAGGTGCATGTAAAGCTCTTTTGCCATGACTATACCCAGGGAACCAGCCAGAGGAGGGATGCAGCAATGGAACAGTTGCAGTGGGAGGTCATGGAGCTGGAGGAGCATCTGAATGCCCACCCTGAGAAACTGCCTTCTGCAGAGAGCACTGGGAGAACTGAGATGAGCTCCAGGACCTTGATGACTACTGGCTAGAGGTGCTTTTGTCCAGTCGCATATCCAGCTCCTTTGGGAGATGGATCACAGCTCGCACTTCTATGCTCTGCAGAACAGGATGGGCATCAAAAAACAATCACCTGCTTCCTGGTGAAGGATGGCACTCCTCTTACAGATCCAGGGCAGATGTGAGAAAGAGTGAGGGCTATCTATACTGAGCTTCTCTCCAGACCCAACCTAATCATTTTGCCTCCTCTGCATTTCAATCAGATGGTTTCCTCCTCCACATTCCAGGGTGCCAGCAGAAAAGTCATTAAGAGCACAGGAGAGACAGGCTTCCTTGTCTCAGTTCCAGTGCCCACCCCTAGCATAGGCCAGAGAAACTGGGAGCAGTCATTACAGAAAAAGTCCTTTAGAGCCTCAGATTGGAGCATGCTCTGTTGCTTTGGGTCGATGGCACATGCACCATCTGGTCAGCACTACGAGCATGAGAGGCCCAAGCAATTGAGGAAGGAATCTTTGCAGATTTTAGCGGTTATTCTCTACCAAAGTCTCTTCTGAGCATGTGCCAACTCATTTTTCCAGGCTTATAACTTGGTCAAATTTGGGTAGATTTTCATGGGGATGGTAAAAGGCACATTCCTGATAAAAAGGCGACCCTCCTGCCAAATTTTAAGTCACTACTCCAAAGCATGGAGGCACTAGGGCATTTTAAAAGAAGTCTCAAGATTTTTTTCACATGGGCAAAACAATGTGTTTTCCCCCATACTTCATTCTCAGAAATGACTGAACTGGTTAGGCTGAATTTTTCCAAAAATGTCAAACTTAGGCAGACACCCAATATGGAAAAATCTGGCCTAAACTGTTAATGTTTGCAAAGTTATAAGCAACTAAAAACAGGGGTTTATAATAGGACATGTTGGACATCCTTAATAAGTGGTGCTACCATCCCTTCCCATAATTGGAAAGGAAATATTTCATTAATTTTAAAAATCTTCCTTTTTTTGCACAAAGGTACTGATTCTTATTGAGATTTAATGTGCTTAAAATCAATTATGTGCTCTGCTAAATCAGGTCTTAAATTATTAATGGATTCAAACCAGAAGTGACCATTAGATCATCTAGTCTGACCTCTTGTATAAACACAGGCCATAAAATTTCATCCAGTCACCCCTCTGCTGAGTCTAATAGCTTGTGTTTAACTAAAGCATGTCTCCCAGGAAGGCATGCAGTCTTGATCTGAAGATTTCAAAAGATGGAGAATGCACCACTTCCCTTAGTATGATGCTGTATATTTGTAGTGACCATTCTAAATTTTCAAAAGTGGATAGGCACTGTTATGCATGTTGCCAACAAAATTATTGTGCATGATCATAAATGTGGCACAAGCAACCACTTTAACCAAAAAGAAGGAAATAACCCTTTTTGCAAACACACACTTAAACAAAAACTGTTAAACAAAAACTGTGTGAGGTAACAAACTCTCTTATCAACAATAAAAATGTCACTACTAACATGGAAGTATTTATTCACTTCTCTGCTGAAACATTGCTGATGTTGGAGCCTTGCAGATTGGTTTCCCATTGGAAAAGAAATCAGTGATGAGCCTTGCATTTTTTAGTATATCTTGTTTTATATATACTATATAAACCAATCCTTGAACAGAGGGAATTGCCAGTGGCACATACAGCATACCATCTTTCAGAAATTTCAGCCCAAATACCAACACCCAGTTCCCAGGAAGCAACTCTATCCCAAGAACTGACTCAATTTAGAGAGATTAAAGCAAATAACAAACTTTCACTGTTTGCAAGAGCTCCTTCCAAAAGTCTCTATGTAAAATAAAATCAACAATACAGCATTTCTTCACTGACTATATACTGCTCACGCACAAAGAAAAAGAACTTGTAAGACAATGTGTAACAGTGCCATCTGAGGATGCCTTCCACAACAATACATAAGTAATAGGCGGACAACTCTTAAGAGACACAGTCCCATATTTCAGTAGGAATTTCTGTCTTCTATTTTAGGCACTGTGGTGGGGAATTGCAAACTGATTTAATCTCAATAGATTAATAGTATAATTTTACAAGTTTTGAGAGGAGTTGGAAAAATTTCTCTAGCAATCAAATAGTAACTTAATACTACACTGCCAGCTCCAGTCCCTTTCTCACCAGCTAGTCTGTGAACGTGCTCCATTCTTTGCCTGTGCACAACATTTCTATGCTGAGGTTTGCATAAAGGAACATTTGCTGATCTTGATTTAAGCCTTTGTCAGTCTTTCATGATTCTGTTAGCAGATAATCTTTACCTTGGAATCTCAGCAGCATTATCACCAGGTCTCTTAGTGGCCCAGATTTAGCCCTTTGGACTATCTGGGGTTTTCCTAGTTCAAAATCTTCCTCTTCCTTGTCACATTTTAAAATCTCATTGATCCGTTTTTGAACAGAGACTCACACTACTCCAATTCTCTACTTTCTTTTTCCAATAATTCTAACACAAGTACAATGAGTCCCGTTTTCTAATTTCTCTGTTTTGTCCAACACAAAAAAAAAAAAAACCAAACAACCACCTTTCTCATTGCATAGATCTCTTTTTCAGCTTCCCTTTCGGCTATGTTGCTTATTCTTTTCTCTGCTGCATGCACACGTTCATTTAATTTATCCAATTTAGCATCCATTGCATCTACTTTTCCTTTAAAGTTCTCCCATGCTGTGAAGAATGACTGTCTGGGTCCATTTTATTTATCTGAATATCGCAGCAATATCTGCAGTAGCTTCTTTTTTTTCCCCCAGGGAGCAGTGAGACAGATGCCATGTTTTCCACAAAGGCCTGTGAAGTCTCTTGAGCAGCCATTGCTGGGCTTCCTCTATCTGATGTAACAGTCCCAGATTATTGTTGTTGTTGATTGAAGCTGGTGTGATCTCCTGCTCGTCTTTTTCAGATGTTGCCGCCAAAAGAAATGTTAGAACCCAAAAAGAAAATACTACAAATCTGAATTTTTGACTGGGCTGGGCTGGGTTGGGTGTGGTGTTTAGATGCTGCTTGTAATTATTAGAACTGGGAGCACTGGCTGTTGGGAGTCTGAAAGGACAGGAAACAGGAAGGGGGAGAGTTGAGGAGGCGGAGTGAGAGCTACCGAGGGTGCAGCAGCAGCTTGGTAAAGAGGTTTCCACTTTAAAAATAAAGTCCTGTTGAAGTTTGTTAATACCTTGCCTGGCTGCTACACCACTGGGTCTAAGGCAATGTATGTCTAGTACATGCTTAGTGTGTCTCATGGCATGCCACTGGAGCCTACAAAGCAGTATATAGCTTTTATAAACTGGTTAAACATCTAAGCAAGAATGAGGTGTTTCAAATGGGAAAAGCCATTCACTGAAAGCTTAATCTAAACATCATATTAAAGTGTTGGTCATGCTGGAATTGATACTAGAGCATGGAGCCTTTCTCCCCTAGATTACTGTTTCAGACTCAGTTTGCATTTGCCTTTTGTCAAATGTCTTTGCCATTTGACGGCTGTCTGTGTGGAAGAAGATTGTGGTCTCCAGACTTGTCTACACAAACACTTAGGCCATGGCAAACTGGGGTGTAAATGTACCTCGTACCAGTATGCTGTGCAAAAAGTGTCTCTGTGGACCTTGCTGCCATGCACTAAAAGTTCTACAGTGTGCTTTGATCTACCCTACTTTGAAATACGAGCAGATTCAGATGCACTAGGGGACTTTTAGTGCACAGCAGCAGGATCCACTCAGAGACTTTTTGCGTAGCAGGCTAAGGCAAGGTAGATTTATACTACAACTTGCCACAAACTAAGTGTTTGTGTAGACAAGCCCGCAGTCTAATTCCTATTGGGTAGGTGTCCACATCAAACTTGGCACCCTCCTTGGCAATCTCAGCAGAAAGACGAAGGACTGACTAAGCACTGAAAGTTAAACAGAGCTGGTTCTAATAGTTCATGATTGCGATACAGAATTGGAGAGTGTGGCAAAATTTGTACCATCATAACCAGTGCTCTATCTTCTTTCATTGCTCACAATTTTGATTTTGAGGGATGTCAGTTCAGTACCTTGAAATCACAAAACTCACTTAAGGAAACAGATATAATTTTCTTTCCTCACTAGAGTTTGAACATATGCTGTCTCTTTCTTGGACTCTCTAGTGGCATTAACTTGGGATTGTGGCCATTATAAATACATTATGGTTAGGATTTAAAAAAATGATTGGTGATGCTACGTGCATTCACTTTGGGGTGCTCTTCTTGAGAGTCTTGAAAAGGGCCTAGACTTCATAAGGTACTGAGCATCCATCCTCTGAAAATCAAGCCCCTTTTAGATGTCTCAGACTGTGTGTCAAAAAATTGAGTCACTCAAAGTCACTAGTCACTGTTGAAAATCTTAGCCAAGGAATTCAAGACTAAGTTTAAAACATGAATAACTGTTTGGGAGAATATCCTGTGCACACATCTGTGTGTATGTTATTACGAGTTTCATATGTTTTTCCATCTTTTTCTGGACCGTAATTAATCAGAAATTCTTCTCTTGTTGCACACAATAATATGCAGTAACTATGTTATTAAATCTAAAAAACAGATTTAGTTGCACAAATCATTAATTATTAGTCAAGTAGCATATCCAGTGAATTTCAACAAATGTTTAATGGACACACAAGTATTTTATTAGATTATAAATTTCATTAAAATATTCTTGTAAAAATAGAATTTAAAATAACATACAATCACTTAATCAAATCTAAATTACATCCTTATTTAAGTAACCTTATTTAAGTGTGAGTTTAATTCCCTGTAGTTCACCTCAGGTTTTTTTTATTTTTACCCTTGGCTAATAAACAATGAAGCATACCTGTCATACCAGTAAAACTCAATGCAAGCTGCCCTGGATCGTGACTCACATTTCATCAAGATTCTTCCCTGTGTAGTAATAGTATTCATATGGTTTTATATTTGTTTGTTTTGTTGCTATGGTTATTTTTCCTCTTACCTTAGAAAGTTTGACAGAATATCCTCAAGTTCCAATCTTCACAAGAACATTGAGGTTTCTCCAGAAAGTCACTTCAAGCTCTTCCTCGCCAAATGGGGTCCAATAAATAGATGTGATTTATCTGCATCTGCCTGCATGAGGCAAAAACAATCTTTCAGGCATGAGGGAAAAAATACAGGAAATGTATTTAAATTACCAAAAAAGAATGCCTAAGAAATCCCTGAATTCAAAAGTAAAACCTTCCTCTTTACCCACTGTATGCCCCAAGGCAAGCCAAACCTTTGTAGGGAAAACCTGGGAAATCAAATAGGCCCTGCAGTATATCTGGGCTCTGGGAAATTAAAGGAGGTCAAGGACCCCTCACACCAGTCTCCCTGGTGAAACGCATTCACACCGGTTCCACTCCACCACCACTTAACGAACGGGCTATAGGCTTGAGGGCCTCTGCTGATCATAACACATTTACTGGCACACACAAAGTGATTCAATTTCTTAGGTAACAAAGACCCATAACAGTTAGGGGTTTAAAGGTCAAAAACAATCTCTTAACCCGCTTCTGGAAATTAACTGGAAGTCAGTGCAGATCATGGAGAACTAGTGTAATGTTCTTCTTATGAGCACCATTAAGCGGTCAGGCCAGTACACTGTGCACTAGCACAAATTTCTGAAAGCCATCTAGAGTAGTGTCATGCAGAGTACAGAGCAGTAACCCATTCCTGAAGTGACAAAGGGGTCATGTCCACATCCAAAAGAATAAGTTACAAATTTCTTGCCAAGTTCAGATAAAACACTCACGGACACGGCTGCTAATTGGACATCTAGAAGCATCTGGGGATCCAGTAAGTCTCTTAGGAAGCAAACCTAACCAACACATGGTGGGCAAGCCCCCTCAATCAAGGGAACAGATATAACTTCTGCTACTTCTGCCTATCAGCGTTGCCTCAAACCATAAATGAATGAAAATCTCAGCAAGCTAATCTAATCCAAACCCCAGTCGTAGTCAGACACTGGGTAAATCAATCAGCAACAGCATCCAGGTCTTATGAAATGTAGACAAAGCTGGGTCCATCCCCATATCAGAGCCTCAAACCATTTCACTGTCTTCTCTAGTCACCTCATATGTATGTTGAACGTCTAAACAGCAGCTGCAGGATGTTAAGAGACACTAGGTGTTCTGTCCTGTGTTTCAGGTACTAAATTACTCAAACCCATGGAGACTTATTTTTGCTCTGATTTCAGAGATGTTGACTAAGTAAATCTCATGTCGACTAGAGTGAGACTAAATTGAAAGCTAATTTGCTGCTGCCTGATGTCAGGAGCAATATAACTTGTCCACTGAAGCCACACAAAGAATGTTATTTATAAATAAAACACTTTGATAAAAAGCCATCCTCCTTATGTAATTAGGAAACAGAAAGGTTGATGTGAAAGCTTGAGTTTTAATGGTGAAAGATAATAAATCCTGTTTACAACCTTCATGACAAAAAGCTTACTATAACACAGAAGGAATGGAGAGTACAATTTTGGAATTATTCTGAAAGTACGCTGTTTCAAAGCAGCAATAAATAATGAATTGTTTCTATATGCTGAGAGGAAAAAATGACAACATATTTTGGAAATTTCAAACAATGTGCAATCCTTTGTCGTAGATGGAAGATGCATAGTTAATAATATCACAAAGGATGCTACTATTACCAGTTTATAAAAATGAATTTCAGAGACAGGGAATCCCAAACTAGTGCATTTAGAGAGCAGAACTGTGTCTTGAAGACTGAAGTCTCTAAGCAGGTGACCCACTGTTATGCTGTTGATTCCACAACTTTTGCAATCTTAGAAAACTAAAGCATGACTGTTAAATAGTCCTCTGTGGAACTCCTTTAGGCCCTGATCCAGCAAAGCACTTAGGCACATGATTAACTTTAAGCACAGGACTAGCTCCATTGAAATCCTAAGCTCTTGGTTGTACTTTTACATACGTTTGCATATCATTAATTAATTAAAGATGATTGTGCCTGACTGTCCCTACTGAAACTGCAGTCCCATTGTGCCAAGGGTGGCACAAACACAGAGAGTTCCTGCCCCAAAGGGCTTACATTCTAAGGCCCTGATTCAGGAGGGTATATGCCTAAATTGTAAGTATGTGGATAGTCCCATTGACTTTTCTGAATTGAGATTTAAATAGACAAAAAATACAAAGGATGGGAGAAATTAGGTATCTTTATCCCCATTTTACAGATGTACAGAGACTTTAAGGCCCAGATCCGCAAAGGTATTTAACTTAAGCAATACTCCTGTAACTTTAGCGCCCTCGTGGCCAAGGTGGAGTCTGCTCTGCAGGCAGCTCTGGCCAAGAGAAGGCGCGTGCAGGAATGCAACAGGAAAAATCCCTTCCATCCCAGGGGCACCTGCTCCAAACCCCCCAGAATGAACACACACACACCCCACAAGAAAAGTACAATGGATATAACAAAGGGAGATATTTATTTACAGAGGGATGAGAGGAGGAAAAAACAAGGGGAAGTATAGGGGGAGCAGTAGAACAGGGTTGCATCGAAACCAATGCCCCACAGACCCAGTGGTAGCAAAGTCTGAAAGGACAGACACTGAGCAGTGTCTGAGTTCAGGAGTCCTGAGCAAAGTTCCAGTACAGTGGTGAGTCTTGGGTGCTCCTGGTCATCTTCAGTGCCAGTGAACTTTCCCCAACAAACCCCTCCGGTGCCCTTTTCTGCTGCTCTATGCAAAGCCCCACAGAGCGACCACCTCCCCACTTAACTAGCTAGCAGCCTCCCTCCTTATTCCCAGTGCAGAGTCACAAGCCCCAGTACTCACAGACCCAGGCAGCTCTGGGCAGCAGTGATACTGGGTCCAGCTCTGGCCTGTCCTTCTCAGGCAATTCCTCCCTGGCACAGTGCTTCTCCTGGCTCCTGTCCTGGGGTGTCCCCTTTCGGCCGCCCTGTCCTTTCCAGCCTTCAGGCAGGTTCTCTGCTGCTTCGCTTTGTCCAGGGCTTCCAGCCTGTGGCCCTTCTCTCCTGGGAACTCCAGAGCCACACCCCCAAGTTTCCCTTCTTTCTCTCCCCTTCCCCCTAGGAAAAAGATTTAAAGGAGCCATGCTCTCTAACCCCAAAGGGGTTACACTCCGATTGACTTCTTTTGTAAATCAGGCCCAGGGAAGATGTCTTCTCTGCCTTTGTAAGTGATTAAAACAACTTCAACAAGTGACCCTTTTCCACAGTCATTTCTATACAAGTAAGAAATAGCATAATAATAAACATAAGTATTATGTTCCAATCACTTTTGAATATCACTTTTACTAATAATTTTTAGTTCATTTGTTCACTAGCATTTCTATTACGCTTGGCCCTCACACTAAGAGGTCTTTTTTAATATAATTTTTTCATTCTTTCCCCATAAATGTTCCTCAAAGATGCGATAAACCATGAATTGCGACCATGATGTTTGTAAAGTGAAAACTGTCACTCTGCTTAGAGTTTCCATAGATCTTTGATGGTGCCCAAACTAAAACCAAATTAAGATGCCCCATAGGGGAGTCAAAGATGAAAGTCTGTGCCTCTGAGAGTCCCATTCCATATGGCTACCCAGATGTCAAACTCCTTTCAAGTTTCTCTAAGATTGGCCCTTAATGAAACCATCCCCAAATTTACCTCTTGTTGCACTCTTCATAAAAATGGGGAAGAAATTTCCTATATAACAAACACTGCTCTCATGATTTTTACTCCAGCCAAAAAACAGAGGGCTTTTTTGCTGGATATAAAGTAAAAGTGGAAATAAAGCATCACAGTGAGATGCTTAGAAGGTCAAAGTTCACATAGAGCATACCATGTTGCTTGGTCTCTCATTGGATTATATCCACATAATCAGCACTATTCACTATTCTAGGGGGAGACCTTGGAAGACAAGGATGGACCATGGGCTTTGGAGCAAAATATGTATATTTGACTTCTTCTGAAACAGAATCAATCAAGTAACCTATTTGCTTCTTTCAGTTTTTCTAGAGTGTTTATATTCTTAATTGGAATTTTGAGTTTTGTATGTCTTATAGTAGCAGATTAACTATTAAAATTATTAATATTGTTTAAGGACCCCAGTCATGGACCATTGTGAGAGGAATTGTACAACCAACCAACCAACCCAATGATAGTCCATGCCTTCACAAGTTTACAACCTGGGATTTAGACAACATAGAACAGATGACTAAAAGGAATTCAATCCGCACAAAATGGAATGTATCAAAGGAAGAACCTGGGTACATGTTCCAAAAATCACTGCATCCCCTACAATAAACAAAACTGGCAGTGCTTCAGAATAAATAGGAAAGATGCAGCAATGGCAGCTCTGGCAGCATTTCCTTCCACGATGCACATAAATTGCACCTGCCATTGGTATTCCCACTACATCTGTTTCTTCCCTTGCCCCCAACAGTGTGCACAATCCCAGTGTTACTTATGGACTAAGCAGAAAGACAAAGCAAACTAAGTAGGAGCAACAGTGCTGGAAATTGGTTCTTGGTGCTTAGAGCCACAATATTGATGGCAGTATAAGGAGATCTTTCTGGGGAGGTCAGAATGAGATTAGAAACCTGGTTATCCCATTACACCAATTAATTTGATTGATTTCACTGGAATTTCTCATGATTTCAACTTGGGTAAGCAAGGGGAGAAATAAGTCCTAGAACGATAAGAGAACTTCAAAAGGGATTAAAACTTTGCCTGTGAGAACTAAAGCTTTAGTAAGGATTTGCATTCCATGCAACATTGTATTTGATTAAATAAAAATCAGGAACAGCCACGCCAAACAGATACAATTTCTAAGCAGAATTACTTCTTTTCCAGATCCATTTTCCTAAATGCCCTATTGCCTAGCAGAAGGAGAAGGAGAAGGAGAAGGAGGGGGGTGGTGGTGGTTGGGGACTCCCTCCTCAGGGGGACTGAGTCATCTATCTGCCGCCCCGACTGGGAAAACCGAGAAGTCTGCTGCTTGCCAGGAGCTAGGATTCACGATGTGACGGAGAGACTGCCGAGAGTCATCAAGCCCTCGGATCGCTACCCCTTCCTGCTTCTCCATGTGGGCACCAATGATACTGCCAAGAATGACCTTGAGCGGATCACTGCAGACTACGTGGCTCTGGGAAGAAGGATAAAGGAGTTTGAGGCGCAAGTGATGTTCTCGTCCATCCTCCCCGTGGAAGGAAAAGGCCTGGGTAGAGACAATCGAATCGTGGAAGTCAACGAATGGCTACACAGGTGGTGTCGGAGAGAAGGCTTTGGATTCTTTGACCATGGGATGGTGTTCCAAGAAGGAGGAATGCTAGGCAGAGACGGGCTCCACCTAACGAAGAGAGGGAAGAGCATCTTCGCAAGCAGACTGGGTAACCTAGTGAGGAGGGCTTTAAACTAGGTTCACCCGGGGAAAGAGACCAAAGCCCTGAGGTAAGTGGGGAAGTGGGATACCGGGAGGAAGCACGAGCAGGAGCGCGCGAGAGGGCAGGGCTCCTGCCTCATACTGAGAATGAGGGACGATCAGCAAGTGCCTATACACAAATGCACGAAGCCTGGGAAACAAGCAGGGAGAACTGGAAGTCCTGGCACAGTCAAGGAATTATGATGTGATTGGAACAACACAGACTTGGTGGGATAACTCACATGACTGGAGTACTGTCATGGATGGATATAAACTGTTCAGGAAGGACAGGCAGGGCAGAAAAGGTAGAGGAGTTGCACTGTATGTAAGGGAGCAGTATGACTGCTCAGAGCTCCAGTATGAAACTGCAGAAAAACCTGAGTGTCTCTGGATTAAGTTTAGAAGTGTGAGCAAAAAGGGTGATGTCATGGTGGGAGTCTGCTATAGACCACTGGACCAGGGGGATGAGGTGGACGAGACTTTCTTCCGGCAACTCACAGAAGTTACTAGATCGCAGGCCCTGGTTCTCATGGGAGACTTCAATCACCCTGATATCTGCTGGGAGAGCAATACAGCAGTGCACAGACAATCCAAGAAGTTTTTGGAAAGTGTAGGGGACAATTTCCTGGTGCAAGTGCTGGAGGAACCAACTAGGGGCAGAGCTCTTCTTGACCTGCTGCTCACAAACCAGGAAGAATTAGTAGGGAAAGCTAAAGGCGATGGGAACCTGGGAGGCAGTGACCATGAGATGGTCGAGTTCAGGATCCTGACACAGGGAAGAAAGGAGAGCAGCAGAATACGGATTTCAGAAAAGCAGATTTTGACTCCCTCCGGAAACTGATGGGCAGGATCCCCTGGGAGAATAACATGAGGGGGAAAGGAGTCCAGGAAAGCTGGCTGTATTTTAAAGAAGTTGAGGTTACAGGGACAAACCATCCCGATGTGTAGAAAGAATAGTAAATATGGCAGGCGACCAGCTTGGCTTAACAGTGAAATCTTTTCTGATCTTGAACACAAAAAAGAAGCTTACAAGAAGTGGAAGATTGGACAAATGACCAGGGAAGAGTATAAAAATATTGCTTAGGGATGCAGGAGTGAAATCAGGAAGGCCAAATCACACCCGGAGTTGCAGCTAGCAAGAGATGTTAAGAGTAACAAGAAGAATTTCTTCAGGTATGTTAGCAACAAGAAGAAAGTCAAGGAAAGTGTGGGCCCCTTACTGAATGATGGAGGCAACCTAGTGACAGAGGATGTGGAAAAAGCTAATGTACTCCATGGTTTTTTTGCCTCTGGCTTCGCAAACAAGGTCAGCTCCCAGACTACTGCACTGGGCAGCATAGCATGGGGAGGAGGTGACCAGCCCTCTGTGGAGAAAGAAGTGGTTTGGGACTATTTAGAAAAGCAGGACGAGCACAAGTCCATGGGGCCACATGCGCTGCATCCGAGAGTGCTAAAGGAGTTGGCAGATGTGATTGCAGAGCCATTGGCCATTATCTTTCAAAACTCATGGCGATCCGGGGAAGTCCCGGATGACTGGAAAAAGGCTAATGTAGTGCCCATCTTTCAAAAAGGGAAGAAGGAGGATCCTGGGAACTACAGGCCAGTCAGCCTCACCTCAGTCCCTGGAAAAATCATGGAGCAGGTCCTCAAGGAATCAATTCTGAAGCACTTAGAGGAGAGGAAAGTGATCAGGAACAGTCAGCATGGATTCACCAAGGGCAAGTCATGCCTGAGTAATCTAATTGCCTTCTATGATGAAATAACTGGCTCTGTGGATGAGGGGAAAGCGGTGGACGCATTGTTCCTTGACTTTAGCAAAGCTTTTGACACAGTATCCCACAGTATTCTTGCCAGCAAGTTAAAGAAGTATGGGCGGGATGAATGGACTATAAGGTGGATAGAAAGTTGGCTAGATTGTCAGGCTCAATGGGTAGTGATCAGTGGGTCCATGTCTAGTTGGCAGCCGGTATCAAGTGAAGTGCCCCAAGGGTCGGTCCTCGGGCTGGTTTTGTTCAATATCTTCATAAATGATTTGGAGGATGGTGTGGATTGCACCCTCAGCAAGTTTGCAGATGACACTAAACTGGGAGGAGAGGTAGAGACGCTGGAGGGTAGGGATAGGATACAGAGGGCCCTAGACAAATTAGAGGATTGGGCCAAAAGAAATCTGATGAGGTTCAACAAGGACAAGTGCAGAGTCCTGCACTTAGGATGGAAGAATCCCATGCACCGCTACAGACTAGGGACCGAATGGCTTGGCAGCAGTTCTACAGAAAAGGACCTCGGGGTTACAGTGGACAAGAAGCTGGATATCGGTCAACAGTATGCCCTTGTTGCCAAGAAGGCCAATGGCATTTTGGGCTGTATAAGTAGGGGCAGCAGATGGAGGGACATGATCGTTCCCCTCTATTCAACATTGGTGAAGCCTCATCTGGAGTACTGTGTCCAGTTTTGGGCCCCACACTACAAGAAGGATGTGGAAAAATTGGAAAACGTCCAGCGGAGGGCAACTGGAACACATGACTTATGAGGAGAGGCTGAGGGAACTGGGATTGTTTAGTCTGCAGAAGAGAAGAATGAGGGGGGATTTGATAGCTGCTTTCAACTACCTGAAAGGAGTTTTTAAAGGGGATGGATCTAGACTGTTCTCAGTGGTAGCTGATGACAGAACAAGGAGTAATAGTCTCAAGTTGCAGTGCGGGAGGTTTAGGTTGGATATTAGGAAAAACTTTTTCGCTAGGAGGGTGGTGAAACACTGAAATGGGTTACCTAGGGAGGTGGTGGAATCTCCTTCCTTCGATATTTTTAAGGTCAGGCTTGACAAAGCCCTGGCTGGGATGATTTATTTGGGGATTGGTCCTGCTTTGAGCAGGGGGTTGGTCTAGATGACCTCCTGAGGTCCCTTCCAACCCTGATATTCTATGATTCTATGATCACTTTGTTGAGTTATTGCTTCCAATAGCCAAATTCTGCCTGCAGATAAATTCCAGCAACTCCCATTCACTTCAGTGGACATGTGCATCTGAATGCAAAATTTGGGTCAATATAAAGATGATAATTACAATACTTTGTTTTGTGGTGGTTTAAATGCCAGGTGCCAATTTATTTTGTTACTTGGTTCACAGTTATAAACTGCATATGTGTGTATCACTGCATGTTTGAAGAAGTGTCCAATATGTTATTAATTCCAGTTTCAATTCTTATTTTATAGTTGGGTTTAATAGGCTCTCTTCTAGAGCAACTATTTTATTTCATTGTTATTCTCTTTTTTTCCACTCCGGGAAAACCCTTTGCTCATATCTCCACTGCCTACTGCTATCTGAGAGATGCCAACTGACTAAAAACTTGTTTGAAAACCGATTTATTTTGCATACACAGAAGTATTCTTCCCTTTTTGGTGAACTTTCAGAACATTGCCTCAAGCAAACAGGACACAGATTTCTTCTAAAATTCATCTTTTGGCACAAGGTCCTCCCTTAACCAGACTGTATTGGGCTTTCAAGATTATAAATCTTGTCTTGTTCTGCTGACTACACAGAAGCTTATTGTAAATATATTTTAGAGCCTGTGCTTCTTGCACTCCAGAAGTCCTATAATTAGGGCCAACTCATTTTCTGAGATCACTTCTGCTATTCTACCTGAGGAAAGAAAGGTTACATATTTTACATGTTTCTAGGGAACAAGCTTTTTATCTGGAACTTAAAGTCTTTAGAAAATTGAAGAACAACAGAGAGGAAATATTAACAGCTAACCAATATGAGGGGAAATAATTGAAATGTTAAACATCTGATTTTGTCAGAAAATAGATGTTATAACTATAAACAACTTCAGATTTTTTATCATAATTACTATAAAAATCTCAGCAGAAAATGCCCATGGAGTCAATGTTCCTGGGAGCTTCAAAAACAGTTCAATGAAAGTCTGTTCTCAGCCTTGATCTGAGCTAGAGGAAAATGTAGTAATTGTGTTTGAGATAAGAAATGAACATTAAATCCAAAAATGTTTAAATGTACAAGTTGTTTCTGGGTGAGGAAACTTGTTTATGAATTTTGTTTTTGGTGGGTTTTTTCTTTTAGTAAAATATAAGCCAAAATGAACTCTGCAAAAGCCCTAGCAAAAGTATTATATTGTATCAGCATTCAGCTGTTTAGTAAAAACACAAGCAAACATAAAACGATGGCAGACTGTTTTTACTGAAAATGAATACTAGAATTTATATTTCACAAGATTTTCTTTTCCAAATCCTTCCTTCCTTCACTCTGTTCATAGTGTTCAAACAGAAGCCATATTAACTGTGACCTGTGGCAGCTCAACAAACCACAGATATGAGAAGTGGATTTCCTTTTCTGTGGCCTGATTCTGCTCTCATTAAAGTCAATATCCTCCATGCATATTGTATCACCTCCATGTGGCATTATTTAATTAAGGTGGGCCAGATCTGAGCAGATCCAAACTTGGTAATTTTCCAGATCTAGACACTGATGCTATGCTATTTTTCAATGGCAAAATAGAAAATGGCCAGGGAAAGGGAAAAGAAGAGAGAGAAAGAAAGGAAGGACAAAAAACTGAAAGAAAAAAAACAACAAAAAAAATCCAGAAAATGTTTCCAAAACTGGATTTTTTTTTCCATTTTTTTGTTATTTTGGGGGGAAAGAACATTTTTGAGAAAATGAAAATATTCCAGACAACTTTGTGGTTTTGAAAAAAAAGCAATTTTTCACACACAAAAAAAGTTTCTGAACAAAATATTTCAAGCAGCTGTCGTGATTATACACGGCATAAATGGCCCCACAGTCTAAAGAAGAGCAAAACAATTCTGGAAAGTGCTAATCTTTGTTTGCAGAATTTTATAAACCAGTGTTTGATGCTTAGGCCTTGATAGTTTAAGAGAGCTAGCTATGTACTATAAGGAAACTGTTCTTCATCTGGCTAGAAGCTGGGAAAATGATAGGATCACTGTTTACTTGATCCCTCAAAAGCTAATCAGAACACAGCAAGTGAGAAGTGGCATGGAAGGATATAATAACAACTGGCAGCAGCACTAATACAAAGAACAGGCAAGTGAAGCCAGGATTCAGGAGGTAACATGAAAATGGGAACTGGGATTGGAGATAGCTTTTGGGGGCTTTTAGCAGAATGTTACTGTAGTGAATGGATTAATTGGCAATGCATGTGAACCTGAGTAAAAAAATTAAGGGCCAGAGTTTCAAAGTTCAGGACTCAATTGGTTGCATACATCTGCATGCAAATAACATCTGGTGTCTGTTTGCAAATCAGGTATGAGTGCACACAAATGACCAGTCAAATGCTATTTTATAATTTAAAGAGCTTGGTTGACTTCAATCTGAGGGAGTGGGCCCATTCAAAGATAGCAGGTGTTTTTGAAGGAGATTTGGTGGAAAATTGTTTTATACACTGTTTTCTCATGCAATTTAGTTTCAAATTTATTTCACAGAATTCAGAAAAGAGGGATGAAAATGATCTATCATGACATAGGTACAGAGACAGATTCTGGAGTACCTTACTGTCAGTTTACCCCACTCCACTGATATAAACTTGCTTGAAGTCTTGCCTAAGTAACCTAACCATATGAACTGGCCTGTCTGTTTGCCTGTGGAGAGCACCAGTAGCATGAGCTACTCTACCGGCCATTGCAGCAGGTACCATAGCAAAGAAAAGGGGCTTGGTCAGAGAAATGTGGTGTGGTGTGGGCATTCCTCAAGTTACAGGTGCTCTTCTTTTATTATCTATCCATAAGTTGAGTGACAAAACAGTGTCTTTAGACTAGAACAAAGGTCACTCTGTATGAAAGCAGAGCTGAAGTTACATAGCAAGAGCCAAAGACAGTGGAGAGTCTCAGAGATCAACCCCATTCTGGTATGCTCCCTTCAGATTTCCCCTTCTCTCCAGAGCCTTTCTCCTCTCCTTTCCCAGGACCTCAGAAGGGAAGGAATAGATCAGTAGTGAAGTTTCTTTCTGACAACCATATAGGTTCATCAATATGGAGATCTTCTAAGCTATGCTTCTCCTCACCACCATGATTCTCCCAGCATAAACCCTAGGTGTCTCTCTTCTTGCCTCTATCTGGTTACCTCCACTGCCCCTAGACTGTACCCAACCCCTACATTTCTTCATTCTCCCTATGCCCCTACCCTATCCTACTTTTCATTCTTAATAATGGTTAATCATAGAACTGGAAGGGACCTCGAGAGGTCATCTAGTGTAGTCCCCTGCACTCATGGCAGGACTAAGTATTACAACACTCTTGCTAATACATTCCAGAATGATGTTCCGTTTTTTTGCAAAGTGTTACACTGTTGACTTATATTTACTTGTGGTCCACTATGACCCCCTGATCCCTTTCCACAATACTCTTTCCTAGGCAGTCATTTCCCATTTTGCATGTGTGCAACTGATTGTTCCTTCCTAAAAGGAGTGCTTTGCATTTGTCCTTATTGAATTTCATCCTATTTACTTCAGACCATTTCTCCAGATCATTTTGAATTATAATCCTATCCCCCAAAGCACTTGTAACCCCTCCCAGCTTGGTATCATCTGTAAACTTTATAAGTATACTCACTATGCCATTATCTAAATCACTGATAAAGACATTGAACAGAACCGGACCCAGAACTGATCCCTGTGGGACCCCACTCGTTATGCCCTTCCAGCATGACTGTGAACCACCGATAACTACTCTCTGGGAACAGTTTTCCAACCAGATATGCACCCACCTTATAGTAGCTCCATCTAGGTTGCATTTCACTAGTTTGTTTATGAGAAAGTCATGCAAGACAGTATCGAAAGTTTTAAAAGTCAAGATATACCACATCTACTGTTTCCCTCCTATCCACAAGGCTTGTTACCCTGTCAAAGAAAGCTATCAGGTTGGTTTGACAAGATTTGTTCTTGACAAATCCATGCTGACTGTTACTTATCACCTTATTATCTTCTAAATGTTTGCACATTGATTGCTTAATTATTTGCTCCATTATCTTTCCAGGTACAGAAGTTAAGCTGACTGGTCTGTAATTCCCCAGGTTGTCCTTATTTTCCTTTTTGCAGATTGGCACTATATATGCCCTTTTCCAGTCTTCTGGAATCTCTCCCATCTTCCATGACTTTTCAAAGATAATGTTGATCTGGGGAGGAGAAAGGGGAGGAAGCGGAGGTATGTTGGAGGGACAGCAGGCCAAGAGCTGTGGGTGTGTTAAGGAGAGTGGAGGTATGTATGGGTCACCAGGGATAGCAGAGCTCTCAGGTCTATAAGGGCATTTCCCTTAACCCCCTTGACTGCCTGGGGAAGAACTGCACAATTTCACCTGGGTCCAGAGTTGGTACATAGCTTGTCTAAAAGCAGCGAGGGGTGGAATAGCGGGGGTGTGGCTCTGGTTTATGACAGAGATGGCTCCACCAGTTGGAGGGACCAATTTACAGCACCACAGGAATTGACTCAAGAATCACAGTAAAGTGTATATCATGATGCCTGTTTCATTTAGTACAGCCTCAGCTCCTGTGTTTGGATCATATATGTATCCATTATGTACAAAAACAAACTATGCACATCATAGGTATTTGGATTATGTCTTGATAAAATATATTGACCTAATATACGATAGTTGTATGTTATATTAGTCAGGCTAACATGGCTTAGTTTGTTCACTTCATAAGAGGAATTTTTGACCAATGAGTAGTAATATTGTATTATTTATTTATAAACCAGTAGTGCTTCCTACCAAGACTGGGGCCTCATGGTGCTAGACATTGTACGGCAATATGGTAAGAGATAGTGCTTGCCCCAAAAAGCAACCAGAGAGCAGGGGCAGCAGGTTTGTATAATTTTTGGTGGTGCCCAGAACCCACCCCTGCCTAAACTCTGCCCCCCACCTGCCCAAGGCTCTGGGAGGGAGTTTGGGTGGGGGAGGAGATCTGGGGTGCAGGCCCTAGGCTGGGGCAGGGGACTGGGGTGCAGGCTCTGGGAGGGAGTTTGGGGATAGGAGGGGGTGTGGAGGGAGAGAGTGCAGAGGTGTGGGGTGAGGCCTGTGGGGTGGGGGAGGGGTTCAGGGTGAGTCGGGGGTGAGGGCTCTGTCTGGGGCTGGGAATGAGGGGTTTGCAGTGTGGGAGGGGCTCAGGATGAGAGTAGGAGTGTGGGGGAGTGTGGGTTCTGTCTGGGGCTGGGGGATTTGGGGTGTTAGAGGGGGTCAGGCCTGGGGCAGAGGGTTGGAGTGCAGGGGGATGAGGGCTCTGGCTGGGACTGGGGATAAGGTGTTTGGGATGCTGGAGGGGCTCAGGCAGAGGGTTAGGGAGCAGGGGGATGAGGGTGTCTGGGGCGTGAAAGCTCTGGCTGGGTGTGTGGGCTCTGGGGTGGAGCAGGGCTGGCGATGAGTTTGGGGTGCAGGCAGGCTGCTCTGGGACAGGGGCCAGAGAGGAGGACCCCCCCAGACCTTTCCTTGCCAGCAGCAGCAAGCTCTGGGGGAGGAGCCCCCCTTTCCCGCTCCCCACCCCCAGCAGCACACTCACCCCCACCACTGTCACTGCATGTGGTCCTAGAGCCCCTCTCAGGTCCAGGAATCTCCCTTGCCTCCCCCGTGGTGGGTGCCGGGGGGTGCTGCATGCACCTCCTCCCCTGCTGTTGCCCCTGACTGTAGCCTCACTGGGGAATGGGGCTGCCTCTTTGCCCAGCATGGGGCAGGAGTGGTGACTGTGGGCGGAGGGGGAGGAGGGGACCCTGTGCTGGTGGAAGGTCCCGCCGGAAAAGGGAAGGGTCTGAGGTGGAAGGGCAGGCTCAGTCAGTCTGCCCTGACAGTCGAGATGGAGGGCACTAGGACCCCATGGCAGCAAATGCTACAGGGAGGCAGCATGGAGCTGCTCTGAAGAGGCAGCTAGGGATGGAGGAGGCAGCTAAGGACGCTCTGCTCCAGGGCCTGGGGAGGTGTGTGGGGGCAGCAAGAGGAGGCTGGGGGAGGCACAGGAGGGCCGGCAGGTGGGCTGGGGGGGGACACCCGGCCCCAAATATTGGTGGAGCTGGGCCCCTGGGCTCTGAATATTGCTGGTGCCAAGGCACCACGTGAAGATATAACTCCTGGCCCCTGCCAGGGAGGCAACGTTTAAGTGATATTACACCTACCAGAACATGAGAAAACATTTGTTATTTAAAAAAAGATGCTCATCAACTAATTGTTCAAAGGCTGAAGAGATTCCCAGATAAGCTAGAGATTCCCAGTGCTTACAAAATCTTGTTCCTCTTCATTTTACAAAACTTTTGAACTAGGATGCCTCAGAATTGACACAGTCAGTTGGTTTGATAAATACTTCTTCTTTTGGGACAGCAGGTAAGTCACAACAGACACACTGTACTGTAGTGAAGCACAAAGCTGTGTGAAAAATTTCACACTGCCTTCCAAAAATGTAAAATTTACAATATATTTTTGCCAGTTTCATGAAGAGGTGAAAATTGTGTCTTATTGCCCATGCAGTTTCACACAATGTACTATCAGGTACAAAGTCTTTTTTTTTTTTTGCTAGCAAAGATTATTTTTTGTTCTTGCAAATCCCCTGTGGCTTACTACTACTATTACTTCTAGATTCAAATTCTTCTATATGACTTTTAAAAAAGATCACTTCAAAGTGCACTTTGTTTTACATTAGGAACTCGTCTCCAGCCTTCCAGCTACTTTACTGTTCTGTCCTCCTGCCCCCATTCTGTTAATGGTGGTGGCCCAGTGAGCCCTATATCTACACCTGGTCCCACAACACAACTACTAATCTTGTTCAAGGCCTCAGCAAACAACCACATTAAACTTCACTGTAAAAGCAATGGAAAGGTTAAGAATAAGTGTAGGACTTGAGTGAGTTTACTAGAAAGCACAATATTGACTCAAAGGAAGTGTTTTTAGGAAATACTAAGTAGAGAACTGTATTTAGAAGCTAATGGTCCTCAATGACTAACAGCAATTGACCACAGCGCCCCTGCAGTGGCCAATAGAGTGGCACGGTGAAAAGCATTTTTTAAAATGTGTTTTGCTGCTCTTTAAATCCACATAGTTGTTCTCCATATGCGAAAAGTAATGAATGACCTTTTTCAGGCCTAGGAATCAGCTCTACAATGAGGTTGAATGAAGTTGATTGGTGTTTAAATTCAGCTCTAAGTGACACTGTTCTGTTCTATTCAGGTTCTGACACTGTCCCCATCACTAAACTATCTGAGTGCTATGCATGGACACCTTAAACGATGTGTCACGTGTGGCTCTTCATTATTAGTTGTATTACCATAGTGCCTACAAACCACAGTCATGCACCAGGATCCCGTTGTGCTAGGTGCTGTACAAACAGAACAAAAAGATGGTTCCTGCCAGCAAAGGTTTATCATTTAAGTATAAAACAAGAGAACAGAGGGATACAGATAGATGTGGACAGTATAAGAAAATGAGACAATATTGGTCAGCCCGATAGGCAGTGGTATCGGTGCACTAGTAGCCTAAGCATTGTCAAGTGTTTTTTGGGTTGCATGATTCTTTCTTTCTACTTTCCTCTCCAGCAGAGGAAATGGTGTTTGATTTTGTTTTGTTTCAGTTTATGTAGGAATAATAAAAAAGTCTTATTAAAAATACACATTTGTTTGTTTGTTCTCTTTTCTGTTCTCTCCCTGACTGGCCCACATTGACCTTAAATACGACAGAAAGAAAACATGCCTGGGGCTGAGTACTCCATAGAATGGAAAAGGCAATAATTGTTATAAGTGCTGTGACAGACCCAGACCAGTGGGGTACAGGAGTGTGGTAGAAGGCAAATATATTGGCCACTGGATGAGCAGTTTTCTGTTCCCTGAGTGATCAGATCAGGGGCTGCCCTGGAGCAATCAGGAACCTGCCAGAACCAATTAAGACAGGCAAGCTAATCAAGACATCTGGAGCCAATTAAGAACTTTCTAGATTCAATTATGGCAGGCAGGCTAATCAGGACACCTGGTTTAAAAAGGACCTCCCATCAGTTAATAGGGGGGCGTGCCCGGAGCAGGGAGTGAGAAGTCGTGCTGCTGGAGGAGTGAAGAGTTCAAGCGTGATCAGGCTTCAGGAGGAAGATGCTGCAGTGAGGATAAAGAAGGTGTTGGGAGGAGGCCGTGGGGAAGTAGCCCAGGGAGTTGTAGCTGTCGCTCAGCTGATTCAGGGAACATTGTGGACAGCTGCTATCCACAGGGCCCCGGGCTGGAACCCGATGTAGAGGCTGAGCCTGGGTTCCCCCCCCAACTCCTGATTGGACACAGGAGGAGTTGACCTGGTCTGTGAGAAACACCAGATGGGAAGGTCTAAATTGGAAAGAGATCTGCCCTGTCCCCGACCCACTAGGTGGGACACAGAGACTGCGGGGATTGTTCTCCGTTTCCCCCATGCTGGCCAGTGATGAGGTTAGCTGAGTGGACGGCAGGTTTGAGCCACTAGCAACAGTGGCCAAACTGAGGGCTGCCGTGAATCTCTGAGGCCAGCAAATCTGCCAATAAGCGCAGGACCCACCAAGGCAGAGGAGGAACCCTGTCATAGTACACAAAGACGAAGTGCATGGAAAAAGGGAGCACATCTATATTCTTCCTAGATGAACACAAAATGACTTGTAATTTGAAAAGAAATGCAACAAAAAGTGGACATGTCAAACAAAAATGGAGGCATGGTCAGAAGAAAGATCTCCAGTTCAATTCCTCCCTGAAAGTCACCTCTGCTCTAATGCAGTCAAAAACTGGCCAGTATGGTCTCTGTCTTTTTGTTGTGTGTTTGTACAATCCCTAGTACAATGGGACTGAGACCTCTAGAGTCTACCACAATACAAATAATCAACAAGAAAAAAAATCTTACCTATGCAAATTAAAAGACCAGACATGGAAGATGTAGTGCAAAGCTGCCCTGGGAAGTTCCAGCCCATATGTTTTGCCATCCATTCCAGTGTTACTATGGTGAAAAGTGGATACTCAGAGAACCAGTCAGAAGCTTCCGATGAAAATAATCCTAGTCAGGGAGAAAAATGGTGCGTAGACTGGAGGATCTCCAAATAATCCAGAGATAGCCAGCGGAAAGCAGTGAATCCATGTGTGCCCAAAATGCAGATCAGGTGTTACAATAGCCCCAAATCCATCTAACATAGAAACAGTGAGGAGGAACAATCCCCAAAAGTCATCACTGGGTTCCTGTCAGTATAGATACAGACATTTTTGGTGACATGAGCTATGTACCACCTTGTACATGATTCAGTGAGAGTAGACAGATGGGTTTTGCTAATCGATGACAATTAAGCTATGGATCCCACACCAGGTAGGCTTAGAATGAAGAAGGTGCCAGTATAACCCATTTGTAGTTCTGCCACTACCTTCATGTCATTGTTTTACTCTGTGTTTACAATAGTTCACCCTGTCTCTGGCTTCTTATAGGCAATGGTGAATTGCTATGGACACACTACCCATTTCTTTCCTGAGTGCAAGCTCATTGCTTTTTACCAAATAATCGTGTGTACGCAGTATGCCCTGTTTGGGCCACAAGATCTTCCCCCTTCTGTACTTTTTAGTGTAGAACAGGCCAATTGGGCCCACTATTTTCCCAATTTACATTACACTGTCCTCTCTCTTTCAGGGGAAAAAGGGGACAGTGATGCTTTGGTACTCAGATCAGCCTTCCTGTCCTCTTCTGTTCCTTTCAATCTATTTGAGTCAGTCAAGCCTTGCGGTTGCTTCACATGTTTAAAAAAAAAAAAAAGCATTCAGAATGAGATTATGGCCTAGTCAGATCTCTTTTTCCCTGTAACTTTTGGTCTCAGCAGCTCCACCGTCTCCCAAATTTGAAGCAGTCTGAATTTCCCAGAGACTTGTTGGCACAATTCTGAGGATATATATATATAATCCTCAGAATTGTGCCAACAATATACACACACACACACACACTCCATTGCATGTGAAAAGGAGAATTTCAGTCTTGTGATGGAGAAAGGGCATAATGGCCAAATGGCAGATTGGGTTGCAAGGGGTTTCTTGTCAGAATTGTGTACTTTCAGGCCCCTGTAGCTCTAGCCCTTGCTTTTGTAGAGGAAGATGAGGCTGTTGCAAACAGATTGTATCGGGAGTTTTATAAATATGGACTATACAAGATTTGTACATTACGATTGCATGTTATTTTTAAAGGCTTAATTCTCTTGAAAAGATGTTAAATCTCTCAGGCAAGTTTTCATGCATAGTAAAATTATGTACTCTGTGCTGAATACTTTAAGAATGCACAGGGGAATGGGGCCTGGATTTACAGTAAGTGGGACAAATTTACACCAGCACAACCCATTGTAGTTGTCTTTGAGGTTGTAGAAGGAACTTGCCTGCCATGCATGTGGAACATTACCTTATGTGGGTGTGTGACACCAGGATCTACTCAGAGAAAATGTAAATAAAATGATGTACACATCGTTTTATGTAAAATGGAGAAACAAAGAAAATTGATTGGAATTTCTTTTAGCTAAGTGTTTGCCTTATGGGGTTCTAAACTTGATGCACATAACATGTTCAAGGTTTTGTAGTTAGGATTTTGATTACTGGAGCACCCTGAAGTCAATGGGGTTACATGAGTGTCACTAAAAAGGGAGTTTGGCACACAACGGATTATACCCTTACTTGCAAAAAAATCAAACACCTGAAATGCATCTATGGTGGGCAGACTGAGTATTTCTGCCACCTGACTTACCTCTGAAATTCTGGGTACTACCGATTTAATCTTGCCATTATTAAACATACTACCTCTGAGGACCAGGCCAGATCCTCAGCTGGTATAAATCAGCATAGCTCCATGGACTTCAAAGATACCATCTTTTCCTCCTAGGAAATAATTGTGTTAACTGTATGTTATCTGCTGGAAAATTTGACCATTGTACTTCCAAAAGGTGTTTCTTCTGAGCATGAATAAATATTTCATGGCTTCTCACTGTTCAAAGTACTTAAGGTAAGCATAAGTATTACTTAGGAAATATTAGCTATACCTAGTTGCATCCATCTTCATCATTTATTCCCCTGAAGAGACATGGGCCATATCCATCAAAGTCAATAAAGCTACGCCAATATACTATAGATGAGGCACTGGCCCAGTGTCTACAACTTGTTCACTATAGTATCCATTTTATAAATGCTTGGAGGAGGAAGCCCAAAATTGTGGACTGATAAAGGTATGTCCTTTTATTGGTATCAGTTGTAACAAATCATTATTTCCTGGTGGCAATTAATCATCATGTCATTCTATACTGAATGAATTCCAATCAGTTACAAGTGATTACACATCACTCTGCATCAATCAGGAAGGATAATTCTTGATGTGTTAAAAAGCTGAGGTGATGTCAATTACAGTTTGTTGATATTCTTTGATTGCATATTCTTTATAAATTCAGCACCTGAATTAAACTGTTTAGAGTAACCTGGTTGTTCTACATTTCACAAATGAATGTGGAAGAAAAACTGTAAAGAGTGAATCAGAAGTGGTAAAACCTGACCTAGACATTGCATAATCATCCTTTAGCAATAACACATGTTCTGATATGCAACAGAAATTACATCATCTAGAGAGGTATAAAGGGAACAAACCTGTGGAGAATGTGGGAAATATTTGTATCATTTTTTATGAATGATAAAATGGCTATTAGCTGGATGGGCAGGGATGGCGTCCCTAGCCTCTGTTTGCCAGAAGCTGGGAATGGGTGACAGGGGATGGATCACTTGATGATTACCTGTTCTGTTCATTCCCTCTGAAACACATGGCTTTGGCAACTGTCAGAAGGCAGGATACTGGGCTAGATGGACCTTTGGTCTGACCAAGTATGGCCATTCTTATGCTCTTATAAATATCAGGTGCACTTTAGTTCACTTGCTCAATTTTTCCCTACTACCTACCTGGACTCAAAGGGTTAAGTCAGACTTGAGCTGTAGCCTGGCCATATGCAGGGGATGTAGACAGTGATTTTTAAAAAGCCATATTCCAAAGACAATACATGTGTGAATTCCTTTGAAGTTTCACTGCCAATTTGAAGTCTGGCTGGCAATGCCAGGAGAGGGGCAAAGCCCCCCTAGGAAGAGGAATAAACCAGTTCTGCCCACACGAAGGGCAGATGAAAGGATTTGGAGAGGAGAAACCTTGGAGGGAAATCGGAAACTAAGACATTTGAGCTGGATAAAAGGTGGCACACAGGCAAAAGGAGGACTCAGAGACGCAGGCACTGTAGGCAATCTCTCTCTTCTACCCAGTGCAAGACAGATGGCTGCCTGGGCTAAGCAGAGCCTGCTTAACTAAGCAAGGAGAAGTTAAAGGTTAGGAAAGATTTAAGAATATAGATCTTTATTGTTTTTGACCTTTGCTCTGTGTGCTGTATCCTTTTGGATGAATAAATAATGTTTCGTTGGAAGAAGCTGCTTTTGAGTCTCTTTATTCAGCTCCCCGGCTACAGGCTCCAGGAGGAAAAGGGCTTAGAGGTGCCACGCTCACCTTGGCCTGTCAGGTAAACACTGCTGATAAACAGTGGGGCTGCTACACAGAGATCCGGTCTAAGAGTTGTAGGACTGAATAGTTCCATCTAGGGAAGAGTGAAGATAGCAAAACCTGTCTCCAAAGGGATGCACCCAGAAGGCACTAAAAGGGGGTCTAAAGTCAGCTTGCCCTGTAACTATGAGGTAACCAAATGATGGAAACAACACATATGGGTAGCACCGTGAGATCTACATAAGTGGTTATGCTATAGAAAGGAAGCTTTGAACCAGAGCTAAGTCCAGATTGATTCCTTTTAGAATCAGAACTGTATGTATAAATGGGCTGCCCCAAAATTATGCCCGCTTATTCTATAGGGGTCCGTCTGCCATTTTCTTTCTCCAGTTAGGTATAGCCATAGTGCAGAGAGAACCCAGATGTAAGTAAATTTAAAACCAAGAAAAAAAGAGAAAGAAAAGACATGCAGAAGGGACTAAGAGATGACATATTCTGGGATCAAGTGTGCACCTTAAGTTAAAAGTAACAACTCTGAAAAGAGAAAATGCATTGTAGGAAGAGAATGGGGATGGGGAAAAAACAAAAAAAAGTCTTTAATCTGTGGAGTTTGTAGGGACAAGGGACATTTGAAGTTACTCACAGATGGGACTTTGTCAGTATAGTATGGAATAGTTGGTGCATCTCTCATTTTGAGGCAGTAGGACATGAATGTAGGGTTTACACAATAATTTAAATGCAAAATAACTTGTCTAATAAGATGATGTGACACTTTTAAAGGTTTAATGATAATTAAACCAAGACCTTTATTACTCATATTGGCTGACTATGGTATCCCGTGGTAACTATTTGCAAAATAGTAAGAGACAACTCTGGTATTCCTGCCAAGATTCTTATTCTTCTTTCCTTCTCTCTGTTCCCTAGGGATCTCAAGGAACTTTCAGTATCATGAGAACAACTCCCACTGAAGTTCATGAGAATTGCATGTGCACAGTGGAAAGGACGATCAGGTTCCTAATAGCTAAGAGTTTGATTATACTCTTTGATATGCAAAAATAGGAAATCAAAAGAGTGAAAGCTGCACCAAATTACTGTCACAGGAGGGCAAATAGCTCTGAATGGGGAGTATTCTCACACTTCTAACTCTATACTCCCTGATGCACCAGGTAGCAGCATAGTTCCTAAAAAGGGGTCTACAATATACTAAATGGAGAGATGATTGGGAATTCCATGCATTCCTCCTATGAGCACTAGTGAACAAGTTAAAGCTGATCAGGGATGCTTTAAAGTATGTGTTGTGGAATCCATTCTACTTGAACCTGTGCATGTGATATCAAAGCTCCATATTGTGGATACAGCTTCCCTCTGCCATTGGACACCTAGCTGTGTTTCACAGATTGCCATAAAGCAGTGTTTCCAACCATAGCACACAAACCTCCATACCACACCTGCAGGTGAGTGACTTGTCTGCAATGCTGTGATGCCCCATGCTGCACCAACCCGTTCAACAATGCACTTTTTTAACATTATCTTTATTATTTTTGAAATTTACCAGTAAACCTGAAACAATAAATCAAATATTGAACAAAAAAAAACAACAACATGTGGGTAGGTCAACTTCTTATTGGCACAAACACCACATTGTTGCTTGAATCACTAATACTTGCAAGCTGGCCAGGGCATTATTACCAGAGTGGACTTGTACTCAACAATCTGTGAACAGGACCAGCGCTATTCCTGCACTGATCCATATTGCCAAAGCATAAGAGGCCAATGGCCAGTAGGGAGATCGTCTACTCAAGTGTGAAGGCCCATGCTGACGTCAGCTCTGCTCTTTGTTGCCCAGGGAACTGCCATACAGAACTGACTTGATAGCACTTCAGAAACCACCCTTGCACCCTATTTGGCTATGGAGCATTGCTGTAGAACATGATGTTGGGGGTTTCTGGGTGTCCCAGGCTGGCAGTATGGCCTAACGGTGTAATGCCTGCTGGCGAGAGTTCAAAGGGGCTGCTTCTCCTAGCAGTGTTATTGGAGCAAAGTCACCTAGCAGTGAGAGTCCAAATGAGTAGGGGAGGGGAACTCAGGCCTGCCCTAGTCCACCGGGTTCTGACCCAGGGCCCTTTGAAACCAGGTATCCTGGCACAGGGCTCAGGTACCAATACCCTAAGTACATTCCTTGTGTCACTTCCTACCCTTGTCCCCATTGCTCTGGCATTGTCTCTGGGGTCAGACGTGGAGTGTCTTTCACGTCCTCTCTCCATCTCTGGCAGCTCCTCTGCTGGCAACAGCAAGCAATCCCTCTCAGCTCTAGCTGTTGACTGGCTTCGCGTGGTGCAGCTAGGAAGCTCAACCACAACAGCTTCCTGGCAGGAGGCTGTCGCACACAACCACTCTCCTCCTCAGTCAGCCCAGACTGAGCTGAGCTGCTCCCTGTTGAATGATCCCTCCACTGGGAGTACACTCAGCAGGGGTGAGGGGGCATGGCCTCTTGGGCCAAGAACTATTCTTTAACCCCTGCTTTGCCAGTGGAGGGTTGGTATACCCTGTCACACATGCCTTCTGTGGTCTCTGAAAAAGGCCTGAGGAACATGTAACAGGAAGAAGATAAATGTAATTGGTGCTTCTTTTCTGGAGCACATATTTTTTTCATATTTTCATCCCTTGCATTTTTATTTGGCATGAAAGGGAACAGTTGGGCCCTAAGTTGGAGTGAAAGATAGGTTCATAAAATTGATGAGAAATACCCAGCAATCTGCTTGGTTCCTCTCTATAGTATTAAGAGACTAAAACAGCAGGGTTTGGAACGTGTTCCTAATTTGCCAGTAGCCGCATTGTGGCCAATTTGGATTTCCTCCTTCTGTGACGGAATTCCTGCAGCCACATTTCAGTCTTAAAACCACTTCATTTTAGTTTTTTAAATGTTTGAGTTTTGTTCATGCTAAAAGAAGCATTTTAAAACAAAAGGAAATGTTTAAAAGCCTTAAACATGACCACAATGACTGGTACCCCGATGGCTCTGCCCAGAAGAATTGGCAATTTAAGTGAGTCTGACACATCAGTTATTGGACATTATCAAAAGACAGGATACTAGACTGACTGGCCCCAAGATCCGATTTATAGTGGAAAACTCTGTACAGTACATTCTAACCAATAATGAGTGATGTGCATAAAGAGAAAAATCAGACCAGACTTAAAACCAGAGCAAAGCCAGCCCGTTCACCTCTATTTTTGTGTTTCAAGGATAATAAACTGACTTGATGACTACAATGGTTAGGACTGTGTGAAATGACCAGTTGGTTTTGGAAATGCACACCTACAAAACCTGAGACTTTTTAACAAGCATTCGATATAAGTGGCAGTTCCCACAGGCAAAGGCAGTCTTCCTTTTATGTTAAAACTATCAAAATCAAAATGCTACCATCAACTTGCAAAATTTGTCATGAATACATGATTTTGAACTGGTTTGCTATCGATAAAAAAGAAGATACCATACAGCCCCGTTCAGTCTCTCGTATAAGAAAAGGGCATAACTACTATGCTTTATGAAACTAAACATGTCTACATTAGGAGACTGTGCAGCATATATATGTTTATACACAGAGACACACTGCTGGTTTTAGCAGAGGCAATTCCATTGAGGGCAATGGTGTTGCACACAATCACAGTAGCAGTTAACTTAGCCATTGTTTCATGACTAGAAATACTTTAGTAAGTCAGGGCCCTCCCACTCCACCACCTCTGGCCCAGGGCCCTATGATGGATACCAAAGGCCTGACACCCAGGAGCACCTTAAGGCTGCCTTCCCTGAGCCATGTCCTACCCCACTGTTGTCGAAAGTTCGCAGCCTATGGCAAGAAGGTGTGAAGGGGGTCAATTCACTGCTGGGTTCATGCTTGGTGTGGCAGCTCTCTTTCTCTCTCTCAGGGTGGCAACTATCTCCTCCTGAGACTTGGCCCTCCAGCCAGGTCAGTGCCAAGTCTCTCCCTTGTCAGGGTAGTCCATAAACAACTAAGGGGAATTAACACAAACAGAGTTCATATGCGAGAGAGAGAAGAAAATGCCTTTCTCTCAGGGGCAGCTAAAGCAGGGTACGTGGCCTCTCAGGGTAATCCACTGGTGGGCGATGAGACATTTTGTTTCCATTGACCGTCCTCAGGCATGGCCCCCTGCAGCTCCCAATGGCCATGTTTCACCATTCCTGGCCACTGGTATCTGCAGGAGACCATGGGCCGCAGGGATGTGCTGGGCACCACTTCCCACAGCTCCCATTGGCCGGGAGCGGCAAACTGCAGCCACTGGGAGCTGCAGGGGTCATGCCTGCGGATGGTCAACATAAACAAAATGTCTCGCGGCCCGCCAGCAGATTACACTGATGGGCCGCATGCCAAAGATTGCTGACTCCTGAGCTAAAGCTTCAGGGAGGGACCTTCGGACAGTTATTGGGAGAGATCCTGCTTTGCTTCAGCCTTTTCCCCAGGAGCTATGAGTTACAGGTCTGCTCTCTTCCTTGATCTGCCATCAAGTGAGCTGTTCTGCTCCTTTTTAACTCCTCCAGTAAGTGCATCTCTTGCAGGTGTGGTGTGGTGGGGCTGGCTGAGCTCCTTAAGCTCTAGTTGCCCAGTGTGGGGTTTGTATACCCATCAAGGTCCCTATATGCATTACCTTGCCTTTGCACTACTAAATTTCATGCCATTTCTATTACTCCAGTTCTTAAGGTTCTCCAGATTTTCTTGTATGATATTCTGGTCCTCCTCCATATTGACAATACCTACACAAATTTTATTAGCGCACACCCACTTTGTGTGCCAAGGTCATTAATGAAAATGTTAAATAAGATTGGTCCCAAAAATGATCCCTGAGGAACTCCACTAGTAACCTCCCTCCAGCCTGACAGTTCACCTTTCAGTACGACTTACTGTAGTCTCCCCTTTAACCAGTTCCTTATCCACCTTTCAATTCTCATTTTAAATTTGCATCTTCTCCAATTTCATTAAAATTTTCCCATGTGGAACTGTATCAAATGCCTTACTGAAATCCAGGTATATTAGATCTACTGCATTTCCTTTGGCTAACAAATCAGTTATCTTGTCACAGAAAGAGATCAGGTTGGTCTGGCACAACCTACCTTTTGTAAAACCATGTTGTATTTTATCCCAGTTACAGTTTACCTCTATTGTCCTTAACTACTTTCTCTTTCAAAATTTGTTCAAAGATTTTGCATACAATTGAGGTCAAACTAATAGGTCTGTAGTTTTCCGGGTCACTTCCCCCCCACACTTTCTTAAATATAGGAACTATATTAGCAATTCCCTAGTCATAGGATATAACACCCAAGTATACAGATTCATTACAAATCCTTGCTATTGGGCTTGCAGTTTAATGTGCCACTTTCTCTAACATTCTTGGAAGGAGATTATCCAGGCCCCCCAATTTAGTCCCATAAAGCTGTTCAAGTTGGACTTCCACCTTGGATGTGGTAATTTCTACTTCCATATCCTCATTTCTATTAGCCATCCTGCCACTACCCCTAACCTCCTCATTAAAAACTGAGCAATGTACTTCTATAGCTGTTGGGCAATGTCTAGATTATCTTTACTACCCACGCCATCCTCAAGTACTTAGCAGTCCCACTTCTTTCCTTGTTTTCTTTTTATTTATATGACTATAGAATCTTTTACTCTTTGTTTTATTTTCCTGTGCAAGATCCAATCTGCTTGGCTTTTGGTGGTTCTCACTTTTCCCTTACGCTTTCTGACATCCAATAAGTAGCTTTCCTTGCTGATCTGTCCCATCTTCCACAGTTTTGCTTTCTATTAATCACCTGTTTGAGATGCTTGCTCATCCAGTTTGGTCTGCAACCCTTCCATATAATTTTTTCCCCTTGTTTCAGATGCAGGCATCAGATACTTTAAGTCAAAGTTGCAGAAACTAACTACAAGCCTCCTCCACATTCAGATCCCTGAGTTCTTCAGTCCAGTCCACTTCCCTAACTAACTCCTTTAATTTTTTAAGGTTTGCTCTTTTGAAATCCAGGACCCTATTTGCAGATCTATTTTTTGTTTACCCTTCCATTTAGTTTAAACTGAATTAGCTCATGATCACTTGAACCAAGGTTGTCCTCAACAATCAATTCTTCTGTGAGATCCTTACTACTCACCAATATTAAATGACATCATCTCTGGTTGGTTTGGTGATTATTTGGTGAAGAAATCTACCAGCTATCACATCCTGGAAAATTTGGGCCCTACCATTATTCATAGCACTTGTCCTCCAATCTATATCTGGGAAGTTACAGGCTTCCATAATCACACAATTCCCAGTAGTATTTATTTCATTAAAAATATTAAAGAGGTCTCTATTCATATCCAATTCTGATCCTGGGTGTCTGTAGCATATGCCAAGCACTATCCCAGTGAAGCCTCCTGTTAGCTTTCTTCCCCAAAGTGATTTTGACCCAAACAGATTCTGTTTTATACATTCCCTCACTTCTAATTCCTTTACAGTCTACCTCATAATTAAATATATGATGCTACTCCACCACATTTACTTCAGTCTTTCCTGAACAGCATGTATTCTTCAATAGCCAAACTCCAGTCACGACTACTATTCCACCATGTTTCATGCAGCGGCAGTCAAAAAAGCAAACGGGATGTTAGGAATCATTAAAAAAGGGATAGAGAATAAGAAGGAGAATATCTTATTGCCCTTATAGAAATCTATGGTACGCCCACATCTTAAATACTGCATACAGATGTGGTCCCTTCATCTCAAAAAAGATATACTGGCATTAGAAAAGGTTCAGAAAAGGGCAACTAAAATGATTAGGGGTTTGGAACGGGTCCCATATGAGGAGAAATTAAAGAGGCTAGGACTTTTCAGCTTGGAAAAAAGGAGACTAAGGGGGATGTGATAGAGGTATATAAAATCATGAGTGGTGTGGAGAAAGTGAATAAGGAAAAGGTATTTACTTGTTCCCATAATATAAGAACTAGGAGCCACCAAATGAAATTAATGGGCAGCAGATTTAACACAAATAAAAGGAAGTTCTTCTTCACTCAGTGCACATTCAACCTGTGGAACTCCTTGCCTGAGGAGGTTGTGAAGGCTAGGACTATAACCGGGTTTAAAAGAGAACTAGATAAATTCATGGAGGTTAAGTCCATTAATGGCTATTAGCCAGGATGGGTAAGGAATGGTGTCCCTAGCCTCTGTTTGTCAGAGGGTGAAGATGGATGGCAGGAGAGAGATCACTTGATCATTACCTGTTAGGTTCACTCCCTCTGGGGCACCTGGCATTGGGCATTGTCGGTAGACAGGATACTGGGCTGGATGGACCTTTAGTCGACCCAGTGTGGCCATTCTTATGTTCTTATTACCCTATGTTTCTGGTTTTACTTCCTTCACCAGTAGTTCTAGTTCCTCTATTTTGTTACCGAGGCTCCCTGCATTGATGTACAGACATCTTACCTGTTTTTGAGTGGCTTTGTCCAAATTTCTCACTTGATTAAGTTCAATCATTCCACTACCAGCATCACCTACCTGACTGTTAGTGTCATTAGTATGGACACTATCTATCTTTCCTCTGTTGCTCCTTTCTCCATGAACTTCAACAGAAGCAGGAACTAATTCACTGGTATTTGAGCAGCAAAACAATGTTTAAAATACCAGTGACTATTTTTCCTTTTATAATGTGCACTTTTTGGTACAATAGAAAGTAAGTCACTTGTACACACAGATCAGACAAAGTCTTGTGTAATATATGGAACTAGCCTAATGGGACTTCATCCCCCTGCTGACCCACAGAAATGTAGCAGACAGTATATTTATCTGGCCAAAGAGAACATTGATTTTAAGTGTTTGGTACATAACATTACTTACCATTCAAATCAGAAAACATTCCTTACTTTATATGGATTCATCTGTCTAAATTTATCATGAGAATGTACAAATTTTGATCCAAGGCTAAAACAGCAATAGTTTAAAATTGCTGAGACAGCTGGTTTTGATGGAGCAACACTGAAATGACAAAACTGGCTAATAGTCCTCCTGCCATCATTTCATAGTCGGGAAAGTGAGCTAAATTTAGCAAATAAGCTGAAGACAAGGGTTCTCCACACGTGTCAAAATATGATGGCAATTAAACTGGCATCTATTCTGCACCTCGTTTTTTTAAAGGAATATATTTTTCAAGGCTTTGACAGTCAAAAACTATTTAGATTATTTATGACATTTCTGACTTTATCGCATTGCATTTCACATCCTATAATTTGTCACTATTTCTTTATTAAGCTTGTTTTATATTCATAGCTGTCCCACAACACTATATTTTCCTCTTTGTCAGCTCAGAACTTCATTATGAAGGATGTGGTTTTATCGTTTCCTAGTGATGCAAATGTCTACTGTGAATAAGTGTCATTATACAGAAACAGGAACTTAGTTTTCCTCCATTAAGCAGCCAGGCTAATGACTCAACAAGTTTATAGTCCACCACAAAATTTGATAGCTGAATGTGAGTTAAAACAAATGATAGTCACACATGTATATGAAAACTGAAGATGCTCTTTTGGGATGAATGTTGCACTTCCCCCATTTAAAGTCCAGGTTCCAATTTTAAGCTGGAAACAGAGTCTCCAATATAATTTAACAGCTGCTCTTGCTCTGGCCAATACAAGTACTGCATCACACTATCAGCCCAAGGAAAAAGACCTCAGCTTTACGGGCATCTCAGCCAAAGCCCACTGAAGCCAATGCAAAGATTCACATTTCTTTCAATGGGCTTTATATCAGGCCCTATTTTCACCATTTCAGGTTATGTCAGAAAAAAAGCTCTTCATTACAAACATTGCACCCAATAGAAATGTATAAAAATGATACATTGGACTTCGCCTGCAATGAAACTTCTCCCCCTGGGCATAATACCCCCTCAGCCATTTGAGGGATAACCATGTACACACAATATATGCAGAAACATTGCCAACCTCTTCCCACTCTTTTCTTCATACGGCCAGTCTTCAGCAGTCATGGATCAGGGATGGAAAGGACCTATTAGGCTGTCTAATTTCATCCCTGTGCCAGTTAAAATTGGTCCCTAAAGTATATTTCCAATTGCTTTGCCCAGTATTGTTTTGCGTAGTTCAAGGCTTGAGACTCCAACCATTTCCCCTATTTCTCCCTGTCAGGATGCTTTAATCCTGTTTAGCAAAATACAATTTCTTTTATTTTAATTTCTTTATTACCTTTATTCCTCAGCAGGTGTAATCTGTTCTAACTCTACTAATTTCAATGGAGCTATGACAATTTATACCAGCTGAGAATCTGCCCCCTGGTTTTCCCCTTTATACTATGCTAAACAATTCCCTTCCTCTTTGGCATTATTACAGTATTTGTCATAGTGTCCCCACTTAGTCAAGCTATTGTATAATTTAATGATTCTTTCAAATTCATCTCTCTGATACTGCATAGCTTGTCACGTCAATCACTTGAGCTCATAATTCATTTATTAACCCATGCATTATGTGGAGATTAAGATCAGATCTATGCACAGGACAAAACATCTCCATACAGGTGGTAAAATTACTGTAGGGATGATAAAGGATGATTTTATCTACAGCTGTGAAAAAAAAAGATCTAGCTTTCAGTGAAACTTGGGCAACTTTTATTCTTTTTTTGTGTTTATAAAAAAGTTTTTAAAAATGCTTAGTTCCAGTATTAAAATGTTGAGGAAGTAAAAAGGAGGAAAACTCATCTTCTCATATGAATGGTTACAAAGCAAAAGCTAGTAATTTAGTGCAGCTCTATACTACCAGCAGAAATCCCTGGTCACAATCTGATATGATCTCACATTTACTGGGTTACCTTTGTACAGATAATGTATGTATAACTCTCATAACTGCTCCTGAGTGGACATTTGGAACGTAGCATGGAAAAATCACTAGCGCACATAGTGCTCCTATCCAAAACATCCCACCCTCATAGCTAACTTCTTTCTCTCTTTCTTTCTTTCTTTCTTTCTTTGCAATTAAATCTCACTATGGGCATTACACTTCCATGGGGCTTTCCAAGTCATTGACCCTGAGCAAAATTAAGGAGGCCTCTGGGGCCTCTCCAAGGTTTAAGATGATCATCTGGTTCTGATCCCAGTGAGCCTGAGAAGGCTTCTCAGCATCCTTCAGGAGCTTTAGGAAGCTTGCTCTTCCTCCACAACCCTTAAGGAACTTGTCAGCCTCCCTTGCAAGTCTTTGGCAGAAAAAAACTCATCGTTCTTTGACCAAACTTCTTGTTGGTCAGATTACATTTTAAGGTCTATCTTAACAAATAAAAAGGGACACAGGGATTATTTTAAATGAAGCCTTAGGTCTCCAATAGTCATTTGAGCTGATAAATTAAGCTCACTGGAATTGATGATCCATAGCAATGCAATAAAAAATAAATAAGAAATTAGACTACAATCAACTAAAATTTGGTGCTGTGTGCCAGTTTTCAACAAGGGGAGTCCAGTAAATTAATGGTTGTTACTTTTTATCTTCCCTCATTCCCCTTATTCTTCTCTACAGATGGCAAAAATGTAAGAAAACTTCTGAATTTTGGGTGAGCTTTTCTACTTAAGGTACCAAAATTCAGGAACGCCTTGTCCAATTCACTTAACTTTTGGCAGAACAATTCTACATCGGCCCCAGGCCTAATCTATCACTTGTGAAATCTATATAATTTTATTTTGTGGATTTTGGAAATTGGCAAAAATCAAGTTTACCTATCACAGCTGTCAACACTCCATAGTAAAACTAAAGGGGTACAGATGAGGATTATGAGAAAGCACTATTTACTGTTGGGCAAGGTAAGGCTTGAGGTAATGCTGACTGTAGTAAGGATGGTGAACATGGTGCTTCACTGCTAATGATACATTAAAGTTAGGTGTACACAGCAAAGTTGGCAGTTCAGGCTGATGGGCCAGCAACCACAATGTGTCCCGCGTGTGTTATGAGACACTGAGTAGCTGACAGTGTGACAGACTGGGTCACAGAAACCCCCTTGGGAACTGCCACCTGATGTGCTTAGACTACCTCTAAGCCCATTTTCCATGGCAGCTTGGGACTTCAGTACCTTGCCTGGTTGTGCCAGACACACTAGCCTGCTGAAAACACAGACCCAGCTCTGAACCACGTCCCCCACAAGCTGCAGGCTTAACTGAAAACAGCTTAAGAAGTGCTCCTGTCTCCGACACCCAGCTACCCAGTTCCCAATGGGATCCAAACCCCAAATAAATCTGTTTTACTCTGTATAAAGCTTATACAGGTTAAACTCATAAATTGTTCGCCCTCTATAACACTGATAGAGAGATATGCACAGCTGTTTGCTCCCCCAGGAATTAATTACTTGCTCTGGATTAATTAATAAGTAAAAAGTGATTTTATTAAATATAAAAAAGTAGGATTTAAGTGGTTCCAAGTAATAACAGACAGAACAAAGTAAATTACCAAGCAAAATAAAACAAAACCACACAAGTCTAAGCCTAATACAGTAAGAAACTAAATGCAGTTAATCTCACCCTCAGAGATGTTCCAATAAGCTTCTTTGACAGACTAGACGTCTTCCTAGTCTGTGTCCAGCAATCATTCACACCCCCATAGTTACTGGCCTTTGTTCCAGTTTCTTTCAGGCATCTCTTTGGGGTGGAGAGGCTATCTCTTGAGCCAGCTGAAGACAAAGTGTAGGGGTTTCCCAGGGTCTTATATAGTCTTTCTCTTGGGGGTGGAAACCCCTTGTGTTCTGTGCAGAATCACAGATACAAGATGGAGTTTTGGAGTCACATGGGCAAGTCACATGTCCATGCATGACTCAGTTCTTTACAGGTTGACGCCATTGTTTACATATTAGTTTGAATGTTCCCAGGAAAACTCAGATGTGGATTGGCGTCTCTCAAGGTCCATTGTTAACTAAGTACTCCCAATTACTTGAATAACCCCTTCACATGATGTTGACCAAATCTGCTTTATGTGCTTCCTACAGCAAACACTTTAAATACAAGCATAGAGCCAACGCTCATAACTTCAGATATAAAAATGATACATGCATACGAATAGGATGAATACATTCAGTAGAACATAACCTTTGCAAAGATATATTACATGGCATATCTAGCATAAAACATATTCCAGCTATGTCATATTTACACTCATAAGCATATTTCTATAAAGCATTGGGTGGGCAATGTCACAGACAGTTTCATGGGAACCATCAGAAGCAAATTTTAGTACATGGCTGGCCCTCACTTTTCCTAAGATCAGCTCTACCACATATTCAGGTAAAGCTGTATGCCAGGATGGCAAAAATGTCTCGAGAGATAATGAAAATGCTATTTCTATATCTAGAAATATGAAAATTGCAATTGATTGGATTTAAGCCACTGTTCCCTGGCTAAGCCTCTTGGGCATGCTCCACTTTAACCCTACTGAACAGTTCTCAGTTCAATGATGGCATAGAGACAAGATCACATTTCTCTTAGCACCATACAGATTTCTCCACACCATCTGGAAGCTTCTCTTTAGCTCTCTCCACTGTCTTCAGCAGCACCCAACAGCTTGCAGTATTGGAACTCAAATTACTTAATATTACACAGAGTTAAACAATGTGTGATTAGCAATTATCTGTTTCACCGAGGAGTGGCTTTAGATACAATTTCAAATTATTGCTACAGTGTCCTCTTGTGAGCAATTCATCACTTGATTGTGATCCACACTGCTGGTTCTTTTTGTTACAAAATAAATATATCGTCCAACTAGTATGTGAAATGTTAGGTTTTATAGACAAAGAAAAAAACATGTACTTGTTCACAAGTTGGCTTTCAGTTAGTTCTACATATTAGCAGTCACAAAAATGCGATTTGTGGCCTCAGGCACTGAATTCAATCACTTCATCTCTCCAAGTAGCAGCCCTGTTTTAGCTTCCCCACAGGCATACACTCACATAGCAATCATTTTGAATTTTAAATCCAAAAGTGAATGTTTAGCTATGTTCTTCTCTCAATAAACAACAGCATCAAAAATTTAGGAAAAAATCAGAGTTATTGAAAATCACAAAGACCAGATGTTGGTGGCTGGAGAGCTCAGGGGACTGGGATAAAAAGTCTAACACCTGTTCAAATCCATCCCAGATCAGACTGGCCAAATTTGTTACCATCTGCTGATGGATGTTACAGGTCCTTTGTGAAATGAGTTCGTTCTCTCCGTCTAGTATACAGAAGTCCAAATCACAAAACATGCTACCATAATTAGACCTACTTCTTAGCTTCAGCAGAGATACTGGATTTACTGGACATGGAGACCAAACTACCTTCTTTTCCCTAGAGGGGATCCCTCCAGGTCAGGTTTGATATATATATGTATGTGTATATATACACATACTAGTGCAATTCTTGCACTGTTGATCCCATGTGGTACCTGTTTTGTGGAGAGAGAATTTCAGTCTTCCTTTCATAAGAGATTAACTAACTATTCATGAGAATGTAATTCACTTTGAAAAAAGAGTCAGATATACTAGTTCATATCACATCGTGTTTTCATCTGGGCATGATATTAAATTGATGTTAAAGTAAATAGTTATGTTTCTCTCAAACAGGAAGGCAGGGACAATTAGAGGCAATGCAAAACAAACTGAAGCCCACTTTTGGACTGACTTATCATAGCATTATTCCAGTTTTATGATAGTTTAACTTCTTTGTTTTCTAGTTTATTCTAGTTTAAAGGAAGTATATTGGTGAGGTGGGAATGGGTGTAAGATATGTCCTTGCTGTGTAAATGTAGTGTAATAAAATAATAAATAAAATAATAATAATAATAGTACACTTTTGTAGCACCTTCCAATCACTACTTAATTTAGCCTCACAAATTCCTCTGTGCTACATAAGTATTATTTCCCTTTTATAGACAGAGAAATCAAGGCACAAAACAAATAAGTGAATGTACCTCATTCACAAAGGAAGTCTGTGAAACATCATCTATGAGTAAATTGTTGTCAGTCCAGACCCTAGTGGCCAAGTGTCCATCACATTAAAAATGTCCACCAACACAATTAGATGACCATGTTGGTAATCTTTGCAAAGAGGCTAACAACTTATTTAGCATGTACATTGATCTGCTAGTGAAGATCTTCTGACACTGATCAAGTCAAAAGATTTATAATTCAAAGTTTAATAATTCAAAGGAGCTAATTCACCACTATGTTACTCCAGCTTTACATTGCTGTAATGTCATTTGGTTCATATGAGACCACAAAAGAATCATACTGTAATCTACAAAAAGAAAAGGAGTACTTGTGGCATCTTAGAGACTAACAAATTTATTTGAGCATAAGCTTTTGTGAGCTACAGCTCACTTCATCAGATGCATGCAGTGGAAAATACAGTAGGGGGATTTTATATACACAGAGAACATGGAACAATGGGTGTTACCATACACACTGTAACGAGAGTGATCAGGTAAGGTGAGCTATTACCAGCAGGAGAGAAAAAAAAACCTTTTGTAGCGATAATCAAGGTGGCCCACTTCCAGCAGTTGACAAGAACGTGTGAGGAACAGTGGGGGGTGGGGGGAATAAACATGGGGAAATAGTTTTACTTTGTGTAATGACACATCCACTCCCAGTCTTTATTCAAGCCTAATTTAAAGGTGTCCAGTTTGCAAATTAATTCCAATTCAGCAGTCTCTCATTGGAGTCTGTTTATGAAGTTTTTTTGTTGAAGAATTGCCACTTTTCAGTCTGTAATCGAGAGATTGAAGTGTTCTCCGACTGGTTTTTGAATGTTATAATTCTTGACGTCTGATTTATGTCCATTTATTCTTTTACGTAGAGACTGTCCAGTTTGGCCAATGTACATGGCAGAGGGGCATTGCTGGCACATGATGGCATATATCACATTGGTAGATGTGCAGGTGAACGAGTCTCTGATAGTGTGGCTGATGTGATTAGGCCCTATGATGGTGTCCCCTGAATAGATATGTGGACACAGTTGGCAACGGGCTTTGTTGCAAGGATAGGTTCCGGGGTTAGTGTTTTTGTTGTATTTCCTGGCTATTCTTCCATACAATTTAGACACCAAGGGGCCTGATTTATAAAGGTACTGATTTTCTACAGTCCACACTGACTTTAAATGTAGGTATTCAGCATTCTGCATTTCAAAGATGGCTTCAAGCAAATACCCAGCTTGCACATGGAAAATATTTAACAAATAACACATCTAACTCCTTATTTATGCATAAAAAACAAGCTGCATGGACAAGTGTCATATCTGTGTAGATACAAGTTCATGCTCACATCTTTGGAAATCAGTCACCGGGAGACTACTTTTCTCTTTCAATACACCCTCAGACAGATTGCTGTTCTTAAGGTTGCCATCTACTATATGGATAGGCAGAAAAACATTTTATCATTGACAAAACTAAAAAAATGTGGTTATGTTTATGATCTTTATGCTTTAATTACATTGCATGATAGTATTTGCTACCTAAACCTTATGCAAGCTGTTACCAGTTTAATGACTGTTTCCTTCTGTTCATAAATTTCAAGGTCAGCCCAAGGTCAAGCTGCATTTTCCTGGAGAGGCAGGTTATAAACTTCACTAAAGTATCACCTCATGTGATAACTCTGGTCATATTGCTGACTCTTCTGAAGAAATAAAGGGTTTTCCTAGCATACAGTACAGTGATCACTGTTAAAAGGATATGACTGTTTTTATCTATGTTAAGCAGTGGAATCAGATCCTGACTCACTTAAGAACATAAGAATGGTCATACCAATGGTCCATATAGCCCAGTATCCCATCTTCTGACAGTGGCCAGTGTTAGATGCTTCAGAGGGAATGAACAGAACAGGGCAATTTCAAGTGATCCATCCGCTGTTGCTAAGTCCCAGCTTCTGGCAGCCAGAGATTTTGGACACCCAGAGAATGGGTAGCATCCCTGACCATCTTGGCTAATAGCCATGGATGAACCTATTCTCCATGAACTTATCTTATTCTTTTTTGAACTGAGTTATACTTTTGCCTTCACAACATCCCTGGCAACAAGTTCCACAGGTTGATTGTGTAGTATGAATAAGTACTTCCTTTTGTCAGTTTTAAACTTGCTGTCTATTAATTTTGTCTGATGACCCCTGGTTTGTGTGTTATTTGAAGGGGTAAAGAACACTTCTCTATTCACTTTCTCCATACCATTCATGATTTTAGAGGTCTCTATGGTATTCCGCCCCTACCCCCTCACACACATACCTAAGTGGTCTCTTTTCTAAAGTGAATAGTCCCAGTTTTTTTAATCTCTCCTCATCTGAAAGCTGTTCTATACCCATTTTTATTGTCCAATCCTTTTTCCAATCCTAATATACCTTTTTTGAGATAGGGTGACCAGAACTGCATGCAGTATTCAAGGTGTGGGCATACCATGGATTTATAGAGTGGCAATATGATATTTTCTGTTTTATTACCTATTCCTTTTTTAATGGTTCCTAACATTCTGTTAGAATTTTTGACTGTCATTCTGCATTGACAGGTTTCAGAGCAGCAGCCGTGTTAGTCTGTATCCGCAAAAAGAAAAGAACTACTTGTGGCACCTTAGAGACTAACAAATTTATCTGAGCATAAGCTTGCGTGAGCTACACAAAAGCTTATGCTCAAATAAATTTGTTAGTCTCTAAGGTGCCACAAGTACTCCCTTTCATTCTGCATTGAGCAGATGTTTTCAGAGAACTATCTACTATGACTCCGAGATTTCTTTCTTGAGTGGTTACAGCTAATTTAGACCCCATCATTTTGTATTGGTATATTTTTTTCCAGTGTGCATTGATTTGCATTTATCAGTATCAATCTGCCATTTTGTTGCCCAGTCACCGAGTTTAGTGAGATCCCTTTGTAATTCTTTGAAATTAGCTTTGGACTTAACTATCTTGAGTAATTTTGTATCATCTATGTGCCTATGCAAGTGTTAATGTGACACAAAAGCACAGAACCTTTCATATTTTTGTTTCTCTTGCTATGTTTTGTTTTCAGAGAAATATCAGTTGTTCCTGTCAGTAAATATTAGCAGCCAATTAAATCCCATTAATGTAGCACATGTGCGTGTGTGTTGTACTTTAAGTGGCACATGGCTGAGTTTCTGTTCACTACGCATGTTTAGTGGTATAGAAAATAGCTATAAACATACACTCTTGGCCAAAATTATCCAGAGAAGAATTTTTCAAAGTGAAAATGTTGGTTGAGCTATTTTGAAATGAGAAGTGAACAAAATACAGTATAACCTCAGAGTTACAAACACCAGAGTTACAAACTGACCAGTGAACCACACACCTCATTTGGAACCAGAAGTATGCAATCAAGCAGCAGCAGAGCCAAAAAGAAAAAAAAACAACAACCCACAAATACAGTACAGTACTGTGTTAAATGTAAAGTACTAAAAAATAAAGGGAAAGCAGCATTTTTCTTCTGCATAGTAGTTTCAAAGCTGTATTAAGTCAATATTCAGTTGTAAATTTTTGAAAGAACAACCATAGTATTTTGTTCAGAGTTACAGACATTTCAGAGTTACAAACAACCTCCATTCCTGAGGTGTTCATAAATTTGACGTTCTACTATAATAGTAGTTTTAAAGTGTGTGTGTGTACACGCTTCTCTGATCCAAGACCACTTATACTCAGTAAACTCAGTTTTCACAGGCCATTAGCAGATTGGTATTTAATTAGGAGAAAATAAAAAGTTGCCATGGGCCAAATGCTCCCCTTCCCTTCCACAGGACAGTGGGGAGCCAAGAGAGAGAGCAGGTCAAAGAGCCATCAAAGAGAGAGGAGGCTGAGCCAGTTCAGCCAACTCATTCCATTCCCAAGCCCACAGAAGCCCTTCCACACTGCCACTATTGGGCTGGAACTCCACTGTTACTCAGAAGACATGGTGAGACAAAGGAAGAGCTGCTTGACAATTAATGCAACTCTGGTAAAGGGGTGCTAAACTTTGCGACAAATTGCTACAGATCCAATGCTGATCCAACCAGTACTAATTCCCTCACCTTGTCATTGTCTCCTTTGAATGGGGTAAGAATGCATAGCTGCAGGGGTCGTCAATGGCAGCATAGTTTCCGAGATAGCCATTCTGCCCAAAGTAAGGAAAACTCAGAGAGCAGCATGGACAGGCAGACCCTCTTTGTGGATGCCCCGCCCAATACACAGGGGTTTGTGGGACAGTCTGATTTGCCTACAGATTTTCAGTCTGCACAGGGTTGAAGGATCGCACTCCTCCCCTCCTCTTCTCTACCTCTTGCAAAGCTGCAAACCCTGAGGGAAGCATGAGCCAGGAATTCAATGAAGTGCTCCTTGTGGAATGGTGGGACTTCTTTTTCCCTTCAGGCTTTCCAATGAAGTGAAGTATTCAGGGCCAAGATACTTAGTTTAGAAAATGGTTACCTCAAGTGTTCAATACATATTCTTCATACATTCTTAAGGCATTTTGGGCTTCTGATTTAATGTTCTTTACCCACCAGAAATGTTGACTGAGCTGACCATAGTACCATGAAAGAGCCAATAGAGTTTACTGAGTCAATAGCACACATATTGAGAACTATCTAAGTAGCGTTCACACAGTAAACAATCCCACATTATGAGCTGGAGCCTGGTCAATTGCCCGTGTGTTGTGGAGAGTTCCAATAGGCCTTGACACAGTAGGCTGTACACACTAGAGCAACAGCAACTGTGCTTGTGTCATTATGCACACTTACTAGTAAGGAGTCGAGTGTCAGAGACCTGAAGTCCTGAGCGCAACAGACAGTTTGGGCTCAGCTGTTATGTCATAGCCACCTCTTTTCTTAATCCATGTGACAAAGCAATTTCAATAAATAATAGTTTGAGAAACAAAAGAAAAAACAGTGTTCAGATTAACTAACAGCATTTATGCCATCATCATCCCTGATAATGGCTCCCCAGGTGGGAAGTATATGTGTTGTAGCAGTAGAAAGCAGCTACAATCCACCTTGCTCTGGAGGAGGGAAAGGCGCATTTGAAGTCTAAAATGGTAATGGTGACAGGGCTGGTCAGAAAAGGAACCAAAGCACTCAGGAGATGAGCTAGATCAGAGCTTCCTCCAACAGAAACTCCAGACTGGCAGCACACTCAGATAAAATCCACTCTCACAGAACCATACAGCAGGTGCTTATTTAAATAACTGTACAAGTGTTCTAACCCTGATGTGCACTGCAGGATCTCTTTGAATTTTTTCACCGTTGTATGGGATATACCCTTGTGATTAAATAAGACACAAGAGCTCTGTGTCTAAGAGCATCTAAGAAATGATTGAGTCAGTTTAGGAGTGGGTCCTTTAGGATGTTTCAGTGACAAGGACTTGCACTGCCTGGAGCAGAAAGTCTCTTGGTAATAGCAGCGTAAATTGTAGCTTCTCTCACCACAACAAAGTGAAGTTTACAAGATCATATTAGACATTTGTTTAAAAGAAATAGCATTTTAACCTCAAATGGATTGTCAAATTGTGTTCTCTGAAACACTATAAACATAACCCAAGGGGGGAAAATAATGATGATTTTAAATTTATGGGCTTTAAAATACATTATTTGAATTATTGACGAGATCCGCAATCAAAGTAACCTGACCTGGAAATCATTAAGCATAGGAGTAGTCAAAGTGCAACCTCTGACCCAGTTGTAGCCCATGGCTACTTGCTGTTGGGTTAGCAGCCTCCTCATCTCCAAAAGTTAATCACCGGAAAAAAGTAGGTTTCCATTCAATGTTCTTGAAGACACAGACATATGTACCTCTCAACTTTGATAATAAAGAACCAAATAGTCTTCAACAAAACTTATAAAGACTTGAAGTTGCCATTTTGAAAAAAAGCACCAAATGCTATACTTATGTATATATTACAGGCCCACTCCATTCATTTTAAATATCAGGTCTTAGACTGTGGAGGAAGCTTTATACTTATCTTGGCTTTTGATTGTGAGGGAAGCCTTCAAATGAAAAAGAGTAGTTTTTAAAAGAGATGATGAGACTGGAAATACCAGATCCACCCACTTGCACATAGGTTTCCAATAAGTTTCCATAGAGATGTATCAAATGCCTCAATGAGAACTATTGTTATTTAGTCTTGATAATACCCTCAATTAATCCACTAATGCAATGTTGATTTCTACTAATAACAGAAACATAATCTTCTAAATAGTACACTTTAGTTTCTTCCATCCTACAAATGCAAACATTTTAACTGGCAAGCACAGAAAAAGAGCATCTCAGACAATCAATTTGACAACTCAGCCTATTGAATCCCAACCTAGATAAGTAATTTATGGTCATACACAGGGCCAGATTTAGGGGCAGGTGACCTAGGCAACTGCCTGTGATGCCACACTTGGGTGTCGCTGGGCTCAGGGTGCTGTTTTTGTTGTTAGCAACAAAAGGGAAAATAAAATGCTTGCAGTAATATGTTTCAGGTATTCCGTATGTGGATTCATTTTTCACTAACCTAGAATGTTGTGGACCTTTGTAGAATCTCATGGAACCTTCCTGACTTTCTGAGAACTACATTTTCCTTGAACCTCCTAGAATGCTCTCACGTCAGCCATGCTCTCAGGGGTATATTAGGGGCAGGGCGTTGCCAGGCAGTCAGTGAAATATAAGAATGAAGTGAAGTGAAGTGACAGCCCAGATGTGATATTGTGAACTTTGTTTTATTGTGTAATTGTGAAAGTGTACTTGTATTTTAAGACTTGAAGAGTGTAAATAGAAACTAATAAAGGACATTTTTTTAAAAATTGCTTATATATGGCATGAATAAATACAGATTTATACATCCTAGCATGCAAATTTATCATCTTATATGACAGGGATAAATAATGCTTGCAAATCATGCATTACATTTGTGAAATGAGCTACAAATGCAATAAAAATAAGGTATTCAAAAGTTGAACAAATGAAGGGTGGCGGCACTGAAGATGCTCCTCACCTAGGGCACCATTTGGTTGAGGACCGGCCTTGGTCATACAAGCACATTGCAGAGAATTAAGAGGGAGGGGAAAGTTTTTCCCAATAACTTGGAATTGTTAAAATTTTAATGAAAGTACTATAAACTACATATAACAGGTGACTATGAGATACAGCTTTGTTCTCCCTGTGGAAGTAGTCAGCAGTGCAGACTGAGCCTGCATAACTCAATTAAGCACCACCTCTTATACTTCCCCCTTCAATGTACCAGTATTGACAAATGTTGACTCTCATCTGTTTAGCATGATATGTTCTGTTGTTGCTGTAATTTTATCATTATTTTTTTAAATTCTGTTATTAGAGAGAATGTGCCCAATTCTACGCCTTGATACACAGACTTCAGTTTTGGTTATATCTTGAGCTTTAGGCACTATTGCAATACAAATGAATAAATAAATAATAAATAAATAAATAATGTGCTACATTGAAATCAGTGACCATTTGATTGCAGGTCAGCTGGGTGTCGGGGCACTATGTAAGCAATGGAACAAATTCTGGTGTAACTGAGAGCAGAATTTTGTTCACTGTATTCTCCTTTGATGCGTGGAGAGTGCCTTACATCCGCAGTTACTCTGCAAAGACTCTTGTGACCACTCCAGCAATGCCAAGATCCAGAGTGGACAATGAAACATTTTCCTCTCATAGAAGAATAGTTTTTATGACATGGGGGCTTGGGATTCTGTTGAGGAGAGTAGGAAAAGAGGGGCAAGGTTTTGGAGTATATCAAGAGAAGACATTTTGGGCCAATTTTTAATACCTACCCTCCCATTTTTTACCCAGTTTGTAGGTGCAACTACTGTCCCTTGGTCCCTTCTGGCTTTATAATGTATGAGACACTACCAGCATTAGGAAATTTCGGTAACTGCTGTCCCCTACATATTAAATATCTACCTAGTTGTGTGTGTGTGTGTCCTGTACTTATACATAGCTGGGCGTGCAATAATAGGCCCATAAAATTACACTCATGAAAAAGTAAGCCAAACTCAGATTTGTCTGAACATCAGGCCCCTTAAGTACCATTGCTTGTTTAGTTTATATATGGTTAGAGGTGTTTATAAGTAGGGGAGTTTTCTGCACTCAGTGATAAGTTAAATAGGTGCAAAAATGAATAGTTACACAGCTTTTGGTGTACTGTTATATCAACAACAAACAAGACCTTAATCCAAAGTGTTTACTTGGTTCACCCAAGATACTAGTACATTGTGGTTGAAAAAAAAGTAAACTTCCCTATCCTTCTTTGAGCTGGTGTCTGTGGCCTGGAAGTGTTCTCACTACTGAGCTCAGACTGGCTCTATCAATGTGATACCATCACATTCTTGATAATGTCAAGATCTGTTGTTGCCAGACTTTCATGGAAGAGTTGACAGTTTTTCTTTGCAGATGCCTTAATCTTGTGTGGCGTATGTGAATCAAATTGCTGGTACTAGTGCTGTGCTACTAGATTTTCCATGTAATCCTAGATTTTACAACTTGATGTTTCATTAACAGTAACTCAGAAAAGCACATTTTTCTTTCCACTTATTTATTTTCACAATCACAAAAGCTTCTGAAAAATATTTAAATTACTTGTTTCTAATACAGATTTAATTTAGGCTAATACAAAAGTACTACACTGTAAATGAATATTGAGATATAATTAAAAACATCCAGTATTTACTGAGGTTACCATCTGGAAGACGGATACCTATTTATTAATTAATTGCCAAAATGTTACTCTGCTTTTCTACTTTGCAGTTCCTGGTACCTATAAAAGCCTGCTGCAGTCAGGCAGCTGAAAATAAAGATGAACCCAAGCCACAAAATTTATATCTGGATCAAGATTCAGATTTAAAATCATTCCAGATGTTTTGGGGTGTTCCCATACTGGGGTTTGTTTCAGCCCATTAAAGAGTGGGTTCAACTTTGAAATTCTAATCCAGTTTCAAAAGCCAAACCCTCGCCTATCCCTTTTGTGGGTATTTTTTTCCTGGGCTTTTGGCAGGGTTCATATCCAGTTAAAAGTTCCCAATAGCTATTGTATGAACTGTGCATATAAAATATTTTATATCGACAATGAGATAAGCTGAAAGGTGCACAACTCCCACAGACACTGGGAGTCAAAGGCCCTTTTAAAATCGGGCCATGAAATTGTCCTTTTAAATCAAAAGTAAATATTAATTTACTGCCTGAATGGTATGTATTTTAAGGAATTAAAGAGGGTTTTGTAAATTAGCTGCCCTTACTCTGATCTTTTATATGAATAGCACTATGTCCATAACACTCTACTCTCCATAGGGCCTTCACAACCAGTATCAGCAAAGTCAGCCACAGGGATATGTTTCTTTACATTTATAGCAGGAAGCCATGCAGGAGTTGTGCTGGCTAAAGCAATAGGCATCTCTACAGCGAAGCAGTAAAACAGAGTAGCTTTAGGGATAATCTTGTTTTTCATATTCTACTACAAGTTCCATGTACTGAGAAAATGACCCTTTCTGTGGTTCTTTACCATAGTCACATAGCATGGATTGGTAAGGTATTTAAATGGTATCTGCTGCCTAAAGCAATCTATACCGTTAGAGGGAGTTTTGAAACTGTAGTTGTCTATTTGCTAATGAAGGAAAACAACCTACCCAGAAAAATGTTCTATTTTTGCCTTCAAGGGCACTACTATTCATATGGAATGAAAAGTGTGCAGCCCAACCTTCTCCACAAATTAGGGACCACACTGTTGTAATTCAGTCAATCAGAAATACTGCTTCCTAATGAAATAAATGTTTTGTGCTAGTAAAGAGCCTTTCCCAAGACACTGGAAGAAATGTCAACATCATAAAGGCTAGAAGGGCTGTAAATGGAAAGAAACTCAGGGTCACAACTGCTTCTATGGAAGAAAAGTAAAGTTAAAACAAGTTATTAACCCCAACTTAAATTTTAAACAAATCTTATTCAGTGTCACCTCTCTTATCCTGTAACCTAATCAAGAGAAAATACAAGTATGAACATGCCAAGCAATGTGCTATCAATGTTTAATAAAGGACTCCCACAAAAATGTGCCTTTAACCTATAATAAACCCAATTTCTGGGAGGGTGTGGGCTCCGGACAAGGGCAGGAGGCATGAAGAAATCTTTTCATTTATTTTCCCAATTAAAGCAAAAATTCGTATGTAAACAAGGAAGGATGCAGCCCCAGTAGGGTAAATTAACTTATATTAAATGAATTTGCTAGGAATCTTTAGATTTTGTTCCAGAAAACTAAGTCGGGTACATTGATTGTATAGCACAATGTTCAGCTTGTGCAATATGGCAGATAGAGCGAATAGGAGGAGCAGGAGATGTTCTCCCTTGGGAAGTTTTTGAAAGTACCTGAGACCTGTAAAACTGGTCCATTCCAAAAGCAAAAGTATTTGTTCTGCAGAAGTATTTTATGAGCCACAGGAATAATCCAAGTGTGGGGAGTGAACTGCACCAGAAGCAGGAATCTACCTTACTGCTAACTTAATTTTGTAGTAGAATTTTAATAATAGAATCATAGAAATGTAGGTCTGGTAGGAATCAGAAGAGGTCCTCTAGTTCATCCGCACAGAGGCAGGATTAAGTAAAACTACACCATCCCTGACAGATGTTAGTCTCACCTGTTCTTAAAAACCTCCAGAGAAAACTGTTAAGCTCTTCTTAATCTCCTCTTCTCTAGACTAAATATGACCAATTCTTTCAACCTTTTCTCAAAGGTCATGCTCGCTAAACCTCTTAAAATTTTTGTTGCTTTCCTTTGAACTTTCTCCAGTTTGTTCACGTTTCTTAAAGTATGGTGCCCAATTTTGCTGATACCTCACTAGTGCCAGGCAAAGAAGAACAATTATCTCCTGTGTCTTACATATGACACTCCTGTTAATATATCCTAGAGTGACATTTGCCTTTTTTGCCACTGCATCACACTGTTGACTCATACTCAACCCAGATCTTTTTCACCAGTATTACTGCCCAGCCAGTTATTCCCCATCTTGTGTTGTGCACTTGACTTTTCCTTCTTAGGTGTAGTACTTTGCATTTGTCTTTATTGAATTTCATCTTACTGACTGCAGACCAATTCTCCAATTTGTCAAGTCCATCTTGAATTATAATCCTATCCACCAAAATGCTTGCAGCCCCTCCAGCTTGGTGTCATCCACAAATTTTGCAAGCACACTCTTCACTCCATTATCCAAGTTGTTAATGAGAATACTGAATAGTACTGAACCGAGGAGAGACCCCTGCAGGACCCACCACTGTGCCATGTGGCTGGCTGTAGAGTGCTATTATACATAGTTGTAACTGGTCTCCATTTCAATCTGTATCATGAATGGTTTCCTGAGGTTGCTTGTATAATCTTATGAAATAGCCCTTTGCTGTACTACTACAAACCAGCATGAATATTGTGCTGGTACTGACTCCTTTTACTACTTAGCTTGTAGTCTTTCCTTACCAGTTTGAAACCCATGGCTTATTTATGGGGGTTTATTTTTCCTTGAAGGAATATAGGGATTTCTACTGAGAAAGCCTATTCTTTTATGGTGAATTGTTTAAAGGGCATTTTATGTCTTCTGAATTAGATCTGGTTTATATGGGAAAACTATGGTATTCTGATTTGATAGATTCATAGGTCTTGATCCTTAGGGGAAGATGCTCTATTCATGAGCACAGAGGTTTTATACTCATGCTAAGAAACCCAGGGAACATACCTCCAGCTATAAGGGCAGGTATTTCTATAGACTTTTTTGCTAGTAAACAAACTGTAAATAGGAAAGCATAAAATAAATGAGGAAACATTGAATAAAGGCTATAAAGCAAGAGACAGTTGAGTATGAGTTAGACAATTAAAAGGTAAAGGCTAGGAAAAATAAACATGTGGAAAGAGACAACCCCAAGGAAGGCAAATTATAGTTAAATAATTGTTAGTGGAAATTGCTAAAGAGAAAATCTTGTGTTGTACGCTCTCTTGTTTAGGTCTGTATGTGATCTGCTTTGTTTGTAAACTCTTGAGTTCAGGGATCTGTTTTCTAATACGCTTGTAAAATGCCCAGCTCATTACAGCAGCTATATAGGTATATAATGACTACCTAATGTTCTTTTTCCTAACTAGAACCTAGCAACACCCATGAAAACCCTACTTCAAAAGCTCCTCTCCTTCTAACAACCTACCTATCTACTAGCTCAGGCTACTGCCTCACCAGGTTTTAAAGCATTGCAAAAGGGTCAGGTGGCATGAAGTGATCCATAATTGGGCAGCACTCCGTTAAAGGTTGCTTCACAGCTACTGGTATTGTGTTTTCCCCCTAGGAATCTTAGTGTCAAAGTTTTCCCTCTGAAAACTCTATGGCTGTTTTACTATTTCATGAACCTTCCTACACAGGTAAGTTTATTGATAAGTCTCTTTGTGGAAGTTGGGGTGTATCATAGTAACGGTCACACCCTTGTTATTCTGTTCCCTCATTCAATCAGAAAGTGCGTTCCTATCAAATATACCCTTTCTACTTAGTGAAATCTAGTTTGTTGTGTTATTCTCTTTGGTGCTATTTCTGGTTAAATATTCTGTATTTTAATGATAGCTTACTGGTGTAAATCTATTCTCAAAAAGTTTAAATGCTAAATACTACTCCATTATATAAGTAATCCTATCCTTTGTGATATTTATCCATTGCTTGGAGACTTACTCCAATTAATTCAATTCCCAGCAAATAAAACCTGAATGCTTTTAATCCCTTTTCTCACTTTAAGGGGTTTTTTATTTATTTTTTTAAAATCAGTGCATGGATTTCTATCTAGTGTATTGATTTGTTATCTAAAAGCAGTGCTATTTCTAGAGTACTGCATTTGTGGTAACAAAGCTTTTCTCTGAGTCATGAGTTATTCTTTTCCCCACTCTTATGGAAATGCCTTATTTAATATTCTATAACTTGCTACATTTTATTAATGTATTACCATGTGATTATTGCACATCTGCTAATCTACATATTAGCACAATGTGAAACTTAGCAGTTTTGTTTTGCTTCAATGTTAGCTAAAGATAACTTGGATCCAAACACCCCCAAACTTTTCAGGGCTTCAGTTTCAAAGGCTTGCATTTTGCAGTTACACCCTAATGCTCAAATAAGTCAAACTAAAAACTTGAGTTCTGGCCATTCCCCAAATTGGAAGCTGTTCAAAACCAAAACCAGATTTGAAACCATAAATTCAGGTTACCTGAAACTTGACCCAGATTTTCTCCCAAAAGTAGCTCAGATTCACTTAAAATGTTTGTAAAATACTTGGTAAACAAAAGCAATTCCATCCAGTTCTAATATAAATATACTATGGACAAAACTAAAATGTTGGATCCAAACACACTTGAGCTCTAGAAAAGTTTAGGTCTGGATCTTAATGTCTTCTGTTCATCTTTATTATCCTCTATAGAAGGTGTGTCAAGGTTCCTCCCCCACTCTGAACTCTAGGGTACAGATGTGGGGACCTGCATGAAAAACCTCCTAAGCTTATCTTTACCAGTTTAAGTCAAAAACTTCCCCAAGGTACAAAATATTCCCCCCGTTGTCCTTGGACTGGCCGCTACCACCACCAAACTAATACTGGTTACTGGGGAAGAGCTGTTTGGACGCGTCCTTCCCCCCAAAATACTTCCCAAAACCTTGCACCCCACTTCCTGGACAAGGTTTGGTAAAAAGCCTCACCAATTTGCCTAGGTGACTACAGACCCAGACCCTTGGATCTTAAGAACAATGAACAATCCTCCCAACACTTGCACCCCCCCTTTCCTGGGAAATGTTGGATAAAAAGCCTCACCAATTTGCATAGGTGACCACAGACCCAAACCCTTGGATCTGAGAACAATGAAAAAAGCATTCAGTTTTTTACAAGAAGACTTTTAATAAAAAATAGAAGTAAATAGAAATAAAGAAATCCCCCCTGTAAAATCAGGATGGTAGATATCTTACAGGGTAATTTGATTAAAAAACATAGAGAACCCCTCTAGGCAAAACCTTAAGTTACAAAAAAGATACACAGACAGAAATAATTATTCTATTCAGCACAATTCTTTTCTCAGCCATTTAAAGAAATCATAATCTAACACATACCTAGCTAGATTACTTACTAAAAGTTCTAAGACTCCATTCCTGGTCTATCCCCGGCCAAGACGACTACAGACAGACACAGACCCTTTGTTTCTCTCTCTCCTCCCAGCTTTTGAAAGTATCTTGTCTCCTCATTGGTCATTTTGGTCAGGTGCCAGCGAGGTTACCTTTAGCTTCTTAACCCTTTACAGGTGAGAGGAGCTTTCCCCTGGCCAGGAGGGATTTCAAAGGGGTTTACCCTTCCCTTTATATTTATGACAAGGTGAATAACAGCTAAACACAATGAACTTTATAAACTATTCTCCTTAGCTCATGTTGCAATGAAAAATGTTCCCTTCCCTACTTTTACCTTCAAGACTCCTTTAATGCACTTCTTAAAACAGCTATGTGCATTTACTGGTATATAGCATCCTTCATCTAAGACTCTCAAAGCAATTCCAAAAATAGAGAAGTATTATTCATAATAAAAGCAGTGCGTAGGTAATATCTGCATTTTACAACTTAAACTGAGGCACAGAGATTAATGCTCAAATCCACAAAGATACTTGGACACCTCAACCCCAGATTAGGCTCCAGTGCAATCCTCAAAACTCCCACTTGGCTGCCATCTAACCCTGTAGGTGCCTACATTTCTACTGTAAAAGTTCCCTAGGTCCCTACACTCCTGCCTCCGGCCATGTTCACTGCTGCCTCGCTTTACATATGTAGACATCTGTCTTCAGCCTAAACCCTAGAGCAAGCCAGAGACAAGGGGAAGATAAGTGCATCTCCACCCATTTCACCTGCGTGGCCCAAAAGTAGGTGACCTCTGAGCACACTTACAGGATTGCAGCCCATACAAAATCTGACTGGACGAGAAGGAGGTGGTAGTGGGGTCCCGCACTTTATAAATGTTAGCTTAGCAGGTAGCACGCTCACCTGAGAGGTGGGAGACCTGGTTTCAATTCCCCCCTCTCCTATGTCTCCCACCTCCCAGGTGAGTGCACTAACCACTGGGTGAAAAGTTGTAAGGGGGCACCATCACCCCCTCCAGCCATTTGGTGTGGAGTGAGGCAGGCACCTAACTCATTTTCACAAGACTCTATTTAGGCATGTAAGCTGCTGGACTCCAGGAGATGGTTTCCCATTGTGGTTCTATACCACAGCTAGGTGACTCCCTGAAGCTCTGATTTAGGCACCAATCTCTGAGAAGGGAGGGGCGTAGGACACACACCCTGCATCAGAATTCCCCATTGGCTAGTTTAGGCAGCTTGCCACCTAATCTTCTGGCTTTTGTTGATCACATTCTGAAGTACTTCTCTCTTCCCATGGTTAAGTGCCTAACTCAGGCTTTCTTGATCACTTTGCTGTTCCTGGGATTTTTCTGGGAAGCTAAAAGTGAGACATTGTGAGGCTCAGCATTGCAAAGTCCCTTTGAGGATATGGGCTTAAGTGATCTGTGTCAAAAATGGGAATAAAATCGAGGATTCCTCACTCCCAGTCCTCTGCTCTAACCACTAGGCTAATTAACGTATCTCAAGATACCATATTGTACAGTAGCTTGAATTTCAGCCTGGGGACAGAATTTTTTTTATGGGAGAAGGGACAACTACGTCTTCCCTCCCCTCCATTTTCCCTAAATATGCCTGTCTTCTTTGTTTTATACATTAACTTTATAGTGCCCATTGTTTCTAATTAAACTCATTCGTACAATTTATTACTTGTCTTACACAGAAACTATGCTCATATATATTTATTGCTAAACCACTTTGCCTAATATCACTGTTAAATAAAAAACCTACCTGCTATTTTGCTTATAAATTAAATCTGTGCTCTCCCCCACCACCCATTTAATAATGTGAGCTTTTTTTGGCAACCATTTGAGAATCTGTGTTTAGTAGTTTAAATACTGTGGAAAATAACTCATGTAATCAGACTAAATAAGATAATTTTAGTGTTATAGTCACTTTTAAAATGTGGAGACAGTAATTTAGCTACCACCAATACATAACCAATTGTGTCAGCATTGTTCGGGATGCCTGTTTCTTTTAGAATTCATGACACAGGAAAACTGGTGTTCGCAGACTACATTATAGTGCATAAAATAAATTGAGTAAGTTGCAACTTTAGCAGACATATTCAAGTTTGGTGTCTGCTGGAATGTGGATTTTTGGTTATACTACTGTATGTGTTGTCCACGCAATACGAAAAGAATATATAGCTTATCTGTGTGAAATGTATCTGATTGAGATACATATTATGTGGCATCGTCTCCTTGAGATGAGAGTTACCTCATAACTTCTGAGGGGAGTTTCCATGAGTGGGTCATAGCGGCATTTTTATCAGGGGAAGGTAAATTCTAAGACCCATATCTTGCCATTGAAGATTGGGCAAAACTGTTGTTGATTTCACTGGGGTCATACCATGCCACCAGATTTTAAGCTAAAGTCCCCAGGTTCTAGATATATTTATGATAAGGTCACTTAGCTGTATATAATTCCATAGACCAGTTCCCTGCTGACAAAACTAGATGCAGCTTTTTTGACTTCTGTGGAGTTTTGATTGCTGACTCCTGTTGAAAATCATCTATTGATTTTTAAATCCTCTCACTGATATAGCTGTTTAATGTCTACACAAAAAGCCAACCAGAATTCCCCAAAGTGTGAAGATTAATTTATGCAGATGTATTTGTATCACCAGCTGTCATAAAAATAAAGGGAAGGCTAACCACCTTTAAATCCCTCCTGGCCAGAGGAAAAACCCTTTCACCTGTAAAGGGTTAAGAAGCTAAAGATAACCTCGCTGGCATCTGACCAAAATGACCAATGAGGAGAAGGATACTTTCAAAGCTGGGAGGGGGGAAACAAAGGGTTCTCTCTGTCTGTGTGTTGTCTTTTGCCGGGACCAGAGCAAGAATGCAGGTCAGAACTCCTGTAAAGGGCTAATAAGCAATCTAGTTAGATATGCATTAGATTCTGTTTTGTTTAAATGGCTGATAAAATAAGCTGTGCTGAATGGAATGTATATTCCAGTTTTTGCGTCTTTTTGTAACTTAAGGTTTTGCCTGGAGGGATTCTCTATGTTTTGAATCTGATTACCCTGTAAAGTATTTACCATCCTGATTTTGCAGAGGTGATTCTTTTACTTCAATTAAAATTCTTCTTTAAGAACCTGATTGCTTTTTCATTGTTCTTAAGACCCAAGGGTTTGGGTCTGTTTCACCTATGCAAATTGGTGAGGATTTTTATCAAGCCTTCCCCAGAAAAGGCGGTGTAGGGCTTGGGGGGACTTTGGGGGGAAAGACGTTTCCAAGCGGGCTCTTTCCTAGTTATATTTTGTTAGACGTTTGGTGGTGGCAGCAATAAAGTCCAGGGACAAAAGGTAAAATAGTTTGTACATTGGGGAAGTTTTAACCTAAGTTAGTAAAAATAAGCTTAGGAGGTTTTTCATGCAGGTCCCCACATCTGTACCCTAGAGTTCAGAGTGGGGAAGGAAACTTGACACCAGCCAATCAAAAAGATTTGAGGATATTGAGCAAGTTCTAACTGGCTCCCTGAATGTACTGGGAGAATATTATTATACATTGTCCATGAATGCCAATCCTAGCAAGACACAAATATGTGCCTTCCATCTGAAACGCTGCCAGACCAAATCCATGAGCACTACGAACATCTGGTATAACTTGGGGTCACACTAGACTGCATGCTAACATACTAAGAGCACACCAAGAAGCTGAAAAAGAACGTGAACTCCAGGACCTGTGTACTCCAGAAATTGACCAGTACAAAATGAGGACCTGACCCCCAAACACTGAGCAGTGGTGCTGGAACACTTTTAATAGTGGGGGGTGCTGAAAGCCAGCCCCTGTACCCCTGTCAGCACACACCCCAAGCTGGGGCTGGGAGCAGGGACATATCTCCCGGACGGGGGGACCTGGACAGGAGTAAGGGGGCCAAGGCTGGGGCCACAGCTTGGGGCAGGTGAGGGGCCAAGGGTGGAGCCTCAGCCTCAGGGCCAGCAGCTGGGATCCTGGGCACGGGGCTGGCAGCACAGCCCTACATAAAACCTGGGGGAACCACAACACCTCCTGCACCCCTAGTTCCCGTGCCTATGACTCTGAGCAACCAGTCTCACTTTGTGTCATTCAGTTGTGGTATACTGTGCCCCAATGCAGTCAGTCAAGTCATGCAAACAAAATTGATACTAAACTTAATTCAGTAGGATCATTACAGCAGCTTTGAAACTAACCCCCACTCTCCTGCTGTACCACCTCACAGGAATTGCACCACCATCACTCAGACTGGATGCCTTTAGCAGAAAGAAGAAATAAAACCAGGTTTGTGATCCAAGACACGCACTGTATGGACATATTCCACTATCCAAGAGGCTGAATTCCAGAAAGATCTTTGCCTCTGCAAATCCCTTGCCCCAAAATACCTCTGTGGAAGTCCTGATGATCCCAGAGAATCTGTCTCCTTCAGAACAACTCCTCCCAGGCACTGACCTCCAAACAGAAATATTGGGGTACTTCAAATTGAGCACAAGCTGGGGTGACAAAGACTGACAATATGACCAAGCAGAAGCTGCTGAGAAGCGACCCCAAATGTAAATGTGGAGAGACTAGGGAAACACTGTTGGATGCAGTGCCCCCATCAACATCCTGTACCCTGAGGAACTGGTCAAAATAAGTGACAACACCAGGCCTTTGCTGCAATTTTGGAACAACAAGCTATGATGATTGATACAGCCAGAGCTATACCAATATCGGTTTTAAATCCACCTACTGTCACAGTAGCAGCTGCCATCTGCAGTTTGAGGAACTGACCTTTCTGACAGTGAATAGAAGAAGGAAGGAGAAGAGAAGGAAAGAGGAAAAGATACGGGGAGGAAAAAATGGCCATCTTCTCCACAGCTTTTCTATCATTGCTCGGTTTCAAATTAACAACAACCACTCAGGAATAAAGACCTGGACATTATAATGGACAGCTTAATGAAGACCTAGAAAAAAACTTAGACTATTATAGTGCCATTATGTAAATCAATAATATGTATTCGTCTGGAATATTGGCTAAAATTCTGGCATCACCCCAAGTCAATGACAAAACTCATATGGATTTCAATAGGGCCAGGATTTCACCCACTTTCATTCAGTTCTGGTCACCTTGTCTTTATAAAAGGGATTCAGAGATAGGTGATGAAAATGATTAGAGAGAATATTAGAGAGACTGATTAGTGATCAATGGCTCCATGTCTAGTTGGCAGCCGGTATCAAGTGGAGCGCCCCAAGGGTCGGTCCTCGGGCCAGTTTTGTTCAATATCTTCATAAATGATCTGGAGGATGGTGTGGATTGCACCCTCAGCAAGTTTGCAGATGACACTAAACTGGGAGGAGAGGTAGATACACTGGAGGGTAGGGATAGGATACAGAGGGCCCTAGACAAATTAGAGGATTGGGCCAAAAGAAATCTGATGAGGTTCAACAAGGACAAGTGCAGAGTCCTGCACTTAGGACAGAAGAATCCCATGCACCGCTACAGACTAGGGACCGAATGGCTCTGCAGAAGTTCTGCGGAAAAGGACCTAGGGGTTACAGTGGACGAGAAGCTGGATATCAGTCAACAGTGTGCCCTTGTTGCCAAGAAGGCCAATGGTATTTTGGGATGTATATGTAGGGGCATTGCCAGCAGATCAAGGGACATGATCGTTCCCCTCTATCTGACATTGGTGAGGCCTCATCTGTAGTACTGTGCCCAGTTTTGGGCCCCACACTACAAGAAGGTTGTGGAAAAATTGGAAAGAGTCCAGCGGAGGGCAACAAAAATGATTAGGGGACTGGAGTACATGACATATGAGGAGAGGCTGAGGGAACTGGGATTGTTTAGTCTGCGGAAGAGAAGAATGAGGGAGGATTTAATAGCTGCTTTCAACTACCTGAAAGGGGGTTCCAAAGATTCATAGATTCATAGATATTTAGGTCAGAAGGGACCATTATGATCATCTAGTCTGACCTCCTGCACAACGCAGGCCACAGAATTTCACCCACCACTCCTACAAAAAAAAACCTCACACCTATATCTGTGCTATTGAAGTCCTCAAATTGTAGTTTAAAGACCTCAAGGAGCAGAGAATCCTCCAGCAAGTGACCCGTGCCCCATGCTACAGAGGAAGGCGAAAAACCTCCAGGGCCTCTTCCAATCTGCCCTGGAGGAAAATTCCTTCCCGACCCCAAATATGGCGATCAGCTAAACCCTGAGCATATGGGCAAGATTCATCAGCCAGATACTACAGAAAATTCTTTCCCAGAAAATTCTTTCCCAGGTAACTTGGATCTTACCCCATCTAAAACCCATCACAGGCCATTGGGCCTATTTACCATGAATATTTAATTACCAAAACCATGTTATCCCATCATACCATCTCCTCCATAAACTTATCGAGTTTAATCTTAAAGCAAGATAGATCTTTTGCCCCCACTACTTCCCTCGGAAGGCTATTCCAAAACTTCACTCCTCTGATGGTTAGAAACCTTCGTCTAATTTCTAATCTAAATTTCCTAGTGGCCAGTTTATATCCATTTGTTCTTGTGTCCACATTGGTACTGAGTTTAAATAATTCCTCTCCCTCTCTGGTATTTATCCCTCTGATATATTTATAGAGAGCAATCATATCTCCCCTCAGCCTTCTTTTAGTTAGGCTAAACAAGCCAAGCTCCCTGAGTCTCCTTTCATAAGACAAGTTTTCCATTCCTCGGATCATCCTAGTAGCCCTTCTCTGTACCTGTTCCAGTTTGAATTCATCCTTCTTAAACATGGGAGACCAGAACTGCACACAGTACTCCAGGTGAGGTCTCACCAGTGCCTTATATAACGGTACTAAAACCTCCTTATCCCTACTGGAAATACCTCTCCTGATGCATCCCAAGACGACATTAGCTTTTTTCACAGCCATATCACATTGGCAGCTCATAGTCATCCTATGATCAACCAATACTCCAAGGTCCTTTTCCTCCTCCGTTACTTCTAGTTGATGCGTCCCTAGCTTATAACTAAAATTCTTGTTATTAATCCCTAAATGCATGACCTTACACTTCTCACTATTAAATTTCATCCTATTCCTATTACTCCAGTTTACAAGGTCATCCAGATCCTCCTGTAGGGTATCCCTGTCCTTCTCTAAATTAGCAATACCTCCCAGCTTTGTATCATCTGCAAACTTTAGTAGCACACTCCCACTTTTTGTGCCCAGGTCAGTAATAAAAAGATTAAATAAGATTGGTCCCAAAACCGATCCCTGAGGAACTCCACTGGTAACCTCCCTCCAACTTGACAGTTCACCTTTCAGTAGGACCCGTTGTAGTCTCCCCTTTAACCAATTCCCTATCCACCTTTCAATATTCCTATTGATGCCCATCTTATCCAATTTAACTAATAATTCCCCATGTGGCACCGTATCAAACGCCTTACTAAAATCTAAGTAAATTAGATCCACTGCGTTTCCTTTATCTAAAAAATCTGTTACTTTCTCAAAGAAGGAGATCAGGTTGGTTTGGCACGATCTACCTTTTGTAAAACCATGTTGTATTTTGTCCCATTTACCATTGACTTCAATGTCCTTAACTACCTTCTCCTTCAAAATTTTTTCCAAGACCTTGCATACTACAGATGTCAAACTAACAGGCCTATAATTACTTGGATCACTTTTTTTCCCTTTCTTAAAAATAGGAACTATGTTAGCAATCCTCCAATCATACGGTACAACCCCTGAGTTTACAGATTCATTAAAAATTCTTGCCAATGGGCTTGCAATTTCTTGTGCCAATTCTTTTAATATTCTTGGATGAAGATTATCTGGGCCCCCCGATTTAGTCCCATTAAGCTGTTTGAGTTTCGCTTCTACCTCAGATATGGTGATGTCTACCTCCATATCCTCATTCCCATTTATCATGCTACCATTATCCCTAAGATCCTCTTTAGTCTTATTAAAGACTGAGGCAAAGTATTTGTTTAGATATTGGGCCATGCCTAGATTATCCTTGACCTCCACTCCATCCTCAGTTTTTAGCGGTCCCACTTCTTCTTTCTTTGTTTTCTTCCTATTTATATGACTATAGAACCTTTTACTATTGGTTTTAATTCCCTTTGCAAGGTCCAACTCTACTTGACTTTTAGCCTGTCTCACTTTATCCCTACATATTCTGACCTCAATAAGGTAGCTTGCCTTACTGATCCCTCCCTTCTTCCACTCCTTATATGCTTTCTGCTTTTTCTTAATTACCTCTCTAAGATGCTTGCTCATCCAGCTTGGTCTACAACTCCTGCCTATGAATTTTTTCCCCTTTCTTGGGATGCAGGCTTCCGATAGCTTCTGCAGCTTTAATTTAAAATAATCCCAGGCCTCCTCTACCTTTAAACCCATAAATTCTTCAGTCCAATCCACTTCCCTAACTAATTTCCTTAATTTTTGAAAGTCAGCCCTTTTGAAATCAAAAACCTTAGTTGCAGATTTATTTTTGTTAATCCTTCCATTCAGTTTGAACTGAATTAGCTCATGATCACTTGAGCCAAGATTATCCCCTACAACCATTTCCTCTATGAGGTCCTCATTACTCACCAAGACCAAATCTAAAATAGCATCCCCTCTAGTCGGTTCGGCAACTACTTGCTGAAGGAATCCATCAGCTATCGCATCTAGGAAAATCTGAGCCCTATTATTATTACTAGCACTCGTCCTCCAGTCTATATCTGGGAAGTTAAAGTCTCCCATGATCACACAGTTTCCATTAGTATTTACTTTATTAAAAACATTAAAAAGGGCTCTATCCATATCCAAATTAGATCCCGGCGGTCTATAGCACACCCCAAGCACTATCCCAGGGGAGGCTCTAATAGTTTTCTTCCCCAATTTAATTTTTGCCCAGACAGACTCAGTCATATCCATTTCATCGCTTCTTATTTCTTTACATTCTATCTCATCATTGATATACAGTGCTACTCCACCACCTTTACCTTTATTTCGGTCTTTCCTAAACAGCACATACCCTTCAATACCTGTAGCCCAGTCATGACTACTATTCCACCAGGTCTCTGTTATACCTATAATATCTGGTTTCACTTCCTGCACCAGTAACTCTAGTTCCTCCATTTTGTTACCTAGGCTCCTTGCATTAGTGTACAAACATCTTAATTTTTGCTGTTTAGCCTCACTCACATTCTGTACCCTATTAGGCACGGTTATTTTACTACCAGTATAACCTATTAGACTTGTATCTACACTGCCCTTCCTCCTACCTACAGCTGTATCCACTCTTACTTCATTTTCTTTCCACTCTATGCTTAATTCTGGCGTGGAGATTACCTGGACATCTCCCGACCATCTCCCCCAAATTCCTAGTTTAAAGCTCTCTTAATCAGTTGTGCCAGCCTCCATCCTAGAAGTCTATTTCCTTCCCTGCTCAGATGAAGTCCATCCCGAGAGAACTGTCCTCTATCCATGAATGCCTCCCAATGGCCATACATCCCAAAGCCCTCCTTATAGCACCACTGCCTAAGCCATCTATTGATAGTCATAATCTTGTCACACCTTTGTTGCCCTTCTCTAGGAACAGGCAGAATCCCACTAAAGATCACCTGAGCCTCAATTTCCTTAAGCGTCCTCCCCAGCCTAGCATAGTCTCCCTTAATACTATCCAGCGAGAATCTAGCCGTATCATTTGTTCCCACATGAAGGATAATTAGGGGATTCTTTCCCGCTCCCTTTAGAATCCTTTTCAACCTCAGGTCTACATCCCGTATCTTAGCACCCGGAAGACAGCACACCCTCCTATTTTCTGGATCAGCTCTGGTTACAGGCCTATCTATTCTTCTCAGTAAAGAGTCCCCAATCACATAGACCTGCCTTTTCCTAGTGACTGTACTATTCTCCAGTCTATCCCCTGTTCCCTCTGGCTGCAAGTTCTTTCCATTCCCATTCTCCCTTGTAATCCTTTTTAACCCATCCTGTATCCTCCTGGGGCTCATATTTGGTGTAATCTCCATTAACTCTTCCCCTTTTCCTATAGGACTAACCTCTCTTCTCTTCTTCCTTGCCCTGTCACCTTCAGTGACTACCTGCTGAGCCCCTTCCTCATTTTCCAACTCTGCAAACCTATTCTTAAGCTCTATTTCTCCTTCACTAGCCCGTCTTTTCCTCTGCCTAGTTCTTTTAGTCACATGCTTCCACTGACCACTTTCCTCACCCAGTCTCCCCTCAGAATTCCCTAGTCCTGCTTCCATCTGCAAGTCTGAGCTTTTCCCTTCAGATACCTCATGTCTTTGCTCCATAATCTGCTCAAACCCCTTCCTAAACTCTACCAGACTTTCCACCTGCATCTCCAAACCTCGGATCTTTTCCTCCATCAGCTCTATCAGACGGCACAAAGAGGATGGATCTAGACTGTTCTCAGTGGTAGCTGATGACAGAACAAGGAGTAATGGTCTCAAGTTGCAGTGGGGGAGGTTTAGGTTGGATATTAGGAAAAACTTTTTCACTAGGAGGGTGGTGAAACACTGGAATGCATTACCTAGGGAGGTGGTGGAATCTCCTTCCTTCGATATTTTTAAGGTCAGGCTCGACAAAGCCCTGGCTGGGATGATTTAGTTGGGGTTGGTCCTGCTTTGAGCAGGGGTTGGACTAGATGGCCTCCTGAGGTCCCTTCCAACCCTGATATTCTATGATTCTATGACTCACATTTGAATAGAGAAAATGAAAAAACTGGGACTGTTTGGGTTAGAGGGGATATGGTGGATGCGTACAAAATAACAAATGGTGTACCGAGGATCTCTCAGGCACTCCTATTTACCCTCTAATAATACAAGAACAAAAACATCTGATGAAATACAGAGGCAACGAATTTAAACTCCTAGAAGGAAATACTCTTTTACACAATTTATAATTAACCCATGGCAGTTGCTGTCACGTGATATAAATGGGACCAAGAACTTAATAGCATTCAAAAAAGATATGCAATTTTGAATAAGGAGAGCCTCCACAGTTACATTTATAAGTAAAAAAACATATTTTTAGAAGGGATATGAACCCTTGTGCTTCAGGTCATTTGCCAACTTCTACTAGGTGGGGTTTGGAAGAAATTTTGCTCTGAGAAGGTTATTCTTTAATTGTCCACTGTTGGGTATTTTGCGCCTTCCTCCAAAACATATAGTTCTAGCAACTGTCGGACAGGATTGTGAACTGGATGGATAACTGACCATTGTATATGTTCAGTGTACCCAGAGGTGTATGAATCCTATACTGTACAAGATTATACCCTTTATATTACTGTAGAATATTAGTGTATTCTTCATCCTGGAAGACTTTCTGCAGTGCAATTTACTGCTGGTTTTACATTTATATTTTTTGGCTTTCCAAAATTATTTAGACTTTTAAATGTGGAGTTGCTCTCCAAGAGTTGATATGAACTATTGTTAGGAAGTCTAATGCTTGTGAGTTTTTTTTGGTCTCTGTCTTGCTTACTGCCTGCTACAAGGAAAATATTTCACTTTCTTACATATACAATTTACTTTCTTTCCCCATTGTGACTTATATTCTTGGACATAACTTTTCTTTGTGACTATTCTAATTTTAAACTTTTTATGACTTGGCACAATGGAAGGTTTATTCTATCCTGTCTCTCTGCTCCCAGTGTTGCTTGGCCTGGCTGTTTTTGTAATAGCTAGTAAATGTTGGGATCTAATCTACAGATTTTTTTTTCTTAACTATGCTACCTATAATTCTCAGGGGAAAACTAAAGTTGTGAAAATTTGCTGTGCTCCTTAAGGGAGTTTGCTTAGCATCTGCAGTTTTATTTGCATGAAAACTAGAAGTAGTCAGTGATTTCCATTTGCTTACTTTCTTGTATCATAACAGAAAATAATAGGAAAATACATGGCAGATCCCACAAACTCAGTTGATCTGCCTCATATATTCACAAGTTCCTTCTGTCTGTAGCACATAACATTAAATAGATTAACTTTTAAAACACACCATTACAAACCAGAAAAACTATATAGCCCAGATGCTGAAAGAGGTGCTCATGCACACCGGGCCAGCCCTAGACCAAATAGCACCCCAGGTGAAAAACCTCTTCAGCGCCATCCCCCACGCCACATTTGTTTCACATCAAATTTGCCCTTTGCTGCAAACTAGATGGCAAATGAGCTTTTTGCTTCCTATACTGAGCTCCTGAGGGCTTCTTCAGGGGCATCTTTTCCTTTTATGGGGGGAAAACAGACCGTATTAGGGAGAGCAAAAGTCTGTTCCACAGTCTTAGAAAGTCATTAAACATTACATGTGAAGCATGGCAAAAGAAGTAACAGTATTTCTCTTATATTGTTGCGTTGATAGGGGTTCGATAGAATCTCTGGCATCTCATTAAATATGTCCTTTATTAGTCACTACTTACACTCTTCACATCTTAAAGCAGAAGTACACTCTCACAATTACACAATAAAACCAGATTCACAATATTGCAGCTGGGCTCTCACTTCACTTCACTTGTTCTTATATCTCACTGACTGACTGGTGATACAGTCAGAACAGCAGACTACAGACCCTGGACTTCCGAAAAGTAGACTTTGACTCCCTTAGGGACGGGGGAAGGGATCATTCAGTGGTTTGCGCATTGGCCTGCTAAACCCACGGTTGTGAGTTCAATCCTTGAGGGGGCCGTTTAGGGATCTGGGGCAAAAATTGGGGATTGGTCCTGCTTTGAGCAGCGGGTTGGACTAGATGACCTCCTGAGGTCCCTTCCAACCCTGATATTCTATGACTCTATGACTCTAACTGATGAGCAGGATCCCCTGGGAGGCTAATATGAGGGGAAAGGAGTCTATTTTAAAGAAGCCTTATTGAGGGCACAGGAACAAACCATCCCAATGTGCAGAAAGAATAGCAAATATGGCATGCAACCAGCTTGGCTTAACAGAGAAATCTTCAGTAAACTTTAAACACAAAAAGGAAGCTTAGAAGCAGTGGAAACTTGGACAAATGACTAGGGAGGATTATAGAAATATTGCTCGAGAATGCAGGGGTATAATCAGGAAGTCCAAAGCACAATTGGAGTTGCAGCTAGCAAGGGATGTGAAGGGTAACAAGAAGGGTTTCTACTGGTATGTTAGCAACAAGAAGGTCAGGGAAAGTGTGGGACCCTTACTGAATGGGGGAGGCAACCTAGTGACAGGTGATGTGGAAAAAGATAAAGAACTCTATGCTTTTTTTTTTTTTTGCCTCAGTCTTCACAGACAATGTCAGCTCCCAGACTGCTGCACTGGGCAGCACAGTATGGGGAGAAAGTGAGCAGCGCTCAGTGGTGAAACAGGCTAACTACTAGAAAAGCTGGACATGCACAAGTCCATGGGGCCAGATCTAATGCATCCGAGGGTCCTGAGAGAGTTGGCCGATGTGATTGCAGAGCCATTGGCCATTATCTTTGAAAACTCGTGGTGATCGGGGGATGTCCCAGATGATTGGAAAAAGCAAATATAGTACCCACCTTTAAAAAAGGAAAGAAGGAGAATCCAGGGCACTACAGACCAGTCAGCCTCACCTTAGTCCCCAGAAAAATCATGGAGCAGGTCATCAAGGAATCCATTTTCAAGCGCTTGGAGGAGAGGAAGGTGATCAGAAATAGTCAACATGGATTCACCAAGGCCAAGTCATGCCTGACCAACCTGATTGCCTTCTATGATGAGAAAATTGGCTCCTTGGATATGGGGAAAGCGATGGACGTGATATACCTTGACTTTAACAAAGCTTTTGATATGGTCTACCACAGTATTCTTGCCAGCAAGTTAAAAAGGTATGGATTGGCTGAATGGACTATAAGGTGGATAGAAAGCTGGCTAGATCGTCGGGCTCAATGGGTAGTGATCAACGGCTTGATGTCTAGTTAGTAGCCAGTATCAAGCGGTGTGCCCCAAGGGTCAGTCCTGGGGCCGGTTTTGTTCAACATCTTCATTAATGATCTGGATGATGGGATGGATTGCATCCTCATCAATTTCACGGATGACACTAAGCTGGGGGGAGAGGTAGATACACTGGAGGGTAGGGATAGGGTCCAGAGTGACCTAGACAAATTGGAAAATTGGGCCAAAAGAAATCTGAGGTTCAGCAAGGACAAGTGCAGAATCCTCCACTTAGAACAGAAGAATCCCATGCACTGCTACAGGCTGTGGACCAGTGGCAGTTCTACAGAAAAGGACCTGGGGATTACAGTGGACAAGAAGCTGGATATGAGTCTACAGTGTGCCCTTGTTGCCAAGAAGGCTAATGGCATATTGGGTTGCATTAGTAGGAGCATTGCCATCAGATCGAGGGAAGTGATTATTTGGCACTGGTGAGGCCACATCTGGAGTATTGTATCCAGTTATGGGCAAATTGTAGGGAGTCCAGTGGAGGGCAACAAAAATGATTAGAGGGCTGGGGCACATGACTTATGAGGAGAGGCTGAGGGAAATGGGCTTATTTAGACTGCAGAAAAGAAGAGTAAGGGGGGGATTTGATAGCAGCCTTCAACTACCTGAAGGGGGTTCCAAAGAGGATGGAGCTAGGCTGTTCTCAGTAGTGGCAAATGACAGAACAAGGAGCAATGGTCTCAAGTTGCAGTGGGGGAGATCTAGCTTGGATATTAGGAAACACTATTTCATTAGGAGGATGGTGAAGCACTGGAATGGGTTACCTAGGGAGGTGGTGGACTCTCCATCCTTAGAGGTTTTTAAGGCCCGACTTGACAGAGCCCTGGCTGGGATGCTCTAGTTGGGGTTGGTCCTGCTTTGAGCAGGGGGTTGGACTAGGTGACCTCCTGAGGTCTCCTCCAACTCTAATTTTCTCTGAGTCTACGATGCCCTGCCCCTTTATATATCCACAAGGGCATGGCTGACATGGGGAGGTTTGAGGCAAATGTAGTTCTCAAAGTCTGAAAGGTTCCATGAGATTCTACAAAGGTCCAGAATATACTAGGAGGTTAGTGAAAAATGAATCCACGTACAGAATACTTGAAACACATTACTTCAAACATTCTATTTTCTCTTTTGTCGCTAACAATAAAAACAGCATCACGACTCCAGGCCTCCCCACCCCAGTCACCTGGGTCACCGGCCCCTAAATCTGGCCCTGCTTGCACATACAATTGCATGCAGCTAGACTGTTCAAGCTAATTGGATATATGCATATGCGCCTGGCCAGTTATGTTTGCTCACATATAACAAGCACAAATTCATGAACACCCACCTGAAAAGATGACCCTCTCAGCTCTTAATTTTCATTTACAATATTTAAGGAGAGAGGCTTATGACAGTTTTGGTGTATGCATATTTTCCTGCAAGCATTAACTCTCTACAGGTTTAATTCTTCAGCCTTTGAGCTGAAGTACCTCACTCCACATATAGTTTGGTTTCAGTAGGGATGCTTCTGGAGTGAAGTACTGCTCAATGTGTAAAACCTATATTGGTTGAAACAGGATTGGCAAAAACCGGTTGTCTGCCATTTTCTCTTGCAGCATAGCTATGTCTCTTGCTGCTGTGCATGGAGCAAACATCCAGTAAATTGGGCAAAAGCTTCCCTCTTCAGTTTGTTATGGAATCATCTATCATGTAAACCAGGGGTTCTCACACTGGGGGTCGGGACCCCTCATGGGGTCGCAAAGTTATTACATGGGGGGTCGTGAGCTGTCAGCCTCCACCCCAAACCCTGCTTTGCCTCCAGCGTTTATAATGGTGTTAAATATATAAAAATGTGTTTTTAATTTATAAGGTCACACTCAGAGACTTGCTATGTGAAAGGGGTTGCCAGTACAAAAGTTTGAGAACCACTGAAACTCATCTGAGGGACAAAAATTCTTCCAACTCCTGTTGCTGCCTCTATGGGGAGTCTATCTGGAACAATCTTCCTGGGGATGCTCCATTAGTTTAAAATATATCATATAGCTGTTTTGATTTCATTTTGGTTTCCGGACAAAATATCTTGAAAAGCCTTTAAAACAATAATGGGGCTAGGAAAGACTATTGCTTGAACTTAAAAAGCAGGGAAACCAGCAAAAGGTCTATGCTCTACATGACTTTTTCATTCTCCCTTTTTGTGGTGGCAGATAATTTAAAGGAAGGGGTTATTTTAAAATCCTTTATAGATGCAGAATCATCTCCCTAAGCAAAGGAAAACCATGTATAAATAACAAGAACCTAGTTATCCCTTTTAATGACAAACTGCTCACCAGGGAGAAAAGATGCCCCCCCAAAAAGCACTGCAGTTAAGTGATACTAGTTACATCTTTCTATCTCCATGAATCATGGTCTTCAAGCAATGTGCCAAGGTCTCAGTGCTGCAATGCTGCATGATCAAATAAGGATGTAGGGAAGAGTCAGTGCTGTTACAAAGTCTGATCCTTTTTGGCAGCTTCCATGACAACCAGAGGAGGTGGCTACAGCCTGAAATGGAGCTGGTGAAAGCTATCTACTAACCAGCAATGAGCCCATAGATTTGCTGCAAAGGCAATCCTGGCACGTTGCTTCTCATCTTCAGGGGTACTGAAAAGGGCTGGTACATTGTTGTGAAAGTAGTCAGAGGAAAGTGTTCATGACCATTGCGATATAATGGAAAGAATTACAGGAAAGTGCATCTGACTAGTGCAGGTTAGGACAATTCTCCACCAGTGCCAGGTCACCACTTACACACTCAATGCCCAGAGAGGGTTTGTAGCTGAAAATCCCAAGCAGAGGGATACCTCTCCCTGCCACCCAGACTTGGGCACCAATCTCCAAGAGAGGGGCAGGATTTAGTATGCACCCCTCAGCGTGGCACTTCCCACAGGCTATCTTAGACACGGAGCCTCCTAGTGAATTGGTTTTTGGGAATCCCATTCTAAGGCACCCAGCTCTCCCATTCTGAAGGAGCTGCCTAACTTAAAAAGAAAAGGAGTACTTGTGGCACCTTAGAGACTAACCAATTTATTTGAGCATGAGCTTTCGTGAGCTACAGCTCACTTCATCGGATGCATACCGTGGAAAATGCAGCAGACATTATAGTCAGCCCCCAACTAAAACCCCTCCAACGCATTATTAAGGATCTACAACCTATCCTAAAGGATGACCCAACACTCTCACAAATCTTGGGAGACAGGCCAGTCCTTGCCTACAGACAGCCCCGCAACCTGAAGCAAATACTCACCAACAACCACATACCACACAACAGAACCACTAACCCAGGAACTTATCCTTGCAACAAAGCCCGTTGCCAACTGTGCCCACATATCTATTCAGGGGACACCATCACAGGGCCTAATAACATCAGCCACACTATCAGAGGCTACCAATGTGATATATGCCATCATGTGCCAGCAATGCCCCTCTGCCATTTACATTGGTCAAACTGGACAGTCTCTACGTAAAAGAATAAATGGACACAAATCAGATGTCAAGAATTATAATATTCATAAACCAGTCGGAGAACACTTCAGTCTCTCTGGTCATGCAATCACAGACATGAAGGTCGCTATCTTAAAACAAAAAAACTTCAAATCCAGACTCCAGCGAGAAACTGCTGAATTGGAATTTATTTGCAAATTGGATACTATTAATTTAGGCTTAAATAGAGAATGGGAGTGGCTAAGTCATTATGCAAGGTAGCCTATTTCCCCTTGTTTTTTCCTAGCCCCCCCCCCCCCCAATGTTCTGGTTAAACTTGGATTTAAACTTGGAGAGTGGTCAGTTTGGATGAGCTATTGCCAGCAGGCGAGTGAGTTTGTGTGTGTCCCCGGGAAAAAGGGGGGGAGTGAGAAAGCCTGGATTTGTGCTGGACATGGCCCACCTTGATTACCATGCACATTGTAGGGAGAGTGGTCACTTTGGATGAGCTATTACCAGCAGGAGAGTGAGGTTGTGTGTGTATGGGGGTGGGGGGGTGAGAAAACCTGGATTTGTGCTGGAAATGGCCCAACTTGATGATCACTTTAGATAAGCTATTACCAGCAGGACAGTGGGGTGGGAGGAGGTATTGTTTCATGATCTCTGTGTGTACATAATGTCTGCTGCAGTTTCCACGGTATGCATCCGATGAAGTGAGCTGTAGCTCACGACAGCTCATGCTCAAATAAATTGGTTAGTCTCTAAGGTGCCACAAGTACTCCTTTTCTTTTTGCGAATACAGACTAACACGGCTGTTACTCTGAAACCTGCCTAACTTAGGCATTGTGAAACATAGTGATTTTTCTAGGCACCTAAAAGTTAGTGGTGGTGATGCTGAGCACCACAACAACTAAGTTTCTTTATCAATCTAATCTGTTGCATGGAAGATCTGGAAGAGTAAATGTGACCCTACACATCTAACTCAAGCCCAGTTTAGTGTGAAACTGTGCTCCAAAAATGGGGTACTCGAAAACACATCTGATATTTCCTACCATCATGCCTAGTTATCCAATGGAAAGATTACACTGGTCAAAAGAGCTATGGAACACTCAAGGACCCAGTATTTCTCTGGAGGAGTTTTGTTTTTCTTCTCTCACTTAATCTTATTGCACTATATAAGTTTATTGCATCCCCTACCAGCTTCTTGTTAGCTCTGTATACAACACTTCCTATGCAGTTTGTAGCCCACAGAAATGATCCAATCTCTGTGGAAGAAAAGGAGACAAAACTCCGACTAAAGACTGTGTTTTGCATAGCAAAGATAAAATTCTGGCCCCTTGTCTAGAGCCTGTGTAAGGGGGCTTCTTAGCTGACACTTTTTTCTGATTCTTTGCTGTATAAATTCCCTCAAATTATATATTAATAGAGTGGGTGTACATACCTGAAAAGGAGTCAGATTTAGTGTAAGAAGGTCTAATGTACATTACCTTACATGCCACCTGTGAAATTGGCCCAGGATACAGAGGACTTCTGCAGCGTGAACTCAATTGTTATCAGCCTCATTGGCTGTAATACTAGCCTAGAACACTACTTAGCTATAGCTGTAGCTTGTCGATTGGCATCTTCTAGTATCTCCACGCTGCTTGGCTTTCGCTAGCAGGCATTTCACTGTCTGTGCTGTATTTGCCCATGTGATCATGTGTAGTGCATATAACAATCTAGATTTGCTTAAGCTTTTTTTGTTTAAAAAATGTCTTGCTTGGTCTTTTACAAAATGGATTGTGTATTGGGTATGAGCAGCCAAAACTACATTCGCAATACACATGCACACATGTTGAAGCTGAGTAAAAAGTCTGACTTTGCCTTTGTTACCACTGTCGCATCTCTTGGGTTTTTTTTTTTTTAAATATCAGTAATAAATAATAAACCAAATCCATCTGCGGTGTAACTCATATACTCAATGTATTTATACTAACAATGAAATTGACCTATTATTTCTTACATTTTTATACCTTTTTTCTGTTTTTTTTTTCATACAATAAATAATTTAATCAGAAAAATCAGCTCATCATACTTGTCAACCGCAAAAAGTTCTATCTGCCACCTCACATAGGTGGGCAATGCCATCATCAAACTTGGCTATGGGTAATTCCCTAGCACATGCCACATTATTTGTGCAGTTGATGCTGTAGTGGTAGCATCTATTCTCTGTCCAACTCTGCTTCATACAAGACAGAATGACAGCAAGACCAATGACTGAAAGGGAAAATTAGTTCAGCAGAACACAAGACCCAAGCCCAGACAAATATGATCAGACGTACGTCACTATTGTTACTCAGAGAGTCTATCTAGCTTTCTAACTATCCATCTAGCTTTTCATAAGGTCACATGTCTGAACACTTCACTGAGTATGCTGTTTTGGCTTGACAAAGGCTTTAAAATGCAAGCTTAAATAATTAGGCAAATGGTATTAATGGAATTTAAGGAGAAAAATCAATGCTCAAGACTAGAGGAATTAATTACTGACCTAGTAAGGACTATGTATTCTTCATAATGTTTTAGAAATAATCTACAACAATTCTCTATCTTTGGTGTGTAACCTCTAAGGTAAGAACTTCAAAAGTTTGTTTGTTCCAAGGTTTTATCGGGATTTTTAATTTCAGTATTGATCTACCTTCTGCCCCTCCAGAATACCCTTTCCTCTTCTATTTAAAAAATGTAGTTAATTGCCTTTTGTCATACAGATTTAGGCCCTGGTCCTGCAAACCTTATGCACCTACTTAGCTTTGAGCATGTGAATGGATCCACTGAAATCAATGGAATTACTCATTCTCAAAGTTAAATGCATGTGTGTGTTTGCAGGATTGGATTCATAAGCAAGTAAAGACAAATATCAGAAACACAAGTGCAAATACTGAAGCATATGTATGTTTCACTGTGACATTATTAAGTCATTAGGGGAGATTGCCTGTGCCAGCAACCTAATACAAACATTGATGGTTTTGCATCTCCTCTGATTGATAATATATTTGTTAGAGATGATGAGATGAATTTCATATTTGTATACAGCATGGAAAAAAATTAAAATTGAGTAGGATGGTATAAAATGGAGAAGACCTTCCATTGAAGTTTGAAGGTCATTCTCTCATGAATACAGTACATTTCTGTATTCATTTTGATATAAACATAAAAAGGCATCCTGTAATCTAATGCCATCTATATAACATTTCATTAAAGTGTTAAAAGTATAAAGAAATTTAGTTTGAGAACCCGATACTAACCCACGGGAGAGGTCATGACAGTAAAAAGAGTGCAATTGCTGCTTTGAATCACATATTTTGTTATTTAATAATTTAAGCTATCTTTTTTTAAAAAAAAATCTGGAACTGAATTATGCAGTCATTAAAACTAAGAAAACTTATAAATTTTCTCCTACAGATATTTGTAATTTCCTTTTTCTTTCCCTTTTTTGTTTCATTAAAGTAAAAAGAAATATTCCCAAATCCATCTCTTTCTTAGTTCTCTCTCCCATCCCCCTCAATCTGATCTTATCCAGATGGTCTTATCCAGATCTTTTGCAGCCAATTGTCTAAGGTGAGCAGATGTCCTGTGAAAAAAAAGTCATCAGGGTGTCCATTTTCCCTAATTTTTTCATATGACGCTACTCAGTTGCACAGTGGAGGAGAAGAAAATTTACATATAGTAAATCATTGGCTAAAACTTCCTTAAATAAAATTTATAAGAAGAATTTTACAATTGTATGTCAAGATTATAATAAACACAACATAACATAAACATAACAGAAGTAAATATATTTTTAAAAATGCCAGATTTTAAAAAGACAAATCTGCTTGGTATCTCATTATAAGAAAAATTGCTTTTCACATCACCTCATCACTAGTTGTGCAGGTTTGGGGAGTGTTCAAAGGTCATGATCCATAATTTTTATCTCTTAACTAATACACTATATTCCCTAGCTTTTCTCATGAGAAGATTTTAATTCTCAGATAAAAAATGGACTCTCACTTTGTCCTTAAAAAAAGAAAGGAATCTGTATATGTCCAAATCAGTGTATTCCCTTCCGTTTTGCCCTATTTCCAGAGGGGGGAAAAGTCCTACAGAACATTATGTGGACGCCTCCCATGGATGTCTGTATATGCACAAGAATATCCACAAAGCACATTTGAAAATATTTTGGGCCTATTCTGATCTCACAATGACTTTATCTTGGTGTAATGGCTTCTAGAGTGAAATCTTGGCCCCCGTTGAATTCCATGACAAAACTCTCATTGATTTCAATGGGGCCAGATTTTACGCCTGATTCTCAGTGGTAGGAGAGCAGAACTAGGCCTGTCACCTGCTTCAGAATCACCACATGAATCAGGGTCTAAAAATTCAAGCTGCTTTAGCAAAGCACTGAAGTGCACGCTTAACTTTAAGCATGTTTAATTAATTTGCTGAATAGGGATAGACTTAACACATGCTGAATTGCTTTGCTGAATCAGGGCCTTAATCAGCAAACTACAAAAATCTGCAAACTAACTTCTACAGTAGAAGGCCCATGATACAGCAAAGCATTTAAGTACAAGACTAGTCTAATTAACTCCATTGGGACTTACATGCTTAAGCATGTGCAACTTTATGCAACTTTAAGTGCTTTGCATATATTGTTTGGCCTATAAGATTAAGCATACTACACCATTAATTGGGACATCCAGTGGCAATGGGCATTATTCTCCTTTCACATGCACTGGTGTAAATCGGGAATAGTTTCATTGAAGTCAGTGGGGTTGCACTGGTATAGAACTAGCGTAAATCAGAGGGGAAACCAAGCTCAGTATCTAAATTCTTCAGAACAACTACAATTGTTTACTGACTGTTCTTAACAAAACTGACCTTAACATATTTATTTCATTGGGTTCATCACTTACACCATGTGTATTTTTCAGAGCAAAGTTGTAGTTTTTATATTAAAAAGTTGCAGATATCGTAAAGCTCTAAGGAAGATGTGTGAGAAGTAAGGAAAATTTAATTATATAAACGTCTTGGAGAACTGTGACCTGACTATCTGGGGAGGGTTCTGATTTGCATTGATATTGTGCAATAGTGCACCAGCCTATTTCAGTTCCTTAACCAAATTACCCTTTAAATTACCAAGGAAGGGCCATATGTTTCCCTCATTTGGACTGTGGATAGCTCAGATTTTTACTTAATTTAAACAAGAGGGATGTGATAAGTGTGTCTTCAGTTTAAAGGAAACATGAATGCTCTTTGCTTAGCCCAATTTTCTGAAAGTTCACCTTTTCTGAAAGGAGAGAAGTCTTTTTTTCCCCAGACTGAGTCAGAGATCATGAGGTCCCCTATCTCCCCTGATTTTCCTCTCCTTTGTATCATTCATCTTTCTGGCCAAGGAGCAGAAAGAACTCTCTCTTCTGAATGCATTAGAGCTGGTGCCTTATTACCCTAAGGAAAGTTGCTGTTGAATGAAGAGCTACTGAAAGCAAAAAGAGACCACTAACGCCAGATTCAGCAATCTGCTTAAATATGTACCTAACTTTTAGTTCATGAGAAGCCCATTGAAGCCAATGGGGCTACCCACAGGCTAAAAATTATGCACATGCTTCAGCACCTTACTGAACTGGGGCTCAGCCCCTTCTGTTAAAGTTTGAATATAAAGTTTTAAGGCGGATACATAGTCTGGAGGAGCCTTTCATACATTGGGATAGTTTCCAGATTATACAGTATAAGGATCACTCCTCATTCCTCAATTGGTATGTGTTCTGATCATGCTGAGCCGGCTTTGCAGAGGGCTTTACATGCAGTTTGGCTACAGAGAGGCTGTATTACCCTAGCATACTAGGGTGAAACTGATTTAAAGTGAAAAGAAAAGGAGTACTTGTGGCACCTTAGCAACTAACAAATTTATTTGAGCAGAAGCTTTCGTGAGCTACAGCTCACTTCATCAGATGCATGTAGTGGAGAATACAGTGGGGAGATTTTATATACAGAGAGAACATGATACAATGGGTGTTACCATACACACTGTAATGAGTGATCAGGTAAGGTGACCTATTACCAGCAGGAGAGTGGGGGGAGGGGAAACCTTTTGTAGTGATAATCAAGGTGGGCAAGAACATGAGGAACAGTGCGGGGGGGAATAAACATGGGGAAATAGTTTTACTTTGTGTAATGACACATCCACTCCCAGTCTTTAGTCAAGCCTAAATTAATTGTATCCAGTTTGCAAATTAATTCCAATTCAGCAATCTCTCGTTGGAGTCTGTTTTTGAAGGTTTTTTTTGTTGAAGAATTGCCACTTTTAGGTCTGTAATCGAATGACCTAAGAGATTGAAGTGTTCTCCGACTGGTTTTTGAATGTTATAATTCTTGATGTCTGATTTGTGTCCATTTATTCTTTTTCGTAGAGACTGTCCAGTTTGGCCAATGTACATGGCAGAGGGGCATTGCTGGCACATGATGGCATATATCACATTGGTAGATGTGCAGGTGAACAAGCCTCTGATAGTGTGGCTGATGTGATTAGGCCCTACGATGGTGTCCCCTGAATAGATATGTGGACACAGTTGGCAACGGGCTTTGTTGCAAGGATAGGTTCCGGGGTTAGTGTTTTTGTTGTGAGGTGTGTGGTTGCTGGTGAGTATTTGCTTCAGGTTGGGGGGCTGTCTGTAAGCAAGGGCTGGCCTGTCTCCCAAGATCTGTGAGAGTGATGGGTCATTCTTCAGGATAGGTTGTAGATCCTGATGATGCGTTGGAGAGGTTTTAGTTGGGGGCTGAAGGTGATGGCTAGTGGCGTTCTGTTATTTTCTTTGTTGGGCCTGTTCTGTAGTAGGTAACTTCTGGGTACTCTTCTTCTCTGTCAATCTGTTTCTTCACTTCAGCAGGTGGGTACTGTAGTTGTAAGAACGCTTGATAGAGATCTTGTAGGTGTTTGCCTCTGTCTGAGGGGTTGGAGCAAATGCGATTGTATCTTAGAGCTTGGCTGTAGACAATGGATCGTGTGGTGTGGTCTGGATGAAAGCTGGAGGCATGTAGGTAGGCATAGTGGTCAGTAGGTTTCTGGTATAGGGTGGTGTTTATGTGACCATCGCTTATTAGCACCGTAGTGTCCAGGAAGTGGATCTCTTATGTGGACTGGTCCAGGCTGAGGTTGATGGTGGGATGGAAATTATTGAAATCATGGTGGAATTCCTCAAGGGCTTCTTTTCCATGGGTCCAGATGATGAAGATGTCATCAACGTAGCGCAAGTAGAGTAGGGGCATTAGGGAACAACAGCTGAGGAAGCGCTGTTCTAAGTCAACCATAAAAATGTTGGCATACTGTGGGGCCATGCGGGTACCCATAGCAGTCCTGCTGATTTGAAGGTATACATTGTCCCCAAATGTGAAATAGTTATGGGTGAGGACAAAGACACAAAGTTCAGCCACCAGGTTTGACGTGACATTATCGGGGATACTGTTTCTGATGGCTTGTCGTTCATCTTTGTGTGGAATGTTGGTGTAGAGGGCTTCCACATCCATAGTGGCTAGGATGGTGTTTTCAGGAAGATCACCGATGGATTGTAGTTTCCTCAGGAAGTCAGTGATGTCTCGAAGATAGCTGGGAGTGCTGGTAGCATGGGGCCTGAGGAGGGAGTCTACATAGCCAGACAATCCTGCTGTCAGAGGGCCAATGCCTGAGATGATGGGGTGACCAGGATTTCCAGGTTTATGGATCTTGGGTAGCAGATAGAAGAATACCCCTGGTCGGGGTTCTAGGGGTGTGTCTGTGTGGATTTGTTTTTGTGCTATTTCCTCACGTTTATTCCTCCCCACACACACTGTTCCTCACACGTTCTTGTCAACTGCTGGAAATGGCCCACCTTGATTATCACTACAAAAGGTTTCTTTCCTCCCCCCCCCCCCCGCCCCCGCATCTCCTGCTGGTAATAGCTCACCTTACGTGATCACTCTTGTTACAGGCTATACGGTAACACCCACTGTTTCATGTTCTCTGTGTACATAAAATCTCCCCACTGTATTTTCCACCACATGCATCCGATGAAGTGAGCTGTGGCTCACAAAAGCTTATGCTCAAATAAATTTATTAGTCTCTAAGGTGCCACAAGTCCTCCTTTTCTTTTTGCAGATACAGACTAACATGGCTGCTACTCTGAAACCTGATTTAAAGTGGTGCTGGATTTGTCTCCCTCCCACAAAAGATGTAACCTCTAAAAGGCACTGGGACTGGTGAGTGGCTACAGTGCAAGCTGTGTTTTAGACCCCTTTTAGTCCCTCTCAAGTTCACCCTTCAGGTGATAGACTTAGCTTCCTTTACATCTCTGAAGAATGGAACCCCATGACCAGCTGCTCTGGGTGGCAGCCCACCAGGTGCCCAACCATGTGAACACAACAGGACCCAGCTGTGTTTGGCACCTCTGATTCCTTTTTCTTTGGAAGCCTGTGACAGTGGCTGATTAAAGTAACTCAAGAAGGGTCGATAGTGTCAAAACAAGGCCCTATTTCTTCACTCACCCACAGGTGCATCGCTATCAGAGACAAGGGTTACAATAAAGGCCCATACACCTATTCCCCTTTCCTAAACCTTAACCTATTCTTGCCAGATTTGGTAAATTCCATTCACCCAGTTACCTCCATCTCTGCACTGAGAGAAGTAGACTGCTCTGAAGCCTTCTCTGTCACAACTTGTATCTGGTTGCTGCTAATAACTCAGTCTACACCACTTCCTTTCTAGGCTTGGGATCCTTTAATGGTTTATAGTCCCTTTTGATCCCAGGCTCACACCTGGGAAGAGTAAACCTTGCTAGCCTGGCTGAAGACGGGCTGGGGCTATTCCCCAAGCAATAGCTTCTCCATTGTTTTCTCAAGGATATCTGGTATTCTCTGGACCATACCTTATCTTTACCATTGTTTCATTTCCTGTTGGTTTCTCCCCAACAGCTGCCTTTTGATTTGACTCTGTGCAGTCAGGCAGGGCAATACCAACCAGGCAAACTGAGAAACAGATTATATATATAAAAAATAACAGATATTTCTGTCCTTCTCCACGATGCCAATCATAAAATGCCATGTAAGGCAAAAGCAGGCCTCATTCAGCTCCACCATGTGTCATCACAAATATCCATTTACCCTTCCTTGGAAGTTAATGGACGGAGTGGATTTATAATGCCAGGCGGGAGTTTCCCTGGGGAGTAGCCTGCATGAGACTGTAGGTACTGGCTGGGCCTTGGAATGGTGCAGGTCCATCAGAGCTGTAGGTTTAAGTGGGGCCTTTGGACAGGTAGGTTGCTCTGGATTTGAGTACCAAAAGGAAGGGGCAAGTGAAAGCTTTGGTCGTCTGTCACCACCTCCTTTTCACTGATGCCAAGCCACTGTTAACAGTTATCTTGTTTACTATTTAAATTGCAATAAGGTTGCAGAAAACTGGCCAAAATCTGATGGATCTGTCTGACACCTAATGCCACTGCAACACATGGGGTATGCTTTTTACATGTAACTTGGCAACATCAGTTCTGGGCTTTTTTTGTTCTTTACTTAATTCGCTATGAACAGGTTGTATGAATCCTTAAATGTTTTGGATCTTGTGTAGATATCTGGTGGGAAACAGGCTGGCTTAATATAATTAATGCCATGCTATGACAATACCAACAACAACAAACATGATATCCTTAGCCTCACATTCACTTGTGTGTTCCAAATACCCCAAATTCCATCTTCTTGACTAATGTGTTCAGGAGCTGGTACAGATCTCCATGCCAGTTCTGACGGTGATATCAGACTGCCCCACCTGACCTTCTCTGTATCTGTCTGCCTGTGTGTCTATATCTGTATTATAACAACAGTGCTTCTGGGAGTTATTGTGTGTTGCTGTATCCATCCTAGCTATTACTCTGCAAACCAAATTTGTCAATGATGGCTGCCCTGGTAACTTCCATGTGAAATTCCAAATAGGCAAAATTACAAAATGTCAAGCTATGAGCTAACTTGTGAAAAAATATGGAGAACTTGGGGCCCTTTAAATGTCACAGGAAAATGTTTTTTCATGCAATTTCACACCATTCTTGACAATATCATCCAGCCCTACTTTCTAGTCCCGATTGGACTCAAAGCATGATAAGTTCTTTCAAAAGGAAGTGGTGTTATTACCCACTATTAATCAATTCATATGGTGTGTTTTCAGTTCTATTTTTTTTTTCCTTCCCAGCAACAATATCCTCTCCACCTTCTGGTCTATAGGCACACAGGCCCTGAGAAGTCAGTTATTTGCTCTATGCTTATAGTAGCACACTACCATCATCTACACAACAGTCTGATTCCTCCAGACTTTCTCCTACAGAAAGAGTCAGTGTTAACAACACAACACATTCATATATATGTAGGTCATGGAGCTCATTTGCACAGGTAGCAAATGAAGTATTACATTGGGTAAGAGGTAATTTTATGGGTATCCATATGCTGTAATTTGTATACAGTGCTTGGCTATTGTGTCACCTGGCAAGCAAAGAATGACAGATATAAACTGCAGTAAAAGGATCTCCGCATCCCATCACATGCATGTCACACGTGTACAGCTGACAGGATTATCAGACCCAGGGGATTAATTTTGTTAACATAACCTGTAAAGGAGGAGGAAAATATGGCAGGTGGTGAATAAACAGTAGGGATAGATAATAGAATTACACAACCTCATTAAATGGCTCCACACTGTGCTACTTAGTAGTACACTCAGTAGCCAGGTGTCTTAAAGAGCAGGTAAAAGGATTATTAACTGTAGGAGTATTCAGCATAGTCCATTCAATGCCATAATCACAGAGACATAAAATCAGTTACTAGCACAAACATTATCCCCGCTCACATCTTTTCACACAAGTTCTCTTTCCTCGTTATTTTCCTTTTCCTCTTTGCACGCTCAAAATCTATATAGGAACACAACAAACTCTTTCCAATTGAAATCTCACATTTCTCCACTCTCCTTAAAAAAGACACTAACACACTATGAACAATGCATGTTGATCAGTTATAAATGAAAGTAATAATATCAGCACATTATCATAAGTAGCATGAAATGATAATTTAATAGTACGCAATACTTCACTTCATCAACAAAGGAATCCAAGCAGTAAAACCCAAAGACTAACAAGTGTGCAGCAAAGTCAATTCTCATTTCATCTAGAGTACTTGATTCACTTATCAGCTGTAATGCCAACTTGCCAAGTAACTGAAGGGAGAAATGAAAGCTGCTACCTTAGTCTTAACAATGTGGGAGTGGGAAGTGGGCTGCCACTCCCTTAACACTGTCTGTCTGAAAAACAATGACTCTGTGGCGTTGCTGGCATAGCCCCTATTGTTGTCTGCCACTGCTATTGTTGATCTACCCTCGTACATGCACAGCTCCTGAGCCGGATGCTGAGAAGAGCTGGCTCTTCCTTTTCTCATCTGTGTTTGTTTTGATGGAAAATGCAATATCTGCAAAACTGAAATTTTTGTCTAATTTGTGTCCATTTATTCTTTTATGCAGAGACTGTCCGGTTTGGCCAATGTACATGGCAGAGGGGCATTGCTGGCACAGGATGGTACATTGATATAAATGGACACAAATCAGACGTCAAGAATTATAACCTTCAAAAACCAGTCGGAGAACACTTCAATCTCTCTGGTCACTTGATTACAGACCTAAAAGTCACAATATTACAACAAAAAACCTTCAGAGGCTCCAATGCAACTCCAATGAGACAAAAACCTTCAGAGACTCCAAACGCTGAATTGGAATTAATTTGCAAACTGGACACCATTAAATTAGGCTTGAATAAAGACTGGGAGTGGATGGGTCATTACACAAAGTAAAACTATTTCCCCATGTTTATTCTCCCCCTCACCCCCCACTGTTCCTCGCACATTCTTGTCAACTGCTGGAAATGGCCCATCTTGATTATTACTACAAAAGGTTTTTTTTCTCTCTCCTGCTGGTAATAGCTTGCCTTAACTGATCACTCTCGTTATATAGTGTATGGTAATACCCATTGTTTCATGTTCTCTGTATATATAAAATTGTCCTACTGTATTTTCCACTGCATGCATCCAATGAAGTGGGCTGTAGCCCACGAAAGCTTATGCTCAAATAAATTTGTTAATCTCTAAGGTGCCACAAGTACTCCTGTTCTTTTATCTTTAGTTTGTTTCTAATGTAATCTGACAACAGGTGTTTATATATAAAGAATAATTTTGGATTTTAAGCTTGTTTCAGTTCCTTGGAGCCTGGATAAAGCCTTCAGTGTGATCTTTGTTTTAATGATATGGTGCCATTCCATGTTACTGTTATCAGGAAACCTTTACATTAGGAGATTGCAGACCATGTATGGATTGTCCTTGAGATTGTTCTGTGATACAGAGGAATGATTTGTAGTAATTTTAACTATTTTGCCTTTAATCACTGGGTCATTAACCTTTACCATGTCCATACCTACTATCCATATGAGCTAAATTTGCTACCCAAGTTAAAGTTTTAATTATTTTTCAAATATTGAAAAATCCTATTGTATTATTGGGTCCAATTACAGAGTATCCAGAATTTTAGAAATGCATTGTAAGCACATATAAAAGTAGCTAAACCTGTGGATTGCCACGTAGGTGAGAGCAAGTGAGCTGTAAGACAAGCATTGGTGAATTAATGCATGGGGCCTGTACCCAGGGGCCTGGCCAATCTGGGGGGGCCTCACAGGCACGCCAGAACATGTATAAAAAATAGGGGCCACCAGTGACAGAACTGTGGCCCCACCCCCTGCTTTTCTCCTCTCCCCACTGGGACCCTGACACCCCGACCCTCCTCTTCCCCCTAAGGCTGGACTTTCTGGCTAGGCCAGAAGCTGGAGCCAGGCTGTGATAGGGTGACCATATTTCCACCACCTCCCCCCTGCCCCAGCAAAGTTGGCCTGAGCCCCCTTCTTCCCCCCACGTGGAGCTGGCCTAAGCCCTGCTGCTTGCCCCCCTCAACCTCTTTTTGGTGAAACTGGGCATTTGTCCCATTTGCTCTTGCCAAAGTTGGGATGTCCAGGGCAGGGCTTAAAAAGGGGACTGTCCTGGCCAAAATAGGATGTATGGTCACCCTAGGCTGCTGTGGAGCACCTTGGACCCTCCACCTGCCCTGGGCAGGGTGCCTGAGAGCAGCCCCTGCCCCGTGTCCCTGCTCTCCAAGGCATGCCATCCAGGGCAAGTGGAGGGTCCAGGGCTCCCCACAGTGGCCAAGCTCCCAGGGCAGCTCTGACCACTGCCCAGCTCCAGCTTGGCCAGGGGCAGGGTCTTGTGGGGAAGGGGAGGAGCAGTGGGTGGGGACCCATGGCATGGAGGGCCCAAATGTTCTTTGTGCCCAGGGCCCCAGTAAACCTTAATCCTCCTCTGGGGACAAGAACACAAATTTACTGTAGATGAATCCTGAAAATGGTGTGTGCATTACATACACTTACACAGAAAGGGAGAGAGGTAAACCTAGTGCTGTCTTACAGTTCATTTGGGACCTAGTCATTCTGTCCAGTGTATGCTGCAGTTGACAAAAGGGGTCTGAGCATAGCTCTCCCCTTCAATGTGTAGAAAGCAAGAAACAAAAAATGTAACTAGTATAAAATATTCTGATTTAAAATGAGGAAGTTTAACAAAAAGAGAGGTGATGTTATGCTGACCCTGACAGCTGACCCTGTGAACATTGTAATGAGGCTGCTAGAATGTCCCTACACATGTTGCCATTCCTGTGTGCATATGCTCAGAGCACACACAACACAAGAGTTGTTACTGTGGCTGAAAATAAAGGACACAGCCAGGGGAAATTGAAAAGAAAAACATTTTTCTCCCACTTCCCCCAAAATTACAATAATTGAGTGGTTGAGTCACTTAAAGCAACTCTAGGCTATTTCATTGTATACAGGTGAATGGGCAACAGGTTTTCACATGCTCTTGCATTGGTCTGTGAGACTCTCCCTGGTCTTAAGTCAGTGGGTGAAATCTGCCTACCTTTGTAATTCACTCTGAAAGTGAATTAAGTTAAACCAAATTAAGGCCACTTTCATGCTGAATGAGAGTATCCACAATGGTTTAATAAATCCACTTTAAATTCATACCTTTAGTTAATCCAATTAACTTTTTGGAGCATCCCCAACAAGCAACTGTCGTGAATAACAGGAAGCTTGCTTGACACTCAGAGGGGGGAAAGGAGAGAATTACATAGCTATAACTATATTCTCTCTGGGACAGAGAGAGACCAGGGCAGGAAAAACACAGCTCCTAGAACCCTACCTGAAATAAGCATCTAATGTCCTAAGCATTCCATAGGATCAGCTTCAGTCATGGCCTGGGTTACTGCCTGGGATTTGGGGTTGGTTGTTGCAGGGCAGGAATTGGGCTTGTCTTCTACCTGTCCAGCATCAGGGTCCTGTGTCCAAACAGATCCTGGCTTTCCAGGAAGATCTCTTTACTGGCCTCCTTGTGCTCATCTTCCTTGAGTCTTGCAGGTTATCTTTGTGGAGGTGGAGGAGCAGTCTGGGTCGGGTGGTTGGACGTGTAGTTATGTAAAATCTTGTCCAGCTCTTCAAAAATGTATACTTTTTTAAAGTGAGTTTTGCACATGCAATGTTATAAATACAATTTTATGCATGCAATTTTGGTAGCCAGTTTTGAAAATCTGGCCCTTATTGTTTATAAATTTGCTTTAATAATAGGTGTTGCCTGTGAGGCTATGAAATTGATCTTTTGGACAACAACTTTGGACCAGTTGTTTAGTCTTTGCATTTTCACATTCTTTCTAGTTCATCATTTTAATGTCCTTTGTAGTTAATTATCTTCAGGATTGTTCAGTCAAGAGAACTAACATCTCTTAGGATGGGTGCTAGTGGATTAAGAGTTGATCAAAACCATAGATAGCCATCAAAGAAGGCGGCCTCACTTTGTCATGAACCTCTGTGCAAGCTGGATCTGGAGAAGCAGTTTATTAATTGGGCAGACAACACAGGATCTTGGAGACTCATTCACAAGACTCAGGTATAGTTGCCAGTAATACTGCCTCTTCACTTGCAGAGCTGCTATGTTTATAAAAAGAAAAGGAGGACTTGTGGCACCTTAGAGACTAACACATTTATTTGAGCATAAGCTTTCGTGAGTTACAGCTCACTTTAAGCTTATGCTCAAATAAATTGGTTAGTCTCTAAGGTGCCACAAGTACTCCTTTTCTTTTTGCGAATACAGACTAACACGGCTGCTACTCTGAAACCTGTGTTTATAAACTATTTCTCAAAAATTGAATTTTAAAGTTGAATCTCAAGCCCACTGTTGACAATTAATTCTATTGATGATAAATAGCAAAACAATTATCAGGAAAGCACTAGAAAATGTGCTTCAGGTTGTTAGTCCATTTTGTGCTTTGAAACCTAAGCCCTGGTTAAAAGAGAGAGAGAAATGGGATCTTATAAATTTAATTTTAAATGTTCATACAATAAAGTAGCTGTACCTTTGATGTGCAATTTACTCTTGTATTTAATCCATGTTTTAAAAGGTTTCAAAATAAAGGACTGCACATTAATTTCTTTCATCTTCATTATTTATTTTTGTAAGCTGCTAAAGCTGAGCTTTATTTATTGTAACTCATCCATATATAATTCCCTGTAGTTTGGAAAACTGCAGCTAACATTTTCAACCCCACTTTATAAATTGCATTGATTTATTTCTGTCTCTGAGGTCTAAAACCATTTATTACAACAACAAAACATCCTCCTATTCTGGTGATCTAGGAACAAAGTCTACCCGTTTACGGTGTAGTGAGAATTGACAGATGGCCAAATGGGGTGATAGATTTGATTTTAATGTGTCTTAAGAGAGTAAATGAACCAAAGGCAATCTTCATCTCATGTGAAAAGTTGGATTTTTGTGTGGCTTGTCTGCAAGAGTGAGGTGCAATTCTCCCAGCACTTCATTGATTTTTCCAATCAACCATGACCATTCAGATGGCAAAAAGCAGGGTCAACGAATTTTTATAAAGGTTTTTTCCCCCTGTTTGTGTAGAACAGCACAAACAGGATTGGGTATACTTCAAATATTCAGTGTTCTTTCTTCTGAAAAGTCTCTTCATGGGTTTCACAGGTTATGAATTTTTAATTTTGCATAAAATGAAAAGGTTTAGTCAAGAGAATCATTTACATCATAAAGATAAGAATAAAAGTTCTTCACACCTCCCCACCTGTGATTTTAGCATATATCATGGATGACAAAGCACTTTGCTTTACTTGCTTTGAGCTCTGAAAGGGGACAGATTCCAAAAGCAGGAGGTGAAATAATGCTTGTAATAAATAAATAAATAAATAAATTCAAAATGCAGTAAGACATCATGCTATTGCCATACAGTAGGCCTCAATCTGCAACTTAATTTTCAGTACTGTAAGTGCTATTAAAGACACAAAGATTAATTCCTTCTGTGTGTTAGACATACTTTAGGGATAGGCAAAGAATCTGAGATATCTTGTCCTGAGGCACCATATGAGAGTTTGTATTGCTGCCTTCCAAGATGTTTCCAAGTACAGCAATTGGTTGGTGTATAATACAGATGTGACACACAGCACTGATAGGAGATTGACCTTTATTTCTTGGCCATGACAAGGAGCAGGTTTACAAAAGATGTTACCTCTGTCACATGACAGAAGTCAGAATCACTGATTCCAGTAGCTGCTGGTACTTACTGACTTATCTAATTTCACAAAAAATACCCAGCATTCTAGCTAAACATAACCACCACAAACTAAGCAGCCAATCAATAAAGCACACAAATAAGTTGTCTAGGCCAGGGGTTTTCAACCTTCTTCCTTCTGAGGCTCCCGCAACAGGATATAAAAACTCCACGGCTCACCTGTGCTACAACAAATGTTTTCCTGTATATGAAATCCAGGACTGGTAGCAAGCAGGGCAATTGCCCCGGGCCCCATGAAGCTAAATTGCTCAGGCTTTGGCTTCAGCCCTGGAAAGTGGGGCTCAGGGTCCTGGGCTTCTGCCCCAAATGGTGGAACTTCAGCTTTTCACCCTGGGCCCCAGCAAGTCTAACACTGGTCCTGCTTGACGGACCCCCTGAAACCTGCTCACGGGCCCCCAGACACCTGGTTGAGAACTGCTGGTCTAGGCTGCACACTTGTTGCCAGACTCAGCCCCCTCTCCATGCATACAAATATAGGAGAACATTCTGACATCCTTACTCACACTGAGTAGTTTCTTATTACACATATGGTCCCATGCATTTAAATGTAGAGTAACAGAATAGGTGTGGCGTTAAATGAGTAGTAGTTACTTGCGGAGTTACATGCAAGAGAGTACTAAGCACGAGTGGCAGAATCTGCTGTATATTTTTGCATCTCTCTCAACCTTCTTCTGTTTGTTTGTTTTTTTTGTTTTTGTTTTTTTTTTCGTTTTAGATTGCAAACTTTTCAAGGTAGAAATGTATAACACCTGCATGATGCCTAGGATAGGTAGGATACTATTGTACTGATAATATAATAATAATTAATACATTGCATTAGAAGCAATCTATTTTGTCACAACTGGAGTTTCTACTCTACAAATTCCTCCTCACGGGGCCAGAAATTTTTATCCTTCCTCTACCCATAAGAAGTAAGTTTATCCTTTCCCTATCAACCTCTGAATGACACCTCTTCATCTTGTCACATTCCCATATGCACAAGACTTGATTTGTACAAACTTCCAACTGACAAATCACCTACTACAGTTAGACCTTTAGACACTAGCTTCTGCACTCACAACTAACTGGGCCTGTAATTTTTCACCTGCAATTACTTGTAGGTATAAATCAGGTGAGGCGCATTAAAATATGACCCATTATATTTTTGATTAGTAATTAGAATGTGAAATAGGTTGAGGGAAGCTAGGCTACGTTGATATGGACATGTCCAAAGGAAACCTGAGAGTTTTATATGGTAGGATGAACCTTGTAAGACCATGGATGGAAAATGACCAAAGGGGTGGGGTGGAGGGTGGAAAATGACCAACGGGAGGTGGGCGCAAAGCTCGGTATGTGAACCATATATCTGCAGAAATTAGAGAGACCAATGTACATGAAAGTCAGGCACATAATTACAGCCCTACCAAATTCACGGCCATGAAAAACACAGCATGGACCATGAAATCTGATCTCCACCCCCCCACCCCCAATGAAATCTGGTCTTTTGTGTGCTTTTACCCTGTACTATGCAGATTTCACAGGGGAGACCAGAGTTTCTCAAATTGGGGGTCTTGACCCAAAAAGGAGTTGCAGGGGGGCACAAGGTTATTTTAGGGGGGCTGCGGTATTGCCACCCTTACTTTTGTGCTGCCTTGAGAGCTGGGCGGCCAGAGAGTGGTGGCTGCTGACTGAGGGCCCAGATCTGCAGTCAGCAGCGCAGAAGTAAGAGCAGCAAAACCATACCATGCCATCCTTACTTCTGCACTGCTGCTGGCGGTGGCTCTGCCTTCAGAGCTGGGCTCCTGACCAGCAGCTGCCACTCTCCAGCTGCCCAGCTCTCCAGCCACCTAGCAGCAGTACAGAAGTAAGGATAGCAGTACCGCAACCCTCCCCCCCCCCCACCTCCACTTCAATAACCTTGCAACCCCCCAACAGCTCCTTTTTGGTCAGGACCACTACAACTACAACACCATGAAATTTCAGATTTAAATCACTAAAATAATGACATTTGCAATTTTTAATATCCTATGACGGTGAAATTGACTAAAATTGACCATGAATTTGGTAAGGCCCTACATATAATCATGAGTTTTGGAATGCTATAAAAGTCATCAACCCTAAATAGGGAAGTAGCAAGAAAGAAGAAGTTAGAATGTGAAATCTTTACCTAAATATCTAGTTATACATAAAGTTAATGTTACTCTGAGCAGAGGTGCTGACGTCCCCAGTTCCTAAGGAGTGCTCAACCGCCGCTCTGCCCCAGGCCCCGCCCCCACCCTGCCTCTTCCCACTCTGCCCTGCCCCTTTCTACCCCATTCTGTCCCCTTCCCTCTCCTCTTTCTGCCCCCACTCCTCCACCACAGTGCCTCCTGCACGCCACTGAACAGCTGATTGCAGCAGGCGGGAGGCACTGGGAGGGAGGGGGAGGAGTTGTTCGGTGAGGACTGTGGGGAGAGGGGGGAAGATTTGATCCATGGGGCTTCCGGTGAGTGCTGAGCCCCGGAGCACCCACGGAGTTGGCGCCTATGATTCTGAGAATCTTTACTTTTGCTCTTCTTGACTGTTGTACGCTTAAATTTATAATAATGTTGCATTAATGCCATTTTTTTCTCTTAATTTCTGCAGTTTTTTAATGTGGGCAAAAAAATCTGTCTTTGCTTAATAATAGTGTTTAAGATCCTGATGCAAAACTCATTGACGCTAATAGAAAGACTCCTAATAACTTCAGTGGACTTTGGATCAGATCCCAAATTATTCCAATTATGACTGAAGGTGAAATGAAGTCTGAGAAGTTTTAGATGAAAAGGAGAATGTCTAAGGAAGCTATCAGTATGTAAAGATAAGAACTATAACAGAAGTGTGTCCATATCATTAAATATAGCTTTCACTGTTACAAAAGTTACATTATCACTATAAGAGAAAATGGGTTAGTAAAATCTGGAAAGTATTGTACTTCCTATGGCAAAACTTATATATTCCAAAAGAATTATGTCTACAAAATATGTGCCAACATATGTGAAGGAATGAAAGGTGGTAAAAAACAGCCAGCTGCTCTGTCTTGCTTTCCTTTATACTGAAAATAGAGATGATATATTAAACATAAGTGTCTTCCTGATTTTGCAAACACAATATGTATTGAACACCTAGAACTGTCTCCTCCACTGGAATGTTTCTCTTTTTTCTATTGTAAGCTTTGGCCATTTTCCAAAAAGAAATCATTAAAAAGTTGGGGGAGGGTGGTTTGGTTTGGTTGTGGGTTTTTTTGCAAAAACTTTTTTTAGAAAAGTCTCAAAAGTGCTCTAAGCTTATGCGAGTCAGAATTTTCCCATTGATTTCAATGGGAGTAGTATCCAATCTATATAGGTTGCTCATATCATATACATATAGAGTGCGCCAGCTGGGGCATAACTTCTAGTGCATACCAGTATGTCGGGCACTAACTGACCCTGCTGGCACGCACTAAAAGATCCCTAATGCATGGTGATATAACACTGTTTGAAATGGGACTATGTCAGCGCACACTGGGGAGCCTTTAATGCATGCCAGCAGGGTCTACATGGACAGTCAGTACATGACATGCTGGTGTGCACTAGAATTTACACCCCAGGCAGTGCACACTATTACACATGTAGACAAGCCTTTAGATACATCAGTCTGTCTGAAAATTATACTATAATAATAGTTGCTTGTATCATGTCATTCTACGAGGCTGCTTCAGAGTTCAAATGATCCAATAGGAAAATGCATCATATCTGTCCAATGTGTGGCCATAGATACATAAGGAGGTATAAATCTCCTGAAGCTCTATTATCTTTATTAATCAACATGCAATAGGACATGCAAAAAATTTCCATCACTTTTTGAAAATTTTGTCCATTTAAATGGGTAAATATTGACTGCTTTCTCAGTTAACCGTTCCCAAGGATCTTCTTGGAAAACTTCAGGAAACCCATTGACTCTTTGAAGCACTCTAGCTATAAAGACTACACACTTTTTTGTTTTTGCATTGTACTGTATTTTACGTTGTACTGTTTTTCAATTCTCTTCAATTATGTGTCTGGTACAGTTCACATATTGTTCAAGGCCATGCACACTAACATCTCTATATTAATACTAACGAAATAACAATTTTAACCTCATTAGTTGTTCTGATATTTTCAATTATTTGTGTGAGCAATTGTGTGTGTGAAATAGTGGCTAATTTTCCCTATTCTGTTATTGACCCACCTAAACTCTATGCAGAACAATTGCAAGATTAGGCTAACCATGGAATTAAAAAGGTAACCTCTGAAAATTTTAATATTTGAAAAATGGAATATCTGTCGGAATATTGATAGACAGAAGAATGGTAGGTCTGGGGTTTCTTCTTTTTACAGATTTTTTTTGAAGCTCACCTCTCCTCTCCAGATTCCAGTTCAATGTTTCCATCTCAAACTATTTAATTCTATGTATCACTATGAACAGCTTTAAAGCTCACAGTTTGAGAACCATTGGTGCCCAATATTCTGAACGATACCTCCTTTGTTTATTAACCTTTTTGTTATGAAGCCTGTTCTATCCTAAGTAAGACTTCGCCAAAATAATCTTTTAGAAGCATTGATATGGTTGCTGCTAATATTTATTTAGTCAATAATCCCTAACAAGCTGGATGTTACCAGTGTGTAATTTCTCATTTGCTAATTAATCACCATGATAAAATGTCTAGGACAGAGAAACTCCAATAAATCAGTTATTCACTACAATAAAGACTGGCCTGGAAGGAAACATCATGATAATATACTATAAATAATATCACAATGAGAAACTGTAAACAACCTTATTCTTTTTAAAAGGAAAGAAAATTAGGGCAGCTCTGCTGATGTATGGATTCTGACGGTTCTGTTTTGTTGTCACCACCCAGCCCAGACTCTGAAACTCAGACCTATGGGGAGAGACTGAGCATAGGTTACAGAATCAGGGTAGGGTGGTACAGTACTCACACACCTCAGATCAAAATTAACATAGCTTTCCAGACACGTTGCTTTTGAAACAGCAATATCTTCACCAACCCTCCCTGCCTCCACCATCCCTCCCTCCCCCCCCCCCCCAAAAAAAAAACCCTAAAGAAGACTTTTCTGCTCCCAGTGCTGTGGGAGCCTGATGTACCTCTTTAGGAAAAGAGAAGATTCAGTAGGCAAACAGACCTTAAATGACTTAAGTCAAGGTAACAATATAAATGAAGGAAATAAATTAATCTCAGTATCAGAAGATAGCAGGATAAGGATGAAAGATTCTGAAAATAAGGGAGGAAAAGTTTGGTTTGGTGTTAGGAAAATGTTCTTAATGATGTGCAAAACTGATGGTTTTGAAGCACAATCTCTGTAGATATTCAAGAGCAGGTTAGATAAGACATTAGAGGGTATGATGTAGTGAGTAGACCTGCAAAAAGCAAGGGTCCAATTCAAGTGCCTTTGGGCTTGGCTACACTTGCAAGTTAGAGTGCATTAAAGTAACCCCAGGCGCCCTAACTCACAACCCGTCCACACTGGCAAGGCACTTAGACCACCTGGACTCTGCAGCTGGAACGCTCCTTGTAATTCACCTCCACGAGAAGCATAACACTTGCTGAACTTCAGCTGCAATGCCCCAGCATCAGTGTGAACGAGGTGTTGCATTACTGCGTTCTGATCAGCCTCCGGAAATGTCCCATAATCCCCTTAAGTCAAGTGGCCACTCTTGTCATTGTTTTGAAGTCGGCTGTAGGAATGCGGATATGCCCTTTCAAAGCTCCATTTCTGACAGCCGGCTGCTTATCTGCTCTGGGACAAAGCAACCATAAGTGTGGAATGTTGCTTTCTGTGAGTATTTGAGAGAGAGAGGCAGGGGGAGGGGAGGTCTGCTACTGTCTGAATTTACAAGACAGCATGCTGACTTGCTCTCGGCCCCCTCAAAACCCACTCTCTCTCCCCCCCCCACATACACACAACACACTCCCTGTCACACTCTATCCCACCCCAGTTGAAAAGCATGCTGCAGCCACTTGCATGCTGGGATAGCTACCACAATGCACTGCTCTCTGGTGTTGCAAGAGCTGCTAATGTGGCCACACCAGTGTGCTTGAATCTGACAGTGTGGACACACTGTAGCGCTTTCCCTACTGCGCTCTCCGAGGGCAGTTTAACTCACAGCGCTCTACATCTGCAAGTGTAGCCATGCCCTTTGTCTGTTTTGTTTGTTTGTTTCTATTAGTCTGTGATGATCATATTACATCAAAATAAATAAATAACAAAGTTACCATGAATGCATAATCCTACTCTATCAGACTCATTAACACACCCATTCCCCTGGTATCTGAGGTAAGCAAATTAAATGTAGTCTAGTTACCTGCAAAGTCCCCATCATGATGAAAATTAGAATTGGGGCTGCAATTCCATCCTGGACTCACTTTATGCCTGGGCATGACAAGATGATAGAAATAACTTGAACTGCAAAGGTGCAACAGACAGAGTTAACATCAGAGATCAAGTCTTAATTTTGACTGTCAATGCATGTTTTTTTCCAGACAGAATTTAAATGTTATTTGGATGAACAGAGAGAAAGAGAGCATGGAGGAGACTGTCTGCAGCAGCAAAATTAAGAAAGAATCATAGGAAAAATGCCTTACAGGAACCTAGCAGATATTTCTTAGTCTATCATGCAAATTTTTATGTGTACAATACAGTATGTGTAAACACTTAGAGAACAATTGCAAATTCACATATTATTTACTCAATATAATCACTCCTTTGAAACTGTTAAAGTTTCTCTTGTACATAAGTATTTATATCATTTAAAAAATGTGTGTTTACCCAGCCAACCATAAAGGCTCCATGCAGAGCAGTTACATAGATCCAAAATCTAATAATGCTTTATATAAATCTAGTTTTGAGTCACTTGAGCGCATTAGACAATTAAAAAATTCTGTACATTTTCCCATTACCTGATTTAAAACAAACAAACAAACCAGCAATAAGGGAATCATTTTGTTTATCCTTCATAGCTTCCTCAAAACAAAACAGAAAAAACAGAACTAGTGGTATATTAACTCCTCCATGTGATTAACTCCCATTAATGATAATGGGAGTTATTCATACTGTAAGGGTGTAGTATTATCCTTTGTTTACACTGTAGATTTATGACCTTCAAACTAAAGTTGTTTTTGACTTATAGAAATAAAAAACCTCTAGAACAATTCAACTTCCTTCTTTTTAGCCTCTGTTGTAAGGTTATTTCTTACTCATTAGCCTTAGACATTAATTTCAATCTAGCAGGCATTAGATGTGGAATAGTCGATGGTTCTCTCTAGCTAGTATGCAAGAGATTTCTCAGTGTGTGTGTGTGTGTATGTGTGTGTGTATAGTACCATCTGCATCTGATGTGGTATAGTGAGTTGCAGTCAGCTACTGGGAGTAGCAGATTACAATATTTCAGATATTAAATATTTGCATCAAACTACTCACGAACAACCAAAAGGCCAAGAACTGTGTGCAAAAATTTAACAAATAATTTAAAATAATTAAACGAGAAAATCACAATCTGCTCATGTTTCATGAAGAGAAAATACTTCAATATTTACAAATAAATCATTTGTTAGGAATTAATCACCCAGCTCTAGTAAAAATCATTAAAGGATATAAAGATTTTTCAAATGACTTCCTTAACTGCAGCCAAAATATTTGTTGACACATTAGTCTGCACATACAAAAAGTTTATGCATGTATATGTTCAAACAGATCGGTGCATGTCCAGGTTCTCATTTTGTACATTCAACTGCGTTGGATTTTTGTCATTCGTAAGTGGATACATGAGCTCAGTTTAAAAAAGGCTGGCTGAACATTTAGTTTGTAATATAATTCTAGTATATAAAAAAATGTTGAGTACTATAAAGTACTACCCATAGAGCTGCCTTTAGAGTTTCCTCATTTCATGAGTGGGTAAGAGCAGAAGAGAGAGAGGTCCTATCTGATGCATTAGTGAAGCTAGTCTGTACTACTGACTTCAGTGGCCTTTAAAACAGGCCTTATATTTCTTAAAGACCTGGGTTTTAAACACACATTTTTACCTTTATTATTGTTAGTTGTTATCCCAGGTTGTTACTCTGTTTACTTTATACTGCAAAATACAGGTATAGGCAATATGGGCTGGAGAATGAGTTACCTCAGGTTATGTGGTATCCATTCCACACAAGGCCTGAAGGGGTTAAGGTAACTAGGTAGGCCAGTTCCCATGCTGCACAGCCAGGGAGCAGGGATTAATTAGATGAGGCACAGCTGGATGGGAATAGGAGGGGCCTGTATAAAGCCCAAGAGCTGAGAGCTGTAGGGAAGCAGTCTATAGATATTCCCTGGGAAAAGGGAGCTGTGTTTGGGGCTACAGAGGCAAGTAGCCTATCTTGATGGGAAGTGGGAATTTGGGCTGGCAAACCTGGGGGGAGAGGTGTGGCAAGAAGCCAGAGAAGTAGGAGAAGGCTCAGGGAAAGACAGGAAGGTCCAACAGGGAACAGGTCTTGGCTGCTGATTAGAGGGTCCCTGAGCTGGAATCTGGAGTAGAGGGTGGGCCTGGGTTCCTTTGCCAGTCACTGAGAGAGTGGCACCATGGGACAGTGAATGGGAAGACTGCCTGAGACTGCCAGGGAGGAAAGGCTTTGATACCCCAGAAGGGAGAAACACGCACAGTAACTTGGCTGGAGCCAAGTCACAGAGAGGAAGCTGCAGCTCCTGGAGGGAGACAAGCCTCAGGATGAGAGAAGAAGATGGGTGGAGAGTGCAGCACCTGGAAGGAGCTAATCCCCTAAGTGGCCATGAGGAAGCATCCCCTAGCAGTGAGTGCACCCAGTGACACCTTACCCCCCAAAAAATGAGCATCAAGCTGGTCAGTGCAGAGCCTCTTCCCTGTAACTCATTTACCCATGTAAAACAGTGCTATAGGTAGATGGGTCAGAACTCTGTCACAGCATATTCAGTTCTACAATCAGAAAATAAATATGTAAAGCTGTGAGCACATCTCTTCAACAAAATAAAACAGACCCTATTTTGCCTCTTTCTCTCTTGCCACTTCCCCCGCACACACACACAAACATCTCACCATCAGCATACTGTTTTGGTAGCATAGCCAGAGAAATGTGTGATTGGATCTTAAGGGAATTCTTATTCTCAAGTGGATGTAAATGTATTCATCAATCCAAAGAAATGTGTAGTGTGCGATATATACAATACATTAATAAATAGCCATGCATTAAAAAATAATGAGGTTTTCTACAAAACAACATCCTGTGGTGTGTAGGGTCATAAAAAAAAATACTAAAAGGGGGGGGGAAGATTGTGTAAAATTTGATTAAAATACAGAAGCCCTATCATATACATAAGAAACAATAAATATTTCATTGGGTAATTGTAAACAAGAGAACAAGTGCAGTAAAATGTAATTAAAAATGTAAAAGTCCAGGGAGTGATTTATTTCACCACAATAATATTAATATTACAAATGGCATGTAAATAAATACTAAGGCTCTGCCATAGTAACAGTAGGAACTGGTTGTTCATTTTTTATAATGAGCTTTAGTCTCTTTTTTATTTTCTGACTTTCATTTTAAATATTTCAAATGATTTATGAATAATGATACTCTTAGGCCTTCTACAGAGCTAACAAAGCTTCATGTTTTCACATTCCTCTGAGTATTATTAACATGTTTGATGCTGGTTTTTATGCTAGGTCAATAATTGTTAGAATAACAGAATATCTTGTTTGCAGCTGTGTTGGTCCCAGGATATTAGAGAGACAAGGTGGGTGAGGTAATGTCTTTTATTGGACCAACTCATGGTGGTGAGAGAAACAAGCTTTTGAGCTGCCAGAGGTCTTCTGCAGTCCTGGGAAATGTACTCAGAGTGTCACAGAAAAATACAAGGTGGAATGGATTGTTTAGCATAAGTAGTTAACACATATTTGCAGGGACCATTCAATGTGAAGTGGCCGTTTAGCACCTTTGAAGTAATAGGACTAAAAAGGGGGATGAGTGGGTTACTCTTTTGGCTTGGCATTTTGGCTCAGTTGTAATTTTTAAGCCACAGTCTATGGTATGAGGATATGTGGAGGGGTGCTTCCTCAGCAGCAGTGTCAGAGCACTATGCCTCAAAGAGACATGATGATTCTGGACGTAAAGAGGAAATAAACACACAAGAGGCTTCTGCTACACAGTGAAGTTTCTCCTCCCCTAGTCATGCTCAGATCTCCTGGATGATGTAGTTGAAGGAAAAATCCCCTCCATCCAGTCTCCACTTTTCAGGTTTCTGGTAGTACCAGTGCACTCCAGGTCCTTGTACTCAGGCAGCATACAAATTGGGATTGTGGCTGGTACAAGCTACTATTTGCATATGGTTAGCCACTCTCTAGCTGAATGCCATATAGGATGCCATAGAAAAGATACTAACCTTTAAACATGTGGTCTAGCAATTGAAGTACAATAATTAAACTTCCTTAGACTAGGAGTTATATTGAAAGAGCTGACAATTGAATTATTTCCTAAAACTACCTATGGCCTCTGGGCAACCTAACGACATAGAAGCTATTGAATGGCAGAGCCCTTCATTCTGCAGTAGTAGGAAGGCCATCTGGATCTCATTTAGGGAAGTATAGCGCTGCTGACCCAGGGGGTGGGGCAAAGTGACAAAAAGCAAATGTTTGTTTATTTCATTTAGACTTAATATTTGTACTGCAGGGAGGAGGGAGGATCTATCAACACACCCTAGGCACCCTTGATATAAATTAAAAATACATTACAAATATGCCCTAAATGCACCAATGCAGTTCAATATAACCAATCACAACCATGATAGGCAATTTAACAATGCAAATCCCCACCGTTGCCAATAAATACCCACTCATTTTCAAATATCCAAGGAAAAAATGAGCAGAGCACAATGCCATTAAGGCAATCAAATTGGAGCTGGCTGAAAAAAGCTGGTGGAACAGTTTCCATTGGAAAATGCAGTTTCATCAAAATCAAAACATTTGGTGGAAACATGTCGATTCCCATGAAAATTTTGACAGGAAAGTGTTGAAACAAATAGATTCAGCATTCTCATTTAGCTTTGATAATGTTGAACTGTTTCATTTTGACTTAGACTTATAATAATTTTAAATATTAATATAATATATATTAAACATTATGATATTATTATAATGTATTGACCTTAGTGAAATGAAACAGTTCAACATTTTAGAAACAAAATGTTTTTCGGGTTTCAAAATCAAATTTTTCAGAATTTTCATTCCATAAGAAATTTCAAAACGTTGACTTTTTGTTCTGATTCAGAACAGAGAGGAAATAATAGTTTTCACATTCCATTTGAACATCTCAAAGCAATTTAAAATCAATACTTAGTTAACCCTAAGTATTGGGGTAGGGAAGTATTTATTATTATTTTACATATGGGGATACTGGGTCACAGAAGTTATGACTTGCCCAAGATCAGAGGAAGTCTGCGACCGACTGAAATGGGACCCATATCTCCTGACTCCCAATTCTAGGCTTCCAACCACAAGACCATCTCTCCTCTTTTCTCTAACGATAGGATATTTCATTTAATTTTCTGCTCTAGCTTAGTTTCTCATGTCATCCAGTAATGGCTATTTGTGCCAGTCATTTGTTGCTACTTCAGTTTCAACAGCAGGGGCAGTAGAGCCATCTATCATAGTATGAGTCTCTTGGCAATTGTCAGGGAAGAATCTGCCACGCTCAACAAGGTATTTGGTCCTGATACTGTAATAGGATTTGCTAGTACAGCCGATTGCTCCCATACAGAGTTTCATCAAACCCAGTAAATTTCCAGAGGATTTCAAGACACTAGCAGATCATATCGCAGAATCAGGGCCTTGACACTTTTTGTCAAGAGTATATTTCATATATCAATGGGAGAGGAGACTAGGACTTCAAACTCTACGAATGATTAAAATTACCAGGGGACATTTAATTTTTTTGCCTGAAGAATCCGGAATAATCTCCTGGATTGAAGAGTTTTAGGGGCCTTGTAGAGCTTCCAGGGTTATGAACTTCAGAAGCAAATTACTGATAAAGTGAGCTTTCCAGGGATATGTTTTGAAGTGCATGCCAAGAAAAACAAAATGGAAAGAAAAACAAAGGAGGAAAAACTCAAAATCCCAAGGAAAACAGTAGCAGTCATTAAGAAGTGTTAAATTTTGGGTATTTTTTATGAGACTGAGGAAAAAGCGAGTGTGTATGTATAAAATTTCCTACAACATTTTCCCAAAAATGCATTAAGGGCTTCATTGTGCAGCCCTTATACAAACTTATGAACGTTTATTCCTATGAACAACCCCATACTCAATGGGGCTACTTGTGTGAGTGAGGGTTGCACAATTGAGCCCTAAATGTTTTGCTAAATCTAGAATCTTCCCCGTTTTTGCACTACCATTAAAAATATTATCAGTCCATATTTCTTTGATGCAAATTCATCCTTCAGTAGCTGTAAACAAGTGGAAAGACTGATATTTGCTGGCATTAATATCACTGAATCACTTTACAAAGGTGTGATCCAGTGCTCATTGAAGTCAAAGGAAAGTCTCCAATTAGGTTCACTGAGCTTTGGTTCAATTGGACGGCCTGATCCTGCAAATATTTACACAGATATACAGTCCCCGGAGAATGCACTTTCTTCCACTTCTATATAAGTTTTTAACATGGTAGTATCAGGACATTTTCCAGTGGTGCATAAAGCAACATGACTAACATCTGTCACACGTAGCTTGCTCTTTCTCTCATTGTCTCCCCAGTGGGGAAACTGTATGTTTAGTGTAGTGTTCTGTTTTGGTGGAGTTTTAATATATTCCTGCTGCTACAGGTTTATTAGAAAAGGCAAGGTCAAAGGAATGCACCTTGCACTTAGAGCAGCAAGTAGTGAGGTTTGTGTATAGTCTTAATTCCCATGGGAGTGTTTTGGAAGGCAGCCCAACACAGAAGAACAAAGTTCTGTCTGCCACCCAAATGAGCTTTACCCTTGTGGTAGAAAGTTCCATTTTGCCAGAGGAGCGAAGTTGTCTTCATCCCAGAGCTGTAGGAGATTTTTTCAGTTATCCTGGCCCCAGGACATTAGACACCTTTAAGAAAAGGACAGAGACCTAGAACTTGACTCAAAAAAAACAAAAAGTCAGGAGCAGTGAAACATTGTATAAATAGGGGCCTACTAAATTCGTGGCTGTGAAAATCAAGTCATGGACAGTGAAATATGATCTCCCCCATGAATAATGGTCTCTCAGAAGGCAGAGTGGAGAGCGGTGGCTGCTGTAGGGGTGCCTAGTTCTGAAGGCAGTACCGCCAGCCAGAAGCAGAGGAGAAGTAAGGGTGGCATGATATTGCCTGTGAACCTGCAAAAATTGTGTGATTTTGCTGATTAAAGTAGCCCCTACATATAAAATATTTGTCATTCTGGTAGGATAATATTTTAATGCTGTTTTAAACTGATCCTGCAAACATGCACAACCAACTATGCAATTTGCAGGATATGGATCTAAAACCATATTAAGGGGAGATTTTCATAAGCACAGAGGGGTATGACAATGGGAGCTGGGTGCCTAACTCCACTTTATGCCTTTGAAAATTATTCCCCTACCAGAATACCATGTAATTTATTCAAAGTTTTTTGGGTGCTGACTTTTTGGTTTTTCATGAGGAAGAAATCAGTTCATTTTTAATGGCTAGGCAGAAGTGTACTTGGGAAAGTAAGCACTTAGTTATTTTTATGTGATTACACAATATTTTTTTAAAAATACAAACAATTTAAATAATAATATATATTAATTGTACATATTTGATTGTCGCCTTCTCCCTTTCATATGTTGCTGGTCTCCTTAGTGGGAGCTCTTTGAGCTAGCCATTGTATGTACATCTATAGTCCAACACTGAAAACACTTGGGCCATTGACTAACTTTGAGCCCAGTATGATGCCCATTAAATCAATGGAAAGAATCATGGGCTCATGGCTTGTGTCCTTTATGCACATGACTAGTCAAATAGCATTCATGGGGATTGATTACATGTATAATATTATTCACATGCATAGTATTTGCAGGATAGGGGCTGAAAATTTGTACAACGCGTAGCACAATGAGACCCTGATCCCAACTGTGTCCTCTGGGTGCAGTAATAATAATATAAATATTTAATTATAATTAATAACACAAATTATATAAAGTGGGTCCTACCAAGAGCAATGAGAAATCCCTGCTGGCATAAAACAGTTAAAATAGTATTATAGTTGTAACTTGCAGTACATATGATATTGTTTAATTATATCCAGGGTCTGATTGTGATTTATACCAATAGCCCTTTGTGTCATTACTGCTCTGATAGTGTAAAGGTACTTTAAAATAGGTGTAAATTACGTGTCAGTGACCTTGATGTAAATGGCAATCAGGACCCCAGTGTTTTACATCTGCTTATGAGACTATTACATCCTTAACAGTATTTTTTTTTTCAATTTAATAACCAGGAATTTCTGGGCTTATACATGTTCATTTTATTTTATATCTTCATCTCATTCCCACCACTTCCCATTTGACCCACTTTATATCATGGCCAAACCCACTCAGTGGATGGATTGGTTGATTTTACCATGGAGCCACTAGGAAGAGAAATTGTTATGTAGATTGAGATTTTACATTCATATAACAAATCTAGAATCTCTCCAGAGCAGAAATCCAAAGTTTATAATGTAAACCAGATTTCTTAATATTATTTTTCAAGGCTGCTCTTCAAAAGTAGAGAAATAAAAGTCATTCAGCATATTTACATTAAATTATATAGGAGGGAAAATTCTCTACTAAAAAAGATTACTTCTAAGTACAGTTCAGACTTGTCTGACTTTTGATTTGATATTCGGTATGTCTATGTATTCCATATTATTTCCCATTCATGCTGTGCTATGGCAGTCTGTTTTACAGGATCGTACCAGTATCAAAATCCAATACTTCCTGCTGTTCTATCTTTTAAGAAATGCTGTATAGTTTTACATATTTAAAAAGAAATCACACTTACTAGGTTGTCTAGATTAATGTGGCAGTAGGGAAACAGATATTTCTCCCTTGAAGAACACCTGAATTAGAAAGAGGAACCAAACACTTTGGATCTTTGATATTTCATATATTGCAAAGACAGGTCCTGATCCTGTTTGAAACACATATGGACAGGCATAACGTCACCCTTATGAGTAGCCCCACTGAGTTCAAAAGGACTACTCACAAGCATAAAGTTATGCACATCCATAAGTATTTGCAAAATCAGGGCCATAGAGACAAGTGGTGGAAACTGAAAAAAAATGAGAATTCCCTATGGAGCTGTTGAAGAAGAATATCACATCTAATGCCAAAGAGAGGAAATTCAGGCATGTATGATATGGGTTAAAGCTGACAGAAATCAAAGATAAAAAGATAAATATGAGAGAGACAGAAAACAAAGATAAATGTGTACCCTAGATCTGAGAAAAATGGTTAATAAAATCATTAATAATGATTAATTATGTAGGCGCAATTGAACTTTACTGTTTCTCTTTTTAATTGCTGGATCCCAGGTCCTTATGAGTTTGATACTTTCCAACATGCTATTTTAGAATGACAATAGCAAAATACCACACCAACAAATAGTGAAAACGCATTTGCACTAAGGTGCATATTTGAACCTCAGATTCAGCACTATGCATCAATGAAGCCAATAGGTACCTGGTTTCTTATTATTTTGGTCAGAACTAGCAATCAGAAGATAATTCAACTTTGGAAGATGTACAGTAAAAATACATACAGTATTTTGCTTTCTCTTGGAAATATCTCTGCATTAATGCCCAAATCATATTTGATACAACTCCTTAACACTAAGTCTATAGAAGTACTCAATCTGCTGTTGATTTTTTGCCTGAAAGTGTAAAATCAGAATTTTAATCACCAGTGTACATTGTACTGTTGCCCTACTTCCTACATTGTAGTGGTTATTTGTCAGTATGTAATAACATACAAAAGAATATCAAAGAATCTTTGGAAATTCCTAACTACTGTAAGAAATATCCTTTTAGTGGCCCTATAGTCCCTATACACAGTAACAAATTCTCATATGTTGACCCAGGTAGAACATGGCTATAGAATATGTCTTTTTAAGGAAGAAAAGGCTAAATTATTATCCTAGCATTGGATTAAAATTTTAAAATTGAATTATATATAATATGTTGACACATTTAGTCATTTCTAGTCTATTATAGTTGACGCACCAGCTGGTATATCTAGCTCAAAATTTTAGGCGGAGCTTCAAAGGTTTCTTCAGGTGTATACATGTTCATCGTTGAAGGAGATTTTTGAAAGAGGCAATATTGTGGCTGCTGGACTGTTCAGAGCTCACTACTGGAATGTGAAGTACACTATTTGCAGTATTAGTGCATCTGTCTCTGCATGGATCTTTTATTGGAATACAGAAGAATGATGCTGTTGAATCCACCGCATTTAAGGCCAGAAGGGATGACAGATCAACCAGGCTGAAGCCCTGCACATTACAAGTCCTTAAATTTCATCCAGTTACCTTTGAACTGAGTCCAACAACCCACATTTGATCAAAACATAACTCGTTTTCAGCTATAACACAACTTCCAGAATGGCATGCAGTCTTGTTCTGAAGAGATGGAGAATCCACCACTTCCCTTGATAGTTTGTTCCAGTGGTTAATTGTCCTCACTGTTAAAAAAATTGTTCCTTACTTGCAATTGAAATTTGTCCAGCTTCAGCTTCCAGCCATATGCCTTTCTCTGCTGGATGAAAGAGCTCTTTAGTATTAATAGCTAAAATTTAAATTAATAGCTGTGGATGGCCCATAGATATGTGATATAGATAAACTTATTGTACTTTGACTTTCTATTTTTAGTTTTTCAGGTTCCCTAGCCAGCCACACTTATATCCAATGTAGCCAAGGTTTCCTTCACTATGTAGATATAAACTTACTCTCTTCTAAAAAATTTGCAATGCGTCATTAGCAAAACCTATATATTTAGTTTCCTATTTTGAGTAGTGACCTAGAAGTGTGTACTCTCTTCTCCATATTCAGAGGGAGAGGCTATTTCAGTAGAACTGTCTCATCATTATTTTATATTTATTGTCTAATTTTAAAATGGGAAAGCTGGCTCTTTGAGATCAGCGGCCTATTAGTGTATCAGATTTCAGGCATGTCCAACTTCCCATTCTGGCAAATCGGTCAATTGGCTTCACCAGGTCTAATCCTGCCAAAGCTGAACCACTCTCATGACACGACTCAACCATGGAAAAATTGGGTTTGGCTGAATTCAAACCTTTTCAGACTTCAGTGCCTGTGTACCCATGTAGGAAGAAATTTTCAAAAGTGCCATTGAAACCCGTAAAGTGGGTCTGACACACAAATTTGTGAACCCTGTTGAAACTGTACTTGAGCAGGTTTGCATAACTCTAGTCCCAAATACAGATTTTAAGCAGCATCCCCCAAGATTATTTTAGTCAGAGTTGTTTCAGAGTAGCAGCCGTGTTAGTCTGTATTAGCAAAAAGAACAGGAGTACTAGTGGCACCTTAGAGACTAACCAATTTATCTGAGCATAAGCTTTCATGAGCTACAGCTCATCAATTTATCTGAGCATAAGCTTTCGTGAGCTACAGCTCACAAAAGCTTATGCTCAAATAAATTGGTTAGTCTCTAAGGTGCCACAAGTACTCCTTTTCTTTTTAGTAAGAGAGAGACTAAGGTCTCTCAGTGCACTCTGGTTTTCATTATCATCATCATTGGTCAGATGAATGGCTTCATTATCTGACTTCTTTTTCCAATCTGCAACCTTTGTCTCAGGAATTAGTAAGATATTTTAAAATTCTTATGCTAGCTGTGAAAGATGGCCATAAATTGCACTACTTTTACCAGTGCTGCATTCTATCATTTGATTGGCTGGCCATTCTCGTTTCCTCTGAACAACCTTGACGACTTTGGAGAAAGAAGTGGAAGGCCTAGTCAATCAAAATAAGGACTATGTAAAATGTTAAAGCAGAATAGCATCATGGATATGATAGGCCTTTCGAACATCCATGTTTTGTTCTTGTGACACAGACTGCAAAGAGAATAGAAAATGCTACACCATGACTCCATTCTCATGACAGCAGTTGTAACAAGAATGGGGAATAATACAAAACAACCCATTCTGTAGTTACAACTGAAAGACTGTAATAACGTTGCCCTTCTTGGATGCAGTAGTCAAGGGCTGTCCAGCTTTTACATTTGGAACAGGAAATTCTTTCCATCCTCTAAATGAAACAATTACAATATGATTCTCTCTCTCTCTCCCCCCAAAAATGTAGCTTCTCTGTAATCTCCCATTCTATAGATAGACAACATCATTCTAAAAAAAATGTGGAGTGGCAACGCGTTCCAGCTTAATTTTTCCTCAGTCAACCTTCTTTCTCTATATTTGTTCAGTAGGAAAAGGGAAAAGATAATGCACAATTCACACTTTCAATCACTACTAGCTACTGAGCCAGGATCGTTCGGCCAGAGGAGGATATGCGTTAGTAATCTTTAAATTACAGATATTTAGTAAAGTGTACTATGTAATGAATTGAGGAAGGGAAATGTTTCAAATGCAGAAAAGGCAGCTATGCAATTAATTCCCTTGATGCCCTTGGAAATCTCCCCCCAAAGTCAGCCCCATTTTCTGTATGCCTAAGAGATTCATACAACTCACCTCTGGAAGATTCACATTATAGCTATTCTATTATCTATGGGTTCTTATCCCACCCTCATCACCATAGCATCTGCACACCTTCCAGTAGTATATTAAGCAATGTGACTAACATCTGTCATGTATGGTTCCTTCTTTCTCTCATCCTGTCCCCAAGGGGAAACTGTAAGTGAAACGCAGTGTTTTGTTTTGGTAGGTTTGGGTTTTTGTTCATATTTTTTAGTGATAGGATGAGTCTACTGAGGGCTATCAATGCAGCAGTCCCACAAACACAATTTAATTTAGTTTCCACCACTCTTTAAAAACAATAGGACTAGTCAGATTCTATACTTTTATAGGTCGGAGTCTCCACAGCTTAACACCCTGTGTAGTCATTTGCACTTGTGCAAAGTGTAAAATGCTACCAAATTAGAATACTCCAGGAATTTATAAAGGTAGTAGTTTATACAGAGATAAACAACTGTAGAGATAAGCAACTGTAGAAGGTACAAATCAGTGGTGAATTGTTCCTATAAAAAGAAAAGGAGTACTTGTGGCACCTTAGAGACTAACCATTTATTTGAGCATAAGCTTTCGTGAGCTACAGTTCACTTCATTGGATGCTGCATCCGATGAAGTGAGCTGTAGTTCACGAAAGCTTATGCTCAAATAAATTTGTTAGTCTCTAAGGTGCCACAATTACTCCTTTTCTTTTTGTGAATACAGACTAACACGGCTGCTAATCTGAAACCTGTTCCTATAAAGTTGTAGGAAACCTAAGTACTAGGCAACACTACCTTAGAAAGTAGAACTTTGGAAGGTAAGGCAAGAAATAATTTTAAGGCATCTTGAGTGTCCATTCGGATGGCATGATGATAAAATTGCCTGCATGGAGACAGCGGAACTCAAGGATCAAACTGAAATGGAACCGGATCATATAAAATAGCTCTATACCATACATATTGTGCAAATATTTACAGTCTTTTGAGGATAGGAGCAAAATATTGTCCTGGGGGGAAAAAATCCTGAAATTCTGCTATATTGTCCAAGTCTAAGAATAAATGAAAGAACTGCTTTTTTCCTGAAGATATTTTTTTATCTTACCGCTATTGCCTCCAAGTCACTATTTATTTGAGTTTTAATGTACCTAACTTTTTGTATGAACAAGGTCTCAAATACATAAAATTTTCTCCCCTCAACAGGGATGACTTGTGATTCTTCATATTAAGAGGAATAATAGGAAAGCAAAAAAAACAAAAAAAAAGGAGTACTTGTGGCACCTTAGAGACTAACAAATTTATTTGAGCATAAGCTTTCATGAGCTACAGCTCACTTCAGGAGATGTCAGATCAGCAAGCACCTCTGGACCAGGAACAATGTGGAGAAGAAGTTGCTTTTTCTGCCCATAAGGAAGAGGGAAGGAAGAAGACATTTTATAGACAATTCATGGAGTCTGGTTGGTTTCTTCAGTGGAACATGGCACCCTTGCCAGACATCACTACAGACAGACCTAGACTAAGTCTAAGTTATGACATATTTCTAAAGACTTCTCAACATCTCTAATTTTAGAACTATGGGGAAAGAATTTTTTTCATTTGACTTGATATTGTAAGTCTGTCTTAAATATCTGAAGCCAGTCTCACTTCAGGTTTCTAGCTTTACCCATCTTTGGAGTAATGCGAGTAAATGATTTCTAGTAGGAAAATTATATAGGTGTTCTGTTCAGGGTCGTCTGGCTTCAGGATTAGAGACACCAACCTTTTTAATTAACTAATTTGGAAAACAATTCCAGTTTCTGATTCAACACTCTAAAAAATATGCCCTGAAATTTTTAAAATAAAGAATCCATAAAAAGAATCAAAGATTTTTCTCTTCTCCTGCTGATGGGGCTTATAAGAGTCTTTTCAGCAAGGGAGAAACTGACTAAATATGTGGGAATACATGAGGGAAAATGAAAATGATTATACACACAATGCTGTCAAATGCACAAAATAAATTTATATTGCTAAATTATTCATAGATTTTGAAGGCCAGAAAGGACCAGTATGTCATGTAATCTGACCTTCTGTATGACGTGGGCCACAGAATTTCATTCAGTTTCTACTATATTGAACCCAATAATTTGTGTTTGACTAAAGCATATCTTCCAGAAAGACATCCAATCTTGATCTGAAGACTTCAAGAGATGGAGAATCTACCATTTCTCTTAGTAGTATGTTTTCAATGGTTAATCACCCTCCCAGTTAAAAATCTGTTCCATATGTCTAATTTAATGTGATTGGCTTTAATTTCCAGCCATTGGTTCTTATTGTGCCTTTTTCTGCTAGATTACAAAGACCTGACATTTTCTCCCTGTGAAACTACTTACATACTATCAGCAAGTCATCTCTTGGGCGTTTTTTTTAAATAAGGTGAACAGATTGAGCTCCTTAAATCTTTCAGTGTAAGAGTTTTTCAACCCTGGAATAATGTTGGTGGCTCTTCTCTGTGTCTTCTTCAGCTATCGTAATATTAGGTGTTGCTTGTAGTTGGTACAAAATTTTCAGTGAGAAATATGATTTGGTAGCATCCTTATATGATGAGATAGGATTTGTAGATTTCAGTCTCAGTTATAATTGATTTCAGGAGGCTTCAGTCGAAGACAAGGTCATTTGGGTTAAGGAGGATTCTAGTTAAATAGCTCCAGATTAAGCAACTTGCTGGTGAAGCCAGCTGAACTTGTATATTCTGAAAGGCAATTAGCACAAATCTACTTTTTCCTCTTTACTTGGAAAAAGTAGGAGAGTTACATGAAAAGAAACCAGCATTAATGCAATGCTGAATTTCAGAAATCAAACAGCCAAGTCAGGAAATGAAGAGTTAAATCTGAATCCTTTTTAAGTATGTGAGAGAGATCCCTTAGTTGTAAGTTGTACAGTTAAATTTTGGAAGAATAGAAGGATTCCAAGGAATCCATAGTATGACAAAGGAATGAACAACAGTTGAAGACCACTTGTTACCAAGGGACCAATGAATGCTAGATGCCTAATGATAGCGAGGAGTGAAGACCTCCTAAACAACCCATACGTTCAAATAGATTTAATTCAAATGTGACTTTTTGGGTCACTTCAATATTTATTCTAAAACAGTAGAAACATAGACTTGCCGTTGCTTATGTTTACCAGTTATATGTGCTGTTGTGAGTGATCGGTAACAAATGAGAAGCGCACATTAACTCTGAGTGGCTTAGAAAGCCCAAAGCCTGATATTTGATTAATACAAGTGCTGTCCTTAATTGTTGATGGCTAGCATGCTTCCTTACTGAGTTTCATGCAGGGCAGTCAGAGGAAAGGGGGTTTGTGAAGGAAGGACACTACAGCTGTGGTAGAGAAGCTCAGCAAAAATGTCTCATTTGTTTTTGCCTTTTTTTAAACTTGAGAGTTTCCTCTTCATTAATGATACAGATTGCAGTTTTCGCACCATACAGGGGATGCTGAAGTAAAGTACCTCACTTCCTATTCAGCTGAAAGAACCCTAACTAAAAGAGCTTTCCTGATGATGGGAAAATCACAATGTATCAAGTAAGGTTTTTTTTTTAATAGCCAGGAGAAAAAACAACTAATGAATATGTCAGCCCACTAAATAACATAACACTGAATTTACACCACACAATTTTGAAACTAAGAAGCTCTCCTACTTTTGATCATATAGAAAAAAAATAATATTTTTTCTCACAATAGGAAGACAATTTCCACCTGCACCCCCAGGCACCTTAATTGTTAATCCAGATTTTAACTTTCAGTGCTCCTGTTTTGGCTCACAGGATTCCTGCACCTTAGGCAATTCTTGATATTGAGCTCATGACATTCTAACAATGAGCTTCCCAATACATGGTGAAGACAAGATTAAAACTACTGCATTAACGTATTATGCAAATCATTCCTGAACAATGGTTGCTGGAATTTCATTAACAGAATGTCTTAAAAGAAATCTTGGCAATAAAATATGATCCATTTTAATTAGCTTAGGTCAAGATTCCAGAGGATTTTACAACGATTAACAAAAAGTAGATTAGGTACCACAACTTTAACCAGACAGTACATACCAGGAAAAGGCCAGTTTCCAGATATAAATAAATGTATGACTCATAAACTGTTCTATAATCACTCAAGGTCTAAAAGATTTTACATAGGCTGTGGTAAAGTTATCCATGCTATTATAGATGAGTTAAAAATCTTCCAGATACTATAATGTATATGTTCTGGAAGTTGTCTTTCATGTGCCATATATTCTTGTTCTTTTATCAGTTAATATATAGTAGCACTATGTTTTATTCATTACATCACTTGAATTTCCTATATGAATGATATAGCACGCTACTTGGTGCGCACAGTATTGGATAAAGTAAATTTGCATGCACACAGTATTGGATAAAGTTGTACAGGTTCTTAGTCCATATTTCTAGTTCTCCATAACAGTGAGGTATTTGAGTTTCCCTTCTTCTTCCAAGAGTTTAAGACTATATGCTGAGTTCTGCTCTATCTGTGCAAATCCATTGAGTTCAGTAGATTTTGCACATGTATAACTGAGAACAGAGTTTGGCCTAGTAGATTATGACACCTAGGTGCTGGGTGTCAGGCCTGAGATGGCTGTGTGAATGTTCACTGGCAGATGCCTGAAAGAAACTGGAACAAAGGACAGTAACTATGAGGGCGTGAGTGATTGCTGGACCCAGACTAGGATGGAGTCTAGTCTGTAAAAGAGGCTTATTGGAACATCTCTGAGGGTGAGATTTACCTGCATTTAGTTTCTTACTGTATTAGGCTTAGACTCGTGTGTTTTATTTTATTTTGCTTGGTAACTTACTTTGTGCTGTCTGTTATTACTTGGAACCTACTTTTTATATTTAATAAAATCACTTTTTACTTATTGATTAACCCAGAGCAAGTAATTAATTCCTGGGGGAGCAAACAGCTCTGCATATCTCTCTATCAGTGTTATAGAGGGCGGACAATTTATGAGTTTACCCTGTATATGCTTTATACAGAGTAAAACGGATTTATTTGGGGTTTGGATCCCATTGGGAACTGGGTATCTGGGTGCTGGAGACAAGAGCACTTCTTAAGCTGTTTTCAGTTAAGCCTGCAGCTTTTGGGGGACGTGGTTCAGACCTGGGTCTGTGTTTGTAGCAGGCTAGCATGTCTGGCACAACCAGGCAGGGCACTGAAGTCCCAAGGTGCCAGGGAAAACGGGCTCAGAGGTAGTCCCAGCTGATCAGGTGGCAGTTCCCAAGGGGGTTTCTGTGACTCAAACCATCACAGTGGCATAGCTAGTTTTTTTTTCTATCTTTAAAAAGGTTCTGATTAGGAAGAAGTCATCCAAAATGTCTAAAGTACAAGACTTTCTTAATTTCCACTGAAGAAATGTGGGCCTTCTGCACAGGTGACCATTTGTGTTAATCACTCTCTTTGAAACTCAGTATCTTAGAATCACTTTTTTTATCAGCATATAGCCCTGAATATAATCTGTGTTCTGATGTTCTTTACTGGCAAGTCATGACAAACTGTAAAACTTGCCACATTTAACAAGATCAGCTTGCGAAATGTGTCAACTTTCTCTATAATTTTCATGGGGCATTAATTATGAATCAATGTTATGTTATGAATAGGGGTATTCATACCTAATGCTTTCAATATGTAGTAAGCAATATTTCTATTACCTAAGCATTGCTCATTTCCACAGGCACTTCAATCCCAATGACCTCTTGTCTGAACACTCAAGCATATGCATTTTACTTAAATGTGTCGGTCAAGTTAAAAGGGAATGATACATTTTCCATGGAATTTTACATTGCAAATAGGAATGAATTTTCTCACTGAAGATGTGCATACCTCATGGGACTGTTTGTGACTGACACCATATTTTATCTGCACAGTGAAACAACACACTTATCAAATGAAAGAGAAGAAGAAAAATTACAAGAGATTTGATCTCCTTTACAGCTTCTAATAGTAAAATACACTGTATGAGTAATGAACCTGTCAGCTGTAATGGGAAGAATATGTAACAAGTAACTGTGCATTACTTGTTTGTGATTTATCTTTTATAAATTCAACCATGTGCAGTATGATAAGATTAACTCTTTACACTTTAAGGAAACAATGTACACTAAAAATAATGCAACTTGCTCGACCATTCTTGTCTTTCTGCCAATTCTGTGAATATGAACGTTTCAAAAATTGAAATTTTCCTGAATCTCCTGCAATTCTTACCTGATTAGCATCTCCACATATTTCTAATAAATTTTACTTTACTACTGTATATAATATTCATAGAAATGAAAAAGGGAAAAGGCCTGCTAGGTCACCTGGTCCATTCCTTATCACCGCTGGATCATTTCTTTCAGTCATTTGCTCTTGCTTTGTTCACTGCAAGAGTTTTCTGTCCCAAGGGGCTCCTACCACTTCTTCAAGGAGATTATGGTGCCTAACCTGCTGGAGCCCCAGTGCCTGACTCTAGCCATGTCATAAATATAAAGGGAAGGGTAAACCCCTTTAAAATCCCTCCTGGCCACAGGAAAAATCCTCTCACCTGTAAAGGGTTAAGAAGCTAAAGGTAACCTCGCTGGCACCTGACCAAAATGACCAATGAGGAGACAAGATACTTTCAAAAGCTGGGAGGAGGGAGAGAAACAAAGGGTCTGTGTGTCTGTTGGTATGCTGCTTTGCCGGGGATAGAACAGGAATGGAGTCTTAGAACTTTTAGTAAGTAATCTAGCTAGGTATGCGTTAGATTATGATTTCTTTAAATGGCTGAGAAAAGAATTGTGCTGAATAGAATGACTATTTCTGTCTGTGTGTTTTTTTTGTAACTTAAGGTTTTGCCTAGAGGGATTCTCTATGTTTTGAATCTAATTACCCTGTAAGGTACCTACCATCCTGATTTTACAGGGGTGATTCCTTTTCTCCTATTTACTTCTATTTCTATTAAAAGTCTTCTTGTAAGAAAACTGAATGCTTTTTCATTGTTCTCAGATCCAAGGGTTTGGGTCTGTGGTCACCTATGCAAATTGGTGAGGATTTTTACCAAACCTTTCCCAGGAAGTGGGGTGCAAGGGTTGGGAGGATTTTTGGGGGAAAGACGTGTCCAAAGTACGTTTCCCAGTAAACCCAGTTAGAGTTTGGTGGTGGCAGTGGTTTTTCCAAGGACAAAGGATAAAATTAATTTGTACCTTGGGTAAGTTTTAACCTAAGCTGGTAAAAGTAAGCTTAGGAGGTTTTCATGCAGTCCCCACATCTGTACCCTAGAGTTCAGAGTGGGGGAGGAAGCTTGACAAGCCACTACGGCAATACAGCTCTTTCTGGGTTTGATGGGGACTCCAATCAAAGAACTGTGGAGGATGCCATCCATGCACCTGCACTGAGAGGGAGGGGGGCGGGAATTCATCCACCTCAATGATATTGTCCCTCTATGTCCCAGATGGATAGAAATGGAGCTAGAAAGGGCATCACTGCCATCTCAAGCCCTGAGGAAAAGCCAGAGTAAAGTTAATATACCCTGATGCTGATTTAACTTTCGTGTGGTCCCACATCATGCTGGGAAACCCCTTTACAGGGGTAGGGCCTTGGAGCAGCAGCTGAGGATAGATTTCTTGGTAGCATGGCTCCTTTGGAACCATGGTTAACTTTTGCCAATGGGCCACAGGAGTCAGGAGAGATCTATGAAGTCCCTCTGTGGATAGCCCTGCCTTGGAATCTGAGTGCTGGGTGTGAAACTGTTTGTTTCATGGGGTTAGGGGCAGGAACAGTGTATTTTATTTTAATCTACACAATCTATTTTAAAACAATTTACTTTATTTTAAACTTTTTATTAAGGCAAATTTACAAGAAAATGTTGACATACTACATCATACATTGCTTCCTCAGAATCACGTTCATATTCAAAGAACCTGGCTAAAGATTCTGGCTTGCTGGTTGGGGAGCCCTCTTTTGTGTATGTTAAAAAGCATGACCCAATTTGAAAATACCTATCTTATTTTGTGTCCATACTTGGTGGGAAAGCTTTTCCATTACCCAGGGCAGTCCATATTTTACTATACCACAGTTCCATAGGAGGAGAAGTCACATTTTTCCAAAAATATGCACTACAACGTCTTGTTGCTAACAATAAAAACAAGGTTAATTTGTTCCGTTTAAAATGTAGATCCTTTACTGGAGCATTAAGGAAGCAGACCAGGGGGTCTCTGTGATGACGGCACTGTGTTATAACATGAAACTTTGAAATAATTTCCTTCGAGAACAGTATAATTCTTGGACACACTGCCACAAGTGCAAGTATGTTCCCCTTTCCCCACAACTCTTCCAACAGAGTGCCTCCCTAATGACAAAAATATGATGTATCTTAACCAGACTCAAATGTCATCAATACAAGTAATTAAATAAAAAATATTTTCCATATAGAGACCTACTCCTCTAGATCAATTCCTTTGTCCAAATCCCTTTCCCATCTGGGATGTTTTCCTATTAGCATCTTTTTCAATCAAAATTCTATATATCTTAGAAATTAAAGCTTTTTTCCCAGTTTGTTCCTGGGTCAACTCCTCAAATGTGGTTAAAGGTCCAGATAGAGCCTCCTTATATCTAGATTTCACAAGAAAATGTTTTTTCTGCCACACTTCTCCCGCCTCCCCTCCCTCCCCCCGCCCCCCCGAGCCATGTCATGCAGATATTAAAACAGGGAAAGATGATTTGGGCCACTCATAATTTTTTTTTTTATATTCAGCCAAGATTTTCTCTTTCTTAATTTCATCTCATTACTCCTACTTGCCTTGGGGAACTTGTACCACTATAAACAATTCCCCATGCATATCACATTCTTCCAGTGCATGCCACCAGGATGAACTAGAAATATGTGAAATTTGCAATGTAAAGGAAATCCTCAAATTGTCATTTTGTGATTTCACAAAAATGGTTTGATTTCACATATGTTCACACTAAAGAGTTGTGGGATGTATGGGGGTGAGGTGGGGCGGGGTATATGTGAAAGTAGACGTGTTTTATGAAAATGGGCCCATTTTCATTCAGAATTCCAGAAACTAACATTTCAAATATCTTTTTGAACCAAGGTATGTTTTATGTGGAACACATAAAAATTAAGCTTTGTTGTGATAAACACCAAAATTGCCTAAATTTGAACATTTTCATGAAAAAAATTTCACCATTGTACACAGTCTAGTTGTAATGTCCCTTTCACCCATCACTGATCCAAGCACAGATTTTACAGTAATATTTACAATAGCTTTTTAAAAATCTTTCTTTCCTTAAAATCAATATTTCCAACTAACTAATTATTTGTACTGCTTTTCTCTGAACTCTCTCAGATTTGTCAATATCTTTCTGGAAACGAGATGCTTATAGTGAATGTAATATTCCAGGAGAGGTTGGACCACCTCTGAAGAGATAGGGTGATACTGTAAACTACCTGAGCAGTAACATGATGTCTCTGGGTATGAAGCTTATCCTTTTTAGATGCCATATCACAATGCAAACTCATGCCTACTTGATTATCTACTATTATACCTAAATCTCTGCATTCATATAAAATGTTAAATATTGTTTTTTTAAAATGTGTTCTCTGCTGGTTTAATTTGCATATACTCATGTAACTTCTGGTTATCACAGCTATTCTCAGCCACCTGGGTGAGTAAGGCTCCTTGTTACTGCTTTCTCAGCTTGTGATTGCAGATGCCTGGGGAGACTAGGGCTTTTCACCTGATATGTTCCTCTGAGGGCAAGCAGGGGTCCTCCAATTCCTCAACTACTCACTGGCCAGAGTAGCTGGCCAGGCACACAGAAGAAACTACTCCATGAAGAGGGGTAAAGTAACTTACTTCTTCTAAAACAAAGAGGAACAGGGGAGAAATTGTAACTCACTTTCTCTGGTCTGCTCTGGGAAATGTGCACCAATGCACCACTCCTTACTTGGGAAATTACAATATAGCCCATAGTAATTTTCATCAAGCAATTTGCTGATGATACACTATACCTTGCTGTCATGTAGCTTAAGGTGGTGTACTTCACACAATACCTAGTTTGATTTGTAGTAAGGGCATGATATACAGGAGTACTGATTAGAAACTGGTCTATTTTTGGCCCCACAACGTGATTTGGGTCAAGGTTACAAACAGTTGTACTCCTACCAGATGACAGGTGTTACTGCCCCCTGACTTCATTAGCTACTCTTATAGTTGACCATACTTTTTAGCCAGACATGCTGATATTGTTTGCCTTCACAGTATTGTTAAACCTGACATGAGTTTAGTGACATGGTCTGCTGTAAACATCCCATAGCCATACCATCCTTCCTCCGTGTAACTGTCTAGTGAAGGAACTGTCTTTAAACTCTAAGTGCTGATACAGCACTTCAAAGACAGGAGAAATCAGACATTTACCAAGTTAGCTAAGTTAGTAAGTAGCATGAGTTTATTTTTAGTGTCTTTAGAATTGGCATAAAATGCCTTCCCTGGCTTGTATTCCTGCTCCTAGTATATGAGCCGTCAGTTAATATGTTAACATATTACACATGTCAAAAGAAAACTCCTTGAACCGCACCCAGTGACATTAATGATAGACTGTGGAAACGTCATTAAATCTGAAATTCAAGTTTTGCTACCAGCTGTCAAATAAAAGACTGTGCTACTGAATTCATAATACAACACCCAAGGAAAGGAATTCTCTGCATTTCACAGATTTATTGGTATAACTATACTAACTTTCATTGTGTCAAACAGTACAAAGTGATCTTTTCTCATTTTATCCATTATTTGCCATTCTGTCTATTACGTTACACCATCCCCTGAAAAAGTATAATAAATAACAACTAAATATTCATTCTTTTATACATAGTTATATATGTACGATTGATAGTTATGACACAGGAACACATTTTCAAACCTTCAACCTGCATAAGTATTTTTCAAGCACTAAGAAACACCTATGTGCACAACTGGTATGTTTCCATAGATACTGCAATGACTTTTCACAATTAGCCCTAAGTTGTGCACACCCAAATGGAGACTACTTTTTGAAAACATGGTCCCAAATAACTGTGGCAATGATTCTGACTCACACAGTAAACATCCAAATGCTGGACACTGAATGTTTGCAACTGAGTTGATTCTATATCTGCTCCACCCACTCCACCCATCATACATAGCTTATCACTGTTATTGAGCTTTTTCTTGGAACATCCACAGTTTCTCCAAGTGGCCAGTGCTTGGAATTATGTTAAAAGCTCTAGCATCCCATACACATTCCAATGTTGGTTATTGCTATATTTCTGCAGGACTGAAGGAGGCTTACTTAAGAACTAGCAAATCATTTGGTAAATGCCAGAAAGCACATTGAAAATATTTTAAGGCTTTAAGATTCTTTTGGATAATTCTTCTGAAATGCTGAATCAAGTAGATGTTTTCTTCCTATGTAATATAGTCTTTGTAATAAGAGGTATTAGGACTTATCCTTGGAAACTGCCTCTCCTGCTATGTATAAGGCCCAAAGTGAAGAAGGTGACTGCAGGCCACCGTGGGGTGCTCTTCCAATCCTTACCTGTAACTTATCTGGTTGTAACAGCTCCTCAAGGAGCCATTACACTAGACAGATAAGTCCCTGGCTTGCTTCTTACATGAAGCAACATAGAGCTGTCTGTGCCAGCTTCATTTCACTTGAGGATTTGCCCAGGTTGGGGAAGTCTCAGGCTGCCCTGTTAGGGCAGATTTATGGTTTCTGTGCCACTGGAGTAGTGCAGAAGAGCTGAAACAGGGGACCAGAATCTGGATCATAATATGCTACAGTATTATGTCCAAAATATTGTATAAGCCCCCTAAAAAGAAGTGCACATAATGGAAGCTTTAATAGACCCTAAGCTAAAGTGGCAATGATGGGCAGCACTTATAATTTTGTAAAATTTCTCAGCACTAAGTTATTTTCAGTTCAGTTCAGGCCAGTTGCAATAGAGGAAAGAAAAACTGTAGGAACATTTAACGTTTGCTATTTTTGAGCAAAGTAACATTGCAGAAGGATAACCATAATTTTGCCACTGCATTCTTCAAATACTGCACCACAGACATTGTTAGTACTGTGGATGTTGGCAACTTTTACATCCAATTACTCATGTTACTTCATAAAAGTGCTCTGTATGAGCACTCTAGTGATTCTGACAGTGTTTCTGTGTCCCTTGGCTGTTTAAAGAGTGTCTCATCATGTAATCTCATGGTGTTGTTTTTGGAGCAAAGCTGTAACACTGCAAAGAAACACCAATAACGCTCATGTACTTAACATGGCTCTGATGAGCCTGTTTAACTTTCAACACATCTCTCTGAAAAAGATATGTAGGCTCCAAACTTGGATACTTGTCCACAGCTGCTATCCATTAATTTATCCCCCTGACGATGGTCAGAGCTGCAAATTAAAACATCAGAGGAACAGTTATTGAATTATTTTGTTAGGCTGCTGTTAACCCATTTTTGTCCCTTTTTATTTACTCACACAAATATATCTGCACAAATTTTGGAGGAGGTGCTAGCTTTTTCATATAGCTTTTATCACATTACCATTAAATAAAAGTTAGCTTACCTTAAAATTGTCACCATCATTTGAAAAAACTTAAATTTATACTGGGAAAATATAATAAGTGCTAGTTTTAGCATCTTTCAGAAAGAAAGAAATGAAAAGAACAAAACTTGTATTTGGCTGAATGGATAAGATTACGTTCCTCAAAAACTCCGACGTGTATATGTGTTATATTGTATATAATGGAGGTATGATAGTCACTCCATAATTAAGATTTAATCTCGCTTCTCTTACAAACATAATTTTACACACCCTCACTCCTAATTTTGCCCAATCTAAATGAACCCACATGAAATGTAATAGGTGTGTTCTCTCCTATACCAGAATTGTTCTAGAAAGCATGAGCTAAATCAGACTATATGTTTGAGAAATATGACGATTTAAAAGTTACTTTTCATTTCCTTAACATGTTCCTAAGTATTTGGATTTGTGGCAGCGGGGGCTGGAGAGAATTTTCGTTGGGGGATGGGTGGTTGGTTGGTTTGGTTTGGTTTGGTTTTGGTTTGTTTATGGCTCATTTTAACTTCAAATTGCTTGGCCTAGAAAGTCAAAATTTAATTTTACCTGTTGGTCTTGATGAGTATCGGTACCTTTGGCAAATTGTAAGGTATTGTCCCGGACAAGGGGGAAGAAGGACAAGATGCAAGGAATGTGGTTTAATTAGGCCACAGCTTTATCAGCTTAACTTAACTGGAAACTCCCTAGCAATAACTTACAGGGCAGGTCATCCTTCCTTCATCATTTCTGTCTGGGGAGAGCTGCCGTCATCCCCCCTCCTGTCTGCACCCAGTCCCAGCCCACTGCTTGGACTCCACTACTATCCTTCATATGAGGGGTATACGAGGTGCCTGGGAAAGGGGGTTGCCTCCCCATTTTAACAGACATTAGGACCCGCAACCCGCTTCCCCAGCTTCTCGAGGGGATGCCTTCCCCTCAGTCCATTTCCAATTCCAGTTTATCAGGGAACCGGACGCATATGAAACACATACCTGCACTGGGCCCTACCACATAGAAGCACTAGCAATTAGCTTGGCTGCCTCCTCCCAGCCCCAGCCAAATTCCCACATAGTTAACGATCTCCATTAGCCAAAAATATAACCACACCCTAGTTGGAGAGGTGTACCCTATCATCCCTGAATAACTCAGGTGCCAACTGTGATATTTGTTCCTGTACAAATGGAATCACCCTCTGATTCCCACATCTTCTGGCCTTGCCAACCTGTGGAGGCCTGACAGCTCCCCACCATACTCTCTGCTGCACCATCAGACCAATTTACAGTTACAGGTTCTGGATCTGGTTAAGTAAGCTCCCTTACAAAATCCAAAAATCATTTTCACCCAGGTGCATAATAATAATTTAAGGTGGCTGCTTCCTGGCTGTCACGGAGTGTAAGAGGGGCATCAGCTGATCCCAGAGCATGCCTCTTTTGCCAAGTTACAGCTGTGAGCCCCAGAGAAACTGGCTGCCCACCAGTAGTTCCAGTAAACAATAGTGTGCCCATAGAGCCAGACACAGCTCTCATGGCCCACTCTCATGCTCCTGAATATTGGATAGACAGCAAAATTAGCATATTCCCATTATTGGATTCTGATTCTCAAGCGGGGGCCTCATATACACATACGAGTTTGAATGCCTGTGGCCAATTGCCTGTAACCCAGGAGCCTTATTCACCTTCATGATGGGCAGTGAGTACCTTTCCTACTCAAGTAACTTAACCACCATCCAATGTAGTCATCTCATGGCCTTGTCTACTTACAAATAACTTGTGGTTCCTCTGGATCCAACTCCACCCCTAATTTCTTTGTCCTGCCCCTTACTGAATCCCATAATTGTTTCCCCTAGTTTTACACTGATCCATTGATGTGACCCTCCCTGGCCAATAAACAGAAGAGGGGCCACATGGCTAGGTATCAACGCATGCCAGCTGAGAGCCATCTCACCTCTGCGCCCACTGAAAGAAGGGATAAACAGGAAGAGTTTATCACATTTATACCACTGAATTATCTTCCCAGCAAGGGCCTCCATACCCTTGTTTGCACCACTGACAGGCATAACTCATTGAGCTTCTATACCAAGCTGTGCTGTGGATGTATCCATTCCAGGCCTGAACAAATGAGATCCTATTTTGCATGGGGAACCTCAACAATACACACTCTTTGACATCATTGTGAACTGAAATCAGGTAACTCCCTTCCCTGTGACACCAGCAGCCTCCCAAGTAGGCAAATCTGTAATGCTTTGAGTGGGCAAACCCCAGTCTTCCCACACTCTTATAGTATTCTGACTCACTTCACGGTCCCTCGATTGTTTTTGTGACATTCAGAGCCAGGGTGTCAGATTTAATCTCCTCATTGTAAATCCCTAAATTCCAAAGACCAATCTGATTCCTTCCTTGCTGAATGTGTCTCAGCCTGGATAGAGAATACCCTTCCAACAGCCTGGACACCACAGACTGTAGTGTCAAATTCTGAGAGGGCCCCTGCCCTCTAGTGGTGTTGAGTAAATTCCTCCACACACACCCCATACATCTGAATGTTCAAGGTGCTAGACAAAACTGGTCAAGAACCAATGTTCCGGAGGTTTAGCTGTGCCTGAATGGCCTCCTTGCTGTCTCCCAGCACCAACTGTCAAATTCCACCTACCTCATACCCTGAGTGACTGGAAGAACTGGCAGTTGCCAACATGGACCACTGCTTGGTTTTTACTTCAGAATCATCCCTCTTGCTCCTGACTTCATCCCTACAGGCAGTCACTGGAGGAATAGGTCTTATATACCCTCCCACTGGTGTGCAGGGGCCAATGGCATATTTGCACCCCTCCAGCCCACACATCAGCTCAGGCAATGCCTTTCCCCACTCCTGGCCACCTCCCCTCTCCCAGCCCCCAAGAGAGTGAACCCTTAAAAGAGCCACTACTCTTTTTCTCACCAGACAATGACAGGGCAATGCATTTTGGTAAATGAAGAATCTGCATGTTGGCATTTTTAGAACTCAGGAAATCTGCATTAGACTGATTCAACTTCCTGAAATTCATATCAACACCCTAGATGCATTAGGGAAGCTGTTTGGTGTAGTGGCTATACAGTAAACTTGCTAATGCCAGTATTCATTTTCCCTCTTTGTACTTTTGTGCTAGTTGCCTGTTGAATGCTTCCATCCAAATGCCACTACAGTTCAGTGGTGCTGTCCATACAGAATTTTAAAGTGATTTGGGATGAAAGGTAGTATAGAAGTATAACATACAATTACGATATTCTTTACTTAATTGGGAGACATTTAATTTGGACAACCTCTTTATTGGGACATATCTCAAAACTCTGATTTAGTGTAACTGAATGGTGAAGCTTGCTACTTAATTAAGACACTATTACTATAATTTCCTCTCTGATGGAGATTCATTTTGCTGGTGCTATAATATTTAAGGGATGTTTAAATTGGTGTGAAATTCTAACTGGTCTCCTAATGCAGAAGTTGTCAAACAGACATATATATATTTATGTTGGTATATATTCCTGAGTACTTCCACCAAGAAAAAATTCCTGAAAGCACAAGAAAATGAGCCCCCCTCTCCCTCATCAACCCATATTATTATGTTCTGTCTCATATGCTGCTGTTTGTACATAACAGCAATTCACAGGACCTCAATCTACTGAGTGCAGATTAGCTATAAAAGGAGCTATAATAACCAAAAAAGGGCAGGTCCCAGTCAGATTTGCCATTAACTGCATGCTTAACCCCCCACTTCACAGATCTCAAGGGGGGGAACAAGAGTAGCATAATTAACAGTACTCCTAAAGTGAGAGAAATTATGCTCCACAATAAAAGATAAGTGGAACACATACTCCCTTACTTTTGCTTCCCGTCTTACTACCCAGTCAGACTCCTCCACTCCCTTCCACTTTTACAGCCTTCCCACTGCCTTGTACGTACCAACCTCCTCTCTCCCATCCAGCAGGCTCAGTTTAAATGAAGTGCACATGGTGTCACTCATGGTTGTGTGGCTTGGTGAGAAGGACTGGGGCAGAGATTACTTTGATTTTGAACACACTGAGCATCAGACAAATCAGTGTCCTTACTGGGTCTGCCAACAGAAGTTGCATTGGAACCAATTTAACCAAAAGGTGGTATCTCCATAAACAGTGTTGGGAAACCTATCGACTGCCCATGCTCTACTTGCTTTCCATAAACAGGAAATACTTGCCTAGTAGCTCATGAAAGCTTATGCTCAAATAAATGTGTTAGTCTCTAACGTGCCACAAGTCTTCCTTTTCTTTTTGAGGATACAGACTAACACGGCTGCTACTCTGAAACTTGCCTAGTTGGGAGGCTGCTAGTGTCACAAGGAAGAGTGTTACCTGAGGAAAGGAAATTTCAGTTCACAATGATGTCAAAGAGTGTGTATTGTTGAGGTTCCCCATGCAAAGTAGGATCTCATTTGTTCAGGCCTGGAATGGATACATCGACAGCACAGCTTGGTATAGAAGCTCAATGAGTTATGCCTGTCAGTGGTGGCATCTGAATGCACACAAGGGTATGGAGGCCCCTGTTGGGAAGATAATTCAATGGTATAAATGTGATAAACTCTTCCTGTTTATTCCTTCCTTCAGTGGGCTCAGAGGCGAGGCGGCAAATTTGTCAGTGCTATTTTTCTTACACATTTCAACAGCATTAAATTCACTTCTAATAACAGCTAATTTTTTAAAAATCCAACCTCCATATGTACTGAACATATGATTCCTTCACTCTTGTGCTGAAATAGAGACAGTGGCTGAATTATAAAGTTTTTAAAGCTTCACTATGTAATAAGCCAACTTCTCTATTTTTGGAATGGTAGGATTTCCTCAAGGTTTTATTCACACTAACCACATTAGTGAAAAAATGGAGAACACAATAAGATTGCTACCCTTCATAAAGTAGATGTTGTCTTTTTAAAGAAGGCTTGATTATATTCTGAATAGGTCAGTCTGCGTGCCTGACATTTCTCCTCAGTTTCCTGTGACCTTTCAGTGAGTGACTCTTTTTTGCACTGAAGAAAATGGAACTGTCCTTTTTCAGTCAGTGAATATAAGAGGCACAGTTTGAATATATCAGATTTATTGCATTGCATTACCACCAGTGCAGTAACCAACTACTGTGGAAGAAACCATTTCTTTCTTAACAACGTCTCCAATTCAGATTTAACTTTACTTTGTCTTCTGCTTGTTCCTTCACATTTCTAAAGATTTTAATAAATGTGCAGTCACAGTTATTCATGGAGAGCAACAAATTAATAAAGGCTGTGTTGAACAGATCTGTCTGACAATGTATGCTTAAACAGATGTCTTCTTTTGAATGACATTGCAAAGAATTATTAACATGGACCTTCCTTGGTTATGAAAGAGACAATTAGAAGCTGTAATCCAATTTCTAATATTTCAGAAATGTTACTCTTTATTAGATTTCAGCTGCAAAGAATGCCATGAGATGGATCATCGGTATAATAAGCAACAAGACTCAGGGTTCCACCCAGTCTGTGATATTTTAAAACTACAGCCTACCCATGCCAGCCTTCAGATTTCCCTTCGGAACATTTATAGGAATACAAAGCTCAATAGGCAGCAGTGATGCTGTATTAAGGACTTGTGGTCAGTTTCTCTACAGAATAAATCTGCTATAAAGTGGTATGCAGGATTTCTATTAGGAAAGGCCTGAAGTTTGGCTTATATAAGGAAACTGATTTTGCTCAATACAGTAGAGAACTATATTACTATTCTCTAACATCTACTGAGCTACAAAGGGGGTGCAAATACTTTTTTTTTTTTAAGAGAGTAGCTGTCAGTGGAAATTAGTGCACCTGCCTTTGACCTCTAGAAACCCAGCTTTAAATATGGGGTATAACCTATTAAATAAATTTGATAGCTTTAACTGCCTCCCCAGTGGATATTTTCCCATATTACAAAAACTGCTCTCCTCCCCTAAATTTGGCACAATGAGCAGTTTCAGTTGTCATGAAGCCAAGAACTAGTAGGGTGTTGCAGATCAGACCTAAGGACACATGGCAGAGCTCATGCAACATCTGCAGGCACCTAGCAGTTCTAACTACAGTCTTTGGTCTCCATTTTAAAGAGATCTAAACCCACCTAAACGATTTATGGGAAGAGAGAGGTGAAGCAATTTGCCAAAAGTCATTCAGGAACTCTGTAGTGGAGCTAGGAATAGAATTTAGGTCCTCTGATACCCACACCACTGCCTTATCTACTGGACCAAGCTGCCTGCCCCGGATGCCTGTTGGAGCAAGCACTTGGGAGAATGCAGTGTGCCCCTTGCTGGAACAATTGCTATGCTGCCATATTACCCCCAGAATCCTTACTACTGTCTTGCCCTGAAAAATAGACTAAAGACCTTCTACACTGCTCTTAGTGCTCTGCAGCTTTCCTTTCATCCCACCTTCATAACACTGAAGACTAGGTCAGAATTTTTCCCCAAAATGTTACTGGTTTTTAATACAGTTAATGTATACAACAATAACATTATACATGTTTAGCAAAACTAATCTACCAGTGTATAGATGCAAAAACTGACAGAATCACGTCTCTTCTCACAGTTATCTAGTCTGATAATTACCATGAAAATGTGAACTAGGTATGTTTTCTGTTTGAAATCCTGTTTTTGAATTGCCAGGATTTATCGGTTGCTCAATAGGAAGTAAATTAGAAGATGTCAGTGAAATGTGAAAATATCATCTAGGATTGTTTTCTTTCCCTCATGAAGTAATGTAAACACTGCCTTCTCAATTGCAGTCTACCTTACTGCTGCAGGATGATGAAAAGGAAACATAGACTGGGGAGCAGCAAGAACGTAGTTTAGCTTCAGTATTTGTCTCAAAAGATATTGTCAGTGTTTAAAAAGCCATTGTCTCTGTGTGTTGGATTTGCAAAGTCATTTTCCTTGTACTTAGGACATCTGTGTTTTAAACCAGCCTGTTACCTCTCTTACTGCTTCTATTTAATCTATGTTTCATCATATTATCTTTCTTCAGATTCCGGTTTTAGTGCTGTCTGTGCACTGCAGAATGTGTAAGTTCCTGAAAGATGGCTGTTAGAGCTAATGCATTTGCTTGAGAAAACAAGCTATACCCTAATTTGTAATAGAGAGATGGCATGGTGCTCCAATCAGAACTGAGACCCTGTTGTTCCTGGTACTGGACAAACACATAAGAAGACACAGGGACTAGACTGTGTTTTCTAAGACACAAGCCAGTATATGGATTGCTGTGGAGTCTTACTGCCTCAGGAGAAGTACCAGAGCGAAGGTGCCTCCAGGACAGTCTGTCTGAGTGTTGCACTAGTTAGCAGATGCTCTATTCCCATGTGCATCCATTAGGATGTGGCAGAATGCTATGACTGGTCCACCAGCCCTGCTCTTCTGTCTGGTGCAGAAGGAAGGGCAGGGCCTGCTTCATCCTTGTTCCTTTTCAGTCTTGCTCCCCAGCAGGAAAGAGTAGTTCCTGTGCTCTCTGGTAGTATAGGGGCTGCTGCTGTGGTCCCAGTACAGTTGCATAAGAGCATGGTGGGGAACCTTCTTGCTCCTCTCCACCCCTAAGCAGGCATGCAAGGGATAATCAAAATTTGGACCTAAGAAGACAAGGAATGTATGGAGAGTTTTGCCACTTCTAACAAAGGCTGAGGAGTGTGTTGTCAAAATCTTGGCTGAGGTATCCAGAAGGAGAATATAAATAATAGGGAGGTGTTGAGTTGTGGTTTGAAGTTAGTAAGGGTGCTTTCTTTAAAGACAGGCAACTTCATTTGTCCATAGAGCTCCAAAATGGAAAATACTAGGACTCAATAAATAAACCAAACAGATCCAACAAATCTTTGCATTTATACAGTAACATTGACCTGGAATTTTGCAATTTTTCTAAGTGAGCAAACCATATACATAATATCCCATGTCTCCATTTTGCTTTTAGTACACAGCTCAGAGAAGGAATTATACATGAGATTTATTTATACTGGAGTGAGATTATTTCAGCTGAGAGATAAGAATATCATCCTCATGTTTAATTCCTTAATGATACAAATTTTAACCTTTTTCAGTTTTCAAACTTGAATCTGTTGTGCAAAAGACTGCTACAAAAACAAATCTTTTGCAATTATGGATTTATGACAAAGCTGAAGCAAGCAGATCTAAAAAAAAACCCCTAACAATATATAGACACTGACCTGGGACAGGACTAGAATGGTTTCAGTAGGCCACTAACATAGAAACAAGATATAAAATTCTGTTTCAAAGTTTTAATACCTGCTGAAGATTATTTAAGATGGGTTGAACTGTTGTTGTCCAAAGGATAGAATGAATGACCTAACGCACAGCTGGTGGAAATAACCAATAAGATTTCTTGAGAGTGATTTTTAATTATATTATGATGATCTCAAGAGATAAGACCCAGTCTGAGATGTATCTTGTCCTGATGGAAATTGATTATTCTGCACAAAGTGTACCTAGGAGAGCCTCCAAACTGAGCCAAAATCTCCAACAGACAGTCTGGCTTGTAGTCACAGCAGATTGGCAGTGCCCTATCCTACTTGCAGTGGAAAGCTGGTCTAATCAGGTGTGAAGCATTTGATGTATGGAAAAATTAACTAGCATCAAGAGAGAGAAGTTGGCACAGTATGAAGAAACTTGGCAGCAGAAACAAGACAAATATACAGGAAATTTTGGCAAAATTTGAAGGAATTTTATTCTCATTCTTTTGAAAATGTACTGGAGGGGGAGGGAAGAGAGTCTTTTTACTTTCTGTTCTACTAGTCTTCTTTTTATTTCACTCTAGATATCACTCTAAATCCAAAAGAGGACCATTTTAAATATTTGTATTAACTTATTAAATAAAACAATAAATAAACTTGGCAACCTTATGCAATGATTCAAATCTACAGGAAACCTTGGAAATAGCTAGCCTTTTTCCCCAAAACCACCATTTTTTTAAAGCAACTTCCAGAAACTGAATTTACAAACATCTTTTTGAGGAAGTCAAGTAAGATAAAAGCCAAAATATCTGAGAAAAGTATGAATTCTTAAATAATGGCACATTGAATTGCAATTGAATTGTTAATACAGTAAATATTTGAATTTAATAAAAAAATGTTACCCCTTTTGATCGGAGTGGTTAGCCAATATTCAGGATCATGCAGGTTGTTTCCATTAGGAAGAGAAATTGATGCTGGAGTCAGGTATTTCTTTGGTACAACCTGTTTATTTACAAAAAGTGTACATAAAATCTTGTACCCCTCAGTACAGTAGGAGGTAGTTTCTTTGCTCACAGTTCCAAGCCTCTTTGCAGCCAGCATTCTACCCCAAAGCGCTCTGTCTCTCTTTTTCTATAGTTCTTAGATTTTCTCAGTGTTCTCTGGCTGGCTGCAGGTTTCTGCTACCTTCTCTGTGGTGTTTCTGTCACTTCTCCTCCCCTCCTCACAGATTATCCAACACTACCCAGCACCCAATGACACCCTACAATCTACATAGTGCAGATTCCTGCATGTGGTCTGTGTTTTTGGCAGAGAATCCTATTGTTTATCTCTTCCATAAAAGAGCTTAATTGTTTTTTACATGATACATGTGTACCAAAGCTATGTCTTTACTACACAACTTAACCAAGTTTGGGCCCCTGGGCATGGGCACCCAGGCTTGCCAAGCCCATATACCAGTGTCCATCCTTCAGAGCTGTACACAACTCATACCCGGGTAGCCATTGTCTACACTGGCACTGCAGTGGCCTACGTTAAGTGCCAGAATTTCTGGGGAGTATCCCAGGGTTCTTAACACCTTTCTCATTTGAGCCACTCTAGGAATAGTTTCATGGTATATTGTGGGGAGAACTTGTTTGCCCTTCCTCATCCCCTATACGGAAGTGGTTTTAGTCTGCCAACACAGTTAGCTGAGGCTCTTCCAGCTCTGCACTCTCCTCACTTCTGTCCATTCTGGCTGATGCCAAGGCATAAACTGTGCTGCACTGTTTATGTAGCAGAACGCAAACAGAGGTTATGAAACATGGTGAAGGACATTTCAGCAGTGGTATGTGACCCTTAGAAGGTGGTGGCAGGTCTTGGCAAGGAGATCATGCCAGCTGGATGTTAATATGGCAGAGTGGAGACAGCTGATGCTTGCTGCAATCCCTGCAGATTTCTCATAAGCAGATTGGCACTTCTGGTGCAGGAAAACTAGCAAGGTGTCACGGGCTTATGTGAAGACTAGTAATAGATCCAGAACTTCCGCATGAGGGAGGCCACCTTGGGGATTTCTGATTCTCTCTCAACACTGCACGGCTGTCTGTTTGAACTCCTCTGCCAGCCTCTCAGAGATGCTGTTGTACAGATGCTGGTTTCAGGTGCATCTGTTACACCCCAGTCCAGGGATGCTTTTAAAACCAAGGTTTTATTAAGCTTAATATAAAAAATCCAAACAAATGTAGCCTACATAAGCCCCACACCAACTCACTCTCACTGGAGCACAACAAAATCAACACTCCTGGGACCACACCATGCATCCCAACTTTTTTCCCATGCTTTTTCCTGGTCAGCAATTCTCCAGTCTTTAAAGGGACAGAGTACAGGCAAATAAACCCTGAAATTCCCTCATGGGCACTACACTCCCCCCTCATAAATGTAATATCATCTTGACATTTCTGATAACAAAATATACAACATTCAGTCCATCAGTATGACTTATTAGCATGTCCATGTGATACAGATGATGTGTGACAAGTGTAATTCCTTTGTCATCAAACAATTACAACCCATACTTGATGGGGACCGTGTTCTGAAAAAAATCTTTCCCAACAACCCTCTTCTGGCCTTCAGACAATCCCCAACCTTGCCAAGCTCATCATAAGAAGCAAACTCCCCCATGGATAGGAACACACCAGCTCAAAGCCACACCAGACGTTGCCAAAACAGCAGATGCAAAACCTGCAAATATACTTGCATCGCTGTGATGATCAGTACCTCCCACAACACACCCTTCAAGATCAATGGGTTCTACACATGGCTATCACAACTACATATGTAATACCTCATCCAGTGCATCAATGCACCAACTATAATTATGGGTGAAACCAGACAATCACTATACTCTCAAACAAACCCACACAGAAAAATGATAAAAGACAAAAACACCACATGAGCGAACACTTTTCACAAAGCAATTAAACTATATCTGACTTCTCAGTCCTCATCCTCAAAGGAAATCTGTGCAACATCTTCAAAAGACAAGCCTGGGAACTTAGATTCATAACTCTGCTGGACCCTGAAAACCCATGGAGTTAACAGAGATACTAGTTTTATGGCCGATTGCAACAATTTGAAACACACCCTGCTGTCTAGTAATCCTCCATTGTCTTATGACTGCAGAGGTGTTAATTGCCCACTTCACTTTAAGAGGTCTCCTACAACATCTGAACCCTTTAGGGTTAACAATATGTCCCACCTTTTATTTAGCTTGAATCCTCTGGTTTCTTTCGCCATACCTGAAGAAGGGCTCTATGAAGCTCAAAAGCTTGTCCCTTCCATCAACAGAAGTTGGTCCAATGAAAGATATACCTCCCCCACATTGTCTCTCTCTCAAAACAGCAAATTGTTGTTTAGGTATGGCATGTGACAATCATGAAGCTAACCTCATGGTGCATTCATCAGTACTACAACTGGATTTAAACACTGATAACCAGGTGTCACTAACTGTTCATATGTCAATATCTGTGGGGCTCTTCTCTCTCTAGTCAGACAAACTTGAGTGTCTGTGGGTTGTTCTGGTGATCTGTCCTCTTGTGAGCTCCTGGTTTCAGGTACCATGGTCTGATTTTGGTCTTTCAACAGCTTGCGTGAGTGCCACATCAGTCTGATCAGCAACTTTCAAGTTTATGGGATCAACAGCATCCTCATTTCGCACTTGTGAATGAAATGTTTCTGCCTTTGGATTCAGAGCCTGTGTGCCAAGGGCAGTATCTGGTAACATCACGTAATGTCATTCATTTCACTCTCACTATCAGGATCACTAGAGACTGAATCTCTGCCTTCATTTTGATTTCCTGTTGTGCTAGTTTGCCTTGTTCTCTGTGTCTTTTGCTGTGGTGACTTGGAGGGCTTTCGTGTATTCAAGGGTATTTCATGGAGGTTAAGTCCATTAATGGCTATTAGCCAGGATGAGTAAGGAATAGTGTCCCTAGCCTCTGTTTGTCAGAGGGTGGAGATGGATGGCAGGAGAGGGATCATTTGATCATTACCTGTTAGGTTCACATTCTCTGGGGCACCTGGCATTGGCCACTGTCAGCAGACAGGATACTGGGCTGGATGGATCTTTGGTCTGACCCAGTATGGCCATTCTTATGTTCTTAAGGGTAAACTAAGAAGTCACAGGAAAGTAGAAGATTACAGTGAAAAACTCTAATACCTCCTTTTCCATTTTCTGTTTGTACTTCATAGACTGGACTATCCCCTTTCCTTTCAAATACTACATGAAATTTATCTTCCCAGTAAGATTGTAATTTGCCTGGTCCCCCTCTGAAAGATTCCTGACAAATATTTAGTCACCTGGCAAGAGGGCAGCACCATACGCTTTCTGATCAGAGTGATTCTTGCGGATATTTTGATGCCAGTGCATAAGCTTCTTTCATCTGCTCTTTCCATTTCTCAATGTAATTTTATTGTCCTGAGGTACAGATTCAGCGTTTATAGGTAGACCAAATGCAATGCCAATAAGCAAGTGTTGTGATCTTTCATATAATAAATAGAAGGATAAGGACCCTGTAGCCTCATTTCAAGTACACTTATAGGCATAAATTATTTTATTAAGTGAGTCCTTCCAGTTTGATTTTTGTTCTTCCGACAAAGTTCTCAACACAGCCAGTAGAGTTCAGTTCACCTTTTTTACTTGCCCATTGTCCTATGGGTGATATCAGATTTGTGCAAGATGTTTCAATTTTATAGTAGTGCTGTAACCTTATGAATAAATTATTCTCAAACTCTTTCCATTGGTCATGATAATTTATTTTAGGGAAACCAAATTTTAAAACAAAATTATTGAGGCTCTTGTCTGCCACAATCTTTACTGACTTGGTGGTGGAGTAGACTTGGACAAAACCTAGTGAAGTGATCCACTAGGACTAAGATGTATTCATATCCTACTTTACTTCTGTCTAGAAGCATGAAATATATTGAAACAAGTTCAGATGGCTCTGTTGTAATTATATTAGTTAATGGAGCGCTGGTGGGTTGATGAGGTTTCTTTTGTACCGACTCTACTGACAAAATGTTCAATGCCTCTCTTCATCTGTGGTCAATAAAACCAATCTCTTGCAAGACTGATTACTTGCTCTGCTTCTAAGAGTCCCATCTCTTCATGTAGTTCTTGATATACACTTAAAGTCCAGAAGGGACCATCGTGGTCATCTAGTCTGACCTCTTGCACATTGCAGGCCACAGAATCTTGCCCACCTACTCCTGTAATAAACTTATAACCTCTGGCAGAGTTACTGAAGTCCTTAAATCATGATTTAAAGACTTTAAGTTAAAGAGAATGCACCATTTACTCTTGTTAAAACCTGCAAGTGACCCGTGCCCCATGCTGCAGTGGAAAGTGATAAAACCCCAAGGTCTCTATCAATATTACCCAGGGGGAAATTCCTTCCTGATCCCAAATATGGCAATAATTTGGACACTGCTCATATTGGCAAGACCCACCAGCCAGACACCTGGGAAAGAATTCTCTGTAGTAACTCAGAGCCCTCCCTATCGAGTGTCCCATCTCTGGCCACTGAATATATTAGCTACTAGCAGTTGCAGATGGGCCATGTGCCATTGTAGGCAGTCTCATCATATCATACCCTCCATGCACTTATCAAGCTTAGTCTTGAAGCCAGTTTGGTTTTTCACTCCCACTGCTCCCCTTGGAAAGGTGTTCCAGAACTTTACTCCTCTAATAGTTAGAAACCTTCATCTAATTTCAAGTCTAAACTTGTTGATGGCCAGTTTATATCCATTTGTTCTTGCATCAAAATTGGCACTTAATTTAAATAACTGCCTACCTGCCTTTTGTATTTTTCAGGTAATACCAGTTGATTTTGTAACTTGGTTTTCCAATGAAGTATTCGATCTTTATCCATATGCAACAAATAGCATTCATGCATCAGGGCAGATATCTTACCACATCCTCCTGTGTTCTCTTGGTGATTTGGTTTATGCCCCAAGAACTTATCATGAAGAACTTTAACAATCACTGGAAGTTCCTTCTGTGCTGCCAAAATGTCTTCTCTTGGAATAGGCTTTATGGTGGATTTAATGCCCTGGAGAAGTCTCCTATTACCAAAGAACTGGCAATACCAGCTGCTAACCAAGATACCTTGCCATTTCTTTGTACATCCAAGGACTGTAAAACAGCCTTACCATCTTTACTTGTCTCTTATGAGCATTCTGTCATATTTTCCATATCAAGGGGCATTCTGGATAGAACTTCTGCCTCCACATTAGATTTCCCTGGATGATATTTAACACTGAAGTTAAAGTCAGATAATTCTGCGACTCACCAGTGTACTGTGGTGTTAAGGCTGGCAGAGATGAAGATGTAGGTAACAGGTTATCACTGTAAACTATGAAAAGAGTGTGCATATTAGAGGTAGTCACAAAATTTGTTAGTTACAGCCCACTTCAAGGCTAGAAACTCCAGCTTTCCTGAGAAAGGTTATAATTCTCAGCTGTAGTTAGTGCTCTTCACCCATAATGGATAACTCCCAGTTTTCCTTCCTGACATTGGTACAAAACTGAATCTAGTCCCTTATTGGAAGCATCTACTTGTAGAATAAAGGGTAGCATAGGCAGAAAGGGATGGAAAATACAGGCCTGTGGAACTGTGGGATGGCACTGGAGGACAATCAAAACTTGAGCTCTGCAACCTGGGCATCAACTGCATCCAGACTGCAAAGTAGTGAAGTGAGGGTTTGTCCAGCCAGACAAGCAAGTCCAGATTCAAAGCACATATAAGCCCAGGTTTAAGAGTTTTATGTCTAGACAGAAGGGAGATTGGCCTAAAACCGAGGGAAAGCCTTGCTTTCCTGCACATTTCTGCTTGAAACTCACTTCTTTTACCTAGCCTTTCATTGCTGATGGAACTCTCTATCTGTTTCATCCTCTAATTGTTTGTATGTATCTGTCCAATTGGAATTAGACAAGGACCTGTGGGGAAAATTCATTCCTCACATAACTCCACAGAAGTCAGTAAAGTTACACCAGGAAAAAGTCTTGTCCTGAGTATTTTTTTAAATATTATTCACACCTATGATTCTGGAATCAATATAATAAGATTTCAGGATTGTCACCTGTTTGTGTGTCACTCTGAAACTGAGAATGTCTTAGTCAGTGTGAAGTGATAGAAACAGCTACAAGCATGGTCAAGAGCTCTTTTTGCTGAGAGTACTACCAGGTTCAAACATCACTGGGATTGGAAGTTTGTTACTGTCCAGTGCTATTCTGACTTTATGAATTATGCCTGAGGGACAGCAAGGCATGTATCTATTGTGATAGCAGACGTAACTCAACCAATCAATACTTCTGACAGTACAGCTAATTTGCATGCAACAGTTTAATTGGTTGTATGAGACTGCACAGATGGTGGAACACTTGGATTAACTGCTACAGTTCTTCAAATGCTGCACAATAACCAGTACAATAACCCCAAACACACATAACTCTTCACTGCAGAACACAACTCTCATTTGCCACGTGCACAGGTTGGCACAAATCTCCCAACTCTACCCACACACAACAGAATACAAATGCACAACCCCCTCCCAAAACATATCCACCCTTCATTCACCAACCATACAAATCAACACGAAATCCCCCAGCGCAAGCTCCTAGACACAAATGAACACACCACCCACCCTCACTCATCCTTGTCATAAAACCATACACTACAGCAGCAAAACCATCAGCCATCACTAATTAAAATTATATTGTAAGAGATGCTACATTACTCTCTACTACTATATCTAACAAAAAATTAATAATAAAATAATACTTTGTGCATACAGTAGCTTTCACTTGAAGATCTCAAAGTGCTATACAAACACTGAATAATTAAGCTTCACAACAACATGAGGTAGGTAAGTGTCATTATGCCCATTTATCAGACAAAGTCATGAGAGAGATAAGGTGGGTGAGGTAACGTTTTTTATTGGACCAACTTCTGTTGGTGAGAGAGACAAGCTTTCAAGCCACACAGAGCTCTTCTTCACATCAGAAGAGACCTGAAGAAGAACTCTGTATGGCTCAAAAGCTTGTCTATCTCAACAACAGAAGTTAGTCCAGTGAAAAGATGTTACCTCATCCACCTTCTCTCTCTGATATCCTGTGACTGACACAGCTACAATTACACTGCATAAAGTCAAGAGAGGTTAGTTAATGGCAACATTTTTTAAGTGTCCACTGATTATGGGTAGGTCAGTTTTGGGTGGCTAACTTCTGACACCTACAGCCTAATTTTCAGAGGTAATGGTACTACCACGGAAGTCAGCTAGAGTTGTCACATCCAAGCTATGTTTAAGTCTTGCAGATTCTATCTGCATAACATCTCTAAGACATGGCCTTTCCTATCCATTGACACAGTTAAAACACTATTTGTCCAATCTCTTATCAGCTCATATCTCATTTACTACAACATCCTTTTCTCTGGCCTTGACAAATGCAATTCTGCACCACTGATATCCATTCAGAAAGCTGCTGCAAAGATCACGTTCCCAGCCCGTTGCTTTGACCATGTCATCCCTCTCTTTGCATCCCTTCACTGGCTCCCTCTTCTCTATTGAATCAAACATAAGCTACTTGTCTTCACTTTCAAGGCTCTTCATGACCTATCCTCCCCCCTCTTATATCTCATTCAGCATCAAAAAGTTCCCTCACACTTCCAATCAGCCCTTATGCTCGTCTCTATTGCCCACTTGTTAAATTTTCAAACAAGCACCTTTGATCTCTCTCCCATGCTGCTTCTCCTGCTTGGGAGAAGCTTCCCATAAACATCAGCAAAACAAATTCATTATTCTCCTTGAAAACCCTCCTTAAAACTGTACTTTGCTATGAGGCCTACAAAAAGCTTGACAATGGTGAGTCTGCTGATGTGCTGAGACCAGTGCTTATAGTGATGAAATTTTTTGTCTCCTTGTTTCCCTGTTCTCCCCTACCTGTCTGTATCCATCTGTTGTCTCTTGATTTGTACATAGATTGTAACCTCTTCAGGCCTGCGGCTGTTTGTACAGCACCTAGCGCAATGTGGTCCTGGTCTATGACTGAGACTCCTAGGTACTACCATATACAAATAACAAATAAATATGAAGGTCCAGTTGTCCAATTCTGTAGAAAGACCCTGTGGAAAGACCCTGGAGACACAGAGAAATCTGTGTGAAGGCCTTCTACATATCAGCTCAGTATCCCATCTTCAGCAGGACCCTGCAGCAGGCTCTCCGTGAAAAATAGCATACACCAGTGGGCAGGCCAGGGTGGTGTGGGGCGAGTTCTCTCTTCCCAATAGATCTAGAGAGTTCAGTAAGGAAATGTAATACATATTAGGCTTGTATTAGATTTATGTTTCCCCTCCCGAGCTCCACAGCAGAAATCCCCCTCCGAGGGGATCCCAGGGCCTGCTCCATTTGGAGCTGTGCTGCCCGGAGTAGCAAGTAGAGATTGACAGAACAAAGGAGGAGTGCTGGAGCCTCATGCTGAGCCCCTGGGATCTTTGTGGATCTAGTGGAGTGCCAGGGAAGGAGGCTATTCGGTGGGATGAGCCATATGGATGTTACCATGAAGACGTAAATAGCGCCCCTCCTGCCAGTGGTGGGACAACTGGGAAGAAACCTCTAGGAGAGTTGCAGAGTGTTTGTCCTTTTACACCCCTCCAATGAAGGGATGCTGGGGACTCTGGCTTGAAGTAATAATAGCAACCAAATGCATGACTTCCATCATATACAGGGTTGACAGTTTTGTTCAACGGCTGTGACCACCTCCACCATAAAAACTGTTCCAGGACCCCTGCTTCATGGGTTTTCCCACAGGAGGGAGAGATCAGGCTCCTCATATTAACTCAAAAGTAACAAATGGAAGAATAACCACTGACATCATGGAAGGGAATATGATAAAGATTCAGCACATTAAAACGCAAACCTAGAAGCAGTCACAGAAGCTCCATATAAGAAAAGGTCATTTCCTCTCTAAATATTTCTTTTAAAACCTTCTTCTTCTCTTTAGTTTATTATTGACACTCTCTGTATAAAGACTTTTGTAACCCCCAGTATGAAAGGTGTGTGCTACATAAAAATAAATGTTATTGTGTGGTTGCAGGAAAGGTAATACCATCACTAGGTACTCTCACACACCATTGCATACTCAGTGTTAATCAAATCTTGCACATGCCTTTGGTTTAACTGAACACTGTATGTACATACATTTAAATAAAAAGAACAAAAGATTAGGGGAAGAGTTTGCTTTCGTCAAGTAAATATATTTATTTTTGCTCATTAATCTTTTCATCATCAATATGGCAACAGTTGGCTAATAGATTACTGTAGAACTAGTAAATTTTCATGTCAAATTTGCAATCCTGAATTATAAAGCATGTGACAAAACAGCAGCACATAATTGCTTACTTGTTTTATTTGGGGGTTCTCTCTCATTTTTTAATATCTTAATAACATGTTAGGATTTTCTCTTGCTTAATTTACCTTACCCCGCATGTGCTGTCAGCAGAGATTACTCTTTAGAAGCATTATCTCTGGAAATGTCACCCGCAAGGTAATCAGATGCAAAATGGAGCACAGTTATGATGGCCAACACTAGTTTCTCCACCTCTATACAATATGTTTGAAACTTCTCTAAACAGACAGTTTAACCAGCTTTTAGGCTAGCTATGCCACTTTGGGCAAGTAACCTACACACAGAAAACTGCATTTTAAACTCAGGAGTAACCACACTAATAAAGTACAATCATGTTACACAGTTTATATCAGATTTCAGCTGACTAAATAGAGAACAGTCTGTCAAAAGGATTAAACGGTCATTGCAACACAAATGGAGCACCAATCATTTTTTTTAAAAAAATCACCTTTATTGTTGGGCATTTTATAAACTCTGTCAGTGAAGTACACATTGTATGTTTTTCACGGATTATGACTGATCCATGACAAACCTGAGACCAGCCACTGCAGTTGCAGTGTTATGGCTTTAAATGTAATATTGGGCATCACCATGAGAAAAGAATACCCCCAGGAGACCAGGACAGAAGGTAATACAGTGGCTCTTTCAGTGGTGTGGGAGACATGGAAAACTGCTGCTTAGCTGAACAGTTCCCCTTTGTTCTCCCTTCAGCTATGGATCTGATTTCTCTGAATTGGGCTTATTACAATAAATATAGATGCACAACATGATTATTTATGGGAAGAAAACAGACAAAAGAGGTTGACTTGCTGGTACCTAAAACCTCATTTTCTGAGCTTCTCCCCTTGAGGCCCTTTTCATTTGTTGCACCATTGTAGTCTCATTGTTGTTCAATGATACAAGCCTAAGCTGTTCATCAATTTACCCACTCCCCCATCTCTCTCTCCCTCTCTCTCTCTCCATGTTAATAGTTCCCCTGAAATCCTATCACTTTGCTGTAGGATTGATGTAAGTCTCCAGCAATTAACATAATTACAAGCCTGATTATCTTCTAATTGCATTATGAGTATTTGGTTATTCACTACACAAATTAGGGAAAATTAAAGAGGAGCAAGATCCTGTGGTGTGGGCGGCATGCTTTCTAAAACAGTTATGAACATCTGAATGCAGCAAGATAACAAGGTGAAGTTGTTTTATATTTCTGTTGGTTAGTAGTTGTTACTATCATTGTGGGAGAGCATTTCTTTTTTCTTTCTACAATGTTCCATCTTCCAGAACTGAAAGATACAGTGCTACTGGTTTTGTTTTGCAAGTTTATAACTAAGATACAAAATACTTAAAAAATAAGTTGCACTATTTCTAGATAGGGTAAAAAGATACAGTCAAAACTTTCAACATAGAGCATTTGGATTGTGGGCTTCCGAACTATTGCAAAGCATCAATAATTTAGAAACATAACTGAAGGATAGTGTTCACGGTGGTAGAGCAAATGAAGCGGTAAAAAATGTTCATATTTGCAAGTGCTAGGCTATCACTTTCTTCTATTTTCTTGTCTTGCCACATTATTGTTACTATGAATAGGGGTAGGTTTGAACGGTGAATAACGCTTTGAGGGCAGGTTTTTAAGTGAATGGTGGTGGGGCATAGCCTGTATGGGACAGAAGCCAAGTTACTGGATATATCATGATAGAAAAGGAGTGAGGGAGGGTGCAGAACAGAAGTGTGTAGAAAAGAAAAAAGTGACGTGACTGGACACATTTCAGAAATGTATTTCTAAGTTGCTTGTGTAAAATATGGAATTGCAGATGCAAAACAAGTAATTATACATTTATAACAGAAACTACACAAGTAGTCTGTTCCATACCTGTATGTACATTTTCCCTTTCCTTTCTCAAGTGTGCTACTGCATATTTTGCAGATGCATAGTGCACTTTTAACATTTTTTAATTTCATTGTACTTTCAAATGATTTGTTATTTTTTTTCCGATTCAGAGATGTGTTGTATATTTTAATTGTTTGTCTACTAAAGAACAAATATCCAGCTATTTGACAAACTGCTGTTGTATCTTAGGCCAAATCCTGCTCATCTTTCTCACAAGAGTCATTCTGTTGGAGTGCTGCTGATAGATACTAGGCTGACAACATGGGAAGTAGATATCAATGAATTTATGCAAGGGAGAGATATAGCACAAGCAGCAATGACCCACGAATCTGTCTTAACTCTGACCTAGATGTGAGTGAATATAAGAACATAAGAATGGCCATACTGGGTCAGACCAATGGTCCATCTAGCCCAGTATCCTGTCTTCCGACAGTGGCCAATGCCAGATGCCTCAGAGGGAATGGACAGAATAGGTAGTCATCAAGTAATCCATCCCCTCTCGCCCATTCCCAGCTTCTGGCAAACAGAGGCTAGGGACACTTCAGAGCATGATTTTACGTCCCTGTCCATCCTGACTAATAGCCATTGATCGACTTCTTTTTTGAACCCTGTTGTAATCTTGGCCTTCATAACATCCTCTGGCAAAGAGTTCCACAGGTTGACTGTGTGTTGTGTGAAGAAATACTTCCTTTTGTTAGTTTTAAACCTCCTGCCTATTAATTTCATTTGGTGATTCCTAGTTCTTGTGTTAACACTTCCTTATTTTCTTTCTCCACACCAGTCATGATTTTATAGACCTCTATCATATCTCTCATGAGTCGTCTCTTTTCCAAGCTGAAAAGTTCCAGTCTCATTAATCTCTCCTCATACAGAAGCTGTCAAGGTTCCTCCCCCACTCTGAACTCTAGGGTACAGACGTGGGGACCTGCATGAAAAACCTCCTAAGCTTATCTTCACCAGCTTAGGTCAAAACTTCCCCAAGGTACAAAATATTCCACCCGTTGTCCTTGGACTGGCCGCTACCACCACCAAACTAATACTGGTTACTGGGGAAGAGCTGTTTGGACGCGTCCTTCCCCCCAAAATACTTCCCAAAACCTTTCACCCCACTTCCTGGACAAGGTTTGGTAAAAAGTCTCACCAATTTGCCTAGGTGACTACAGACCCAGACCCTTGGATCTTAAGAACAATGAACGATCCTCCCAACACTTGCACCCCCCCTTTCCTGGGAAATGTTGGATAAAAAGCCTCACCAATTTGCATAGGTGACCACAGACCCAAACCCTTGGATCTGAGAACAATGAAAAAGCATTCAGTTTCTTACAAGAAGACTTTTAATAAAAATAGAAGTAAATAGAAATGAAGAAATCCCCCCTGTAAAATCAGGATGATAGATATCTTACAGGGTAATTAGATTCAAAAACATAGAGAACCCCTCTAGGCAAAACCTTAAGTTACAAAAAAGATACACAGACAGAAATAGTTATTCTATTCAGCACAATTCTTTTCTCAGCCATTTAAAGAAATCATAATCTAACACATACGTAGCTAGATTACTTACTAAAAGTTCTAAGACTCCATTCCTGGTCTATCCCCGACAAAAGACCAGCATATAGACAGACACACAGACCCTTTGTTTCTCTCTCTCCTCCCAGCTTTTGAAAGTATCTTGTCTCCTCATTGGTCATTTTGGTCAGGTGCCAGCGAGGTTACCTTTAGCTTCTTAACCCTTTACAGGTGAGAGGAGCTTTCCCCTGGCCAGGAGGGATTTCAAAGGGGTTTACCCTTCCCTTTATATTTATGACAGAAGCTATTCCATACCCCTAATCATTTTTGTTGCCCTTCTCTGTACCTTTTCCAATTCCAATATATCTTTTTTGAGATGGGGCAACCACATCTGCATAGAGTATTCAAGATGTGGGTGTGCCATGGATTTATATAGAGGTAATATGATATTTCCATCTTATTATCTATCCCTTTCCTAATGATTCCCAATACTCTGTTAGCTCTTTTGACTGCCACTGCACATTGAGTGGATGTTTTCAGAGAACTATCCACAATGACTCCAAGATCTCTTCCTTGATTCGTAGCAGTCACCCAGTTATGGGAGATTCCTTTGTAACTTTTTGCAGTCTGCTTTGGACTTAACTATCTTGAGTAGCTTTGTACAATCTGAAAATTTTGCCACCTTACTGTTTACCCCTTTTTCCAGATCATTTATGAATATGACAGTTTGAAATCTTGGCCTCTAGTCAGACTGCTAACAAGGCTTCCAGTTTATGCTGTGGGGACTTAACCACTAGAAAATGAACTAATAACTCCTAATCTTTTCACAGAGATCAGCAAACAGCCTTCTGATAGAAAATATGACTTTTCATTTATTCACTAATGATCTGGATAGGATTCAAAGTGGTGATCTAAGGCTTCACAGCCATTAACAACCCCTCGAGTCACACTGTTTTGCTGTGAGAATCAGGTGTCAGTTCACACTGTTTCAAAGGAATTGGTGCATTCAGTTCACCTGGGTTTTGTGCCCTGTGAAAACATAAGGTATACTATTACCCTGGGATCAGAGGCCTATAGATGTCTGGCTGGCTGATTAGCTCTGCCCACTGCACCTGAGAAAGAGCTGGAACTTATTAGCTGACCATTATAAAAGAGGGCAGAAGGAAATAGAAGGGGACTGCAACACTCTTCAGAAAGCTGTGGGTCTAGGAACTATGCCCCAAGTGGGCAGCTACTTCAGAGAGGAATTGCTCCAGAAACCAAATAGACAAAAGATTGTGTGGAGTCCTTTATTGCTGAGACTCTGAGGTAAGAGTTGCTGAAGTTATTGATGTGAGGGACAAACTTGAGGAAGGGACTGCTGGGCCAGCACAGACGTTAGAGGGAAGAATCTGTAAGGCTCTGATTTGTTTGTAAAGAAGGCTTAAAATAAGACAACTAACTCTGCTGGAAGCTGCTTCCCTAAGTTCCTGGAGAAAGCTCAGACAGAATTAATGTAGGGAGTGAGCTGACTCAGCAAGATCATTGCCTGGTCTGGCAGAAGGAAGGTGCTATAAGATAGGCCCCAACCCTTTTACACACTCCTAGAGATTTGATTGGTAATTTAGGCTCAGATGAACCCAGTGCTTTTGAGCAACCAAAGAGCAAAACCACCTACTGGTGAAAAGATAAAGTTTTGCTATCCAATCTCCCCTACTTTCACTCCCTCACATGCCACACAACTTTTTCCTGAAAAGCTTTAACTCCTGCCATCAAAAAGATCACCCAGAACATTTACTGACACCAGACGACTCTATTCCTTCAAACAGGGTCTGCTAACCAGAGCAGATTTTAGTCTGGAAATGCTGATTTTTTTCAAAACTGAAACTTTTCACAGGTCAGCTTTTATTAGAAGGTTTCCTCAAGTCCAGGACTATATTTCTGGCCAAAATACAACAGAGAGAGATAAGCCCCCTGAGTAGTCATTAGCCAATGATTAGAGAATTTATGTCAGAGTCCCAGGTTGAAATCCTTACTCTGCTTGACCCTGAGTCTCCTATATTCCAAATGAGTGCCCTAACCATGGGGCTACCAACTAGTCTAGCTTGTTTTGGGGGAGGGCTCTTGTTTTTCACAGAAAATATTGAAAGGTCTCAGTTCCATCCTATGTGAAAAGGGACATTTTTCTGAAATCTCAAATTTTTGTGGGATGGTAAAACTGTTTCCCACCCAGCTCTAGTGATGCCCTCCAGAAGACAGCTTAAGTTAAGTGTGTGAAGTAGCATGTAAACCCCCAATCAGTGACTGGGATGTAGGCAGTCATTCCTAGTATCAGGAAACACTATTTCAGTAGGAGGGTGGTGAAGCACTGGTATGGGTTACCTCGGGAGATGGTGGAATCTCCATCCTTAAAGGTTTTTAAGGCTCGGCTTGACAAAGCCCTGGCTGGGATGATTTAGTGGGTGTTGGTCCTGCTCTGAGCAGTGGATTGGACTAGATGATCTCCTGAGGCCTCTTCCAACCCTAATCTTCTATGATTTTATGCTTCTAGTTGCTACAGCAGGAGTAGGTAGTCAGAAGCCAGAGTCCAGAATTTGAACCAGAGTGACCATTTACCTTACACTAGCATTCTGGGGCTTAATTTACAACAGAACTGCAGAATCACAAATAACTTTAGGCTCACATCAAATCCCAAACCAAGCAAGTTTCAGGATGTATTGTAAAACTTTTGCAGAATTCAATTATCTAGTCCCCTCTCTGCATCATCATTCATAACAGGAGAAAGTCACCACTATCCATTAAATAACTCTAAATTGAGGACCACTATTCATGCAAGAAGAAACCACAACTTTATCCCAAAATCTTGAAATAATGCCAACAAACCATTTAGATTTTGCCAGCGATAAGCAAGGGAGAGGATCCAAACTGGATTAGTTCTTAAACTGAATTTTTACAACAGGGAAAAATTCTGTATAATTTTATGATGTCTCTAGTAGCTGGGCCAAATTCAGCCCAGCTGTATGTAGACAGCTCCATTGAGTTTAATGGCATTGTGTCCACTTACCCCAGAGCTCAAGCTAGCCCAGTATTTCATTCCACACACTTCCTTCCACCTGCACTCTGTTCATTTTCAATGATTTCAGGTGTACATATCATAAAGGTTTTCTGCAATGTGAGACTGGTAATGCAATATGATAATAGAGTATGAAGAGTCCAGACAGAAAATCAACACTGGAATGCTACCAAAGTAACAGAAGATTACCATCATGATCCTCTTAAAAGGAGAACATTTCTAAAGGTATGTTGCATCAGATAGCACCCCCTCACTCATACACCACAGATATCAGCATGGAGGATCATGGATAAGAATGAACAAAGATGTGAATAAAAAATATTGTTTCCATCTGCATTTTATGTTTGTTTTTTGTAATACTTTTGGAACACACGTTTGTAAGAGTTACAAGCATCTGAATATTTGCAGAAGATGGCCACTTTTAAACACAGTATGGTTCTTTTAATAAAATGTCCATGACCGAGACCCAAAGTAGTAGTTCATGTGCATTCTTTGCAAGTTATTCTAAGAATTGCTAGGAGGCAATATTGATTGTTTTTACAGGGAAGGTGACACATGACTTGGTAGAGAGGCCAAAATACCATGTTGTAGCTGCCCTTAAAGTTGAAGTGTTGCCTGCCTTTTTTTATTTGAACCTCCTACTCCAGAGGTGAAAAGCAAACAAAATATTGTTTCACTGCTTCATTACTTTGGTAAGAAGGTTTGATGACATGCTTAGCTGGCAGGAAAAATATTTTTTTTCACTGTCACCTTATTTGTTCACCTGCTGCAAGGTAGATAAAAGCTAAGTCACTTCTTATTTATTTAGCTTTAGCAAGACACCCATGCTGACATTGCAAGCATAACTTATTACATATAGCCACCTATCACAGGGAAAAAATACCGCATTAGACCATACATAACAAAGTTGACATGTAAAAGTTAATATTTGTAGAAAACAATGATTTATTTTATAGCTTTTACAACATAATCCCTTAAACTTGTTTTCCGTTATCTTCTCATGCTAAATATTTTTTAGAAAATAACAGGACTAGTTTCATTTCATATACTTCATGTACAAAGAACACAAAGGAAAAAAGGTTATGCAAGTAGCAGTTTTCAAAATTAGGTCTTGAATCAGAATCTTTTATTTTAGACTGTCACTTTAATGAATTTAAAATTAATTTCTTTTTGTTTTGTATTTTGAGCAGGAAGTTCTAATTCACACTTAGTAAATATATTTGAAAACAAAGCTAAAGGCCAAATCCTACATTCATTTCTCAGACCAAACTCCCACTTGGGTTTGACCCAGAGTAGAGACAGTGAAGTGGTGTGCTAGACTAAGTACAGTAATTACTAGGTCTTACTGTAAACTGTCACTTTTACCAAGAAGTGAAGTTTGTTCAGCTGGGAGTACAAGCAATGAGTCAACAAAAGGGCTTGGTTGCAGGATCCTACTACACTTTCATTTTACAGCACAAATGCAGTGCATTTTGATTTCTGTTTTATAAACAGAATAAAGAGTTGTAGGTAGGGAGATGTTATGTCAATGAGTCAAGCATGAGGTTTATCTTCTGGGAAGTTGCCCCAAGGCTGAATGAAGTACAGGGTGCTTATAATGAGCTCAATGGTTCAAATCTGCCAATTTCTATACCACCAAAGTCAATGAGGGTTTTGGCATTGACTTCAACCGGGGAAGGATGGGACCCATAACTACTGCCCTTCCCATTTTTAATAATTGGGTCCCAATTCTGCAATTGGATCCATGTAGGTGGATTCCATACCAGGCCTGATTAAAGTCTGTACAGCCAATTTCAGTACTGAGGCCTTACTTTGTAAGATATTTTGAGAAATCTTGAATTTGTCATTACTTAAAACCACATTCTATACTATAATATTCCTTACATAACAATGTTTTTAATGCGATTAGTTTCTCTCTCCTCTTCCCCATTCTCCATGTTATATATATATGCATGCACTCATGTGTAATCTATGAAATTATTAAATGACAATATTCTCACTACTGTATAATACATAAGTAAGATGTATTATTAAATATAATCCATTTGCATTATACACTTAATATTTCAGTTCCAGGTGCATGTTTTTCCTTTATATTAAATTTAGTGTGAAGTATACTTGTTTTTTTAATTCTTCTCTACCTCATTTCCAGAGTGATATTTTAAAGGGTTTTTATTTTATCCATTTCTTTTACTTGGTCAGAAAGAAAAATTATTCAAATCTCAGTTGCCTTTCATTTTATAGACCAGTTCCATAATATGAATACAGACAGCACTTACCTCTCTACTAGGGAAACTCTGGAATACACTATTGCTTTGGAATAATGGCTAAAAAGCCCAGTGCCACAATATTGAGTCCTAAAAAAATTTCTAATAAAGTTATGTCCATATCCTCTGAAATATTGTGTTTTACTAAGTTTTGTTTCTATCTTTAATTAGTGAAAACTACTCTTAATCACGTTGAATCTTATTCTTCATCCATGGAAGTTCATGAGTGTTTTGCTACCAATTTCAATGAGTACAGCAGTAGGCTCTATAAGAAGGAAAATTAAAATGTTTAACGTCTCCTTTTGAAATCAAGCTGCTTTACTTCACTCCAAAGAGACAGCATTTTCTGGTGACTTGAGCATAGGATTAGAAGCTAGAAACTCCTGAATTCTAATCCCATTTCCACCAAAGTGGGATTTGCTATATCATCACTGTGGCAGGTTCCCTCCAGCCTAGGCTCCCTTTTACACTGTACTGCTGTGACAAGCTGCCAAGCTCTCTCCAGGCTCCAGTCTGCACTTTCACCAGCACGCATACAGGTAGGGACACACCCAGCTGCAGTTACATGCAGACGCTCTGACCAGCCCCTGCATGGGAAGGCTCCAACTAGGGAACTTCCCTACTACTCAGGCACGCACCACCTCTTGAGTGTAAACCCCAAATTATACCATCTTGCACCACACAAGGAACTCTACAGGGTAAGCTCATGAAATTAACCCCTTCTCTCAATGTGGAGAGGAATATACAACTTTCTGCCCCAAGTTATGATTCCCACATACTAGTTTTAGACAAAGGAAAAACAAATGTATTAACTACAAAAGAAAGATTTTAAGTGATTATAAGGGATAGCAAACAGATCAAAGCAGATTACCTAGCAAATAAACAAAAAATGCAAACTAAGCTTAATATACTACATAAATCAGATATGAATAGCACATTCTCACTCTAAGTGATGATACAAGCAGACTGCAGATTCCCAAAGGGCAAGTTGCACTTGCTTACAGCTTGGAATCCCCAGGTGTTCCATACACAAGCTAGAAATCCCTTTAGCCTGGGTCCAGCACCTCCCTCAGTTCAGTCTTCGTTCCATGGGTCTTTCCAGGAGTCTTCTTGGGTGGGGGAGTCAGTGAAGAACCACAATGATGTCACTCCCCTGCCTTATATAGCTTTTGTATATGGAGGGAACCTTTGTTTCAATGCTTGGTTCCCACACTAGTCAGTGGAAAAATACTGACATCCCAAGATGGGATGCTGGACTCAGCGCCAGGTGACCTGGTCGCATGTTCCTGTAGTGTCACAGCAGCCATTATTCTGAGGCTGTCTGTAATGTCCTTAGGAAGGCTCCTCAGGTGGGAGATAAGCTTCTCCTAAGGCCTATTGTTCTCTCTAATGGCCCTTCCCCACCCCCTATTTAGGCTGAGAGCATCTTGTGTAGTGGGTGTTCCCCAGATGTAAACACATTTGAAATACAGATACATAGTCAATATTCCTAACTTCAGATACAAAAATGATACATGCATGTAAATAGGATAATCATATTCAGCAAATCATAACCTTTTCAATGATATCGCACATGACCTATCTTGCATAAAATACATTATAACTATGTCATAATCACATCATAATAATAGCACTATGAATAATATGTGGTGCAGTGTCACAATTGCCAGCAAATCACTCAAGGCCAGATCCATCGTGACATCAATTGAAAGACTCCCATTAACTTCAATAGAGAATAATTAATCTCAAATGTGTAGAGTGCGTTTCTTTTTGCGTTTATTTAATCTTGAAAGATAGAGGTAATATATAGAGCTATTAGATACAGTGGGGAGATTTTATGTGTATATATACACAATATGATTTCGTTATGTTATGTACTTATTGAAACCAATTGAAATAATATACGAGATTATAATGCTTGATTGCCAAAGCTGTATTATGTTATTGCATTATATTTTATATTGTCAGATCTTCCTTTCTGGGACAGAAGATCACCAGACCAATTCAATCCCAAGACCCAATTTCAATAATGCTGTAGACTTATTTGTGCACAGCAGCTATTTTTCAAACTTAACAATTCTGAAAACATAACTGCAGTGTCTGATCAAAGACACCCATCTAGAGTAAAGACCACAATCTGTGCCAGTGAGGCATAGTGCCAGCAGCCCAGGAGCCATGATTTTGGTATCTTCTTCCATGCCTGTTAGTGTGCTAAGGGGAAGATTCATCTCTAAGGCTCCCATCTAGGACAGCACATATGCTCATGCCCAACTTTAAACGCAAATAGAAAATGTTCAAAAGTGCCTATGTGACTTGTAAGTCTAAGTCCCATTGACTGTTAATGAACCCCAGTTCTACCCTGGCTGTGATTTCAGCTCCTGGGGGCATTAGCAGCTGAAAAAGTAGAGCAGCTCAAGGGCTGTTCTAATTCAGGCTGTAAGAGTATCCTTGCACAGGACCAGGGGACTGCAAAGAAGATTTTAATGTTATCTTTGAACATGAACCTTCCCTTCTTGGCTGTGGCTGAGAATCTGGTCTGCAGTCTTCCTGAGAGCTCCACTAAGTGTTCTTCAGCACCCCTTTCAGCCAGCCAACCACGAGGCTCATGGTGGTTGGCGAAGAATTGTTGAGCACCCACAGTATGCTTTGGGAGTCCATTAGATGGCAGTGCCTTCCTTGTCATACTTTTCTCTACATTTTTGGGTGGCACCTTCAGCAATTTGGACAGAATATTCTGTGGAGGGTGCGGGGATCAGATATATAGAATCAGTAGTATTAAGTAGGAATGCATTTTCCTTGCTTGCAGTTCAGTTACCATCAAGTCATTTCTCACGTTGGACCAAGCATCCTGCCTTAATGTCTGTGTTGATTCTTTCAGTTCTTCCTTCAGTTTTTCCCATTTCTTTATATGCTGCATCTAGTAGTTGACCACCATGTTAAAATCTGTCTGATGGAGCATAACATAGGGAAAGAAATACCATTTTTTAAATTGCTCGTTTTATGTTACATTGAAGGTACTAATTTTAGCATAAAAGAAAATTGGAACTTTATATCAAGTTCAATCCTTGCCTTTCATTGGTTTCTATGTTTTTTATGGTGTTTTATGTGCACTGAGTGATTGATCTTTGCCATACTGCTTATTAATAAATAATGTTTAAGAGCTGCCAGAGCCCAGTAACAACAAGGATTTAAGTTAGCATGACTAACTAATGACAGTTCAGTGATGATGATGGCATCACAAATGTCTCATCTGCAGGATCCTCAAACTTATCGATATTCTGCTCTTCCACTTCAATGGACCAAGTGTCATTCAATGACTCCTCTGATTTTGAAGAATCCCAAGAACTAACTCTGTACTTTTTGATATTAGCCAGAATATTTTGCCTTACTAACAATTTTGACAATACTTGCATTTTATTTTTGAAGAAATATCTATTGTCATTACTTCAGTCTCTTCAGTTGCCTCCTTCCTACTACTTCAACTTATTTTGATAAATTTGTACAATGGTGTTTGATAATCACAGAACTATTTGCAGAGAATACTGTTTATCTGATCAGCAGCTTTCACATGCATGAGTTAGAATGAGAAACAACCACCTAGTGAATTCAACACTGAGACTATAAAAAATGACCTTTATATAGAAATCACATATTCAGATAGCCTGTTCACCTTCCAGAAGGTCCTGGATTCTAGCAAACCAAATGCTTTTAACAGTTCACAGCTCCACCCATTACAATCTCCCCAACAACATACAATGACAGTCAATTCCACTCACACACATCCACCAATGACTCCACCTATTCCCTTTCTCTCTCTAGGCCTCTAAAATAAAATTTATTATTATTTCCTACTCTTCCCAGTAAACATGACAAGAACCTTGATGGTCTTATTTCTCTTAACATTTTAGAATAGCTAAATTTATTATTTGCAGATTGAAATTAGAGCCTAGTTTCTATTATGAAAAGAACCTTCAAATGTCATGTTATGCAAATTCTTCAGAGTGACAAAGTTTATAATGTGAAAAAAAAAACTGGAAAGTCCCCATATAAACATAGACCTCCTTCCCACTCTTGCTCCTTCCCCCTCTCAAAAAACCCGAACAATACAATGTGTGAAATCCTACCCCACTGAAGTCACTGGAGCTAAGATTTCATCCACGGTTGTTTTCTTTTTTCTAAATAACACTAGGTTTTTCACAACCTTGTTTATTTGGGGCCCATATTTTTAAAAAGCCATCAGTTTACTTCACTTATGTTAACGGCTTCTGTAAATACTCCTGGCTTGTCCTCTTTTTCTAACTTGCCTATCAGAGAAACAATATGATGAAAAATTTGGGTTTAGGAAGGTAAGAAAGAGGGATATATAACAAGATGCTGTCACTAGTGAGTGTGTATGCAATGGCCACTGACTCTCACTCTTAACTTAGGGCAATGGTAGTGGTGCTAAAAGCGTAACAGAGAAACCGAACTTCCTAGCTACTGGTAGTCCATTCCATTGGAGGAAAATATTTCTAGTGTGACTATGATTTTATTTATTCATTCTTTACAGATACAGTGAGGGTGAAATTAAAAACTGGACTTTAATCAGGCAGAGTAGTTAAAATTACAACAGAAGCTTCCATTCTAAATATAGGAAATACCATTGTAAGCACTCTGGTGTGCTAAAGTCCATATTTAATGGCATCTACTGTACACATACAGACTAACACGGCTGCTACTCTGCAACCTGTTACTGTACACAGTGTTTTATTGTTAACCCTGAGTGACACACAATACAAACTTAGAGAAAAGTCAGTTGAACTGCACTCTATTGATTTTAATGGAAACCAAAGACTATATAAAGTACATTCATAAGGTTATAAACCAAGGCCACTGTGTTGGAAATTTTCCATACATCCATAAGGCTGTAAAGGAATTGCACTTATAAGTGTATGATGTGAATTGCTTGGCAGTTCAGTGTGATAACACAATTGTCAATTTTATTTCATATTGTGCACTAGTGTAGACAGACAATGTCCTTGGAAAGACCTGCTTTTTAACTAGTGGAAACTCAATGACTGAAACGTGTACTTCTTTGTACCAAGAGTTTTTGACATCATTTTAAGTGCTATAAAGTCATGTTCCTTTCATAACATAGGGAAACTCTGATACTGCCTAAAATTATGGGTGAAAAAAATTTCCCTTTAAGAGACAGTGCAAAGAGACAGAGAGAAATTACATATTGAGATATGGTATGGTCAGATGTGTGAAACTTGGTGGTTTCAGTTTGGAAGGGGTTTATGAACCTGATTAGTTATTTCCTCCTGAATTTGCACCCCTTTAGTTATACTTAAGGTTTTGGGGTTGAACAAAAGAACACTCAAAACAATATGCAAATAAAGCTATCAAGACTTGCCTGTTTTCAGATCAAAACCATGCCAAAAAATTCCAGAGTTATAGCATTATTTTTACCAGAAATGATATGTCTTCCCATGTTATCTGGCAACTTAGCCTAGACTCACAGGAATATTTAGAAACTTTGGCAAACCTGGTATGAGCTTTGGTTTGTAATAGAACCTGACTCCAGGAAAGTTTTGCCTTGTTTATACTTTCGTTTTGAAAGCTTTACCCAGCTCTACATACGGCCACTTAAATCCTGCACTATGGGTCACATTCATCCATTAAAGTCACTGGAGTTGCATAAGGATGAATTTGATCTATTAACTCTCAGGGAGTTTGGTTATCTTAAACTCATTTTCCTTTTTTTAATAGGAGATATTATTTCCACCTACATCATGACATGCTGTGTAATCTTGGGTCAGTCCCCCAGCCTTTCTGTAACAATGCTTATTCATCTTGGTAAAAGCACTTAGAGACCTATAGATGAAAAGTGCTACTAGGAGCAAATTATTATTTCCTAACTTTGTAAAACATGTAGTAAAATTGCATGCCATTTACAGACTAGGCATTTTAAAATGTATTAGGCTTGAAGTTTTGAGATTTCAGGGTAGGGGGTGTTTCTTAATTATCAACTAGGAAATATATTAATTGTGATTTAGTTCAGACTTAATTATTTTTTTTAAAAAGCTGTTCACCTCCTAGAACAGAATTTAGATTTTATAACCAGCTCAAATTCATTCTATTGTGAATATATTTCTAAGTGACAGGAATTTAATCACTGGATTTTCTTGAGAAATCAGAAACAAATATTCCTGTATTTATGGAATGGTGTGCCTCCAGCATATGCAGACTGTGCTCCATTTTAATTTTTTTTTCTGCTTTTCAAAAGTCCTGTATAATTAAAAATGAAGTTTATAGGTGTTAAAAAGAAAACTGCTATATTTGATAACAGATAAAACTAGGGTCAGTGTCTAATTCACTGGTGTCTTCCCAGGCACGAGACATGTTTTTCTCCATGGGTCATCAGGTCCACATAAACAGCATTCTTTCTGCCAGGCACTTTGTAATGTGCAATGAACAGCATCATTTATTTTCATTTCCTCATACTTAATTGCATGCTTCTTGCTTCCAATATTAAGCCAGAAGGCAGGTGGTAGAAGCAGTAAACTAAGCTGCTACTAGCTGTTGTAGTTACAGGCCATGCTAACCTCCTTTAGAAGCAACTCAATTGTTTACAATTCAGCAGAAACCACTGAACTGGAAAAATGCTCACTTCCATTGCACGTGTAATATATATTTTCTTTTTGCTCTGTAGAAAACAACTCTACACTAAGTAAAAATATATATATTTAAATTTGTTGATGTATCATGTTTACAGAAGCCAAATATAAATTATTATTTTGATTAAACTAAATGCATTAATGACAAAATAAGATATAGAGAAATGATGACTGGTTAGTCAGGAATGATACTTGTGGAATCCATTAAGGAATTCAAAACTGAACTATTTAAAAATTGAATGATCATTCCCAGATACAGACATAGTAAGTTTATCAGAGGCACAAAATTACAGTCCATTTTGTCATATTCTAAACCAAATGAATGATGTGATTCATCATAGAGGCGAATGTTTATCTCCTTTTACCCGAGGATTACAAATAAAGTGCTTCCTGGCAGCACCCCCCCCTCAAAAAATCACTTATTTAATTTTATCTTGATAGTGCACTCAGAGAGAGGGGGTAATTATTTGTAGTGTGTTTTTACTAATGGGGATGTCACTTCTGGTGACAAATCAGGATTTATTGACATATTAAGACCGAAATGATAATGCAAAGTTCCCATTGATACTGTTATTGGACAGCACTTTACAACATCTAAATTGTGCTCTTGCAATAACACTATGCTATAGACTTGTGTGTTACTGTTCAAACGTCCTTCAGAGCACGGAAATCATAGACTGCAGGAGTAAAAATAGAAACAAATGAGGAGGACAAAATTTGCTGAACAGCAAATATATTTATAATTGTTTAAAAAAAATCAATGCCTTTCTCTGCTGATTAGTAATTCTACCATGCATTATCGGAGAAAAATCCATTGCTTGATTATAAGATTAGTTATTCCTGTTTAAATTCTATAACAGGGATATGTAGTAATAATAGAATTCCTTCAAACGTAATTGGCTAATACATAATATAATTTAATAATAGAAATGCTATCATAACACATGCTGCTACATCTGATGAAGCTTAGACTGCCACTTTTAGTTCATGAGGCTTTACATGTACAACTCCTATTAAGTTAAATTAATAATTATGGTACTATACAAGTTCCAACATGTCAAGAAAATGTATTTCTTCCATTTATTTTAATATCCTAATCAAATATTAGTTATTTTTATCACAGGATAAGCAGCATGTTCTAAATGCAAGAAAAAGATGCATAGATTTAGGCCCAAGCCTACTCCATGTGGCTAGACCTCTCCACACATGGAGCCCTATTGACTTCAACAAAGTTCTTTGTGGAGGTAGGGTTGCCAATCTCATGCATCACAGTGCAGGATCTCTTCAGTAGAATGTTGGTAAACAAACACATAATGGAAGATTTTGGGGGGGTAGTTAACAAATGTCATTTATGTATCTAAGTCTAGAGGCAGGATGAGATCTTGCGGGGGTGGGAAGGCTTTCACTTAGGTTTAAATCTGGTTTATGTCACTAACAGTGAGGCTGGTGGTTTCAATCAAATCCACCTCATCGGACATTTATGCCCATCACAAAACCATCACATAGTTGGCATAACTTGACATGACTAGCGTTGTCTATTGAGGACCATCTGAAAGAGCAACAGTATCTCTCCTCAGAATTCTTAGAGTATCTCAAAAAATACACATGTACTTGTAACAGGTCAGCTGTTGAATGACTGACTGGTACACTCATTCCCATGTTCTGGTTGAGCTAAAATCTTGAATTTTGGCACATTCATTCATTAGGGACAACTGAATACTGGCTAAATGATCAAAATATTTTAGAAGTCACCAAAAGTAGTCAGTCATTTTTATCAGATTTCAACTAATATAAGGGCCCTTGTATACATATTGGAAGGTATGAATTCTCCAGTTTATTATTACTATTGTTATTTAATATTCATATTATTGTAGCACCCAAAAGCCCCAGTTAGGATCAGGGCCCTGTTGTTCTAGGCACTGTACAGACAGAGGGTAAAATTTTCAAAAGTGGCAAAGTCCCACTTTGAAAAGTGACTTGGAGTACATCAATTCTACAAAACAAAACAAAAAACAACCACAAAACCCGCAGCAGCAAGTCTCAAAGCCTGGGTCAACTGACACAGGTTTACAGGGCTCGTACTACCAGGCTGAAAATAGCAGTATTGACAGTCCTGTGTGGGATGGAGTCCAGGGTTTGAAAGGGGTAAACAGTGAGGTGGTAAAGTTTTGAGTAATTTTGTATCATCTGCAAATAGTTAAGTCCAAAGCAGACTGCAAAGAGTTATAAAGCAATCTCACAAAACTGGGTGACTAGGCAACAAAATGGCAGATGAAATTCAATGTTGATAAATGCAGAGTAATGTACCTTGGAAAACATAGTCCCAACTATACATATAAAATGATGGGGTCTAAATTAGCTGTTACCACTCAAGAAAGAGATTGGGGTCATTGTGGATAGATCTCTGAAAACATCTGCTCAATGTGCAGCAGCAGTCCAAAAGCTAACAATGTTAGGAATCATTGGGAAAGGGATAGATAATAGGACAGAAAATATCATAGTGCTATTATATAAATCCATGGTATATCTATACTTTGAATATTGTGTGTAGTCACCTCCTCTAAAAAAAAAGATATATTAGAATTGGAAAAGTACAGAGGAAAGGCAATAAAAATAAGGGGTATGGAACAGCATCGGCATGAGGAGAGATTAAAAAGACTGGGATTGTTCAGCTTGGAAAAGAGATGACTATGGAGGGGTACGATAGAAATCTATAAAATAGTGAAAGGTGTGGAGAAAATGAATACGGAAGTGTTATCTATACCTTCAGATAACACAAGAACCAGGGGTCACCCAATGAAATTAATAGGCAGCAGGGTTGTTGTTGTTTTTTAAAGAAAGTACTATTTCGTACAATACACAGTCAACCTCTGGAACTCATTGTGAAGGCCAAAAGTATAAATGGTTTAAAAAAAGAATTAGATATGTTAGCCATTGATGGATCTATCTTACATTATTAGCCAAGATGGCCAGAGATGCAACCCCATACTCTGGGTGTCCCTAAGCCTCCAGTTGCCAGGTGCTGGGATTGCATGACAAGGCAGGGATCACTCAGTAATTGTCCTGTTGTATTTATTCCCTCTGAAGCATCTGGCATTGGTCACTGTGGGAAGACAGGATACTGGGCTAGATGGACCAGTTTGGCCACTCTTATGTCCAAATATCCAATGGTCAGTGGCTAGTAGACTCATCTGAGAGGTGGCAAATACTGTTCTCTCCCTCAGCTGGAGGAAGGACTTGACCTGAGAGTCTCACACATCCCAGGTGAGTACCCCGGGCTAAAAGTTACAAGGGAACTCCTCCCACTCCTGTTTTGTATAAGCTCATCTGTAGGTGCCCAATCCTACAGATCCCGTAGGTGGGCTCAGAGTCCACTTATCAGATCAGGCCCCACAGACAATTTAGGTGGAAGAACATCTCTCTCTTCCCAGGTTGTGCGTCACTCTGATGCTCAGGCATCTGGACTCATGGCATGGGATGCTGTGCACATCTAGGGAGGCAGAAACATAGGCACCTAGGGAACTTTTCCTGCAAAACTTTAGGCACTGAGCAAGTTTAGGCACCTACAGTGTTCAGCAGCTACTGGACAGGGTTTTGTAAGTCCCAGTGGGGTAAGACTGTGGGATTTGGGTGCCTAAAGTGGCAGTGTAAGGATTTTTATTGCTGGAGGCCTATCTGATCAGAAGATCTCGGGGAGCCTTACAGTTATCTCCCGCTGAGTCCCCCTGTTAAGCCCGTCTATCAGAGCTGGATTCCCATAAAACAACACACACCACCAAATAAAGATCAACAACAACAACATTTTATTTAACTAAAGGAAGAGGAAGGAAGGAGAGGGGAATGGATTAACAGTACTGGAGATTTGGGTTGACACTTGCACTCACACATACACTCAATGGTACCAAGATGTTCTGCTACCTCTCCAGATGTCCACGATGAAGATTGCAGGATCCAGATGACCGAAGCCAGCGATGGACTGACAGACACCGACCGTGAATGGCAGATGGAATGGACAGGTATGTATCCCTATCTTAACTCCTACCCTAACCCGCTTTGCATCGTCTGTGCACGTGAGATTGATCTAACTAATCGGACTAAATCTGTGTATGCAAGTCTGCTTTCCCCAAAATAAAAGAATAAACAAACCCAAACTAATTAGTAAGTAGCTATTGCAGGCCAATAGCTAGTGCCAAGATGGTTTCACACCACGAGAGAACAGGAACTTGAACCTCTGATAACTCAGAAGCTCCAGAGACCAAGAGCACAAAGCTCCTCCCCTCACACACTTTTATAGGGAGCTGTTGCCTGGCAAACCTAGTTTCCCGCCTTTGTAATTTTCCCTCCTTTTCTTGGTACCAGGGAACAAGAACCTGACTCAAAATGGAGGTCACCTTGTCCTCTTACAAAACAAAATAATCTTTGATTCACAGAACTTATCTTAACTTTATACATATATTGTAATAATTTGGCAGACGTAAACGGGGTTTAAAACCAAAATTAACAGCAGTTAGGCACCTAAGTCCTTTTGTGAAGCTAGCCTCTAAGTGCTTAAGGTCCAGACTTCTAAAGATATTGCAAGGCCTAAGTCCCATTTACCAAACTGAAAGTCAATGGTACTTAGGCTCCTAAGTGCGTAAGTCACTTCTGAAATTGGGAATTCACCATCAAGTCACTTAACATGAGATTTTCAAAAGCACCTAAGAGAGTCAGCTGCCTAATTCTCATTGACTTTCAATGGAACCTAGGTACCTAACTCACTTGGGCACTTCTGAAAAACCCACCTTCACAGGTTGTACAGGCCCTAGCACCCCTGTTGGCCAAGGGTGGCACTGTAGTCAAAACTGAGGCAGGAAGCACCTACATTATCAATAAGTGCAACAAGGCTTTATGTAAGGAATAATGCACCTTCTGAAAGGGTCTAGTGTATTAACCAAAGACCCAATGAAAACACAAGCAAGTCTTTACTCCAGCATTTTAGCTGAGAAACAGTGAGCCTTACTTTATCCATTCCCACCTTGGTCCATCACTTTCTTCCAGCAGGGTTCTTTCAGTTTGATTCCCTTTCCTGGAGCCTTGATTATGGGGAAAATCATTCCCCGGAGCCACAGGGCTGCAGAGATCTGTCAACTGCAGCTCTTCTGATGCAGCATTTTGTTTCTGACAGGCTGGGCTTCCTGACACTGTTTGGAAGTTCACTGTCCCTAGAAGCATACCTTCTGAGTCCAGTAACTCTGTGTCAGGTTCATCAGCTAATTAGCTGCCAACCAGCCACCTAGGAATTTAACTTCAGTGGGACTGGATTGGCTTGTTCTCCTTCACAGGAGTCTGTCACAGGTAGGCTGGTTCCTGACACCCCTTAAAGGGTCAGCCCCGTGACACCCACCCTTAGGCCTTGCAACACTGAGTGGAGCAACACCTTTAAACATCTGGGCCTAAATCACTTTTAAAAATGAAAGATAGGCTTTTTAATCACTAGGCACTTTTGAAAACTTTATCAATAGGCCTGAATTCTGCAAAGACTTATGAGTATGATGTACTTTAAGCATGTGAGTAGTCTCACTGAACTCCATCGGACCATGCTTATTCTTAAAGTCAAGCACAAATGTAAGTCTGTGCAGGATCAAGACAAAGGTAGACCTTAATGATTTTCAGAAATGATAGCCTCCTGAGGTTGTCAGTCCTATTTATTGGTCTTGAGCCTAAAAAACTGCTAAAGGTGAGTACTTAACAGGCATTAGCAAGGATAGATAAAAGAGACTGCTGCCTAAACTAATGTAATAACAATCCAATAACTTTGCAAATACACTCCCTATACTAACAATATGTTTACCTTATTGCTCAGTAGGGCAGCTATATGCTTCACTGGGTTCCACTGTAATTGTGACATCATAGAGGCATACTGAGATGTCACAGCAGAATAGCAACCCATCTGACTAGGGTTCCAGGCATTCTGAATTTTAAAAAATTTCTTACTGTATGAGGCTGGCATTCAGCCTGTAACCCTATATTTCATTCATTTTAGGTATTTTCAGGTCCTCTTTACTTTTAAACAGTTCTGTGTGGTTTTTTTTTCTGCCTATGTACAAACTGTGATACAGCATGGCCAGAGGGCAGTAGAAGAGTGGTTTTTTTCTTCTGAGCAAAAAAAAGGTGTTTTTATTTGCATAACACACTTGCAAAACAAAAACAACAGCATATACAATGTGTAACACAGCAACCAATCACAATTGTTTTCTCATTAGCTTCAGGGGAGGGAAGTGTTCAAGCTTGCCTGGGCCCAGGGCGGGGGGGTTTCCTCGACTCTCGTGGTCTTCCACCCTTCCGAGTTACCTGGTGGCCCAGAGCGAGGGGGCTTCATCGACTCTCAAGGTCTGCCACCCCCTCGAGTTAACTGGCGTCACGCCCAGTGTCACCAACAATTCCCTCCTTTGAAAGCACCCAACAAGAGGGGCAGGCTGTGGGGTGGACAATCCAGGGGTGGGGGGTATGTGTACCCACGTGTGAAAGGACCCCTCTAAGGTGGTGGTGTCCGCAGCAGCAATGGCTGGGGTTGGGGTCCCTTACTCTCTCCCCCAGTCAAAGGGACAAACAAAGGGAACCGGACGGGGACACCGAGCAGAGAACCTCGGACAGCGCCCACTGCTGCTCAAAAGCATCAAGGGAGTCGGTGGACGCCACCCAGAGGAACTCCGCCCGGATACTTGAACAGACCGAGGATCGGAAAACAGCCCCACAGTCACAGGAAACTCCATGGGCCAACCTCCTCTCTCTGGTTTTATAGATGGCAGTTTTAGCCAGGGCCAGGAGGAGGTTAACTAGGAGATCCCGCAACTTTTTGAGGCCACGGATGGGGAGTGCATAAATAAAAAGGTGTGGGGAAAGTGCAACCAAAAACATAATAGAAGATTTGTGAGGAGCCGGAACAGGGGCTGCAGCCTGGCGCACTCCAAATATATGTGCGCCAAGGTTTCCCTCACACTGCAAAAGGGACAAGCATCTGGGATGGGGGTGATCCGCACCAAGTACATGCCCGTGCTCACAGCTCCGTGAAGGAGCCGCCAACTGATGTCCCCGATGGGCCTCGGAACCAAGGTGGAATATAGGCTGGCCCACCAGGGCTGCTCACCCTCCAAAGGTGGCAGAGAGTCTCGCCACTTTGTGTTGGGGCGGGACACTAAGGTGAGGGCGTGAAGGGTGTGGAGCACGAGCGTATATAGATGTTTCCTTGGTGCGGTCTGGATGCATACCAGCTGCACTTCATGCAGCCATCTCGCAGTAAAGGGGTGAGGGGGTCAATTGGGTCTACGGGGCAGGGGTCCGATTAAAAGGTCCGGCGGGCCTGGGGTAGAGGGTGGGCAGGGTGTGCCCTCGAGCAGGACCCGGTCGAGGTAAGCTCGAGCAGCGGGCGGCAAAGCGGCCTTCACCTCCTGAAGTACGCGCCGGGGGGTACGAGGTCTGGAGAGCCCCATGCACCGAGCGAGCGTCAGGGGATCCAGCCAGTCTCCCTGGTTGTAGTCCAGGAGGTCTCCAACTCTCATGACTTCCACCAGGATCAAGCTCTGGCACCCCTAGTGGGAGTCTGCCACCTGCACACGAAGCTGGGGGTTGTGTAGCAGGGGTTCCGCGAGGAGATCTGCCCCCTCGGTGGCTGCCACGGACCTGGTCGTTAAAAACAGTTTCCAAGTCCGGAGGAGGTCCTGGTAGAAGACCAGCAGCCGGGAGAGGTCTCACAGAAGACTTCCCGGACGGAGGTAAAAGAGCTGCCGGTCGTATCGGAGCCCTCGGATGTGGTGCTGGATGGCGTGCACCAGTATGCTCCAAGCCGAACTGCCTGCACCATAGAAGAGCCTCTGTAGGGCCTGGAGGCGGAAGACGCGGACCTGAGTGTGCAGACAGTGTGTGTGCAGGAAGTGTACCTTCCTTCAGGGGTAGATGAAGAACCCCAACAGGGGCCCAGTGCGTTCCTGACCAAAAGAACCCCAGAATCAATGTCCGGAGGTTGGTCAGGAAACCCGGGGCCGGGACCAGGGTGTTGAGCCGGTACCAGAGCATGGACAGGACTAGTTGATTAAGCACCAGCGCTCTCCCTCGGAGGGAGAGACATCGGAGTAGTCCCGTCCATTTCCGGAGCTGCTCTATCACCCTGGCCTCTAAATTTTCCCAGTTCTCCGGCGGAGAGGGATGCATGGCAGAAAGGTAAACGCCGAGGTAGAGCAGCAGACCCGCGCTCCACCGGATGGTCTGAAGCACGGGTGGGAGGGAGCTCGTCTGCCACCAGTCTCCTACTGCCAGGCCAGAGCTCTTGACCCAGTTGACCCGGGCAGAGGAGGCTGCCAAATAGATGGCCTGGCAAGCCTCCACCCGCACCAAGTTGCCCGGGTCCTGGACCACGAGGAGCACGTCATCAGCGTACGCCGACAGGACCAGCCGCAGCTCTGGCTCCCGCAGCATCAACCCCGTCAACCTTCTGCGGAGGAGACAGAGGAAGGGCTCGATCGCCAGAGCGTACAGCTGGCCCAAGAGGGGGCACCCCTGCCATACTCCTCGCCCGAAGCTGACCGGTTCGGTCAGGGTCCAGTTGAGCTGAACCAGACACTCTGCGGAAGCGTACAGCACCTGGAGAAAACCCACAAACTGGGGTCTGAAGCCAAACACCTGTAGAGTGCTCAGGAGATACCTGTGGTCCACCCTATCAAACGCCTTCTCCTGATCTAGGGACAGGAGGGTGAACGACAGACCGTCTCTACACCCGAGTTCCAAAGGGTCCCGAACCAGAAATAGGTTATCAAAGATACTGCGGCCCAGGATGGTGTAGATCTGGTCTGGGTGGATCACGTCCGCCAGCACAGACCCTAGCTGCAGCGAGATTGCTTTTGCTACGATTTTGTAGTCCGTGCTGAGGAGCGAGACGGGACACCAATTTTGTAAATCGCGGAGGTCCCCCTTCTTGGGCAATAAAGCAAGCACAGCTCGCCTGCACGAAAGAGGGAGAACTCCGCTCTGCAGAGACTTGGCCCAGACGGTGACTAGGTCTGGGCCGAGGACGTCCCAAAACACACGGTAGAACTCCACGGTCAGCCCGTCCATGCCTGGAGACTTATTAGTGGGCATACGACAGGGGGCTTCTGAGAACTCGGCCAGAGTGAGAGGCAACTCTAGCTGGTCTCGGTCGCTTGCGTTAACGATAGGGAGCTCCTCCCAGAGCACTCTGCAAGCACTAGGGTCGGTCGGATCTGGGGAGAAAAGACTTGCGTAGACGGCTTGGGCCCTCCCGCACATCTCCGCCGGTTCCATGAGGGGGGTGCCGTCTTCTGCCAGGAGGCAGGTGACGTGTTTCTTGGCCCCCCTCATTTTCTCCAGGGCATAGAAGAAGCGGGAGCCGCGATCCATCTCCTGAAGGAGGCGGATGCGGGATCGAACAAAGGCGCCCTGGGCCCGACGGCCCTCGAGGGCCCGGAGCTCCTCCCACTTCTCCCGGCACGCTCCGCAGGGGAGCGGGTCCTCGGGGCTGGCGGCCAGACGCCTCTCCAGCTCTAAGACCTCCCGTTCCAACTGCTCTATCGCCACATTTCTCCGTCGGCTGGTGCCCCAGGTGTAGTCGTGGCAGAGAAGCTGGGCGCGCACCTTCCCCAGGTCCCACCATCGCCGCGCCGAGGGAAAGGCATGCCGCTGCCCTCGCCAGGCCAGCCAGATTCCCGGAAGGACGTCACGAAGCCCTCATCCTCCAACAGGCTGTTGTTAAAATGCCAGTAGGCCGGCCCCGGCCTCTCTGCACAGAGGGAGGCTGTCACGATGGCTAGGTGATTGTCAGAAAATGGGGCCAGCCGAATGCTGGAGGAGTGGGCTTGTGAGAGATGGAAGCGTGATAAATAAATGCGGTCCAACCGGGAGTGGCTCGACCGATGGGCTTCCACCCGGACAAAGGTGAACGTGGAAGTGTCACCCGCATGATGGTCACGCCATATGTCCACTAGGGAGTGATGTTTGACTATCTCCCGGAGGGCGTCCGCGGCGGCTGGGCTCTGCTCGGTCCCTGAGCGGTCCCGCTCCTTGAGGGTGGTATTAAAATCCCCTCCCAGGACCAGGCACTCATGAGAATCTAAGGTGCCGAGGAAGGCGGATGCCTGCTGATAGAATTGCAGCTGCTCCGGGCCCGATGTCGGGGGATAGACATTAATGAGGTTAACCACGAGCCCCTCCATATGGACCTGGAGATGCAGCAAGCGACCCGGCACGGCCTCGGCGACCCCTAGCACCTCTGGCCGTAGGTCAGGGGAGAACAGGGTCGCCACTCCAGCCTGTCGAACCGTTGAATGGCTAAAGTAGACCCTGTCCCCCCACTCCAGCTGCCAACTGTCTTCGGCAGTCAGATCCGTATGGGTCTCCTGCAGGAAAACCACAGAGTACCCTCCCTCCCGAAGGAAGGAGAGCACCTGGGACCTGCAGAGAGCCATCCTAAACCCCTGGGTGTTCAACGTTGCGATGTTGAGAGGTGTCATGGAGAGGGCCCGGGGGGATCCTCACTGGCAGGGTTGCTCGCATCCCCCAGCGGGCCGCGCAACAGTCCTTGACCCATCCCGTAGGTGAGTAATTGTTCACGGAAGACGCGGACCTGCCAGTAGGCCGTGGCATCCCGCTTCCCCGTCCCTTTACCTTCCCCCATGAGGGTCCTTGTGGCCCGGAGGATTTGAGAAAAGTCCCCCCATCGCTGGAGAGCAAGCTGTATCTTGTTGCGGGAGCCACGGACATCCTCTAAGAACTTCCACAGCTCTCCTCGCAGCTCTTTGGGGAGTGGGGTTACGGTTTCCCGGTTGTTCCCCGGCGGGGCCCTGGGTGCAGCCCTGTGGCCCACAAAATGGGCAAGCAGGGTGTGCACCCCCCGACGGGGTGCCTGATGGGCTGGAGCTTATAGGCACGCCTCAAGCCCTGGGGCGATAGAGGGCGGTGGAGGGAAAATGGAGGGCCTGGTGGTTTTAGTGGGGCCCTTCCCCTTCTTCTTGCCCTGGCCTTTCCCGCCGGCTGGGGATGCTCCCCTAGAGTCTGGGGAGGCGATGGGCATGGCAGCGGTGGAGGTTATCCCAGTGCCCTCCATTGCCAAGGCCCCAGAGGGGGCAGTGGCAGGTGGTTAACAGGAGTTGGGGTCAGGTAAAAAGGGACAAGCTGTGGGGTGGACAATGCGGGGGGGGGCACATGAACCACCATACGCTTGTACAGAGAGTCCTGTTTGGTTGGCTGGTGCTTCTGGCCCACACGGTGGAATCAGGGCGAGCAGCTGAGTCCAGATGCAGATGTTAAACAGCCAGCAAAGACAGTGGAGGGGGGCAATGGTGAAGATAGTAGTGTGGGGGTTTGGAGGACACAGATGGATCAGGGAGCAGCTCCGTGCCACACCCCCAGTGTCCCTACAAACACAGTCAGGACACAGTCAAGGCCTCCCCCCACACGAGAGCACAGTTTGAAAGTCACTCAGTCTTAAGTCCCCCTCTACGGCGATTTGTAGATTCCCTGGGCAGTGTTCCTCCGGTAGATGGCTTTTTCCTTTTCTTTTCCGGTTTTCTTTGCAGCTGTAGCATTCCAGGGATGCCGGAACAGATGATAAGAGACTCTCTCGGCCGGATACGGGTCCACAAACAAACAGCAAGCGGCTGGGTCTGGGGGCTGGGTCCCTCCACTACCGCCCTCCAGGGAGAGGGTCAGCAGGCCCCCCCTCTCTCTGGGGGGGATTTCAGCTGGAGCGGCAGCAGCGTCCGGGGGGGGAGGGGCGACAGCCAGCCAGCAGCCGACTAGCCTCAAGCAACAGCAGAAAAAACAAAGAGAAAAAAAGGGGGGGGAGAAGGGGGGAGAGCGTCTGGCCCGGTCGGGGGGGGAAGCTGCAAGCAGGGGCAAAAAGCAAGGAAAGCCCAGACCAGAGGGCAGCAGGAGAGCGTTAGAAGGGAACCTTGTTCCCTGTAGATGGAAGAAAGTTTGTATAGATTAATTAAAGCACCTGAAGCCAATTAAAGCACCTGAAGCCAGTCACCTGATAAAATCCCCCTGCTTCAATCAGGCAGGGGAAGGAGTTGAAGCAGAGAGCAGTAGAGGAGAGTTTGGAGAAGTGCTGCGGTGGGCTAAGAAGAGACCAAGACCCTAGGTAAAGGGATGCCTGGTTTATGCAGAGGGAGGGCAGGAAGCCCCACAAGCTGAAGGACAGGAGATGGAAGTAGTCCAGGGGAAGGAACCGCTAGTTCAAGCGGTTTACTGCTATCCCTAGGGCCCCTGTGCTTGGACCTGGAGTACAGGGTGGGCCCGGGTCCCTCCCTCTCCTCCCTCCCCTCTAGGACACTAGTGGAGCAGTTAATACCCCAGTTCAGGGGTGAGAAATGGTGCTCTGAACCCTCCCCAAGAAGAGAAAGCATGAGATCCATTGCTGGCAATTTGTCACAGTACATACCTCAAAAATATCCACTTACCCCCTGATGATGAATGACTCTGTTCTGACTTTATTGACAAAATGTAATACTCTGGGGGGGATCATGTCACCGTGCCAGCCAATTAGTGTTTCAGATGGTGCAACACAATTCAGGGAAGAACTACTTTTGAAACAGTATTTTCAAAACTAGCCCTTCACTCCTCCCTCCTCCTTCCTATACCTCTTGCCCTGCCCACAGAACTACCCAAACTACTGTACCAGTTGGCCTCCAAACATCACTTTTGCTCATAGAGGCCTTCAGTTTTGATGGGTTTTATTTATCCTGTCTCTAAATGACATACTGTTCCAAATTATATATAAATACTGACTGTAGGATGCATATGACTACATATTGAAAATGAGGAGAATGCTGGGAAGTCATGTCAGTGCTCACTTCTGTCATAAATATAAAGGGAGGGTTAACCACCTTTAAATCCCTCCTGGCCAGAGGAAAAACCCTTTCACCTGTAAAGGGTTAAGAAGCTAAAGATAACCTCGCTGGCACCTGACCAAAATGACCAATGAGGAGACAAGATACTTTCAAAGCTGGAGGGGTGGGGGGAAACAAAGGGTTCTCTCTGTCTGTGTGTTGTCTTTTGCCGGGACCAGAGCAGGAATGCAGGTCAGAACTCCTGTAAAGGGCTAATAAGCAATCTAGTTAGATATGCGTTAGATTCTGTTTTGTTTAAATGGCTGATAAAATAAGTTGTGCTGAATGGAATGTATATTCCTGTTTTTGTGTCTTTTTGTAACTTAAGGTTTTGCCTAGAGGGATTCTCTATGTTTTGAATCTGATTATCCTGTAAGGTATTTACCATCCTGATTTTACAGAGGTGATTCTTTTCTTTTTCTTCAATTAAAATTCTTCTTTTAAGAACCTGATTGCTTTTTCATTGTTCTTAAGATCCAAGGGTTTGGGTCTGTGTTCACCTGTCCAAATTGGTGAGGATTTTTATCAAGCCTTCCCCAGGAAAGGGGGTGTAGGGTTTGGGAGGATTTTGGGGGGAAAGACATTTCCAAGTGGGCTGTTTCCCTGTTATATATTTGTTAGATGCTTGGTGGTGGCAGCAATAAAGTCCAGGAGCAAAAGGTAAAATAGTTTGTACCTTGAGGAAATTTTAACCTAAGCTGGTAAAAATAAGCTTAGGAGGTTTTTCATGCAGGTCCCCACATCTGTACCCTAGAGTTCAGAGTGGGGAAGGAACCTTGACAACTTCATATTTCAATTCCCCATTTACAAAGAAATTTGCAAGCAATTGAGAATCTTAGCTCCCTGAAAATGGAATTCATAATCTTCCAAGAGCTGTTTTTTTCATTTCACATGGTGGGGCTTTTAGTTTACAATTTGGACATGCCAATGCTAAAATAGAAACGCATATCCAGTCTATTTTGTTATCAATAGTTAATTTACCTATGAAACCATAAAAACAACGAGGCGTCCGGTGGCATGTTAAAGACTAACTTTTATTTGGGCATAAGCATACTTGTATACATTTATGCCTGTATCTATAATTTTCACTCCATGCATCTGAAGAAGTTGTTTTTTTACCCATGAAAGCTTATGCACAAATAAATCTGTTAGTCTTTAAGGTGCCACCAAACTCCTGGTTGGTTTTTGGGGATACAGACTAACACGGCTACCCCTCTGATATGAAGCCATGTATATAGTTTAACATGTTAGACTCATCTACTTTTTTCTATGCAGTTGCTCACAGCTGAAATTGCTCAGTCAGAATTAAAATGCACTTAGAGCATTGCAAATGCCTGTGCAGGAATGTATTTAGGACAGAGATTTTACTTTATTCAAATGCACTTCCAAGGAAATAAATATTGACATGAAACCTGTCATTTTAAAGAGAGCTCTCAGTTAAACATTAAAAATCCAGTGGCAGGTTCTAAGGAACGACAATATGAGTAATTCCAAAACAATTCTGACATCTAATTCTGACACCATTTCTTCTCTAAAAAAGTTTCCTCCACCCCCTCACGTGGAAGTTTACAACAGAACTAGTCAGTTTGAGAAGACTGCTATGTGCATTAAAGTTATTCTTAAATTGCTTATCCCTCTCCCCCTCCATAAATAGACTACACATTGGATAACGTAACTGGTCTTGCCAAACTATGACACAGAATTCTTCATGCTCGGTGAGCTCCTCCACTTTTCAAGCCATTCACCCATGAAGATAGAGTACGACTTCCCTAAGCTGCATATCAGAGCCACATGTTTTATAAATTGCAAAATGGAATGCTTATTATGTCTGGGGTAGTCTTTTTTTAAATTTGCTAATTCAATCATGCCTAAAGTATGCCATTGCCTCCTCAGTGAAGAGTTCTAATTCAAAAATAATTACACTGCAGCAAAAGCACTCAATTCCTAGCCTTTGATGCACCTTACGTAAAATTAGCTTGACGTTATCCATTGTCTTTCTTTTTCCCTCTTCCTCCTTTTCAGCAACATATCTCAGAGTTGCAGACTCACTTATAGTTGACATGGATAAGATATAGCTGGATGGAAGCTGGCAGCTATAGTTTATCAAAACTTTTGCCTTTTGGGACAGCTTAACTATATGAAAAGGCAAAAAGAATATTAAAATTTATACATTGAAAAATGTTATCAAGAACAAAATTTTGGTGAAACATTTAAAGATTTATAACTCCAAGAGATAATGTCAATACACAAAGATATAGCTGTTTAATTATCTCTCCCTATTATGACAAAATACATGGGCCCAGATCCTCAAAGATATTTAGGCAATAACTCCCATTGAAATCAATGGGAGTTAGTCACCTAAATGCCTTTAAGGATTTGGCCCATAATACCATTTTCAATGCTGGGTAAAGCCCTTATTCAACAAATCACTTAACACATTCTTAACTTTTAAGCATGAGCCCAAGTACCATTTAATTCAATAGGATTTAAGTATATGCTTAATGGACCACTTTGTTGATTAGGGATAAACTTAAGCACATAGTTAAGTGCTTTGTTGAAATGGGGGTCTAAGATAGTAGGAACATTCAAATAATAGGAGAGCGTGTATGATCCATAGGTTGAGGAATCCAGGAGAGCAGACCCCCTACCCAGAGAAAGGGGTAGCAAGATGGGGGCAACATTCATCCTAGCTCAAGGTGGATGAGACATATACCTTCAGAGACTAATAAATGTGTATAGTTTGGGGGGGGTTTCATGGCTGCTCTCTCTTTGGCCCATAGTGAGCCAAACAAATGTAAGGACTATTCATGTGAATAAGGATTTGCAACATCTGTCTGATACCTTTTTACAGACCTTCAAGTCCATGGTTAATATCATATATCTTATAAGCCGCAAGGAAAGGGAAGATTGTCATTAGTGTGGCCTATATTATAACTAAGCTCTACATTATTCTCTTTGCTACTTAAAAGGATACTGCCACATTAACAATTTTGTTAGATGCTGTAGTTTAGGTCCTTTGTTTATAGTTTTATTATCACTACCATAACACCCCAGCAATAGAAAACCCAAATGTTTGCAAATTTAATTTTTCTCAAACTTTCAGCTTAGTTTATGATAAATTTTATACAAAGAGGGTGGTGTGTTGACTCCTTCTGTTTCTCTCTTGTATATTTATAAGGTATGTATCACCATGGAATCTATCACTGTGGTATCCTTGTACTTGGCAGTTCCATGCAATAAAAGAGTTGTCTCATCATATTCATCCACTGCTCCAGAAACCTGGATGGATCAGATAGAACTTATCAGTTGCCTATATACATTCAGAGCAAAGGAAAGCTTTTTTGCACTGTTATATAAATATCACTAGCACAGGTGCTGACTCCATGGGTGCTCTGGGCTGGAGTATCCATGGGGAAAAATTAGTGGGTGCTCTGCACCCATCGGCAGCCAAGCTCCCCTCATCCCCCATCGCCCCTCCTCCACCCCCACCGCAAGCGTGGCACGTCTCCGCTCCTCTGCCTACCTTCTAGCGTTTCCCACCCGGCCGCCACCAAACAGCTGTTTGGCAGTGTTAGTACACGCCAGGAGGGGCGGGGAGGAGCAGGAACATGGCGTGCTATGGGGAGGAGATGGGGCCGGGGCAGGGATTTGGGGAAGGAGTTGTAATGGGGGCAGGGAAGGGGTGGGAAGAGGTGGGGCAGGGGCGGGGCCTCATAGAGGGATGGAATAGGGGTGGGGCCGGAGGCAGAGAATGGGTCAAGCACCCATGCGAAAGAGGGTAAGTCGGCACCTATGATCACTAGCAACTTTATTTAAAGTCTGTATGTTTTTTATTGTTTTTATTTATTCTTAAAACTTCATCTCTATTGTAATATACAGCCTTTCACGCTACATTCTCCAATCTCAGCAAGTCCCTGGGCTCTAACTAAAGCCACCTGCCCTCACCCACCTTCACTGCTTTGAATAACTACACTGTCACAGGGGGGTGGACCCCTTTAAGGGGCGGGGGGGGTGTCAGGGCCTAGTCTACCTGTGATAGATTTCTTTAAAGAGAATGAGCCCATCTCTGTAATAATGAACTGCCTAAGTGGCTGGTTGGCAGCTATTGGATCAACAAGTACCTGCAACATGATAAAATAATACCTGAGCTCAGTGAGAGGAAGGTGCTCCTAAAGTGAGGAAGCACCTAAGGGGAGAGGAATTCACAGGGAACAGTGCCAGAGAACTCCCAAGGAGAGGCACTTAAGGTGGGACCTCACAGATACTTGTGAACATGCTGCTGCCTGGAGTAGAGCTTCTGTTGGCATGAAGGTCCTGGCTTCAAAGAAGGAATCAAGCTTAAGAGTGCCTTGAGGGTAAAGGGCTTGGGGGTAAGGCTGACAAAATCAGATGGAGTCTCCCTCCCTGCTAAGAAGCCATGGTGAAAATTGTTCTTGTGTTTGAACTTTCTGTTAGCAAATGAGACCCTCAGCAGAGGGAGGGGGCTGTTTGATACGTAAAAGATGTGCTGAACTTAGAGAGAACCCAATGGGGGAAATTAAGATGTGTACTTGCAGTGCCACACTCTGCTACCAGGGGTGCACCACCCTCCCACTCACTTTTATACGCACCACCCTCCCACTCACTGGCAAAACTATCTGGTGATCGCTGGCAATAGCCTAGTGATGCAATTTCCCTTCCCTTACTCCCTCAGAAAACCATATGAGCCCAGGATACAAATTCCTGACCAATCACACAAACCTTGACCAATTTTCCTCCCCCCACCAAACCAACACAGCCCCTTAAAAACACTGGGTAAGCACTGTATGGCAGAGGAAGGGGTGGATTATGTACCTCTTAAGCCTACAGTACGTCTCCAAGATACTGGGAAGTAATCTGTGAACATGTAACATTGACAGTTGCATGAACACACCATCTGGGGTTGGTAAAACAAAGCTTTATTTATTGATTTATTTATAGACAACAGTTGAATGGAAAACACAGTAAACCAAAAGTAAACTTTATATGTGAAAGTACTAAATTCTTGGCCCCAAACCATCTTGACAGAGAGTCCTGTTCACCTTCAAAAGAACAATTTTTCTCCTCAAATATTAAATGGAAAAAGTAGAACGAGAAAGAAGTGAAATGGAAAATTGCTAAAGCTCAAGAACATAGCACACAGAAAGGCAGTATTTTTTCTGAAAGCTCTGAGGTGATATGAGAGCGAGAAGGGGTGTACAAGAGGGGGGAGAGAAAGGCAAGGAAAGTCAAGCAGACTGAAAACAGAATGTGAAATAATTGATTCTGTTATGGAAAGATTGAAAAAAAATTAAGTGCGGGCAAAATCTACAGAAGCACTTGCAATACCATAAATATCTTCCTATAGACTAGATTTTCTGTAAAGTGCTTAAATATAATTGGTTTGGTCATCACTTACAGAGCTGGATTTTTCTCAGCTCATCTCGTCCTGGGCCAGGCCATTTCTATTTTCACCCCCACACCAGGTTTTACTTATGGGATTTTTATTATAAATTTTTTATTTTTATTATTATTATTCCCTGTAATGCTGTAATTATTAAAAAATAATTCTTAGCCCACCATGTTTCCATTTGAAAGCTTGTTTTAAATTGCTGATACTTTCTGATAATAATCCCTCCCCCACCTCGCCAATACAGAAAAATGTGGAAATTTCCCATTTTGTAGCTGTATTACTGAGGATGGAACAAAGTTTGACAGCTGTCATTTGGGGAAGTGAAAAATCTTCATATATTACATGAATAAAGCATATTTTGTCTGTCTTAATGGAATGTCTATATTTATATTATTCAGACTCTTCAGTAACAAACAGAACATAAAACTATACCAGCACTGAAAGATGACTCACTGTTTAGCATGTTGGTCTCTATGTATGACTATGATACTTTCCATTGATATATCACCTTCCACAGAAGGATCTCAAAGCAATTTGCAAACATTAATAAATTAATCCTCACACCAGATATGATTGTCCCCATATTATAGATGGGAGAGCTGAGGTACAGAGATGTGAAATGACTTGCACATCACACAGGAAGCCTGAGAGATCCAGCAAGAGCACTTAGATCTCTTAAGTCCTACTCCTAGGCTACAGATACAAAACCATCCTCCTTTTAATCTATAAAATTGCACACATTGCACTATCCAGCCTCACATAGTCTACCTGGCTTCTGACCCAAAGCAGGTCTAGAATCACTTCTGTAGTCCACAATCAAGTAAAACTCCCCTTTATTATACTGTGAATGTGACTGAATAAGGACCGTAGAATTGGCTCTGCTATGTATTTCTTGGGTTTCTCCTCTGTAGAGTAGAGGTTGATCTCAAGTATGAGACCTCCTTTCTTGCAGTCCCAGAATGCTTATAGTCATATGCTGCTCAGGGATGAAGTTGATCCCACATAAGATCTGTCATAGACTGCCCTACCATCTTTCAATACCATGACCATTTGGTGCTCACTGATACAACGTAGCCTGAAGCGCCATTAGACTCCCATAGCTGCAACCTTGTGTTTCCCTAGCTTATCTCCAATAAGAGAACAATTTCACTGTGTGTTCTATATATGCTCTTGTGTCTGTCCAATATTTAGGGTCAGGTCAGTTCTGTACAAAATGGACAATTCTATCTTGGCAAATCTCCAATGTCCAAGAAGCTATCTGAGATTCTAAATAATAATATAGACCATCTAGAAAGGCATGGAAAGTGAATAGTTTATTTACAGGAATTCTCATCCCAGTGGCTTGCTCGACCATTTAATGTATTTAAGTTATTGGATAAGATGACCTACTGTACAGCCAACACCTGCAGTCTGTGTGGCCCCAAATATCAGAGATAATTTTCTGTTAGGCTAATTCATGGTCAAATTTTTACTTTTGTTTCTACAGTCAACAGCCGTGCCATAGTTTGGCAAAAGCAGTTGTTTTTTCTTATTTGCATTCTGTGTATGGTGACTCTACTTCAAGATCTCAAAATATTTTAATACAGGGAAACTAACCCTTACTTGAAAGGTCTTTTTTGAATGATTCCTCCCTGTGTGAAGGGATCAGTTCACCACTGGCCCCTCCTCATGATAGGCATGGAGTAGCAGCTCTCTCTCTGGTGACTGCTCCACCTCTGTGGTAGCCTGCCTCTTCCTGTAACTTGGCCCGTTGGCTAGGACACTTCAAAGTCTTACCCCTTCCAGGGTAGTCCGTGAACAAAAAGAAAGGGGAACTAACACAAACAAACTGAGTTAGTAAGAGAGAGAGAGAGAAAAATGTCTCCCTCTCAGGGTGTATCAGGGTCTAGCCCTGCTTTCCCTCAGGGAGGGGCCTTCAGGTAGCGATTGTCTGGGAAGCTCTTGCCTTCAGTCAGTTCTTTTCCTCAGGAGCTGTGAGTTGAAGGTCTGTTCTCTTCCCTGGCCTGCCAACAAGTGAGCTATTCTGCTCCCTTTTTAAGTTCCTCATCCAGCCTGTTCATGTCTTTCAGGTGTGGCTGAGCCCAGAACAGCTCCTTAACCCCTTATTGTCCAGTGTGCCGTTTGTATATCCCATTACAGGAAATCACCAAATGGCACAAAGGTAGCACAGGGTATGTGTTCACTGCAGAGTTAACTCAAGTTACCAACACGCCAATTACTTTCTCTCAAATTAGCCTAACTCAAGTGAGAGCAGCCACACTGTGAAATAATATTCAACCTGCTGTGTCTACATTGGTGCTGCACTCACTGGCACTAAAACGTCTGAGGGCATATCCCATGGTTCTTTGCACTGCAGTAAGCTGAGTCACTCTGTGAATTCTTTCCCAGTGAATTGTAGGAGAACTTGTCCATTCACTTGGCGCACATGAGGGAAATTATCAGAAAGCACTGGAGGACTAGAGGCACTCAAGTGGTACTAGCTGGAATCCACACTGCAGAGCAGTTTTCTAAGGCTCTAAGCAGCTGACAAGTTGTGCTAACTGTAGCTACTATGGGGCCAGCCAACTCAAATTAAAAGCACAACTTAAATCTCAGTTTAAGGTGTTTTATGTATGGACAGCACTCAAATTAGGGGCAACACTGAAGTTATAATCTGAGTTTGTTTTGCAGTGAAGACAAGCCCACAGATGGCTTTATGCCATCCGATAGCAAGCCAAGGATGTGGGAGGTAGAGCTTGAGTGTATCGCACATTTGTGATCAATGGCTGACAGAGTAGCAGACCTTATGACAAATTAGGTCCCCAATCAGGCCATGGATAAGAGGAGCAGGAAGATGGTTTAGAACCACCATTCCAATTCTCTTCACTGAGTGTAACTTGGCCAAACCAAAAGACTGAAGAGTCTGAAATACTGCAGAGGTATTTGAGTAAATTTGTCATTGTAACAGAAGGCATTTAATTGATATTTGTTATATTTCAAAGGGTCTTGTTCTGGAACCCTTATCCATGTTGACTACTTGAATAAATATTACTCATTGTGAGTCCTTACTACTCAGAGTGAGTTCCAGAATCAGGCCCCAGAATTATAAAGCACATCTGAAAAAACAAAAAAGGGTGCAGAATCCTAGGAATCCCAGGAATTCATTCTTCTAGGATGTTTAATTCCTTATTACGGCTAGGGTTATATAATATGTGAATATAGTTTTTCACATTTTGCAAGATCGGGGGTTAAATGTTAGTGCAAATTCCACATGCACATATATTGAAACTGATAGGATATTTAAAGGTAAAGAGCGCAAACTAGACTTTTACTGATTATTTGTAATTCCTTTATAAGTTTGGGGCACAGAATCAAACTTTTAACGTTTTAAACAGAAACACAGAATCTTTTTAAAAGATCTTTTACAAATCAGCAAGACTGGAAATAATTTGATAGAAGACTTAGAGTGTATGCTTTTTCAGTGATTTCACTAGAAACTTATTCTGGCTTTCTCTGAGGTAGAGATAAACCACTGGTAAGAGACAGTTATTAAATCTTCTTTATATATTCTGTATGGAATATATTAAAGTACAAAAATACTTTATTCAAATAAGGTTAAGGGTATGACTTAAACCCACAAAGACATGGAAATTCAGAAATGCATTCTATACTCTTCTGTGAGTTTTGCTTGGCTTCCTGAAATACCGACTTTATAGTACAATTTATCTGTCTTAATGATACTTGCTTTTCAGTTTGCATTCTTTTGTGGGCTTGGCTTAAACTCTGACATTTACTGAACAGTATTGCTGATTTTTGTGTCTCTGTGTGTGTGTACAAGTGCACACTATTATTAAGAAGAAAAAATGAAAATAATTTGGAAGTAAATGATTATTGGAATAATTGACTGGCTCATTCCTTTGGAAAAATATTTAGTAAACTTTAATGCTAATGAGAGAGAAAGGCAGACAAACATAGTAGATAAAGGACTCTAATCAACTGTCTTTGTAAGTGCAGGCATATACTTTGTTTTTTCCATTGCAGTTATATTTGCAAGAGGTACATACTCATCCTGTTCTTCCTTTTCAATACACCTCTACCCCGATATAACGTGACGCGATATAACACCGTTCGTATACAATGCGGTAAAGCAGCACCCTGGGTGGCGGGGCTGCTTTAATAACAGAAATGCTCGAGGCCAAAGCAAGTTGGATATAACGCGATTTCACCTGTAATGCGGTAAGATTTTTTTGGCTCCTGAGGACAGCTTTATGGCAGGGTTGAGGTGTATATGCAAAAGGTGCAAGCATACTGGCAATTAAGTCAGATGTGGTACACAAAATGGCTTGGGATCTTCTTACTTGATAGACTACCTCCCTTCTCACCAATGCAGCTATGACCAGTGGAGCTCACACTTGATTCAAAAGACAGGGTGCTGGTGGTAGAGCAATTGGATTTGAGGGGCCCTTAGCTTTGAAACCAACTCCTGCATCTTGTTATAACAGTCCAGGCCTGTTGACCTTCAGGATGCACTACAAAAATGTATCTTTTCAAGGTAACTTGTGGTCAGGAAGATGCCACTTCAGTGGTTGTGCTTAGGGAGATGGGATATTTCTTTTTTACCTGCACTGTATAATGTATTGATTATTCGTGTACACTGTGAGATTGCTGCTAGGTTTTTTTCTATTTCTATTTATTCTTTTTTATGTTTGTTCTGTTTCTATTCTTTGAAAAATAATTTTCAGGGGGATCTATAGAATGACACAGCTGTTTCCTTGTAGCTACACAATTTTTTTAAAAAATTGTGGTCATTTCAAATGTGGCTTCAGGATTCCCTTCTACATGGTTCATAGAATTTGATTAACATTCATATTAAAGGGAAATGTACTTTTAAAGATTAATAATCTATTCTGCCTCTTCATCCCCTACTATTGGTCACATTGCACAGTTCATTCTGAAATGAAATCAATGTTGATTCTATTTCAACAACCAGAGCAGAAGCAGAACATTTGGAGGAGAACATCATTAAACATGACCAGGTGATGTTGCGCTCTGGTGTCTTACAAGGGGAACTAATAAAACAACAACAATCATCAAACTATATGACCTTAGACCAAAATTTAGAATGCATTGTTACCTTGAGAGACTACAAAATAAAATATGGGATCTCAAGAATTAATAGAAATTAGATTTGCCTTACAATGGACTCCATATATTTGTTCTAGAAAAATAAGAGGTAGAAAGACATATCCCTGACCTAGAAAGAAGATTTCTGTCTAATACTGCACACTACAAAAATCGTCAAGAAGAGTTCAATGATAAGAAAGGCTGATCTCCTTATTGCTGTTAGGGTCAGTGAGACCTACCATAACAAGCTACTTAAGAAATCAGTCCCCAGAAGAGGTGACTTTTTGACTCTATGACGTGTGTAGCTATCAGTTAGACCTGTGTCAGGATGCTCATCCATTATATACATACCCAGTTATACTAGAATCTCATCCTCCACACACTTATATCATACTTGTGTTACAACATACACACCTCTGTGCCATTTCTGTTGTTTTGGGTCACAAATCCTCAAAAATGTGCCAAATGGAGCAAAGCCTTCTGAACTATGACATCCTCTCTTGTATTGGGTTGTGATTTTTTTTTTCTGACACAAGCTTATAGTATTAATGACGATGAGAAAATACATCTTAGAGTTAAAAAAAACCTTTATTATTTCTTACAATGGATTTTTAATTTAGAAAACAATGTTGCATCATATTCAAATAAACAAATTCAAGTTTCAGTTAGAACAGTTTAAAGAGGCCTTAGGTCAATTTCTTATTTTCACTATGTTTACAATAATCTGTTCTTTGGGATAGTACTACCCCAATGGCTACATCAGAGGCATTAGCCTTCAGGATAAAGAGTTGGTCAGGATCAGGGTAGACTAGCTCTGGGGCAGACATGAAAGCTATCTTCATCCATTCAAAGGTCTCCAGAGAGCCTCCAGAGACCAGTGAAACCTTGTGGGTTTTTGGAGAATGGTAGTGATAGGGGTTGTAGCCTCTGAGAAGTTTGGAATAAACCTCCTTTAAGAGTTAGTAAACCCCATGAATCTTTGCATGTCTCATGTGCTCCAGGGATCTTGCTAATACATTCTGAGGGTCCATCCATAGTCCATCTGCTGACAAGTGAACCATACAAATTTGACAGATGACTGGTCAAATGCACAATTTTTCCAGTTTTGCATACAACCTGTGCTGATTCACCAACATGATGGTTGTGTCTGGCTCGATCACTGGAGTAGATTAAGGTATCATCTAGATATGCTACCACAAACTAGTCTAGGATATCTCAAAATATGTCTTTGATCAGTCACTGGAACGTGGCAGGAGCGCTGGTGAGTTTAAAGGGCATTACCAAATAGTCAAAATGTCCATACCCAGTTTTAAAGGCTGTCTTCCACTAGTCTCCTGCCCTGATTTGAACTAAATTACATACTCTTGTAAAGTCCGGTTTGGTGAACATCAAAACTGATCCTGTTTGGTTTAAGCGCTCTGAGACTAATGGTTAAGTGTACCGATTGCATATGGTTATTTAGTTCAGTGCCCTGAGAAACATCCTTCTTCTTTTACAAAAAGGGTGCCTGTGGGAGAGGTAGAGCAGTGCATAAAGCCTTTATCTAAGTCTTCCTGAAGGTATTCCCTTAACACTGCTAGCTCTGTTGTGAGATAGAATATATATGCCCAAAAGTAACTGTGGCTCTGAGATGAAGGTTGATGGGGGAATTGTACACATGATGTAGGGCAGTGAGTCCATGTGCTGTGTTTTAAAGACATCCTGGTAGTCTCAGTAGTTCCTTGTGCTGGGTTGGCGTTTCTGGGTTCAATAAGGTGGCCGTCAGTAGCCTGACGGGAAGGAAATGAGTTGGGACTACAGAATATGGGGGTCATGATGGGCTAGCCAGGGTGCCCCTAAAATTAGGGTGACATCTGAGGAGAAAATAAGGCTAAATTGTAGAACTTCCCAGTGTTACCCAATCACCACTTCCAGTAGTGTGGTCTCCTGTGTCACCAGGCCCAATGCCAGAGGTGACCTGTCTACTGTTTCTACCAGATCTGGGATAACCTTGGGCTGTACTGGAAGACTGAGAACACAGATTTGTTCAACCGCTGGGATCCACAGCTGCAAGAGAATCTGCAGAAGGAACTCTTGGTTTAACATAGCGTTGGGGTTTCTCCCTGGTGGTAACCAGGTTCGTGACCCTGACTGGGTCTGGGATTACTCATTTTCCTGTCATTGGGTTAGCAGAGGTTTTGATAAGACACGTGGATACTGCATATGCTGCTCCACCACAATAGAAGCAGAGGTTCTCCTTTTTTCTACACTCTTCCTCGCTCAGGAACAGGTGGGTCAGTCTGCATGAGCTTGATTGAAGCTGAGCTTGCTTGGGCCTGAGGGCTTAGCCTAGGGTGAGTGCAGGAGGTAGGCAGGGCCCTGTTAAATTCCAGTTGCTGTTTGTGCAATTTGGTGTCTATCAGGATACATAGGTCTATCAGGATATATAAGTCCATAAAGACTTCTAAATTGGTAGGCTGACAGGGGCAGTTCCTTACAAATTGGCAGGGGGCCAGCTCATCTTTTAGTTTTTCACAAAGACTATGCGGAAACTGATGGAGGTCAGCAGCATTCTTCCAGGCTGTGTCTATGGCTAAGTGTGTGAACTGGGAGACCTAAGAAGGAGCTGACCCCAGGGTTTGCCGAAGCTTTTGTAAGGCAGTCTCTGCCCTGCGGGCTTTGTGAGGGTCATCAAATATAATGGCGAATACTTGTAAGACTAAGTCCCAATTAGTCTACACTAGGTGATCCTGCTCTAGAAGGGGAAGAGGCCCACACCAGAGCCCTCTCCTGCTCCCAGTAAGCAGGCTCAGTACTAGCCCCACCTTAACTTGATCTGTTTAACACTCCTGGAGCATAACCAGGAGTCTGCATTGGGTAAGGAACCCACACAACTTATTTTGGGTACCATCATATCTTTTCGGCAGAGGGACTCCGGGGTCAGTTAACTGAGCCGGCATCGTAAGGGCAGCCAAGTGGGTACCAGCAGCTACTCCAAGGGCTGTAGCTTGCTCACAGAAGGAGCGATTCCTTGTCTGTAGCCATAGCACTTGGTCCCTCAGTCTGGAGGGCAGCAATCTGCTCCTGCAGGCTCATAGGCCCCTGGGACAATGGAGGGATGAGAGCCTTAGTCATGTCCATACTTAGTCCAGGGTTTCAGTAATGAGTCCCAGAGGAGAGCAAATTGGTCTGAGCAAGCTGTCAGGGCCTGTAATGGGATGGTCTGACGTAGTGGTCAGAGCCAGGGACAGAGTCAGGGTCATGGTTGGAAGTCATGCAAAATGTCAAAGCCAGAGTCAGAAGCCATGCCAAAGGTTGGAGCCAGTGTCAAAGTCAGAAGCCATGCCAAGGATTAAGCTGGAGCTGGGGTCAGCAGTCATGCCAAGGGTCAAGCTGGAGTCAGTAACTGGAGTTACGTAGCACGGGCCTGAATTCAAGATCCAGAGAGCCTGCCCCCTTGAGTTAGCTTAAATACAGCCATCTGATGCCAAAAGCCCTTTCTTTGTCTGTTGGTCTCTGGGAAACCCAGTTTGTATCAGTATGTGCAAGCCTCCCTATGGGGAGGTACCTCTCTGGAAGTGTTTACAATCTAAGTAATTCACCTTAATCACCCCTCTCCCCCATTAATTTTGGTTCCTGGAGCAGTTGTTGTAACCCTCCCCCCTGGAGCTGCATACAATGGTCTACAGTGATACATAAACCTAATACAATTTGGTCCCCAGAGATATTGCCTGTGTGTGCACTATCTGTCACAAAGGGCATTACCATTATTTTTCATTTAAATCTAATGTTACAATTTATCCTGCTGCTTGTATCTTTGTACTCCATTGTCATTCAGATACCCAAATCCTCACCTCTGCATCTAGCATCCAGAGCAATTCTTTTAGAATCAACATCTTTATTATCATACTCCTCTACAAACCAGAAAGACAAACCACAGCTTCTGAGTAACAGTAGCCTCTCACTAGCAGCTTCTCAGTACAGAGCTTCCTGACAGAGCTCTTTCCCTTCCTCTGCATCAGACTATGGTCAATGGACAAACCATTAGCAACAGTGAAATATCTGTCAGTCTTCAAGCAATAACATGCTTGAACAACCAGTTTGGGATTCTCCTAATTGCCAATCCCAAATCAGGCCCCGGAAAATCATGATTGTTTTTTTTTAAAGAATACATTTCTGGGGCTCTTTTTATTTGCCTTCTTATGGATGAGCCTTTAGGATGAACTTGTACCACATTTTCAATATTTTCTCCACAACCATAAAATCTCGAAACTTATTTATTTAAAGAAAATGAAAGCTGAGATTCTGTCATAATCACATGAAGCCAAGAAAGAGGGTTTAAGAAAAACACCTAATATCACAAGACTTTTAATAATAAAATTATGAGAATGGTAACACTGAGAATCTCCAGAGGTACTTTTGATCAATTAAACTAAAGTATGCAAAAGGAACCCTGCTTCAGGCCCTTCTTATCTGGTGTCTCTCTATATATAAATTATGTAACCAGTCTTTATAGTTGCTAGTGGAAAAGGTGATATCAGGTTTGGGTGGTTGGATGTGCAGGTGGTCAGGAAACACACCCTATCTTAACAGATTCTTCACACTATGAAAATGTTTGAACCACTGAACACAGAGATCAATGGTTCTCACAGAAGCATTGCTTTATTTTCTTAACAATCACATTTTTTGTTACTTAACAAACCAAAATATATTTTAAAATGTTTGTTTTAGGGTTGTTGGTTTTATACAATGTTAAGAAAGAATATTTTCATAAATACACACACAACAGTGAAAGTACTTTTACGCTCTGAATCTTATGAAGCAAATGTGTATATGATCATGTGGTAGATTTAAACATCACTATGGAATTAGGAGTGATCACCAAGGCTTATCTGTGGAGAGGTCATTAAAGTTCTTAGCCCTGGTCTACACTAGGAGTTGGGGTCAAATTTAGCAGCGTTAAATCGATTTAACCCTGCACCCGTCCACACGACAAAGCCCTTTTTTTCGACTTAAAATCAATTTCCTTACTCCACCCCGACAAGGGGATTAGCGCTGAAATCGGCCTTCCTGGGTCGAATTTGGGGTACTGTGGACACAATTAGGCGGTATTGGCCTCCAGGAGCTATCCCAGAGTGCTCCATTGTGACCGCTCTGGACAGCACTCTCAACTCAGATGCACTGGCCAGGTAGACAGGAAAAGGCCAGCGAACTTTTGAATTTCAATTTCCTGTTTGGCCAGCATGGCAAGCTGCAGGTGACCATGCAGAGCTCATCAGCAGAGGTGACCATGATGGAGTCCCAGAATCAGGGACTAGCCACGTGCTGGGGGGAGGCAAAATACGACCTTGGAATGAAAGCACATGTGCTATGTATGTAATGTTAACAGCAAGGTTTACCGTGAAAGAGTGTACTCATTGTTCTATAAAATGTGTCTTTTTAAATACCACTGTCCCTTTTCTTTTTTTCTCCACCAGCTGCATGTGTTTCAAGGATCAAGGATCTTCTCCTTCTCAGAGGCTGGCGAAGATTAGAAGGTGAAAAAAACACACTCACGATGAAATGTTCTCTGAGCTCATGCTGTCCTCCCACACTGACAGAGCACAGACGAATGCGTGGAGGCAGACAATGTCAGAGCGCAGGAAAGCACAAAATGACTGGGAGGAGAGGTGGCGGGCTGAAGAGAGTAAGTGGCAGGCTGAAGAGAGGGCTGAAGTTGAAAGGTGGCGGCAGCGTGATGAGAGGAGGCAGGATTCAATGCTGAGGCAGCTGGAGGATCAAACTAATATGCTCCAGCATATGGTTGAGCTGCAGGAAAGGCAGCAGGAGCACAGACCGCCGCTACAGCCCCTGTGTAACCAACCGCCCTCCTCCCCAAGTTCCATAGCCTCCTCACCCAGACGCCCAAGAACGTGGTGGGGGGGCCCCTCCGGCCACCCAGCCACTCCACCCCAGAGGATTGCCCAAGCAACAGAAGGCTGGCATTCAATAAGTTTTAAAGTGCTCTGTGGCCTTATCCTTCCCTCCTCCACCACCCCTCCTGGTGCTTCTCTCCTCCACCATCCCTCCTGGGCTATCTTGGCAGTTATCCCCCTATTTGTGTGATGACTTAATAAAGAATGCATGAATGTGAAGCAACAATGACTTTATTGCCTCTGCAAGCGGTGATCGAAGGGAGGAGGGGAGGGTGGTTAGCTTACAGGGAAGTAGAGTGAACCAAGGGGCGGGGGGTTTCATCAAGGAGAAACAAACAGAACTTTCACACCATAGCCCGGCTAGTCATGAAACTGGTTTTCAAAGCTTCTCTGATGAGCACCGTGCCCTTCTGTGCTCTTCTAACCGCCCTGGTGTCTGGCTGTGCGTAACCAGCAGCCAGGCGATTTGCCTTAACCTCCCACCCCACCATAAATGTCTCCCCCTTACTCTCACAAATATTGTGGAGTGCACAGCAAGCAGTAATAACAGTGGGAATATTGGTTTCACTGAGGTCTAACCAAGTCAGTAAACTGCGCCAGCATGCTTTTAAAAGTCCAAATACACATTCTACCACCATTCTGCACTTGCTCAGCCTGTAGTTGAACAGCTCCTGACTACTGTCCGGGCTGCCTGTATGTGGCTTCATTAGCCATGGCATTAAGGGGTAGGCTGGGTCCCCAAGGATAACTATAAGCATTTCAACATCCCTAACAGTTATTTTCTGGTCTGGGAATAAAGTCCCTTCCTGCAGCTTTTGAAACAGACCAGAGTTCCTGAAGATGCGAGCGTCATGTACCTTTCCCGGCCATCCCACGTTGATGTTGGTGAAACGTCCCTTGTGATCCACCAGTGCTTGCAGCACTATTGAAAAGTACCCCTTGTGGTTTATGTACTCACCGGCTTGGTGCTCCGGTACCAAGATAGGGATATGGGTTCCGTCTATGGCCCCACCACAGTTAGAGAATCCCATTGCAGCAAAGCCATCCACTATGACTTGCACATTTCCCAGGGTCACTACCCTTGATATCAGCAGATCTTTGATTGCGTTAGCTACTAGCATCACAGCAGCCCCCACAGTAGATTTGCCCATTCCAAATTGATTCCCGACTGACCAGTAGCTGTCTGGTGTTACAAGCCTTCACAGAGCTATTGCCACTTGCTTCTCAACTGTGAGGGCTGCTCTCATCTTGGTATTCTTGCACCTCAGGGCAGGGGAAAGCAAGTCACAAAGTTCCATGAAAGTGCCCTTACGCATGTGAAAGTTTCACAGCCACAGGGAATTGTCCCAGACCTGCAACACTATGCGGTCCCACCAGTCTGTGCTTGTTTCCTGAGCCCAGAATTGGCGTTCCACTGCATGAACCTGCCCTAGTAGCACCATGATGCCCACATTGCCAGGGCCCGTGCTTTGAGAGAAGTCTGTGTCCATGTCCTCATCACTCTCGTCACTGCGCTGACGTCGCCTACTCGCCCGGTTTCGCTTTGCCAGGTTCTGGTGCTGCATATACTGCTGGATAATGTATGTGGTGTTTAATGTGCTCCTAATTGCAAAAGTGATCTGAGTGGGCTCCATGCTTGCCGTGGTATGGCGTCTGCACAGAAAAAAGGTGCGGAATGATTGTCTGCCGTTGCCCTAATGGAGGGAGGGGCGACTGATGACATGGCTTACAGGGTTGGCTTACAGGGAATTAAAATCAAGAAAGGGGGTGGCTTTGCGAGAAACAGAATGGCCCCCTCAAGGATAGAACTCAAAACTGGGGTTAGCAGGCCGTTGATTTCACGGATGGAGGGAGGAGAAAATGAATACAAACCAAATCTGGTCTATTTCTTGTTTTGAGCCACTTCATCTATCTTTATACATCTTGCTGGCAGCAGACTGTGCAGTATGACTGCTAGCCATTGTCATCTCCTGGGTGCTCGGCAGAAGGCGGTGCAGTATGACTACTGGCCATCATCTTCTGCTGGCTGCTGATTAAAAGACAGTGCACTGCCGGTAGGACTCAATCGCCATGAGACGAAACTTAAAAGGGAAATGACCTGGCTGAGTCACTCCCACGTTTGCCCAGGCGCCCCTGACCTCATCAAGGTCAGTTAAAAGAGCACCCAGGACTACGTCGATGACAGCCACCAGTCATACTGCACTGTCTGCTGCCAAAAGGCAATAAACTGCTGCTTGTGGAGCAATGCAGTACCACGTCTGCCAGCACCCAGGAGACATACGGTGATGGTTAGCTGAGCGGGCTCCATGCTTGCCGTGGTATGGCGTCTGCACAGGTAACTCAAGAAAAAAGGCGCAAAACGATGGTCTGCCCTTGCTTTCATGGAAGGAGGGAGGGAAAGGGGGCCTGATGATATGTACCCAGAACCACCCGTGACAATGTTTTAGCCCCATCAGGCACTGGGATTTCTACCCAGAATTCAAATGGGCGGCGGAGACTGCGGGAACTGTGGGATAGCTACCCACAGTGCAACGCTCCGGAAGTCGACGGTTGCCTCGGTACTGTGGACACACTCCACCGACTACATGCACTTAGAGCGGGACACACACAATCGACTGTATAAAAACACTTTCTACAAAACCGACTTCTATAAATTCGACCTAATCTCGTAGTGTAGACATACCCTAGACTTTTTTAAATGAAGAAGTAAAAAGGTACTTTTTCTTCTTCCATATTATCTCTCTAAATGTGCAGTGATATTTAAATCTACCAAATTTCAAGGTGTCTTTCCTGTACCATCCTTCCTACAGATCTGCATTATTTTGTATCCCTCCTGTTCTTGATTAAAACTCAGACAGAAAGCCAGCAGGAAAGCCACTGGGGCCTGTTTGTGATCCCCCTAAAGGTCCTTCTCTTCCCCTGTTTTTATTCCCTTATACCCTTTTTTTGCTTACCTGCCCCTCTCTCCCATGTTTTTGCCTATCCTCCCTCCCCTCATTTTTACCCTTATTCCCACTATTTTTTGCTCCTCTTCCCTGTTTTTGATACCCTCTCTGCCTCCCTATTTCCCTACCCCACCTCCCATTTTCCTCTTTGATCTGTCTATGGTAAGTACTTATATTGTGCCAGCCCCAAGCAATATTGCCAACCTAAACCATTCAAAACTCATGGGTGAGACTCCCTAAACTCATAAAATATTTTAATAATAATAATAATACATTTCAGATTAGTTTTATTTGCCTTGTGTTTTTTGAGCCATTATGGTGTACTCAGGTCATAATTTCAAGCTTGTCTCTGCCACCATGAAGTATAGAAAATTACTTTATTTTTTTAAAGTGGAAGATGAGATTTTTCCCCTACTCATATGTTTCCATGGACTCCACAGGATATCACGAGATTCGTGATAACATTGTGAGAAATAGCGACACTGAATGTGTGTCCCAGGTGTTCATGGTGTTGTCCTGGCAACATGCCTGTGAGGTTGGGAAGAATAATTATCCCCAGGTTAGGGGTGGGGAACTGAGATGCAAAGGGACATTAAAGGTATGTTTACACTGCACACTAAGCCCTGGTCTGTGGAACCCAGTGTTTCCAAGCCCACGCTTGGATAAACATTTACACTGCATTGTAAACCTGGGCTTAACAGTTGCTGGACCCAGGTCTCAAGGCTGTGCTAATGTGTCCAGACTGATCTACGCAAACTTTCTGTCTCAGGTCTGTGGCTTGATGTCCATCCACACTGCAAGTCACAGAGGGACTTGGGCCCTAGCCCACGCCTCTAGCAGGGTCCTAGGACAGACTGATCTGTGTGTGGACGTAAGGGATGGAGTTGTGGTCAAACGTGAGAGTCTCGGCTTAATGTACAGTGTAGACACACCCTGAAGATATGGCTACACTGTAATAAAAGACCTGGTCAGCTAACTCAGGCTTGTGGGGCTAATAATTGCAGTGTAGACTTCCTGGCTCAGGCTGGAGGCCAAGCCCTGAGATCTTGGGGCTCAGCGCCCAGGCTGTAGCCCCAGCTTGAACATCTACACTGCAATTCTTAACCCTGCCTCCCGAGCCCCCTGCTGGCTGACCCAGGCTCCCAGACTCCATGCTGTGGGTATTTCCTGGCAGCAAAGAGGTTCCCTGGGTGACTTGCCCAAGGCCACCCAGGAAGCCTGTGGCAGAGTCAGGAACAGAAACCCCAGAGCTCCTGGGTCCCAGTTAAGTGCTTCCCCACCCTCCTTTTTGCTGCTCCCTGCCCCCTGCTTTAACTCCTTCTCTACCCCGCCCTATCCCGGCTCCTCTCCTTCCCCTCAGAGCAGGGCAGCCACGCTGTGCTGAGGAGGCACCATAGTAACTGGCAGGCCGTCGGGTGGCGGCCGGGGGGTGCTGCAGCAGCGCCCCCTCTCGGCACTCCCCAGCCCCGTCCTGGGCAGCCGCGAATGGCTCTGCGCTCGCGAGCCCCTTTGTGTGAAACACACTCAGAGCCGCGACTCTGGAAGCGGCGCACACGGTGTCCCTCTCCTCCTCCCGGCGAGCAGCACGGGGCAGCCATTCCAGGGCCAGCCCAGCAGAGCGCCTCCGCCTCGCCTCCCCCCCCCGCGCCTCACGGGTGTGCACTAGCTTTCCCCCTTCCCCAAGGTGGAGAAACGAAAATCCCCCTCCCCCCAACACTCACACACTGATAGAGATTTAAAAAAAAAAAAAAAGAGAGAGAGGCGAGAGAGAGAGGAAAGGAAACAACTCAGAGAATCCAATAGAGAGCGAAATCTACACCCAGGGCTAGCGACCAGTGCATGTGTGTGCAGGGAAAACAATACTCTAAGTTACCTGCCCTGCTCTAGGAGAAGAAGGAGGGTTTGCTGCTGGTTCTCTTCCAGACATCTGCAGACTGGTGCTTTTTTGGAAGAGTTTTTTCTCTCTCTTTCTTTACAAACCACCAACGGATGTGAGGCAAGGAAGGTGTTTCTTTTTCTCCTAAACTCAGGCACCTCTTGCTGATTCTTCTCAAGCTGCTTGGGGTTTTTGTTGTTGTTGTTTGTTGTGTTTTTTTTTTTTGCACGAACGTTAAGTAAAAAAAGGGGGGGAAAAGAGGAAAGGAGTTTGCTTGATGTTTTAGTGAAATGGACGTAAGATTTTATTCACCACCTCCACCACCACAGCCTGCTGCCACTCCTGATACCCCTTGTCTGGGACCTTCTCCCTGCCTGGACCCCTACTATTGCAACAAGGTGACTTGTGTTTTGTTTTATTTGAGGTGCTTTATCTGTGGTGTTGTTTTGCTGTGCGTAAATGGGAGCTAAATCTTGGCAGGCTGCACACTGAGTTAACCTCTCAAGCAAAGGCAGCCACACCAAAGCCATTCTTGCGGGGTGGGAGTTGTTCGAGGGGGGCGATGTGGTTGTAAAATGTTATATTTTAGGCAAATTCTGGGTGTTTTCCAAACACCCTGATGGTGCAGGAAAGTGAGAGCGTTTTCTCTGATACCTCGCTTCTTGCTGGGAATCTACCCGTGTGTGTATCTATTTCTCTCTCTCTCTCTCTCTCTAGTGGAATGACTAAAATAAAATCCCAGAATAGTTTGGAGGCGGACGGGGTGTGTTGGGAGGTGGGGGAGGAGAGGATTTTTCATAACCTCTTCCCCAAACTGGAAGTCTAAGTAGCTATTCTGTACATTTCTTTCTGAGAAACAGCGTGGAAAAAGGATGTCCTTGTGGGATATTTAACTGAACAGGTAACTCTGTCTTCTATACCCCTCTCCCCCACCAAACAAACAAAGTCTCTCCATTTGTTTTTCCCAAGTCAAAACATAATGGGAAGCTCTGTGCGAACCCTCCAGTTCATGTGTCAAGGCTCACGAAAAGCCTGTACTTAGCAATCTGTGATGACGGGACCACGCTTTTTATTTTGTGTACAGAATTAAATGGGTGGTGACAAGTTTGTTCTGAACAGAACATCGACTTTGTTCTGGCTCTGCAACTGCGTTATTAATTCCTCCGTAACTTGATTAAATGACTGTAAATAGGGTTATGTCTCTAAAGAGAGAAGTTTACAACAAGAGCCCGGGAGAAGGAGGGATTGCAAAGCAGGCTAGTGTTATTTACAAAAGACCCAAGCATTGGGTTTTCTTGTACTCGTTTTGCGGCTGTGATTCAGGATCACTTCACGATCCGTCTGCCTATGAACAAGAGACCAGGGATATTTTCATTATTACTGTCTCAGTGGTGTGAGCCAGCTGCTATTTTATGCACGATCTGCACTTTCTTTGCTGTTGTGGAATGGGCTTTGCCCACGAATAAAACGCTAGCCATAGGAAATAATCAGGAAGTGCAAGTTACCCAAAGCACTTCTTGAGCACACCCCCTCCAGGGGAGAAAGCTGGGAACAAGCACTTACTGGAAGATTTGTTTAAACCTGTGTGTTTTAGGCTTTTGTTTAAAATCTGTCTTGGGAGGTTGTTGTTGCAGACTGTAGCAGATGTTTATGCAATGCAAACTCTGCTGCTGGTAGTGTATGTAGTCAGCAAGGAGACTTGCTTGCTGTTTGGTATTTCTTTCAGAGGGTTCTGTGCCTGCTAATTGCCACCCAACCCTTGCAACACGCACTGGGAGAAGGGGGAGATGCCCAATGCAGGGGAGCAGTACTCTCAGTTTAACTCGTTTGAAAACACTACTGTGTTTTCTGCTTGTCCATTGTCATGGTGGGTTCACAAATCACACCACATGTCATAGATATTTAGGGCTGTCCCCTTCATTCCTGGCAACTGCATAGACTCAGTGATAAAAAATAAACAATAAAGTCAGATATAATCTGTTTAGAAGCAGTGTTTGCAGCATTATGATGAAGCACCCTCAGTTTTCAGGAAGGGTTTCTAGCATAATCTAACCTACCATTCGCAACATAAAGGACCAAATTCATCCTTGGTGTAACTCTCCTATAGTCAATGGAGTTAGAGAATTCAGGGTTAAATCAGGTCCCTTGTGACTGATCCCTAAGGAAGTTTCAAAAGAGATCCCAGAGGAACATTTTTTAGCAATGTTTAAGTAACCACGGTTTTCAGTGTCTGTGCAGGCTGCCCTATAGATCAGGAGAAGTTTGGGAGAAGAGTGAACTTTGGGGGTGGATGGGATGGGAGTGGGTGCGAGGCAGCTGCGTGCAGGAGAATATACGTGGTACACTTTAAATGTGTTCATAGCTATCATTGTGATACTGCTTTTGGTCTCTGACTTGCCATATTCAGTATTTTCTCTCTTTTATTGTAAATTGTAACCTTCAAGTTCTGGAAAGTAAAGAATGTGGTAGAATTAATGACATATGCACCGGAGTGTCTGAAGACCCATTTGGCAATGAAACTGGACAAACGTTATTAAACCTATCAGTGATTTAAAGCTTCAAAAAGAAGGTAATGACTTGAATACACATTTCACTCATCATTCTTGAGAAAGTGGGCCAGATTTAATTTAAAAGTTAAATGCTTTGGAAAATCAGGAATTACTTTAATATATTAAATCATTTTCCAATTAAGTGCTTTAAATCATTTTTGGTTGGTTGCACTGCAAATCGAATAAATTAATTTAGAAAGTCGTTTTCAGATTTTTTTTTTTTTTTTACTAGCTGGTTGAAGCTTCTTTTAAGTCATGCCATGTATGAAGGAGCAAACTGTTCTTTTTAAATGCAAATGAGGCACTCATTCTGTAGAGAAGTTGTAACTCTTCTATTTAACTTAGCCTGGACTGATAATGGACTTAAAAAATGCACAGTCATAAGACATAATTTTTATGCTTGGAGAAGACTTACAAGGAATATTTCATATAAGATACCTTCTACAGCATGAACATGCCTCTATCAAACATCTTTGCCACTGATCATTGATTATATTAAATAGACTGAATAGGTTTGCTAGGCCCTTGAGAGGCATGCATTTACTGAACATTTCATTTTCAACCTCTTCCCTCAGTTCCTCTACCCAGCATGATTAACACTGCTGTGAAAACTTATCTGCCCTGCTCTAAACACTTAGTTGCTTTAAAAATATTCATCCGTCACTCATTTTCATTCATGTGTTTTCAGTGGCTTGAAGGAGGTTCCTAGAACTTGTTTTCAGAAAGTTTGGTGGACTATTTACAGCTGATATCTAAAAGCAAAGGGTATCATTTGCTGGAGAGTGATGGATCCATATTCCAGAGTAGAATGATAGACTAGTTTTGTTTGATGTTGTTTACCTTGGGCTAAATCCTGGAATCCTCATTCTGGACAGGATCCTGCTCTCTTAGAAATAATGGAAGTTTTGTTTGAATAATGATTGCAGGGTTTGGCCCCTTATCTGTGGGTTGTTTTCGGTAAAAATTAAAGATTGTTTGATTAACTTTATTCTGTGACATATTTACTTTAATTAAATGGCTGCTAATTTAGGTACATTGCCCAGATAGTCAGGGACTTCAAAGTTTTATAACTGATCTGTTAACATACATTTTATTAACAATCAGATAATTGTTTTAGGCTTTTAATTATGCAGTCCACATATACATATGTATTTTGGGTATCTGTAGTCAGAATAAATCACTCTTGGTGGCTTCTTAAAAGAAAATGCAATAATGTAGATCATACAGTCCCATCTTTCTGCTCAACTGCGTTTCAGGTGGCAGTCTTTGTTTCAAAAGACTGCTTAGATCTTTGTTTTATAAACTTAGGCACAAATGTTTAGAACATTATTTTAACATTCCTTTATTTACTGTAAATGCACATTTTGCTTTGCATATCTTGCAATGCAGACTTTTCCTTGTTTCTCTCACATAACCCATGGAAGGAGAAAAGTGAAAGAACCATGCAAACAATGTTGGTTATGGCAACTGTGTGAGGTATCTCTTATACAAACAGACAGACTGGATGGTATGCTGCTGTATATAGGTCAGCCTTTAAAATAACATAGTGGACATACAGATTTAGACTTGAGGTAATACTGTTCATCTCTTGAAACTTGAAGCATAACTGCATTTCAGACATTTATGGGCTAATAAGAACAGTTTATTTAATTGACGTCTGTTTTAAGTAACATCATATCTCTTAATTTAATTTAATGTTACAAAAATAAATTATGTTTAATAAGCATACTGCATGAATTCAGTAGTAAAATATTGTCTGGGTTTTGTACTATTTGAAGATGTCAGATCATCAGTTTAAATATATACCTACCCAGTAATAATATTCCTTCTTCTTTCCTCATTGTATTGCCATCTCCAAAGACTGTTTCCACAAGTATTACAAGAAGAGTTGAAACATTTTCATGTCTTCAACTTTATGGTGTTTTCATGTGTTAAGTATCAGCTCACATAAGGATCAGTAAAATAATTATATTTTGACACTGCTGATGACAGAGATGCTGACCCCTGCCAACAGTGGGAGAGAAAATAATGGTCTTTACTGCTCCCAATAGTTAGCCTTGCAGAATTATGCACTGGATTCTAGTCTAGCTAGTTCAGAAATAAAGAAGCCTACAACTCATCCACTCTTTATACACTGGTAGTTGTTAATGCAATGAAAAAATATAGCCTGATGACAGAGAAATAATGTAGCTGTTTAAAAAATAAGAGGAACCCCCCCTCAAACCCGCCCCTGCAAAAATCAAAGACTAAACAAAATGAAAAAGCTGTGTAACACTGAAGTGAAAAAACGTGGGTAATGTTTTGTAAACAGATAAGAGTTTTGTTAGTGACTTGACTTAAATGGAGCTGAAGTATTTTAGAATATTTTACATTTTCAGGTCTAACTACAACACGGATATTCCTCTTTACAAAATGTCCCAGAGTGTATCTTTCCAAGGTCTACTTTTTCTGATGGCTCACTATGCATACATTCTTTTGCTGATATTCCTAAATGCTGGGATCTCCAGAGAGAGCTCTAAAACTAGAATTGTGTATCAGTATTTTTGAGGGATTTTAGGGTATCACGTAACAGTAGATGATTCAATTAAATCTTTATGTTGAGTAGGGTATGTTTTTTCTTTCCCCTGAACAACTTTGGTAACTTAGTGCATGATGGTCATACCTGATATTTGTTAGTGCTTTTTAGAGAAGAGATTAAACTGTCACATTAATGTTTTCATTGGTTGTTGATTTTTGCAAGCTTTCAAGCCTTATAATAGATTTCAGAAAAATGTCAAATATTAAGAAGTTGAATGAACTTCTCTTAGATTAGACCCTAGTTCCTAGTATGAAGTCCCAGAGATACAAGCAAACATAAAATACGACTGCTTAGATTCCAGTGTTTCGGAAAATATGTGATCCTGATTTTCATGGAATATAGGAATTACTATATACATGGGCTTTTGAGAAAACTTTTCGCTGCCATATTTTAAAATCGTAATATTCATGATAATTCTAGATTTTCCTATTTTGTAGAACATTTTTACATCTTTGAAAGGTAACATTTTATTGTTCCATTAGAAAATGGATTTCAGCTTTGCAACACTGCCTTTAAAATAGCTGTTGTGAGGTCTATGGACAAAAAGCTAAACCAGTACACTGCTGGGTATGCTAAATTAGGAGTACAGCGTTTCATTCAAATTAAAACATAGCTAATGTCACTATCCACCATAAAGACTCAGGGCTTGATCCTATGAGAAAATTAGTACTCAACTCCCATTGAGTTCAGTGGAAGTTGAGGGCACTCAGCACTTTCATGAGGAGCTTGCACCATGCAGTTCCTAGAAGCCTGCAAAGCTTTCCTTTTATTTTTCTTAAATCAGGATTTTCCTTTACATGGTGTCACATGAAAATGGACAGTTTTTAGTTTTCCATTTTTATATTGTGCTCTTCAAACGAAGTGAATGTCATACTCATGATAGGCAATAGACCAACATTTCTGGAGACTGAGATCCCAAATTGAGAGCAGACACGACAGAGCATGGATAGTGGTAGCAAAAGCTTTCCCCTGTGCTTTGGCAATGTGACTCAGTATTAACCACTTGTAGTGGTGAGTGTGTGGTCTCTGGGTCCATTCAATTCTTGGTCTGTGAAATTGACAATCATGACAATTAGTGGTAGTTATATTTATTTTTGTGAAGTGGACACATGTTTTGTGAACAACTAGCATAGGCTGTAAACACTAAAATGCTCAGTTTAAATCTGGCCTAATCGATTTAAACATTTTGGTGGCATTGGTGCTGGTGTTATACAACCTATGTACCAATTTTCTGTCCAAGGAGTAATTTCTCATTAAAAAGGCTGAGTTATAAAGTACTCAAAAATGTGGTTTATAATGGAAGTGCCAACAGAGTGTTAATTATAGCAGCACTTACATAATACTTTAAGACATGGAATTCACATTAACCTGAATGAGATTTTCTTGGTCATAACACTTTCCCCTACAGCATTCAGTTTGAAAATGGCAACATGGTAATACACTATACTTAGATACTGATTGTGTAGCATCAGCAACAACAGTAACAAAACTGCTTTTCATAATGGCCATTGCTAAGAAGCAAAATTCTTTTCAGCTTAGTTTGTTTTCCAGGATTGGCTTTCTTCGGTGTTTTTTTCTTTAAGCAGTTTTACATTGATAAGCCAACAGTTTGACTGAAAATCAAAAGCTAAACTCTTATTTTGAGTTAAATCTTCAAAATTAAATTGTTTACTACAAAGGTCATGATACTGTTGTTGTTTTTAATATTTATGCTTGTGGTGTTCTCTCTCCTGTGATCTTTTATACAGTATATTTTATTTTTAGTTTGTGTTTTATATGGCTGTACTGATACATGTATTTAATCTTTCATTTGCAATACAAACATATATCTAAGCAGTTTTCTTCAACTATTTTGTTAATGTTTCTTGCTGGGCTGTCAGCAGATTTGAGATAGATCCAAATAGCATAGTTTCCTCCCAAGAAACATACTGCCTTCCAAGTCACAAAACACACCTGAGTTTCATGAACATCTGATAAATCCAGGTTAGTGAAAATGTTAGATTGTCATAGCATTCACATCCTTGCCTGTTAGCTCATCATGCTATTTTTGATTGGTGGAGATTATTTTTTCAAAAATACAGGCTGGCTAAACACAGAAATGGAGCTTCTTTGATAGTGCTTTTGTCTCCTAATGTTTTTCTAGACCTTTGTGTGGTCTTAAAGGTTCCAGGAGAGCTACAACTGCTATTAAATTTGCTATAGTAAGGAAATCCATAATGGGGCCCAGTCCTATGTTCCTTGTTGGAGAAGAACTCCCACTGAAATCAGAATGTGTTAACAAGGAAGCTAGTTAGAAGGAGGAATGTGATGGATACCACATGAAGGTGAAGATCTATCTGGACAATTATTACAGGAGAAGGGAAAGGGTGTGTATGTGTGTATATATATATATATATATATATATATAAAAATTAAATGATTATAGGTCATCTTTTTGGTTGGAATGTCATACAGGATTTGTGTCTGTATATAACAGAAAATACTTATTCCTTATGTATATATCACATTTATATCATCCTGAAATAGTAATAAATAATACAAAGGCAGAAAATAATGGTAAAATGGAAGATAACCTTTCAAAAAAAAGTATATTTTCTCATTTGGCAGATGCAGTTATGAACATTAGTCATAGAAACCTGCAGATAGTAGAAGCTTAATATCAAAGCTAATGATTTATTCTATGTTAATGACTTTCTGCTAGGGCATAAAAGACTATTCATAATGGACTCTCAGTGCTGTGTTCATTTGCTAAGGCTAATGGGATAATCTTTCCCAAAATTAAGCTTTCTGAAGTAAAGTATGATGTTACTTTTTCAAGTTAACTCTTGAAAATGTATTACAAAACTAATCTTTTAAGAATTGCTTTTAATATTAATAGAAAATATATATTAAATAGGTTTCTTCATTAACAGTTTTACTGAATTTATGTTTTATTTTATTTCTCAAGATTAATATTCATGAAGTAGAGTTGTTAATACTTTGATAGTTTGATCTTAGTTGAATCAGGTCTTTGAGACATAGTTGTTTTGGTAGATTGTATGAATATAGCAGAAACCCTTTTTCTTAAGATTGCTAGCCAATGATTTGCAAAATGGTAGTAAAACTCTTAGTTTTGCATTGGTAAGGTTTTAAATTCATGTTTACAATTAGTTTATAACCAACATATTTCAGTAAGAGATAATTTGCCTCCTAAAGTTCACATAATGTGCTAATCATGTCTAGTGGTTAATAAAGGCCTCCTATCTCACTCCCCCGATGGCTATAAAAGGCTATTATGTTCATGGCAGCAGTTCAGGTACAGCTGCTGTGTGTTAATAATGCATCATTGTCCCTCTAATAAACACAGCAAAGGTCAGCACCCCCAGCCACCTAAAACACCTATTCTCTTTCCAAAATATTTATTAACACCTTAAAAGCATTTATATTCATTTCAGTTAGCCTGATATCAGTTAATGGCCCTCTAGAAACTTATATGTTAAAAGTTTTGCAGCCTAAACAGTGTTGTGGAAAGATTAATAGATATTCATGTTAATCTTTCCTCATAAACATTTTTTTTCCATTTCAGCAATCTGTGGTTGCTTTAATTTAGGATTAGTATTACTATGGTCACCTTTACAGTTAACTTGACGTGTTGCTTATTATGCCAGTTTTCCCTCAGTTAGCTTGATTGTACTCCTGAAAAGAAGCATTTTTTCAGCAGCCAGGACCCCTTGAAGAAAACATTATGAAGTGTGAAAAAACGGTGCGTGTAATATATATGTACATACACTCCCTCCCGCACTTACTTTATTCAGAGTCCATATATATGTTATGTTAGCAACCTATTTATTTCCCTTTTGGCATAAAATGCAGTATTCATAAAGAGCTTAAAATTTATTTTCTGTAGACAAAGAACAAGTTCACATGGAATTTCCATTTTGCCAGGGAAACATCCAAATCAATAGACCAGCGCTTATCTGCATTAAAATTAGGTATACTGTAATTTATGGGCACAGTGCTATTGTATTTCTCTTGTATAGCCTCAGATATTCTTTAAGGAAACCCTGGCTATGTCTTCCCAGAGAGAAGCAAAAGTGTTAACTGAACAAAATCTCATTTTCTCATCTTGTACTGTTGTCTTTTGGTTTCTGTTACTCATTTTGAAAACCTTATACTTTTTTCCTATATGATTTTCAGACAAATGCTCAAAAAGCAGAGAAATTTAACTACATATTTGTCATCAAGAGAAATGAAAAAAAGCCTAACTAGCTGAAGGGTTTCTGTTTTGTGTAGCACAGTCTACAATGGTACATTTGTCATGCTTTAAATATATAATACATACAATAAAATATGTAATGGCGCAGTTGTGATGTATGTAGTGTCTGGCTCCTCTGCTATTGTTTGTAGTCTTTATGGTTGTCATACATTGTTCTTTGCACATCATACCCTTACAGCAAAATTTGACACAATTTCTAGCTTTCAGTCCTGCACCATTTTCATTGCACAATATACATGAGTTTGACAGGGTGTGTTGAGGACAACTCTGGCAAGCAATTGATATTTTGAAGTGGCAAGCGTTTCAGCAGCTGCCTGCTTGTGAAAAAGGAATGATAAGATATACTGTATTGTTAGTTTCAAGCAAAGCATTAAGGTTTAAGCTCTGTAAAAATGTACGCATTATTCGTCAGTGGTGAAGCAAGCCTTTTATATTTTTTAGAGCTTAGCTCTCTGGCTGATGTGAACTAGAATGACATTGGTTTAATGGTCAGTAAATGAATAGGAGTACTTTGAATTTGAACTGCTGCCAATTTTGCACCAACAAAGAGACTGACAAAAAGATTTTATGTGAAATGCAAAGCACAAGCAATGTTTTTTGGGAGGGGGGGTGGTTGAGTAGAGAAACCCAACAGAAATGTTATTAACCCAGCCTAGTAATGATTCTAAAATTGTTAAAACACATCCTTTTTACATGACTCATGAGCTACAAATCTAAGCTGTTTCATCTAATGTTCTTTAAAACCTGTTGTATCCATGTAGTCTTTTAGAATATATTCATATGGAATTTACAGTGTGTTTTTCTAAATACCACACTGTACCCTGAAGGCCTGTTGGCAGAACATCAGAGTTGTCCACTGCTGGAGTTCCCAAGTCTCTCTCTATCTGGTAGTGGGAAATTGTAGTTTAATCAGTTATGGCACTTTCAGTGTGTAACATTCATTAGTAAGGCAATTTGTCATGACTGTTAATAGTCAGGATGCATCTGCTTTCTCTTCAGTTAGAGAGCATGATAAGTAAGAAGGAAAATATTTCAGTATCTGATATTAACTTGTTTCAGAATTGTAGTCCAAGGTTAATTGCTCAAAACACACACAGCAGCAGATTAACAAGCACAGTATATTCATTTTTACTGTGCCCTGCTTTTATAGATTTATGACTTTAAAGTATACTAAAGCTATTGTGAGGTATACATTCTTTGATTAGGTACTAAACAGTAACTAAGTTATAGCCATGACATCTTCAGTGTTCATTTGAAAAGATTCTACGTATATAATATTGTCTAGAGAGACTCATGAATGAAAATGTAGGCTCACGCAGTAGTTCTGAAATACTAATAATAGGTTCACATAAGCTGTGAATGTTTACTATGTTATTTTAGCTGGATAATTTTGGTAACTGGACGGTGACTTCCCAACTTTAATTTGTGATCAGACAACTTAAAATGTTGAAAAGGTTAGCTGCTAGTGCATAACAAACAGGTCAAAATGTCCTCTTTTCCCCAATAAACTGCCTTGTAATCATTGTTCTAAATGTAAAAGGTTAAATTGTTTCTTACAGTCCAAAGGTTAGTTTTTTTTCACATATCTGATAACTCTGATGTATTACATAATATCATAGCTTAGTATACAAAAGCTTTTTGACATATTTTCATTTTTAATGAAAAACCCCAAAATGTTGAACATAATGGTTTCTTTAGAAACTCAACCCAATCTTGGTAAAATCTATTCTTGCTGGTAACAAAAGCTGTTACTGTTTAAGTCCCTGTTCAGCAGTTAGTTGGTACGCTTCACTGAATGTTGTCAAAAAGGCTTTTCTCTTGATTGACAACCCTGTAGGAATGTGAATGGAGATTTTAATTGCATATCATGTGTGTATATCAGAGTGAGCGGATTCACTGACTCTGCTTAGCTCCATATCTCTACAGGTCAGCCATGCCAAAAATACTTTTTTAAAATAAGTAATTGATATATTTTCCCAAGAAGGGGGAAAAGGTGTGTGCAACTGAGTGAATTACAAAAGCAAAATACTTCTGTGGTTGTAAAACTTTTTCATCTGAAAAAAATGTGTTCAATCAGTTTTTAGAATGTTTTAGCAAAAATTAAGATGTATTTTTGATTATGTAAATTCATTTCAATTTTAAGTTGGCCAAAGACTGCCACAACATATTTTTCTTTTGGCATTTGCTAAAAGAAGTATGTTTATCTTTCAACTTTCTATTTTTCGGAAGAGTACTTTGAACAAAATTAGTTTTAAAAAATAAAGCCAGTGGAAAAATTGACTGTGCTGGACAGCCCTTCAGTAACTTGCACCTTTACAGAAGACATGAGGAAACTGTGGTTTTTTGTACATGTGAATAGTGACGGATTCTTATACATATTGGGGCTGGTCCAGTCTTTATTTGGGCAAAACTCTCACTGATTTCAGGGGGAGATTTGCTTGAGTAAGGACTGTAGGAACACATCACTTAATGGTCTGACTGCAAAATGGTATTTTCCCATCGATTTCAATGGGAAGATTGGGCCCTAAATGCTGATTTTTTTTTTAAAGTAAACACTGTGGTGTTGTAAGATGACATTGAGAAATACACTTAAACATTTTCCATAATGAAACAAGAGCTCACCTAAAAATAGAGAAGCGAAAAGTTCATTATGACAAACAGAAATGTTTCATCTATCATGTTGTGATGTCTTAAACCTGATTCTCATTTTCTTTTTAAACCAAAACCCACCAATAAAACACCACCAATTGTATTTTTAAATAAGCTGTTTTAAAATATGAACACAGAAAGAAACAAAGTGGCACGGCAGCTTTAGGGAACTTTCAGTGGAACTCATGTTCTGCTCACAGTGGTATGTACAGACCCTTTATGTGGTTTCACTGCTTTAGGAAGAACCCTGGGAAGGAATTGTGACTTAGTCAGCAGTTCCCATCCTAGTTCCTCCTTGCTTTGAGAATGAAAGTACTCTCTTATTTATGTCTCCTTACTTCCTTGTGTAGGGCCATATTACATTTGAACACGTTGGCTGTGTGTGACTGTATACAGTGTGGGGATGAAGGGTGTAAATAATTCATAGATTTTTAAGGCCCGAAGGGACCTTTAGATCATCTGGTCTGACCTCTTGTATAACAGGCCATAGAACATCATCCAGTTACTCTGATTTTAAGCCTAAACTTGTGGATCCTTGATTCTGTGCTCTTGTGCATCCATTCTGTGCACCAAATGAGCCAGGGGTCTTGTGGGAAGAACAGGATGTGATTGTGTAATTAAAACTGTATTAATAGTGCATGAGCACAAGGGGGCAGAATTAAGGTTTTCAGGCAAGTTAAATCTGCCATTTCCTGAGTTTTGAGTACTTGATTTCTCAATCTGAACAACTTACTTTTAATGTGGCTTTTTGGTATGTGATTGAGGGTATGTCCACATTGTAGTGTAAACCCAGGGTTTAAACTCAGGCTCAAGCCTAACACCCCTTCTGTCTACACACAAATCATACTCACCCAGCTCTTGGACCCAGGGGCCCAGGACACCAGCAGGGTGGAGGGTCTGAGCCTGAGTCAAGCTGGTACCCAGGGTTCAAACCCTATTGCTTTGCAGTGTAGATGGAGCCCTACTGGAATTGTGCTCTGGAAGTCTGCTGAAAGTATTTAACAGTCCCATGGGCCAACTTTCTTTGTTCTTGGGACAATCAAGTTTTCCCACACTGCACCATGAACAAAGGGTTAGAGCGGCCACATTTTGGGAGTACTCTAGGAAGTCTGGGATTTGGGTGATTGGACTCAGGCTCACAAAATGCAGTGTAGATGTTGGAGCCTTAGTCTGGGAGCTGAGGTTCAACCATTCCTAATGTGGAGTAACAAATGAGTGTTGACACTCAAGCCCTAGGTTAACAAACCCAGGGTCTGCTACCTTTGAGTTCTACTAACCCTGAGCTTACATTGCAGTGTAGAAATACTTCAAAGATGACATTCTATCCATTCCCATCATGCATCATTAACAGGGTTTGATCTGTGAACCTCTTTGACATTGCAGCTCAGACTGCAACTACTTGACCTACAGGGCTAACTGTATTAGCTGGTAGCTCAAGGAGGGGATGGGCTTCTGGTGCCATGTTTTGGGTCCCAGAAAGTGGTTAGGTGGGTTTGCACCAATTCTTCATCATTCCTTTCCACTACAGCTGCTCTTGCAGCTCCCATTGTAGGGTCTGCTGCTGCTTTGGTTGCACAAGGGCCCAACTTAAGGATATTTATATTTAGTTATTGTTTTGGCATGTTGCCAGAATTTTCCTGAGGAACGCAAGTACAAGACAGGAAAAAGTGATTTTTCTCAGGAAAACCTCAATGGAATTTCATAAGAAAAGGCACTTCTCTACCCCATAGTATAGAGTGATTGCCATTGTTTTTAAAAAATGTATAGTGTTCACTTAAATATACTGGTTTGCTAAATTTTCTCGGGCAGATTGTTGGTTGGTGTATATTGGTGTAGCAGCACTGAAATCAATTTACATCCACTGATGATCTGCCCTGTAACATTTTCCTGTAGTGGCTCTAAGGAGGTTTTTGTATGTAACAATGAAAGCTCAGAGAAGAAAAATGTACTTTTGAAGTGAGAAATATATTATTCAGTTGACTGTGTTTCACTTTTAAAGATGCCATTACTGTAATGAACTTTATCAGGCAAAGAACTTTGCAGAAAAAGTATTAAAGCAGTCCCTGCTTGTGGTGTTCTAGTTAAGCCTCTGTCCGTTTAATTCACTATTTCCAGGAACTGAAAACTCACGTATCAATGTTTATTCTTGAATGAAACAAGACATGGAGTACATGATTTCACTCTAGAAGCATATACTTCCTTTTTTTTTTTTAATGTATTTGTTTGTGGACTCATGCACAGCAGGAAGAGAGATACAACATCCTGATATAGTTTAAATAGGCGGCAGATTTCTTAATTCAACTCCAGTAAAACTGTCAGGAATAACAGGTTCAGTGCAACTTGGAGCAGGGCTACTCTTAGTCCTCTGCCTGACAAAGAATTAACTGGTGTTCCAGCACTATTGCTGAATCTTGCCCTCCCACCCTTTCCTTACGTTAAGGTTGTGGATACTAGCAAAAAGAGTCGAGCCCCTTGCTGAACCAGACAAGGAGCTACCCACAGGGGATAACCCTCCCTTATTCCTGCTCTCATGCTTGAGTTCACCCAGGAGCTGTACATTCCTTTAACCAGGTACCTGCTCTGGACCCATGCCAAATTTCAACATTAACACATTACAGCCTTCCCTGCTTACTGGACATTCAGGATACTGAGAGGAAGGTGAAAAATCCATGCCAATTCAGTGAGGGGTGGGGGGAAGGAGGAAGTGCCTTCCCTGCCCCCAAAAGGCTCTGTGAACTCAGCATGTTCAGAAACACAGTTCTACACTAACCTCATTGGTTGCAGTGGGAATAGCAATCCTGGGGAGCCCAATGACTGCTCCTGAAAGGGGATGTGGCTTATGTGACTTCCCACTATGTGACAGCCAATCAACTCTGTTTCCTTTAAACTAGCCTATTGTCATGATGCTGACAGTTCATATCCTGCACATGTGCAGCACTCTTCCCTTCTCCCCAGGTCACACAAGCATGCAGGGTGCAATGTCAGGGATGAGGGAATAACCCCAGTGCCCTCTTAAGGGTATCTTTCCCTACTAGTTTGGAGAAAACATAATGCTGAGGGAGCCCATTTTCAAGATATACAGTAGCAGAATAGAAAGAATAAGATGAGTAACAGAGTAATCTGTATATGTCTTTAATTCTAAAATATTTTGTCTTGCTTTTTAAAAATATGAAAATTTGACAGTTAATTTAAAAAGTGGACTTGGGGTCCTTTTCTTTCTTGACTTTTGAAAGTCAGCTATTCATCATAAGAAGTTATCGCCCCACATGTAATTTTTAAAGTCCAGGTCCATGTTAACTTTGTAGTGACTCGGTTCTTGAGACTGATCCAGAACATTGTAGCTCCAAAGGAGACGTAATGCTCTACTGGGCCAATGTTCCAGTCCAGAAAAGAAGCCAAGTTCAGATTTACATGATAGTACAGCTACTAATGTCAGTCAGGTCGAGTTATTTTAAAAGTTTCATAAATGCACATGTACAGAAGTCATTATAGGCCAATGTGTTAAATCTTTGGTAACCTTATTTAGGATCCTAATTCAGGTAGTATTGACTCTGTGGCTATAGGGCCATAGAAGCTCCCCAGCTGTGGATACTTCTGTCTGTTTCAAAGGGAAAAGTACTCCTTCTCTAGAGTCCATGAAATGTCACACTAAGCATTCTGTAGCTGTCCTCATCGGCTCCTTTCTTAATCACAGTTCAATATGATCCGTGAGATCCTATTCTTGGGGCTTCTTAATCGTCTGACTTCACATCCTTCTAACAGGGAGGAACATCAAAGGATCTACACTGCAAAGATATCAGAGAATCCCTTTTTGACAGTTCCATTTCTGAGGTAATCCACAGAGAGGATGGAAAAGTGCCCTCCAAAAGTAGATCATGGAGGGAGATCAATCCCCAGGCCACTCCAGCAGTTTATGTGTGTGTTGGGTTTTGGAGAGCGATCCTTTAACACAAAAGCAGTTGAGGAGGAGAAGGCCTTCAGTCACACTGCTTGGACTGTTTATCCAGAGATATCCCCTGCTCTCAGGTGAGAGTCACTCCACCCCCTAGTTTTCTGCCCCTCAGGCTAGGTGACATCTCTCCCTCAACTATATTATTTCAACCCTGCTCCTGTAGTCCAATACATCATGTTCCCGAGCACCTCACAGGGAGGAAGATCAATTAAGAATTCAGAATTATGGAGCACAGGAGGCAGAGAGCTCATTTACATGATCCTCCTTCCACGTTGTCAGCCCACAACTTCCTATTACAGAGGCAACATTTTTGTCGTTTTTGCCTTCTTCTCTGCCTGTGTAATAGATAGATCAGCCTGCTGCAGGCCCATTATCTGACTGTAGGAATAAGAAGGTAGCAAATGTATTCTGCTGGATTGAGTTTTGAGGGGGACTATCTGGGCCATTGTCCACTGATGGCCCTTACCCTTTTTGGACATGTCAGGAGAATGCCACAAGACATTCCAGCAAACACCATTCTCCAGGTGGGTTGTAACATCCAGGATAAAATTCCACCAAGGGGTGGAGGCAGCTCAGAGGAAAACCCCCTGTTACATTGATTCCTCTAGTCTGTTCCAATGTTCGACTCTTTGGCCGTCAAGCCCTTGTGACTGCATTGGAACGGACCAAATGGCAAACAATCGCTACAGCCGACTGTTTGGCTAAACGTTGAAGACGATGACCTTAAGGGAATTAAAGACAAAGTAGCAATGTTAGAAATAATGTTAAAAAGCCTCTTTAAACCCAAAAAAGCAAGAAAAGCCAGAATTAAGGCTGGAATTCCATTGTTAACTTGAAACTTTCTAGTTACTGCAGCACATGTTGTATGAAGGATTATCCATTCTTTGGCAAGTCCTAAACACTTTTGGGTGGGCTAAGAATGAAGTTTCAGTTTAACTTTATTTTCTTTTATGGGTTTAAATTTTAGATTATAACATTTCATGGAATCCATTTTAATGCAATTCATTTGTAGGAGAAACTAATTGAGTAGAAGTAATTGCTCTCATTTTGTAGAAGTCTGTCACAATAGATTTTAAAAGGTGAACTCCATTATATTTTATATTTTCATGACAAAGCAATGTATGATACAGATGACAGAATTATGGCAAAAATTGTTTAAATAATAATTCAACAAATTTCATATTTTCTTACCATTTTGTTCTTTGCCCTAATAAGGTATGGAACAGTGACAGCAATTACACCTTCACAGTGCTTTATTATGTGGGTTGACATATAGTCCTGAAACTCTTATTACATTTTATGTACACCATTTGCACTGGGCTGCTGATGGTTGTCAGCAGCTCTTCTCAATACATTTTCCGGTTCTTAGCATCTTGCGTTAAAATTCAATGCAGCACAAATATAAAGCTCCCCTCTCTTTGGTGTTGAATTTTTAATATGTTTCAGCATTTATAATAATAACCCTAAATGAATTCATTTTAGTACTGGAGAGAATTAGACTTGAGTATTTTCAGAAGTAGGGATCTATATGTAAAGGACACTTCTTTCCTGTCTTAAAAAAAAAGCATGTGCACTGTACAGCATGTATCCTATACTGTATGTATCTGTATCTCTAAATTAGTTGGTATCACCTCTGTTATAAAACTCCCTTTCTTCCTGTGGTACTCTGAAATTGCCTTTTCATACCCAGTGTAACCTATGAATTGCTCCTATGAATGAGTCACTCCAAGGTTGCTGTTCTTGCTTATAACCGCATTTAACTGCGCTCTGCGTTATGTCCATCTTGTTGTTCAGATGGAACAGTGTCTGCTGAGATGGAAAAGCAGAATGCAATACCAGAGTACATTTAAATGTAATGACATCTCCAGAACCTCTTTCTTGTGTTACAAAAATAACAATTCTCTTGCCCTTATCGGTGCTTTGACATTTAGAGAGTCCCACAATACAGAGAAGGATGTCCATAGGCCCAATCCTGCAGCCCTTACGTGGGCAAAACTCTCACTGATGTCAAGGGAGAGTTTTGTCAGATTTAAGGACTGAGGGATTAGGGTGCATGTCAGTTACATAGCCCCCTCTTGGATACCTTCAGTTCTTAAATAAAGATTTAAATAATCTTTCTTCACTCCAAACACCTTACAAATTTCTTATATTAACAAATGTCACAGCTGGCCCCTAATTTGCAGGATTATTGCATTTTAAACATATTGGCAGCTAAAGACTTTTTATTAAGCATATTGAATATGTTATCTCCCCAGATGGAAGCAGAATAACAGCAGATTTAAGAAGATATACATCCAAGAGTCCAACAAATGCAAATATAAAAGAACTTTTACTTACCTATCTTAATTACCATAGCACATTTGTTAGCCAGCTCTTATGCAGTTAAAGCTATGGTTAAATTTCATTTGAGACTTACTTCCCTGCTATGACCTTCCTCAAAAATTCTCTTTCTAGGTTAAGATTTCCCTGCTTCATCTTCATCCAGAACACAAGAACATAAGAGTGGCCACAGTGGGTCAGACCAATGGTCCATCTAGCCCAGTATCCTGTCTTCTGATAGAGGCCAGTGCCAGGTGCTTCAGAGGGGGAATAAAACAGAACAGGGTAATTTATCAAGTGATCCATCCCCTGTTGTACAGCTCCAGCTTTTGGCAGTGTGAGGTTTAGGGACGCCCAGAGTATGGGTTTCCATTCCTGACCATCTTGGCTAATAGCCTTTGAAGGACCTAGTCTCCATGAATTTATCTAATTCTTTTTGAACCCCTTTATACTATTGGCCTTCACAACATCCACTGGCAATGAGTTCCATAGGTTGACTGTGTGTTGTTTGTAGTATTTCCTTACATTTGTTTTTAAACCTGCTGCCTTGTTTTAAACCAATTCTATTGGGAGACCCCTGGTTCTTCTGTTGTGTGAAGGGGTAAATAATACTTCCTTTATTCACTTTCTCCACACAACTTATGATTTTATAGACATCTATCATATCCCCCTGTCTTAGTCACCTCTTTTCTAAACTGAACAATCTTTGTAATCTCTCCTCATATGGAAGCTTTTCCATTCCCCTGATCATTTTTGTTGCCCTTTCTCTATACCTTTTCCAGTTCTAATATATCTTTTTTTTGAGATGGAGTGACCAGAACTGTACACAGTATTCAATGTGTAGGCATACCATGGATTTATATAGTGGCATTATGATTCCTTTTTAGAAATTTAGAGGATAAGAGCATTCTGAAGAATTGGTAAGAATGTGACAAATGCCTCTATTGATCTCCTCTACCCTGGCTCACCAACCTGGTGCTAAAAGTTTAGGGGAGCACGGCCAGAATGACCACCTTGGTCTGATCATCCTGGCGGTCACTACAGGATGGGAAGGCCCTGGTATTCGCCGCTAGCTTCCTCACACATCTACTGCCAGTAAGTTCAATAAATACCGTCAATAGTTGGCAGAGCACTTCTGGGGTTCAAGGGCAAGCAGCATGCATGGGAACGTTTATTTGGGTGAAACATTCCCACCACTTTCCCTGACTACATCTCTTCTCTGTCCTGCACAATAGGAAACCTGTAAATCTTCCAGAGCTGGTATTATGTCTGTGATTCATATTGCAGTGCACATGGGTGCATTATGCAACATCTACAAGTGGAGTTGTTCATTATTTTTAAAGTTATCTGCATCTTTTCTAAATTTGTCATTTGGAATCTTGTACTTTGGTGGAAGATACTTGCAAATGACTTAACTCCATATAGACAGGCCTTGTCCATGTTTGCCTCTTAACCTATTTCTTGATCAGTTTTTTTGCTTCAGAATGTGGTCACTATAGGTATTGCAACAGTGGAAGATTTTCCAAAAATTCCCCATGCAGACAAAGCTTTACTGTGTATAGCATTTTAATGTAAGTATTTTGCCTTATCCACACTAGATATTAATGTTGAAAATGGATTAGTTAAAGGGGAGCCATGGCTATCAGCCTTTCAGCAACAGATCACTTTCCTTGGATAGTGAGCACTTGACAGAGTTTAAGAATGTATTTAGCATGGTTTGGCCCTGTGTGTACTTGCTGGCTAAACAGCCATTTTAGCTTGAAATAGTTTAAACGTGCTTCAGGAGCCAATGTGCAAATGCAGAAAGGGTCTGAGAGTGTGAGGGAGAGAGGTCTGTCTGTCTTGCAAGGAAATATTTATCCACCCAGAGAATGGTATGGCTCTGAGAAACTGTGTTGGTTTCTCAGCTATGCAATATACATTTTTAGAGTGTCTATATTTGCATGTATTTTATGGATTTGAACAACTCTGAAGGTCACTGTGCCCCTTTTACTTGTCAAAGTATTGTATGTTGATGGATTTTAGTCATGGATTTTGCTTGTACAGATTTATACTTTCATGTTTTTAAATCTATCTTTTTCATACTTAGAGTGTAATGTAATTGGTGTACACTTACGTATATCTTGGGTTTAAATTCCTGACTGAGCTCTGGTGATGCTCAGACTAGATCGCTTTTCTGTCGAGAAAGATTTGTATAGTCATTAATATCCTCATAAAGGAGTGGGGGGAATGTTTCCCTTTAGCCCTTCATTGCAGACAGATAGGATGCATTTTTAAAATAACTTGTGGACTGCCACCAAGTTACACATACACAGATTTGAGTAGTTATATTTTGTGCGCAATATGCTTGCTTGTATGTAACACATATTAATACAATTGAAGTCTATGAACAATTGACCTAGAAGCCAAATTCGTAGACAGTCTATATAAGCCACACATTGAACTGTGAATAGTCTTTCATTGGTGTGATATTTCAGTATATTCAGATACATACATGCAACATAATGTAATATCTTTTTGAAATCAATGAAGGAGCCATGAGTTTAAATTTCTAACTGTTTAGATGAGACTGACTAGTGCAGTATCTGAAAAGCTGATCCTAGCCAAGTGGAAATTCATATACCATGTAAATGCAGATAACAACCAAAACATTTTATGTTATACAAATAAAGTGTGTCCTATTTAAAACTTGTTTGAATTGGGACATATAATTGCCAGTAGGACAAAGAGGGTTTTTAAAAAATATATCTACATGTAAGTAAAAAGGTATACATTTAATAGTGGTATCCTTCAGAGTTTATCGATTAACTATGATAGAAACAGAATTCTGAGTCAGCAAAATGGGATGTCAATTTCATAGCTTTGAAAACCTTCAGAAAGCTACTTTAGAACTAGTGTTTAAATGAGAAACTTAATTAGATTTGTAAAAGAAAAGCTAAACTGATTGCTTTCAAGGGGTTTAAAAAAAGCTAGATTTTTGTGTCACAAAACCCCAGTAAAAGATGACATGGAACCATTGCCACTAAATGCCCCTTTCCAATCTGCTCTGTGTTTGGTTTATGGTATTTAGGCCAAATTCTGTACCTTATACCAAGCTACAGAGGTCCTCTATGTGGGGTGGGGGAGGGGAGATAGGAAGGAATTTTCCACTGTGGAATGGCTCCCAGAATTGCCGGTCGGCATTTCTGCTTCTTCTAGATTGCAGAAACTCCTGTTGGTGATAGTGTGATAGGGCACACTCATCCTTAGAGCACCCCTTAGTGTCCATGTATAATGTCACCAGTCAGCCCTCCAGCCAAGTCACAAAGTCCAAATCCTTCTGGGCTACCCAGAGTCCCAAAGTAAACCCCTTCTTGAATAATACTCCCAAATTAACCAAAACAGAAGTCCTTCGCCCTTTTGGGCTCCACTCATATTCCTTTTTATTCTTATTAGAGCACTGACTCCCCAGGCCTTTTCTCTTTTGGAGATCTTCCACCTCTCCTGTTTTTCCTCATATTTTCTACTGTGGTTCTCATCTATTCAACTGTTCTCGTTCTGAAACACTGATCCCAGAACCATCTCTCCCAGTTCTTGCCCCCTTTCCAGAGGCCATTGCAGGGGTCAGTTCTGTTTCTGTAGCTTTCCTACGTCTGCCTACCCCAGGCCAAAAAGAATAAGCTCCCTACCTTCTCTCTCCTGGGCCACCTTCCACCAACTGAGCTTACTCAGCTCCTTATAAGGCCCTGGTGCCTAATGGGTCCTTAGCTAATTGCGCCATGTGTGCTGGAGAGGCAATGAGTTAATCACCCCACAGGTGCAGTGAGCTCTAATTTTTTTTTTTTAATTTTCTGGCAGGTGACAGAAGTTTACCCCATCATAGGTAGCAGTCCCCATGGACCGAATGACTGTCAGATCCTTTTAGTCAGAGATTTTGTGGCTCCACCCATCCACTACTCTACCCCAGCCTCCGCTGTATGCTGAATTTCCATAGAGTAGGGATCTTGCTCTCCCCTTGCACAATGGAACTGCACTGGATCTGTGGCTAGGGGGTGCTGGATGACGTGTGGGTTTGCTGGATTAGGTGGACAGGTTGGTGCCAATATGTCTGGGGAGCTTGTGTTGGTATGTGATGAAAGAGGTTTGGGTTTGCTGAGATGTCAGGGGGAACTGGGTATTGTCTAGGAATAGCTGGGTGCTGCCACAGGATGGCGGGGATAACTGGGTCGGTAATGACGTGTCTGGGGTGGTTATGCCCTGTGAGGGAGGTGATTTTCCCCTTTGTGATGGTGATTTGAAGTGGATCTATGTAAAGAGAAACACACATTTCTAGAACTGTTTGAGATACATTTAATGAAGACAGTACATTTTGTAACTCCAGCTACTTTAGTTCAGTACTCATAATTTATTTATATTCTGGGAGTATCCATATTTAGTGCAGCATAAATTAATAAAACTATTTTTAGAAAATGCAAGATATAATCTTTGTGCTATTTAATTTGGGGCTAATGTGTAGCCATGTAGTTGGGCAAGTGTACAAAAATGACATTAACTTGTTTTCATTTGTGGGCAGTGATGTATGTGGCAATGTCTGTGAATACTCCTGCTTTTCTTATGCCACAGCTACTTCATTTGCCAAATATGGCTATGATCCTTTGTCCATGTTAATTGAGAATGGCATCCTTATTCATCATGTGCAATTTTTTTTGCAGCCATTAAAATGCTGTCCAAAGACTATCCAACGAGGAGAACTGCAGAATAATACATGGTGCTTGTTTATCTGTTGTTGTAAGCCTTCTGTTTTATTCCACTTAAATGAATGGAAACAGGAACTATGATGTGTGTATGCAATGATATTATTATACAGCAGAAATTCCTTTTGGAGCATCACCATTAATAATTGGACCAGGACATGCTTAAAATAATTTCATCAGCAATATGTCTTTCTTTCTTTCTTTCTTTCTTTCTTTCTTTCTTTCTTTCTTTCTTTCTTTCTTTCTTTCTTTCTTTCTTTTCTCCTTCTGAAAAACAGTGAAAAACACATTAAGATAATTTACATTAGTTGTCAAAAATCGTGTTTATTTCTTTGATAATAAAGGATTCCATTCCTTTGATTAAATTTATGTTTATATTTGACATTTTCCAGGGGTACGTAAATTCACATGACAGTTAAAGTCTACATACTCCCAGTACCTAGTGCCAGGTTGAGTTGAATTTGGACACATCACATAAATAAAAGTGGTTTTATGTTTCACCTTCATCTGGTAGGTGAGCACTCCACCTTTTCTTGTGAAACATAATTGTTTTTGACATGGAAAAATTAGATCCTGGCTATTTATTATCTGCTGAAATCAAAAACCATAACTGGGAAAGCATGTAGTAAGTCCATTGGAGCAGCTTGCATGCAGAGAGGGAATGGGGAGGCTTTCCAATTTTATAAGCTCAAGGTGATTTTCTCTAACATCTAGAGCGTTTTAATTAATTACCCTGAAAGACTGAGTAAATTATTATTTGAATACTTTATGGCATTACATGTTAACATTTCAAGGACAAAGTGCTGTACTTTCCTTTTCAATAATGCTTCATCTGTCAGAATATATCTTCTGAATTTATGTAGTATACTGCAGTGTAAAGGGTAGTCAAAACTTGAGTACTATGAATTATTATGAGGAGCCTGAGTCAAATATGATCTACTGAAATGGGAACCCTAATATTTATGGACATCTGGTATGGACCTGCAAATTAACAAAACCACAGATTGTGCCTGCTTCTTGCGATTAAGATTACATTTATTTTTTTAAATGTAAATTCTTGCTGTTTTTTAACACCAGTTTTAACATAAAAGTATTCATGGAATGCCACTAAAATGTTTGTTGCAATATTATTGTAGAGTTGACTGCTACAGACATTTCCATGAAGTATAGCTTTATGTATTTGCAGGAAGGGGTGGTGTTTCATTTGTACTTTTTTGGACACATTTACTGAACATCACCATTTTCTTGCTGGCAGTGGCTTTCATTTTTGACACTTTAGGCTTGGGAGTAAGTCTTAGAATGTGATGTAGATTCACTGGAGATACTTACGTCATATTGCATAGAATCTATTTAAATGTAGAAAGTGTGTGAAATGTCATAGGTTGTTTAGCTGATGTTTCTAACCAGTAACAAGCTGTACTCTACAGATATAATCTTTCCCCACTGTAAGAGCACACAACCTTTTACTAACTTCATCCTACCATCAATAGATTAGATTAAATTCCCATTTACTGCATTATATTAATATTTTCAATGGCACACTAATCCAAGAAATAAATGTGTCAGTTTCTATGGCTACCCTGTAATGGGCACAGCCATAAGAGAGTGCCTTAAGGCCACATAAAAGACTTAATGTACAGATTGAATAGGAGCACATTGTTTATTACTAAGCCATCAAGCCAAGAAAATTTAGTGATTTCATTTTTTAAATTTGCTCATTTGACCTGGGCCAATTTGCTTAGCTGATAATATTGAGTGTTTAGTACCATGATGTTTTTTCAGTCTTAAGGATAAAGTGATTCACACTAATTTGTTTCAGAACTGTTTCGTGAAATGAATGATTTTATGTTCCTGTAATATTTATTGATAGCTCTTTTTCAGTTTTAGTGGCTTGAAAATTAAATAAGACTCTTACACCCTTTGGCACACTGAGGAGAAAAGCCAATTGAGACAGACAACAGAAAAAGCCTAAAAGAAAACAGATTGTACAAAATAAACACACCTTCCTTCTCTGTGTAAGGGGACTGTTGCCCCCTTACTAACATTCAGTGGGGGTGTTTTGGTTGGCTAGCTCCCAGTACTAAAAGGGGAAGGATCTATGGGAAACCAGGACCCTGAGACTGATAGTCCCCAGGAATGATGGGGAGAGGCTAATGCTCTTGGTCAGCCTAAATGACAGTGTGGGCAGGCTAATCAGAGAGTCAGGAGGCTAGGGAGGTCCCGTGTGAGCTGGATTTGCCTGGGTTAGACAGAGTGAGGCCTAGCTAAGGAGAAAGCAGGGGCCCGATCTGAGCTGGGGAGCAGAGCTGTGCTAGATCCAGAGAGAGAAGACCCTGTCCTGGGAGCAGAGCTGCAGCCCCAAAGCCAGAGGCACAGTCCAGAGAGAGCAGACTTGCCCTGGGAAGAAATCTGCAGCAACCAGAGCCGGGGGGCCAGAAAAGCAGCCCACGAAGTAGGTCAGTGCTGGGAACAGAGTCACAGAAGCAGCCTGCAGAGCAGACCTGTCCTGGGAGCAGAGCTGTAGCAAGCAGAGGCAGAGGGGCCAAAGAAGCAGCCCAGGGAGCTGGAGGCAGAGCAGCAGCAGCAGTGCAGAGACAGAGTGGTGGAGCTGGGGCTGGAGCAGTCCGGAGCTGGGTGCGGTTAGCAGCTGGGGAGAGCGTGGGGGACCCTGGGCAACGGGTCCAGCACAGGGAGACGCCTCAGCCAAGAGGCTCTGCTGGCCAGGCTTGGATCATAACCCTGACAGGGCGGGGGTGACACTGGGAAGAAGAGTCCTACCACTTAGAGCCTGAGAGCGTGTGGCCACCACCAAAGCAAGTGTCCACCCACAGCATCCCTGCAGCACAGCCAGGGCCTGAGAAGAAGGCCTGAGACTTACAAGGAACAGACTGTGAACTGCCCGGACATTCCAGTGACACTGTTTGTGATGTTCCCTGCCACAGAGCGGGTTGATGTGTTTCCTTTAATCTTTCCCATTTTTCCTTATTCTTTTTAAAATTAATTGTTGATTAAATAACTTGCATTTGCTTTAACTTGTATGTAATGGTCAGTGGGTCAGAGAAGTGCCCAGTGCAGAGAGAGTACCCCGAAGTTGTGACACCCTAACCCCTGTCCTAGTGACCACAGCAGGGTTAGGGGTCGAGCCCCCCAGGAATCCTGGGCCCAGCCTTGTTGGGGTTACAAGGACTCTGCCAGACAGGCGAGTGGAAGGGGAGTCCTCAAGGGCAGGGAGGCCATTGGGTAAAGGAAGTGGGAGCAAGGATTCAGATCCTTTCGCTAGCCCACTTCACTGGAGTAGTGCAGAAGCCAGGAAAGTTCCCCACAATAGTGGGACTATTCCCCCGCTTACATCTGCCATAGAAGGCTATAAATGTTGATATTGGACTAACCAGTGCTGCAACATGAAAGTAGATTATGCTATGTTGCCATCTATCTGAATCTTAACCACAACTCAATATCCAGTAGCAGCAACGTTTGAAATTGACAAGCTGGTGTGATGCAAGAATCTTCTGTATCTCATTCATACAAGGCAGGGAGATCAGTTTCCTTAGAGATGAATTATAGTGGTAAGTCCCTTGGGAAGGCCTGTCTGAATGCATGCTAAAGTACAAGGCCTGCTGATTAGAGGAAGTCTGGGACTAGATCCAAGCGAGTGACTGTAGTGTTATAGCACCTACCTCCTAAATCAGAATTAGTGAGAGTGAAGATATCTGAGGAAACGTACTCTGGGAGAGCTGGTTAACTCTTTTCTCATGGTATTGTCCCTCCTTGCTGTCCAAAACATAACAGTGGTTTTAGAATTTACAGATCTTTGAAATGTATACAGTAGGTAGACTTGAATGAAACTGGGCAGTCACCAAAGAATTCAACTGGTTAAAAAGTTTTACTTACAGACGATCTGGAGAATCTGCATGGTTTTTGTCTGTTTGTATTATCCCTGTGCAGGGCTTGTGCTTATCACATCATTTTCTAAAGCTTTGCTGAAAGACAAAATTGCTCCCATAAAATATTCTCTTATGGTTTCTAAGATAACTACTATTAAGAGTTGTAGACTGCAACACTGCCAAAAGCTGACATTTCCAGAATTTCACATCAATAAAACTGCTTAAACACTGTAAGGAGGCTGAGTGAAGACAAGGGAGACTTAGCAGAACGTATTAGTGGTTTTAACAGAGGCCTCCCAAACTTTTTAAGTCTTAAAATTTGTGTTGTGGAAAAGCCCGTTTTCAGTAAGTTAAATAACCTTCATGACAACTTTTAATCAACATAGTGCTAAAGAAAAATGACAGATATTTATAGTATGTATAAATGTGGAGCTGTGAACATAAAATTATAACCTAAGAGCTGTTTACAAATAAAATAATGTGTCTATGAAATAGTATGAACTTGGGAAAACAGAGTAGAATGTCATTGTTGCCTCATAAGTGACTAGCATTTATGTGTCCTTTGTGGGCATTTGCCATTATCAACATAACCAGTAGCATTTTGCTCTTAAGTCCTTTTTAGATAAAGAAATCTAGTTTAATTACTGGATAATTATTATGTAGTCTTGTTGAGATTAGCATAATTTACGCTACAAGTTTATTTCCTCTTATAATATAAACACAGTAGAAAAAAAGGAAGTTTGAGACCTTTGGCTCTGTATATGTTATTGTTGTAGGGACATGGATACTTTGAATCATAACTTGCCTCAGCTGTGGTTTTCCTTTAGCAAATCCAAACAGCAACACTAGTGCTGACAGAACCATTTTGTTTTGTCCACCCACAGCACATATTATAAACAGTGATGTGCACAGGTGTATTCTGGAAGACTGGAAGCACCTAACCTTTGGTGTCTAGCAACATTGCTGGGAGTAAGGGCTTCTAGATAACTCACAAAGGGAAGTCATTGCACTGTATTTAGAATTAGTAGGACCACCTGAACTGCTGCAGCTTGTATACATTTTTGCTTCTTGTTCTCACTGACTTAAAAACATTAAATACTCCACCAGTTTATCCAGATCTTAGTTTAAAAACCTTCAAGCAACCAATCAGCCATTACCACCAATAGTGGTAAAGGGCCTGGGACAACTATTCTGAGCAAGTGCATGGTATTGTACAAGTGTTGCAAACTCAGTCTTTCTGGCAACATTTTTTTTTATTTACATAAGATATGGTTTTGTACTTACTGGAAAACTAATGAAGTGAAAAAAAATCTGCAAAGAAAAATATTCTCTGTTTTAGTAATAATTAGTTATCTTAACCCTTTGGGCAAAAGAAATGTAATGGTTCTTACCAACAAAATTTCTTTCCCATGTTTACTAATACATAAGTTTATGTCTATTGTAATCTGTGAAATACTGAGCATAGCGTTATTGCAAGATAATGAGAGTTTTAAAGTAGCAAATGTCCTCTGTTTAAAAAAATAATTATCTATGTAAAGGTTAAACACAGAGAGATTTTTCTTCTTTGAGTCATGCTCATGACTTTGGAAAGTCACCAAGCAAGTATGTTTAAAACAGAAAATGTGAATGGAAAATTCTGAAGCATTTTGCCCTTTTGGTTCTTAAAAGAGTGAGCCATCTCGCCTCTCCACCATGGTCATTAATAATGACAGATGTATGTGGTGCAGAGTTCACTTACATTATTGTCAGTAACAGGGATAGAGAGAATATTTATTGCAGGAGGAGAAGGGAGGGGAGAGACATGATGTTGAACCAAAAGACAGGAGCAGAGTTCAGTGGTGGTTTTTTTAGAGGAAAGCAGGGAGCGGGGTGGGGGGAGTACATTCATTAAGGTTTCTTTGGGGCTGATTTGACTCCCATTGAAATCAGTGGAAAGACTGCCATTGATTTTAGTGGGAGTTGAATTGATTGGATCCTTAATATATTGTGCTGTTTAGTACTTTGGTAATGCAGTTCTAGTTCACTTCAGCAAGTAGCTTTACCGGTGTGGATTTTCAAACAAACATAGTAACAGCTTTAATTTTAATTTTTTTTGTATATCTTTCAAGCTGCAAATCATGCTCCTGGAATGTTAAAGGGACACTCTCAGCATGTGACCTACTCATTGTGGAAAAAAATGAGTGAAAAGCAGCTTCAGGTGGTACACTTGCCCCATAGAGTCTCTTGCCAACTGTTGTGATTTTTTTACGATTACATTTTCCTATTTTGAAAAATGTGTTTCTCACCTCTGCTACTGTGTGAAAATACAGTGTGGGAAACTGATTAAATGACTGTACAAGGAGAGCAGTGAAATTTACTGTATGCAAAGTGCTGTTAAATATACAAAGTAAACAAAATGAAAAATATACATAATACATTTTTCTCTAATCTCTTTCAGTTACGGTAATCTTGGGTGTTACTGGTAACTGTGTAGTAGGTTTAAAAAAATTTAGATGCAATGTGATTTTTTTTTAAAGTTGATGATTCTTTAAAATATTCTTTGAAGAGGCATTAGTACCATGGCATTAGTGAATATTTTGCTTTTATATATGTTGGAATAAGTGTAAAATACGTGAAGCAAAAAGGTCTAGCAGTAAGAAATATTAAGTTTTGCTGAGCCCACTGCTGCTTTGGAATCTGCTAGTGTGGACTTTTGTGCCCATGAGAAGTCCAGTTGTATTCAGCAGGACTGGAGACTGGCAGAAGGATCTGTATGAGTAGATCTCAGTCCAGGATTTGGGACCATTATCTGTAAACTATTGAAAGAGTGATTGGAATGCCTATTTAAATAAGTTCATTTTATACATTTTGATTTCTGTCTCAAGTGCTAAGGAGCCTTCATTATTTAAAAACACATCAGTAATTTAAAAAATCATCAATGCACAATTGTTGTTCTATTCAGTTATCCAGTTATTGACTGTTCAGTAAAGATAAGACATCACCACACCATACTATCTAGTTCAAGCAAACATCCACAATCCCATTACTTAGGAATGATTTCCCAAATGATTTTGAAAAAGATGGGCTTTGCGGCATACTTTGAAAGTTAATAAAATCCAGGCTCTGGAAGAAACAAATCCAAGAGTCAAAGGGCCCTTACTGAAAAACACCCTGCAAGCAGCTCCCTCTAGGTTAAACCAAAGTAACTCCAGCTCAACATGACCATTGGCTGATCACAAATGTGATCATATGGCATAAGGAGTGCAAGAAATGCTAATTTCCAGGGGGCAGGAAGCTAAAGGAGGGATGGGGTAAGGTGGAGAGGCGACAGGGTCATGGACCTACTCTGCACTGGTCTATGGAGAGGAGATGGTGTACTGGAGAGAGCAACCTGATTGTACGCACTTCCCTCTCCTTCCTGTGTGCATGAGACAGCAACATGAGGGTCTCCTTTCTTGAGGCACAATCTGCCTGGTGCTCCTTTCGGGGTATTGTGGCTCTGTACCACCCACTACCTAGGGCTGTGGCATAAATATTATGATCTAGCCCTTTAGCTCTTTTAATAAAATGTCATTATGAATACCCCTTCTGCATACACTGTTATGACTTATTAATTCTGTTTTCCCAGAGCACAAATGAACTACTCTCAGTTACTGTACATGCTGTTGTAATGCACCACTTCACAAATAAGGAGGAAAGGGAATCAACCAACATTCCAACACTAAAACCATTTATAGTCCATTCAGTATAAAAGGGTAGATGAAGGGTAAGGAAGATAATGACACGCTTATGCTCAAATAAATTGGTTAGTCTCTAAGGTGCCACAAGTACTCCTTTTCTTTTTGCGAATACAGACTAACACGGCTGCTACTCTGAAATGCTGGATATAGGTTATGTATTTTCGACCTGAGTCTTCTCTTGCTTTATGCAGGCTTAACACCCAGGTGTCTCCCTGGATTTAAATAAGTTTATACCAGTGAAAATCAAGAGAAGAATGAAGTCTAGCTTGGGGTTTGCACAACTGTTTATTCTGCAATTGTTTTAAAAATGGATTGCTACCTTACCACAGTTTGGCAATATAGAAGTTTCTATGAAGGAATTGTACAGTAGGGGACAGATCTTCAGGTGTTGTAAATTGTCATAGCTCCACTGACTCCCAAGTCTGGGATCCCAAACTGTTTTCATTATACAGTTTTATGGAGAACAGTGTGATCAAACCTCCTTTTCCCTTTTTCTTTCAGGTATTACCATTTCAGTTTTCCTGTTTGACTGATTTTTCTCTCCTTCTCCAGAACTCCATGTTGGGAATCAAGAACATGACTAGTAGAACTATAAATTTAAAAAAAATTAGCTAAAAATCAGCAAGTTTTCTTGACTTTGCCAGTGGAATTGTTTTCTGTGATTAAAAACTCGTAGTCCTTTTTTAATGAGTAATATTTGTCCTTTTATAGGTTTGGTATTTTTTCTCTCTCTAGTTCATATACAAAGCATCCAGTGAGCATAAAAACACTTCAGCTACTGTATGCCTTGTTTCTGTGACATGGGGTTGTTTGTAACAATCTGTTATTTAAACTATAGATTTTACCCTTTTTAAACAAGAATCTGAGACCTAGGATAGAAGTGTTTTTTTGGAAAAGTATTTGCATGCCAGTGATCCTGTCACATGTTTGGCATACAGCGGATATGAATTGCATGTGGCAACTGTCATTAATGTGAGTAATTCAAGTTGAAGGGAAGGATTTTCACAAAGAATAGTATATAATTTCTACCAGAATGAATATGGGTTTTGAAAGCCCTAATGACTATTTAACAAACAATAATACTAATAAAAATGAAATAATTGCAGTATTTATCCTGTATTAATTAGAGTGTAATTGAAAATAACATTCACAACAAATGCTAGGAAAAGACTGTACTGGAAAATAGGCTTGTTATTTTAAGGTCCTTCTGGAAAAAGCATTTGAACAATCATAAAATGTTACTTATACTTCATGGCACTTGAAAGAACTGCAATGTAGTAATGATAGAATTGGAAAAAGAACAACTGATGAATGTGACATGCATTGTAACAGTTCAGTCCTGGACTCTGAAAGAAGTTACATAATATCTGGGGGGTTGGTGGTGTGTGTGATGGGGGAGGTAATGAAGCCCTTGTCCAGTTGTTTTTGGTGGAATGAGTTTGTGATCTCAGTCAAGTTCCTAATGGACACATGTACATATCAGAAAAATGATCACCAACACAATTGTCACTACTTGCCACCTCTTGTTGGCAGCTTCACCAGTGAGGTCAATAACCTAAAGGGGATGGAGACCAGTCTCTCAGAGCTAGAGGTAATCCTACCAGGTCTGTGCAAGAAAGTTTGAACTTTCTTGCTAGTGTTGAACCTGTTTTGTGGATAGAGGGAGGACTTCATAGTCCTGTTCTGTAATTGTGGCATCTTTACAAGCACTACATTTACAGGAAATTTTAAAAGAAAATAAATCAGCTGTTATATCGGTGTGCACAACTGCAGTAGCTGTTTTTGTGTGATATGGTGTTTTTTTTATGGAATTCGTTGAAAGTACGATTGAACCGGTGACGTGGCTAGAAGTGGAAATTTGGGTTGGCCCCAACTTATGGTGGACAGGCAATGACCTGACCCTGGGGCAAGTCCAGGGCTTGAAAACTAACATGGGGAGGTGTGAGGGGGCTTCTTGTTTGTCACAGGGAGAGAGCCAAGTGTGGGCCTGAAAAGGTAGCGGGGGATGGGGGGGCGGGGGATGGGATTGAGCATTGGGATGAAAGAGGGGATGGGGAAGGGAAGTGTCCTGGGCTGAATTGCTATGTCTGGAAGTGGCTGGGAAGCACCTGCCCTGTTCCAGGATGATTGGAGACTAATACCCCGGCCAGGTTGTGTTCTGCACTTTGCTGCTAAATGGATACTGCACCTTTCCCCCCCGTGGGCAGGACTCACCCATTTGCTGCTTGTAGGATTCGTCCAGGTCCCTGGAGTTGGGCAGACTCTCCTTTTTTGCCCTTGCTCCACATCTTTCCCTGTAGCTACAGTCTAGAGCAACCTGGAACAGGGCCAGGTACATTTGCCAATGGAATGGGACAGGAGCCTGGTGTCTGGCTCTGGCTGAGGAGGGGAAAGGAGGGAAGCAGTCACACTTCCCCTGCCCCCCTGTGACTGGCAGTGGACATGTTGAGCAGGGTGGCGGGCAGCAGGCAGGAAGTGTGGGGCAGGAGTGGTTAAACTTTGGGTGCGCCTGGGGGCTAATTGCACGGGTTTTGGCCCACCTGTGGCTACACCCTGGGTTGAACTTTACGCTTGTAACTTACCTTTCAGTTTACCCTAGCCTCATTTGACAACTGGATATGTTTGCTTTTCTCTGCTGCAGATTTCCTGTGGAAAGGCTAATTTCTAGAAGTTAAATGAACAATAAAATATGGTGTCAAGAGTTATGGTCGTGATAGGAATTAAACTGAGGAAAGGTCTACAGTCGTAGAATTATCCTGGATGTAGGAACTAACCTATATATTTATTTGTTTTCTGTAGACCTAATCACTCTAGCAATACAAAAAAAATCTTAATCTTTCTCCTATTTATGGAGAAATAACTAAAATATAGAGTATTTAGCCCTTTTTTTATTAAAGAAGCAAAACAAATGTCAAGTAATGCCTGATTTGTCTGAAATGTACGTGCATGTTCATATTGGTATGAAATGAAGAATGGGCTTTTCCTTAAGTACTTGGCTTAAATTCAGCTCTCAGCTACATTGCTGAATCCTATTAATAGCAGTGATGCTGGATGGGTGTACGAAAGTGCATAATTTGACCCGTTATGTCCATTTTTTAAAGTTAGTATATTCCTTGTATAGGGTTTTGTTACAGTTAGAAGGAGACATTTCTGAAGAAATTTAATATCTGGAAATACACATTTATTGTAACCAAAGTGTTGTGTTACATAGTGGATGAAGTGTAGAGTTCCAATTCTGAAGGAGTCACCTTTTTAGTAGAGCTCCTTCCTTCTTTCTTTATTCTGTGTGTCAAATGGATCACTACATTTAATTAAGCAATAACAATTGAGGTGCAGATTATTTCCTGGGATTAATGACCAGCTGGACAGAGATGATAACCTAGGGCCTTGGGTAGATTAGGCTGCATAGCCTCATGGATTAAGTATGAGTCTTATATTGTAAAGGTAGTCCGTTCAAATCTGTGGGGAAAGGGTCTATTTTAAGAAATTCTACATTTTGTATCTTGTATTTCCCCAATGCCAAGTAAATCATTACATATCCAGCACTCAGTTATCTTTCTGTAAAACCCTTTCCCCCTTAACTCTCTACATAACTCTCTGTTAAAGAAGTAAAGTATAATGGACGACTCTGTCTGATCTTCATTAAATTGCGCGTGCTTGCTATGAACAAGTTTTGCCTTTTTGAAATTTGTTATCTTAAGTACTGGACAGTGCACTTAGTTTGGGCTTCATAGATGGTATATATTTTTTTCTCTTTGTAAATCTCAATTGACTCTTTTGCGTTAATTGTAAAAATATGGGAGCTCTCTAGAACTATACATATAAGCAGTCATACGTTCCCATAACTGCTTACCAAAGGTGGTAAGCCAAATTTTCAATATTTTTCAGTGCCTCTGTTTGTGCTCCTGCAATCCCCAGTTTGATTTAGGTCATTTCTGAAGATCATGCCATGTATGTTTAAAGTTTGGCATTCAAAAACATAATCACTCAAAAACAGAGGTCTATTTTAATATTTTGGGTCTGCATATACTAGCTGATAAAGTAAATTCTGGTAGATCTCAAAGACAACCTGTCCCCTGTATGATCCACTTTAAGAGCTGAAATCAGTAAGGGCATTGCAGCGGATGGAGCCCAAAGTGAAAATATCTGTCAAAATACTTACCAATAGGTACCAGACCGAGCAAGAGTTTTCACTAAAGTGGACAGTGAATGATCCATCTGTTCACAATAGTCTTCCTGCAATAACAATAGCTACAAAAAAAATCCAACAGTGCTTTTTCCCAGAAATAAGTAAGCAAGAACAGCCCTGCTTGTTTAGGAGTGAGTCACTGGATGGAAGGAAAGTGAGATCCTTCTGGATGATATGTTTCTTAGTTGTGTATAATGTGGCTAATAGCTATTACTGCAGCTCTTACCCCAGAGAGAGAGAGACTGGGCATGATTTTCAGAAATCTGAGGTCTGCGCGTATCCTTGTGTGTGCAATTTTGTGCCTACTTTCCATGCACAATTAACAAAAATGTGCAGCTATAATAAAATGTCAGAAGATTAATTAGTTCAATTTCCCAACTAAGCATTTGGCTCTCATTCCCTCTGCACTGACAGTATGCCATCAGCATAGTGTCTAGGCACTAACAATAGGTAAGGGAATGTATCAATCACAAAATGTAAATTGATTATTTTTTTCACCCCTTCCTTGATATAAAATGAAAAACTAATAATATCCTAAGCAATTCATAAAAATATTCTTTTCACTCCCTCTTGAAAGGTGAGATGTATTAATCTCTGTGGGACAGATTCTGTCCAGTCCTTATTCAGGTGTCCTGTTGGGGTGAAGAGGGTGTATAGATCCCCCTCAATCATTTCACAACCTGGACCAGTTGGAGTTCTGGTCCTTGCTCTCAGAGGATCACTGGAACTGCTCCTACCATGTTGCCAAGGGGACCCCAACACCCAAAAAAATCAGGAAGGAAGCTGGACCATAGCTATGCCACTGCACTCTTTAGCGGAGCTGATTGGCCACATGATAGGAAACAAGCTGCACTCCATGAAGTGATGTGGTATGGGGCACTTAGTCTCTGTGCTCCCAAGAGTTCCTGGAATGTTCTGCTGCCCATTGTGACTCCATGCCACCCCTTACTATGGACACAAGGCACAACTGAGCCCTGTAAATATACTTGAGTAATTTAAGACTTCTAATTAGCCTGTGTAGAGAGACCTCTAAAGTGTGAAGATGAGACAGCCTCCATTTTGACCATCAGCAGGGAGTGAATTGCAGACCTCTAGAGCTGAAGCAAGAGTCTCTAAGGATTGAGCTAAAGAGCCAGGCTCTGTATCTGGTAGCTGTTACAGACTCATCCTATGTGGATCAGACACAGAAGGGGAAGTATAACACACAATGAGCTATAGTTACAAAGACGTTCAACACAAGAAAGTAATTTTAGGTTGTGACAGCTCTAAGTCTTTTTTCCTGTGCTGTTTTTCTTTTACCTCCAGTACATTGGGGTCCATTCTTCCTTCCATGCACGCATCGAACTCTCATTACTGTTAATTTTAATAGGAGTTAAGTGCACTTACCAAGGACTAAAAAGGTCACATTATATGTACCAAACTGTTTTTACAATTTCTGTATTTAGTAAGCGAACACAGGATTTTGCATTGTTTCCTAGATTTTAGTGCTATTATAAGTAAAAGAAGCAAACCAGCAGCTTATTTCTGTGGATGGAAACGGGAACCAAGTTGCTACACAGAGAATCTGAAGAATGCTCATTCCCAGATTTATGCATTTATATTTCATTTTTATGAGTATATAGATAAATTGGGTTTTCTTTAGGATTTGTAATATGCAATGCCTAATTCTTCAGCTATCTGTCAGTGTGAACCTCATGGTAGATGCGCATACACCACATGCCTGTAAGACCAGACATTTTTGAGTAGCTGTGTAATGAGCGTCCCTCAGTTCCTTCTGTCTGTGCCAGGAAAGAAGAAAGTGTGTTTCCCTGGATGTATCCAGAGCTTTACTGTATAACTTTAGTAGGACAAAGTCCTTCAGGCCATCTACATCCAAAGGTCAAGCCAGTTCATTACAGAGAATTTCCAAGTGGCTCACGCAATGCATTTCCACCTGTTATCAACTGACTAGTGAGTCTCTCCCTCCAAATGTGAAGGCATCAGTGCACAGGTTGCATCTATTGCCTGCTTCAGAAATGTTCTGTTCTGCAAGGCTGCAGCATAGAACAAACCCCACTGACTTTTGTTAAATGTTATGCCCTTGACATGGCTGCCAGAGCAGATGCCAAGTTCAAGCCAGCAATACTCCAGTCACTGACACAGCTGAAACTCCTTATTCCCACCACCCATAGAAAATACTGATAGTCACCTTCTGTGAGATCCACACTGACACTCAAAGAAGAAAGAATGGTCACTCAGCCTATAGTAATGATGGTTCTTTGAGATGTTGTCAGTGTTGATCCCAGGGCTTACCCTCTGCCGCCACTATTTGGAGTTCTCAGAAGTATGGGCTTTGAATTGCGAGGGAACGGAAGAAGGTTTGTGGCTGCTGCACCCTTTATGCCCTCACATGGGAACACAAGGAGGCACAGGGTGCATGTGCATCCATGTATATCAAAAATCTGAGCTTGTGTTCATGAAGTACATGCATCCTTGCAGTGGGATCCACACTGACTACGACGTCTCGAAGAACTGCAGTTGCTTTAGGAAAAATAACAGTTTTTTACTAGTATATGGCATCTGAAACCCATTAGATTAATTGCTAAAGCAAATATTTACCAATGGAGATTTAAAACATTTAAGTGTAAGAGGGTTTGAATACTCTCTGATTTTTTTTAGTTTGTGTTAATGTGTAGGTTGAACATGGCATTGTGAAAACCTGAAGTCCCATATGCTTTGCCATGTTTTAACTCCTGTCTTTGAGCAGCTAAGTAGTTAAATTGCCGAGTAACTCTAGAAACAGTGCAAACAAGCAGCAGCTGCACCATTGTTTCCAAATAAATGTATATTTAAATAACCTGGTGAAGGATAAGATTGAAGCAATGGTAAAGCAGTTGGATGTTGAACTTGTACAATAGAATGTGTTACTGTATCCTTTCTGATTTTTTTTCATTCCAAAAGTATTCTGAATAAGTATTAAAACTAATTAAGGACACATGCATAAATGGATCTCATACATTGCTCTCCATGTTGGGGAATTCAGGCATGGGCTTGGTTTATCCTAAGGTGAATGATCATGGGCAGTTCATGTATGGATTGTTAGTTTTTTATTCTTTCATTCATAGCTGTTTTTACCCCCTTTAAATCTACTTCCTTACTCTTGTGTTCATAATGAAATTTCTGTCTGGTGTCAAACCTCATGGCCAAACAAGATGACAAGCTCAGTTTCCTAACAGACAGTTTGCTGTCCTCTAGGACAGTATTACTCAAAGTGGTGGTCTGTGGACCGGTGCTGGTCCGCAAAACATCGACTGCCAGTCTGTGCGCACATTGGAAGAAAAAATTTGCCGGTCCCTCACATCAGATAGCTTGAGAAGCACTGCTCTAGGAGGTATTCATGAGTGATACAGCCCCTCCACGAAAACATCTCTCCTGCTTTCTGTTGATCATCTTTGTTCTGCAGACTGAGACAAATGAATTTTCCCTCTATGATGATATCCCATCACTTTAACAGTTAGATAAAAAATATGTAGAAAGCAAGAAATGATGGTAATAGCAAAGAGCTTCAATCTGAAAGGGGGTGAAGAAACAGCTCCAAAACCGTAATAAACACATTTTAAAAATCGCATGTTGTTTTCCATGCATTCCAAGACCTCAAACGTTAGTTTCTTTGCACTTCTGTGGTTGGATTGGATGGGCTGTCTCAGCACAAAAAAAACAAACCAACATTTTTTTTTGTGACTCATGTCCTAAATTAGTTAGACAGATTTATTCTCACAATTACATGTTTTCTCCATATATTTTAGGTTGCTGTGATTTTCATAGGTCTTTAAAAAGAATGGGTTATTTTTTCTTAATTATGAAAATGTTATTTCAGTAAATGCAATTTAATTAAAATGAGAATTTCTGCCAAAGTTTAAATAAATACAGTATTCTTTTACGAGTATGAAAGGGGTTACTATTTGCTGTTTCATTTCCTCACTAATATGCTGGCATGTTTGGTTTGAACCTGAGCTTGGTGGAAGTTTATTCTTAACCAAAGCAATTCCTTTTTCATGTAAGTAGGTTAAATGTGAGTTGTAGAGCCCCAGGGCTCTTTTTGTTCAATTTTAAAGCCCCCTCAAGTGGGCCTCTTTTAGAAACCTGGAATCATATGTTTGTAAGGTTGATCCAAATTAACATTAGAATAGCTGTTTTCAACTTTTTATTTATACAAAGAATTGTAAAAAAACAGACAGGGTTTGAAATCGTACTGAATGAAGACAGTTAATTTTCTTTTGCTCAACAACTTTTTTTTAATGAAAGACCTCAATTTGACAAAAGTGTCTGTAGAGTATGTTAAGGTGCCAGACAGTAAAATAAAGTGCTATTACTGTCAAAAAAGGTACATCATAAAGTGCATTTGCACAAAAGGCACATATTAATGTCAGTCATTTTTTGTGATTTATATACTAACAGCAGTGTTTTTAAAAGATCAATATTCTTTGTTTGACAACACTTCAGAACCTATATTTTCATCAAAATATTAATTTCTGTACCATAGTATGGTAGAATGTTAATAATTAGTGAGTGGTCAAATTTCATTAATTAAGATATGATGAAGTTACACACAGATATTCCAGGTTAAAACAAACTAAAGCATTTTCAAGTAAGGTGAATACGTTAATAATTCATCTTTTTTAATGGAAGTCAAAATAATTGGATCAATATGAAATTCCTGAAAAGAATATTATTTGAACATATACCCTGAAAATGTATGTCTGTATGTATATCATAATTAGGCTTGGCAGAATTTGATTTTTTTTGTGTAATTTTAATGGATTATAGCAATGTTTATTTTAAGTATTTTTTTTAGATTTTTATCAATTTAAATTTTCACAGTTGTGGGAAATTATTGGCCGGGGTGGGGTGGGGTGTCAGACAATAATTATTTAATGACAGTCGGCATTAAGCTTCAGAATGTTAAAACTTTATAACCATTAAAATCCAAATTGTCAACATCACATTTCAAAATATACTAAGTAAATATCCTTAAATCAAACTGTTCTCAAAAGCATTTTTCTTACTTTGCCTATTTGTACATTTACATTATCGATGGAATTCTTTTTTGTTCATTTGTGTGTGTGGACTGTGAAGTTAACATATATTGACATTTACCAATAAAAATTGAATCCTTCCAAACCTAATTATGTTGGCACCTAAGAGGTATACTTGTGGTTTGATTTCCTCACCTATGTCCCCTGAGGCAATCAGGGCTATGTATTGATGTTTTCCTTCTCTCTCCTCCCTCCTCTTCTATAACTCCTCTCTCTCTCTCTCTCTCTTTTCCCTTGCCTTTACTTTCCACCCCTTCTCCTCGTCCTCTGTTTCTAGTAGCAGCTGTGGGAATGCTAAGTCTAAAATTTCATATCTCCTCTTGTAATGAATTCTGAAGGTTTGTCTCAGTTTCCATGAAAGCCCCCTCTGTTGCTCTCACAAGTTTAAGGTGTACAGCAGGGGTGGCCAACCTGTAGCTTCGGAGCCACATGCGGCTCTTCAGAAGTTAATATGCGGCTCCTTGCATAGGCACTGACTCCGTGGCTGGAGCTATAGGCACCAACTTTCCAATGTGCTGGGGGGGTCCTCACTGCTCAACCCCTGGCTCTGCCACAGCCCCTGACCCCACTCCACCCTTTCCGGTGCCCTCCTCTGAGCCTGCCATGCCCTCGCTCCTCCCCGCCCCCACCCCCTCAAGCCTCCTGCATGCCACAAAACAGCTGCTCAGGAGGCGCTGGGAGCGGGGAGTGGAGCTGATGGGGGGGCTGCTGATGTATTACTTTGGCTCTTTGGCAATGTACACTGGTAAATTCTAGCTCCTTCTCAGGCTCAGGTTGGCCACCCCGGTATATAGCTTCATAGTTCCAGAGGAACATAGCTCCGAGGGGATGTTGTCCTCATGAAGGTAGAAGCACTTTCTGAAGTATTTTGGGCCACTTCCCTCAAAGACCTTATGAATTATGCTTTTGTCATGATTTCATGCTACAGCTGTTTACATGCTGAAACCTAGCCCAGCGTTCCTCTGCATCCAAAACTCCCATCGGTTTTAGTGGGAGTTCTGAGTGCACAAAGAATAAAGGATTATGCCCCTATCTTCAGTAGTATCAAAGCTCTAATTTTCAGGGATTTGTGTAAACTGCACTTCATGCCATTTTAAAAACTAACTGTGGTACTTACTGAAAAATAATGACTACTACAGTTATTGACTTTTAAGTAATGGGGGATATGGTAAAAGTGCGGTACCTGTTGTTCAGTGATACTCTCTATAATAGCTTTTCAGTGACAATAGTGTATATTCTGGTTGTGGAGTAGTCTTTCATTTTTAGCATCCTAGATGTTCTGCAGTTTTTATTTCAACAAAATTGCCACTGACCTCACTGTGAGCCATAGTAAGAACTATAGTTATTTACAGTAGGTGACCACACCCTTCTCCCTATCCTACCTCCTCCTCTAAAAAATATCTACAAGATAGACTTTCACTATATGTTCTAGAGCAGTGGTTCCCAAACTAGGGCCGCCGCTTGTTCAGGGAAAGCCCCTGGCGGGCCAGGCCCTTTTTTTACCTGCCGCGTCTGCAGGTTTGGCTGATCGCGGCTCCCACTAAACGCAGTTCGCTGCTCCTGGCCAATGGGAGCTGTGGGAAGGGCGGCCAGCACGTCCATTGGCCCATGCCGCTTCCTGCAGCCCCCATTGGCCGAGAATGGCGAACCGCGGCCACTGGGAGCTGCAATCGGCCAAACCTGTGGACGCGGCAGGTAAACAAACCGGCCCAGCCTGCCAGGGGCTTTCCCTGAACAAGCGGCACCCCTAGTTTGGGAACCACTGTTCTAAAAGAATCTAAAAGCACTGATATAATAAGGGCTTTTGATTGGAACTATGTGCCCATGCAGAGGCATAAGGAGACCTTGTGGGTGGGTGGAGCCTTGGCTCTGCCACCCTAATGCTCCAGTACAGCTGTTGCAGGGCTTGGGGAAAATTGTAGTAAATTACTCCCACCTACCACACACCCAGAGCAAGGGGGAAATAGAAAGGGAAATATTCCTCCGGGGGGTCTGTCTGTGACACATTGAATGGCAGGGCTACTCATGGAACATGCTCCCTACGCACCCCCATGAAAAAAAGTAGGATTTTCTGGACTCTTTGATTACAGTGTAATGTTGTAAGTGGTTAAGATAAGATGGTCTATGGTAATAAACGTCCAGTATGCAAGCTTTCAAAATGATTGACTGGAATAAAGAAAATGTGAAAACTTTCAACTGGTAGGCAAGTAACGTTTTAGATTCATAGATATTTAGGTCAGAAGGGACCATTATGATCATCTAGTCTGAGCTCCTGCACAACGCAGGCCACAGAATTTCACTCACCACTCCTGCAAAAAACCTCACACCTATATCTGTGCTATTGAAGTCCTCAAATCGTAGTTTAAAGACTTCAAGGAGCAGAGAATCCTCCAGCAAGTGACCCGGGCCCCATGCTACAGAGGAAGGCGAAAAACCTCCAGGGCCTCTTCCAATCTGCCCTGGAGGAAAATTCCTTCTCAACCCCAAATATGGCGATCCGCTAAACCCTGAGCATATGGGCAAGATTCATCAGCCAGATACTACAGAAAATTCTTTCCTGGATAGCTCAGATCCCACCCCATCTAATATCCCATCACAGGCCATTGGGCCTATTTACCATGAATATTTAATTACCAAAACCATGTTATCCCATCATACCATCTCCTCCATAAACTTATCGAGTTTAATCTTAAAGCCAGATAGATCTTTTGCCCCCACTGCTTCCCTTGGAAGACTATTCCAAAACTTCACTCCTCTGATGGTTAGAAACCTTCATCTAATTTCTAGTCTAAATTTCCTGGTGGCCAGTTTATATCCATTTGTTCTTGTGTCCACATTGGTACTGAGCTTAAATAATTCCTCTCCCTCTCCGGTATTTATCCCTCTGATATATTTATAGAGAGCAATCATATCTCCCCTCAAGTTCTGTCTTGGATAACTGAGTTTCATGTTATAAAACTGAAAAATATCATATACCATACAATAACTCTATGCCTTTATAATTTTCTTAACATTCTGTTAATCTACATTTAGATGCCTGTGAACAAACTACAATTGATGAAAGTACTGCATTGCTAAATGTACTGGATAATATTTTTTTTAAACTTGATATCTATATGTGAAGATAAAATTCACCACACGGTAAAACAGAATCACTGTCCAGTCAGAGTTAAAATTTTCTCTTTTATTGCGTGTATTTACTTAGCTAGTGCAGATTAAAGGTTAAGTTTTTTACCTTTTTATGAGTGATTTCAGGGGTTTTTCTCTTACAGTTTGTTAGAATGGCAGGTTAAGAGCATAGTCTTGCACCTGTTCATTTGTGTGGCTGTGATTAATTAGGTGAAAATGGTTACATTCGCATTAACCCCTTTGAGTGAGATTTTTTTTAATCCTGGTATTGTTACTGTTTGTATGGATTGCAAAACTTGTTTTTGTTGTGAGTTATAACAGGTAAAATATTTCACCAGATTCCTCCTCTCCCACCAATCTTATAGTATTGGTTGTTCACTTCCATTCAGTAATTCCTGAAGACGGTTACCATCCTGTGACGTCAGTGGGTTCTGTGAAAGGAGTTTGATGGTCTAGGCTGGTTCCTATTGGTTAGGGATGGTTCCTATCTTCCCAGAAGAACATGTAGCACTCTCGTTCAGCCTTGAATGGTCCTGGGATATCCACAGTTTCTTCAACATTCATATTTTCATTGCAGCACCTGGGAGATAAAATATTTTTAGTTTAGATTTAGATTGGCACAATACCATAGCACTAAGTTCTTTAGTTCTTACCTCAGCCACAGGTCTTGATCTATTCCTGGATCTATTCCTTCTTTGTTAGGTGGTAGTGGAGAAAGGTGAGTTGTTCTTTTGATGGACAGTACTCAGTTGATGCTTGACAGATCAAGAGAAATGAGGATAGCAGATCCCACTGTTCTGGTTCAGTGAAATCCAAAATAGCCATCAAAGCCTTTGAGTTTAGGTCCCCTATGAGTTTGTGTAAAGAGAAAAAAAATTAAACCACATTTTTCTTCCTTTCAGCTCCTAAAATGCCTAGAAACCAATGTATTGGGATCAGTTCACCTACCACATACCACTGAAATGCAGCCATCTCTGGTGAGAAACACAACAGTTGTTTAATAGTGCACAACATTCTAGAGTAGGACACAGGGAAAACCATGTCCAGTTGAAATTACAGGCTGATTTGGAGATAGATAAAATGTAATTATCCAAATTGAAATTTGACCAGAATACTGGAACTAGTCCTGTTAATTTAAATTATTAATGTGAGTAAAAATGAATGAGGCGTTGCAGGATAGGACCATAGATTGTAAACTCTCTGGAGAAGAGACTGTCTTTATTAGTGTTATGTACAGTATAATCTACATTATCGATGTTTAACAAATAAATAGATAATGCTCTAATGGTTCCTTTTTGTAGAGTAGGAAATTAAATCCCATTGTTCTTGCCAAATTTCAGTTTTGAAAATTATAATTTGGCTATCTAAAATGATCCCTGTAATTTCAATTGGATATGGTATTTGTCATATTCATATATCATTAGTATTGCTAGATTACACAATTTTGTTTAAAAGGGTACCTTTCCAAGGCACTGCCATAAATATGAAAACAAAATTAGGTTGCCCATAGAACATCAAATTCCCTCTCCCTTACATATCTGATTTCTTCCACTTGTAGAAATCCTTATTCATATACTATTTGTATTTTCTTCACTATTGTTTGTGGGAACTACTTATGGGAAAGGATTGTAGGATCACGCCCTAAAAGATCAATTTTAATTATTACAAATAGTCACAATCTTCAGTTGCACAATGATCCATAACACACCATGCTGGGTTCATTGCTAACACCAATGGTAAAATACTGGCCAAGTGGGAAGAGTATCACTTCTTCAGTCATCAGCATTGTTTCCCGCAGCACCATGGCCTCCTGGGAAGTCACCTAGAACAGGCACAAGCTTGATTAACTTGTGAATCTAACAAGATTGCAGCATAAGGAATATAGGTGTGCGCAACTTTTGTTTTTCATATTCCACATACCCATTTTTAAAATTGTATTTTGACTGATTACGTTAGCCATATATACCCACTTTGTAGACTATACCTTGTCATAGGAAATTAATTTATGAGAGTGGCGTGGGGAGGTGAGACTTTACTAAGATATATGCATACAAGAAATTAGACTTCAAAGGCAATGCCAACCTGAACATGGCACCAGAACCTGAACCCCCATTATCAGAATTACAAGGGCCAGTAGGCTACTGGAGGAAAAGCCCTTTGAAAGGATTTTATTACATTTAATTGTAATAATGATCCATTATTACATGTTACCTAGATAATAACATGTCAAAGATCACGTTTAGATTTCCTACATTTCCTTAAGTGTTCTAAGTTTAAGTACTCTTGAAAATGACTTGCTGATGTGCTTCTGTGTAATTCAACTTCTGCCTTCTTGCTCAGCTTAAGCTTCCAGAAATGTCTCATGCTAATCAAAGTTTACATATCCCAAATACTTCCTCCCAAACATAGATAAATAGCAGCGAGCAACACAAGTTTTATTTAATTTGAGAGGTGTTTTATTTTTTAAAAAAACCTCAAGATATATTTAACACTTAGATATTTAATAGTGTGGACAAGATTGTCATTTGGTTAATGGATGCACAGAGGGGTAAGGAGATGTAATGCCCCTACTCCCCCTTCCCTGCATGGCTCAGTGGGCCACTGCTTCCCTCACCCCATAGGCAGAGAGTGTGGAGCTGGGCCACGGGGTGGGAGCAGAAAGGAAAATAATCAGTCCCTGGTAAAGGGGTAGCAAAAATTATTCCCCTTTCCCACCTCTTCCATCCCATGAACAACAGGAGGGCCAGTGAAGGAATTACAGCTCTTGAGTGAGAATTCCTTTCCTGAGTTGCCCCTGGAAAGACTTCCATTGACTTCAGCAGGCCTTGGATTAGTCCCTAAAAGAACATGTCTTGGTTTTCTGAATTCCCGTTTATCTGTGTAAGCGAACTGCCTGCCATCAGTGGGGAAAAGTGGATATTATATACTTTTTCTGAGGTATCACATCTGGGGACTATAATCTTCCAGTGCTTATACCTCATCATGTTATTGTGCATCATGTTTGCCTTAGTGAACAATGGGGTGGATGTAATTTATTATCAACTTTTCAAGCTGTATGGCACTATTCTGTTTTAAGGATCTGGAAACCTGCAGTCCATAAACTTTTAAAATTAAACATCATGGGATAGATCAGTTTTCATAGTATCCATGAATTTAGTGTGGACAGTTCAAAACCTCTCTCTATTTTGTGCTACAATATGTTTGAAACCTTTTTGTTTTGGTTTTGTGGTCACAGTGCTTCTCCCAGTTTTAAGTTGTCTTTCTTATTACAAAACTTTTGCTTTTCTTAGGAACAACATGTTTCCCCCCTGAAACGTTTACTGAACTCATTACTGGAATAACAAAGTTTTACTCTGCCCCCAGTTCTGTGAAAGTTTCATCTAGCCTTCCTTTTAGGTGACAAAACTCTGTGATTGATAAATAAGAAGGACTAAACTCTGCTGTCTGTTATACCATGGTAATCCAAGAAAATTTGAAGTCAATGGACATACTCTTCGTTACTAGGGATAATGGATACGGGGTAACCGTGAACAGAAAGTGTCCCCATACATTCAATTTATCAGAGCAAAAGTATAAACTGTAATGATAACAGTGCTACATGGCATTAAAGACAGTAGTAAACAGAAGAAAATCACTGTTATTAGTCACTGGCTTTCATGAACACAGGCCAATACTGTGAATTTGGTATTTGAGCAGTTTAAAAACTATTTGTTTTAGAAGAGATGATGATAGCAGAGTTGTACACAGAGCTCTAATGGCTTCTATATGCTAATAAACACCTTTCTCATGTTTATTCATAAGAAATGTTTATAATAGAGTTAATTATATCTTAAATCATGTATTGCTATTATAATACAAGTATTTGATTAATAATTAAAATAAACTAGCTTTGTGAATATGCAGTTTAAAAAAAAACACTGGGGATTTCTGTGGAATTTTTTTAATGTATTGAGCAGTAAACACAACGAATAGGAAATCGGCCAATATTCAAATAACCCAAGCACTGTGTAGCTAGACTTTTGATTTTGTGTCGTCTCATTTCAGAGGATAGTAAAGATGCTGAATTGAGAGCAAAAACTTTGGTCTTGATTGTCCAAGATGCTGAAAAATGCCACTTTTTTGCCACGCTCCACTTACTCCTAGGAAATGCTCAACACCATGCAGAACTGGACTCATGTCTGAACACATAATTGAGCATGAGAGTATATGTCATGCTCTTTGATAAAGATTAGAGGCTCAATCCTTGTGTCCCACACTAACTCTTGAGATGAAATAGTCTTAGAGGAAACCTGATGAGGTGATGCTGTGTTATTGTAGATAACATTCATATGAGCCATTAAGCTGGGGTCACTGCCTACTTTCCTTCAGTTGGAGGTGGTTCTGTCCTGTATCCTAAAGCTCCAAAGGTTAATCCACAAATATACACAATCTTGTTCCTTCTCTCATGGCTACCTACAGATTGATCCATGTGCTCCATACCATACAAGGGAAGTGGTTGTTCTAGTGCAATAATTCTTTCTATAAAGCTCTTTGAGATACATGACATTTAAAGAAAAATGGTATAAAAATGCCAGTACAAAACAAACCAAGTTATAAAAGCCGCATTGCCTGATGCAAGAAAGCTGAATTATTGGTCAGTATAAAAGGAATGAAAACAACAGTCAAAATGATGGTTTATGTTTTTTCTAGTCAGGGCAGGCCAATATATTTCCTAGACAAACCTGCTGAGATGCTCAAGGCAGTGCAGTGCTAAGAGAAGGGTTTACTTCAGAATGTGTGCAAACACAAACCATGTGTTTCATTGATCTCTGTACTGTATGTTAGCCTAATGAAGGGGATTTTCAGACACTGGGGTTTTACAAAGGACTGCTGGCTGTCTTTATTCATCAAACATATTAAGAAGCGATAAAGAATGGGGGATTTCCCCAGATTATATGGTGAGATGGTGGTTGAGTATGACTGAGTTTACATTTCAGTAGAGCCTAATGTTAGTCAGCAACAGAATGAGTATTATCTGCATTAAATGAAACACTGTGGGCTACATTCTCCTCTTCAGTCTACACAGCATATCTTTTCAGTGCTTTTCTGTTTTCAGTAACATCAGTGGGGGTTCTGGCATGTAGCGAGAACAGAGCTTAAATCATAAAAGTTTTGCATACCCATTATTCAGAAGAATCATGGTCTTTATGTGAAAGTCTATGCATACCAATTCACTTGAGCACATTTCCTGCATGTATAACCTAAACTACAGTGTACCTGTGATGTACTAATTGGGAAAGTACAGATAAAATATGTGGCCAGTCATCTGAAAATAAAACTTGCTTCTTACAGCATTATATTGCATATACACCTCTACCCCGATATAACGGACCCCAACCCAGAGAGGGATGGGTGGCTGCAAGCCCTGACCCCGGCCTTGATATAAAGGATCATATCAGATGCACCCTTTCTAAAACAACACCAAGAATAAAACTTCTTTGGTCAAATACTGTATTAATAACGGAAATGCTCGAGGCCAAAAGCAAGTTTCACCTATAACGCGATAAGATGTTTTTGGCTCCTGAGGACCATGTTATGTCGGGGTAGAGGTGAATTCATAAAAGAAGAACATAAGTTTCATTAGCATTGAGGCACTGTGATGGAGCTAGTTGGGAAATATTTTTGTTTCCACGCAAAATTTCCAAAATTTTCTTCAAAAGTTTCAGGTTTTCATTAACAAATGAAAAACCCCAAAACTGATTTTTTTTTAATTTGACACTCTTTTTAAAAAATTTTTGGTTGCCAAAACATTTTTATATTTGAAAACACAACAAAAATAATTGTAAATATATTTTTGGAATGTGGAAATTTCTATTTTGACAAAGCCATTTTTCATCAAAAAAAGGTTTCAAATGAAAACTTCAACCAGCACTAGACTTCCTTTGCCTAATTCTGACTTTGGATCATATTTAAAATGTATTTAAATTGAGAATGTAATTTTTATATTTTTTTAAAATTGAGAGGACTTAAAAGAAGAAGTGAACGGGCAGAACGCTCACATTTTATTAGCTTTGCTTGATTAAAAAAGACATTAATGGATGGAGTTTCAATTCTACTGTCTATTGTCACACACACTATACCTGCGATTGGTAAACTATTCCTCCTGGAGATTTATAAAAGTTTTAGATTGATGCCGAGGGTTTGCACAGGGTGTCAGTTGAAGCAGAATTTGACCAAAACTGTTTCAACTATATGGATTGGCATAATGAATTCTGATGACCTATTCAGTTCATTCCACCTGAGAAGACATAGATTAATTAGATGCAAGCAAGAGATATCTGGAGAGAGATGTAATGTAAAAGTCTATGTTTAGAACGCAATGGGATAAAATATCTGACGCTGAAAAAATACTAGCATATGATTCACTGGAAGTAGGGTTTCCATTTGAAGTTTAAACGTTAAATTTTGGTAAAATACAGGGAAATATTAATAACTCAGTGTGGGGTGTAAAATAATAACAAAAAATGTGGAAATGGCAGAAGTACTAAATGAATTTTTTGTTTCAGTTTTTACCAAAAAGGTTAGTAGTGATTGGACATTTAACATAGTGAATACCAGTGAAAATGAGGTAGGATCAGAGGCTAAAATAGGGAAAGAACAAGTTAAAAAGTACTTAAACAAGTTAGATGCCTTTAAGTCACTAGGACATGATAAAATACATCCTAGAATACTCAAGGAGCTGACTGAGGAGATATCTGAGCCATTAGCAATTATCTTTGAAAAGTCATGGAAGATGGGAGAGATCCCAGAAGACTGGAAAAGGACAAATGTGGTGCCAATCTATAAACAGGGGAATAAGGACATCTGGGGAATTACAGACCAGTCATCTTAACTTCAATACCCAGAAAAATATTGGAGTACATAATTAAGCAATCAGTTTGCTAACACCTAGACGATAATAAGGTGATAAGTAACAGTCAGCATGGATTTGTCAAGAACAAATTGTGTCAAGCCAATCTGATATCTATCTTTGACAGGATGACAAGCCTTATGGATAGGGAGTAAGCAGTAGATGTGGTATATCTTGACTTTAGTAAAGCTTTTGATACGGTCTCGCATGACCTTTTCAGAAACAAACTAGGGAAATACAACCTAGATGGAGCTACTCTAAGGTGGGCATATAACTGGTTGGGAAACTGTTCCCAGAGAGTAGTTATCACAGTGAAGCTGGAAGGGCATACTGAGTGGGGTCCTGCAGGGATTGGTCCTGGGGCTGGTTCTGTTCAATATCTTCATCAGTGATTTAGATAATGGCATTGAGAGTACACTTACAAAGTCTGTGGACGATACCAAGCTGGGAGGGGTTGCAAGTGCTTTGGAGGATAGGATTGAAATTCAGAATGATTGGACAAACTGGAGAAATGGTCTGAAGTAAATAGGATGAAATTCAATAAGGACAAATGCAAAGTACTCCACTTAGGAAGGAACAGTCAGTTGCACACTTACAAAATGGGAAAGGACAGCCTAGGAAGGAGTACTGGGGAAGGGATTTGGGGGTCATAGTGGATCACAAGCTAAATATGAGTCAACAGTGTAACACACAAAAAAAAGCAAACATCATTCTGGGATGTATTGTAAGCAGGAGTGTTGTAAGCAAGACATGAGAAGTAATTCTTCTGCTCTCCTTGGTGCTGATTAGGCCTCAGCTGGAGTACTGTGTCCAGTTCTGGTTGCCACATTTCAGGAAAGATGTGGACAATTTAGAGCAAGTCCAGAGAAGAGCAACAAAAATGATTAAAGGTCTAGAAAACATGACCTGTGAGGGAAGATTGAAAAAACTGTGTTTGTTTAGTCTGGAGAAGAGAAAACTGAGAGGGGACATGATAGCAGTTATCAAATACATAAAAGGTTGTTACAAGTAGGAGGGAGAAAAATTGTTCTTGTTAACCTCTGAAGATAGGACAAGAAGAAGTGGGGTTAAATGGCAGCAAGGGAGGTTTAGGCTGGACATTAGGAAACCTTTCCAAACTGTCAGGGTAGCAAAGCACTGGAGTAAATTGCCTAGGGAGGTTGTGGAATCTCTATCACTGGACATTTTAAAGAGCAGGTTAGACAAACACCTGACGGGGATACTTAGTCCTGCCTTGAGTGCAGGGGACTGGACTAGATGACCTCCCGAGGTCTCTGCCAGTCCTACGATTCTATATAAAATACTAATTATATTAAAATATACAGTGAATTTTGGAGGAAACAAATGGCAAAAGCCACCTATAACAGCTATATACAATATAATGTGAAATGAGCACATTTCATTCCTTATGCTAGGATTGTATTAATGACTAATAGAAGGACAAGGTGGGTGAAGTAATATCTTTTATAGGGCCAACTTTTCATTGGTGAAATAGATAAGCTCTTGAGAAGAAGAAGAGGAGCTCTGTGGAGCTTGAAAGCTTGTCTCTCTCACCAGTACATGTTGGTCCAGTAAAAGATATTACCTCACCCACCTTGTCTCACTCATATCCTGGGACTGATCTGTCTACAACAATACTGCCAGCATTCATGACTAATACTCAGCTAAGGTAGCGTGGTATCTTGTGATTAAATTCTGGTTTTCCACAAAAAGCTTGAGTAGATGACCAACCAGTGTTGGAATTCTTCTTTCCAGTACTGGAGGCAGAAGATGCAGCGGCTGCTATCTCATCCAGCTGTGCCCATTCCCATCAGAAGTTTGTGGCCAATCTGCTAAAATTCTGGATCCATTGGTCTCTCCACTCTACTTCCTTTTCTGTTCAGTGCCATTGTCTGTGTTCCTGCAGGGAGAACCACTGTGCAGCTCTGTGTGTCTCAGAAGCTTGCATCTCACTCCAACAGAAGTTGATCCAATCAAAGATATTACATCACTTGCCTTGTCTCTCTAATATCCTGGGACCAATACGGCCACAACTACACTGCCTACAGCTTGGCTTTATAGCAACACAGGGTATATCTGCATTTGGAACTGGGTATGTGCTTCCCAGCTTGAGGAGACATATTAACACTAGCTCTCATCAAGCTAGTATGCTAAAGATAGAGTATATCGAGCTGGGAATCACACCTCGAGATCCCAGTGTAAAGGCAGAGTCAGAGGGCTGCAGTGTCTTCCTGTGCAGTTTCTACTTTCCAGCAGATCATGGCATTTTGGGTGTTTCATGTAGTGCTGTGCAAAAAATTTTGACCAAAACTTTTTCTGTAAAAAAAAAAAAAAGAAAAATGCAAGTTTAACACCACCAAAATGTTTGATGTTTGTTTGTGTTGGTTTTGCCAAATTGATAGTTTAGAGGGAGAAAAAGAATGAAAAAAAGAAATCAAAATGTTCTGCTTTGAAATTTTAAAATGAAACCTATTGATTTTTTGGTTTTGAAATATTTTTTTTATGTAGAAATTTCCTTTATTATTTAAAAAAGCTCAAAATTGAAAAGAGCTAAAAAATTAGTTATTTGCCCAGTTCTAGCTTCATGTCAATGGATGGCTCAAAAGGATTTGGACCAGAGTTCACAAAAGTGAATACTGAAGTAAAATCCATCATTTAACACAATATTTTTAGAGAATAATTGCAAAGGAATCTAAAGTTAAGTAGATGTTATGTATGCAGAATTAATTAAGTCTTACTTTGAAAGGTTGATTCATTTCTGATAATGGATAATGGGTTTTCAAGAGAGCACAAAGAAGTTTACAATGTTTGGCAGTAAATCTGGCCTTCAGATACGTAGCTGGCTTCAGTCAACATAATTATGACTTCATTATGACGTTATTACCTGTGGTCGTATCCACTGAAAGTTGGGAAAGTTATGTTAAGTATCACTGAGTGTGGGAAATTATAAGAACCTCTGTGCTTGTTAGGAGGTTTTTTGGCAATATGTAATGATCCAAGGAGGTGAATTGTTGTCAAGCAACTTTGCTTTAAAGTATTTGAAGATCAATACAAGGTTTAAGAAATTAGTCATGTCAAGCTTCCCCGGGACACATAATATTACTTTTGTGGGAGTGAATATATATAATAAAACATATATACTGATCAGCCCTCTGAAACTTACAGACTAATTTGAACTGCAGCCATGTGCCAGCAAGTCTTCTGGATTTTTTCTGTTTCAAGAAGTGCAAATAAATTTAGCCAATACTCCCTTGATTTGATCTGCTGAATTTTCTTTCTTTGTTTCACGAAAACAGACAATTTTTTGAGCTAGTAATGCACACAAGTGATTTGACTATACAGTAAGCGAAGGCGCCGGTATAAAATGCACAAGAATTCGTCTGCTGTGTGACTCCAAAGACTTAAGTGGAGTCACATTTAAGGATGATATTTTTCCAATGGAGTTTAAAACTATTGTTTGAAATACTACAGAAATGTTTTCACATCTGATCTAAAATAATTTATAGATTACAGAAATAGATAGCTATGTTCCATTGTACTGTTGTTTCCAGTCCCCTCTAAGTTTGCTTGGATATCAGTTTGCTTTTGTTATCTTATTCAGATAAAGGACATTTTTACCACAGGATACAGTGACTAATGTAGATTTTAGCTTTTCAATCTAAATGTAATGTGTTGATTTAATATTTAGTTCCATCTGTATTTATTCTGCATTACAAATAGAAAGTATGTTTCTGAGCATTACACTGAAAGATTGGGGATTTCACTAAAAATCCCCTCCCTGCCCAAATGTATTTTTATGAACTATATTAACATTTTTGGCCTTTGTATACATTAAAGAGTGTTTTCGTTGATTAACTACTTCAATTACCATTGATTCTCGGTGTGAGTGCATAATCTCCTGGCACAGCCTGAGTAACAATTGTTAACAGCTGACTGATCAATTAACCATTTCAGTATTCATTACACTAAAAGAGAAAACTGATTACAGTTTGCAAGTTGATATGGCAGATTTAGGTTAAACTGCAAGTTACATAATTTAAGAATAATAGAAATTTCAGTTTTATTTTCTTTTTATGAAATATATGGGAAATCTTGATTTTTTTAGCTTCATTACTGTACGTGTATGTAAAAATGCTCAAATCATCACATTGACATTAGGGCACACAGTGGGTGAATATTTAACATGGGGAGCACTCGCTTGCTTGGTCCTCTCAACATATGTGTTAACTTTTGTGAAAGGGTCAGGCCAGATGGCTACAAGAGAGTACTAGAAGGCAGATATATTAGCCCCAGGTTAAGTAGGTCCCTTTTCCTTGGGTAAGGTAACAGGGAAGGTTCCAGAACAATCAGGAACTTTTTGGAAACAATTACAGCAGACAGGCTGATTAGAACACCTGCAGCCAATCAAGAAGCTGCCAGAATCAATTAAGACAGGCAGGCTAATCAGGGCACCTGGGTTTTTTAAAAAAAGGAGCTCACTTCAGCTTGTGGTGTGCGTGCGAGGAGCTGGGAGCAAGAGGTGCAAGAAGCTAAGAGTGAGAAGGCGTACTGTTGGAAGACTGGGAAGTACAAGCATTATCAGACATCAGGAGGAAGGTCCTGTGGTGAGGATAAAGAAGGTGTTGGGAGGAGGCTATGGGGAAGTAGCCCAGGGAGTTGTAGCTGTCACACAGCTGTTACAGAAGCCACTGTAGACAGCTGCAATCCACAGGGCCATGGGCTGGAACCCGGAGTAGAGGGCGGGCCTGGGTTTCCCCCATCCCCCAACTCCCTACTTGATACCGGAGGAGTTGAAGTGGACTGTGGTTCCACCAGAGGGGAAGGTCTCTGGCCTGTTCCCTGATCCACTAGGTGGATCAGCAGAGACTGCAGGGATTGTTCTTCTTCCTTTCCCCATGCTGGCCAGTGATGAGGCTAACTGAGTGAACGGCAGATTTGAGCCATGAAAGTGGCCAAACTGAAGGCTGCCGTGAATCTCTGAGGCGAGCAAATCCGCCAATAAATGCAGGACCCACCAAGGCAGAGGAGGAACTTTGTCATACTTTATTAGTTTACCTCTCTTTTCAAGCCAGACATCAGATTAGTGTTTCTGTTAAAGTAAATTTAAGGCTCATAAAAATTGACAGACATGGAAAGCGAATCCCTCTGCGTATCCACAGAACCACGTGGCAACAGTGAAACAAACTTTCACGAACTGCCTCACTCATGGGCTTCAGCCACCCTGTTCTGGAGTGACCACTTGTAGAATTTAGAGCATAATTCAGCTCCATGCCCATTCAGTCCTTCGCTCCTCTGCTAAGACATACAGCAGGTGCCATCTGGGATAGTGATTTTTGTGATACGAAGGTCTCTCTTTTCAAGGAACTTTTCTGGGCAGGGACTTTGTCCATTTCTGCAGCAGAAAACACCTGCTGATTGGGGCCTGATTTGACTAAGGTCTTCGGCTGGTAGTACAATATTACTACTAACAATAACGAAGGCCATGTCTACACTACGGGGACTGTAGCAGCGTAGCTACGGTGCCATACCTATGCTACATAACCCCATAGAGTAGAGGCAGACTACAGTGACAGAAGAGAGCGACAGTAGCTGGGTTTTAGGATTTAGCTGCATCTAAAATGGGGATTAGGTCAGCATAGCTGTGTTGACAGAGTTGTGGATTTTTCACCCCCTTGAAAACTGTAGCTATGTCAGTCTAAGTTTAAGTGTATGGCAGCCTGAGACCACCAACTCATTTCACATAGGCCACTGAAGAGGCATTATATAGCAGTAAATTTTAGCTTTTACTGACCTGGAGCTGAAAATATCTATAGTCCATTAGCAGTCTCTTTATCCATATATTTCTTTTTTTACATGAGTTCTATAATTATGTTAATACATTGCCAAAATATTACCTTACAGTTCCTAATTTTGTGGTAGTTGCTCAAAAGCAAGATTTTAGTATGTAACTATAAATGTTTTTCCATTTAAAATAGCAATGTCTTTACTTTGTAATAAAATTTAGACATTAGAAAACTATCAGTAGATGGAATCTTAAAGTAACCCTTCTTTTCTTGTACTCATTTTTCAACTTTAAACCTCTTACTTAGGCTGTTTTGTACTCCAGAAATACCCTCTCCTTGTAACAAATTCCTGATATACAGAAAATATATTTGTACAGTAAAACTGTGCTTGTTAAACTTAAACCAGATTTATTTCAACAGAACAAATCTTTCTTTTAAAACAAACAAAAAGATTTTTTAGTTTGCAAGGTAAATAATTCATGTACTGGCTTATCTGTCTACATTTTAGCCTGAAATGACTGTACTGCAATAAAAACTTTATCTGCCATGTTGGGGAAATGCGGGAGGGGTGCCGTTAAATAAAAAATTCCGGTTAACTAAGAGGATGGGAGTTTGGGTGTGGGAGGGGGCTCGGGCCTGGGGGTTGAGGCATGGGAGGGGGTGCGGGGCATGTGCTCTGAGAGGGAGTTTGGGTGTGGGAGGGGACTCAGGACTGGGGTTTTGGTGTGCTGGATCTGGGCAGGGTTCACCTCAGGCAGCTCCCCTCAAGCGGCGACATGTCCCTTTTGCTCCGAGGTGGAGGTGTGGCCAGCTGGCTCTGTGCGCTGCCTCCGCTCACAGGCATCGCCTTCACAGCTTCCATTGGCCGCGGTCCCTGGTCAATGGAAGCTGCGGAGCCAGCACTTGTGGCCATTCCTCCTCCTAGAAGCAGCAGGAACATGTCGTCATTTGTGGGGAAACCCCTGAGGTGAGTGCCGTCTGGATCCAGCACCCCCAAATGCCAGTTCCTAGAGCTTTCTGGTTGGTAGGGCTCCAGATAACACAACTTTTTAGTATACTATGAAAATAGGGCTAAATCCTGGGAAAGAGCTCACTTTTATACAACTCTGAGTCCTGTTTGCTTAGTTTCCCATTGAAGTCAGTGGGCCTGATTCTGTTCATACAGTGGTGTAAATCTGGGAAACGCCAGTCAATTCAATGGCACGGCATTGGTGTAAAACTGGTGTGCGAGGAGAATCAGGTCCAATAAGACTACTAATGCAAATAAGTGGTCCTCAAAATGAATATAGGTTGAGAATCAGACGCACACTGTGTAATAGAACCATGCATTCAGAATATTACACAGAAAAGATTCATAGATGAAAGACTCCTTTTAGGATTAGAGGGATAGGTTCCTGAATCTTAACACAGAGTAAAATTGCTCTGCAGTTAGCTGTCAGCTTATGCTTCAAGGTATGAAGAGGAATGGCAGATACAACTAGTTGCTCCTCCTTGTGCTGTATTTGGACCAGTAGGTTCATGACATATACAAATTCACTGGGCATGTCTCCAGCCCATCACCATTTTCACTCCTGTCTTGACTGTTGCTTCCCCTGCCAGCACAACAGAAATACAGTGTTTTTGCTGCTGCAAAAGTCTTTTCAAGTGTTGCCTCATAATTAATAAAATGAGATATCATTATATAATAGATCATATAATTGAGTAATATCAAATAATACTGTATATTATCAAAGGAAAGGCCACATAGTTTCAGGTTTTGCCTGTCGGAGTTTCTAATTCTAATTTGGTTTAAGTGTTACTGGTACCTTTGAAATGTGTATCTACTACAAGGTACACAATATGCACTCATTTAAAATCAGATACATTTCAAAGTAAGTAAGTGATATTGCAGTGCAACACAAAGCTTTTTTGTAAGTTTTGTAAGTTGAAGTAAATGGTAAAGCAACCCAGTGTAAGACGAACAAAAAACAATTTCAACAAATGTTTCTTAACTAATACAAAAGAGGTTTTGGACCTCTCTAGGTTCATCCAGCCAGAAAGGTTAGAAACTAGTGTTCGTTTTTGTTTTTTGTTCTTCCTATAGTGGACTTAATAAGAATGATTTTAACAAAATATTTCAAAATATTCCTGTTTCTTGTTTTACCTTCTGAAAACATTATGGCTTAGATTATTTTTTAGCATGTGGCTATGTCCTTTTTCTGTGGATTAATTTATAATAAACATCATTTGAGGTTGTTATCAGTCTGCCTAAACTATTTGACTGAAATGAAGACAAGGTGGGGGAGGTGATTTATTGGACCAACTTCTGTTGCTGTGAGAGACAAGCATTTGAGTCGCAGAGAGCTCTTCTTCAGGTTGAAAGATTGTCTCTCACAGCAATAGAAGTTGGTCCAGTAAAAGATATTACCTCACCCAGCTTGTCTCTCTAATATCCTGGGACTGACATGGCTACAACTACACTACATACAAATAGTTTAGACAGACATTTTAAGCTCTTCTTAAATAGGGTTGCCAGTTTTATTTTGGCAAAATGGAATGGGCCGAGCTTTGACTTTATAACTTGCCCATTGGCATTTCCTAACCTTGGCAAGTAACAGAACCTGATTGCTCATTTAGACATCAAGGAGGTGAAATGCCCTCTCCAATGTTAGTACTCGGAAAACAAGGTGCAGCTATCAAATATTACATTTATTTTCTTTACACCTTCAAACCAGGCGTACATTGCTGTGGCTACAAGCATTGTGTAGAAATTATTTCAGAATTTAAAATTGACATTTTTTTTAGCAGGAGGAATTTGTGAAGAAACCTTTTTACCACTATTACACAAACTAAGTAAATAACAGAATAATAGTTAAATGTTCCAAAATAATCAAAAGAATTCTTCTTCAGAGTCTCTGTATAAGAAAGGAATATCTGAATGTATAGTTTTGTATAATTAACAATGACCTAGTAATCTGATTGGTTTACATTTGTGTGAAGTGTTAAGAAGGAAGATAACTTATTTAGGATGGTCCATCAAAAGTAAAAGAAAGAATAATAGGATGAAAAAGAGCAAAGGGAGATTTACCTTCTCTGTACTTCTAGGGTGAAATTTGCAGCCTTGAGGGGTGGACACTTAAAGTGGATTTAAACCATCTTTGCACCCTTCTATGCCTAGCCTGCTCCAGGAGTTGGAGGGGAGTCCACCGAAAGTTAGAAAGACCTGGGAACCTGTCTAACTTATGGCAGCCTCTCTGCCCTGTTCCATGGGCCACAGCTGCCTGGAGTCTCCACAGCCTGACCAGCCCTGGCCAGCATGTTTCCAACACCAGGGCTTGAAAGGAGTCGTTGGAGGGCAGCATTACTGCTGACTTCCACAGTGCCTCACCAAAGGAATCCTCCCTGGGCTGGAACCAGGGCTTTTAGGGCCCCTTTCCACCACTCTGGGCTTTTTTTCTTGGCAGAAGGGGCCATATTCTCTAACAATATTATATTGGAAGGGATATGGAATAATTTACTTGACTGGTCTTCTGTATCTATTTTCTATAATTCTATATCATATGCCCAAATAACAAAATGAAATATGTAAGCTACTCTTTACTCCTGTTCTAGTAGCGCTTACGTATTTTCCAAGGATTGGTAGGCATAGAAATATTTTTTACGAAGGTATCCTCCTTGAGACAATCCCTAAATTGGGTCTCACTGGATACACTTTATGATGGATGGATGAAATATTGGCCAGTCTCTAAAAGCCAGGAAAGAGCATCAGGCTTAGAAGTACTTAATCAATTAAATTCTGTAACTCTCTCAAAAAAGATGGCTTTTCTCATCAGCATAGGAAGAACTAGGCCTCCTGATCCCCTTCAAATGTGGTGGCTTCTGGCAACAATATAGATTTCATTTGGGTGAAAAAAATCCTCTGACTCTTGCATATGGAATGAAGATAGTTCTGTTGTCTCTTCTGGTGGTTCAGAATTGCCTTTCTGCATCTGGGAAGATGCACTTAAAAGCTACCTTTTCTAGGAAAAGTGGGACAGGCGGGCAATTGTGTATTTGCAGGAGAATGTAGTTGTAAGTTAACACAAGCAACTTTCACCTCTGCCAAATGTGTGTGATTGGCCATAAGCTACTTAAATTTTCAAATCTGTTAATTATTCACAGTTTTGGCATGAGTTGTTTTGCTGCACACAGTGGGTGGCTGTGATCCGATCCATCTTTCTTGATAGCTGTATGTGAATTAAAGAATTTTTGTCTTCTGAAGCATGAGTGTCTTGATATTTTTTCTTAGTTTTTACTCACAGTTGTTTATAATCCCTTGGAAGTTTGAAAAAATGAAATCTGTTAATTTAACCAGTTTTATTTTCTTATACTATATGTGTGAACTTGTTTGCTATCTAAGGGGTTGTTCATTAGTGCAACTGGGTTAGCAATAGGATCATGGAAACTAGAAGTGAAACATTGTGTGTTTTGGGGGAAAAGTCACATATAAACAATTACATGGACTTTGGAAACAGAAAAGAAAATATAATGGTTACCAACCACGTTTTTAGTACACAAGTTAAATATTGTGGCATGAATCATTCACATAATAATTTCAGATCTCAATTATACCTAGGCACAGCTGACTTGAGTTAAATGTAGAGTTGGACCCCTTTCCTGATTTGCCTTGCTGTTTTCGATAGACCTATAATGTGGTAGAGTTCTGCTGGTAGAGTTCTGTTGGTGGCTGAGAAAATCACACGAGTCTAAGAGCTAAACTACTGATGCCTCAACAAAGAGCAACTGTATCTACAAACTTTCTTTAAAGGACATCTAAAAAGTATAACAATGTATATTGGACTGGACCTTGTGCCCTACGACAAAGAAGATGGAGAACTGCCCTTAAAGAACAATTAAGGGGTTTCTCTTATGTCATGAGTATCCCCTGGTGGCAAAAAGCTGGTTCAGTGCCACCCACTGTCCCTGGTCCTTAGGTATAGGGGTATTCTGGGGGTGTGACTACCGGGGTGAAGTTTGGACAGGATGTGGTACAGGGATCCTTGCCCAGCAGAGTGATCTTTAGAGCACTTGTCTAGCTGGCATAATTTAGAGCAGTCTTTTAGTTGTTCTGAGTTACATCAGAGGTGGTTTCAGCCTCCATCTGTGCCTGAATCAGTCCCTGTGGGTATTAACTTTGATCATCATAATCAAATTCTAATTTGGCTAATTATATTCTACCTACCTAAAATTCTCCTTAGTAGTTTTAACTGAATAAAGTATTAATCACTTCCTGTACTAAATTGTTTTCAGTAATGCTATGCATATTAAATTAATAATAATAATAAAATAATAATAAAAGACCAGTACATTATCCTGACATCCTTACGAAATAAAAACTCCAATTGACTAAATTGGGAGTTTTGCCTGAAAAAGATAGGAGTAAAGTCTTCAGGATTGGGCTATATAGTCTGTAAAATGGTTTGGAACCCTTCTGGAAGAAAATAACTTATATTTATAAAAACCTATCATTACTAATTTATTCAAATTTTAAATTTTGTTTTAAAGAACAGTAGTACTAGCCTTTCAGGAAACAGATCATATCAACAGACCTGACTGAAATTAAATACTAATTAAGGTTACAGTTAATTCTTTTTTTAGTTAAATCTTCAATATGATTATTCCTTTTAAAAATATTCCAATTCATGTTTTGGCAGCAGGTCACAGAAAGAGATACAGTTTAAATTCCTTTAAAAGTCATCCACACTTCACTCTTAACTAGCAGCGGTTTACTTACAGAGGACTTTTCCCTGTGGCATACTTTTCTTAACAACGTACCTCTTTCAGCACATCTAGTTATAGTTTTTCTAAGGAAAAAGCCATAATGGCTAAACTAAGTAGGTAGATATGCTCATTCAAGGGGTCTCAGCTAACAAATGAAAGTGGAGAGCAAACATGAGAATCCTATTGGTGTAAAAGCCACCCAGTTTCTCTCACAGGCTTCAGATAGAGTTTATGGAATTGCTGTTGAGTCTGAGACTGGAAATGCAAAAGCCATCATCCTGAGAGATTTCAAAAGTTATGTGGATAATGAATTTGACATGTGGGCTCAGGATGTCTTATATTATGTGAAAACCATGGTGTCCTCTCAGGTCTTCTCTGGATCCAGCCACTCATCTGGACACATCCAGCCTAGGTATAGAGTTCAAGGGTGTGGCATCTACTCTTATTATCATTTCTTAAAAAGTCAGAGTTTCCCATCCTCCCTTCTGGAAAATGGATCTACCAGCATGAAGGTCTCATGGACCCTAGTAAGTGTTCAAAATGCCTGGACAGTGACAGTAAACATCACCCCAACCACAGACTCAGTTTGTGGACAATCCAATTCAACATTACAAGTCTTTACTCTTCACAATACTGGCTCCCAATCACCACCTCCTGCTGCGCACCTCCATAGTGTATGGATGTGTTGTGCCAGATGAAGGCGGGGAACAGCAGATCAAGTGACACAAGAGCTACCAACAGTACAAGAAACTCCTACAAGCCTATGTTAGCTCTCTGAAGGAAACCAAGAGATCCTTGTCCTCTGCCATAGAATCTATGAAATAGAGACCACTGGAACTATCACATACATAGATTCATAAATTTTAAGGCCAGAAGGGACCATTGTGATCATCTAGTCTGAAAGCATTCAGGGCTGTTCATGCTACCACATCTGAGATGGGTTCAAGTCCCTTCTGAGTGTTGAAGGCTGAGAACAACATTGACCAAATCATCAGCAACTCACTCTGAAAAGTGAATTTAGAAGTCATCCTGAAGCATGCAAAAAAATAAATAAAAATTAAAAAGTACAGCTGCTTTTTGTTACTCATAAAGCCACAGATTGCAAAACTCTGTCATCTTATTTCCAATATAACCTTCCTGTGAAAAGTCATGGAGAACAAATTATTGGTGAACATGGTTTCCACCAGATCTGGCTACATAATTGACATGGTGCTGGCTGTACAAATTGCAGACCCCCTCATGGCCAGAGGGGTTGACCTCCATGTTTATACTTATAGATCTGTCAGTGGGCTTTGAAATACTTGACCACCAGGTGCTAGTGACCTGCCTGCACCATGTAGCATGTGTCAACAGCCAGCAAGCTGGTTCTACTCCTCCCCTTCAGACACATCTAAAGCATTGTGGTAGGCAAATGTTCTTCCACCACAAGAACTCTCACATATGGAGTTCCAAATTGTTAATCTTTTTTCCCTTCCTTTGTAAACATCTACATCAGATCAGAGGAATCAGGATGCATGGACTAAAATGCTAATAGCGTAATGATGACATTCAGCTGTGTGTCATTCAAATCAAGAGCAGACCGTTCAGTCACCAAGGTGTCTTAAAGTAAAGATGTCTGGATAAAAGGCTGGTTACACAAGTTGAACACAGTTCAGAGTGGAGGCAGGTAGGAAGTTCATACCATTTCAAACAACTGGAATAGTTCTTGACTAGCCCATCAAGGACATATCCCCACTGATTGTCAAAGTGGTGCACAGGCTTAGCTTTACAGACAAGCTAAGTAGCCCTCTAACGGCCTGGAGTACTGATCACTCACAACCCCACTTGAAGGCAATGGGAACTGCAGATACTTAGCACTTCCTAAAATTAGGCCCTAGATATGCAAGTAGCAACAGTGACCAGAATATTCCTGCCTACATTTTGCAAAGAAACTGACTACCCTCCTGGATACTGATATTTGTTCCTTAGTGGCTTATTATGTTCATGCCAGGCATATATTCCACTTAACTCTCTAGATGCTTAACTCCATACCTCTTCTCATGTTCATAAGCTCAATTCAAATAGTGTCTCAAACATTTCTAGCAGCAACAAAGTTCCGGTTGTAAAATCCAAATGAGAGTTTTGCCTTCAATAAATAAATTGCAGAATTCAGTATGATGGAGATCCAGAAACTCCTGAGGTCTAGTCCCAGCTCTGCCAAAGTATATGTAGCCTTGGGTAGATTGCTTAAAATCTGTTTCTCTGTATCCCCATCAGATAATTATCTGGGGTTAATCCTGATTCCCTGGCCCTGATGCAAGTTCTTTATTTGCAATTAACACTGGCTGAAGTGATCCCCTATGCTGTTCTGTTTGCCAGGGAATGCTGGAGAACAGCTCTTCCAAACTACCCCAGAATGGCCCCATGCACAGGAAGGGATTGGGTGGCTGTAGAGCTGGCTACACCAGTTTATCCCTCCAGGAGATTCCCCTACAACAGTAGAATCTCCACTTCCCTTTTTCAGGCTGCTGTAAATCCCCTCTGCACCATTGTAATTTAACCTGCTATGAGAGTGGAGCTGCCGGTTAGCTACTTTTTAATTAAAAAAAGCTAGGTTGCAAAGTATTCACAAACAATTATTTTTAGCTTTCAAAAGCATTTTCTTTTAAAGTAAATTCTTGACATTTTACAAAGTGATGCCATTTCCCTTCTTGTAGTCACATATTAAGGAGAGTAGATTTAAACAAGAAAACAGGGTAAAATACCAGAGTTTTAATCAATCAGATATATGATTGCATTAGGACCTTTATAAAAAGTTAGTAATTTGTATAGTTAGTTCAACATTTATGCACTAACTTTTTAAACATATGGTATTATAAAACATTTGAGGTAAATGTTTTGATCTAATATGACTCATTGCTATTGTTTCACGTGAAATACTTTTTTTTTTTCATAATGAAGTCAGGGTCTGATATCTCTGTCACATGGGTTTTGACTACAGTTACCTAGGAACACTAGAGAAATTCTAAACATAAGAAAGATGAACTTCGACCTTTTTTGCAGCAGATGGAACATTTTGTGAGTAATTGGTCATGTGTAAATGTTAACTTGTTTGCCTTTCTTAGTAACTAACAAATGAACAGCATATGCCTTTATTTTTCAGTTTTACAAAGGCTGGGGATAGATTTTATTAAAAATATGTTCTCCGTGCGTTATGCAATAGTACATTAAATATTATGTTCATTAAAATGTGGTAAAACTTATTTGTATTGCCTTTGCAACAACTGCACAGCATGTTTTAAAAATTAATGTTAACAAACATTACTTATCTCTGTGGTTGTCAACATTTAATTAAGGAGGGCCTCTAAATTTTTGGATACCACTGTTTGGATATATGTAATAAAAGGTTCCAATTTAAATGCTGTGCAATTAGTTTGTATGAAAAAATGACTTTTGTAGACCCTACAATAGACAGTTTAGAGAAATAACTGTTCTGTGTTTAAATTGTGCTCCTTAGTATTTTAAACAGATGGCAATGGCTTTCCTCTTGATTATAACTTTGAGGCATGCTTTACTAAATGGAATCAGCGGGGTTCATTAAGGTCCCATTTGATGTATCAGTATTATAAAAATACCATGTTAATTATCCTCAAACGTTGCAAGTTACCTCCATTTTCCTGCAATCAGAAGATGAGAGAAACCCTGTGAAGCAAATTAGTCCTAATTGAAAGAGGACTGATTAATATTTAAATAAGGCATTGTGTGAGGGATTCTGCCATGAGAAAAATAGGCTGAACATCTGAATTAATTGCATAGCAGGTTAAATTAAATTTCATATAATGGGTTGGAAGATGAGTTGGCACAGTGCTTTAGCAGGGAGTACAATGGCTGAAATACCAGTCTTTTCTTTCACTCTTGGCTGGATTCCATTGAGGTCCTTGTAGCCCTTACCTCTTTGTTGTCTCTCTTTCAATGCAAACAAAGGTACTAACAGAAAATTGCAACCATGTTTTAAAAAAATGTTAATCCTTTTTGGGAGACAGCACCTGTCTACATTTTCTCCATTTCTCTTCCACCTTGGCTGTAAAATGGGAAACATTAGTATCTTATTTCTTGCCAGGTTTAATGAGGATTGATGTCATAAAATGCTAATGGCTGGAATATAGTTAGAATTGTGCTATTAGTGGGTTATCACTGTCTGACATTTTCACTGCACAGGAGCATACATGTGGAGCCTGTTTAAAGTGATTGGGTTACTTAAGGGTCCCTGTTAGGGATATTTAATCCAACATAAATTACTTATGCACTTTGTTAGTGTTCAAAGGATGAGTGTCACGTTGTACATGTTGGCAGTTTTCCAGTCAAGAGCTGTTAATTACTGTACAGCTAGTGAATACGTTTTGTGGCAATAGAAGCCAAAGGGGAAAAAACTGTATCTATATTCCATCTAACTCAAAATGAATAGATGAGAGTGCAGAGAAAAAAACAGGCTGAAGTCTTTTTCACCCTTAGGAGTTACAATGCCATTTGTTTTCATTTTGAAAATAAAAACAAATGACAGTATGATACCCTGAGGGGGAAAGTACTTTAGCGCTAAAGAATCCCTGCCAAAAACAAGCTATTATCTATTTGTATGCTGATAAGAAAAAAAGTATGTTCTCCAAAGCTTTAATTCAGAACCTTACATCTTTATAAAGTTCAAGGTTTGCTAAGATACTGTTTTCATAGCATATTGAATATAAGTGATCACCAGGAAAATCATTAACTATGATACGTATTTCTTTAGGACATATAGTTTAGTGTGGTCAAATTGTCTTTACTGTCATTCTTACACCAGTAAAATAATATTCTTCCCAAAGCATGGGCAAGTATATATAGTTCTATGGCCCAACCTTGGGAACTAGCCACAAGAAATGACTTCGAGAACACATTTTTTATGTATAAGCTCATGGATTATATAACTGTGCTAGGGGAAAAAACGGATGATTCTGTTAGCAAAGTTACTGTCCAATGTACAAAAAAAGAGCCTATTATTCCCCTGATTTTTCCAAAATGGAAAAGAGGGTAGAATAAAGCTGAAAGTAATAATTTTATTTCACATTTTTATCGAAGTGTTGCTTATGCAGTTGTCCACAGGAAGTTCATAACTAGGATGTTCCATTTGCTTTCTATATTATTAAAAAAGCTAAAGGCATTATAGTTATGTAAACATGCCATTCCTCAACTGTATCATTTATAAAGCTGTAGAAATGTTGGAGATCTAACCTTTAGATAGTAATCTGTCCTTCTGAGCTGTTGCTATCAACTGAAAAAAAAAGTTTGCTCTTCTTTTGAATGGTTCTGTTAATGGAAGCTACACAATCATGTCTGACTATGGCTACAGAATTCCCTTTCCTTCTCAGAGTTCACCAGATCCTGGATTTGGTGACCTTCAATACATACAAAAATACCTACCTGTCCTCTGAGGCTTCTGTTGGTGATCTTAGTGTTTGTTTTATATTATTGACATCATTAATATTTTTTGGTTATGTATAGCTTTAAAAATAAAAATAACTGAAACCTGCAAGTTGTGAACATAGCTAGTCTACATAAGCAGGGGGTTTTGTCACTGTCCTTCACCCTCCCTCAGCCCTGGTGTTAATTTATTACACTAATTTGTTGCACTTGGTGTTAATTTAGACTGCAGAACTTCAGGACGGGACAGGGATTTACTCTTCCTGTGTGCTCATACAGAATTTGGCATAATGGAGCCCCAATCTGATTGAGCCTCTAGAGGCTACAACAGTGAAAACAAATATTAATATGCTTTGTAATGTACTAATTACCAGATCCACAAAAGTACTTAGACTCCTAAACCCCAGATTTAGGCACCTAAATATGAGAGTTAGGCACCTAAATCCCAGGTTTGGCTCCCCGGTGATCTACAAAACTCCCTCTGAATCCTGAATTCACTCAGTGCCTATGTTTTCAGGATAAAAGTTCCCTTGGCACCCAAGTTTCTGCCTCTTCACATCTGCACTGCTGCTGCCTCTAGGCATCCGGACTCCTCTCTCCTGCCCTAAGCCCCAGAGCTATTCACAAACCAGAGGAATGGGCATTCAGCCACTAAAGTGACCTGCAGGACCTGATCCAGTAGGCGTACTCAGAGGCTGCCTACCAGGATAGGTCCCATTCAGAATCTGGTTGAAGAAGGTGGTGATTTTCACCCTGTAATTAATCCAGTGGTTAGCACAGTTACCTGGAACCTAGGAGACCCATGTTCAATTCCCCCTTCTCAGAGTGGGGGGGAAAGCATTTGAACAGGGGTCTCCCACTTCTCTGGAGTGTACTCTAAGCACTGAGGTATGGGATAGTCTAATGTGGGTGGGGCTCCCTACATTTCTCCTGTTGAAACTGTTTCACTGTAGAAAAACAACAAAAGAGTGATTGGAGCAGGGAGACTGGACCCTGGGTCTTCCAATTCCCAAATGGGTGCCTTGTACCCATTGGGCTACAGAGTCATTCTCTCTTTCTCTCTCTTCTTCTCCCACTCTTCCCGCAATGAGTGTCCCACTTAAATCATCATTGGGCCAGAAGGAAAGAAAGAGAGAGAGTCAGAATGACTTGGTAGCCAAGAATTCTGTATTGCAGTATTTCCTGTGGTTTTCTAGGTGCTTAAAAATTAGGTGCCACGACTCTAAGCATTGCAACACCTAAGTTCTTTTTTGGATCCAGGCCTTAGAGCCTAGCCTAGGTAAAATGAACAAATGTGAATAAATACATTGGAGTTCAGTTTGATTATAGGAAGCAGAATGGTCTTTTATGTTTTTCATTGTAGTGTGGGATGTTAAGATTCACATCTGCATATTAAAAATGTCAACATTTATATATAATGGAGTACAATCAAATTAAACAGATATAACAAATATCAGTAACTCATTAATTAAAGAAATTATACGAATAAGAATCACTGTTCCAAGTCATAGTTATGGATCATTTGGGTGAACATGAGTATTAAATTAACTTCCTTTATTTGTAATGTCAGCTGATTTGCTTTTCAAAATATTTTTCTAAAGACATAATTGGGACATTTACATTACTGGCTTCTAATACAAAATCAATAGTGTCTGTAATTATCTTAAAATGACCTACTTTTACAAAGTGTTTATTGATATGTTGCAGAAATTAGTGGCTATAGATGCATAGATTTATGCTGATAATTTTTGTGCTTCCTGTAAATGAATGTTGCTTTAGAGAATCACTGATTGAGGTTGTTGGTAAGGCTGAAGTTCCTCAAATAGCATTTTCTGATGAAAACTTGTCTTGCCACTAGCAGTCTTGCTACTTATCATCCATCCCCTAATATTACCTTTCTGGTGAAGATTATTAGGTAGTCTTTGGTAAATCAACTATGATGTCTTCTGGGATCTCCAGATTGTTTCCTTCCCTTTCATTTAGTCTCAGGCCTGTCTATGCCATGGAGAATACACTGGACTTGTAGTAGCAGATGGTTGCGATTGGGATTTGGATGTGAGTGAGCTGGCTGAGACTCATCATTGACTGAGTGTTTGTGATCTATTCTTTCATAGCGGAACCTGACCACAATAATTCATTCCTTTTGGACTTTCAAATTAGATTATTACAATGCACTCTACTGGAGCTACCTTGCAAGACCACTAGGCAGATGCATCTGGTACAGACTGCCTTCTTGCTCGGTAGTATTAGCCACAGGGAACCTGTTACATCAGTTCTCCGTGAACTGTCCTGACCCTTTTATTTCTGGTGCAATTCAGGTTATTCATACTGATTTATAAAGAACTATGTGGCAGTCTCTGGCTACATCAGAGGACATTTCTGAAGACTTTTTTTGACTCATCATGTTTATGCAGTGGATTAACACAGTAAGTAGCCTTTCTCTTCTGGTTTTCAAATAGAGATGGTTTTTAACTACAAAATTAAGATAAAGAAACATGAATTTGTCATAGACCCTGGGTGTGGGAGTGTTGGATCATGTTACTAAAACTAAGTCTGGATCAATCCAGTGCTAAAAACTAGCATTTATATTTTTAGATTTTTTTTTTTACGTTACATATTTTAACAAAAAGTCAAAGAATGCAAAACTTCAGGGGCCAAATCTTCACCCTGACTTATTTGACTGCTTTCCTTTGTCTCTGGAAATATGTAGTTGCTATTGCAGCAGGGTGTGATTTAAAGTCACTTTACCCCTTTCTCAACACGGACTACATGGAACACCCGCTCAGCCAGACATCTGAAACAAGGTTCTCCTAGTATCTTTAACTCACCCATATCTAGATATACAAGTTGGTTATATTTACTACCATAGTTAGTAATGAAAAAGAAAAATAATAAAATCCAGCAGATTTATCTGTGCTTTTTCAGTCATTTATATTTTTTAAATTAATGTTTGTATTTTTTACCCCACACCTAGCACTCCTCAAAGATTATTTACATGCAAATTTTACAGATATTTTTTTCCTTTCTTTTAGTTATTGGTGAGCTAAAGAGTCTTAATATGACTCAAACAGCTAAAGTGATTGTCTCTCAAACTTTCCAGAGACAGGGCTGAGACACAGCATGGAAAATTTCAGACTAAATGAGAAATTTTTGCAAAAGTTACAAGCATGTGAAAGCAGGGGCCTATAATGAAAGTTGCAGCATGTTTCACTCTTTGGAAATGAATGAATCACTTCATATATAATGAAAGCATGAATCACTTCATCCATCACAGAAGTATAGCAATCCTTTGGGTGAAATGTAGCAACTTATAATAGTGAATACTACACAATGTTTTAGGACAGGAAAGGAAGAATACTTTAAACTGAAACTACAGGGAGTTATTACACAGGTAAGTAGTAATTCCCAAACTGGAATTTTGCTAACTCTTTGTTACAAAGTATGTCATACCTAGACATGTGCAGATGGGTTGGTTTGCAAAAAATTAAAGAAGCCATTTCTTAAGGTTTCAGTTCACTCCTTGAATGTCTCTTAGAGTTTCAAGTTCAAATGAAACCAAAGCTCAAAGATAAAAATAGTCAGATTTGCCAAGCTTTTATCCGGTCCTGCATTGAAATACTGAAATATCACTGACCACAGATATGGTTTCTTATCGAAGTAATAGATCCATGGGCTTCACCGTAGGCTTTGACAAAAAAAATCACGAATCAGGGCTAAGCTGTTTATACTTAAACTCATTCCTCACCATCTATTTCCAGCCATTTATAATTTCAGAGAGAGCCTGTTTCACAATTACATCATTTTAAAAAAATCTAAAAGTGAGTTAAGGATAATGTGTAGTTTAAGTGGTGCAACATGTATCTCGTATTTCAGGCATGCACCTGGGAAAAATACTACCTATGAGGTACTGAATTTACTGATGCAGTTTGAATTTTTTCATGGCTCATAGGACTTCACACTATAACAAGGTTACAGGGTCTACCTTCTTTTTCGTGCCAGCAGACAAGAAAGCATCTGAACATATATGTTTCAACAGTCTTAAGAATTATGAACATTGCTCTTTTTAATGCATTTCAGAAGTTTTAGTATACAGTTTAAATATGACAGTCTTTTCAAAGCCTTGTGATATCTAGAGCAGATGTGCCAATCTGTCAGCTATAAACATGCAAGTTTTTCAGTGTCGGAATAGTGATCTATAATATATCAAGGAATATTTTGACTTTTATTTTCTATAGTATCTTCTTGTGACATTTTAATAATAGCAGCTTTTGTACCAAATTTCAGCTCCACTCTTAGGATGCCATTCTCCCAAATTTATAGATCTCTATATTTGCAGGGTATCCATGTTCGTTTTTCTGTGTGCTCCCAGAAATGGTAACAACTGGCTCAAAAATTGGTGGTTACTGTCAGAAACCACATTAGACCATACTTTACCATCCCAAACAGGTCAATACATAACAAATATTGAAATCCAAATTCATACTAACGTTAGCTGTTTTTCAATCTGTTTGTGTGGTCACTAGGCTACTTGTGTTTAGTAAACTCTTCAAATTATTCTTTACAAAAGTAATCATTTATGCAAGAGTATCAGTCACATATACACAAACAGGTCCCTGTCTTTGGCCATCTTGTTGTTTAATATTGTGTAGATGAACTAATATGTATTATCAAATTACACTATGGGTCAGATTCTCATTTATTCTAAGACCTTTTACACCACACTGGCAGTGTAGAGTGGCCCAGAAGTGGTTGAAAATGTAATGATAGAAATATGTTACTGCACAAATCTTGGCAGCTGTGATTGGGGTAGGTGAATGGGTGCAAGAGGGTGTCTGGGAGTGCAGGGATATATTGGTGGATGTGCAAGGTTCAAGTGGGCTGGTTCTGGATCATCTGGTGGTTCAACAATAGGTAGATGGGTCAGTTCTGGAGGTTAAGAAGTCCGGGGGCAGCTAGCTCCTGGGTAGGGGTGTCTGGGACTATTGTTCAGCCTCTTGCTGTTTGCCACTGTTGCCTTCTCCTTCCCCACTCAGATCCAGCAAGAGAATCAGAGAAAAGGTAAGGATAGAGGCCTCCTGTCTGCCTGCAGAGAGGCATCAAAGAAGCCCCAGAGTCCAGGAAAGGCTGTTGCAGGCCCATCTCTGCAGCCCAGCTAGATGCATGAGAATGCAAATGAGTGAGCGTCATGCTAGATGTGTGAGACTTAGCCCAGGATAACTCCAGAGTATCTCCATTAAAACTAGTGGAATCACACAGGTGTAAAACTGGCGTAAGTGATAGCAGATCCAATCCTGATATATCTATGTCATGAGTCTGTGGTGAAGAGTGGAGGAATCATCATTACAAACTCTTGAAACAATCCAATACTCCCCTTCTCAGACAAGCTGTTAAGCCACAACGTAAAAATAACCTGTGGGAACATAAATCAAAACAATCTTAAGATGATTGTGGACTGGGCATCGTTTCTTGCCTGTATTATCGGGGTTGGGTGATGGATCTGGACTGGGTGAGACTTTTTGGTTTGGAGTTTTACTATAAAATGATGGATGTAGGAGAGACCATTGCAAAGTTCTACTCTGGGAGAGTTTTCTAATAAAGATATGCTATGGTATTTTATATTTCTGACCTGCATTTTCCATTGTCTCCTCTTCTCTACTGAGGGTTGAGTAGTAACCTGTGGTATCATTTTTTTGAGGCTGCGACTAGTTCTCAGATGCTAAGATGGCTGAGCTTCGGACATGGAATGCAATAAGTGGGAAGGCTTGCATGAACTAAAACTTGTTAAACAGTGTATATAATGAATTGAATAACAATATGGCTCGATTAAGTCTTGGGTAACACTGTCTTATGCTAACATAGCCCAAGATTTAGGGCCCCTGGTGACAGGAAAGGAGTTATAGTGCATGGGTTCCTAGAACCTCCAACTCTGCTTGAGTGTCCCAAGCTGCTCCCCAAATGAGCAGTGGTAGCTGGAGAGTCATGTTGCCAGGGTAGCAAGAGCTGATTCAAGACTTCCCTCAGGCTGTCGTGGCTGCTAATGCTTCTATGGTGCATCAGTCACCATTTAAAAATCTCCTACTTTGTCAGGCCATGTCTACACTAGAGAGCTTAGAGCAGCACAGCTGTACCGATGCAGCTGCACCGCTGTAAGATCTAGTTGCTCTATGCTGACGGGAGAGAGCTTTTTCTGCCAACATAGTGCTGTGCACACCGGTGCTTATACCAGTTTAACTTGTGTTGCTTGGGGGTTGGAATATTCACATCCTTAAGCGACCTAAGTTTTGCCGACATAAGTGGTAGTATATACATAGCCTCAGAAGCCAACACAACCTGCCCTCCTCCAGTTTTGAACAGAACCTCCCTCCCTCCCTGAATGGGGATAAACCAAGGCTATATCACTTAAACATTTGTTTTTATTTGTTGTTAGTGCATATTTGGAAACTCCATTCTCCTCCAAAACCACAGGAACAAATCCATTATTGTTGAAGGGCACTGCACGGTGGAAATTCTGCTGCCCTTATCTAGCACAGAGAATTTTCTAAAACATTCAGCGTAAACACATTTTTAAACCAAAGAACACAATGCTGACCCTTTGATAGTACACTCTTATTGATCTTTTAATAGGACTGTTGTGTACTTGAAGCCTCATAGCGAAATGTCTGAAATTTATTAAGTGTTTGATTTGGTTTCTTCCTTATTGTCAAGGTGGGTATAATATCTCCTTGAAAGTAATAAACTTTTCAGAATGTATGAAGTCAAGTTACTTTAGGGCAAGCGCATTGTATTCATTTATTCATTCCTGTTAAAGGACAAGAGATGACTCAAGTTCTGAATGTATCCATGGAATATTATATTTAAAAGCTTGTGTTGTGGCTGCTATTATAAGTATAAAAACGCAATGGACAGTAAGATTTGTCATATCACCATAAATGAATTGAAAGAGAGAAGAGCATTTTCATATGAAAGTCAATTTTAAGGTGTTATAGCTAGGTTGAATATAATAACATCACTGCCCATTCAGCATAACAATATCCTGCAGTTCGTATATCAAAAGAGTTTATGATAATTTATTTTTTGGTATTTTGTAGTAATACACCTATTTTTACAGATCATTTTTACAGAATATAATATATATATATAGTATGTACACACATATTCTGTAAAAATGATCTGTAAAATCATCTGTAAAAAAACAAATATATATATTATTTAATTCTCATTTACACTAAGCCCTCTTTATATCACACTGGATGTAACAACTGTAAAGGAGTTTAAAATAGGTATTAACTTACATTTATATGCACTTTAAGGTTCACTTACACTGCCAAAGTGGTGTAAAAGGGGTGTAGTGTGAATAACTATCTGGCCACCAGTCTATATAATAATGGGAACTAGTCATGTCCTCTCTATTTAAGGATGTAGTGCAGTGTCTAGAATAATTTTCTGATTTTCACATACAGCTTTCTGAAATATTCACGTTATCAGTTTAAAGCTTTCATTTTTTGTTTCTGCACAAACCTGAGCTTTTTGGAGAGCTTAGACAAAAACCCTCCAGCGAGTTTGAGTTACGGATGTGACACCTTTCCCAATGTAAAACTAACTAAAAATTCTAATCACCCTTATTGAAAAAAATATTTAAACAAAAGTAGCTGGTGTTTGAAACTTGGTTCTTGCCATGGGTATATACCTCATTAAGGAGTTGTAATTTTGCTTAGTTTGATCAGAAATATTTTTTTAAAAAATCAAGTAATTGTTTCTGAGCTTGTTTAATGACATTTGCTGGGATGATAGCAGAACCTAAAGAACCCTTCACTCTGTGACATCATAATGAAAAATTATCTATCCTCACCCTGACAGACACATCACTGTTGCTATTGCCTGAAACTGTTGCTTAGTCAATTTTCATGTGAAGATTGCTAGAATTTCATTGAAAGACATGTAGCAAGATCCTTCCACATACAAACAAAACACCTTAAGGGAAGGAATAAATTTATTCATATGGGGGGGAAAAATCACAGATCCTAAGATTTTTAGGGTCTGCCTGCAGTTCTGTCACATATTCTGAATATTTTATCTTTCACTTAAAAAAATTCCTTATTCCTATCTTCTCTTGTGAAGATACATTTATTACAATGTTGGCCAATGTTTTGCTGTCCTGTAAACCTAGTGTTGCAGAAAACTGTCTCCAGCCACACACACAATAGTCAGAAGGTATAGGAATTTAACACTCCTCTTTCCCATTCATCTCTGTGAACCACAGTTGGAGGGATTATCAAAGGTTGACCTCAGTAAATGTCAAAGCCTAACTGAGGCTGTTACAATTAAAGAAGATACTGGGGTGAAAGAGGAGGAACTTAATGCAACTTTGGGAGCCACATAGAATATGTCTACACTGCAATTAGACATGTGTGGCTGGTCTGTGCCAGCTGACTCAAGCTCTGTGGCTCAGACTAAGGGCTCAGGCTAAGTTTAATTGTGGCGTATAGCTCAGGAACTCTGGAACCCTCCCCCTCATGGGTCCTAAAGCCTGGGCTCCAGCCCTAGCATCAATGTCTGCCCCTAAATTAAACAGCTCCTTAGCCCGAGCTCTGCAAGCCTGAGTCAGCTGTCATGGACCAGCCGCAGGTGTCTAATTTACTCCTGAAGGAATTCTGCACCAAAAAGATTAAAAATTCTGCACACTATTTTAAAATTCTGGAAAATTCTGCATATTCTATTTGTCCAAATAACACAATATAATCATTCAAGTTTCAATTATTTCGGTAATTTATTTCAAAATACTTGACAGCAACTATGTCTGTAACAGTACAGTCGACAAAAACAAAAAAAGATTCAGGAAATGTTTTTTGGCAAATGATTCCTTACTTGGCATATTAATACAGAACTCTGAGTAATAATACATTTAAACTACGATACAGAAATATATTTCCCACACCTCTCAGAAGCAGTGCAACAGCTTGGGGGAGTCAGGGGTAATTGAGGAGCTGAGGGGGAGGGAACTAATTGCTGGGAAGTAGCCTGGGTGTGAAGTTAGAGGGTTGTTGGGTGTGGGTGGAGAAGTATAGAACAGGGTTTCTTTTGGACAGGGAGAGATTGCTAGGGAGCCTCTTCCATGGAGACCCTGGCTGACCCCTACCCTCTCCCATTCAGTCAGGCACATCTGCCCCTGTCCTCATGTGTCCTTGCATCCCCATTCAGCCACCCTTCCTCCCTCATGTGTCCCTGCCCCCACACTCAGCCATGCCTCCTCCTCCAATCCCCATGTGGCCCTGCACCCTTCCCCACTTCCCCATGTGGCCCCGTGCCCCCATTCAACCCACTGCCCTCCCCCATGTGGCTCTGCACCCCCACTTAGCCACCCCCATATGGACCTGCATGTCTCCTCTCTGTCCCCATGTGTCCCTGTATCCCCTCTCCCATTCAGCCCCCACCCCAGTCTGTCACCCCACTGGCCCTTCTGAACCTCTTCTCTTCACTGTGCGCAGCTGAGGCTGACTGGGGAGTGGCTGCTCTCTGTTCTGGTGCCACAGCAGCCCCATGGTGGGCATAAGGCATAACTGCAGCACCTTTCTTTCTGATTTTTTTTTCTGGGGAAAGAGGACACACAAATTCTATGCATACGCAGTGGCGCAGAATTCCCCCAGGACTATTTATTTGCAGTGTAGACATACCCTTAGTGGCATGGCTTGTATGACAGTGCAAGGGAGGAAAGGGCATATGGTGCTTCCTTATTACTTTATACTGGCCTTTTGTACCATGTGTTTCAGCACAAGGAGGAGAGCAGGCTCCACAAAGCTGCTGTGTCCAGTAGTGGAGGGTCGGAAAAGGGGGCAGAACTTTGACTGAGTTTCTCCCAAAGTATAGGCTAGCACACTTACACCAGGGGACGTATGCTGCTCCAGATGTAGGTTGGCCTTGGTCAGAGTACTTACCTATAGAACAGGTGGGATCAAGATGTAGATTGTGACTCTCAGTCTTCACCAGGAGAAGAACAGCAATTTGCTGCTCCTCATTTGGGACTTGTGGCAGAGCTGCTACTTAGCCTTCAGGTTGCACAATTCAGACCAAATAAGTCAAGAAATGCAAAAGAAAAGGGTTTGGCAGCATCATTAACATGACCACACTGTTCTATCTCATCTGTGTACCCATTTATCTAATCTGTTGTATTTCACCATAGTATCTGTATACACACATGCAATATTTTCTGTTCTTGTCTCTCTGGTAAAATTTGCACAGTAGTTTAATATGTTTTTCTAATGTACGCCATAAAACATACAGGATACACAACATACAGAATTTATATTTGTTGAGATTGCTGTGGTTTTAAACCTTAATGTAATTTTAACATAGTTTTTACATCATATACCTTTTAATAATTATACATATTATATACACACAGACACATAAAGGATAAAATATTTACTTATTCTGAACTTGAATTTAGATTTTATTTTTGCTATGCACGTTTCTAAAATTTAGTAAAGTGAAAACGAAATTTTAAATCTTTTTTGGGCAGGCAATCATTTTTATATTGTCTTATATTTTTGACAGTGGTTTGTATGCGCTAAGTAAAAGGTAGGATGAATGGCCTATTTCTGTCTGTTTTCATTACTGTACTCTTTTTCTGTGTGCTCCATCTTTTTCTCTGTGTATGCCTAGTGGGACATTAAAGATTCTGTAATTATTTCAATAAGATCAGGGTTATAGATTTTTTGTTCCACTTAGCTGTTTGCTAATAAACCTGCCTCTGAGCTGAAGGCTAACAAATTTCTTATTTAACACTGTGCTTTTTTTTACATGATATATTAGAGAACATTTTAAAAGGTCAGGATTGTGCAACATATTGTTTTTTCTTGTTATTGTAATAATCTCTAGGTAGTTCCTGAACTGGAAACTCCACAGCAGTTTCAATTTTGTTTAAAAACATAAATATTAAAGCTCTCTGTTTCTGATATCAGCATATTTAAAAAACTGGGACAAAATGAGACATAGCACTGTTTAGAGCCTATTATAATTTTAGCAGCTATATGGCATACTATATATAGCTATACTATATGGCATAATGAATTACAAATGCTAAATCTGGGCAATAGAATGGAATGTTTTACCTATTTGCCTTTCTTGGGGTTTTCTATAGCACCTAGTGCAGGAGCGGCCAGAGTGAGAAGGAGCCAGGAGCCTGAGCCTGAGAAGGAGCCAGAATTTACCAATGTACATTGCCAAAGAGCCACAGTAATACATCAGCAGCCCCCCATCATTTCTCCCACCCCGCTCCCAGCACCTCCCAACCACCAGCAGCCCTGCTGGTCAGCACCTCTCCCTCCCTCCCCACACCTCCCAGTCAGCTGTTTCATGGCATGCAGGAGGCCCTGGAGGGAGGGGAGAGGGAGGAGCGAGGGCACTGCAGGCTGAAAGGTGGGGGGCAGGAAGGGGTGGAGTAGGGGCAGGGCCTGTGGCAGAGCCAGAGGTTGAGCATTGAGGACCCCCCAACGCATTGCAAAGTTGGCGTCTGTAGCTCCAGTCCCGGAGTCGGTGCCTGTACCAGGAGCCGCGTATTAACCTCTGAAGAGCCACCTGTGGCTCCGGAGCGACAGGTTGGCCACCCCGACCTAGTGCTTTGAGATCCATTAATGAAAAAGCTCTTATATATAGTACAAGTATCATATTACTATTGTTATTATCACCAGGGTAAGAGATTAGGACTGAGGCTGGGCGCTACTGGCTGTGATTCAATACCTATATGATTAAATGACAGGTTTCAGAGTAACAGCCGTGTTAGTCTGTATTCGCAAAAAGAAAAGGAGGACTTGTGGCACCTTAGAGACTAACCAATTTATTTGAGCATAAACTTTCATGAGCTACAGCTCACTTCATCGGATGCATACTGTGGAAAAAGTAACACTTTTTGACTGAGTGCAGCAAACAAGAAAAAATGGTAGAGGTTTTCAGCTCCTTCAGTTGAGGAGATATACCCACTATTTATCAGTCAGGCTTGCAAACTGTGGCTCATTTTGACTCTGCAGCTGCTTCTGGGTGACAACAGAGCAGGTTGTTGTTTTTTTAGCTCTTTTTACCAAATGCCCCAAGAAGAAAGGTGCAATTTTTCTTTTGGGTGTGCACCTCATAATTTTACTTCATGTTTTTGTCACTTTAAGGTTGGATAGCACAGTGCCCTCCAAACAGGCACTGTAAAGCCCATTTGGAAATTGTAGCTGGTGCAGATTGCAGCTCATGCAGAATGCAGCTTGCTACTTTATCAAATGGTGTTTTCTAAAGATCACTACAGGCACTGTGGTCTTCTCTGCGGACTAAACTGATTTCTGGGTGAAGTTTAAGTTGCTGATTTGGATCTATAAAGAAATAACTTGAGTTCTAAGTTTCTTAGGCTCCAATTCCACAAACATTTAATTCATCTACTTAACTTGGAATATGTGAGTCATCTTATTGAAAACAGTGGACTATTTTCATGAGCAAGTGTTTGCAGGATTGGGGCTTTAGGGTGCATGTCTCTCCTCATGTGATACCTCTGCAGTTTCAAACAGTGAAAGGCATTTAAGTTAACAGACTTATTGTTTTTACCTTGAAGGGACTGCTAGTAGAGCTTTTGTGATGAACACCATTGTGGCAAACACTAGTGATTGAACTGTGAGCCTTAGGGTTGCCAACTTTCTGATTGCAGAAAACTGAACATCCTTGCCCTGTCCCTGCCCCCATTCCACTCCATCCCCCCTCCATCCATCACTCACTCTCCCCCACCCTCGCTCATTTTCACCTGGCTGGGCAGAGGGTTGGGGTGCAGAAGGGGATGCAGGTTCTGGGAGGGAGTTTGTGTGTGGGAGGAGGCCCAGGGCTGGGGCAGGGGGTTGGGGCATGGGAGGGGTGAGGGATGTGGGCTCTGGGAGGGAGTTAATGTGCCAGGAGAGGGTTTGGGGTGTGGGCTTCAGGATGCACTTACCTCAGGTGCTTCCAGAAGTAGCTGGCATGTCCCTGAGGCCCCTAGGTGCAGGGGCGGCCAGAGAGGCTCTGTGTGCTGGCCCTGGCCGCAGGCGCTGCCCTGGCAGCTCCCATTGGCTGCGGTTCCTGGCCAATGGTAGCTGTGGAGCCAGCGCTCGGGGTGGGGGCAGTGAATGGAGCCTCCCTGGCTGCCCCTATACCTAGGGGCCACAGGGACATGCCGGCCGCTTCCGGGAGCTGTGTGGAGCCAGGGCAGGCAGGGAGCCTGCCTTAGCCCCACTGCACCACTGAACAGACTTGTAATAGCTGTGCTGACCTGCCTAGAGCTACCAGGGTTCCTTTTTGACTGGGTGTTCTGGTTGAAAACTGGACACCTGGCAACCCTAGTGGGCCTCCAGAGTTCAGAGCATGAATCTGTACAGCCTGCCCCTGGCCCTTTAGCTTTGCTGATTTACACCAGTGGAGGATTTGCCCCCTATTTGGCAAAATTCTTGAAAACATCAGTGTGAGTTTTGTCTGAGTAAGGAGTGCAGGATAAAATCCTATGTATCACAGTACACAGTATCCCTTTCGTGGGGATCTCAGTAACAAACTGTAGTTTATTCAAAGGTCAGATGGGACCATTATGATAATCTAATCTGACCTTGTGTGTAATACAGGTCAAAGAACCTCACCCAGTATCTTTTGCATCAAGCCTAGAACTTCTGATTAGCATATCCTTCAGAAAGCTATCCAGTCTTTAAAGATTTCAAGTGATGGAGAATCCATCACATCTCTCAGCAAGTTGTTTCAGTGGTTAATTATCGTCACTTAAAAATTTGGGCTTTTTATATCGTCTGAATATATCTAGTTGCAGCTTCTAACCATTGGATCTCTGGATGCCTTTTTCTGGTAGATTAAGGCCCTCTACTTTCAAAAATTCCTTTCCTGTGTAGGTTCTTGTAGACTGTGACCAAGTCACCTCTTAACCTCCTCTTGGATAAGCTAAATGGATTGACCATCTGTGGTGTTTTATTATCAGGCAGACATTTGCAGACATTGAATCATTCTTGAGGCTCTTTTTCTGAACCCTTTCCAATTTTTCAGCTTCTTTTTTGAAGTGTGGACACCAGAAACAAAGGCCACTCTAACTACAGGCGAACAAGGCAGCTGCCTAGAACAGAAGATTTCTGGGCAGTGCCTAGGACAGCAGGTTTGGCCCAGACCCCTTGCCATCATGACAGAAGGGTGGCTGGCCAAATTTGAGTCGCATTGTGACCCCATTAACAAGGTTGCAACAGCATTCTGATTTGGCCTGGCCGCCCAATGCAGTGGGTCATGATGCCACTGTCCCAAATTTGGCCTGACCACCCCTCCGTCAGTCTGTGCACCAGGTCACAAAGCCACTCAAATTTGGCCTGGCCACTCCTCCATCATGATGGAGGGGCAGTCAGGCCAAATTTACTGCCCTAGGCCTGGGGTTTTTGCTGTCTTCTTCAGTGTGGGGTATGGTCATTTGCTGGTTTGAACTAGAGTAAATTATTAATTCTCTGTAATTTGATGTCTTAAAATCAAGATGTGAGGACTTCAGTAATTCATCCAGAGGTTTGGGCCTATTACAGGAATGGGTGGGCGAGGTTCTTGGCCTGTGGTGTATAGGAGGTCAGACTAGATTATCATTTGGTCTCTTCTGGCTTTAAAGTTTGTCGGGGGAGAGAAGGGGCAGTGGCACCATGAAGTTTTGCCTGGAATGGCAGATTGTCTTGAGTATCCTCTGACCAGAACAGGACACAATATTCTAGTAATGGTCTCAGTAATGCTGTAATAACATTTCCCTATTCCTACTTGATATTCTCCTGCTTATTTATCCAAGGATTGTGTTCACCTTCTTAGCTACAGCATTACACTGGCAGTCTATGTTCAAATGGTTATCTGCTATGACTCAGAAGTCCTTTACATAGTAACTGCTTGCCAGAATAAAATCCCCCATCTTATAAGTGTGACCTATATTCTTTGGTCCTAGATGTCCTTGCATTTGACTGTTAAAATGTGTGTTGTTCAAATGAGTCTCTGTTACCACTATATAACTTACCTGTCTACTAGTTGTTGTTTATCTTCAAATGTTACCAGACTATTGATAAAGCTCTTGAAAAGCATTGGCCTGAGAACAGATCCCTGTGGGACGCCACTAGAACCAACTCATTAGATGACACTTTCCCACTTGCAATTACTTTTTGTGTTCTATCGGTTAAGCGGCTTTTAATATGGGCTATGTTTCATTTAGTCCCATATGATATTCTACTAAAAATAGCACTATAGCTAAATATATTAAATATAGCAGAAAGCTAAGTATATTATGTCAACACAGCAATGCTTACCAACCAAACTTGTGATGTCATCAAAAGAAGGTAAGTTTGTTGTGAGAACCTATTTTCCGTAAAACCATGTTGGTTACTGTTAATTATGCAACTATCTTTTAAATCTTTACTGATTGCATCCCATATCAGCCGTTTCATTATTTTGCTCAGGTTTGATGTCAGGCTGTTTCCCAGGTCAGATAGTTTATCTCTTTTTAAATATTGGCACATTATTAGTTTTTATAGTCATCAGGAACTTCCCCAGTGTTCCCAGATTTGCTAAAATTCAACCTTAGTGGTTCAGAAAATTCCTCTGCCAGTTCTTTTAATATTCTTGGGTACAAGTTGATTACAAAATGTTTAACTTAACAAGTTTCAGAGTAACAGCCGTGTTAGTCTGTATTCGCAAAAAGAAATGGAGTACTTGTGGCACCTTAGAGACTAACCAATTTATTTGAGCATGAGCTTTCGTGAGCTACAGCTCACTTCATCAGAAGTGAAGTGAGCTGTAGCTCACGAAAGCTCATGCTCAAATAAATTGGTTAGTCTCTAAGGTGCCACAAGTACTCCATTTCTTTTAACTTAACAAGCTGCTGTTTAGCATCCTCACTAGTAACTGTAGGAATAATAGGTATTTATTTATCATTGTAAGATACCAATACATCATCTTGCTTCTTTCCCAGTACAGAAAATATTTCTGCATCATGATTTATAATTTGACCATCTTTGTCTGGATTATGTTTGTTTCTGATTTTATTTAAAGAATTCCTCCTTCTTCTCCTTAATCCTACTGGTCGTAGATTTTTTTTCTCTCATCAGTTGTCTGTATTTCCTAACTGCCAATTTGTATTCACTGCTACCGACTTCTCCATTTTCCCATTTGTTTTATATATATTTATATTAAATTGCTGCCTTCAGCACACTCTTTACCAGGATGGTTTTTTTTAACCAAAGCAACCTTCTTTCATGACTGCAGAATTGTATATTTTTGGGCATAGAATAAAATATTTGTAAACAATTCCCAACTATCATTCACATTTTTATGTCTAAATAATTCCTTCCACTCAAATTTGCTCTTAATTGTTTTCAAAATTGGTTTGAAAAATGGGCCTTTTAAAAACACCAAATATTTTATATAATATATATATACACACACACACACCCCTAACACACACACACAGATTGGGACTATTTTTTGTTTGCACATAGTAAATGAAATCAAATTGTGATCACTTGCACCTAGGCAACAATCAGTTTTTACTGAGAGATAATTTCATCTTTATCTATCAGAATGAGCTCTAGTATACAATTACCTCAAATTGGTTGCAATACTTCTTGCGTTAGAAAGTTATCTATAATTTTTAGAAATTCCAAGGATGTTTTACCAGTAGGCGCATAAGACCTCCAATGAAATCCCCATGGTAATAACATTTTTTTTCTACAAGTGATAGATGTTTAAGGAACTGCTCATTCTGTTTCCTTTCCTGGTTTAGTATTCAAAGCAGACCCACATCTTGTCACGTATCAGTTAGTACATAGATCCATGAGTATTCAAAGCCTAGTCCTTCTGCCCGTAAATTGCCTGTAAATCTAAAGCATTTCATGGTATCTTTAATCATAGAATATCAGAGTTGGAAGGGACCTCAAAAGATCATCTAATCCAATTCCCTACTCAAAGCAGGACCAATCCCCAATTTTTTTTGGTCCCAGATCCCTAAATGGCCCCCTCAAGGTTTGAACTCACAACCCTGGGTTTAGCAGGCCAATGCTCAAACCACTGAGCTGTCCCTTCCCTGTAGAGTACTCTGCTGCCTATGTTTCTGTCTAACTTTCCCAAACAGGGTGCACTGAGTGATTTTAACATTTTGATCACGTGACTCATCCCACCAGGTTTCCATTCAATCATATCAAATTTCTTTTCATAAGAGTATTTCCAGTTTCTCTTGTTTATTAGGCAGGCTTCTAGCATTAATATATAAGCAGCTGAAGAATATATTCTTTTTACATCCCTCAATGCCAGACATGCCAAACCCACAAAAAAAAATGCAGAAATTGGGCTTGTTTTTGGTTTAATTAACTTGTGAGTTCGTTGTTGGCTAGTTTTTGGCTTGTAGCTTGTTTGGCTTGTTGCTTGTTGCTACTTTTTTTTGATCGGCTCCTGGCAAGCAGGGGCAAGGTGGGGAGAGAGTCAGGGATGCACAGCATGCCCACCACAGTCCCAGACTGCACACTGCGGGGTTTAGTCACATAGAGTGTTGGGGTTCTTAGGGATTGGCTTGTTTTGGCCTTGTTTTGAAATGGGATTAGCTTGATGTTTGGCTTATTGTGAAAGTTGTGGTGCTTATTTACAGCGTGAAAGTTGGTAACCGTGCTCAATGCCTTTATTCCTTACATTCATGCTACCTTGAGTCTACTTTGAGTCTGAGTTCTGTGTCTTAGCACCCTGCTTTATAGATGCTAGTTTAAAGCTCTTTGTCTTGGATGGGAAAGTAGGATTAATTAGGAAAGTCACAGTTGTGGAATCTCATCCATGAACAAAACAGTGTTTTGTACTTTTTTTTGTTTAACTATGTGGTTGTTATGTAATGAAGAGTATACTCTCTGTTCTTTACTTAAAACAGATTAAGGTAAACAGCTGAGGCAGAAGGAAACCAACTGTTTTTCCATTCACCTTATTATTGAGCTGTTGTTGAAAGAACTTCCTTTTTGGTGTTATCAAAAGATCTCAACTAAAATTTCAGTTAAACATGGAAAATAAGTAAACTTTTTTTAGGGACAGGGAAATAGTTAGACACAATTGTGTTTGATTTGCTACTGAAGACAAAAAAAACACATTGTGGTTTAATAATTGTGTAAGAAATACTTTATGCAGTACACAGTAGAAAAAATTACTATTTTATTTTTTTGAATTTGTGATTTAAGGAAATGTGTTAATGTTGAGATGTTGAGCACATAAGTATTAAATGATTATTTATTAAAACCTCAACCTATAATTTTATCGAGTACCATTAGAGAGAAACACAAATGGGACTAAAACCAAGTAAAATTTCAAGAAGCACAAAGGTGAAACCCTGACCTCTTTGAAATCAAAAGCAAGACTCCGATTGTCTTCACTGGGGCCAGGATTTCACCAAAAAGCATTATAATCAATGAGGCACAGCAGAGCATTTCTGGGTGATTATTACAAGCCACAGGTACTGTTGTAAGGCATAAGGCTAAAGGATGAGTGAATTTAACCACCCAAGAAGTGTAATAATCACCCCTGGGGTCTCTGACTTGTAAAATGGAATTTCTTCATAAAATAAAATATCCATATGCTGGGAAATATACAGATGGGTAGGGCATCATAGAATTTAGAAATTCTCAGTTACATTTAGAGTTCTTATGCCATTTCAGAAGGTTAAGTAACATGTTTATTACTATGGCTGACTCATTAAAAGTCTTTATGCAAAGTGCTGTATCATAGGCCCAGTTATTACTTATTAGGGAGCATGGCCCTCTCCCTTTCTTGCCTCTTAGAGGGGAAATGTGGAGTGTTCCAAAGCACAAGATGCCTGCTGCCCTTGTAGGTGTTAGTACTATTGCTAGCCCAGAAACAGCACTTTTTTCTATTGCAGTGCCTACTTGCTAAACTCTTGGCTGGAGAAGAAAGTGAAAGAAAGTTAAGAGCACAAACAAACTATGGGTAACTAAATTAGGACATGTCTAGTACATGTGAACAGGAATTTCAGTATCTCACTATGAAAATATCATTTTAACAACTATTTTAAAAATACATATGTAACCTGCCCTATACATTAAGAGAGATGTTTTCAAACTGGCTTCTGAAATTACTGTGCACAGCCATCAACATGAACAAACAGGCATTTGTGTGTGCAAATCATATAGTTAGACCAAATTTGTACATTATATACTTAGTGTATGCAGTTCTGTGTTTGCAAATGAAAGCAAGCATTAATTCTAAATCTTCTTGCACAGTTTCAAGTGCTATATTTTGAAAATTTTCCCCGCAGTGACTCATTATAGAATTTAAGGCCCAGATTCTGCAATATACTTAAGTATATGCGTAATCCCTTCACTGTTCAGAAAAACACTTAGGGTCAAATTTTTAAAGGTATTCAGGTTCCCAGTGAGATTTTCAAATTACTGTGGCAGCAAACTCCCATGGAAATCAATGCATGTAAGGCGCCTTCATGCTTTTGAAAATCCCGTAGGAGCCTAAATACCTTTAAAAATCTCGCCTTAGCCCCATTACGCAAAAGCATTTAAGCAGGTGCCTAAGTCATCCCTATGAAGGAAAACACTTAAGCATGTTCACAGCGTGTACACTAATTTCATGTGCTTAGGTGCTTCCCTGAATAGGGATGTCTTAAGAAAATAAGAAAGTCCATATTGGGTCAGGCCGATGGTCCTTCTAGCCCAGTATCCTTTTTTCCAATAGTGGCCAATGCCAGGTGCTTCAAAGGGAATGAACAGAACAGGTAATCATCAAGTGATTAAAGTTAAGCACCTACTTATGTATTTTGAACTGGGGCCTAAGGTACTGTAAACACAAGTGTGCTTAATTTAAGAATGTGAAATAGTTCTACTGAAGTCACTGGAACAGGCTTAAACTTAAATATATGCCTAGGTGATTTCAGGTTTGAGGCTTAATTAAAAAAATCACATAGCTTTATTAATTAAATTAAACATATAAAATACTATTCATTGTGAATAACTTCCACCAAATGTTTTTATAAATATAGATTTTAATTAATTTAATATGTAGGTCATCAGCATTAAATGGTTTGAAAAAGACAATTACAAATTATGAAAAAATTATCAAATTGAAAGATGAAATAAAAATGCTCAGTAGTATATCAGCATTTTCAGTATTGTCTTTAGTGTTAACATTGAGAATGTGGGAGTTGATGCAAAGCTTAAATGACTAACTTACCCTAGTTTTGATAATGTTTTGCATGTTCTGGTAATTTTCTTGCTTAACATCGCATATTCACTCTTCAGGTTACATTTTATATGATTAATTTTTCATTGTCTCACTAGTTTTTATTTTACTGTAGATTTTTGCAATCTATTTCAGCGTTTGTTTTTATTTCAGAGTTAGTCAGCTGTTTATTTCATTAGTACAGAGGAAACCAAACCAATAGATAAAGAGCTGCCTTCTTATATTTCTGCCTTTCATTGTCATTTATTTTTTTAAGTAATACATTTACATTTTATAATCATAATCATGAAATTGCAAATGAAATCAATTCTGGAAAGATTAATTCAGTCCTGCTCACAGCTGTGAAGATTGTGGAAATAAATATCATTTTGCAATGATGTATTCTTGACAAAGGGCATAACAAAAGAATGATTTCTATTCAGAGATAGTGGGTATATTTATTTTGCATGTTGGGGGAGGGGCAGTGGTCTGTTGCTCACGACCCTGACCTAGTTTTGTAGCTGCTTATTATTCAGCTATATGTTTGAGAAATCTCTGTAATTTAATTTGGCAACCTCTTCTGCATGTTTGCACCTAGCAGTAGGTGCTTTTAATGTTATCTGTGTCCCATGCTGAATCATATTTATTTTAAAAAAATTCTAATGCACGCATAACAGAAAAAAACTGTTAATTGTTACCAGAGAACTGCCTGATTACAGACTAGATGTCTGGTCCAGGGCCCTGCCATAATTAGTAACTACTGTTGACATTTAGATTTAAATTGAATTTTCTTCTAATTAACCCCAGAGGGGGTTGATCCTCTCAGATGTACAGGTTAATAAAATTAGTCAGAAACTGTTAAACAGTAAGCTGAATTCTCCAAGAGAGCTTTCTAATATATTGTTAGGAATTCTTTAATTAATATTAAAAGGATTCATTAGATTTTTTTTGGAGGGGGAAGGGAGCTTAAATATGGTTTTGTTTGCAGTTATTTCTTTAAGTTCTGTTTTCTTTTGATATCTATTGTGATATTAATTTCTATCATGTTTGTGAATGTGCAGTTATAAGTATCGTAGCATCATTCAGCCATGCCATGCAACCATTATGCATAATAGCATCTTTTCCCCAGGTGCATGCAATGACTACTCCTAAAAAATAAATAGAAGAGTGAAATGAATTTTAGGAACATGGTCTACTCTAGCTGGTGTCGATTTGTCATTGTCGTTCTCATGGGAATGTTGAAGATAGCACAGGGTCATCACTCTTTCACTCAGTGTTGATTTTCACTGATTCTTCACACACTTTTGTTTAAATAAAGTGATTTTTGATTAAATCTAGATGGTTGCATAAATTTTTGATTGCTTTGACCAGGGGGTATCAATTGGATTGAGATTTTAGTCTGGGGTGATATTAATCTCTGTTCTACTTTCCCTTCCTCCCAGAAGACTAAGAATAAAAAGTTAAGAGCATGAGAATTGTTACAAGTGTGGATGCTAGGAAATAGAAAACATTAATTTCTGTGATGTGAAGAAAAGTGAACTCAGTAGTGTTATATTGAGATATTTGAACATTAAATTTTGAGAGTATCAGAATTATTACAGAACTTTTCTGTGGGAGTGAAGTTTCTCTTTATCAAAGAGTTCATAGCTAAGCCTATGTGTAGTTTTTCTTAAGTTTCTCACAAAAAAAATCCAGTAAAATATTGCTTGATACTGAAAATAATATAATAACAATACTGAAAGGGTAATATCAGTTGTTGTAGAAACACTAATAGAGGATGGTATGCTTTGTTCTCTAATGAGTCTCCTAAAATAAGAATTTTTAGCTGAAAAATACTTTCCATTTATTTCTACGTTTTAAAAAGAACCCCAACTTTTAAAATAAAATAATAGTGCAGATAACAGGAAATATATACGGAATGCCTCCTAACAAAATGCTAAAACTCATGTAAATGGTCATACTTTGGAGCTGAATTTATTGCCCAAAAGAGTGCTGATTTTATGTCCCTTTCCCCTTAATAGTGTAATCCAAACCAACAAAAGGAAACAAGATGATTTCATTTTTGTTGCTTAGTCTGATTACATAAATTAGATTAAATAAAGAATGCTTCTTACTTAAAATTGGGTTCAGATGAAACAAAAACTCTTCAAATATGCCTCTTTAATATAGTTTTAACAGAATATGGAACAATTCACTGTACTGGTAAACAGGCATTGGTTAAATGCGTTGTTGTTGTTGCAGGTATGTTATAAGGAAATCACAAAGCACTTCTAAACTGAGTGACTGCCACTATAAGGTTGAAGATTGCAAATCCTAACTCACGCTAGTAGTCTTGTTGATTTCAATGAGACTAGTTATAAGTGTGCACAATTTACGTGAGTAAGAGTTTGCTGGATTCAGGGACATTTATCAAATAGATTATCCAACCAACCGAAAAACAAAAGAACAACCAACCAATCAACCAACCAACCAAAAACCTCAGCCCCATACCCTAAGCAGAATATTTACCCTGAAAAGGGAGAAGTGCCAGTGACTCCATGAAGTCTACTAGGGACTTGATTACTGCTATTGATTTTGCATGGAATTTACTCAGATACTACGGTGATGGGCAAAGGCATAAAACTTATAAGATCAATAGATAATTAAAATGACTAAATCAGAGTGCTGACAGACTTAATGGCAGAGACAGATGAGGTTACTGCTTCCACCATTGGCTATCCCCCTGAATTTTTACTGTTAAAAAACCAGGAGACCCGTAGGTCCACTGAGCAGTCCCTAGAATGACTAATCATAGGCTCACCCCAGGCCTAACCAGCTGCCATGAAATCCTTGTTGCGTGGACACAGCTCCCATAGATAGAGTGGGAGCCAACCTGCAGACAAATCACTGGCAATACCTGATAGCAGAGTTGTCATGGATCCTCAGGTGTAAGATATCCCTTATCTTCCGACCTGAAACAAGTATGGAGACAACCACCATAAACACCAGGCCTCTTAAGCTAAAATTTGCCTCCCCTGTTTAATTTTTCAAGGAACACGCTTAATATTGCCTTGGCAGCTGGGCACAGCTGAATGCAAGTAGAAGTGGATGTTTGATCACCGCATTATATTAAAATATGTGAATCTCACCTAGACGCGTAGGAGCACATCAGTGTAGAAAGGAAAGAACATCAGGATTATTGAAAATACCAGAAGCACTGTAGCATGCTGTATCAAGTACAGCAACAACACTGGTACCTCATTCCAACCCAAACCACTCGAAAAGCATATGTCACACCGACTCAGAAACCAGCCAGTGGACATAAAAATCACTCTCGCTCTCCAGATTATGATGGGCACATGAAAGTATAGCATCTACTGAATTCGGCACGAGGCAAAATAGGCCTGAAGAAGAGCTCTGTGTAAGATCGAAAGCTTGTCTCTCTCTAACAGAAATTGGTCCAATAAAAAGATATCACCTCACCCACCTGGTCTCTCTAAGAACAAATGGATCAGCTTTCTTACTGTAATTACGACAATACAGCATGCTGTGACTTTTTTCATTTCCTCCCATGGTTTCAACAGATGGTAGTAAAGTTACATAAGTGAAAACGTATGCCTACTAGAAATGGGACCATTGTCAAGATAAACATTTTTACCCTTATAACGTTCTTTTAGGTGGGGATAAGTGGGGTAAGAAGTATATATTTTTTTTTAAAAAAATCTGAAAATACAGAGCAATTGGCATGTACACAGATAGGCGATTATAGAATTTAAAATCCAAGTCCTCATTCAGGTACCTATTATTGTCACAGCAACATGTTTTGGGTCATCCACTAAAGGATTATTGAAACATATACAGCATTAGTACAGTGAATCTCCTCTACCATCCAACCATGGGGGTGAACATGCTCAAAAGAAATGGAGATTGTGTTGACATTTTCTTCTAAATCTCCACTGGACTGGTGATAATATTTCTAATATAGTGTGAATAGGCAAGGAGTAATAGAATCAAGTTATCTACCCATTGTATTGAATGCCAACACTGTTACTTCACTTGTGCCTTGGTTTTGACCGAGGTGCTCCCTAGTCAGTTAATATCCTCTATGTCAAATAGAATCTTCCCTTAGCTGCAGATTTTGGTGTGAAAACTAAGAGGGATATTCTGCATTTGTTCCATGTATGGAACTCTCATTAATGTCAGTGCAAGTTCCATGTGCAACATGAGGGCGGTATACTCCTCCAAGTGCATAGGAAACATCCCTTATTAAACATTAATGGACTTGTCACATAATCAGTAATTTGACATGTGTAGTTTCTGCAGGTATTTGATAGGTCTCCCAAAGCAGCAACAAAATGGTGATAATGAAGACAACTTGTAATGCTGGATAAACTATATCAGCTGTACCTTTCGCTTTTTATTCCCAATTCCCCTTCAACCTCAACTCTAAACTTACAAGGGCTAAATTGTGCAGCCTGTACTCTTGTCAGGCAGCATACTCATGCAAGTAATCTCAGTGACTTCAGTAGGACTACTTGCGTCAGTAAGCACTCACCAGTTGAAGAGGGTTTTACAATCTAGCCCTTGGCCTTTTGTCACAAAGTTGATTTTTTTTTTAATGAAGGGAATGGGAGTTTTGCGTGTCACATTTTATGCTAAAGAAGAATAAAATATATTTCACTCCAGTGTCATAAAAACTAGAAAATGTGTGCATGTATTTACAAAGTGTCTATTTTCTCAGAAAGGACTATACAAACAAAAAAAGTATCTATTCAAAACTAGATGCAAGTGGAACAAAATAGAGAATAATATGTTCTTTCACTTAATGTAGGGAAGAATTTGTTATATAACTAACTTTGCAAGTAAAGAAGGGCCTTATTCATCAAAAATACTCTTTCCCCAGGCTGTATGAATTCAGTGATCTTTTTGTGTGCACGTTAGGCATGGGCCAAAGAAGTCTGCAACAGTTCAGGATGAGTTCTGCAGCCAGAATAGGAAAATTATTTTGTGCTTTTGCAGTTTCACAATTTCAAGATCCAGTGTTAGAGACAGATTTCCAGGATCACTGGGTTTTCAAAATTCCATGTCTAGGAAGTAATTCACTGCTTATGGCAGATATTTTACCACTTCACTGTCCTTTTATGCACCCACATTTGGAAACATTTGGAAATTCTGAATAAGGGTATTTAGTGAGACTATTGGGGCATTTAACTCTATTGAAATTCATCAGGTTATGAGAAGTTTCTGGAGATACAGATAGGAAAAATCTTGGGTATTTCACTTTAAAAAGATATAGGGACTGTCCTTCCTAAAAGAGGGTATGTAATATGTGTGTGTGTGCCGTGCAGACAGAAATAGAAACACACATGGTAAAATTTTCCAATGGAAGTGCAAAAAGTTTTAAAAATCCTCTTACCTGCTCTGAAGAGGGTAGAATTTGTGTTTTAAAATGTCTGATTTAAAATTATTAGGACACCTTTTTAGTGTGCCTGGGTGAATAAGCTCAGGACCCACAACAAACACAATACGTGTTTATTGAAGGGTTTTTCCTTCCTACAGTTTACATCTGTAACTACCATTAATAATAATGAGTTGTGTGCATGTACCAGTAGGCCAGATCATCTGAGGTGCTGAATTCCCTCAGTTTTCATTGACATCAGTGGAACCTGAGAATGCTCACTACTGTACTTTGCAGATAGCATTCAGCAGAGGATCAGTCTCTCTCTGATAAGAAAATATCCCATTCAAGATAGAGAGATATGATCTGCTTAACTGTTTTGGTATGTGTCTGTGTGTGTAAACACATGTACACTCATACTAGTGATACGTCTGTGTATGTACATGAGGTGATATCCATGCGACAGACAGAAATTCTGTGCAGAAATCTAGTAAACGTGAAGAAATGTTATCTTTCTAACTGTGGGTTTATCTTCGTAGAGCAGCACTGTGCAATATGGGGGTGTGGTTTCTACAGCTCACTAACATGCCGCATATTAATTGGTCTGCATAGAACCTGCTCATTTGCGTTGAGAGCTCCCTAGTGTACTTTTGCAAAGTGTAGTTTGAAACAACACTACAATAAAGTGCACTACGTGCAACAGTGAATGTGCGATATGTTAGTGCGCTTCAGAAATACCACCCCCAGAGTGCACATTGTTGCTCCATGTAGACAAGTCCTATGTGACTATGTTATGTGACTATCTGCAAATGCCTGTAATTTCATTTAGCTTGCTAGGCTTCTCAGCTGACAGTGTAATACGTTTTGTGAAACTGCAAGCACATACTTTGTAAGAGAGACATTCAGATAAGATGAGCACTGGGTAGGACTGCTGACTTTCTGAACTTCAGAAACTCGAGAACTGAGAATTGTACAGTTAAAACACAGTGCCCATAAAATGCCAGGATTAAAATTTTTGCAGCCATGTGAGAAAGATATTTGTAGAAAGGAGGGCAAAGTCAATGTACTGGGTTCTTGATGAAGGCACACAAACAATATTATGTCATGGTGCATAAGAATTGGGTACCAGATATTCATGGCTAAAGCAGTAGAACATTCTGTATGATCATAAGTAAGGTTGTGAGTTTGTCATGGAGATCACGGAAGTCACAGATTCCGTGACTTTCCATGACTGTGACTTCCGCAGCAGCTGGTGTGGCTGGCCCGGGGGCTGCCTGAGCAGCTCAGGCATCCCTTGGGCCAGCCACACCAGCTGCACCTGGGGCAGTCTCGGGCCACCACACCCCCCCTCCCACAGCAAAAGCAGAAGTTTGGGTGGGGGGCTAGGGGTTGGGGCACGGGAGGGTGAGGGCTCTGGGCGATGCCTACCTCGGGGTGGGGAAGCTCCCCGGAAGTGGTGACATTCCTCAGCGGAGGCGCAGCAAGGGGGCCCTGTGCACTGTCTCTGCCTGCAGGCACTGCCGCCGCAGATCTCATTGGCCACAGTTCCTGGCCAATGGGAGCTGCGGAGCCAGCACTCGGGGAGGAGGCAGTGCACAGAACTGCCTGGCCATGCTCTGCCTAGGAGCTGAGGGATGTCACTGCTTCTGGGGCAGCGCGGAGCCGGGTAGGGAGCCTGCCAGCCTCCCCCTGCAGCACCAATGGGGGTCTCGGACTGTGCACTGCCACCCATCGCCCTCCCCAGCACCAGCAGAGGTCCTCGGCCACCCTCGCCAGCATCGGTGGTGCTCCACCGGGCCGCCCACCCAGCATCTGTGATGCCCTTTGGGCCACCCCTCCCCGAGCACCCACAGCACCCATAGGCCGCCTCCTTCCCCCAAGGTTTAGTCAGCAGTATATAGTACAAGTCAGGGACAGGACACAGGCCGTGAATTTTTGTTTACTGCTCGTGACCTGTCCAGGACTTTTACTAAAAATACCCGTGACTAAAATCCTTAATCCTAGGAATATGGTCTGAGGAAATGTGGTATATACATATGGGGTCATCTACAGCTAGCACAAAGTGATATGGATTTCGGTATGCACGTTGCTCCTGAAGAGTATACAGTTGCCCAAAGTGTGTAATCTTCGGACATGACAGCATGATTTCTCATGCACTGGACACCCCTGACAGGATGTCGGGTATGCACTGCTGCTCACACTGCACACGTTTGTGGGTATATTTCCAAGAATATTCCTTAAGTAAATTGACTATGACTATGTTTCTTCCAGTTCACAAATATGTTTACCTGACATATAAATATCCAACTTGGCAGCTTTTGTCTACCCTTTTGTCTACCCTCCTGTGATGAACAGAGAGGTGATGCTTACACTTAGAAAAAGGCTTGTTGAAGTACATTTCAGGAAACAGTGAATTACGTGGGAAGGGGACATGCCACACATTTTTCATATTGTTCACACTAAGGCCATGATTCTGCAATGTATTGCTGTGCCATTGACTTCAGTGGGCTCAGCAGTCTGCCCACATATTCATTATGAGATCAGTGCCTAAATTATCATGATGATGGCATATATTCCCTACGTTTTTATTGACTGTAGACATGTTTCACTCTGACAGAAAATGCTAATACCAGTAACTAAGACACTTCACCTAAGCTAGCTTTATCATGTACAAAAAAGATTAAAGTTATAATGCGTGTTGTGACTCTGAAATGCTAATAATAAAATATGCCACTTGTGATAGTGATATTCTCACTTCACAATTACGTGAAGTGATTCACTGAAGATTTGAAAAAAAATGTTTTAGAACTTTATGCAAATTGAGTATGGGTTTGCATAATAATTACATTGACAAAGTACTGTAGCCATAGGAGGCTACTTTGCATTTCTTTCAAGAAGGGCTCAAAATACTTGGTATTGTTGTTTTCTTTGGTCAGGAATGATGCATTTTTTAATTATAATAATACTTGATAAAGTGTCCCTTTATTCAAAATTAGTCCTTTACATCTATATAAATTCTTCACCAACATGGAAGCAGATATAATGATATTCTATAAAAGATTTTATAAGTATTCTTAAATCATTATATATAAATTATTATGCTAATGCCTCTTCCCCATATTTTCATACTTAAAATGATGAATTAAAATCTTCAGATTGTCAGCCAAGTATTACACTTGAGAGAGCATGTTTGGGAGAGCACTTAAAGTCAATGCAGTGTGTGTGTGTGTGTGGGGGGGGGAATAGAGAAAGCTAGAGAAAATTGCTGTTGACTGGAATCAAACTACACTAGTTGCTTACAATTGATTGTGTGTTGTTCAACCACAAAGATAAATTAGAACACAGAATACTGCAATAGAAAAGTGGTTTAGATGTCATAGAGACAGTATGACTATTTTTATCTCTCACTTGTAAACCATAGCTTACAGTGGCTGAAATGACATTGAACTGTTTTTCTCTTTGATGATTTACAGCCTGGATAGTGCATTTGTTGGAGCAGATGTCACGTTTTATGTATTTGAAAATGTCAACACTGATGACTTATGTCTGAAGATTCTGTGCTTGAATCAATAGAATGTAGTGATTTCCATTTCTTAAAAGAGTCTTTTCCGACATAATAAAAAACACATAGTGAATTTTGGTCATTATAATGCTACTCTTGAATTCTCATTTTTTGGTCCTATATTTTACACTAGCAGTGGATCATGAGTTTGTAAAATCTGCTATTTTTCTGCACAAGCAAAAAAGCTATGGGTAAACTGCCTAGTTTTTTACTTAACCAGCTTAATTTTAAAAGTGTGTAATACCTAGTGTTTTGTTTTCAGAGGTGAGTTATCAAAAACTAAGATGAATTGATCAAAGAAAATGCATCAAGATTATCTTATTAAATGTTATACCAAGCAAATCCACATAGACTTCATTTTCTCAGCCCCCTTCCATATTTCAGATTGATTTTATCTGAGAATTTTGGGCAAAGGTACTTGTCATCCCATTAAAAAAAAAAGTTAAATTTGCATTTAAATAAGAAATGTTTCAACTATTTAACATCTGAAATCCTGGAAGTTTCATTTTCTCCTTTTTTTAAAAAAATAATGGATAAGGATTTATTGTCTTTTGATAAAACAAAGAATCTTAATTTATCATTGCATTGTTTCCTCTTTCCACATGTGGAAGGCTTACTGATATGGGTGGGAGTTCAATACACAGACTGAAGGCATAAAATGTCCTTTATATATACATAGATTAATGCAACAATAAAAAAAAAAGGCCAAATTGTAGCCCTGCAGGTAATATTCAGGTAGGAGATGGGACACTATACACAGTCGTGTTTGAAGAATTTCCTCTACATTCTCTTGTTTGGGGGAGGCAGCTGGGAGGAAGAGAGATTGTCCCCTCCACATCTCTTCACTCACCACCGATGGAAAAAAGTAGGGATGTTGCACAGCCCCCTCCCCCCACGAGACCCTGAGTCCACCACGGATCTTTGGCTTTCTCAGGGAACACCGATCCATTTGCATGGCACGCTGTGCCTCCGCAACACCTCTGGATTCCTGAAACATTTCTTACAGCAGCTGCCTCCAGAACACCCAGTAAAGGAGGTGTCCCTTATGGATGGAAGGCTATGGAAATGTATATAACTGGAGGCTGTATTATCTGCTACTCATGTGTGTGTTGTGTGTGTGGGCATGTGTGCATGGTAGGGAGAGGGATGGATATTACATCCTCCCTCTTTAGTCCTCCCTATTTTCCCAGCATGTCCATTGCCCAATCCCCACCCCATGGATTTATGGCCCATGGAGATACCTCAGTGGGGTCTAATGGAAAGAGGGATACTTCTGTAAAGGCAGTTTGTCCAATTTTCACATGGGAAGGGGAACTCTGTGCATTTCACACATGGATCAGAAAATCATGATCTCAGCTGATGATTTGGACCCATCTTCTAGAAGGAAGAAAGGAAGCATGGAACTGTGATTGAAATTTGATCTGAATGTACTTAAATAACATCACGAGAGACACAATGCTTTTTACTTTGGGCTGTCCACTGTTATTTTTAGTAATAAAATGCACAAAGGGTTAAGATCATCCCCCTTAAATTACTACCAAATGATACAACATGTTATTGATTGTTACGAACAGATGCTTCCTTGATATTCTACTGTCTTATCTGGCTTGGTTGTCTTTGGCTACTGCTTCTCTAGTCAAGCTGAAGTTGTGATGTGGAAACTGATGGAAGGGAACCCAGTTTTGAAATGACACCTTACTGATATATTGTTCTTTTGATGGCCAAGCCCATTTGCTCCAGCTATGTGGCCCAAATGGAACTACTGATATCTACATTGCTTGCATGGCAATTTAGAACAAACTTCTTTGGGCTGTGATTCCTTTTGGTGGGAATTACATAAACATTTTTGGCGTATGTTTAGGGCTGGTTAAAAATTTCCCATCTAAACTGTTTTTTGATGGAAATTTGACTTTTTGACTCAGACGCAGAGCATTTTTTAAAAAATCAAAAACTGAACACCTGAAAACCAAATTAGTTGTAGTTCAGATACCTCATATCCTTATTCTCCATATAATGGCAATGAGACTCTTCATTCTGCAGTTCCCCCGGCTCTGGTACATCATAGAGGTGTAGTCCAAACAGGGAGTCCAGCCGAGAGAGGAGTGTCTCCATGAGGACATTTCCAGAAAGAAATATTTCAGTTTTTATTCTTTCAAAAATAACAGTTTTCCATCAAACTACTTATATTATGTAATTTTTTTGGGTCTGGCGGTGAACCAAACAACCAATGAAAAATATGTCCATTGGAAAATATAAAGTAATATGACCTGAAAATAAATGACATGTAGAGCACTAATAGACTGCAGTAATTGTTAGGGTATTTTTTTTTTATCATAAACTGATAGGTTAAGGTAATTACAGAACAAACAATAGGAACTTTTAGGGATTGGTCAGAGGACGGTGTCAGAAAATCTGTGGCGCACATTTAGCATCTGTCACTTCTTCTCTGCCTTTTTTGTTTGTTCTTCATCATGACAGGAAGGTGTTGTGAGAGGAGGCAATTACCAAGAGAACAATATCCTCGTTCAACAATCCTATGTTAGCTACTGGGACAGCAAGTTTATGTGTATATGGGTTCACACACCATCCATGCAGATAGGAGCTAAAAGATTCCTTTCTTTCTCCTTCTCTTAGCTTTTGTTCAGTGTTATGGGTTAAGTTGCACAATTTGGTATACATTTATTTTCATGACACACTCGGACTACAAAGCCTGGTGAATTTCTTGTGAGTATTGCCACTTAGTAGGCAGCCTCTTGCAGTAGACGTTGGCTATGAAAGCCTCCTTTCCCAAAAGTTTGGTGGACATATATTCAAGCATGAGTGCATGGTCTCTTATGAGCAAATATGTTCCCCCCTAATACTATTAAGATTGAGACGTTTCTGATTTAAGGCTGCATCTTGTTGGTCTCCAGAGCATGTGCTGGCTGCCCTTGGGCTTTATAATTATTTGGGAACTCAAGGACTACTGACAGTCTAGCTACAGTGAAGTTTGAATAATTAGCACTGGTGCTGGTAGCAATTCCTATAGTTAGCATTTCTTAGCACTTTTCATTCTAAGACCCTATTTTCAGTTGCTTAGAAGTTTGCCAAAGTGTAACAATTCAAGTTGGAATTTTCCATGCTTGTTTTTTGCCTCAGGTTGAATGTTTTTGCAAGTTTAATCAGAAATGGTTCTGCTGTTTCCAAGAATGAGGTTTAGGGAAAATAGGTAGTTTTGCCAAGGTTAAAAGAGTTTCTGTGCCTTTTCTTTGAAGAGTTCTAATATCTCTGTGTTTTGGAGGAGTGATTTGAAATCCGTGGCGGGGTAGCTCTATAGCTATAGATATACCTTTTGCTGTCCCCATGAAAATACATTCACATTTGTCTAAGTTGTAAGCCTCTGAAAATAACTATTTGCCATTGTTCAGCAGAGTACATTAGAGGTTTATTGCTAAAATCACTGAACATCCCCAAAAAGTTCCTTACACGTTAACTGCACTGAGCCTGCAAGGGTCACATTTAGGTTCCAATGTAGAACACGCACAGCGAGAACTCCAGTGAAACTCAGGTGCTGCCGCAGCACACTGTGCCTCATTTGGCAAGGGAAAGGTGTGCTGGGAGGAGACCTTCCGCAGACCGGTATTAATAATCTTCATTATTCCATAGTCTTTCTGTCTTAGGAGGCAGACATATAATTTCTCCACATTCACAGATGGGGTAACTGAGAGGTTGTACAGAATCACTTTTGGCACACCTGGGAACAGAACCCTCTAGTATAGCAGACCCAACTCTCTTCCTTTTAGCCACACAGCATTCGAATGTGCCTGATCTGTATGCTTGGCAGGGATGTCAATAATCACTAGACCATACACTTCTCCAGACTCAGAAACAGAACCCCCAAAATCCTGATTCTCAACATGCCTCTGCTGCCTAGCAAATAACTGTGCAAGCCACCATTAAAATGTATGTTGCTGCTCAGCCACCAACTGCTAAAGGAACAACCTGTAGCTCAGTTGATAGGGGTCTGTACTGTGACTCTGAAAGAGCCTGGGCTCAAACCCCAATGATGATTGATCTTTGTCAGCCTGTTTCTATTAATTCTGATAGTCTTTAATTACATGAACGTGTAACATTTGTTCTGCAGAACACCTGCCTCATTTAGTGACAGACTGTTGAGTGCCTAAAGCAAAAAGTTTTGAGAAGAGAGTGAGGATGTTCTTTTGTGTTTAAGGCACTGAACTGTAGCCAGGAGTGCTGGGTTCTATTCCTGGCTCTACCGATTCAGGCTATGTCTACACTAGAGAGCGTACAGCAGCGCAGCTTCATCTAGCTACTTTAAGCTAATGGGAGAGAGCTCTCCTGTCAACTTACTTAATCCACCTCCAATGCGCAGCGGTAACTATGTTGGCAGGAAAAGCTCTCCCGCTGACATAGCTCCACACTGGTGCTTAGGTTGGTGTAACTTATGTCACTCCTGGGGTTGGCTTATTCACACCCCTAAGCCGCATAAGTTATACCAACGTAAATGGTAGTGTAGATGTAGCCTCAGACTTCCTACTTAATGTTTGGCAAAACTGTAGCATATGCAGAAGGGGAGGCTTGGCAACCTTAATTCTGGCATTTCCTAACTTCTAAGTGCTTGACTTCGTAACCTTAATATTATGTTTTGCATGTAATTTAAATGTATGTTGTTACTTCAGTTTTTAAACCAATTACCAGTGGTTTTATTTCTGTATCATCCTGAGTGACATCACCAATGAAAATAACTATGGGTTTTTTGCATTACTCTTTGACAAACGCAGATGGTTTATCTTGTGGTGAACCTAAAGCAATAATTTATTCACTACAGTTGCAACAGCTGTGTAGACACTTTGATCAAAACATTTAATGGCTCTGTAGTTCTAAGTTGGATGTGACAGCTAACTCATACAAACATATATGTCAGGCTAGGGAAATGCATAGTTCTGCAAATGTGAAACACTGATGAAAATACAAAAATATGTCCTTGAATGACCTGATAGAATGAGCATCTCAGATTTATGTGAGCCCTAATTTAGTTATTCATCTGTAAATCTCCATTTTGCTTCAGTCCCAGAAGAGCAAGAAATATTTTCATAGGAGGGAAGTGTTATGTCTTGCACATTCCAGTTTTATTTCTTTTTCAGCCCAAATTGTCATATTATTTATTAAAAATAATTTTATTTTGAACCTTTCATCCACACATTTCAAAGTGCTGCAAAACTAACTTTCAACCAAATGCTAATCACTGAAAAGATAAGGTATACAATCAATTAGTTTTAATTCCTAATAAAGATTGTTTTTAAAGTATGTGGGGAGAGGAATAGTATACAAAATGTTTTTTTTGTTTGTGCTACAGTAACAATAATAATTTTATTTCTTGTAAATAACACAATAAATCAGAATACCTTTCTAGTTTATGAACTATAAAAACCAAGAAGAGAAAAAGACTTTAAAAATTATTGGAAAAACAAAGAAACAAATTAAGTCCCCATAAAGTACTAAAAAGTAATATCTGTCAAGCTGTCCGGTTGTAAATAAGAAGTTTGTTAGGGATATATTTCTCTTGTTTTCATTGGTATAACTGAGAGCAGAATTTGGCCCATCTATTATTTTTATGGGAAAAGCCTGGGACTTCTTAATTCAAATGGTGCCAAGATTGAATGCACAATATTAAATCCAAGACTTATTTTGAATTATTGAGTCCAACATATCAGATTCATGAAATCTTGGGAATGTGAAATGAGCTGAATTACAGAGTTCTGTATCTTATTAGATTTATGCATACTATTCTGCTTCTCACCACATTTTATTCATATAATAGAGATCCAGTGTGATATTGCTACTTCCAAAACTTAACATGAAAGCCAATATTTTCATGATGTAAAAAAAATGAAAATATTTTTATACAGTGTTGTGGTAGTGCATAAGACCCAGAAAGTGAAATGGACTAGTCTATTTTCATTGCCCACACAACATGATACACAAAAAGTTAACAGACAGAATTAGTGGAAAATAAAATTAGGCTTTTAACAATGGTTTGTTACAGACATTAGAAAACACAATTGCTAAACATTCTGTTTGAAAATGACTCTATAGTTGTATCAGGTCAGATTCTGCATGGTTGTAATCTTGGAGGATGGGATGAAATAAGGAGAATCCCTTCTTTCTGTGGCAATACACAATATGCCAACAGGTTTGGGAAGGAGTTAGGAACTATGTCCCAGTCAGCACTGGCCTGCAAAGCAGGACTAGTTCAGCCCCAGGGTGAAGGGAGGAGGAGAGAGGATAAGCTGCATTCCGTTAAGACATGTAGCACTGTGCATTTTCCTCCTTTATGTTGGAAAGAGGGTATCAAACCAGTATTTATTTTGGTTCGGTTCAGGTTTGTGTTCAGTTCCAGTTCATGCCACCAAAAGAAAAAAGAGAAGAACAGGTTCATCACTGGTTCAAATCACATTTCAGTCTTAGTGGAAGTAAATTAAAAGAAGAGGTCAGAAACTTAAAATTGAAACCATTTTGATTTTTGACCATTAATTCTTTATAACTTTGCATGAGTTTTCCTATTATTTTTGTGTTGTCAGATAAACACAATTTTTTATGAAGAATTTGTTTGAGTGAACTAAAATAACATCTTCTAATATTTGCTCTGTAATACTGGATTTCTGCAGTGAAAGGACAGATTTGGGTTTGGGGCATGGAACATGCCTCAACTGCAGCAAATGGAAGGAGGAGCTGCCCTAGGGGTTAGGGAGGGGCAAGCAGAGGCCTGTCCAAGGGGAAGAAGATTTGGGGAATTATTACAATTTTCCTTGGGCTTGAAGAGCTATTGTTAACCTTTGGGACCAGGGAACATTCTTCTTTCTTCTTCTTTTCCCCCGGGGGAGAAGCAGTGGGGGTGAGTCTCAGAGATGTTTCATCTATCTCTGGGGCCCCCTGCTGCCTCATGTGTTGTTCAGGCAGCTCCTAAGCTTCCCCTTCCCCCCCATCCTCTAGTCTTGTGGGCTGGCCTCCTATTCTAATCCTCAGCTCATTCTCTTCTTATACTGAGGCAGGTAGCAGTCACATGCCTATTTGTTGTTTAGTTGTCTTGTTTTATAATGAAAATAGGGTCACAGTTGTTTTTTAAAACATTGATCTTAGAAAATGCTGAACCTTTATTTTAACCAATATTTTTTGTTCAGTTCATTTCCTGTTAAGGTTTAGTAGACAGGAAAAATTATGGTTCAGGTTCAGTTCAATATCAAGTAAAAATACTGGTTCAAACCAATTCTCCAGTTCCAGTTTGGCTCCCTGGCTGGGAAACTCCGGGAGTCATCCTTGGTATTCTCCCTGAGGTAGGTACTCACTGCCTTAATTTGTAAAGTGTCTAAAAGACACAGTCTAGTCCTTTATTTTTGGATATATTTGTTTGTGGGTTTTATTTTAAAGAAAAGCAGAAAATAATTAAATGAAATTTCTCCTGGATTTTTTATGCTGGGACTGTATATGGGAGGGATGCAACCAAGGGAATAGCCATAATCTGAGGAACTCTCCTCTTCTAACCCTGTGGATTTCCAAGTGGATATCCTAGTAAGTATAAATGCTGCTTGTAGCAATGCTAATGTCCTCTGCTCAGTAACTGCCACTGAGGAAATCCAATCTCAAAGGAACCCAGCCAAAGTTTGCACGGCTTGTGGAGATACTGATACAAGGACTTCATATGATCAAGATTTCTTGACTCTGATATGTTCGGCTCAGTAGAAAAAAAATAATTCAACTGGACATCTAGCAGCAGTTCTTGCCATTAGTGCTGGACTAATGGACTCAGCCAGAACCCACTGAAGTCAATGGAAAAACACTGTAATTGAAGTCAGTGGGTATGGAAGCTTTTACCTCAAGATCATTAGTTCAAATCCAGTCAAAAGGCAAGTATAAACCAAAAGCTGTCACCACTAGATGACTGGAAGATGTTGCCTCAATGCAGTAATCTAGTCAACAGCTTTCCACATTCTAGAAAGTGTAGTGAAAATTAGATGAAGCAGGGAGTGCTGTAGAAACATTGTTTAAATTGATTTTTACCAAAATAAGCTACCTCAAACCTACGCATCATATGAGTGCATAAGTTACTGATCCAGAGCTACATGAAGTTGTTCAGCTTTTTAGTCCTAGGGGAATGCTGATCCAAAATATTAAAAATTCTGTGCACAATACTTTAAAATTCTGCAAAATTTTGCATATTTTATTTGTCAAAATAACACAATACAATCACAACAATAATCAATTATTTTTGTAATTTATTTCAAAGTACCTGTCAGCAAGTATGTCTGTAACAATACAGACAAAAAAAAAAGATTCAGGAAATGTTTTTGGACAAATAGATCCTTTAATAGGCATATATATACAGAACGTTGAGTAATAAGTCATTTAAACTACAATACCGAAATGTATTTCCTGCACCCCTCAAAAGCAGTGAAAGGCTCGGAGGATTCAGGGGTAATGAAGGACCTTAGGGAGAGGGAAGTAATCGCTGGGAAGGAGCCTGGGAATGAACTTGGAGGATTTGTTGTTGGTGTGTGTGTGTGTGTGTGTGTGTGTGTGTGTGTGTGAAGTATGGAACAGGGTTTTTTTGGGGGGGGATTGTTAGGCAGTTGGGGAACCTCCCTTATGCAGACACTGGATGACCCCTAGTTTCTCCCATTCAGACAGGCACAGCTGTCGCTGTCCCTGTATGTTCCTGCACTCCCACTCCCCATTCAGCCACGCATATCTGCACATGTTCCCATGTGGCTTTGCATCCCCTTTCTCTCCTGTCCCCATGTGTCCCTGCAGCCTCACTCAGCCAGACATAGCCTCCCTTATCTCCATGTGCCCCTGCACTCCACTCCTCATTCAGCTAGGCATAACTTCCTCTGTCCCCATGTGGCCCTGCACCTCCACATCCCCATATGGCCCTTCACCCCGACTACCATTCAACCACCAGGCTCAATGTTGTCACCCCACTAGCTCCTGTGCCCCCCACTAGCAGTCTGTCCCCACACTAGCACTTCTGAACCCCAGTCTGTATAACCGCTCCGCAGCAGCCTCATGTGACGTGCTCTGACCATCACCTCCATATCCCTTGCCTCCTCATCTGGCCCCACATGCAGGGCGCTGAGAGAATGGCAGCCTCTGCCTGCTCCCTCTCTGCGGCTGGCTGCTCCAGCCTGTGAGCCAGCCGCCCTCTCTTCTGGCACCTCATCAGCCGCTGGTGGGAGAAAGGTGTAATTGCAGTGTGTGATACCTCTCCCAGCTATCCTTTGCCTCCCCATCATAATAAATTATTTTCCAGGGGACATTAATTCTGTGCTTGTGCAGTGGCACAGAATTTCTCCAGGAGTATTTTATATCTCTACTATGTTTAATTTGTGTATTTATGTATTCAAACTGTTTATCACCTGACTGTGTGTTATGGTTATTGCTTAGTGTAAGTGAGGAAAGGTGGTTTTAAGGAACCACAGGATAAAAAAATCAGACTTTTAAAGCATGTTTCCCACTTTTCTGAAAACAGAGAGCAATGCTCATAAACAAGCTAAATATTTTTTGTTATGTTGGCCACAATTCACAAATACTTTTTAGTATTCCACTATAGTGTTAACCTTAATAATATTGCTTGAATTTAGTATTGGCATGCAATTCACCTGTGCTAAAACATACAGTACATGATAGGACTATAATATCAGTCTTCCTTGTTATCAATACAGGAAAACATAAAAAGGAAATGAATGCTTCTGTAAACACCAAACAATTAAACAGAAGTCAATACAAGGGGTCTTCACGGTTAGGAATTATGCCCTAATGCCTGGACTCTCTCATTTTCTGTGCTGTCATTTCATTTCCCATCAAAACCGATGATGTGATGATGGTGACTTTCCAGGTGTCACTCTTGCTGCCAATGAAGATTTCCTTGCTGACGAGTGCAATTTATCGTTTGGGGGAGGAAAGGGCAAGAAAGATTGGATTAGAGATGCCTTGCACCTTTGAAGCTGACATACCTTGTTAGCATTGGAGGAGGCAAAGACAGGCAGCAATTGTGGAGTAGAGTCCTTTTATTCCAGGGTGCCTTTCTGAATAAGTGTCGTCATAATGGCCAAGATATGTTAGGAGATTGAAGCTGTGAATTTGGGACTTTTGAGACTGAGCTAGTTTTTAGTGTTTATCTGAAGCAATTTCTACATCTATATGTGGAAAATTCAGGCATCAAACTCTTGTACCTGGCAAATTTAGCTGTGAAGAGAAGATGTAAAATTATTTCTTCATGCATGTACAGTTGTTGCATTATAGCTAGGGAAATGCAGTCCATTAGGACGCATATTAAATTGTTAGGAAACGTATAGCAGGCCCTCAGGTTTCACTTTCTGAGAATAAGAATGTGCTGCTCTATGCAGCAGAAAATATCTGTGGCTTTGGGGATCATGAAAACCCCAGAACGCCAATGCTAGACCGCTCAACAGAACAACTTGTTCAAGAGAAACCGTGACCTGCTGTGCAAAACCAGAAACCCTCCAATGTCTGCATGAGCCTGGAAGTTGTGAACGACATTGGGAAGAGGAGAGCTCTTCTTTGCTTTCTGCCCTGGACCTGCTTTCTCTTCTCCCCTCACATGGAAGCTACTGCAAATCTGAGTACAGACTCATAATGGACAGAAAGACCGGTCTTAAATAGCCAAATGGATTTTTGAAGATGAAAACAATATTCGAGGTTGAGAGCACCTGACCTACTCTCCCTCACTCCCCCATCACTGGAGAAGAGTGGATGCTTTCTGTCCCAGTCATACAGGGGATTGGAGGCTCCCCCAGATAGTCAAAGCAATATATTTTTCTCAGCCTCCAGCATTGCTGTGCAGCTTGAGTGGAATGGTCTATGAGAAAGACTTTTAGCTGTTGTTATCTGTCTTGTGCGCTGGTGGTCTAGAGTGAACCAACAGCAAGAAAATCCAGATTTAAGATTACTGCTCAATTTTAAACTGACTCTTTTATGTCAAAGTATTGGCATACTGTGGAATTGAATACCACATACTGTAGTGCCAGACCTAAGCACAGCTAGAAGAATGATAGCCTTACAATGCTATACTTTGTTGCTATTTTGTAGTTTCACCTCATTTTGCACAACAGTTCTTTGACTTTTGAACAAATTCAGATTATATGGAATGATTGTCATTGGTGATGATGCAGGCAGACAAACGACAGCTTCCTTTTCCTCAACTTGGTTAACCCTACAGGCTCAAAATAGCAGAAAGATTGTTTTGATTAGTAAATTGAGTAAATTTGACGTGAGAACAAAAAATGAAAAGTATATGCAACACACCATCTCTTTATATGTTCTGTTCTTAGGAGCTAAGGAATTTGTGAATTATAGTAGGTTGCCTACTTAGTGACATCTGTAAACAGTCTGAGTGCAGTTAATTGTACAAGACTTTGACAAGATTGAATGGTGCTGAGAGACATGGTCCTGCCTAAACTTGACAATTTTGAAATCAGTAAATTTAACCCAAACATTGTAAATAGAACTCTTTAGGACAGTAAACCTATCTAGATTTGTTTCCTTTTTTTGAATTAATAGCGATATCTCACAATATTTTTCTTCTGTACATTTGTCAGATTAATTTCTGCGTGAATGAAATTTACTTCTACTTTCCCTTGCTTAACTATATAGTCTTGTGTTCCAAGCAATTTAGTTTTTCTTCTTGTGCAGCCCTCTTTGCTGTAGGTGTAAAAACTGCCATACCATATACTAGCCCTTTCTCCATGTCCAGTAGTTGAATTTTTTCCTTACAAGTCTTGCTATTCCCTGATCCACTGAAGTCAACGAGAAACTTTCCCACTATGCAGTGGCTGTGCAAGATGCAAAGAAAGGGTTTGCACAATTGTAGCATCCATGCATTCATGATCTGGGAACTATCCTAGGTGGTATCTGGCAGAGCACTGGTGAGAGAAATTTTCAAATATCCCTCAGATCTAGATTGCCCAATCTGAAAACTTGGTAACAAAGCTGTGCCTGATGAAAACAAACTTGAAGCCTTCTTTGCTTACCTTGCAGCTAGTGTTGTGCATTATTGATGCTAGAGGTGTTGGGAGAGTTGTGAGCTATGATTAGGCTCTACCAAATTCACAGTCCATTTTGGTCAATTTCATGGTCAGAGGATTTAAAAAATAATAAATGTCACGAATTCAGCTATTCAAATCTGAAATTTCACAGAGTTGTAATTGTAGGGATCCTGACCCAAAAAGGAGTTGTGGGGTGGTCGCAACGTTATTGTAGAGGAGGGTTGCGGCACTGCTACCTTTACTTCTGTGCTGCTGCTGGTGGCGGCACTGCCTTCAGAGCTGGGAGCCCGGCTCTGAAGGCAGAGCTGCTGCCAGCAACAGTGCAGAAATAAGGATGGCATGGTATGGTAGTGCCACCCTTATTCTGCGCTGCTGCCTGCAGAGCTGGGCCCTCAGTCAGCAGCCGCCACTCTCCGGTCACCCCGCTCTGAAGGCAGTGTAGAAGTAAGGTGGCAATACCATGACTCCCCTAAAAAAAAAATCCTTGCGACACCACCCCCCCTTTTGGGTCAGGGTCCCCAGTTTGAGAAACGTTGGTTTCCCCCATTAAATCTCCATAGTATAGGGTAAAAGCACACAAAGGACCAGATTTCACGGGGGGGGAGAGGGGGGAGGACCAAATTTCACGGTATGTGACGCATTTGTCATGGCCGTGAATTTGGTAGGGTCCTAGGTATGAGATATCTACAAGGTATGTCACTGTCCCCTTGGCAGGTAAAGTCAAGCAGAGAGATATTGGGGCCATTTTTGAATTTGATTATCAAAAGACAAGATGGCTGTTGCTTTTACATAGTGATTGTTAAGCCTTTGTATCATGGTGTGGTTGGTGAGATCTTTCATTCTCAATCAACTGGAACACTTCATCATAACAGTGTAAAGGTGAATTAAGAATGAATTAAGTAGAAAAGTATTCAGTTAGGTCCTTTTCACCCAGTGATCTCAAAATGTTTTACAAACATTAATTAATTAATTAAACTTCAAAACAGCCCTGTGAGTAAGGGAGTCAATATTATACCATTATTCAGTTGTGCTAACATTGGCATAGAGAGTTATTTTTTCCCACGTCTACACATAGAAAATAGAACCCAGGAATCCCGACTCCCAATTGTGTTCACTAAGCAATAGTATTTATCTCCTAGAAAAAAAGGAATTTAAATACACTTTAAAAAGCAAACAGAACCAGCTACTGTGAACTGCAGCTAAACAGTTCACATGTACTTATAGTGGAAAACTTAATACTTTAGAGACCGATTTTCTTTAAAATATTTGGCATTTTGTAATACATTCTTGAAGCAAAAGTGGACTTATATTTACTGTAGAGCGTTTAAAAATATGTTAGAGCTCATCCCTCTAAATTCACAGCAACAATCCAATCAAAACTGACCAGATCAAACTCAAGAAGAGGTCTGTGGAAGCTCACAAGCTTGTCTCTCTCACCAACAGGAGTTGGTCCAGTAGAAGATATTACCTCACCCACCTTGTCTCGCCAGATCTAAGGATTTTATACATTGCCTCAAAGAGAAGATAAAAAATATTTCCTACATGCTTCCCTTCTCGTGAGAAGCTTCTCATAGTTTTTTTCTTACCAGAGCTTAGGCTCCTTTCCCTGCATCATGGAAATTCACAGTCCTCTCAGACCATGAAATCCATCACCGCTCAACTCTAATAGTATTAGTAAAAAGAAGCCTGATCAACTCAGCGAAAAGTGAATTATTCTATCATTTTGGTTTTAGATTTTAGGTCATACATTGTGTAACATAGCATACTTGCATTGTGTTAGTGTATATCATAACAGCTGTTTTACATTATTAGGTTTATATTAAGTAGATTGTGTTTACATCATACATTGGAAATATGAACTCTTTCTGGTAACTTTTGTTTGGGGGTTTAAAGGATGTTCAAGGTTAATGAGATATTGTTTTGGGGGACTATACTACTGCAGTAATAATTGCTAACATTACTAATAGAAATCTACTGTTACAAAATCAAGCATATGGTAACATTGCACCATATGTTGACTTTTGTGTTCAGGAAATGGATATATATGATACTTTTTTCAAATTCTTTTTGCTGAAAGGGCTATGTTTTTCAGATGAAACGAAATATATTTCCCAAAAGAATATATCAACTTGTATTGGTGCAGTTTTGAAATGGTCAATGAAAGTCAGTAATGCAATGTGAAAAATGTTTTACATGATTAAATATATATTTTATTATCCATGTAGTTAAGTAAGGGAGACTTAAACGATAAATGCAGCTTATGAAAGCTGCTGTGTGGTCCAGTGTGAATTTTGATTAGTCATTTTTGTTGCAGCGGTGAGCCTTTTAAAGTATAATGATAACAATAGTCTTTGCTATTAAAAATATTTGAAGGTGGAATACCATTTTTCCCCATGTTCTCCAAAGCAAAAGTGTGTGTATGGGGAATATTGGTCAAATCACATGCCGGACCAGAAACTACTTTTCATATTTAGTACCATATTGTGACTTTAGGGGAAAATTTATTCTTGTTGACTACAGCGGAATTTGGGTTTGGCCCCCAACTGGTGTTGAAAGCAATGTTTTCTGAACGCAGATCCAAGGTACAATATGTCCCTTACTGAGGAAGGAGTGAGCAAGGCCAGTAAAGGAGTGAATGCCAAATATACCAAATGTAGCAACTTGGATAAACCAATTTAAACAAATCCCAGCCCCCAGGAGAAACCCAAAAGCTTGTGAAATGGTACACAGAAGTATAAATAGTATAACAAATACTTCAGCTGCTAGGGTGAAAGGTCCTAACATGTACCTTTATTTTTTTCTTCCAGAATGACTAGATTGTGTAGGAGCAAATCTCTGTATTTTGCTATAAATAACATAAAAGAGATATGCATTTGTTTTATTTTATTGTGAAATAATTCCACTTACTTTTACTTCTAAAGCCTTATTTGGCTTTTTCTGGTTTAATATATCTACTGTGAAAGTGTACCTAGTGTTTTACTTGCTCTCCTATCTCAATATTAGCAAGAGGACAGGAGTCAAGTAGAAGATAATTTACCACTGCAGAACACACACATCCATATAAGAAGGGGGGCAACGAGGGAGCTATTGTCAGTTTTGTCACCCTCTGTAGATTTGCACAGCGGTTTAACTGTTGTATGTTTACAGTGTTTCCTCACTACTAGATTCTAAATTCTGACATTGCTCTGTTATTAGATGATTGTGTTGTGACTTCCATTGTACGTAGTCTTAGAATGTCCACCTTTTTGTAAAAGGTGCCTTGCCTTTATGTACAAAGTCTTAAACATCCAAGTATATCTTTGTTAAGAGGGAACCCTGTTACAGATACTTTTAAGTCTTGCAGAATCATTATTCAGGGAAAATTTTGTCATACAGGTTTCCATTTTGTTCTGAAGTGAACAGTAGGCCAAGAGGTCATTGCACACATTTGGGAAGTGCATTGAACTCCCCAGTCTCCACCTAGATTTGCCCAGGGCAGAGGACAAGCAAAAAGAGGAGTTCCTGTCCAGGCCCCTCCCTGGGTTGCTCGAAGGAAGGAGGTTTTCACATCAATAGTATGTTACATGGTAAATTCTGCTCATTATAAGCAGGATGGTGTTGGGAAGACCAGACATTTCCCTGGCCCCATTCTCTCCCTCCCAAGCCATGTTCCCTGAACTGTTGATCTATAGGCCCACTGATCGGCTCCACAGATTTCAGCACACTTCCCTCCATTCCTGAATACTGAATAACTTGGGTAGGTACTTGTGCAATGTCTACCTCTTTGCACATGGAATCGGGTTGCCATCCGTCTGGTTTTCACGTAGACAGTCTGGGTATCGGCTTGTGTGTCCGGATGCCATTTGACACGCCCTGATGTCTGGTTTGTCTGTTTGTTTTTTTTATCTGTGGAAAAGGTGGCAACCCTAAGTGGAAGGAAAGCAGCAGCACAGCAGCCACCACCGCCACGTCCTCCGGGCCCAAAGTGCTCGTGTGGCTCGTGGTGGTGTGTGGCATGTGTGGTATGTGGAAAGTTGGAAACCCTAACATGGAAAGCTAAGAGATTGGGCAACAAATTGGCAAATGAAATTTAATGTGGATAAATGTAAAGTGATGCACATTGGAAAAAATAACCCCAATTATACATACAATATGATGGAGGCTAATTTAGCTACAACTAATGAGGAGAAAGATCTTGGAGTCATCGTGGATAGTTCTCTGAAGACGTCCACGCAGTGTGCAGCGTCAGTCAAAGAAGCAATTGGGATGTTAGGAATCATTAAAAACGGGATAGAGAATAAGACTGAGAATATCTTATTGCCCTTATATAAATCCATGGTACGCCCACATCTTGAATACTGCGTACAGATGTGGTCCCCGCACCAAAAAAGATATACTGGCATTAGAAAAGGTTCAGAAAAGGGCAACTAAAATGATTAGGGGTTTGGAACAGGTCCCATATGAGGAGAGATTAAAGAGGATAGGATTTTTCAGCTTGGAAAAGAGGAGACTAAGAGGGATATGATAGAGGTATATAAAATCATGAGTGGTGTGGAGAAAGTGAATAAGGAGAAGTTATTTACTTATTCCCATAATATAAGAACTAGGGGCCACAAAATGAAATTAATGGGTAGCAGGTTTAAAACAAATAAAAGGAAGTTATTCTTCACTCAGTGCACAGTCAACCTGTGGAACTGCTTGCCTGAGGAGGTTGTGAAGGCTAGGACTATAACAGGGTTTAAAAAAGAACTGGATAAATTCATGGAGGTTAAGTCCATTAATGGCTATTAGCCAGAATGGGTAAGGAATGGTGTCCCTAGCCTTTGTTTGTCAGAGGGTGGAGATGGATGGCAGGAGAGAGATCACTAGATCATTACCTATTAAGTTCACTCCCTCCGGGGCACCTGGCATTGGCCACTGTCAATAGACATGATGCTGAGGTGGATGGACCTTTGGTCTGACCCAGTATGGCCGTTCTTATGTTCTTAAGAGGAATCCTCATGTCCTTTGAGATCCTTCAGAATTTAAGTTGGTACATACGTGTAACAATGTTAAGAATAAACTGACTTCAAGACAGCCCCCAAATTTGTGCATACACACCTGGCTTGCATATGCAAATGCCAGTTTGTGCATGCAATATTTATATTTCCAAAAGATCACTTGAAAATGTAACCTTCAGACACAATATATTAATTCTTCCTGTGAGCAGAGAGTGACAGTGTATGACCTTGATGAAATATTCCGTTTTTTAAATGCACATTTTGAAATAGAAGATTATTTACTATGAAATAGATATGACTGGGCATATTGTGGTAGGGTACTCAGACACAGTCTGAGAGAAGGCAAGACTGGTGGATCAGCTGTAAATTGTCATTTAACTGTTAAATATCTAAGAGTTTGGAATATTTTTATTGTTCAGGCTAGCCTTTTGATAACATAATTTTGTTGTAACACATGCTTGTCACGCTTCGCCTTAGTTTCATTTCATTTCTGAAAACAACTGTTTTTAACATAAGCTACAAAGAGCTACAGTATCCAGTAGTTTGAGCAGCAGAGACAGATAGCCTGAGGTTGTCCTGAGAGTTTTCATTTTATCATTGTATAGAAACAGCAAAGCCTGCCAGGTACAACTAGAGTAACAAGGACTCCAGCATCTCCATCATGCAGTAAGCTCCTGCCAGCAAAGAGATCCTGTTCAATGATACACTGGTTAAATTTGACAAAGAGCATAGATTCTGTAAATCATGCTGTTTTCATTGATTGTAATCTGAGTGCATTAACCCTCCTTAAGGCTCCAAGAAACACTTTCAAAAATGTTTGTAGCATGTGAAGTGGTTCAGTGAAGCTTTTCAAGGATTAAGTCTTTGTTAGAAGGTAAAATCTTTTCACGCACACAGATATTCAAGAGATACCTTATATCTAATATTTTATTATTTTTCTTTTTGTGTATGCACTGCATATTTATTTACCGCAACCAAAAGAAAGGTTAATTTTAATTCATGTTTTACGTGGACATTGTTAAAGCAGCATTGAAAAGTATTTCCTTGCACTAGGCCAATTGGATCCATTAAAATAATGCTCTGTATGGACTGAATTTTCAGAGTCAAAGAGTAGTTGGTGATCAAACAAAAGTTCTGAATAAGGAGATAATTTGCAAGGTTCTTTTATACTTACCAGTGTAGAATGTTGTTTAACACTTGAATTTTCCAGAGCTTGTTTATTTTCTTTTAACATATACCTCTTGTTTTGGTTTTGTAGTTGTACATCTATACTTCTTGTTTTTTTAATATTACTGTGAGTTTATTCTGGAAAATTAGGCTCCCTTTCTGCTTGAGGAAATAAGTGATTTACTCTGTTCTTGAGCTTCAAGACCAGTGCTTAATTTTCTTTTTATCGCATTCTTGGTTCCATAGTAAGCAATTTCCTTCAGCTTCATTGAACAAAAATACTTTGAGTCTCATAATTTTAAAGTGTACAGTATTACTTCCTACATTCATTTTTTAAAGGACAGAAGTTATAGATATAGTTTTTGGACTACCTTTATTTGATTGTGTGTATGTCCACAAACACAGGCTATCAAGTGAAAAGGGTCCAAAAATTATATATACAGAAATTCAAGAGCACAGCATAAACTTGCCAGTATCCTTTAATTGCATTTTTATCACCCCATACTTCACTCTGTGAAATGTATTTTCAGTCAAGTTTTATACAAAATACATCAAGGAATGTCATGTTTGTACAAAATCTCATAAATATGATACAAATTAGCATGTAGCAATTCTGAAATCTATTCTGTTTATTAGACATTGTGCTGAACTGCTTCTTTCCTACAGTAGGAGTATGGAGTAATAAATAGTGGGCTGGAATCTTGAGTGGGAGCAGCCATTTTGTTCTGCACTGCCAGCAAAATCTAGCTACAGAGCTGGCATAACAGGCCATGCAGGATCTTTCCAATGCAGGGGGAATTCTCTAGTGGTGCAGAGCAGGCACAGCAAGCACTATACCATATCCTAATCTGTACTACTGATCTAGGGGTATTGCCAGAGGAAAGGGTCACTCCTGGAGCTTCCCCATGCCCTGCTGATCCCCAACTTCCATTTCAGCTCCTTGAGGGACAGAGCAAGCTCGTCACTGTGGAGTGCAAAGGTTAGCTTCACCCTACCTTTGCGTATCTCCCATTCAGCTGGCACTGTGCACCCTACATCTCAGTCAATTGCCGTGATGGTGCTCAGGGTACAGAGGACTGTACTCCTTTCCCCCATCTCTAGCCTGAAGGAGACTTGCTTATGCTTAACTGGGTGTCTGCTCCCTGACGCCACCTAAGCACTTTCCTTTGGGCTATGCTTTGCCTTGCAGGTTAACATTAGATGTACCCAGTCCTCAACCCTTTTGAAGCGTTCCTCTGTAGTGTCCAGCCCCTTCTTCACTGAACATTCACAAAAATACCAGGTCAGCTGTCCCCAAAGGAACAGCATACACACCAGCTTGCATGATTCAGCTCAGGATCAGCTTCTTGCTTAAAGCTGAGCAGCACTGAGATATATTTATAGTGAAAACAACAATAAGTTTATCAAAGATTTGAGACTAAAGAGGTAGTAAAGATAATGGAAGCAGAAGGGTTACATATAAAACAAAATCATAAAACACTTTCTAGAGACTAAATTTAACAAGCTAACCTGCTGTCTAAAGAAGTTTGTCACCCCAGATGCCCTTTGCAGTATTTCAGCCAAGGCTGGTTGTGATCCCATTTTGATAAATGTAATCACACTGCCCAATTACTTCCTAGGGATGGGATGGTTTTTTGCCTTCTACTTTTATTCCCAAAGTTCACTGTCTGTGCTCTGAGTGAAGATAGCCCCTTGTGTGCAGCTGCCCTGTTGATATCTCATCCGCCTGTTGACTTCATATATAGATGTGTATCCATTGTGCTAGCGTACAATGCTTAATTTACAGACCAACAGAGAGAGAGAGGTGAATAAACTTGTTTTGTCTGACAGAAAACCTGTTTGTCAACTTTGCGTTGAGACAGACTTTAGAACATACTTTCAGTATGCATACATAACTCCTTACATAGTATTTGTACATACATTTCACAATTATATAAATGACCAATGTGACGCTGGCTTTCATTTAACAACTGACATGATATTTTTTGGTAAGCTAGAATGTACATGCCTGGATCAGAATATTCTTATAACTGCTCTTGCCAGTAGGAACTGAGGGACTTGGGGGGTCAAAATTGCTCTGTTTCCAAAACAAAGGATAAAATTTACACGATTGATCCGTCTGTATTGTTTTTTTTATTTCTGAATTTTCAGTGTGGTCTATCACCACACCACTATGTGCTGTGATTGCATCAGCTGTGACCTGCCAGGTTTGGCTGAGTCAGAAGACCTCCAAAGCATACATATTATAGATGTTACAGGAAACTGTATTAGTGATTCAGTAGATAGAACTCTTCCCTCTGAGTCAATACTAAACCAATTCTCCAGTATGTGGCTAGGGACATAAGAGTGGATCTTCAAGGGTACTCAGTGTTGTCCTAACTCTCCTCCCATTGAAATCAGTTGGAGTTTTACTGTTGACTTCAGTGAGACCAGAGTAAAGGCAACATTGAATGCTTTTGAAAATCCCAATCCAGTGAGGTTATGATCTTAATGACATCAATATCTTGATCACCATTTGTGATTAAGGCAATATTTGCAAGAGTAGGAGGTTAATCCCTATCTACCATCCAAATTACACATCCAGTTTGATAAAATATTCTTCACTTCCTCTCTTAAATTGCTGTGGAATGCGTTATTGAACAGTCTCTATTTTTCACGCTGGAAGTGGCTGCATTTCAGTGATGGATTTCTTTATCCATTTGTAAAGTTCGTATTTCAGTGTAAGGGCTGAAGTCTGTTCTTCATCCACACACAACTGTAGGAGTCAATGGGAGTTGCATGCACTCAGCTGAGGGCAGATTTTGAGCCAGTGTTTGTAAAGTAATTGGTATACTTTTGCATGAAATGTGGTGTATAAATATATTATATTATAATAAATATACTATATTAAATGCTGAAATCCTAGTGTTCAGGGGTTCTGAGTTCTGGACGTTACAAAGTCGTGAAGATTTTTTTTGGCTAACTTGTTCTCAGGAAGCCAAGCCAATCATAAAAAATCTTCCATTTGTCAGTGTTCAACCATCTCCTTTCCCACCTGGACATTGCAATCCAGTGCAATAAAGGAAATTAAAATCTGACTACAGAATGTGTAGTTATTTGGTAAAGAATGAATGAGTAGCTTCATTTACACATTTACTAACCTACATTTTCTTTTTAAGACTGTTTTCTGCTGCTTAACTAAAGAGTAAACTTGAGTGCAAGTTTCTTTATATTTATACCGAGACCTTTTTCTAGAAAAAGATGTCTCCCGGTATGCATATTGAATTACAGCAATGCCCAGCAGTGACATTATAACTCAGATGCAGCTGTAGTTTACTGTATAAACTTTGCCTGTCAGGTGTTTAAAACTGATGCTCTAGTATTAGGCATCTGGTGGAAAAATTGAGTATATTTTTATTTTTCATATTTCTGGTTAGAAAACAAAGTAACATATACAAACATATCCAAACTTAAACAGACAGAAGTGAAGTAAATCCAAGTAAAAGCTGTTGCCATATCCTTCGTGTACCCATTCGTGCCTAGATATTGCAGTACATATGGTATATCAAATATAACCCACAGGTTTCCAAACCCTACATAGCAGGATGAGTTAGAGGAATGGTGTTTTGCACTAGAAAGTGCAACAGCTTTCTTTCTCCTTTTCCAGTCTTCCTTCTCTATCTTTACATATCTCTCCTTTTTACACTCACTGCAGTGAGTGTATCATTTATCGGTTAATAAGTTGTCTGACAAGATAGCCACTTTGTACCTAATTGTTCAGTTTATTTATGTATTATTGATGAGCCCGGACTTGAACTCTGCTTTCCTTAGAGGCTGCTTGATAAATCTGTTGGCTAATCCTGTCTAAGACACTGAATTACCTGTTGTAGCATATTACATGACATTGCTTTTACTTTGTATTCCTGAAAGGACCTGGTTATACATTTCCAATGTGCTGTGTTTAACAGTAAGAAATAAAATCAGTTACACAATTCACATTGCTCTGTGTTAACAAAGGCTCTCCGGTGATGCACTGTAATGTATAAAATACTTGTTCAGCTTTCAATCAATGTGCTGACTGTTGTGGGGGCAAACAACCTGACTAGTTTTAAGATGGAGCTTGATAAATTTATGAGGGATTGTATGACAAGATTGCCTGTGACAGAACAATAGTTAGAACACTGGAGTTCCTTCCAGCCCTATGTTCCTAAGGCTATGTCTACATTACCATGGGATCGACACGCCGGTGATTGATGTACCAGAGGTCGATTTAGCTGGTCTAGTGAAGACCCACTAAATCGACAGCAGAGCGCTCTCTGGTCACCTCAGTATTCCACCTGGAATGAGAGGAGTAAGGTAAGTCGATGGCAGAGTGTCTCCCCTTGACCCAGCACAGTGTAGACACCGCAGTAAGTCGACCTAAAATACGTCAACTCCAACTACGATATTCATGTAGCTGGAGTTGCGTAACTTAGGTCAAATTACCGCAGTAGTGTAGAAATAGCCTAAGAGCCCACACACCTGAAAGCCATTCTGAACTGCAAAAACTGAATTACTATTCGACATGTAAAAACACTTAAGTTGCATATCACTAATGAGCTGGAAAAAAAACCATGTGGAAAATGAATCAATTCATACCAAAGCAGTAGTTAAAATTCCAAACCATTGAATTAAACACAAAATTAATTTCCTATCAAAACATGTATCTATTAACACACACATTTTTTGTCTTCTGCAGTTATTTTTGAACTTTAACCTGCAGGTGCTTACACAAAAGAAAAGAGTATTACAAGAAATGTAGTTGCTTTTTGCCACGCTCAGGGAGAAACAGTGCTGCTGCATGACTAGATCTTTATGAATTCAGCTATTAAGAATCTAGCCCTTTCAAATTCCTGAGCCTCTTAACGCTTGTGTTAGAAGAATATCACCAAACAAATTGTTACTGGCCCCGAAAGGAACTAAACAACCAATGTATGGTCACCTTTAACAGCCTTCCTTAAAATCAGAAGGAAGTAAACTGCTAGTAAGTGCAACTAAGTAGAGTTCAATTTCAACTATGTAGAATTTAATCTCCTACTCCAGTTTTATGCTTGAAATCAACAGAATTACACCAGCATAAATCTAGAGCAGTGGTCTCCAACCTTTTTATGCACAAGATCACTTTTTGAATTTAAGTGCAACCCAGGTGCTTCCCCTAGGCCCCGCCCTTTCCCCGAAGCCCCACCCTGCTCACTCCATTCCCCCTGCCCCTGTGGCTTGCTCTCCCACACCTCACTCACTTTCACTTGGCTGGGGCAGGAGGCTGGGGTTCGCGAGGGGGTGCGGGCTCTGAGCTGGGACTGAGGGGTTTGGAGTGTGGGAGGGGGCTCTGGGATGAGCCTGGTGCAGGAGGGGGTGAGGGGTGCAAGCCCTGGAAGGGAGTTTGGATGCAGGAGGGGTCTCCAGGGCAGAGTGTTGGAGTGCAGGAGAGGGTATGGGGTGCTGTCTCTGGGAGGGGGGTCAGGGCTAGGGCAGGGGGTTGGGGTACGGGAGGGGGTTTGGGATGCTGGCTCTGGGAGGGGGCTCTGGGTTGGGGGTTGGGATGTGGAAGGGGTTCAGAGTGCAGGCTCCTGCCGGGTGGCAGTTACCTCGCATGGCTCCCCATCAGTGGTGCAGCGGGGCTAAGGCAGGCTACCTGCCTGCCCTGGCCCCACACTGCTCCTGGAAGCAGCCAACATGCCCTTGTGGCCCGCTGGGAAGGCATGTGGCTCTGCATGCTGCTCCTGCCTTCAAACACTGCCCGTGCAACTCCCATTGGCCGCAGTTTCCCATTCCCTGCCAATGGGAGCTATGGGGGCGGTACTTGCAGGCAGGAGCAGCGTGCACAGACCCCTGTCCCCCAACCCCCAGGAGCCATGGGGGCACGTTGGCTACTTCCAGGAGCAGTGTGAGGCTGGGTCAGGCAGGGAGCCTACCTTAGCCCCGCTGTGCCGTGGGACTTTAAGCAGCCAGAGATTGCGATAGACTGGAGGAGGCTCCAGGGATCCGCCAGTTGATCGTGATCTATGGGTTGGTGACCACTGATCTAGAGTAACACAACAGTAAATCAGGCACCATTTGTGTAAAGAGATGTTTCATTCTAAACTTGATTCTAATCATGGGCATATTTTTTCTGCATACTTCCACATGCACATTCACCACTGAATTCAACAAATTTTATGCTTGCTTTTTAAAGAAAAAATATAGAGGACCAAGTGTTGTTTTTATATATACCTACACTACCTTGTTGCCTGCCTTGGGATTGGAAGTCTGCAGATTAGAGGAGAACATGTCCCCCTGCCTTCCTCTACTCCCTCTTTTACTTTAATTGACCATAGAAATAGAGAACTAGGTTGATTTCAGTGGTGTTATTCCAGATTCATGCCACTGTAATTTGGAGTAGAATTTGGCCCTAGAAGAATAATTAACTATAAATATTGTACATGAGGGACCAAACAATAACCATGTTTATGCAGACCCATGAGTGGGGCTGCACATAGGGGAGTTGGGCGCCATACCTTAAAAAATGTTTGTATAATTTCAGTCTTCCACAGCAACACAAAGAGCATTTAAAAAAAATTATTCAGTCCACTTATTTCAACTTTAATGTGCACTTGCTTAATGTTCTTAGTTACAGAAGATGATGGTAATTTTCTTAGCAGAATATCAGATCAAGAGCAAGGTATGTTAATAATACAGTAGTTTGTACAGAGAGGTGAGAGAATATAATACAGGGCACAAAAGGGAAAAGGCATAATTTCTGTGACATTAGTATTATAAAGCACTTTAATTGATTAATAAAATGGATAAAGTATCTGGCTAAGTTCTGTGATCGCTGAACTAAAACAAAAATGATGATGCAATATGGTAAAACAGAAGGAGATATTTTTATACTGTGGGGAAAATGCAGTATTCACAGCTAATAAGAAACCATTTTACATCATAAAAACGTTACAAGAACAGCTTTATCAAGGTAGTTTACATTTAATCACATTGTATTAAATTTTAAACATGTATTATTAGCTCTTTAACAATTGTTATAAAATTAACACAGTAAGGTTAATAAGTTGCATCATATTGTCATTTTAATGCAATTAATGTAGTAGCTTTTTTTGTGTAAATTCCTGTCAAGATGCACTTCTGCATTTCCACTGACTCACTATTGCATTGGGCCCCCCATAAGACCATCAGCACCTGATTCCAAAGATTCGACACCACACCTGCACAGAGTATGTGACAAGGAGTAAGGGGGGCTTAGGATCAGAATCCTCCTTCAAATCAGGGGATGGATATAGAGCATCTGCACAGCTTGTGTATGGCTGTTACTACAGTTTCAAATTGGTAAAATTATCTATGGCCCACTATGCAATTCATATATCCAGGATTAAGCCGATGAATCCACTTGGTTACAGATTCACTAATTATGCCCTCACATTACCTCAGACTGCGAGCAAGGAGACCACTATGGATAGGGTTGCCAGGTGTTCATTTTTCGACGAGAACACCTGGTCAAAAAGGGATCCTGGCAGCTCCGGTCAGCACTGCTGACTGGGCCTTTAGAAGTCCGGTTGGCGGTGCAGGTCTAGGATAGGCTAGTCCCCACCAGTCCTGGCTCTGCGCTGCGCCCTGGAAATAGACGGAAGATCTGGTTCCTAGGTGGGGGAGCCATGTGGCTCCACGTGCTGGCCCTGCCCCGAGCACCGGCTCCGCACTGCCATTGGCCAGGAACTGCAGCCAATAGGAGCGGGGGGGGGGAGGAGGTGCCTGTGGGCGAGAGCAGTGCATGGAGCCTCCTGGACCTCCTGCCTAGGAGCTGGACCTGCCAGCCACTTCTGGGGTGCAGCGCAGAGCCAGGACAGGCAGGGAGCCTGCCTTAGTCCCGCTGCACTGCTGACTGGGAGCTGCCCAAGGTAAGCCCGCACCCCAAGTCCCTGCCCGAGCACTGAGCCCTGCCAAACCTGGAGCTCCCTCCCACACCATGAACCGCTCATCCCTGGCCCCACCCCAGAGCCAGCACCCCCAGCCCAGAGCCCGTACCCTCTCGCACACCCCAACCCCTACCACAACCCACAGCCCCCTCCCACACTCTGAATTCCTCGGCCCTACCACCCAGCCTGGAGCTCCTCCTGTACCCCAAAGCCCTCATCTCCGGCCCCAGCGGAGAGCCTGCACCCCCAGCCCAGAGCCCGTACCTCCTCCTGCACCCCAACCCCCGCCTCAACCCGCAGCCAAATTCTACACCCTGAACCCCTCATTTCTAGCTGCACACCAGAGCCCACACCCCCAGTTAGAGCCCTCACCCTCTCCTGCACCCCAACCCCCTGCCCCAGCCCAGTGAAAGTGAGTGAGGGTGGGGGAGGGGGAATGTAGTGAGCAGGGGGTGGGGCCAACGGGGCAGAGGGAAGGGCCTCAGGGAAGGAGCGGGGCTAGGGTGTTTGGTTTTGTGTGATTAGAAAGTTGGCAACCCTAACCGCAGAGCTTGTATGAGAAGTAATGAAAGTGGGGACCTTTTGTATGTCATTTCTGGGGTCTACCCCTTCCAGAACAGCAGAACTTTGCCTTTGAATTTAGGGTCTTCTGCAACTGCAACTTGAGTAAGAGATTTCAGACCTTAATCTTTTCCTTAATATAGGTAATGTGACCCAAGGTTTTGTGTGGCAACTGTGATGGGTTGGATCACAGAAACCCCCTTGGAGGCTGCCAACAGATTGCCAAGACTAATTCTGCTCCTGCTTTCCTGCCCTGTCAGCTTAGGACTTCAGTGTCCTGCCTGGTTTGAGCCAGAACCGCTAGTCTGCTGCAAACCCAGACCCAGGTCTGAACCATGTCACCTAACAGCTGTATGCTTAACTGAAAGCAACTTACAGAAGTGTTCCTGTCTTTAACACTCAGATGCCCAACTCCCAATGGGGTCCAAACCCCAAATAAATCCATTTTACCCTGTATAAAGCTTATACGGGGTAAACTCATAAATTGTTCGCCCTCTATAACACTGATAGAGAGGTATGCACAGCTGTTTGCCCCCCCCCCCCCAGGTATTAATACATACTCTGGGTTAATTAATAAGTAAAAAGTGATTTTATTAAATACAGAAAGTAGGATTTAAGTGGTTCCAAGTAGTAACAGACAGAACAAAGTGAATTACCAAGCAAAATAAAACAAAACATACAAGTCTAAGTCTAGTACAGTAATAAAAACTGAATAAAGATAAAACCTCACCCTTAGAGATGTTTCAATAAATTTCTTTCACAGACTGGACACCTTTCTAGTCTGGACACAATCCTTTCCCCTAGTACAGCCCTTGTTCCAGCTCAGGTGGTAGCTAGGGGATTTCTCACGATGGCTGCCTCCTTTGTTCTGTTCCACCCACTTATATATCTTTTGCATAAGGCTGGAATCCTTTGTCCCTCTCTGGGTTCCCACCCCCTCCTTCTCAATGGAAAAGCACCAGGTTAAAGATGGATTCCAATTCAGGTGACATGATCACATGTCACTGTAAGACTTCATTACCCACTTGCCAGCACACAGGTATACAGGAAGACTTACAAGTGAAACAGAGCCATCTACAGACAGTTGTCCTGGTTCATGGGAGCCATCAAGATTCCAAACCACCATAAATGGCCCACACTTTGCATAATTACAATAGGCCCTCAGAGTTATATTTTATATTTCTAGTTTCAGATGAAAGAGTGATACATTTATACAAATAGGATGACCACACTCAGTAGATTATAAGCTTTGTAGTGATACCTTACAAGAGACCTTTTGAATGAAGCATATTCCACTTAAGTTATATTCACACTCATTACCATATTTTTATAAAATCATATAGAGTGCATCACAGCAGCATTCTGCACTACTCTTATTGCGCCCAGATTAAGGACAAGTTTGGGGGTTTCTGCTAGTCAGGGCCAGTAGAGACAAAGCTTGTTACAAATTGTTTGTGTGGTGAGAAAGAGTGTACAGAATAGATGAACACTGACAAGGTAATAGTGCTAAGGAGAAATATATTGGGAGGGAAGACTTGATAATTGAGAACACTAGTTTGTCCACAGTGGAATGCTGAATTCATTTTGTGCGGGACACAATTCTGTGAAAAGACATTAGTAAACTAGAGAGAATGCTAGGGGGTTACAAATGAGGAAATGTTTGGAAAACCTAACCTATCAGGGGAGGTTAAAGGGATTAAACCTCGGCCACCTAGAGGAGAGAGAAGTGTGGATAGACAGTACATCTGTTGTTTAATGCATTCAAGTGTGTTACTAAGAGGAAGAGTCATTAGTCTCAGTAGCCAAAAGGACTGAAAAAAAAAGTCTTAAGATAAAACAGTAAAACCTCTGAACAGTATGGACAATTGTGCCATGAAAGGGAGGTTGTGGAAACACCATCTCTGGAGATGTATCCAAGGCAAGACTTGACAATAAACCGTTGAGAATGCCTTAGGGAGAGTGAAAACTATTCTGTGATGATGCAGTGGATAGAGTTGATTGCTCAGGAGGTTCCTTCCAGTGCTAATATGTATGTTTCTTTGTCATGTGGTTGCCCCCTTGGGGAGCTAGTAGCCAGGGTGCTGATAACACCAGGTTTGAGCTGATTCACTGTGAGAAATGTACAGTTATAATAGATCCAGAGTGTTCTGACCTGGAAAAATGATAAGCTACAGTGAGAGAGGCTCCCGTTATTGGGGATGGGAAAGAGGAGGAGGTGAATATCTGTCATCTTTAAAGCATTTTGGGAAAAAGATGACAGGTAAAACTAGAGCTTGATGTTTGACTCTTTGCCTCTGAAACGAAGGGAAAATAGAAAGATACTTGTATGCAGGGATCTTTAAAAAAAAAAAGAGAAAACAAGACATCAAATGAATAAGTACAGTATTGTCACTGTCTTCTCAATGAACTATAGGCGTAACAAATAGGAGCACAGCATCACAAATTATAAATAAAAGATGGCATGGGATATTTAACTCATAACATGGCCTACCACGCTGAAGGTCAGATTTCAACTTAGAAGGCATATAGAACACCTTGAACTATTTTCTTCAAAAAGTAGCAGTACAAATGATTTCAGTGCAAGAGTAGAGCTGTTGAAATAATATTAAAAACAAACAAATAGATGAAAACCTGCAAATATTTCAGTCACCATTTCCCCCCACTTTTAATGAAAAATTGGAAAATTCCCAACCAGCTTTACTTTTGATGATCCTCTTTTTATAACACAGAATAGACACAGCAGCAATCCAAACTAATCTACACTGCCCTAGCTCTGTGCCTCAGTTCTTACCCTTACACCCTCCTGGTGAGGAGATGAGTCAAGTCTCCATGCCAGTTAGTTCTTGATATCTTTTCTGAGACTGCAAACGGGAGTCATTTGTTGTGGTGCTATATTTTGATGGGGACCCCACCAACAGTTTGACTGAAGGCTTGTCTACACTTGGAAATTTACCAAACTAGCTATTCTAGAATAACTCACCATGTGAACATCTTATTCTGGAGCAACTGTGTGATAGTGATTAATTTTGGTCACAACCAGCCTGGCCAGATTTGAACCAGCCATCTAGAAAGGATCAATTACCAATTATTTGAGGTATCTAGCCCCTTGAAAATTACACTGCACATAAATATGAACTCAAGTGTTCTAAATAATTTGATTACCAGAAATTTAAGGTATTTTCTAGCCTGCAAGCCTTGCACATATTTATGGAATTAGGGTGCGATCTGACAAAGCTCTGAGCACTTTGGCCTGATCCTAACATTAAAGCACATACTTGACTTTAAATACATGAGTAACCCCTTTCACTTCAACAGGGTTATTTTCATACTTAAGGTTATGCATGTGCTTAAGTGCCTGGCTGCATTGGGCATGATCAGTACCTTGTATGATCAAGCCTGTATTCAGTTTCTTAAAATCAGAATTAAAGGAATTCCATACTTTTCTTTTCTCTCATCTTTTGTACAGGTAGCTGCGAAATATGTAGGCAGGACCCTCCGCTTACCTTACTGTGGTTACCTCTGATTTGCCTCTCAAGTCTCTCAATGGTATAATAAGGTTGTTTCGGAAAATGGTTGAGTTTTGCTTATGCACTGTTTTGTTTTAGTCTACTTTATTTCCGTGTTTCTCTTATGCATAAACCAGAAGCAGTTTGAGAAGCATTCTTAAGCTTTTCCTCAGGATCTGTATATCCCCTGCTTTCTCCATAAATAACACAGTGGGCCAAATTCTGTCAATGGGTCCATGCACCCGGCTCCCATTGAAGTCATGTAAGGGTATAATTTTTTCCAATTTGTGCAGAGTTCATTCTGTAAGGTCTAAGGAGCCACTATTTTGCTGTGACACAGCAGTGCTGTGGAAGCTAATAGAAGTAGCTGTGCTTTTTGCATAGTTACTTGTGTGTACTGCCCATCACCTCTCTCTTTGATTTTTAACTTTTTTCTATCTTTTCTTTCACAATTTACCACTTAAGAAAGGGTCCAGAGGAAAGAGGATAGAAATGGATGTTCCCAAAAATTACACTGACAGTGAAAATGGGAAGTTATCTCTGTAAGGCTCTGATTCTGCTCTCACAACCACAGACTTCAGTAGGGCAGAATCAGGCCCAACCCTGGGTGTGGCCAGGTGTTTGGGGTTTTGAAAAGGTCAGAAGCCCCAAAGTATAGTAGTTTTACTCAATTATTATGGAAAAAAAGTCTAGTTTCAGTGGTTCGGGTCTCTCTCTAGTGGATGGATATATCTATAATTTAGTTTGTATTAAGTAAAATAATAACAAAAGCCTTTGCCATGCCAATCTCTGTGTGCATATTTAACAGATGTTCTAGATGCAAGAAATAGTTTATCAAGACTGCAGTGCACTTTTTTTTATTTAACATTCAAGGTTAAAGGGAGCTGGAACCCAACTGAGGTAATTCACAGTTCATCCCTGCGTGCTCACTGTCTTCTATATACATTTACACAAAAGACTTATATAGTACCCCATTCTTGCCTGTGCTGTCTTTGATACAGTCTGCAATGTCTGGACTTTGCCATCCTTCTGTCAGTATCATCCTACCTCTAGTTGCCTGTGTGCTCAGTAACACATCCTCAGTGCTCTGTGTAGACTAAAAACTTCAAGGATCTGTCAGGCATTGGCACATGCATGCTCAAAGTGGATGGCAGAACAACACCCTCTGTCCACTTCTACATTGACTGTTATTAAGTGTACTGGAAATATAAAAGCTGTAGTGCAATCATTCAGGTTGTAATCACCATTTTATTTTAGATACTTAATCTGCATGCTTGAAAATGTACACTTCCTTGTTTTGGACTCAGCAGATGCTTGGGCTCCACGCCCTTCCCATAGTGCAGGGGTGGCCAACCTGTGGCTCCGCAGCCAGATGCGGCTCTTCAGAGGTTAATATGCGGCTCCTTGTATAGGCGCTGACTCCGAGGCTGGAATTACAGAGCTAACTTTCCAATGTGCTGTGGGGTGCTCACTGCTCAATCCCCTGCTCTGCCCCAGACCCTGCTCCCCCTCCACGCCTTCCTCCAAGGCCCCAGCCCCTTCCCCCAAGCTTGCCATGCCCTCGCTCCCTCCCCCCACCAGAGCCTCCTCCGCACTGCAAAACAGCTGACTGCAGCGGGCGGGAGGCGTGGGGAAGGAGGGGAAGGCGCTGGGGGCTGGAGGGAAGTAGCAGATGGGGAGCTGCTGATGTATTACTGTGGCTCTTTGGCAATGTTCATTGGTAAATTTTGGCTCCTTCTCAGGCTCAGGTTGGCCACCCTTGCCATAGTGAGAGCAATAAATAGCAAGTTAGTTTGGGGAACAAGTTGGAAAAAAGCCTGGAGAACTTGTACATAGTGTCGAGGTACACTACTGAAGAAAATCTGAACAATTATATAAGTCATCTGTGAAATGATAATACATCTTATGAGTGGATGTGGCAGAAATTGTGTGCTTTTAGAAGACTTTAACACTTTTTTTCAACATTTGTTTGCACTGAAAATTATCTTTTAGTAAAGATTTTGAAAACGTGTGCTGTTACAACCTGACTTGGTACCACTCTGCATGGTCATCAGTCTGTAGTGAGTGGACCCAATTGCTGGGTCCCATATGCTTCTAAGTCAACTGGTTCTGGACAGAGTGGTCACTGTTTCTATCTCAGGGTCTAGAGGGCACACTGCCAGGCTCTAACCTCTTGTCTGATACCCTTTCCTGGTGCATGGGATACCCTTCCACAATCCATCTGCTCTAGACCCTGAAACCAGTGCCTCAGACCCACGTCACCTAATCACTTACACACACTCCTGCAGAGCTCCACCAAGGCTGTGGGAGGTCCAAGCTTCTAGTGTAACCTCTGTCGGGACAGTGTGGCTGGCAAGCAAGGAACACAAGCTTAGCAAAGGAATTTCTTAATCACAGAGACTTTACTCTTAAAAGCATTAGAGAGTTACAGATCTTTGCAAAATAACTAAAGTTCTGAGATGCACCTTCCCCTATTTGATTTCACTCTTTTTTAGAGTCCAAGGTCTGTTGGCAGTTCACGCTAGGCAAGTATCTGTTACCTTCTTTCTGCTGCATGTCACATGTGTGACAATGGTTGGCCCACAGCTCAGAGCAGCGTCCTGCTCTTACATCTCCTTTTTAAATATCTGCCTCCTTTTGCCATTGTTCCTCCGGGGCATTCCAGTTCACTCCCCCTGTCATGCTCACTCCTCCTGGAGGCCCCTTTATAGAAATTTTTTTTTCCTGGGGAGTGGGGCAGTAGTTGAAGGACAGTCACAGTTGATGGCCCTAGATTGCCCTTCTGAAGGCTTCACTGTGATAGTCCTTCAGTGAGGTTTCAAACAGGTTTCCTGGGTAGGGTTCCTCTCTGGAATGTATTAAAATAACCTGTCTTGGGCAAGTTCAGACGTGTGTTCAGCACATAATACAAAATGGAGTTCATAATTCAAAATGGAGTTTACACTTTGATACTGACATATCTACCTACTCTGTCACATCTGCCATTAGAATATTTTACCAATGTACCATAAGGATGGTTTTTCAACAGTGCAATAATGTGGCATTTACAGAGCAATTTTGTTTTTATCTTTAATGGTTTCCATAACAAGATCAACCTTTCCTTTAGCATAATCATTTGATGATTTCTGTTTGCATCCCATCTTTGCTTTAGTCTCATTATGGCATCTCTTAGTAACAGAGAATGTCACTCGTTGCTTGTCATTAAGCATCCTCAAACAATGCTGACTGCTTGCATTTGGCTTTTTTGTTTGTTTTTTAAAACCAAGTTTTAAAGCTTTTTCAGGATTAGTGGATTTTTGGTAATACAGGTTAGCAACAAAATCTACAAGCCACAAATATTAAAATTATGTATAAATCACTAGTGGATTATACATAATCTTTTATGCAGTTTTACACTATTGTGCTTTAAAATAAAAACACAATGAAAAGTGCTCACACTCTGTCAAAGAAAGATCTAAAGGTACAAAGGTGATTTAAAGGTACAATTTGAGCATAGATTTAAATTAATCATTCACTTCCAGTCTTTGATGGAAGTTTCATATTTAGAAAGCATGATTGGAAGCATAGACTGGGAAAATCTGTAAGGTATTTTGGAGAAGTCAAGACACCAGGTCCAGAGGCTTTCACATAATACCTGAATTTACTAACATACAATAGCTATAATCTACAAGGGATCTTCTCTATGCCCCTTTCCTTTTAGTCTCTCTGCCTGGGTAACTCATTTGTAAAATGGGTATAACAACTCTTCCTTCCTTTCATCCTTTGTGTGTCTTGTCTATTTACATTGTAAGGTTTTCGGGGCAGGGGTATCTCTTAGTGTTTGTACTGCCCCTAACACAATGGGGCCCGGATCCTAGTTAGGGCATCTAGGCACGATCATGATACAAATAACAAGAACAGCAGCAGCCTTGCCAGTTTTTACTGCTGTTTTTCAGCTCCTTTTGGGCAGCAGTGAAATCAATAAGCACCAGCTCAGTTTATTCTGCTCCTGTTTGTGAAAGCTAAGAGCAGTGGCAGAGGCAGGCGCAGAGGCTATTCACTGAGGAGGAAGCCAAAAATGAGGGCTGAAATGAGTAACAGAATCACTCCCACCCTCTTGCAGCAGAGGAATCACAAAATGAGGAGAGAGGCAGAGGTGTGAAGTAGCAAAGAAAGCCCCCACCCCCGTAGCAGCCAATAGGCTCTGAGATGGGGGTGTGGGGCGACACAGGGAGAAAGCTTCTTCTCTCTTCCAACAGCCAGTGTGGATTGCGGGAGAGGGATAGAGTGTTAAATGCAACAGACACTTACTAGCTGAGGGTAAATGTGGAAGACTGAATCCCTTGAGCAGGGTCCAGGAACAGCACTCAGGTAAGAATACCAACACCCTCCCCTGTCCCAGCAGGGGACTCCGGGAAGCTTGGTTTCTCACCTGTATCGATTGCCCCAAGCAGTAATGTTCCTGCCTCTTGTATTCACCTTGGTTTAATCCTCTCGCTATTACCATCGAGCATCTGGAACAATTTCCAGGCTTTTCTGGGATGGGTATGTTGCCAACACTTCCCACAAATGTCCTGCGAGTGGTGTTGAACTGCATCTGAGGCACGAGTACAACTCCCAGGTTAGCTTTTTAATCCATTCTCCAACATCCTGAAAGGGACCCAACCTGATCCCGTCTCCCCACAGTTTGCAAACCTTGCTGCGTACATTCCCTTTGTCTTCTTTTTCCATTACTGGCCTCATACTTTGTTTCCTTCAACCCATGGTTGGCCCTAGGCATTTTATTGCCCAGGGTGGAAAATGTTTTTGGCCTTCCCTCCCCAGAAAACCCCAACAACCTCAATTTGGCACCTCCCCACTCCCATCCCCTGGATATCAATTTGGCAGCCCCAGCAGTTGGCACCCCAGGTGACCGTCCTGATCATTTGCTCCAGAAACCAGCCCTGCTGCTACTGTGTATTTATTTGCAGCTTCTTCCAATTTCTTATATCCCGTGAACCTTCTTTCTTTTCCTCCAAATTCCTCTGTAAAGTTAACTTCTTTGATGAAGCCTTCTTGCATTGGTGTCTTAGGTTGGTGTCTTAGGTTGGTGCCCTCATCAACAATGTCTCATCAGTTACTGTTGCTCTGTATTGTTTTTTTGCTAGTTTGATTACAATGCGTTTGAGACCCAGTTTTTTCTACACAAAAAACTGGTGTACATTTAAGGCCCTGTATAAATAATGAATAATAATATGACTCTGACTCTCACTACTTCATAATTAGCATGTAAAATAGCGTTAGGACTCTGGACATAAGTAGAAGGTTCCAAATGGCTCTCCTTGATGTCATTCTTCTATCAGTAATGCCCAGTTAATGCACAGGTGTAATTGGGTTCCCAACTTGTATACAAATTGCATTTCATAACAGCAGTCAGATACTTTGAATATTATGCCATATGTGTCTGAAAAGAAGCTACCTTCTGTACTGTACAATGGAAATTCCAGCTGACCATCTCATTGTGATAACTGGGAAGGAAGTTATATGTATGTTTTATTTTATAATCATTTAAATAAAAATCTTGATGCGCTTCCCTAATATATTAGTTACTGTTCTAGGTGACGTAGTGTTTCATAGTAGCATGCTATGGTGTTCTTAGTTTGCTCTTACCCAAACGTCTCATGCAGTACCACTTTAATATGAAAAGAAATGTGAGGAGTAGCTGTTATTTTACATCAGATATTGTATTAGTATTCACTTTTAACAAATTAAAATTAATGGTTTTGAAATCTTCCCTTAATAGTACCAATGGATTTCAGAGCCAAGTATAAATCCTAGATGAAATGTTACATAATAAATATGTCTCACATATAGATTGCCTAAAAGCTGACTCAGTTAACTGCCTTCCTTTGCTTTTCATGTTATATCTGGACAAAAATATCCAGATTCTGAATGGTGTTTTTGGGTCTTCACAGTATGCACATTTGCAATAAAATCACAGCAGTTACGTCATAAGTGAAAGAAGGCAGAGAAGTTTAGGAAAAGTTCTTGTAGATTTAGTGTGATATGTAAAACAAGGCCATTTTGGTCAAGCGGGAATAAAGATCTTGTATTCTGAAGGGTCTTTGGGTCACATTTTAGCTGATCTGTTGACTCACTGTGTGACCTTGGACAAGTCACTTGACTCCTTGTGCCTAGTCAATCCAGCTGTACAGCTAGATAAAAGTAGGACACTTTCTGAGTTAAGCTGTGCTGGTGAAGGATGTGTGTGTTTATACATGTATGCATACTTTCATGCATATGAGATATCCATGAGCTATAAAATAGTACATAACACATGGTGAAGTTATGTAATGTTAAAGTTAATGTTGATTTCCATGGAGTTACGACTCTGTCCTGCAACTTACTGAGCACCCTCAATTCCTATGAAAGTGAGAGGGTAATGAAGTCCCTCAGTATTGTAGGGTAGGATCCTGCAGGATCAAACTTTTCATCAGTAAAATGGGCCCATCTGGTAAAACTGTATTTGGTAGTGGCATTTTCTGGGCACGTGCTCAAGCCATTAATCTGTCAGCTGTTGGGTACTCCTTTGTATTTCTGATTAGTTGTAAGTATGGGCACATACTCAGTCTGCTTCTATACTGTTAGACTGTGCTGTAGCATGTGCGTCAGATGTGTTCTATAACAGATGTGCTGCAAAAGAACTCATCTTGTGAGACTCTGGATATATTGAGCTGTATACTACACATATGTCCAGCACACAGAGTGGGCCAAATATATTTTTAAAAAATCATAAATATTTTTGCCAATAAAAACTCCAGCTATTGTTTTCTATTATTTGTATTTGTGAATATTCAAAAATTCCTGCATGTTTGTGGAGAATGATGATAAGTCCCGAAACATTTAGAAATTTTATGAAGTTTCAGGAATATTCATCTGAAAATTCAACCCAGCATGTTACGCACTATTTTAAAAATTTTCTATTTTTCATTTGTTGTTCTCTAGCATTAAAGGTTTCATCCACCCAATCCAGCAGAAACACCTCCATATCACTCTGATCAATTGCACACTGTGAATGACTAGTGATTAGTTGAAGGGAACAGTTTGCAAACAAACCGTAGGCTGAAAAGTTTTTGTTCTAACTATTCTTTGAATACTTACGAACAACTCAGTTAGCGCACAATTACAGTAAAGCTTTGGATGTTATATTTCCTGGAGCATTTTTGTACTGGAGTCTTTGCTTTCTATGAGACCACAGATATGTTGTTCAGGATACCTCTCTATGACCTTGTGGATGTATTGTGTATTACAGGTAGGATTTTCAAAAATGGTCAGTGTTGGCCCACTCTGCTCTCACAGAAGTTAATGAGTAGATCCTACTGACTTCAGTAGGAATAGGGTAAGATCAAGGCTGAACATTTTTTAAAAAATCCCGCCTCATGTAACTTGCCACTCTTTTTTGCCACATTATCAAAATAATGGCCCACTTCCAAAATATGTCACTCTGAGTATGCACAGATGGGGTCAGGTGAAAGTTATTTTAAACAGACCTAATAACAGCTGGAAATTCTCAGTTGATGATTGAGGGATGAGCATTCCTGCAGCTCTTCATCTCTATTCCAAAGTCTTGGAAAGTTTCTCCTAACTCTAGATTGCATACTACAACTATAATTACCTACACTGTAAACTTGTCACAGACATTTGAAAGAGTATGAAGAGAGTTCTGTGGGCACAGTGTCCAGATTACATGGTACAAAACAAGTAGTCTCATGCTTTTTTGTGGTGATACCTGACCAGCCTTATATTCTAGCTGTTTCATTCCATGTAGTCCTTCCCTTCCTAATCAGCTTCTCTCAGTCTTGTTTTTGTTACATCTAATTCTATTTTTAAAAGAAGAAAAATCAGTTTGCCCACAAATTCCATTCATTTTATTTGTTATAGTTTACTGAAGGGTAATTTCACAGTTATGTTTGTTCGTATTCATTTTATTTACACATCAAGCACACTGTCCACTTATGCCACCCAGTTTTGTAAGTTCTGTATTTCAGATGTTCAAATGCCTGAAATTTGTCTAAGAATCTTCTTAATTTCTGATTTGGAGACATTTCAATAAGGTGGATTTTAATTTGTTTCGAAACTCCAAACTTGTTCTTGATCAAAATGTAAAGTTAGAATCCATTAAGATTCATTTTAGTACATTTTCCATTACCATCTTCCTCTTGTCAGCAACTGTGCAATTCACTTAGTACTTCATTGCAACCAACAGCAGAATGTATACATGGTGCACAAAATGAGCCATTTTGTTTTAAAACAGATTGCAGATGAAAGGAAACCATTCATTGCTTGCTTGCTTGCTGTAATTACTAGAGCACTAATTACTCCAAATCACTGACATCCAGGGTCAATAAGGATGACAACAGGAACATCAAAGACAAGATGCACACATGCAATTACAAGTCTTCCAAACCGGGCTATAATATTATTTTATGGTTACTGTTTTCCAGTTGATGCTGAAAAACATTCAAGATTGCTGAATGTTTACTATTATTTTATTCGCAGTTTGACGGGGACAACATGTATATGAGTATGACAGAGCCGAGCCAGGACTATGTGCCAGCAAGCCAGGTGGGTTAATTAATCTTCTCTGCCTTGTTTCAAATTGTAATTAAACAAATCCAAAGAGTTGCATTGCAAATGAGTGGCACTATCAGTAACTGCTGCAATCAGGAATAATCATAATTTATAAACAAAGCATTTAAGCCTTCTTTCCAGTTAATGAGATAGAGCTGATAAAACACCAGAGTTGGCATTTGTTGAAAGATACTACCTTGTTTCCTCTCCAGAATGCAAGCAGCTGTTTTGCCAGCATGATCTTTCCTAAACAGTTGTTTTACCTTCAGGAAATAAAGTCTTTACAGGTGCAGGTTATTTGTTTATCTGACTGCAGACAAGTTAATCATTATAAGCTACGCTATCACAAATAGCTTTAATTATCACTCTTAGCCCAGTTGTAGATGAAGAATTGCATTTTTAACAGAAATCGTATGGCTGAGGAATGTTGCCAAGGTTGCACCATTAGTGTTAGCATAACGAGTCTCTCAAAATCTAGTGCTGAGGTTTATCTTGCAGTCAAAAGAGTATAATATGATCTACGTTGTTCCAAAATATTTTTGAGTCCTTTTTATGGAGAATTTGCAAGGAACAATTTGTAAATTATCAGAACCCATTAAAATGTGGCATATGTCCACATGTTGAAATTTTTTTCATCTAAATTACTTTCATTTTAATTTATTTTAAACTTGTAAAACTGAAGGATTGCCGTAGCTTTTTAAAAACAAAAGCAAAACAACCTGTGCATGAGTGAATGCAGCCATATGCTGAGGGAGAATTTGAATTCTGATTCTGTTGTTACATTCCATATATTTCAGTCATTTTCAGTTCTGTGTCAGTGAATCATAGTGACAGCAGCACAGGCCCGTTATTTAAGCTGGGGTCATAGGAATGCTATAAAGAATCAGGATAGTGGTTCATGTAGCCCAGTACCCATCTCAAATAGTGGACAGTCTGATACTCCTCTGCATGACGAAAACTATGGGCTTACATGGAGGTATCTTGTTAAGTGGGAAATTAGTTTGTTTGCATCCTGTCTGTACATGAGTTATCAGATAGATGGGTATAATCCCAAGGTTGAATGAACAGTCTTGGAAACTGCCATGATACTGAGAGCTAAATATCTTTATAAAGTAGTGTTTTTAGATAGTCATGCTTATCTACTCAAATTTAATTTATAGGTTTATTCTCTTTCATTCTTTAACTATCTTTTATGTGAGCTGAGCTATATTGTCAGTCAAAAAGCCAGTCTTTAAAATGTGAATGTTCCCACCACATTACCTCCCTGTCTGCTGTTGAAGTTACTGTAAGAATGCTTTTGGAAGACTGAACTTTAAATTTAAGATTCTTGTATGATTGAACTCATTCAGCAAAGAACCCTCCAAGATCCAGAGGTAGTTTTGAATAGAATTGTTTGATTAAAAAATGAAAAATTATATTACTAATTTTTTTCTAACCATTAATCCAAAAACTGTACTGACAAGTTTAGTATTACTATTAGATTAAAGCAACCTAGTAGCATCTCATTTATGCCTTAAGGGTTTTGAAGTGCAAGGGCTAATTGAATTTGTTTGAAACAGTAGAAATACAAACTCTGTGAATGATTGCTGTTATAAAGCAGCTGCTACCTTTCAGAGCATCGTCTGTCTTATATAGTTTTGAATAAAGGATTGCAAATTCACATTATACATTAGAATGATTTTCTTCTGTTGATATTTATATACTTTGTGTGTGAATAGTTTGGATAATTTAAACTGAAGTGTTTAAAAATAACAGTACTAGTTTTAATCTTTTATGAAGCTTCAGAATGTGTTTACTAGGTGCTTTGTTTCTGTTCCAGTCATCTGATCTTCCACAAAAAAATCTTACCAAACGAACATGACATTTCTATAATTTAATTATGAAACTATGAATGGTAACTAGATAATTATCTTTTCATATTTTAACTTTGCTCTCTAATATTTCCTGAAACCCAATACCTCAAAGAATTCAGATGATAGTATGTATTGCAGAGTGAAATAAAGTTTAGACATCAAAATTGTGATGAATGATCTTGGAAAGCTGAACTTTGCACTCTAAATTCCTTTTGTTTACTGGAATGTGTTCATATTCAGGGAAACATCACCTTGTGTTATTGTAAGGGTTTTTAATCAATTTATCCCCTTTAGGCTAACATAATAAAAATCCAGCCATCAAACAGGAAAAATACAGTTTTGTTTCTTTTTCTACGTAACATCAAACATCTGCATAGCCTGGTAATCCAAGACAACTTGCCTCACAGCATCACTCAACAATTATCATTTCTGTTCAATTTTCAAATCAGTACATGCTTTGGGACTTATAGACTAAGTTGCTAAGTAGTAACATATGGCTCACTACTGTTCCTGTGATGTTGCTGCAAGCAAACAACATAATTCTATACTTGAAATGATTTTTACAGAAAGCCAGTGTTGGAACTGAGCCAGAAGTGTAAGTATACAGTGAAAATTAATGATATTCTTTTAGACTGTCCCAAAACGGCTGTTTGGCACTGCTATCTCTGGATATATTTTATATATGTATGTAAGTATTGTATTTTTGGTTATGATATACTCAGTGTAGGATTGCACATTGCAAGCAGCTTCTAAATGAGTTATACCGTCCATACTAGCAAACATATAATAAAGTTACATGACATTTTCATTGCTAATTGCACTTCAGTCTGAGAATATTTACCATTTTAAAACAAAGCTATGCCAACTGCCCTGCACAGCAAATTCTTACTAGCATATTGTGTTCTATGCATGTAATTGGAATCATGGAGACAAATTGTTCGTCATATAAGCCCTCCTCATATAATTTGTGAGTCAAATACAACACAATATAAAATTACATAATTTCTTTCCAGACACAATACATAATATTATATAAAACTCCATTGCACAGAGCCCTCTGAGCCTTTGTAGTTTGCCTGGGCTCCGTGGACATGAATGGTAAAGGGGGCAGCTGTATAGACTACACACAGCTGCCAAATCCCGGCTTCTCTCCCAAGTAGTATAGTTTGTGACTTGTGGCTGCATTAACCTCCACAGCCCCAATGGGAAGAAAAGAGAGGACCAAATCCAGTGAGGAATTATTGGCTGCATTGGGAAATCATTCCTGTTCCCCATCCCAGCAGTTCCATAACTCTTATTGGCAGAGTGTGAGTGGATCCCTCTCCTATATACTGGGTCTGATTTTCTGTTCATCTTTTTCATGGTAAAATTGTTATTTTTACTTTATTATTTAGAGAGGGCCTATCAATGGAGCTGCAAAAGGTCTCCTCCTAAGTTACACCATTTTAGTTGCTTCTCTCCTGATGCTAATTCTTAAGAAAAATACTTATGATTTATACACAGAATAATTGTTTAAACAGTATGATCAAATCTCATAATTGGATCAATAATCTCACAATGTTTTGTGTTTATTCTTAAAGTCCCAGCTACTGGAATCAGGTGATTACATCAAAATCAGCTTTCTTAAAAAAAAAAAGTTTCTAGCCCTCAGGGTTGGAAAAAAACAAAACAAAACAAAAATGACCCTAAAGGCTTGAAGGCAGAAGGCAAATAAAAGGTGTTACGTTTAAAATTTAATGACGTTTTTATCCAACCTCAAGATTTTGGGGGGGCCCAATTCATGATTTTTGAAGGCTTGGGACTGGCAATACTGTTTATATTATTGTAATTAAGGTGTATTTACATAATTTCCTCAGGGAAGGGACTTTGGCCTGGTCCGTGAAGGTACCTATGAACCTAGCCCCCAGATTTAGATGCCTAAGTCCCACTTTTAGGTGCCACTGTGATCCGCAAAACCCCTGCTCAGCGGCCACTGAACCCTGTAGGCGCCTAAACTCCATCAGCAGTGTTTGGCCCAGTGCAGAGACAGTCTAATCTTTGCTAAAACCAATAGTGATAGGTACTTTAGATGTACAATAGATAGACTGATCCTGTTTGTGTGTTAATAAAAACTTCCCATGCCCCTTCCTGCTATATTATTATTATGTGTATTCTTGATATTACAGTAACACCTTGGAGTCCTAGTCATGGATCAGGGCCCCATTGTGCTGGGCACTGTACAAACAGAACACTGACCTGCCTCAGAGAGCTCACAATCTAAGTATTAGACAAGAGACAACAGATGGCTACACACGGACTGGGGGAGTGCAAGGAAATAATGGACAACATTGGTCATCATAATAAAAAGTTATTTTGGTTCACCAGTGGCCTAACACACAGCTGTAGACTTACCCATTACTTCTTATTTCCTTCTGTTCTCCCTAACTTCCCCTAGGGGGAGCTAGTAAGTCACTTGTTGCAAGGTAGTTTAGAGTAAGGGAAGTTGGGTTGGATAATAGGGTTAGGTAGTTGTGGGCAGGAAGACTGGTGAAATTATATGTTTGCCACTCCTATCCTGTGGAGGGCTAGGTTTTCAGGGCACCATTTTAGGTCCCCACATGAGGTATGGTTGTTCATCACAAGATCCTCAGAACATTAAGATAATCCTGTTAATGCTATACCTGATGGTGCATCAACAACTGTGTTTAAAAGAACAGAAAAAGTGTAGTTTTGATTTTAGGGGCTAGACAGTATTATTTTAGAGATTTTTTTAGTGATTTTAAAAAAAATTAGCTCACACATTTAAAAAGCTGGAAACCAGAATAGCTCTGAAAAGAACACTTGTATGTGCTTGGGGACAAAATCTACCTTTGGATCCCTGTGTAGAGCCCCCATTGAAGGATGTAGGAGATGTATGCACTATATGTGCATTCAAGGATAGAATTTTGCCCTTAGAATTTTTTCCATATTTGAATACCTCAGGTTTCTTAAAATAACTAAAGTGACTAGAATAAATTATGGACTATTGGTCTTCAAATTAAGGGCTTTTTCAAATACCACAGAAAGGGCATAATTCAGCCAAAATATTTCTTTCCCCCTGTTCTACTGAAATGATTTGAATCAAATTATATGTAGAAATAAACGGGTTCAGAGTTCTGTGCCAGAAGACAATGTAAATGATCCTGTTTTGTTTAAAAAAGCACATATTATATTTATATATGTTATTACTTATTATTTCTTTTGATTAGTGCCCTCAGCATACCTTGTTCTGTACAAACACCAAAGAAGGCAAAGGCCTGGATCCATAAAGGTTCTTAGGTGTTCCAATGTTGAGTGTCATGATGCCTAACTTTTAGGCACCTAAAAATCACTGGAACAACACTGTGATACGCAAAGCCTGGGTTAAGTGCCTAGGCTGCCTACACAATGCATGGAGAGAGATGGGCATCTTTTAGGGCACGTCTACACTAACCTCCGGAGCGATCGATCCAGCTGGGGTCGATTTATCGCCTCTAGTACTCCACTGGAGCGAGAACCGTAGGGGGAGTCGATGGGGGAGCATCAGCAGTCGACCTACCACAATGAAGACACCGGGATAAGTAGCTCTAAGTACTTGACTTCAGCTACGCTATTTTCGTAGCTGAAGTTGCATAACTTAGACCTACTTAGCTCGCCTCCCCCCCTCCCAGTGTAGACCAGACCTTAGAATCGGATCCACAAAGCCAGCACGCTAGGCAGCTTCCCACCTAAGCTAGCCAATGGGAGTTTTTGAGGAGGGGGTGTGTCCTAAGTCCCACCCATCTGATGGAGACAGGACCCTAAATCCAGATTGCTGGGTGGACTATGGCATATTCTTATGAGGATCTCCCTCAATCTCTCCTATTGAAGGTGTTCCAAGTAATTAAATAATTACATATTAATTGGGCCAGAGAAAGAGAGTGAGAATCCCTCTATAGTTCAGGGCACTCACCTGATCTCTGTTCAGATCCCTTCTCATAAAGCAGAGGGTGGATTTGAACAGGTGGTCTCCCATATACCATACAACTGGGCTAAAGGTTACAAGATTCCTACTTCTTCTTCCACCTCTCCCTCTGCCCCAACTGTTTTCTGTGGAGTTACGTGGCATCTGAGCATGCCTATTGGATTGCCCTGCATACCCAGATGTAGGAACTTAAGGCAATTTTAGTGCAAAAATGTCGGCAGTGAGTTTAGGTGCCTGCAGGGTTCAGTGGCTGCTGAGCAGGGGTTTTGCGGATCACAGTGGCACCTAAAAGTGGGACTTAGGCATCTAAATCTGGGGGCTAGGTTCATAGGTACCTTCACGGATCAGGCCAAAGTCCCTTCCCTGAGGAAATTATGTAAATACACCTTAATTACAATAGTATAAACAGTATTGCCAGTCCCAAACCTTCAAAAATCATGAATTGGGCCCCCCCCAAAATCTTGAGGTTGGATAAAAACGTCATTAAATTTTAAACATAACACCTTTTATTTGCCTTCTGCCTTCAAGCCTTTAGGGTCATTTTTGTTTTGTTTTGTTTTTTTCCAACCCTGAGGGCTAGAAACTTTTTTTTTTTTAAGAAAGCTGATTTTGATGTAATCACCTGATTCCAGTAGCTGGGACTTTAAGAATAAACACAAAATATTGTGAGATTATTGATACAATTATGAGATTTGATCACACTGTATAAACAATTATTCTGTGTATAAATCATAAGTATTTTTCTTAAGAATTAGCATCAGGAGAGAAACAACTAAAATGGTGTAACTTAGGAGGAGACCTTTTGCAGCTCCATTGATAGGCCCTCTCTAAATAACAAAGTAAAAATAACAAAAGCCATTATTTTACCATGAAAAAGATAAACAGAAAATCAATTATCAAATGATGTATTTTCAATCTGAGTGCTGGGTATATTTCTTCCCATATCATAACAGTAATTTTACTGCTTTTTTTCTATACACAACACTAGAACAATTTTCTGTTTAATGGACAACCAGTGTGAGATATTCATTAAATTGTCCTGTACTTCTTCATGTACAACGTTTTTAATATGTGAAAACAGATTACAGACATCATATATTTTAGTTATGTAGTTTCCTTTCCAGGATATTCTCTCTCCAGGACAGTAGCATACATGAATTATGAGAAATAACCATGGTAAATGTTAAAGGCAATATCTTTCAGCAGAGCTTCATATAAAATGAACTTTTTTGGTCAATAAAATGTCTGAGGATTACATGAATTTGAACTACAAATTAGACCAATTACTATTAGACTGTCCCTTTTGGCAAAGGCTACAGCAGTAAAGTCAGTTTGACCTATTGACCTCTGACCTAATAAAACGATAAGATGGCATGCTTTGATTAATCTAGTTAGTCTTACAAAGTCTGGCATCTCAACAAGCCCAAACTAGTTACTCAAACCAGTCTTCAATGTAACATTCAAATGATTACTCTGTGGAGTCCCAGAGGTATTCATTACAGACAAAATTGCTCTTGTTGCCTTGCATACAAGCTGAGTTTTCAATGGGAAATGAAAGGCTGCCTGGAAAAATAGGCCACCTAATTAAGTTAAACTACTCTAGCATTTGGCTTGACATCTTCATTACTCAAAATTAAAAAGATGCTTCACTTGAGCACACAAGTTACTATTGTTTATGTTGTTTTCGTCTTAAATTGGCTTGTTTCATAGAAGTCTGTTTTTCAGAATTATATCTTGTAATAGCTCACATATTTCTTGCAGTTTATAAAAATGTCTTAATAGCAACTATAGCTACTGATAGCTGGTACAATATAAGTACAATTGGGCTTATTGCAAGTTTAATTCTCAGAATTCTCACTGCTTACATTACACACTACTTTATTAACAGAAGGCCTGCTACTGCAAGCCTTACTCATATGAATAATCCTTGCTCACGTGTGCCCTGATCCTTCGTTGGAACCGGTTACCACAGAATCTTGGGCCCATATGGAGTCCCATTAACTACTGTTCAGGATCAGGTCCTTGAAGTCAATGGGACTACTAGTATGAATAAGAAATATTCATATCAGTTTTAAGTCCCTTGGGTGTTTCTCTGTGTTTGGATGAGGGCGGGGTGGGAGGAGAAATCCAAAAAGAGTTATGAAGAGCAGCTATGTTTCAGTTCTGCCTATTTCCAGCCTTCTTCATTAACCCTTCTTTCCATGCATACACCACAGAATGTCAGACATTGTATATAGAGTTTTCTACACAGTTGGGGGAGAGGGAGGATACTAGATTGGCTCAGCCTCCTTCCAAAAATATTGGGAGACTTTCCACCGTCCTTCAGCCTTTTTAATAGAAAGGGAGGGGGGCTCTATCCTTCTGCATTCTGTGGCCTATACACAGCATTATCACAACTTTAAGTGATTGAGGTCTAAGGGAATTCAATGAGGATATGGAAATGTAAACTGAGTTTTTGCCCAGTAAGTGGAAGTACTTACATGTAAATCTATAGTAGTGCTATTTTAAGAGCATTTTGAAAATGTAAACACCTGAAAAGCACACCATCTTGATTGCCAGTTTAGAGTCAATGATGCTAATGAGGCTTCTGACAGGTTAAATGTGGTGTATCATATACATTTTCAAGCAGTAAGATTTGTGCAAACAGGATTTTAAAAAAAGTTAGTTAAAATCTTTGGGTGCTGAATGTGTTCAATTTTATTCTGTGGTGCTTTGTTTCAAGCCTAATTTGGGTACATTTTCCTCAGAGGATCTTTAAAAACATTTACAAACTCTTTTAAAACTGGAATTTTACTCAGTTTCTTTAAAAAATATTAAATCTACAAAGAAAAAAGAAATGCAGTAAATGCAAGTGACCAATGTAGAGAAATATATCTTCTAATATAAGAGCCAGATTACAGCACAGGGATTACAGGCACATGCCTCTGGACCCAGCTTCTTGAATCCCACACTGACTTCAGAATCCAGTTTTCATTTAAAAAACTCCCAGACCTAGCTCTTAAATAAAATCTTGGAAATGCGGCCTTAGTGTATCTGATGTAGCATTGTTTGCCTGAGTCTGTAGGCAGCCCGAAACAATAGCTTGGAGAGTTGTGAACTGTCATATCCCTCTTCTGTTGTTAACAACCCAATAATCCATTGCTCTGAAGTTCCACCACCACCGAAACAGACACTTTGTGTATTTGGAGGGTGCTCACTCAGATACCTCGTTTTTGCCCTGCTGGGATACTGACAGTAGGGGCTCCCACAGGCAGAGGGGTGGGTGGGAAATGAGTCCCTTCCTCTTCAGGACAGACCCCAGCCTACCCAAAGAGGAGCAGTGGTCGGCCCTCTTCACAGCCAAGCAGACAGCTCATGAGTGAATGGCTTGTGCCACCACTGCCACACCAAGGTTGTGGGGAAGAACTATGTTGGAGGTGGGCCTGGGAAGGTCATGGTGTCAGGGCCGAGGGAGTCCCCATTTGTGCCTATGGCCCTGGGTTGCCTTAAACTCTTCCTGTCTTGACCTGTTTGATAATTGTAACAAAAACCTGTACTTTTCTAATGGACTGATATAAACTTTCTGAATAGGAAGTTACCTCTTTGTAGGGAAGGGTGAAGCCTTGGAGCTTTTAGTAGGTTACGGTATCTCTACAGCTCAAGTCTTGTAATCTTTTATAGTTTTCTATAGCTATAGTTTTTTATAGCTCATTGTCACCTATTAATGCATTTAAATGTAAAATGTTGTTCATAAATAAAGCACATTTGTTTTCAAACAAACTTGTATAGCATGATATTTAAAATTGAATTAAACAATGAAAAGAGACTCTCAGGAGTGGAATGTTTCATTTGAAAAAGCAGTGTTCCTTTTCATAATTCTGTTGACTTTGAAATTGTGCTTATTTTAAATCAATTGTATCATTGTCAGCATATTCTCCTTCTTATTGAAAATGGAATTCATCTCATGCTGGAAAATTAATGTTTTGCTTGAGGCGTTGCCCTTTACCTAATGTAAATTAGGGAAATTGATTAACACAATGGGTAAAAAAAAAATTGTACCTTCCCCAGTAATATGTTTTTGATAGCTGTTGCTTGATAAATTAGTATATTGTGTGTTTTAAATGAATATGATTTACTGCTTATGTCTAACATATGAAGAAACATAAAAAAAATGTTTGCAGGATCATTGACTTGAACATATCAATGGCACTGTTGGACAATTCTTGCTGAGTGTTAAGATGATTTATGTAAGAGACCGAAGGTTTCCACAGTAATGCATTATAGTCTCAAGCTATCAACTTTTGTTCATGCAGAGACAAAAAAAGCTGAAACACACTTACTTCTGAAGGTCCTCCATTAAGAAATTAGAGATAAGTTGATCCTGTTTATATTCATGGAAATATCACTGTCAAAGGCATCATCCTAACTTTCAGATGTGTATAAAGTAAATTATTGTTTTTCCTCCTCTACTGAGCATGCTGTTTTACATTACTTTCAATTCATAACTATTTGAGTTATGTAACAATGTGTTCAGTAATAAAAGAGGAGACATCCTGAAGCATCTATCTTTTAAAACCTGGCATTTTTTCCCAGTTCAGATGGAGAAGCCTTACTGTAAATGAGAAATTAAGGCACACTCCATATTATTAGAAATATCATTCATTTTTATTTAAATTGTGTATGCATGTGAGAAGACCATATTTTTAAGGATTTATAGATAATACCATATTTTGTTGAGTGCATGCATGAGTGATGCAGCCATCCAGCACATCCGTTAAACTTACCTGGTCATCGATATCTTCTGCATTCTTATATAGTAATGGTTCTTCTCTTTCCACAGAGGGCTTGTGTTGGATGTTTGGATGTTTGCTGCCTCCTGTGGTCACTCTGTTTAAAATGTCTTTTGCTTTCATTTGTCTTTCTCCATTTGCTTTTTAACCATTGATGCAGAACATTCAATACAATCATAAATATGGTTTGCTTTCTGATTTGCAGTCATCATCACCATTGGTAATGTAGGTGTTTTTTTGTTCTTATACCCTCTCCCTTAATTATTATAGTCAGGTCGTACAGCCATTTCACATATCACTCCTGTTACAATCAGAGGACACAAGTGTGTGTGAGAGAATGGAAATAAAATGTATTGGCCTGGTTTTGCCACATACTGAAAGGATTCCTATCGATGACAAGAATCACTACGCTTGAATTTGACTAATAATCCACACAAAAAATAGTTTGGTGTTTGTCCATTTGACCTGCAAAAACATAATTTTTGCCTCCTTTCCAGAATTTAGCACAATTAAAATCCATAAAATTGGTGCAGGATTTGACAAGGCTAATTGGCACAAAAGAGAAATTTAAATGAGAAAGAAGCCAGGTTGGCTTGGTGTTCAGATCTGAATGCTGATTTAAGCAAAAGCTTGGGTTTAGGTTGGCAGCTGAATCAGGGTTAAGGTTTGGGTTCAATTGTGCCAAAATCTTGCAAGCTATTCTCATGAAATTGCAGGCCAAGATGGTATCAGTATCATGAGATCAGCTAAAATGTCACAAAATAACTTCTTGTGGGGTTTCACAAACATTAAACTAGAACCATAGAATGCAGACTCCATCTGATTTGAGATCTATTCTGGGACCAAAACAGTATGTGTAGGTTCAACACCACACACCTAAAATTCAAGGTGTTTCTGTTCTAAGGTTCCCATTATTGACCAAATCAACTTTAAATACTCCCAAACCTGTTTATAATAAATTCAGATGTGATGAAAATCCCCTTTATGATGAAATAGAAGCAAAGCCTTGATCTGTTCATTGCATTCCAATGGCGTTTAATGGTGTTCATAAAGAAGTCTCTCCCTGGATGTAATAAAGATTTAGGAACTCTCCCCAGTGCTCAACAGCTGATAAACAACTTCGCCATCCCATGGCCATAGGGAGAAAAGCAGACCCAGTGCTGAAGTCCCCTTGCAGTTTTGTGGTGAGGAGATGAAAAGACACACTGCTGCTGTTTCTTGTTGGAAAGTTAAGAGGAAGGCAATTTGTTGGTGCTGCTTTGCCTAGCAGAGTGAAGGAGACTTATCACCTGGTTACCTGGATATAGTAGAATTGTGCCAATACTACAGTGACCCTGGAAAGAAAATGACCAAGAGGTTTACAGTTAAGTTGCATGCAAAATGTAATACTAATAATCCCTTATAAATAGGTTTGGTATACGTCAATTATTATTTTTCATAATTTTGACCAATAATATCAGTGTAAATTTTAAAAGCATTTTAAATTTTTTTATCTATTTAAATTTTCACAGTTGAGGGAAACTATGAGGGATCAGTCAGTAATTGCAACAGATGATGTTGAAATTCAAAAAGTTCAAGTTTTATTACTGTTCAAACATAAATTGTCAACATCATATGTCAATATGTTCAAAGTAAATATCCTTAAATCAAACTAAGTTCTCAAGCAGCATTTTTCTTACTTTGCATATCTGTACATTTTTATTATAAATTAAAATATTTTTCATTGGTTTGTGTGTGTATAGTGAAATTGTCATTTACTGATAAGCTATTCTTTCCAAGCCTACTTATAAAACAAGGTGAGAGTAGATATGAGCTATACCTGCAAACTGCAGGCAACAAGTGTCCACAAAATGCTCACAGATGAGACAAACTGTAGTGGTGACAAGTTATTCTTGGACTACCTGCATGGATTAATACCTCCCCTTCCTCCCGCAAACCCTTCCCTCCCCCCAACAGGACAATGCCCACATTGGGTATGAAATATTAGTTTAGCAAAATAATCGTCATAACTAAATTGCTAAACAACTATCTCATAGTATTTTATAGAACTAGGTTCTTCCTCACTTTTATGAATTAGGCAAACCTATTTTTCTAAAAAAAAAATGCAAAAAACAGTTGAAGTCATCTCTTAGCAGATATTAATACTATACAACTGACAAAACTTTTCATATACAGCCATAGTATTATTGCAATATATTTAATATGGCTTAGTAATTAATTTCCACATAAATTATATAGTATTCTGACATTTTATTATTTTCTTTACTACTATACTACTGCTATCTTAAGAAGTTTATACAGTATAATTTGACAAAAATGTGTTAGATTATGTGTTATCAAATACACCATAACTGGTTTGCAACTAATAACCATAGCATGATACATTTTTATTATTATTGCTTTTAATGTAATGAAGAGGATATAAATGGTAACCTCATATTTATAATTCTTAATCTACATGTATATATGACTGTGTGTGCACTACAACTAGGATTGTGGGATTTTTATGAGACTAGTGTGTCATTTATATTATAGTAAATGAAGTTACAATGTCATAATTATATATTAATAACCATTTAGTCTTAGCCCTGGTCTACACTACAAACTTATGTCGGTATAACTACGTCGCTCATGGGTGCGGATTTTCCATACCCCTGACTGACACAGTTACACGGACTTAACTCCCAGTGAAGACAGCGCTATGTTGATGAGAGGGCTTCTCCTCCTGCCTCTTGGGGAGGTGGAGTATCTATGCCAACAGGAGAAGCCCTCCCGTAAGCATAGGTAGCTTCTTCACTACGCGCTACAATGGCCCAACTGCAGCACTGTAAGCGTAGACAAGCCCTTAGTTAAATTGTATTGCAGTTGTTGTCTAGTTGTTGATACTACTAGTTAGGCATACATTTGAAACACAGCAAATCAATATCTGTCTAAAGTGAAAGCTCTGTTGTTAAACATATGGACAAATCAAATAGCAAATTTGCTGAATAGCCTGAATATTAATGGAAATTTGGCCAGTATTTGGCTTATGAATATTTGCCTGTACTGGCTGCTGCTGAGAGCTGACTTCAGCAGGAACCCTGAGTGAAGAGGCACTCCTTCTCCTCCTCCTGATCAAGCAGTAAAAGAAGGAGAGGAGAGCCACACCTTCATACTCGTCCTCCTCTCTCACCAGCAAGGTAGAAGGAGAGATGCACCTTTGGCTGTTTCTCCTCCTCTTGAAAAAACTGGGAGGGGAGAGCTCCCATTCAGTACTCCCTCTCCCCTGCTACCACCTCTCCAAGAGCCACTCTTCTCCCTTGGGGAGACAGTGGGAGGAGGAAGAGAAACCCCAGCAGTAACTCCTCCCTACATCCAGCAAAGAGGTGAGGGGAAAAGATTTCCTGAGGAGCTGAATTACTGCTGGGGCTGTGGGAAAGAAACTGCAGTTCCGACCCAGCCTCCTCCCAAACACAGCCCATGAATCCTTCCCAACAGGCCCAAGCAACCTAACTGTCAAAAAGACTCATGATATATGCATGTTAGCCAAATCTCAATGATGGGCTATTTGTGCAGTGTGATGAAAACTTGTCCAGAGTAGCTATAAAACCTTATTGATGTTACCACTTTCCTTCCTTCCCCACTCACTCTCTGTTCTTGTATTTTTTTTTTGTGTGTGTTTATGTGAAATTAGACTGTAAGCTCTTTGTGGCAGGGACAATTTATTTCAGCTGTTCTGTAGGATAATAATTTACTAGTGGCTAGTATACAGTAATGCACAATAACCTTATTATTTATTATTCAGCATATGCATTTCTATATTATTTGAATAAACCTAATTTGTTTTCTTTGTTAATGGCATGTTTCCACTCCATTCATTAAGGTTCTATTTTTGATGCCCACATTTCCTGCCTTGGTGGAGTCTCAACATCATAGTATGGAAATACAGGGAGAAATAAGACTTAGAAACTCAATATGCCAATATTCATCTGTCTACTAGGGAACAAAATCCCTGTGGAGAACCACACCACAAGCTATGTGATCTAAATGGGCAGGTGAGCAGGTTGGGCTAATTTTCTAGGTTGAGAATTCCATAGAGTGAGGTTACTCCACCTGACAGGGATAATACAAGTTTCTCATATTATACATGATAGTATTGCTGCCAACTCCTCCACTTTCCCTTACCTGTTTTCAATTCCTTGGGATTTCTACTTTTGCATATATGAGTTTAACCCTGATGCTTCACCCTACACTAAAATATCCTCATGCAGGGACAGATCCTTAGTTGGTGAAAATGGTCATAGCTCCTTGGACTTTGGTGAAAAAACACCCCTTTTGCCATGGCAAGATGCACTGTTCTGTAGAAGCTTACTTTGCTCAGGTTTTCAGCAATACCTGAACAGCTCAATAGCAACATGTAAAATCTTTGGTGGCAAATCCAGTTTAAAGGTTTTATTTCCATGCTGCAACAGTTCAGAATAACCCCAGGTGGGTTATTGTGATAAGAACATAAGAACGGCCATACTGGGTCAGACAATTGGTCCATCTAGCCAAGAATCCTGTCTTCTTACAGTGGCAAATACCAGGTACTTCAGAGGGAATGAACAGAACAGGTAATCATCAAGTGATCATCATCCTCTGTCATCCATCCATTCACAGCTTCTGGCAGAGGCTAGGGACACTTCAGAGCATGGTTTTACATAGCCACCCATCCTGGCTAATATCCATTGATGGACCTATCCTCTGTGAACTTATCCAGTTCTTTTATGTACCCTGTTATAGTTTTGGCCATCACAACATCCTGTGGCAAAGAGTTCCACAGGTTGACTGTGCATTGTGTGAAGAAATACTTCCTTTTGTTTGTTTTAAACTTTCTGCCTATTAATTCGATTTGGTGACCCACTAATACGGCAATTTTAAAATCAAGTTTTGACGTTTTTCTAAAAGATACGCCCCAGGAATTATTTTGGGGAAGTTCTGTGTGATCAGACTAGATGATCACAGTGAGCCCTTCTGGCCTTGGAATTTATGAACCTATAAATAACAAAATTCCACGATGTCTACCTTTTTGAATATTGCTTCTTCTCTTGGCCTTCTATTCAATGGCTTTACACATCATGCTTGTCTCCATCTGCGATATACTAAACTAAGGAATAAATATGCTCCTAATAGCTGCTACACTCGCTCAATTGTGCCCACTCCTGCATCGGTGCAGAAGGAGAGCAGGGGAAGAGGACAAAAGGAGCAGTCTGTTATCTCCTAATGGCTTTTTGCAGGAGCTAAACATAGTTGGAGTCCTTGAGCACACGGAGTTCACAAAGTTAGCACAGATGCCCTAACTTTCACAAAGAGGACAGGAAGGTGTGGGGCTGGTTCCCACAGGCTCTGGAATGGCCCCATGTCTGTGGGTGGGAGAGGTGCAGACACTGCATCCTTGGAAAAGGGATAGGGGAACAGAAGCCACTCTCCCAGGAGTTCTGGAATGCATTCTTGAGCAGTGCACGTCTGTACCAACCTGCACACCAAGTTGTGGCTGAACAACTACATTTGGACATCAAGTAACTCTCAATTCAAATCACATGTTTAATATTGTGCTCAGGTCATTCCTTCTCACTCCCTCACAAGTGAATAAATCAGCACATTGGGAGCTGACATGACTGTATGCACAGAATCATAGGACTGGAAGGGACATTGAGAGGTCTTCTAGTCCTGTCCCTTGCACTCAAGGCAGGACTAAGTATTATCTAGACCATCTCTGACAGGTGTTTGTCTAACCTGCTCTTAAAAATGATGGCGATTCCACAAGCTCCCTAGGCAATTTATTCCAGTGCTTAATTACCCTGATGGGAAGTTTTTCCTAGTGTTCAGCCTAAACTGCTCTTGCTGCAATTTAAGCCCATTGCTTCTTGTCCTATCCTCAGAGGTTAAAGAGAATAATTTTTCCCCTCCTCCTTCTAACAACCTTTTATGTACTTGAAAACTGTTATCATGTCCCCTCTCACTCTTCTCTTCTCCAGACTAAACAAACCCAATGTTTTCAATCTTCCCTCATAGGTCATATTTTCTAGACCTTTAATCATTTTTGTTGCTCTTCTCTGGACTTTCTCCAAATTGTCCACATCTTTCCAGAAATGTGGCACCCAGAACTGGACACAATACTCCAGTTGAGGCCTAATCAGCATGGAGTAGAGCAAAAGAATTACTTCTCATGTCTTGCTTACAACACTGCTGGTAATACATCCCAGAATGATGTTTGCTTTTTTTTTGCAACAGTGTTATATTTCGCTTTTGATTCACTATGATCCCTAGGTCCCTTTCTGCAGTACTCCTTCCTAGGCAATCATTTGCCATTTTTTTATGTGTGCAACTGATTGTTTCTTCCTAAGTGGAGTACTTTGCATTTGTCCTTATTGAATTTCATCCTATTTTCTTCAGACTATTTCTCCAGTTTGTCCAGATCATTTTGAATTTTAATCCTTTCCTCCAAAGCACTTGCAACCCCTCCCATCTTGGTATTGTCCACAAACTTTATAAGTGTACTCTCTATGCCATTATCTAAATCATTGATGAAGATAATGAACAGAATCGGATGAAGAACTGATCCATACGGGACTCCACTCGATATACCCTTCCAGCTTGACTGTGAACCACTAATAACTACTCTATGGGAACAGGCTTCCAAGCAATCTTGCACCCATCTTAAGGTAGTTTCATCTAGTTTGTATTTCCCTGGTTTGTTTGAGGCCATGCAAGACAGTATCAAAAGCCTTACTAAAGTCAGGGTATACTACATCTACCACTTCCCCCAATCCACAAGATTGTTACCCTGTCAGAGAAAGCTATCATGTTCGCTTGACATGATTTGTTCTTGACAAATCCATGTTGACTGTTATTTATCACCTTATTATCTTCTAGGTGTTTGCCAACTTATTGTTTAATTATTTGATCCTTTATCTTTCTGGGTATTGAAGTGAAGATGACTGGTCTGTAATTCTCTGGGTTGTCCTTATTCCCCTTTTTATAGACTGTCACTTCACTATATTTGCCCTTTTCCAGTCGTCTGGAATCTCACCCACCTTTCATGACTTTTCAAAGATTATCACTAAGGGATCAGATATCTCCTCAGTCAGTTCCTTGAGTATTCATCAGGCCTGGTGACTTAAGATATCTAACTTGTCTATGTAATTTTTAACTTGTTCTTTCCCTTTTTTAACCTCTGATCCTACCTCATTTTCACGGGCATTCATTGTTAGATGTCCAATTGCTAATAAACTTTTTAGTGAAAAATGAAACAAAAACGTCATTTAGCATTTCTGTCATTTCCACATTTTCTGTTATTGTGTCCCCCCACACACACACACATTGAGTAATGGCCCTACCCTGTCCTTGGTCTTCCTCTTGCTTCTAATGTATTTGTAGAATGTTTTCTTGTTACCTTTATATCTCTAATCTCATTTTTGGCCTTTTTAATTTTGTCCCGACAAACTTGTGTTATTTGTTTATATTCATCCTTTGTAATTTGACATAGTTTCCACTTTTTGTAGGACTCTTCTTTGAGTTCCAGATCACTGAAGATCTCCTGGTTAAGCCAGGGTGGTCTCTTGCCATACTTCCTGTCAGGGTTCCTTCCCCACTCTGAACTCTAGGGTACAGATGTGGGGACCCACATAAAAGACCCCCTAAGCTTATTTTTACCAGCTTAGGTTAAAAACTTCCCCAAGGTACAAACTGCCTTGTCCTTGAACAGTATGCTGCCACCACCGAGTGTTTTAAACAAAGAACAGGAAAAGAGACCACTTGGAGACGTCTTCCCCCAAAATATCCCCCCAAGCCCTGCACCCCCTTTTCTGGAGAAGGCTTGATAATAATCCTCACCAATTTGTACAGGTGAACACAGACCCAAACCCTTGGATCTTAAGAACAATGAAAAAGCAATCAGGTTCTTAAAAGAAGAATTTTAATTAAAGAAAAGGTAAAAGAATCACCTCTGTAAAATCAGGATGGAAAATATTTTACAGGATATTCAGATTCAAAACACAGAGGATCCCCCTCTGGGAAAAACCTTAAAGTTACAGAAAACAGGAATAAACCTCCCTCTTAACACAGGGAAAATTCACATAAAACAAAAGATAAACTAATCCACCTTGCTTGGCTTACCTATACTGTTTCAATATTGGAGACTTGGATTAGGATGGGTTGGAGAAGATGGATTTCTGTCTGGCCTCTCTCAGTCCCAAGAGAGAACAAACACGTAAACAAAGATCACAAACAAAAGCCTTCCCCCTCCCCCAAGATTTCAAAGTATCCTGTTCCCTTATTGGTCCTTTGGGTCAGGTGCCAGCCAGGTTAGCTGAGCTTCTTAACCCTTTATAGGTGAAAGGATGTTGCCTCTGGCCAGGAGGGATTTTATAGCGCTGTATACAGAAAGGTAGTTACCCTTCCCTTTATATTTATGACACTTCCTTTCTTTGCTACACAGTGGGATAGTTTTCTCTTGTGCCCTTAATAATGTCTCTTAGAAAAACTCCTAACTCTCTTGAACTGTTTTTCCCCTTAGAGCTGCTTTCTATGGGATCTTACCTACCAACTCCCTGAGTTTGCTAAAGTCTGCCTTCTTCCTTATCTTTATTGTGCTGTTTTCCTTTCTACCATTCCTTAGAATCATGAACTCTATCATTTCATGATTACTTTCGCCCAAGATATTAACTGCTTTCACCTCACACCTCTCCTTTCTTATGCAGTCCGACTTTAGTCATATCCAACCATAATACTCACTTTCCCCTTCAAAATATATCAGCATGTCCACACTGCCCTTCCTTATTCTCAAATGAGCCTACTTGCTGCAGGAAGATCACAAACAAATAAAATCAATTATCTACCTTGGTATATTCCTCTAGCGTTACTTGTAGCTTTACCTTGCATCAGATTAAACCACATGACTTTAAACAGCAACAACAGTCAGTAAAAGACTAAACAATAACATCATGGAACACATTGTTTAGATATAGCATAAATAGATGTATGTATGAGTTTATAGACTAAGAAAAAAATCTATATTTTATTTTTCAGATATAATTACTTTATATTTTTATAAAATATATTTGAATATTCGTACAATGTGCATGCCATTTCTGTATGAATTTGTTTCTTTTGTAGCAGAATGAATGTATGGTTGTTATATAAAACTAAAATGAGTAGCAAAAGAACAGAATTTCTTTTTCAGTATGTAACTCTTGATCTGAGTTTTAAGAAACATTTTGATCCAATGTTAATTTTATAAATGGCTTTCCTTTACCACAATTCCCATGAAAAAGCTATGCACCTAGATGAAGACTCTTGGAAAATTTTAATAGGACCCTTGAAATCTGTTTGCATTCACCTTCTTCTTCAAAAAAAAATCTGTCTAATGGGAGCTGTGCAAGTACCAGCGATTGTTATGCCTTTGAGGCAATTTTTATTCCATACATAATTTTTAAATTCTACCATTATAATGTATGAGTGTTTAAAATGTTCTCTTTGCTAAGTTGAAATTACTACATAATAATGTATGATGATTGGGTTTTAGTTTGTTTGTGTGTAACTATTGTTTTATTTTAATTTTTGTTTGATTTGAAACAATATCTGTATTTTCTTTTTACAGTCTTTTCCTGGTCCAAGTCTTGAAAGTGAAGATTTTAACATACCTCCCATAACTCCTCCATCATTACCTGACCACTCACTGGTGCACCTGAATGAGGTAGAGTCTGGGTACCACTCTCTGTGTCACCCAATGAACCATAACGGCCTGCTTCCATTCCATCCACAAAACATGGACCTACCTGAAATTACAGTGTCCAACATGCTTGGCCAAGATGGGACACTGCTTTCAAATTCACTTTCTGTGGTAAGAATTTTTAGTCTTTGATTTTAGGGCTAGTTTAATTTAGGTTGTTTTTTTTTAAAAAATGTGGATATCTATATCTGTTTAAAATACTGTCAGTAGGCTATATCCAGGTCTCCCTGAAATCATCACAACTGGTTCTGCTCTGTCCCTAGTTTTACTCTGGTTACAGAGGATGAAATCCTGCCCCATTAACTCCAATAGAATTACTGCTGCTTTATGGTGGTGTTATTGTGAACAGAATCAGGCCAGTGTCATTGACTTCAGATGAAGCAGGATTTATGTTCTGTGTTTCTTTACCAGGTTCTTTCTATTCTGATTTGTCTATACAGAGAGATCTACAGAAATGTACTGTTTCCTTTCTTGTTTACTGTACTTTAGGAAAACAGCAAATGTCTTTTTTTCACTCTAGGCCAAATCTTGCAGCCTTTTCACAATTCACAGTCCTTGTCCATACACAGCTCCCATTGAAGTGATTGGGAGAGTTAAGTCTATCGAATAGTGATTATGGGGCTGGTCCTAAGAATAATTATATTTTCAGTCATTTCTATATTGGTTAAATTGATTATAAGAAGTGCAAAGTCACATGAATATCCTGTTTTTCACAAGGCATTAAGAATAAGTTGCAAACTTTTTGTATGCCAGCTATACACCAATTTATGTCCTCATATTTTAGAGCAGAATATGACCCTCAAGGGTATATTGTATGGGAGGAAAAGTTTTTCATAGAGGAATACAGATACATTTCTGGGATATTTTCAAAAATTTGTTTGGACTTCTACAAAACGTATGAAATACATTATTCAGCCTCCTTGAAAAAGAAAGAGTTGAATGGTGTGAAAAGATCTAAGAATCAGAAATACCTAAAGAAAGTAGAACTAGCACTTGGCACTTTAATAAAGAGTAAAAGCAATGTTTCATTGAATTGATCTCTTTTATGCCTGGGCTATGGTTGGAAACTAAGCATTCTTTTAAGCACTGATGTTCCACATTAGTCTTTTGCAAAGAACTATGAAGAAAAGGCCTTGAGAGTCTGTAGATTGTCACAGTGAATTACTGGATCAAGGGCAAATACAAAAAAGCTGAATAATATAACTAAACAATTCTGCTTTGGGGAATTTATGTAGATCAGGACAAAACAGAAGTAAATTAAAGGAAATATGCACTGGTTGGAAGGGAAAAGGGGCTATATTTACTAAATGAATCCTGAACCATGATAGGTAAATTAAACATGATAATCGAGGCATCATTTCTTGGGCTATGGATGTCTCCTTCCTCTTATGACCCATAATAACCTTCCACCATGATCAATTTGTTATAGGGCCACAATTTTCTTTGCACAGAATATAGGTATATTACTGCTTATATCCTTAAAGAGAGATATTCATTGTTGTGGAAGTACGTTGATGAAGTAATTTTAGTTTCAAGTGCAGATACCAAAAGTTACCTGTCCACAGTGAGTAGGAAAAAGATATTTATGTAAAATTAAAAGTATTATTTTTATCAAAGACATGGACTCAGAATTTGTGTAGTCAAGAAAGGAAAGATTCCTCAGGCTTATGGCAAGTGCATGTTCCTATTCATTTTGAATACAGTACCTCCAAATATATTTTTGTGTTTTCCAAGGGTACTGTAGACTCATCTTTGCCTTTAAAATAAAGTATTGTATCTGTTGCCACAAAGTCACACTGCAGATTGATTTACATTTGAACAGCTTTCTCTGGGATGAAAGCCTTTATAACTGTATTTCTGACCGAAGTCTGTCCTCCTTTCTTCTCCAATCCCATGCTGAGCTTCTCCATTTTGCAGCCTCTCCCTTGTTCTCTCACACACAGGGTTTGTCTGAATTGTTAGTTATAACCTGAGTGTTGCCCCTAGTTCAGGTCCTGTCCACACCCAGTACCCTTTAACTCAAGTGTGGTAGAGCTTTGAACTGGAGTTGGCTGGCCTGTCGTGGTATATACTATAACTCCAGTTAGCGCAGTTTGAGAGCTAACACAATCACTGTATTCAGGTTGAGTGTTATTTTGCATTCTTACTCGTGGGACACTAACTTGAGAGCAGTTAACTCAAGTGTAGATAACTTGAGTTAACTATGCAATGAAGACAGTGATTCCACTGTGCTTTTGGTGTTCCACAACACCAAGGAAGACAGATGATTTTGTGAAGAGCCAGCATTATTTATTTGCATTTGAAACATACCCCCTTATTTATATAATCCAAAAAGTAAAGGTTTCTTTTCTGCACACCATTCTACCTTTTTGATATTACTCATCACCACCCTTTAAGCTTCATTTTTACTGTTTTGTCTAACCCTGATCCATACCAATAATATATGCCAAAGTGTGCTAGCATATTTCCTGACACTGAAACTCCTTTATCTATTTCTCAAACCTGTCCAAAATTCTTGTTACCATATATTCACTAATATATCACTCTCTCTTGCAAATTTGGACACCAGGCAACTAGTTCCATTTCCCAGGTCACTAATAAATATTTTCAGTAGAATTGTTCTTAGCATTGAACCTTTGGGTTGTTCCTCACCTTGACCCATTTATCCTCTGTATTAGATTTACAGGGTTATAATATTTTCAAAATCTTGAGGTATTTTATTTCATGTTGTGCATGCAATATGTAACAGTGGACTAGAGCTAAAGCTCTTTTAGGACACCGAAGAGCAGATGATGTCAGCTGTATTAGAATTTACTGGGTTTTGATCAAATTCAGCTCTGACGTAAGGTACAACTGCATTGAATTTGGCCTGTTTACTCTCATCTTTTCTGCTAACCTGTTCTCAAGCTATATCAATATTTTAGCAATGATGCCTACATTTTTATTCTGTATTTGAACTATTGGGTGGTCTGCAATTGGCTGACAAGAGCTCAGGTTACACTTTTTTAGATAATGACTTAGTTAATGCTAAGCTGACGGAAGTAAACAAACAAAGCCGGAAAATACTGGGTGTACAGATCGAGGCATTTCCCTTTCATCTCAGCTAGCAAGTGTTTGCCATTGTAAAATGAGAATTTGCTTGAGTAAGGACTGAGTAAAATCTAATGCCTTTGGAATTTGGCTCAGTATGATTAGAAGTTATTGTGCACTATGCACTCAAAAGCAGCTTTTTAACAGACTCACACTAAAACTGCTGGTTTATTAAAATCTCACTCAGGAAAAACTCCCATTTGAAAGCCCTTAGAGTAAAGACTGCAGGATTTGACTCAGTATCTGTAAGAGTTTTCCTCTGTAGAAGTGCTTAAGCACACAAAATAAGAACCTGGTACCAGCTCAGGGAATTCACATTAAGGATCAATTTCTTATGGATTTTTTTACACTGTGGGAATTCTCTTTCTAAAAAACGTTACAATGCTGGGAGATGGGACTTTCCCACTGCCATTTACAGTATCTGACAGTCAAATTGGGAATTAGCCTGCTTTGAAGTTTTGAGATTGATTGAAGTCTCTGTCACTTTCTACTATTCGAAAACATCACTAAAATTTCCCTTTTCCTACATTGTGCTGTCAGTTCATGTTTGCATCTATATTCTTATCTGGCTCTCTGTTTTCTACCAAAGCAACATGCACACATTCATTTTTTTACAGTATCTTCAAATGCAGATTTCTCAAGACATTTCATTTATATAGTAGTTTTAGACATACGGAGCTCAATATTTGTACAGAATTTCTTCTGGCATTGCAAAGCTGGGTCTAGGTCCTCAAGTCAAAGCCAAGAACTGTGTTATGTACAAGAAATTTAACATGGACATAACTGAGATCTGCCTGCATCTCAGATTGCTTAGCTATCTGGGTATAATCAGATAATAAAGTTGCATTAATTGTCTTGTAGCATGTTGGTTTGTCTGTGGTGGAAGAGAATAAGGAGCCTTTTTCCATGTGCTATAATTGAGGCAGATCCCTTACAACTTAGGTCTGTCTCAGTTTCTGGTGGATGTCAGCCTGTCTATACTTCCAGGTGCTGTATAATCTTCCTGAAATGCTCCTTAAAACTGTCAGAAATACCCACTAGAAATTTGCAAATAAAGCTGTCTGCACAGATTTCTCATGAGAGGATGCATGTATCTGCAAAATGCCTTTTAAGGTGCTAGAAATTGAAATATTTCTGTGCGTTCATTTGCTCAACATAAAATTATAGACACACCCATCCAGGGTCTGTTGAATGTCCTATGATTGCTTAAGAGTTTTTCTAGGCAATCAGAATTAAATTTCACAGTGCAGCTTTTACATTAAGAAAACACCAGTATTGTTAGAGTGTTCTTATATGTAGCAGGCTTTTTTTAACAGTGTGGCTTATAATGCTGTATAGAACATTTACAAGAAAAAATAAAGGGGATTTCATTTCTCCGAATGCTTCAAATTTCAAGTTTTGAAGTTTAAAGTGGAAGCGATGTTAAAAGGTAATAAAACTGGGGGATTTAGTTCCAGAATGCTCTATTTGTACTGGCAACAAAAGCCAGAATAATGTATATACTTGGGTTTATTGTCATTTTTAGTAGACAGTCAAGGCACACTTTGAATTCAAAGGCTACTGTACAACTGTTTTGACAACCATCACATCAGTAGGTAGTGTGCAGGACATATGACACTGAAACAGAAATGTTTCTTTAGGTCTATAGGGAGTGCAGTACATCAATGAATTCAGAGGTATTAGAGCAGCATGAATTTCTAATATGTTGCTATTATGGAAAAGACCACTGGCATATTGAATAATGTAGCTTTCAAAGGAGAGCAGAAAATGCGATTACAGACCATTTCATTGCTGTTTTTAAAATAAATATTTTCAAAATCTTGAGGTATTTTATTTCATGTTGTGCATGCAATATGTAACAGTGGACTAGAGCTAAAGCTCTTTTAGGACACCAAAGAGCAGATGATGTCAGCTGTAATTATTCAGATGTGGAATAATAGAAGCATTCGTTTAAAATAAAATGGATGTCACAGGGGCCTGGGTCCTTATATAAAAAAGCAATAAAAAGAAATGATTTTGCCCACTTTGACAGAAGAATAAAGGTAATGAATAATTATTTAACATTATGCCCCAATTCATCAAAGCCTGAGCAAATACATATTTTTTCATAAATTATATTTTTTTAGTTATGCAGCCCATGAGAGAGTAATATCTTAAACAAAATATGCTACTGTAATGCAGTGTAGGAAATCGGACACCTGTTTTATTTTCATTTTCCATATCATGTAGAATGCAGCTACTGTTTCTTATTAATAGAGCAAGTGCTAATAAAAATGATGTAGGAGATTGTTGTTCTAGCTAGGACATGTTTAAGAGACTTTGTTTCACCAGCTTAATTCATATTAGTTTAAATTCAGTGTTCATGACTAATCTTGTGGCTGACCTAAATGGTTGATTTTTTTGGCACCTTTGAGTGTTAGAGCAAAGCACTGAGTCAAACAGAAATTTTATATTGCTGATGAACAAAACTGATACCTTTCTTTACCATAACAAAACAAAAGATTTTTCCCCATATTAACCTAAGTTTTGAAATTTGAATCATGCTTGAATAGCACATAGTCCTTTTTTCCCTGCCCTATATTTCATATGACAGTGGTATAAGATACTTTTAGTCTCCAGTGAATACTTCACATTTGTACCTCATTACAAGGCTGGTCTTTACTTTAGATCAAAATTTACTCTTATTCCACACAGACCTGCTGTTACCCAAATGTTATTACTGTGAATTATTGCCATCAAAAATGCCGAATCATAAAAGCAAGGTAATAGAACACCTCATGTTGAAGCAATGAATTTTTATCATCTCAAGCCCTTTCATTTTGGAGGGTGATCTTTTTCACACAGATTTTAAAAGTCTGGTTTTTGCACTGAAATTAGCCTTGACAGGCTGAGGGATGTGGCAGTTTGTGTGTGTGTTGCTGGGCAGCATAGCCAAAGGAATGTACACCCAGATCTTCAGCTGTTGTAATTGATGTGGCTTCATTGTTGACAATGGAGCTATGCTGATGTATGCCACTGTAGGACCTGGTACCTAATGGTTAGCTTTCCGTTCTCATGTTGCCTCATCCAATGTTCTGACATTAGAAAGACAGTTTATACGACCTATGAAGAAGAGAAGATTAAGAGGTGACTTGATCAGGGTTCTATAAACAGTTATATCCTAGGTGAGGGGAAGATATCTGATAATAGCGAGCTCTTCAGTCAAAGACAGACTTATAAGCAGATCCTGTGGTTAGAAACTGAAGCTAGATTAAATGGAAACAAGGCATGCATTTTTAACTGTGGCAGTGATTAACCATTGGAACAACTTTCCAAGGGATGTGTTAGATTCTCCATTACTTAAAATCTTGAAATAGAGATTGCCTAACTTTCTAAAAGCTATTCTCCAGCTCTGCCATGAGCTATTAGACATCATGCGGGAAAGTAATGGATGAAATTATATCGCCCTTGTTATGCAGGAGTTCAGACTAGGAGATCACAGTGGTTCTTATGACCTCAAAGTCTATGAATAAGCTGCAACCCATAATTGTCTGTAACCATTAATCATCTACATTAAGAAACCAGGCTAGATGTTCAAGCATAGGCATGCACTCATTTCAGGATAACTTCAAACACCATCTTTACAATGCCTGATGCAGCCATTTGATTACTAGCCAATCAGCATATATTTTCAATTTGTTCACCTATCAGGAATGTCAGATTGTTCATACTTGAAGTTCAGTGGTTGAGACTCTTGAAAATAGTATATTTCACAAATTAATCCAAAAATGGTGTCATATTTCAAGTAGAATTGGTACGGTGACAAATTTCATTTTTGGAGAACAATCTTCCATAGTTATCCTAAAAAAATTGCGGAGATTTGGGGAAATATTTTGGTGAACATCTTTTCATAGCAATCACTCATCAGCTGAATTTATTCATGTTTTATTCATTGCACAAGGAGGTGAAAAAAACGTACCATGATATTAAATCCTGGCCAGCGCTAATTAGCTATCACTGCAGATATCAAGAGGTGGGCTATAGACTAGCGATTCAGTTGCATGGATGGATGGTTAATATATTATGGAGCTAATGCCTGGTGGTAAGTATGGCATTTTGTACATGCAGCTCCTTCATAAGTGATTAATGCACAAGCAGCGTCACAGCTGCAAGTGTCAAACAAAACAGAAAAGAGAGTATGCAGATAGAGAAAACATAACTCATGGAAATGTCAGAATTTCTGAGATTTCCAGCAGCAGAGATGCTGACTTTAATCTGCTGCGTTTAACATAGTGTGTAGATGTCGAAAACAGCAAGATAATGAAATGTTTCTGAAGACTTGCTCAGGCTTTGGCAAAAACACTGTAGTCATGTTAAGGCCTATTGATGCAGTTGAAATGAAATGTCAATTTCAAAAATTGTGAAGATGCTTTTATGAGGAGCAAAAGGAGGCAGGAGCCCACACTATAGAGTAAAGGGGAAAAATTGTGCATCAAGCAGAAAGGCCTGCTCCCTCTGTTGCTGTCCTGCTTCGCTACTTTTCTTTACTTAAGTGGAATGCATTTGCTTTGCTTTATTCTACCTGAGAACAACTGAAAAGATATTGAATCTTAAATGGATCAGACTGACCTTAACCTCATCTCAGCCCAGGGGATACAGAGCTACAGCATATGGAGAATAGCAATCTCAACATGCAATGCACTTTATTGATCTTAACAGTCATCTGCATTCTGGAATCTATAGTTTGCAGGGGCTGCACTTCTATACTGGGGACTGGGGAAGCCAAGCACTATATCTGAGAACTTCATGCACAGTACTTGACCTGTACTATGCACTATGGCTGCACTTTGAATGCCCCTTCTCTAGCTTATCCTCTTGCATCTGTAGTGCAGTAACTATTTAGCAAAACTACAGATTTACCCTGGCAAAAATGGCCTAGCCTGGACTTGTCACCTTCCTTCTTTTAAGGGATCTGCTCCTGAAGTCATGTATTTGTGGTATTTTTCATTTTTCCATTTATCTCTTTTAAAAGCTTTTACGAAACTTTGCCTGCCATGATTTCTTTTTCAAACAAAATAGTTTGGCCCTCTTTTTACCAAAGCAAAAATAAATGCTACCCAGGAAGCACTGCCTGGGGGCAGCCCTACAGTAAAAAAAACCAAGTGTGTAGGTGTGCTTCAGGAGGAAACATGCTCAGTAAGGCAGGAGATTTCACTTTCAAAGTGTTTTGGAGGTTCTAACCACCAAACAACAGGAAATAAAGTGTTTGTTATTTTTATCCTTTGATAATGTTCCTTCTAAATCCAAATGTTAATTTAAACAGAAATCTTTATGAGGCAGGCCACCTTACCTCAAGTTGGGCATTCCCAACTCTAGCCTTTTCTTTTTAATAGCATATAATCCACTTCTGAGCCCAGGTTTCTGTGTGTGTGTGTCTCTCTCCCTCCCTTTTTAATTATTATTATGATGCAAAATGTTCACAAAGATACCTTGCAAAGGCCCTTTTCCCCTGTCCTTCCTGATTTGAGGATTCCATAAAAACAGTGTGTCAAATGCTAACCTTCACACTGCCTTTAGTTTGATCCTATATCTCACCCTCATGCTTACTGGTATATGAACCCACCTATATTCCCTCTCACACACACTTGAACTGTAATACATTAATGAGGACAGATTGGAAACATCGTCTCAATATGTAGTCTCACAGTGTATTTCACAATACGAAGGGGTTCTCAAACTGGGGGTCGGGACCCCTCAGGGGGTTGCGAGGTTATTTCAGGGCAGGTCACGAGCTGTCAGCTTCCACCGAAAGCCCGCTTTGCCTCCAGCATTTATAATGGTGTTAAATATATAAAAAGTGTTTTTAATTTATATGGGGGGGTTGCACCCCATTGCTGTGTGAAAGGGGTCACCAGTACAAAAGTTTGAGAACCATTGGCTTAGAGTAACTTCCTTGCAGCATCAGAGAAATATTACTTTGCTAATACAGTGTAACAATGGATCAACTTTTACTGAACTGCAGTTTGTTTACAAAATGGAAAAAAAACTTGAATACCATAGCACGGCTGGCTTTAGGAGTACGTGCCTTGACTGCTGCCCAGGAACCTGTAATCTTTGGGGCCATGTTAGGGAATTATTCCCAATTGCTTATTTGTGGGTGGTGTTAAATTCTAAACAAAGGCAGCCCTATCTGGTGGACCTATCTCATCTAACGTATTTGTCAGTATCTCTTTGTATTTACTTATTATTTCATAGTGCCCAGCAGTTACTAAGTATTTCACGGAAGACCAGAGAGCCTCTGCTCCAGTCTATACATAAGACATGACCTAATGAAGTGAGATGATGAATAGTGACTTATAGCAATACAATTATGGGCATCTCATTATAGTTTATTTGTATTGCAGTCGCACCTAGGATCCCCAGTCATGGACCAGAACCCCACTGTGCTAGGTTATTTGTAAAACACAATAATGACGGTCCTAGCCCCAAAGAGTGACTCATTTTAGGCTTGTGCACCTAGTGGCCATTCAGCGAGGGGCTTTTTTTTATTTATATATATATATATATATGGAAGATGGAGATATTAGTGTGAATGTTCCTAACTCCCTTATTGTGGGAATCAAGGGAGGGATAGATTTACAAAAAGGATTGAAATGAGGGCAGGATGGTGAGCCTGTGCAGAAGTCAGAACACTGATGTGTTATGGTCTTGCTGATCTTTAAAGAAGAGAGGCATGAGATACTGGGGGCAGGGACATTTTCTCCATAGGTCTGTCCTGACCGCCAGATGGTGCTGGTAGCAGTGTTAACAGTATACACATACTATTCCCTGAACCCTCTTCAGAAAAGGGAATGCAAAAGACAGGAGGAGGTGAGATCTAGCATCTATAGGCCTCTCTTTGTCCCAGTATGGTGCTGGTTGAAGGATCCGTACCATATATAACCTATGGTCTGAGCCCAGAACTAAACCACAGGCCTCTACCACTTGAATTAAATGAATAACTCCACAATTCCAAGTACCAGGCTGCTGTCTTCTATGTGGATGAGTCACTAGAAGAGACACAACAGACTTAGCTAGGATATTGCACATGCTCCCTGTCTAAGGAAGTTTGGACCAAATCTCTGAGCTCTACAGAAGTTTAAATCCCCATACAGTTTTGTATTCATCCCACCATCGGTTACAGCAGAGGTACAACCCCTAACATTTAACTGCAAGGCATTTTAGTTAGAGTAATGTCTTTAGCTGATAGTAGTAGTAGGCTTTATCTTCCATGTCGACTAGAGGTGGATGTAACATATGTCATTAGCCACAAGATGATGCATTCTTCTCTGGTGTTTCCTGGAGTAACAGGGAAGTGCGAAGGTGCCAATGGGCTACCTGACTTTCCTAGGCCTGATCTGGCCCTATAGTGATGCTGGCAATGTTAGCACTGTTGTGAAGCTGCATACTCTAAGTCTCTACAGCACTTGTGCTGCCTGGCCTAGTTTTAGAAATTTGGGATCTGATCTTGCAACTGCTCCACATAAAGTCAATTGGATTTTTGTGCATGGAGAGCTTAAAGGATGAGGCCCTTGATAAGAATCCAATGTATTTTTATTCAGAGATGGGACTTCTAATAAGCTTAAAAATTACCTTCATTCCCTAATAAAGAGTTTTAGAGATTAGCTCATAACTAAACTGCAGTTCCTAGCACTTAAATGTAGGATACCGCTTTAATGAAGTTTATTACCCTTCTCTCTTTATGAGGTAGCATAAAAAGTGTTCAGAACTGTAGGCTTAGTGCTGATTAGCTATTAGCCGCAGCTTAAGTTGCCTGACAAAAAAAGTACACATTATAAAATAACGCTTGGTGAATTTTTTTAAAGTTGGGCTATTTAGAAAATGCACTAGACAATAGTACTAACAATGCTTTGCTCTTCTATAGCAACTTTCCTCTGACTGTGTCAAAGCGCTTCGCAGTCATTAATTAACTAAGACTTCCTATGCCCCTTGACTAACATTACAAATGTTTTTTATTTACAATATCAACCCCTCATTGTTCCAAGGCACTCAAGACACTGTGCAGCAGCATAAAAGCAAAGGCATTTTAATAAAAACATAATATAATACCATTCACTCAAAATATGACCACACAGACGAACAGGCCCAAGTTGAAAAGGAGTGTGAATAAGACAGATTTCAGAAGAAGAGTGATTTTAAGCTATCGGATCCACCAAAAGGGCGATCACAAGCTAATTTCATATGCTGATCAATCATTAAATAGTGGGGTGGAGTCAGGGGTGAAAGTAAAATTTAAAACTTACTGGTAGGGGGGCCAGCTCCCTTCCCTGCCTTCCACCCCCCACTCCCCCACCCCAGAAGTGGCGGGGCCTCGGGCGGAAGGGGCGGGGCTCGGGGGTTAGTGTCTCCCAGCCAACCCTTCCACGCTGTTTGGCCCATGCCGTCCGGGGCTCCTGTGGTGATTTAAAGGGCCTGGGGCTCCGGCCGCTGCTGCTGCAGCAGCGGCCGGAGCCCTGGGCCCTTTTAAATTGCCGGCCCCAGGGCAGCTGCTCCTTTTTCTCCCCTCTCCTCTGTTGGCAGCCTTTTAAGTAAGGCTGCAGTGCTTTTAAGTAAGTCCGAAGGGGCCGGTACTGGCGGCCACCTTTTACCAGTATGCCGTACCGGCCTGTACCGCCTTACTTTCACCTCTGGGTGGAGGGAGAGCACAGGTAGCAGGGTAATTAAGGGTCTCAAAAGAAACAAACTTAAAGACTATCAAGCACTTAACATACGTCCCTAGTAAATAACTTGTAGTGGGTATAATATGATCATGATAGCTCAAACCAGTAAGCAGTCATACAACCACATTCTGGACAAGCTGAAAGTGATAGAGCAGCACTCTCAGGAGCCCTGTAAAGATACTTCAGGGATGGCTTCACCAGTCCTTAAAAAGCAGCCAGCTCTAAGGTGAAATACAGTGTCACTTTAACGTGACACTACACAACAGATCATTTGATCCGATAGTAACACTACTCTTACTGACATTGAGTCAGTACTGAGCTAATGCCTCTGTAAGCTGTTAGGAGTCACGGAGCTGCTAAAGGTATTGTTTTTGCATCAAGTGGTCAGGACCTCATTAGTATCTTTTGATATAAAAATAGTGCATTTATCAGTCTTGTTTCAGTGTCTGCCCACTCACCACATACCTCATACTCTCTTGTTCAGCAAAAGCTCATCTTGTGCCCTTCTTCCATGCCCATGCATTCCTGCATGCTTCCTCTTGTGAGTGGAAATCCCTTCCTGACCCCTCTACCATGCTTCCTACCTCTGGCCCATTAGGGTCCCTTTCAGTGTCCGCAGTACCAAGGAAACTGTCCATCGTTGAGAGAGTTTGCGCAAAAATGGTTCAGCCATTTGTGATCACATAATATTTTGCAAATAGTACAGTGCAATACGTAGTTTTTCTACAACGTAAAATACACATGTATCATCCCTGCCGTTGCAGGGGCCTCAGGCATTGGTGGCACCTCAGTCTCTCCTTTCTCTGCCTCTGGCACACAATAGTTTTCATAGAGTCTATGAAATTATCTTGCACATTACTCTGTGTATGGTAGACAGAGTCCATGAACATTATTTATATGAAGAGAACACAGTAAGCAATACGTCTTGTGATCATTGTTTATTATTATTATTTCTTATCTGTATTGCTGTAGCACCCAAACATAGAGGAAAACACTCTCTATACCCCCAAAGAGCATGTAACCTAAAACAAAGACAGAAGGACCCGGGGGAGGGAAACAATATACAGAGACTAATAAATTAGTATTAGTAATATAATATATATTATACAGAGACTAATAAATTTATTACGAAAGCTTATGCTCAAATAAGACAGTACATTTGCCAGCATGGATAGGCCACTTAATTTCATAATTACATTAGCTTCATAGTTTACAGCCTTAAGGACTGAGGTGCACTTTGGAAGATTGTGTTGCTGGTTAAAATAATGGGTGGGATTTTCAAAAGCATTCTGACCTAATTTCAGTCCTGTTGAAGACTAATCAGAGTTTTATCATTACTTCAGTGGAAGCACACTTAGTCCAATGCTGAGTGTTTTTGAAAAGGCAACCCAATATGTATAGACATGTTTTCTGACAATTTTTTTGAAATACGTTTTAAAAATACATATTTTTAAAAGAAATAGAACTTATCAAATAAAAAGTTTAGGTCAAGACCCACACTGTACCATTGTATCGCTGAAATTATTGTAAGTATAAAAAATGAAAAGGTAATACAAGATGTTACAAGGCTGGAGAAGAATGATGTGATCTGGTGTTTTATTGAGAAATAATACATGGTTATGCAATTAAAGATAGTATAGCAAAGTTGCACAGAGTTAAAGTGGCCCATGCAACCCGAAATCTTGACTTTGCTGTGCACTGACTGTGTGCCATCTTAATGTTCTGTTAACACAAGTTGCTGGAGCCTTTTAAAAATACTGGATGTATTCCTTCAGGATGAATCCAGCGAATAATACTGAGTTCCTATTTAAAAACAAACAACAAACCTGACCATATACAGGTCAGGCAGAGTTAGAGGGCCTGATCCAGAGCCTATTTAAATTAATGGGAGTTGGATCAGACCCTTCAAGCTCTAGAGCTGTCTTGTTTTGTATAGAGTCTTTGTACACAGGTTTGGTAGATGTGGCTAGGAGAATTAGGAAATCCATAAGTGAAAGGGAATATAATATATCAATTCAGAATTCTTTCCTTTGCAGATGACCTGATCACTTTCAACAACAGTACAAAAATAATCAGCTTTCCCCAAATCTTTTAGCACATCATCTTTACCCAGATCATATTAGCACATCACCTACCTTGAACAAAATAATTTTCCATGAAGGCTCAGCTGCAGTATATTATTTTTACAGAATCGTTCATGTCCCTATTTTCAACATTCTGATTATTTATAATCATTCATTATTTACAAAGTTAGTGTGAGAATATAAATTATTGTGATATCTAGGGAATGTAACGAGGAGTAGTGGGATAAAAATAAGCACAGGAAAATTGAGGATGAGCATCACAACAAAAATCTAATGCTTGTAGAATAATCTGCTAGGTACTGTTAGAGCTCAGAAATGTATATGCTAGGGAAAAATCCTGCATTGGCTGGGAGATGGAATAGATGATTTAATAGGTCTTTCTATGAGATGTAATTTCTATAACTGGTTGATGCATACAGTTGTGTTCAGGCATTTGGACTCATTTCTTGTGTCTGGCAAACTGTTTCCTATGAAAGGTCATAAATTACAATAAATAGACTTTGCAGATGATGAGCTACATGACACACCTGGAAAGAGTTTCCTGTACTGATATTCAAAACATCCATGCCAAAAGCAAAAATAACAGAGTCCCAGTCCACTACAGTGCTAAGAGGGATACATGGCAAAAACAATATTTACATTGAAAAGAACATTTTTTTATTCTAATAATGCTTTTGTGGCAGGAAGATACTATAGCAAAACAAATGCCTGACTTGAAGATTGGTAACAACAAAAATATCACCGAGTTGGGGGGAAGGGAGAGAAAAGCAAGCAAGCATTTATTAAAATGTTGATGTAGATGTAATTAGATCCATTTTAAGACCAAAAGTTTTATGCAGAAACTGACAGAAGGATATGCAATAATTATAGTTTGCTGACAAGCTGAATTGAGTTTCCTTTTTTTATCTTCTGGTTTTAGGAAACCAAACTGTAAATAAATGCACAGCTTGACAGATTGTAATTGCGATCAGCAAGGCGTCTTTTCATTTAATCAGATGGTGTTATTAAAATGGGGTTACAATTAAACATTTTATAATGTGACGTAGAACTCTATTAAAATTCTCCAGCAAACAGTAATTTGCATTTGATGCTTGTGCAGCCCATTTCTATTTGCAGAAATGTTATTGGCTGTGACCTTCCACTGGTTAGGTCTCTGTTTGCTGTTCTCTTCCTGCTTTGATAAATGATATTGAGCATCCACTTTCTTCACCTCACAGTGAAACTTTAGATATTAGTATTGCCTATTTATATTAAATTATTGTGACCCTTATATTGGAATATGCTAGCTAAAACGGAATGTTTCTACTAGAGGAAATGTAGAATTCACCTGATGCAGTATTGATTTTTTATGTTTATCTTACAAATAGTAGGTTTCATCAACCTTAAGCTTGTAGTCAGTTTGCAATTAAATCTGTTTCAAGCAAGACTAATATGACATTTTAAAAAGCATAAATAGCAGTCTGCAAATTGACTGCAGTATCTAAGGAATTAGTCCATGGAAAGATGAAATGTGGCATTGGATTTGCCATTACCTTTATCTAGATATAAATACAAATGAAATTATTACAAGAATTCTTTCGGAATAATTTTCAGGAAGACTTTAAAATAAGGCTCTGATTCCAGATTTTTGATTTACACATACATGTCCATTATTCTTCCCCATTCTCTTGATATCCTGGACTGGAGAATGAGTTTATTAAATACTATAGTCAGAATGAGTCTATTGGGGACAATGTTTTGTTCCAGAATGTGGAAGAAGTAACAAGGGGGGCAGCCATTTTAGACTTTACTCTGGCAAACAGGGAGGAATTGGTAGTGAGTGTGAATGTGGAAGGCAATTTAGGTGAAAGTGATCATAAAAAAATAGATTTCATGAATCTAAGAAAAGGAAGAAATAGCAGAATAAAGACATGGTTTGTTTAGCCTTACCAAAAATAGGCAGAGGGGAGATATGATTACTCTCTATAAATACATCAGAGGGATAAATACCAGGGAGGGAGAGGAGTTATTTAAGTTAAGCGCCAATGTGGACACAAGAACAAATGATATAAACTGGCCATCAACAAGTGTAGGCTCGAAATTAGGTGAAGATTTCTAACCAACAGAGGAGCAAAGTTCTGGAACAGCCTTCCAACGAAAGCAATGGGGAAAAAAAAAACTAACTGGCTACAATACTGAGATTGATAAGTTTATGGAGGGGATGGTATGACAGGACTGCCTACAATGGTATGTGGCCCAACAGCAACTGCCAGTAGCAAAAATGCCCAACAGCTGGAAACGGGGCACGAAATGGGCAGGGCTCTGAGTTACTAATGAGAATTCTTTCCCAGGTATCTGCCAGGTGGGTCCTACCCACATGCTCAGCGTCTAACTGATCGCCATATTTGGGGTTGGGAAGGAATTTTCCCCCAGGTCAGATTGGCAGTGACCCTGGGGGATTTTTGCCTTCCTTTACAGCATGAGCCATCGGTCACTGATGTAAATGGTGAATTCTCTGTAACTTGAAGTCTTTAAACCATGATTTGAGGACTTCAGTAACTCAGCCAGAGGTTAGGGATCTATTTCAGGAGTGGGTGGGTGAGGTTCTGTGACCTGCAATGCGCAGGAGATCCAACTAGATGATCATGATGGTCCCTTCTGACCTTAAAGTCTATGAGACTTCAAAAAATCAGACTTTAACGCTTCAGAGAACTGGCAGATAAGGTACCATGGGGAAAAAAACTAAGAGAAAAAGGAGTTCGGGAGAGGTGGCAGTTTCTTAAGGAGACAGTATTAAAGGGCACATCTGCAAAGTATCCAGATGCAAAGGAAAGATAGCAAGTGTAGGAAGAGGGAAGAATGGCTCCATCAGGAGCTCGTTAATTACCTGAAAATCAGAAAAAGAAAGTGGAAACATGGACAAATTGGTAAGTAGGAGTATAAAAGAATAGCACAGGGATATAGGGACAAAACCAGAAACATTAAGGCACAAAATGATTACACCTAGCAAAGAACATAAAAGTCGAGGTTCTTTAAATACGTTAGAAGTAAGAGAAATGGTAAGGAAAGTGTAGGAAGGAAAGAGAGTTAAAAACTGATGGCATCAAGAAAGCTGAGGTGTTTAATGCCTATTTTGCTTTAGTCTTCGATAAAAAAGATAGACGGTGACCAGATACTCAACATAATTAATATTAACAACAAGGGGGAAGGAATACAAGCCAACAGCAGACAAGAACAGGTTAAAGAATATTTAGATAAGTTAGATGTATTCAAGTCAGCAGGGCCTGATGACATTCATCCTGGCGTGCTTAAGGAATTAGCTGAAGCAATCGTGGAACCATAAACTCTCAAAAGTCTGGAGCTGGAGAAATCTCAGAAGTCTGGAGAAGGGTAAACGTAGTACGTAGCTTTAGAAAGGGTAACAAAGAGGACCTGGGAAATTATAGACTAGTCAGCCTAACTTTGAAACCTGGAAGATACTGGAACGTATTAGTAAACAATCAATTTGTAAGGTTATAAGGAATAACTAGAATGGATTTATCAAGAACAACACATGCTAAACCAACCTAATTTCCTTTTTTAGACAGGGTTACTAGCCTAGTGGATAGTAGATGTGATATATCTCGATTTTAGTAAGGCTTTTGAAACAGTCTCACATGACAGTCTCATAAGCAAACTACGGAAATGTGGTCTAGATGAAATTACTCCAAAATGGGTGCATACTGGTTGAAAGACCTTACTGAAAGTGTAGCTATCAGTGATTCTCTCTTGAACTGGTAGAGGGTATTTAGTACGGTCCTGTGTCTGGTACTGTTTAATATTTTCATTAATGACTTGGTTAATGGAGTGGAGAGTATGCTTATAAAATTTGCAGATGATGCCAAGATGAGAGGGGTTGCAAGCACTTTGGAAGAGAAGATTAGAATTCAAAAGGACTTTGACAAATTGAAGACTTGGTATGAAATCAACAAAAGGAAATTCAATAAAGAGAAATGCCAAATACTTCACTTAGAATGGAAAAATCAAATGCACAACCACAAAATGGGGAATTACCTGAAATTAGGTAGGTAGTAGGTAGTAGTAGCAGCTGTGAAAAGGATCTGGGGGTTATAGTGGATCACAAACTGAATATAAGTCAACAATATGATACAGCTACAAAAAAGGCAATATAATTCTGTGATGTATTAACAGGTGTGCTGTATGTAAGACATGGGAAGTAATTGCCCCACTCTATTTAACACTGGTGAAACATCAGCTGGAGTATTGTGTCCAATTCTTGGTGCCACACTCTAGGAAATATGTGAACAAACTGGAAAGAGTCCAGAGGAGAGCAACAAAAATGATGAAAGGTTTAGAAAACCTGAGCTATGAGGAAAGGTTTAGAAAACTGAGCATGTTTAATCTTGAGAATAGAAGACTGAGGGGGGACCTGACAAGAGTCTTCAAATATGTGAATGGCTATTAGAAGAATGGTGATCAACTGTTCTTCTTGCCTCAGAAGGTAGGGCAAGAAGCAAATGGCTTAATCTGCAGCAGATTTAGGTTAGATATTGAGAAATACTTTCTAAGGATAAGGGCAGTTAAGCTGTGGAACAGGTTTCCAAGGGTGGTTGTAGAATCCCCATCTTTGGAGGTTTTTAAAAATAGTTTGGACAAACACCTGTCAGGGATGGTCTAAGTTTATGTGGTGCTGCCACAGCACCAGCTAGTTGGATGAGATGAAATTCTCAAGGTCACTTATTCCCTACATTTCTGTGATTCTATAATAATACTGTTCAGCATTCTGTCTTTTAAGAACATTCAAAATTAGGGCTACTCACAGGTCTCACAGTAGGGTTTGGATAGTGCTGAATATGGTGAAAGTTGACTTCTTTTGACAACATAAAGCAACAGTCCAAGCCATTATATAGAAACTATATTTTATAACCTAGTCATTCACAGAGAGGTAGCCTACACTAATGGAATGCTGTATAGGAAATGATTGGATTGCAAATTATATCTATGATGATCAAAAAACTTCTGTCTCCATATCTTCTGGGGTTTTTTTTCCCATGCACATTTTTGTGAGAAGGGTAGTTAGTTTGGAAGGAGGCAAGATTTTTAGGGGAGAGGCTTATCACTTCCCAATTAGAAAAAAAATGACTGCTAGATGATTGTTATACAACACTCTTGCTGTTTGACACTGAGTTATCTTGTAATATCCTTCATAAACAAGAAGAAGGGGGACAATAAGGCGGAAAGGGAGGAAGGAAGAAGAGAAAACAATGATACTTGGTGTTGATGGAGAGTGGGTGCCCTGTGGATACCGCAAAAAAAAAAAATTGTTTGGTTTGATATTTTTAATGCATTTGTTTCTGCTTTGTAGTATCCCGCAGCCTCAGAAAAGTTTGTTGGCTCCACCTTCCTCTCATGTAACTGCAACATCTTTCTTTTAACCTTAATTATCAACCAAGTACAACCATTACCTCAAGTTTCTCTCTTGCATCTCCACACTCCACTCCCATTGTTCTGTTGTCTTCATCCCTTTGGAGTTGTGCAACTCCAAGTTCCTCCTCTTCATGTATATGATCTTTTTTTTTTCTGCAGAAAGACATATTTTTAAAGATAGCTCAGAGAAAGAGGTTTTCGACATCACATAATGTGAACGGTAGTCATATAGCACCATTTTTTTCAAAGTATTTAGAAATATGACACACATGGTGATGTAGACAAGAGTACACTACAAATAGATGCAGAGTAATTACCACAGAAAAATAACAGGGGACCATATTCTTCTCTCTGTTACCCCACTGTAACTGGCCCAAAGTTTTCAATTTCAACCAGATAGTAAAGATAATTTCAAAATGCATATGGGAAGAGGACTAGATAGGACAGTTAAGCAGAAGGAAAAACAGGTTTATATTTGTAATATGGCTGGGGATTACATTAATGTCCAACGTGAAATGAATTTAGCAGTCTCAGTGTGGACACCAGTGAACAATGTAGAATTACTATCCATGTAGGCTCTTTTCTGATCTAACAGTCAAAGAGTAAATTGCTTTTTTGTAAAATGTGTGGTGCCTCAGGATCAATTTGAGGTCATTGGCATCTGGCAAGGAAGTGCTATAAATGGCTGAGTAAGAAAGTTCTTAGATAATTATTGGTTCCTTAGCATTTACAGAAACATGCCTAGACATGGTAAAGAGAAATCTGAAGTTAAAAGGTACATACAGATTAATGTAACAGGTTACTCTCCAAGGTTAATATAGATATTCTAAAAGAAATATAAGAGAGACCTGCATACATTGTTTGAAACAATAAAAAACTACTAAGGATCATGAAAACGTAGCATCTGATTCTCCTCTCACACCTATATAACTCCATTGACTTCAAGAGAGCTACACCTGGTTTGCAGGGTTGTCAGTGGAAAGGAGAATCAGGATCATAAAGTGCAGGCTTACAAACACATCTCAGGGTTTTATACTGCCACTAAATCAGTGTAGTATCTGAGAAGTTTATCTCAACTCTTATTGTCTTTCTTATTGTCTTTCTTATTTGTTTGCAAAATAAGAGCCTAATTATGAAATCCTTATTTCTTTTGGTGATCCCACTAGCTCACATGAGTAAGTGCTTATCAAGGTGTGCAAGGGCCCTAAACAATGAGGTGAGAAATGTACAGTATGCTAACCATCCATATTTAGTCAAAAATGTACGTATTTTTATAAAACCTATCGATGTGCTTCACCTAGCTTTCCTGTATCTGTCTTTGAAGCTGGCATGTTTTCTTTAAGAAATAGCAATTATTTTGAGTATATTTTATCCACTGTTGTGTTTTTGCATTTTAAATTGTGTATACATTCATATACCACTATGATCAAGCTCAAGTCTGTTTGATTACTTTCAATTTCTGCTATAGAATTTTGTCATTCTTACTGGAAATTTCAAGACATTTTACTCTAGACCTATTTTTCTCTCTTTTTTCCCTTTAGATTTATTTACTACCTTTAGAAGTAGAAAAGTCCAATTTCAATCATGTTTGAAATAACTCATTTTAGACAAGTACGTGCTGCTCTGCTTACAAAACATATATGAGTCGAATATGCAATTACCACAACTCAGTTTCCTGCCACAGAAACATTTCAGCATTATAGCATTACAGAAATAGAATGACATGCATAATGAAAGATTTCAAGATTCACCCAAGGCATTTATTCTCTTCACCTTAATGTTCTCAGCAGTAGCAGAGTATCCATTAAAAGGTACTATGAATTATGGTTGCCTAGCAACTGGAAGGAGCTTGTAACAGCACCAAAGAATGAAATGGCTGGTTGATAAAATGAATTTTCTCTGAGCATTAGCCTGTTGAAACTGCCTTTTCTTGTGGAACATAAAGTTCATTTATTTGTCTCATGCATTTTTTATTAGAAAATTATTTGAGTTGCAGGAACTTGAATCGTTTTGCTACAGGAGATATTTGATTTTAATGTGTTGTACTAAAATAAGTAATAAAAAAGATTTTCTTCAAAGTATAGACACCAAACAATCCTAGGTAGCTCCTTTTGAAGTCAGAAATAAAATCTTATATAAGGTACATCATTACTGATTATTAATTAAGAGTGAAATTAGATTGCAGTTAATGTAAATTTAAATTTTGTCTTTGAAAAAAGTTTAAGCACGACATGGTAGCCAATATGTGGGTGGGTGAAAAAAGGAAAAAGACATGGATTTGTTTTGTAGATTCAACACAAGAAAAACTGATTTATATTCCCCCTTTCCATATAATGTGGTAAATTTAGTCTCAAGTGAAGGTCAAAAGTCCTTGTACATCTATATCTAATGCTCATTGTCGTCTGTTTATCTTTATGCTCAAAACATGTTCATCACAGCTTCCATCCAACACTGGAGAAAGATGTATATTTCACTTACTTCTCCGAGGCTTTCTTTCAGTGGCAGCTACTAAATTCTGGTGCATACAATATTGATTTATCAGACGTTTTGGATTAAGAACTGTATTCAGTCTGTATAAATAGATGGTGTCAGATGCTGCTAAGTATACATTTTTAGATTGTAACATTTTGTAAATATTTCTGTTATCTGTAGTTAATTAAATGTTACTTTGTACAACTCATACCATGAGATAATAGACAAAAATGTTGAAGCATGTAGCACTGAAGTTATTATGCTTTATTTTTCAGATTTTAGTCATTTAACTCAAATTAATTTGTAGTCTGTTTCTGACCTAATGGGCTAAATGACAAATATATTTATTTTAATAGTTTTTTAGGATTAAATTCTCCTCACTTTACTCATACAAATAATCCAATTGACTTCCATGGGTATACTTGCATCAGTAAAACCCATAATCTTGCTCCCATATAGTGAATACAGAAGAGATCATAATAATCTGTTGATGACATCATGTTTGTTTGTGAATATGATTGGGAATGAATCTGCAACCCTCAGTGCAAGTCCAGGGTCTGATCTTGCAATCATTACTGAAGCCAATAATATATTTGAGTGTGTACAGATTGCAAGATCAGGCTGTGAATGGCAGTAGGTTAGAAGAAGAGTCACTTAGACAGGTGAGTGGAAAAGTCTGTCTTTGCCCAGAAGTGACCATCAAATTCTTGACTGGAACTAGAGTGAGAGTGTGAATCTAAAAAAGAGGATGAGATAATACTCATATTTAAATGCTGATTATCTGAGAAAAAAAGTGTAGTACAGATACACTTGTCTACTACTAACAATAAAAAAAAGTTGAAATGAGCTTTTGCGATTAACATGATCACAAAAATTAGCAACCTGATATGCATATATGAGACAAATAGGTTTAGTTAACTTGACAACGCTACAAAACTTTCATGGAACATTTTTTTCTTTGAACAAAATGTATTAACAGCTGCATAACGATAGCTCACAGTAACCTATTTAGAGTCAAATATAATTCTATATAAGTAAAGATAAAAAACAAAACTAAACTAAAAAAGCCCAATCATTAAGTGGTGTCATCTTGCCTCTTTAAAGGCGTATGTTGATAATCAAACATTAAAACAGTGAAACACTGCTCATCTTCTACAAAGGTGCAAATTGAAATTCCAGAGAGAGCTTGACAGATTTGTTTAACAATGAATTTAATACAGCACAATCCCACTTGAACATAAAGCTATTACACTCACAATAATCCTGTATAGCTGTTGGGAGATCCAAATTAAACTCACTGATATTAGCTTAAATCTCATCAATTGCACAGATTTAGAACGTACTGAAGGTGCATGTTTACTGTGATCTTACTGTCTAATAGGTTTCTAATCATTCAAAAAGGTGAGTAAAAATACACATTTTCCCCTCAGATGATTCACATACTGTGTATTTTATTGCTCCATTCTAATTTAATACTCTATTGTTTATTAACTTTCTGGTGTCAACATGACAAAACTGTACTAAATACAGACCAAATGTTCCATTTAAATAGATAATTTATTATGTTATTAGTATGAAGGTGTTATGAGGAGATTATTCAGTTGAATCCCGTGGATTAGTGATGCTACTTCACAAAGCAGTTTTTTCACATTCATTTACTATGTTTCATTGTTTCTGTACCTGTAGTAGAACAAATGTTTGTTTCTTTTCTTCATTAGGTTCTAATGGCTTATTAACCATGACATAGCATATTACTTTCTGTGTTTTATTACACTGTTCAATCTCATCTGGAAATTTATAGAATATGGTTTTGTATGAAAAAATTGAAGTTTACCACACTTGAAATTCTTAATAGTTTTATAAAATGGAGGATAATGTGTCTCACCTTATTTGTAAGTATTCAGTAGTTAGGACTAGTTGAGGTGACATATTCATTCTTTCTGGATGGAAGGTAGGTGGAAGTTTAAATGTGATTAATCAACATCTTCCCCACAAGAATCGGTGCAGCTGTTGACTTAAAAGGAGAAAGGTCTGTTTATAAAAAAGTAATCAACTGAGTAACTTTTAATAGTGATTTATTTTAAAAGAATCTTAGTTAACATCCATGGTGCAATCTTTCTATTGTTAGGCTGATCTAATAAAAAAAAAAAAAAAAAAGGAATGTGCAAACACCCACCTAGAACTAATCACTCTTCATGCTATGTAGAAAAAGGGTATAGTTCTAGATTGGAAATTCTTTATTTGTGGTTAGATTATATTAGTATATTAGTAAGGAATTAGATTTATTAATTTATGGCAGTCCTTTAGTGGCAATTTACAGTGATTTCAACTGGAGAACATGGAGTCAGTCCTGTCCACATCTTTGCAGCACTGAATGAAGCATTCACCTCCTGTTTCAAAGCCCCATGCTATTAAGCAGGGAGCAGAATTAAAGCAATGAGGGCTTATTTTATATCATGTCCACACATACATAGCCACAAAGAGTGAATTAGAATACGACTGTAAGTGAGAACTTGGCTGCAGCTTCTTCAACAGAATCGTTGCTCTGCTTGGACTATAGCAGTTTTCAGGAAAAAGAATGGTGAAGTCAGAGGCATGTCTAAGGCATGTAATGAAAATGGGACACAACCTGTCCAGACACACTAACAAAACAGTATCATTACTCTGATGTGAATCTGTCAAATCCAGAGCATGTTGTCTGAGACCCCTCTATTCCTTACAGTTGCTAGAATAAATAAGCCTCCCCAGAAGCATAGTCAATAGTAAATGCCTGTTTACAAATGCTTTTGTACATCTTTCAGTTAACCCACATGCAATGGGATATCACATGGACTTGAGGCTCTCTCTGCCGGGACACTTATCCATATGTAGGGTTTTTTGTTTCATAAGTGACAGTTATGGATGATAATCTCTATCCAATGAGTAATTTAAATATAGTTGAACACGTTATGAATAAACATGTTTTTCACCTTGTTGATTTGTTTCACAAGATGAAATGTTAGAAATCTGAGAATAACGTAAGGGATTTTCACTCTTTTGTGGCATGTAGACTACCTGTCAGTAGAGTGAAAGGCATATCTGACTCTGGTATTTCAACTGAGGCAAACTACAGCTGGTTGGGCATGTCACAACCAAGAAAGCCATCTTGTGATCGTCCTTTCGGTTCGCTGAGACATGCCATGAAATGCTGTAACTGTAACCATAAAATGTTGTGATATACTACTGTTGGCCAGGCAGGGAGTGTTGCTGGGTAATATTGAATGTATTATAACAATCATGAATTGGAGATGAGAAACACATGGAGATTTTTATGCAACACTATATTTCTTGTACAGACATATGTTGGTTAAGCTACTTAAACCCCTCCAATTTCAGCCAAAGATTATTTTTTTCTGTTATGATACTCTCAAGTATACTTTCAGTCTATGCCAAGTTCTTTAAAGAATTGCCTATGATGAATCAAGCAGCCAGAATGAGACATATGGTAGCTAAAAATGTGTAAATAAAGATCCATACATGGTTAAAGGTGTGGGTTAAACACTGAACATAATGGCCAGAAGCATAGATATGAAACCCTGCCCATGTCAAGATTTGAACGGTCTATCTGCCAAAACAGAAATAAAGTAGCTGTATATGGCATAAGCTTAATGTTTCCTTACGTTTCAAGGAACTTTCTAGTTTTGAAAAAGAGCTGGTGCTTTGGTGGTCAAATCAGGGGATTTTCATGCATGCATCTGGTCACACCCATGCAGAATAGGAGAATAGTTGAACACAGACAAATATGAATTTATAAATTTACTAATAATGAGAATTGAATTCTGTCTCCAGATATATACGAAAGTCAATTGGAGTCAAATGCACACATCTGAGAGTAGGATTTGGCTCTTTGGATGCTAGCAGAGAAATTTTTTTCTTGTGTTTTGGTAATTAGAGGTAGGCAAAATTGGTGAAAAGTGTCTCTTGATAAAATAGTGGGGCACTGTTTCCTTGCATGGCTTCCTACCCCTGAAATTTCAAGATTTTAAGTATGTAAAATCCAAAGAACTACTTTTATTTAAAAATTCACACTTGTGCATTTTCTGTATGTGGGAGGGGTGTGACATATCAGGGTACAATCCAAACTAATGGGTAGCTGTGTCACCCCTTCCCTGTAACCTAGGGTGACCTTTACTGTGCCTTGCTCCTGTAGCCTCTGCTCACAGCCTCCAGCATGTAAGTCATTCCCAGCTATGTCTGTGTGTGCTGCACCCAGCCAGCCCCACCTTGGCTCTTACCAGCCTTGGTGACCACAGGGTGACCACAACACACCCCCAGACCCAGATCTTCCCCCTGAAAAGTATGTCCTGTATTGCCCAGCCCCCTCTTGGACAGTATAAATATATTGAGTCTGTTATTCCTTTAAGGGAATAACATGCACACAACTTGTTATCCCCAAATGGAGTTACCCAGACCCTTCCATTTGGACACACTGGATTAGATAAAACAGTAAAACAAGTTTATTAGCTACACGGAGCTAGATTTTAAGGAAGAACAAGCTAGAGTGACAAGATTTCCCAATTTTATAAGGACAGTCCCGATATTCAGGGGTCTGTCTTATATAGATGCCTATTATCCCCCACCTGCATCCCAATTTTTCATACTTCCTATCTGGTCACCCTAGAACAAGCAATGAGGCATAAAAGTCAGAAATGGTTACAAGAAAAATAAAGATAAAGCGCTTACTGGTGCCTAACTTAACAAACTATATTGAATTCAAAGCAAAGTTCACTCACCATGTGGTTTCAGCAGTCTTACTGACCAACTTTGTAAAATCTTGGGGGAAATTCCTTTTTATGCAGCTAAAGAAAATCAATAACCAAATAGCCAATGTAGTATTGTTCAGCCACAGGATGAATAGAATAGTCTATGATAAAAATCAACAAATTACATTCCATCATCGAAAATAAGCATTAAAAGCCTTACTCCTGCTTTGAATTAAGTCAGGTTTTAAAAACAAAAACCTCTTTAGGTCAAGACTCCTCCCCGACAGTCCAACAGCAGCTTCCGCTGTCTCTTCAGGTGCAATGAATATGATGGGCAGAGGGAGAAAGAGGGGTGTCTTGGGGTGTCTATCCCTTCTTTTTATAGTCCTGATCCTACTTTGAGAAGCATTTCCAGCTGGGAGCAAGGCGACAAGCATTCTGGGTCTGTGTTGTTCCTTTGCTAAGATGTAGATTTTTCCCTTGCCCCTCTTTCCTTGCCACTTAGCAAGTAATGATCCATCAGCCTTATTTATACCTGGATACACCTTGTTTACACTTGCCTTTATCTCTAAGGTACTGGTTTGGCCACTCCTCAGACTTGTCTCAAAAACATACTTTTAGTCATGATTTCAACTTATGTTTATAGCTTCATATATAACCATGCTATGTGCATTTTGCCATGATATTATTGTGATACAATAGCATGTAGGATTTGAACACAGTGATTTATTCTGTCATGGGGGGGTTGTCTGTGTTCTCCTCTGTCGCCACATGACCTAGTGCAGGGGTTGGTAACCTTTGGCACGCGGCCCATCAGGGTAATTCGCTGGAGGGCCACGCGACATTTTGTTTACAATGACCCTCCGCAGGCACGTGCACTCCCCCACCCCACCCCCGCAGCTCTCACCATTTCCGGCCACTAGGAGCTGTGGGGGAGCCGTGCCTGCGGTCAGTCAATGTAAACAAAATGTCTTGAGACCCACCAGCGAATTACCCTGATGGGCCATGTGTCGAAGGTTGCCGACCACTGGCCTAGTGGATTGAGTACAGAAGAGATGGAGAAACTAAGGCTTCAGTCGTGCACTGGAGAACAGCGCAGGGAGATCCCTGTGCTTCATGGCACCTTCTTGAAGCCCATGCAGTTCTCAGTGCAGGATCAGGGCCTAAGACACACAGTGGTGAAATGACCTACAGGACAAGTGCACTGGATTAGGGAAGACTGAGCCAAAAAGACCCTAATTTTTATTCCACTCTTGATTGATTTAGAGTCTGAACCAAACCCCATTAAAATCCATGGAAAGACTTCCATTGAATTCAGTGGGTTTGGATCAAACTCTTATTTTTCATATCACTTAATGTCTTCATCTATCTGTCTAAGGCAGGGATCTCAAACTCAAATTACCAGGACTAATACATTGGCCTGAGGACCGCATCACTGACATTGCCCCCCTGCTGTGCCTGGCCCCTCCCGCAGTCCACCCCTTCCATGAGGCCCCGCGCCTGCCCCGCATCTTCCCACCCCTTCCCCACCCCCATTTCAACCCCTTCCCCAAAGTCCTCACACCAACTCTGCCCCTTCCCTGCCCCTATTCCAACCCCTTCCCCAAATTCCCACCCCTACCCCACCTCTTCTCCGCCTCCTCCCCTGAGCACGTGACTCACTGCGCCTCCCCCCTCCCTCCTGGAAACCGCTAAGTGCCACCAAACAGCTGTTTGGCGGCAGGACGCGCCTGGAGATAGGTAGAGGAGCGGGGACAAGGCATGCTGGGGGGGTGGCAGGGGAGGGGAGCTTTGCAGCCGCAGGAAATAACTGGCGGGGTGGGGATGCAGGGAGCTTGGCGGGCCGCAGCAAATAGCTCCACGGGCCGCGTGTTTTAGACCCCTGGTCTAAGGTCTTATATGTGCCTCATCGCAGTAGTATTTGTGCCTCTGTGTCCCTATCTCAAATGATAGGAATGATATTTATCTAGCTTACTGGAGTGTTATAAAGCATAAATAACAGTATAAGGTGCCATAAAATTGTAGAGTATTATTGAGGTCAGTCAGGTGACAGAGTTAAAAATACAGTGTATGGAAATGTTGTCTGTACTGCCTTACTCTGTAATGTGCATGCACTGCTGTGTTTTCTGTTTACTACTTTACCATCTGGTAACACCTTTCATGTTGCACAATGAACACACCTAACCTCTGCACTTTCTGCACCTTTGACTTGTTCTTTTGTCTTAGATGTCAGAAGCTATGTTGCCTCTGTGTTCTTGCTCATTGTGGCTTTGTGAAAAAAAATATTTTTATCTTTGTCTCTTAAAATAAAAAAACCATAAAAAACAGATATGATAAAAGAAGCTTATATATTTCTGTCAGTCTGTGCCTCCCAGATCTTAATTAAGAGTTTCTTATCCTCATTCATTGCCAGATTTTCTCCAACATACATTCAGAGATCTCTCTTTTATTGCCTACCCACTGCAGGTCCATATTCCAGTTGGAGGAGATGGTGTTATGCACAATTGTTGGATTAGCAAAATTGCTATCCCTTCATAATGAAAAATGTTACTGTAAAGGCAGAATATAAAGGGCCAGACCTTCAGGATTATATTTCAGTGGCTATTGTGGTTTTGGAGAATGTGACTTTAAAACATTCTCTGGTAGCAGTAGGGCCACTAGAGCTGTGCAAGGGAGCTGGAGAAGTGTCTAAGATCTGTTTATTGTTTTCTCTGTTTCCAGGTTTCAGCATACTGAGGCGATTGCTTTAATGAAATCCCCTTGTACAAATGGTTTCCCTTAGTTACGTTTTTTTTCCTGATAACTTGGTGTTTTGTTTTGTTTTCATTAGTCTTTGTTTTCTTCTTGTTTCTACAGTACTGTTGTTCTCTTTGGAGTAGTCTCCCTTTTTTCAGAAACGTGCCATGAGAGAACAACATAGAGTATTGTTTTGGTTTATACAAGAGGTTCCATGCCATGTGCTTCATGAGCCAGGAAAAAAGACCTGTACCTCTTTGCTTCTCCCTCGGTGTAACCAGGGGATTTAAGGACGTTATTCTGCTGCTGATGGGAGTCTATAGGAAACTCCCATTGACTTAATTAAGAGGAGCAAGTCTTTAATGTTTATTTTCGATGATGGAATGTAATTTGTCAGTTTTTATCATAGACTGTTCTACTCAACTTGTAGTTGAACAAGACTACGTTGGCTGTTTGCTTATTGATTTTCTTTTGCTGCATAAGAGTGAATTTTCCCCAAGATTTTACAAATCGCCTCTGCTCTGGCCCCTGTATGCCTGGTAAAAGGGCTGGAACAGTGTAAAGGCATCCTAAAAGCCCCAGATCTGGCTGAGGGAGGATTCTTCCATGCCGGAATTGAGGAATACTACCATAGGCTGTTGTTCCAGAACCCCTTCACAAGTGCTGGCATAGGAGGTGGCAGGAGTGGGGCTTGAGGTGGTAGGGGCATGTCAGGAGTGTAGCCACAGCACAAACTGCAGCGGAGATTCTGGGTGCTGCTGCTGCCCATAGGCAAGCCAGGGACAAGCTGCCTTAACGTAGCCCCTTAGGGCTGTTTAAATTACATCTGGGGCCACTCCAGGCCCTGGAGTAGCTCAGTATCAGGAGGGCACAAAGGTGGCTTAAAGCCAATTTAGTCCTCTCTTCCTGAGCCATTAGTTCTGTTCTGTGCCTCTTCGGGCACCTATTTTCTGAGCTGAAATTTCATTAGAATCCTGCCACTGGTCTCTATTAGTTTCTACTGGTTTCTTGTTTATCCAGTATTTCATAAATTGCCTTGTCCTAGGACAATCAAGAATTCTTTTAAGTATTTAAGTCTATGGGTAGAATCACAGTAGTACAGGACACCAGTTTCTTTGTTCCAAACACATAGCTGACAACTGGAACCACCAGGAATCAGTTGAACATTTTCAGCTGGAATTTGTAGTACGGGGGTTTGTCATTTTTGAGCTTTTTAAAATATTTCTGGTTCTACTTGAGGGTTTTTTCTGAGGTCTGTGGTATTTGCTTGATTTCCAAGATGGCAACTAATCTGTCTGTTGATACTCAAGTATTGGTTTATTTATTCTGCATAATTCACCCTGTGCAGGATGTGACAAAACTCCCTAACAAGCCTGTCAATGCTATCATCTTAAAAATAGTCACATTACAATATATTAAGGTTAAATAAATTCTCTTCTCTGATCTTCACTGCACATTTTCTTGGGGCCAAATTTTCAGTGGGACTTAATTCTACCTTATGCTGGTAGGAGGAACACCCTGCATTTATGTCTGAAATCTTCATTTTATGCAAATTGGAGTTTTACATTTGCATTTAAGAAAATTTGCTCAAAACGTGGCCATTGCTGTCCATTCTTCCCTCTCTAGTCTCATAACCTTAATCTTGTTCACTGGGTGTTTCTTGTAAATACAGAAAGGAGAATAGCCTTTTTAGAGGTTTCCTGTTCAGACCTATATAAAGAATTTAGTTTATAACATTAGTACATACTAAGGACCAGATTTTTCAAATGGCTAAGTATTTTAAAGGGCCCAGTCCCCTGTTTGCAGACACCCTCATTTCCAGAGCACTTGTACCTCTAATATGCCCCCCAGATTCGTTAGGTAGAGGCATAAGTACTCCAGTTTCTGCCTGCAGGCACAAATTAAGCTTGTAAACATGCAGACTTGGCCTTTTGAAAATCTGGCCCTAAATTCTGTGTGGCTTTATACAATACATACTTCTAATTCAATTACACTGAGAGGATAACAAGTTATTGTGTTGTCTTCTGTGCAGTTCAGAGTAACTCTTATCATGTATTTCCAGAAGACGTTATTTTATTTTATTCCAGGCATTACAGACAAGCCTTTAATGTACTTAATCTTGAAGGACTCCTTATGTAAGAGTTACTCGCTCAAGTAAGGATTACTCCTATGGGTAAAGACTAATCACTTAGGGCTTGTTTGTGCCATTTAGGCACAGCCCCGTATTGGAGGAGGGGTGTGTGGAATGGTGCAGAGCTGCACGGTTCCAGAGGGAAAGCCAGATGACAGTCTACAGCTTCCCAGGGTTTTCTGATAGAAGTGGGAAACGCACACATTGCTACATTCCCTTAACAGATACACACACACACACAAGCACACATTGGTTTTACTGGCCAGCACCTGCAGTGAGAGGATGGCAGAGCCCTGGCTTCACCTTTTCTCTAACTTCCGCCCCTCCTGAAGCCCCTTTTGGGCATTGCGCATCCCCCTGGTAGCAGTGAGGGAGCGATCCCTGAGCACAGCGGCTGTAATTCTGCCTTGCTGTATATGAGAGAGGTCCTTTGTCACTTCTTCCACATGGCGCTCCCATGGGAGGGCCAGTGAGAATCTGAATAGAGATTGTAGTATCCAGTCTATTATTAATTATATTAATATGACCCTCTTGTTAATTAGATCATTAAAGTTCTTCTAGACTGGGACTGGGTTTGGATGTCTTTGTACAGCTTCTTAGCACAAGGAGGCCCTGATCCTGACCAGGACTCTTGAGTACTATCATAATAATTAACACTCTATACAATGGGCCTGATTGTACTCCCATTGATCTTAATGGGAGTTTTGCCCAATACTATTAAATAACCCATATGGTAAAAAAGATATGCATTAATTAAAAATGCAAACAGATTCTCTCAGCATATGAAATTGAAATATGTTCTTACAACTAAATACTAGTAGGTCTGAGTTGTAGTTAAGCTTCTTAAACAGTGATTATCACTGCTGTATGCAATAATATAGCAATAGATTTGCATAACATGAACATTTTAAGCACCAACATTTTGGCCCATATACATCTTGTGATATCATTGCTAATCTTAAGGCTTAGTGTTAGATGGTTGACAGTCTACTTATGCTTTATATTAAACTGTTATTACACAGACACACTTAGGGAGTAACCATAGTTATGCATGCAGTATACTTCTTTTGGTTAAACCAAACACACATATAATCATCAGAGGTCAACACTGGGGCTTTACAGGGTAAGAGTTTGCTGCCAACAAGGTATGTAGCTGGAGAGTCAATGTAAAATTCGCTCACCCTTTTACAAAGATTGGAACTTACTATTAAAGTAAATTATTACAGGAATTTGTTTTATTTTTGTCTTTGTAAAATGATTACATTGAATCATCACCATTTTGTTCGAAGACCTGAAAAAAAATCCTCTTTAGTACTAGCCAAATCATCTTAGTGGAGTGGTTTGACAGTCCATTCTAATGTATTTTAACCAACTTATAAATCATTTTGTGGAGGCTAATGATTTATTACTGCTGTAATGAACTTCAGAGGCATCAATACATTAGTATCCACTTTGAAAAAAAGCCGTTGTCAAATCCTGTAGGAATGATGATCAGTTTACTATTGTTATTAATGACCCCGATCAGCTCTTTGGATCTATGAATAACCCTGTTAAATAACAGAGGTCTTCCATTTGAGCAAAAATCAATGCATATGTAAAATAAAAGTATTTGGCTTTCCAAGCCCTTTGTCAATGCCTGTGTTTCTGTTGTCCACAGAGATTCAAAATTATTTTCAAGTTCACCTGAATCAGAGATATTTAGTAATTGAAATGTTTGCAAACATTTTGAATTAATGATTTATCAGTTTGTCCGTCTTAAAGTATAGCACTTATCACTGTGCTATCTAAGTGCTTCCCAGGTGAACTAAATATGCATGGTGAGGTCCTTAATGGAATTCATATTGTTTTCTTCTTCTCTCTTCTTCCTGGTGAAAGGAGGTCCTGCTGGGGAAATATATATTGTATGGGCTATATTGTTATGCAGTTGCCCATTCTTATGTTACTCGGTTATGCTATTTTCTTTCTTTTTCTTTCTTTTTAAAATCATAAACAGACCTCATTGACTTAACCAAAATAGTAATTATCATGTTAGATTTTTTCCAGTGTTCAGAGATGTCAGACATTTGACCTGTGAGGCTTTTAAATCTGACCTTGTTGTTTCTTTCCATTCATTAAGTAGCAAACCTTTGCTCTCTTGTCATAAAAGATAAATGAAGATTCACACAATCTTTGTTTAAGAAAAGATTTATTGTTTACATTTATGTAAATTAAGTAGAAATATACCAATTATCTATCATGCCAATCATGTTTTCTTGGTGCTTTAAGTTAGTTGCCTTATTCTCATAATTACTATTTTTGAATCCTCCTAACAATTTCAAAGATTAAAAAGAAATGAGCATTTTAAAAAGTAGTACTACACAGTACTACGTAACCAGAACAATGTTTTCAGGTTCACATCCAAGATTTAATTATGCAAAATCCTTTTTGTTTATTTTCAAAATTGTTTGTAAACTTGTATCTTTCATACAGAAAGTAGTAATGCAGTGTATGAATGCTATCTCTGGAAACAATTCAAAGCCTTTGTGCTACCTCTGAGGCTCGCAAAATAACATTTGTAAGGTTTACAATTTAAAAACAACATAAATGTTGAACAAAAACAAGTTGCTGAAGCCTAACATTTCGGTCTGAAGTCCCCTGAAGGAGATGATGGTTGGCAAGCAAATGCAGATCAAAATATTGGCATTAGGAGAACTTGTAAGTTGGGGGGGAGGGGGCGCGGTTTTTTAAAATTTTTAACTAGAAAGATGTTGTTTGTAATTGGTTGTATAATGCTAGATTATGGCTAACCCTATATGGGCTTATAAGGAGGAGAAGAGGCAAAAGGACTTGGTGCATATGTGTAGAGTCTAGCCCACGTCCCTTGAGCTCTCTGAAAATAAAGTCTGTGTCAGACTGATGGCCTCCGAAAATGTGTCAGGGAGAGGTATGGGTCCATTCTTTGTATAGCAGCCTGGAAAGCACATCCAGCACCCTCTCAGAGTGCAGCAGGAAACACAATGGTTTTCACTCTCCTCCCACTGCTGCTGGAAGCATTGTGCCTAACTCAGGCACATTACTTCCAAAACCTCACACTGGTGCATTGCACTGTCACAGCCCACTTCTACCAATTACTTTGTCTTCTCAGTCTCTGAGGTAACCAAAATTGTGTTTCATTTTTGGCTTCCGAGGTGCGCGGGTAATGTGTTGGCATGAAATAAGTGAAGAACATAATATTCTAAGGAGGAAAGAAAAGCAGCTTTGGAATTAAAGGAGGACAGGAATAGTCATACCTTCCAAGTAAAAGGAGTCCTAGATTAGGGACCAGCACGAAAAGCCTGCAGAGAAAAGCATGAGACTACATTTTCAGAATGTCTGAACATTCAAGACTCCAATTTAAATCACGGGTTTTTCCCTCTCCCTCTAACACAGCGTTTCCATTCCTGAAATATACTGAGTATTGTATTTGAAAGAAAACTTTACTTTTAAATAACCTGTTTAAAAACTGTATGGAGATTTAAATTGGAGACAAGTTTATCTTGATATCAGATGACACACAAAATTCACACGGTTTTTGATCATGACTCTTTTACTGCTCCAGAGCCGTGTTTCATTAAAACTTACATCAGCTCAAATCCATCATGCATATGAAGTAGCAAGATAACGTAACCAACTTCAAGGTACTGAAAAGTGAAAAGATATCCAAGGCCTTGGGAGCAAAAGCATACCTCAGCTCCTTGATCAACATGTAGTTCAACAAGGCTATACTTGTGTGTTGTGCGGAGTGAGATCAAACTTGGCAAGTGTTCACAAGTTAGTTAGCCAGAGCCGCCATTTCAAGACTGTTGTGAAAACAACCTGAAGCTGTGCAGCATATGAAATATTTCTCTTAGATCAGTCAGGAGCAACAAACAGTATTATCATATGGAGAGGGCAATTTAGGCAGCACGTCTGCGACACAATCTAGAATAGGTCATGCAGCTTATTCATTTGAAGACGCTGCTGTTTTCAGGAAGCTCAGTTGCATAGCACATGTTATGTGCTGGTCTGTGTAAATTAAATAATTCTGCCTTGCTTATTGTAGAAATCAAGGGACTGATTTTGGTGTCATTTGAATTGATTTTACATTGGTGTTACTCCTAGTGACAGTGTTATCAGAATTGTATCCCATAAGACTAAACATGCCCCATTAAGAGCCACGGAGATTTATAATATATGGTACCTATTACATATATTGGGTTCACCATTAAAGTAAATTTACCACAGTGATTATAAATGTACCACTCCCTTCACTTAAAATCAGATACATTTGAGGTATCTCATATATTTCCATATGATCTGTTGGTAAACATTCACTTTTTCTTGATGGGCACTATAATTTGATTGCACTGACTCTTGAAAAATAAGATATGTCACTCTTTTTTGTTTCTCATAGAAAATGGTGTACAGGGGCTTTTTTGCTACAAGCTTTGATGTATAAGGACTAGGGTTGCCAGGTGTCCAGATTTCGATCAGAATACTGGTCGAAAAGGGATCCTGGCACCTCCGGGCAGCACCGCCGACTGGGCCATTAAAAGTCCGGTCGGTTGTGCTGCAGGGCTAAGGCAGGCTAGTCCCTACCTATCCTGACACTGCATGGTGCCCCAGAAGCGGCCAGCAGGCTCAGGCTCCTAGGTGGTGAGGGTGGGGGTGGGGGCACAGGGCTCACGCGCTGCCCACACCCTCAGGACCAGCTCCACACCCCCGAAAAGTATGGGCCTGATCCAAAACCCACTAAAGCCAATAGAAATACTCTTACTGGTTTTGTTGGTTTCTTCATGAGAGTCTATATGCTAAGAGACATCATGGGTGACTCTAGAAAGCTATTCTCAAGGCAGATGCACATGAATTCATCTTCATGCATATTCTGATCAGTTTTGTATGTTTTCTTTCTGTTGGACGTTTTAAAATAAAAAAGTTGGTATGTGGGTTTGTCAAAGAAACAGTAACATGAAGCCTATTACTAAAACCATTGCCAGTAAAAGCCGCATTTTCTTCCACAGCAGTAAGAATGCTTTTAGTCACAGACTCATTGGCTGGTACCAGTCACATTAGCTCCATCAGATAACACTTGAAAGATGGTCAGAATCGGTAGTTATTTAGTAAGTGTAGAAATTGTAAATAACTCTCCAGTAGAGTGTTGCTTCTGATTAATACAAATTTGGATCTAGGCAAAAAAGTTGTTTGGTGATTGTGTGTGTTTTAGCACCCTGTAATGCTTTGTATTTACTTTAGATGACCAATAGACAACCATTTATTTTCTGTGAATACAAAAAAATTTGAATCTCACCTTGAAAACCTTTTTTCAGTTCTTCTTCTGGCACCTGGTTATTTCTCCCGATGAAGATTCAGCCCATGCCCATGCCCATGCCCAACCTCCTTTCCGGGCAGAATTAGACTTTGAAGCAATGGAACTCATTTGGTTCTGCTGTTCGGGGGAAGGGGCAGGATTCTAGGAAGTAACTTAAGGATCTTCAGAATTCCAGTGCACAGGGTACATTTCCCAGTGCAAGCAAACACTTGAGGGGAAAGCAAGACCAGTGAATCTGCAACTACGTGAACTAACCTACCAACATCCACAACCTCCAGGCAGGCAGGCAAAGATGCTGTGGGAAAGGAGGTTGCTACAGCCTGGAGGTTTGTTGTGGCAGGGAGCAACTCTGCTGCTATTCTGAGGCTTTAGGAAAGGATTCCTTCCTCCCAGCATGCACTGAAGCTCACAAAAGCTTATGCTCAAATAAATTGGTTAGTCTCTAAGGTGCCACAAGTCCTCCTTTTCTTTTTGCAAATACAGACTAACACGGCTGCTACTCTGAAACCTGATCTTCCTAATGTACATCTCAGGCACTGGGATGAAGAATTGGGATTGATTTTAATCTTCATTAGAGCAATGTGTTAACTCTCTACTAGCCATAGGTGCAAATGGGGACAAAGTTATTTGGTTATGTAAAACCTTGCTGATGTTACCTTTTCTAAAGTTGGGAACAGTGCAAGTTTGAGTGTACTGAGAGTCACCCAGATTAGGTACGGGGAGTAGGAAGGAAGTTATGCATCACTGTACCAAAGGGGATTAAGTGCACCAGGCCTTTGGGTTTTTCAGATATTGCTTTTCTCTCTGGTATGCTTCTTAAATTGTAGTACAGGCTATTTATATGTTAAATATTTTACTAATAGACAGGATTTATACTTTATTATTTTATATTAAATACTATGTAAAGCAGTTCTCTGAAAAATGGCTGTGCAAATGGCATTGTGTGGGTCCATGGTTATTGTGCATCAGTGATTTCCATACTAAATTTTCTCAGTTTTATACGAAAAGTTTGCTTACAAGAAAAGTATATTTCTTCATCATTTCCAGGCCTGCTTATTCCACTGAGGAAATTAAATCACACAATGTTCTTTTCTTTTCACTCATATTCTGCAGGTTAATTTTGCTTCTGGATATACCTTTGCAACCCCGTTACCTTCAAATCATGATCTTATTTCATCTGTGCAAGTCTTATCACTTATGCACTGAATTGAGTGGTTCTAGTGTAACTGATGACAGAATTTGGCACTACAACTGGAATTTAGTTAAGAATTGCATTGATTTTATCTTAGGCAGAATAGAATCCAGCTCACTGTCCCAAAGCTGTGTTGACTCTCCGGTGCTAGCATGAGCAAAGTATGGTAAATCTTATTGTTCTCAGTAAAATAGGCAGACATCAATCTGGATAACCACAGGAAACAGATCTGTGAGTAAAGAAGGTTATGCCTGAGTAATCCGTTCAGTAAGTAGGCTTATTAAGGTTGTTATAATTTATCTGTTGAGTAAGACGGTGCCATTTTTACAGAGTCAGTTTTGAGAGTAGAACTGCCTTTTAAACAGTTTCTGGGTTAATCATTTCCAACAGTTGCCAGAAAACTATGTATTGGTATCTCCAAAACTATCTATATTTTATTTTTTAAAAAGTCTTTCCACAATCAGTGCAACCACAATTTTATATTCTGTAAAGCTATGGTGTTATTGATTTTCTGTATCAGATACTAACTATTGAAGACATTTATGATATCAACTAAAATTCATTTTAAATAATTCTGTTAATACAGTCATGTAGCTAAATATAAAGGACCTAAACTTCCAGTTCTCTGTGTGAAGAAGTTATCTACATAGGTGTCAGTGGGAGCTTTGCATATAAAGGGGCTGCAAGTCTGGGTCAACAGTGTTTTATAAAAGGTAGTTTAAGACCCTTTGCCCATCACCCACCCCACATTTATTAAGTAGTTTGATGCATTTCTCCTTAGTGATTTAGTTTCTAAATACAAGGTAAGTTTCTTTCTGAAGTGAGTGACCAAGGTTAAAAGAAATCTCTAGGTATGTTTTAGTTTCTGAATTGCTTTTATTCACTGGCCATCATAAAATACAAAACAAATGAGTCAATTTTTATTAAAATGGTTACAAGGGTAGCAATAGAAGTATAATTTATTGAAATGGCTGTGGGTTTCCTTTTATACTGCAGAGAAAGAGGATGCTTTTATCCTCGTTCTATCTCATCACAGCAAACATTCTACAGGAGCCCTATTTTGCCTTTATATTCATGAGGTGTACCTCTGCTTTCGCTAGGATTTAGTGTTAAACATTTAAAATGACAATTTCACTTACTCTAAATTACACTATACAGTATATCTAGTCTGTCTAAAAATTGGGGCTGTCAAGCAACTTAAAAAATTAATCGCGATAAATTTTTTTAATCTCGCAATTAATTTTTTTGAGTTAATCGCATGACTTAACTGATTAATCGACAGCCCTACTAAAAATCACTGTGTTTCTTGACTACCAGAGAGGGTGGGTTGAATATTGAAAACAGGAGGAGACAGGATAATTGAGGGAACTCAACCCAGCTAGCACATTACTCATATCCTCCTCTTCCAAAGTATAATTTAAACAAAGGGCAATGCGTAAGTTAAAGTTGACTTTGTTTGCTTTAATTTATTATCTCTCCTTGTGCTTCTAATATCCTTATTCTACCAGCCACTCACACATTGCTCATCAGCCCTTTTTCAGTTATCAAGAATGAGATTTTATATAAACTGAATACTGAGATCTGTGTATGATAACTGGGAATGCAGTCAGGAAAACTGCACATGCATATTGAGTAAATACACACACTGATTGCTAGTTAGAGGCTTAGCTAACAGTGTGCTTGCATAGTTGCCTTAATTGCATTAATAATTGGAGTAATTTTGTGCACAATCATGGATGCACTTTTGCACACACACACAGAGCTACTACTTTTTGAGAATTTGGCCCAAAATGAAAAAAAGATTCCTTTGATGAGAAAGCTAAGATAGTATGTTATAGGCTTTGTAGTTGTAAACTTCATAGTTGCAGGTGGAAGACAACCCTATTATAGGACATTAATAAAATTTAAGTACCAGTGCTATGCTGGGAGAGAGAGTACAAGGTTATGCATACAATATTGTATTGTGCACTGGCCTTGAGATCTTATATAGACTTCTGAAGACAGCCTCTTGTGTATAAATATGATGGAGTACTGTGGACTGGTCCTTCTGTTGTCAGATCTTTTCCTCTGTAATGTCAGTCCTGTGTGATGTGAATTCAAATTTTTTTAATGGTTTATATTCTCCTTCGTTGCATCTAAGTGCTTGTCTGCTGAGGGATGTCTCTGCCTTTCAGTGCTTACCAGGTGATAATGTCAGAGATCAGCACTTGGGTCTCCCCTCAGCTTGCAATTGCATTTTATGTTGTTGGATTCAGATGGGCCTTGAACCATTAATTGCATTGAAAATTAAGAACAAGGTCTTAAACTGGCATCAGAAGCTGACTGGGAGCCAGTGAGGGACTGGAGCACAGGCCTGCTGTGGTAACAGTGGCCTGCTGTGGAGGAGGCAAGCAGCCACATTCAGTACATGTTGGCATGTTATGCCTTATCTTTCACTCACCTTCAGATACAGTGAATTACAGTAATCCAGCCTGGAGGTGACAAATACCTAAATTGCTGTGGCCAGGTCCTTGTCTGGGAGGAAGTTTCCTAGAAAGACGGAGGTGAAAGAGGGCATTTTTGAAAACTGATGCCACATGGTCATCCAAGCTTAGGACCCCAAGGCTTTGCATCACTTTGATGAATGGGGGTTGTATGCCTTTGATGGAAGTTGGGGACAAGGATCTTAGCCTTTGAAGCGTTTTCCCTTTCCGATGGGCATTGCTTTGGTCTCACCTGGATGCAGTTTGACTCAGCTGCTCTTCACCCCGTTCCATTGTGACATTTTAGTAGTGGCAGTGCTTGCATGAATTTAAAATGAGAAATATAGCTGAGTGTCATTGGTATACTGTTGGCAGTTACACCCATAGCGTCTCGCTGTCTCTCCCAGTGATATCACATAGATATTGAAGAGGAGGGGATAGTGTGGATCCCTGAGGGACCACACATGCGAGAGCCTTTGGACAGGAGGAGCTGTCACTCATCACCGCTCTCTGAGTTCTGCTGGAGAGTAATGACTAGAGACACTGTAGTGATGTGCCATCTATTCCTGCTATGTTATGTAGGCGTGTTAGCAGCACCTTATGGTCCACTGTGTCAGAGGCTGCAGAAAGGTCCAGCAGTATGATCATGGAGATCTTACCTATGTACATGGCCATGAGGAGTAATCTTTTTAGTGCCACTAGATTCATCTCTGGGCTGTTACTTGATCTGAACCCTGACTGTGAGGCATCCGGCAAGTTGGCTGACGTCACATGTTGTTGGAGCTCAGCGTGGTTGCTATTTTCTCAACTATTTTGACAAGGGGTGGAAGGTGGAGAGCGGATTGTAGTTGGAGAGATATTCAGGGTCGAGTGTTGGCTTCTTGAGGATTGGGTAACATACTGCATTTTTATGGAGTTTGGTAGGTGTGCTTCTGTGAAGGAGACATTGACTTTTCCCTTTAGTAGTGGGTATAGCTGTTCTTCACTTGCTTTTACCAGTCAGGAGGGACATGGGTCAGTTTTGCAGATTGTGGCTCTAATATTTTTCAGGGCTTCTTGAGCTTCAGCATGTGTGATGGGGTCAAACTCCATCAGGGTAGTGGGGCAGATTATATTTTTCTGCCAGAATTCCCCACCTCCCAGCATCCTTATATACAAGTGAGGCATGGGTTTCTCTGGTGGCTATTAAACAATTAACTGTCTTAACATGGTGTTACTTTTGGAGGCTTAACCCCACTCTTGTTTTGTATTCGGTCACAGACAGGCGGGCTGCCTTTTTTAATAAAAGAAAATAGCAAAAGGCCAAATCTCATCCCAGCACACACCCAGAGGATGGGGCATTCAGAATATCTCTGACATTGCTGAACTGTGCAGCCACTTCCATTTCCATCCTTTCCATTTCCAAAGGGCTCCATCTCGAACATTGGTGGCTGCAGATTCCTGCATCATCTTCACAGGTGTAATTTGTGTGTCAGTTTAAAATTGCCCTTCAGGTTTACAAGTCTCTGCATAGACTCTCCAAAACCCATACTTTTGACGTCTCATCTGCCTGCTCCCCTGCTTATTCATCCTATATCTCAAGTCTTTACCTTCTCACTGTCTCCTTCCTCATAGTTTCCATAACTGGCAGTTTTTCATTTGTCCTGAAGCTCTTAAGTATCTGTAAGTTTCTTCCTTCCTTCCTCTGGGACAGCAATCACTTTCTCTCCTTAAATTTCACTTTACCCATCTTACTGTTCTCTTCAGGTTACATACATAAAGGGTGAAATCAGGGCCCCACTGAAACCAGTGAAAATTTTATCACTGACTTCGCTTCAGCCAGGATTTTACCCAAGGTGTTTTGCATCTATAAAGGCTATACGAAAATACATTCTGTTATAGAAAATTCTCACCAGAGATGCATGCATTTGTTGATCTGGCATACAGGAATAAAATCAAATTACTATACAGAGAATCATAAAAAAACTCACTTCCCCAACCAGTGGTTGCTGTTGGGCAATAATGAAAGTAGACGGCTGAAAGGAGAATGAAAAAGGAAGTGTCCTCAGCCAAACAAAACTTACCATCTAAATTCTGAATGTGGATGTGACAACAAAGAAAGTGCTTCAGAATTAGAAGGAACAGGAAAAATGAATTATGAATTCAAAAATACTTAAGTTGTGATTGTCCTTAGCTGACTGCAGGTGCTTTGCATAGTGACTGAGGTAGGTTTACCCCTTTTTAGAAAGCTTTGTCTCTGTTTTCATTTCTGAATATGTTTTTGTTATATGACCTGCTGTTACTAGAAGGATTCAGTTCACATTTATTGCAAACCTAGCAAAATGAACATTAAAAAAAAAAATACCCTGTAGTGAGGGATTTCTGTCACCTTCCTATGTAACGAGCATTGAACTTTATATATGTATTAACATTAATCTTTTAGACTGGTGGGCGTCCATCCTTTTCTCTGAAATAGAAAATAAAATGATTGAGATTTTTTTCCTGTTTTGAAAAATGCAGTATTGAAGTTGGGAGGCTGCAGTCAGATATTTATGCTAGAGATATTAAATAGGTTTTAAAGACAAAACCATAAATCATACAACACAGGAGAATGATGGACTTATTAGCAGATCATTAAATGACTTTTTTTTTCCTGAGAGCCAAGCATATTCTTCATAACTTACAAGAAGTGTCTTGCCTTTCAGTAGCACATATGTTTAACATTCAAAAAACCACAATATTTGACTATGGCGTTGAGTTTCTAGTTATTAGGTTTACATTGCTTGGAAAATTGTGAGAATATGGTTATTAATATCAGTAAATGTATGACTGGATAACAAGATCATACTTATAAAAAACAATCTCTTGTCAGTTAACCATTTTGCAGACATAGCATTTCCTCTTTCTTTAATAATATCACACATGCTGATGTGTACAGGCTTAGGAACGGAGAGAAATTGTAAAAGATCTCTTGACCCAAATTCAATTAAACCATGTAGGTCATTTTTACTGGTCAAAATTACTTGACTGTTGTTTTATAGTTTCATAATTAATGAAAAATAGAGAGGATTGTGAAAACGTGATCATTTTCTAATGTTGTGTTACTTAAAAGGGTTTGTTTTATTTTTGTAGTATCACCTAATCTCAGCTATAATGGGCTTGCTCTTCCAACCTGTAACTTCATGGAGGCTTCACACATTGAAGAATCAAGCTGACATTCTTTTAAATTCACATATCCAAAAATATGGCTTACAAACCTGAAAATAAGATTGCTTTTGATCAGTAGTAAATACAATGCATGACTAATGCAGACTAAAATCACAGTCACTGTTTGGCTTAATGCAAAATAAAATGCAACATGAAATTATGGAAAGTAGTTGGGTATTTTGTTTTTGTTATTTTTTGCATTTCAGTGGATTCATTGGTGTTTAATATTTTAGAAGTAGTGTTCAAAATAATACCTTTTAGTAGGCCTTTGTTTTCAGTGAAATGAACAAATAAGACTTGCAGCTCAGCTCTTTATTCAGTAAGTGCAATGTGTATGGATTCCCTCCCCACTGCCAATAAAAAATAATCTTTTAACAGAATTCTTCCTTTAAATGGTTAATATAGGATCAACAGCTAATACAATGCCACTGCTTCCATTTGAGGGAGATGGTTTCTAAAAGAAATGATTCACTAAAATAAGGATTATTTTTTAAACATGCAGAAAGGTCCGAATCCTGTTCCCCTGCCACCCACATTCTCAATATATGGAATGCCCTTCATGCAGCAGAACCAGTGAGATTCCACATCACAGTGCCGGGGAAGGAAGGATATCCATGCAGAGGATCCAGACCTCTGTGTGCTACAGAGTCCAGCTATGTGGGGAATCCGACACAGTCACTGTGACTGAGGTCAGAGTGGGGAGCAATGTGGATCTTACAGTCCCTTTCACACCGTTAGGGAGCACTAGAGCCACAGATCTTACGTCAGCCCTTCTGCTGTAGTAGCTGTTACAGAGTGGCCCCTTGACTAGAGGGCCTTACACCCTGGAGATCCCTAGTACCTAGCGAAGTTATTAAGGCTGGGCACAGAATTTAGTAATAAAACATTAAACTCCAAGAACAGCAAATTCTTCCTTTGGAAGGACAAATGGAACTCTTCTTGAAGTAAAGAGGAATTATAGGAACACACTGAAGAGCAGAATTTAGCCTTAAGGGATATACTCTTGCATTCCTCACAAGTGCACCTTTCTTTTAAGAACTTGTTTCCATCTGAAATACCATAAATTAATAATTTCCCAGTGCTGTGCCCAGTCCTGCAGTCTTCAGAAGGACTGGCCATTCCGAGTGCTTGAACTTAATGACAACTGTATGTGTGGGATGGAGGATGGGAAAGCAAAATTCAGCATCTGTCCTTGGAATTTGTTGCTGCGTGTTGGGATACTTCAGACAGTACAGCATTAGGAATGTGCAGGTTCAGAAGGGGATGGGGGAAAAAAAGGGGAAGAACTGGGTAGATGTACAATATGAATTCACAAAGTCTGATACTCAGTTATACTTCATCAGTGTTATGTTTTGTCCATCTGTGTTTTTTCTCAGGTACTTATCATTAATGTGCAAGTCTGATAGCTTCAGTTTGGTCAACCATCTCTTATAAAGATTATGTTCAATGACACACTGACGGGTCCAGTATAGGAACCTGTGTGGCATAGAATTCCTAGGGGTTACTATGCCATTCTTCAAAGACTTTCTGCTGTACAAGTCATTAGCAAATGCACATATCCATTCTTCCATCTCTATAATCATAGTTTGAGGCATACAAACACTTGCATCCCAAACCAATCACATGCACAGAAGAAGTTTGGTTTTACAATCGTTTTTAATTATTATACTCAAGTACAATCACAAATTGTCCCGTTATCCCATCATTTTAAAAGATTCTTAGAAATTCACTTTAATTTTAAAACCAAAAATTCTAATATTTTCAAATTATTCAAAATGAAGCATTGCTTTTAAAATGCTATACAACCCAGTCCCTGGGTTAGAATGTTTAGTGTGCGATTCTACCATATCTCACTGCAGACATATTTATTGCCAATCTTTAAAAAATACCTATGGTTAAATTCAGGTGCCTGGTGCATTTGTAACCTCCTGGGTGTGGTGTTCTGTCCCCTTTAGTGGCACTGAGACCACTTAGAGATTAATGAGTCTGCTACAGCCTTAACTAAGAGCCATGTGGTTTTTAGCTCATGCATTTAGCTCCAGAGGTCCCAGGTTTGACCCTGCCCGACAACGACCAGGGTCTGTCAGTGTTACACATTGACTTCAATGGAAGCCACACACACAACTGAGGGAAGAATCTGGCCATTCTAGTCAATGCCTTACAATAATATTCAGTTACAAGAAGCTATTTGTGGCCCCACTTCTGCAAAGTGCTGAGCATCCTTCACTCTCATGGGTACCGATCATCCCCACAGTGCAAAGCTGCTAGAACACCTGGCTGAATCAGCTACTGGGGTTTCCATTAGTGTGGGGAGAAATCCCCATGTGGCTTAAAGTTAATATAATGACTCTAAACTAACCTCCTTTACCTCCTGACACAGGGAGAAAGGGAAAGTGGGCAAGGTACTTTTGTATTCTGGTTACCATTGGCTGCGAGGGGAGAGGATGAGAGAACAAACAACATGTGACAGATGTTTCTTAATGCACTGTGGGAAGGTACTCAGACAGGATGATCATGAATGTGGTATGAGAATCTGAATAGAATAAAATGGCCCATTGGGGCCATGGGTATCTAGAAGCCTCATGTTGGGGACTGGACAGTTTGCTGTCAGTCCCAGGATCAAGGGATTGCAGAGATGCCAGTAGTCACCATTGCTTCCCTTATCCTTCTCTAGTCCTGTACCAAATACAGCTAGACTTGGTCCATTGTCTTCAATATGAGATGAAGGCTCTCAGGACCTCACTGGATATTACCCTACAAAAGAATGTTGATGAATGAAATTACTACTATTCCTCACCAACACTTCTCAGTCTATTTTTCATTCTTAGACATAATAGCTTCAGGTCCCCTGGATCCTTTATGGGAACCAATGTTGCTTTGCATAGCCTCTTCTCAGTCTCTTTTTGACTGCATTTGTTTTACAGAATAGCTATTGATTCAGGTGTGTTTGACTGAATCTGTTTGAATATACTGCTGATTCAAGATTCCTGTAGAGTTAAAGCATATTTGTCTTTCTCGTGAATAATTGCTAAAATATAAAACTAGGCTATAGTTATTTGTTAAATGCAATGGAGAGTTAATATTGTTATCAGAAAATATGTGCAAAAAATATTTGACTTACACTTCTTGGATCCTACTGGTCTGGTGTCAACCTACACCTGCTGTTGACCCTGTAAGCATTAGACACTTTTAAAAAAAGATAACACAAATTATTCACCATTAATACTTTAAAATTAGTCAGTATTAAAACCCTAATCATTTGCTGAGAGGATCCAAATTAGTGAACTTTGCAAGATCAAACAAAACTGAAGATATTTGTCCAAATTAACGTGGAAACATGCATCCAGAATACACTAAATGAACATGTGTGCTCCTGTAATAATAATTTTATTATCTTCAACTTGCAGGCTAGAGTTTTAATTATGACCCTTTTATATCAGTGGAAACCATGTATGTGGGATTAAAAACCTATTTCTTTAACTAGTCTAGTTAAAGACTGTGGTGTGATACATTCTATGCTACAACTTTTATAAAAACCAGAGAACACTTCTAATAACACTTTTCTAATTTCATGGTTCAGTGCACAGTCAGTAAAGATTTAAATAATTCAGAAAGAAAGCCTATTCTGTTTCTTTATTAGAAGTTTGAGTCAGGCAAATTCTTTGACATTTAATAGGTTTTTAACCCTTTTAATAACTTCTTATAATGAAATTTATTGGAGGTTGTTTTAAATAAAGGGTTATTGTATTAAATTGAATAGAAGTCAGTAGGTGTTTTGTTTTTTTGTAATGATTGGTTTTGAGTCCTTGGCCCTGTGTGACTCAAAGGATATTAAAGAATAAAGTAGAAAGGAATGTTAATAGTCACAAAATCATGTACCAAGACATATAGAAACTGTATATTGTCATTATATTATTGTGCTATAACATTTTTCAATCAAATTTGAGTATTTAATTGTTTTAAAGGAGCTTACGGTCACTTACCATGTCAGTGCTATATAAGGCAACCTAACATGGCTTTATTTTTTTTAACAGAATGAGTTTAGAAGGTTTTAAGTAGAAAACTTAATAACAGATTCTTTTTCTTATGCTTCCCTTGTCTAGGGTTCATTTTACTTTCAAGGTTTCTGTTTTAAATTTTTAAAAGATTTTTGAATGATACTTTCATTGTACCCATGATATATAAAATGCACATAGGATGACACTGAGGTATTCCCCAAATGCCCACCTCTTTTTCCTTAAAACTTTTAGCAGTCAGTTGGCTTTACATAGATATATATATATATATGAATGATGCTTCTGGTGTTAATCTGTGCGGTGTTTTAACTTTTCAATTGTATTTACTACTTCTCTGTAGTCATTCTACATTAACTGCAGTTTCTTTACAAGGCTTTCCTAGGAGTCATCCTTTGAGATATGTATAATAAGCAGAGATGGGTCTGAATTGCTAAATTTGGACCTAGATTTCAGTTCCCTCACCCCAGACACAAAGATTTAGGAGTGTTTGGATCTGGAGGGTTATTCATCCTAATATAAAGTTACAAGAGACATTAATCAAATTTGGATTCAGATCTGCGTTCAGATTTCAAAACCCTCCAGAGATACAGAGGTCATTTTTGACTCTTCCTGCCCTTCAAATCCAGATTGTCAGCCATCCCTGATATTTCTCTCTATATAATTACACACCATTAAGAAAAAAACCATGAAAATACTTAAGTTGTCTTTCAAAATCTGTTTCAACTAATCTGGAAACACAGACACTAAAATCCTTTAATTATAATTGTACGATTATTGCATGGCCTTACTACAAGACAGAATGAAGGACCTTTGCATGCATCCTGAACTGTGAATTTCTGCCTAAACTGTGCATTTCTGCCTGAACTGGGTATTTCCATACTTAAACATGTTTGGATCTCTCTTAAATTTGGGTTTCTGGGGTGTATAATTGTGGTATTTTGGATAATTACAAAACACATGAGATGTTTTTACCTTACCTTATTGATATTGATTGACACAGGGAAGAAAGGTAAGCAGCAGGATACGGACCCTGGACTTCAGGAAAGCAGACTTCGACTCCCTCAGGGAACGGATGGGTAGGATCCCCTGGGGGACTAACATGAAGGGGAAAGGAGTCCAGGAGAGCTGGCTGTATTTCAAGGAATCCCTGTTGAGGTTACAGGGACAAACCATCCCGATGTGTTGAAAGAATAGTAAATATGGCAGGCGACCAGCTTGGCTTAACGGTGAAATCCTAGCGGATCTTAAACATAAAAAAGAAGCTTACAAGAAGTGGAAGGTTGGACATATGACCAGGGAGGAGTATAAAAATATTGCTCGGGCATGTAGGAATGAAATCAGGAGGGCCAAATCGCACCTGGAGCTGCAGCTAGCGAGAGATGTCAAGAGTAACAAGAAGGGTTTCTTCAGGTATGTTGGCAACAAGAAGAAAGCCAAGGAAAGTGTGGGCCCCTTAATGAATGAGGGAGGCAACCTAGTGACAGAGGATGTGGAAAAAGCTAATGTACTCAATGCTTTTTTTGCCTCTGTCTTCACTAACAAGGTCAGCTCCCAGACTGCTGCGCTGGGCATCACAACATGGGGAATAGATGGCCAGCCCTCTGTGGAGAAAGAGGTGGTTAGGGACTATTTAGAAAAGCTGGACGTGCACAAGTCCATGGGGCCGGACGAGTTGCATCCGAGAGTGCTAAAGGAATTGGCGGATCTGATTGCAGAGCCATTGGCCATTATTTTTCAAAACTCGTGGCGAACGGGGGAAGTCCCGGATGACTGGAAAAAGGCTAATGTAGTGCCAATCTTTAAAAAAGGGAAGAAGGAGGATCCTGGGAACTACAGGCCAGTCAGCCTCACCTCAGTCCCCGGAAAAATCATGGAGCAGGTCCTCAAAGAATCAATCCTGAAGCACTTACATGAGAGGAAAGTGATCAGGAACAGTCAGCATGGATTCACCAAGGGAAGGTCATGCCTGACTAATCTAATCATCTTCTATGATGAGATTACTGGTTCTGTGGATGAAGGGAAAGCAGTGGATGTATTGTTTCTTGACTTTAGCAAAGCTTTTGACACGGTCTCCCACAGTATTCTTGTCAGCAAGTTAAAGAAGTATGGGCTGGATGAATGCACTATAAGGTGGGTAGAAAGTTGGCTAGATTGTCGGGCTCAACGGGTAGTGATCAATGGCTCCATGTCTAGTTGGCAGCCGGTGTCAAGTGGAGTGCCCCAGGGGTCGGTCCTGGGGCCGGTTTTGTTCAATATCTTCATAAATGATCTGGAGGATGGTGTGGATTGCACTCTCAGCAAATTTGCAGATGATACTAAACTGGGAGGAGTGGTAGATACGCTGGAGGGCAGGGATAGGATACAGAGGGACCTAGACAAATTGGAGGATTGGGCCAAAAGAAATCTGATGAGGTTCAATAAGGATAAGTGCAGGGTCCTGCACTTAGGACGGAAGAACCCAATGCACAGCTACAGACTAGGAACCGAATGGCTAGGCAGCAGTTCTGCGGAAAAGGACCTAGGGGTGACAGTGGACGAGAAGCTGGATATGAGTCAGCAGTGTGCCCTTGTTGCCAAGAAGGCCAATGGCATTTTGGGATGTATAAGTAGGGGCACAGTGAGCAGATCGAGGGACGTGATCGTCCCCCTCTATTCGACATTGGTGAGGCCTCATCTGGAGTACTGTGTCCAGTTTTGGGCCCCACACTACAAGAAGGATGTGGATAAATTGTAGAGAGTCCAGCGAAGGGCAACAAAAATGATTAGGGGTCTGGAACACGTGACTTATGAGGAGAGGCTGAGGGAACTGGGATTGTTTAGTCTGCGGAAGAGAAGAATGAGGGGGGATTTGATAGCTGCTTTCAACTACCTGAGAGGTGGTTCCAGAGAGGATGATTCTAGACTATTCTCAGTGGTAGAAGAGGACAGGACAAGGAGTAATGGTCTCAAGTTGCAGTGGGGGAGGTTTAGGTTGGATATTAAGAAAAACTTTTTCACTAGGAGGGTGGTGAAACACTGGAATGCGTTACCTAGGGAGGTGGTGGAATCTCCTTCCTTAGAAGTTTTTAAGGTCAGGCTTGACAAAGCCCTGGCTGGGATGATTTAATTGGGGATGGGTCCTGCTTTTGAGCAGGGGGTTGGACTAGATGACCTCCTGAGGTCCCTTCCAACCCTGATATTCTATGATTCTATGATTCTATGATATGTGCTCTGAAGTTCATCTCCATCTCGTTGTTGCCAGGTCTTTCAATTTTATCACGAGTCTTGTGAGATTTTCTGGTTTTCTTAAACCCTCAGCTTCTGGAGTGATATGTAATTATGTGAGAATCTCAATGTTCATGGCCTGAAAAATCTGTGGGTGCCAAGCCATAACAATTAACATGTCTTTGTGTCTTGCATGAAAAGCCAGGCTTATATCAGAAAACCAATTTTATATATCAGATCCAGGAATGGTTTGATGGATCCTGTCCCAGTCATTGCTTACATAAGAATATCAGGATAATATACCCAGATGGTCTCTCAGTTAGACATTTCCATGTTGGGGTCAAATTGGGTGTGTTCACGTTCATTTTAAAGTCATGGGAGGAAGGATAATGTGATCTTTAAGGCAGTCTATTTTCTCCAGTTGCTTAGGGCAAGTAATTAGAAGTATATTTTCAGCCAGTATGAAACTGCATTTCTCAGTTTTTGTGCCTACTTTGCACCTATGGCATGAATTTTAGTTGCAAACCTCAGTAGTTGCATCTCTGACTACCTTATTTGAACTTGCAATCAGGTACTTACAGGTGCAGCTACTCACATTTGTTCCTATAATTGAAATGCAAGCACAAAAATGCAGATATGTGTCCCAGTTTCCCCATCTGTAAAACAAGGATAAGAATACTTAGCTACCTTATGGGAATGTTGTATGGATAAATACATGAATATTTGTGAAGCATGATGAGCTCCTTGGGTGGAAAGTGATATAGAAATGCCAAGTACCATCATTATTAGATCATCAGAGAGTTCATTGAGGATGTCAAATAAGGACTATCCTTATTTTCTGTAACATCCAAATTTCTAATATTCTGATATCGTAAACTTCGTTCTCCAAGTTGAAATTTAGCCATCAGACTGCCTTACCTCAGTATCTTATTCAGCAAAGAGTGTTCAGCAACATAGCCCTCTGCAGCCTGCATACTAAATGTGAGTCCAAGACAGATTCACTTTGGTGAGTTTTGTAAATCTTTATTTGGAAGAAACCTAAGGAACATGAGTTTCTGTTTTCAAAGTAGCCTACGGTTGTGTTAGATATACATATAATGCTTACAAAGAATGGGGGATGTTCTTTCTGCACAATTATTACTGTCTATACAGAGCCATAGTCTTTCAGGTAAGAGGCCACTGTCCCTGCCCCAAGGAGCAAAGTGCACATATATAGCTTCCATAGATAAATACGGATAACTCAATGGAATTCTACCAAGTAACAGTATATTGAGCCAGTAGTGATATTTTGACTTTTTTTAGGGTTAAAGATCTGGGCCCATTCCTGGGTCTATGGCATTTTCTTCCAGACAATGGAAAAGTCTTTCAGGAGTGTGACATCAGAAAGTGACTGCAACTTCTTTTTGTATTGTAGACAGCAAACCGAGGCAAAACTGGCCAGAATGGGCACATGACTGGGGCAGCCCTGGGAATGCACTGATTCAGTGTATCCACTCTGTGACTCTGTGGGGCTTCAAATAGCCCAGACTGTAATCTGCAGCTGCATTCCCCTGGTAGAACCATCCAGCCTTTTACTCTGCCCTTTTCAGACAACATCACTTGTCTTCTCTTGCGAGGCCCAAGGGGAACAGCTGGTGAAGGGAAGAGTAATTTCCACCAGCATGGGCTTGGTTTTTGAGCACCCAGCACAATGGGACCACAATCCTTATTTCGGCCTTTCGGCATGACTGCAATATAGATTGAGCTGTTCAGAACATTTAGGTCAAGTCCCTGCTCTGTAATGAAAAACTGCTCTGAATCAGGCAGAGTAGGGGTTTGAACCTGGGTCTCCCACATCCTAGGCCAGTATCCAGTCTGACACCTGCACATGTAGACACATACATTCCTTGGGTTTTGTTTTTATTCCAATACTTTACAAAAACAAATTTCAAAACCTTGAAAGTTGCTGCAGAATAGAATTGTGGCCCTTTGGTCAGCTATGAATATAAATATTTGCTGCTGCTTTTGCTACTTGGTTGCATTTAACTGCATACCTGTAAGGAATTTCAGGTGGGTCTGAGTATGTTGCATTGCTTAGAAAGCTTAAACTTTCCCATCAGTAGTCTAGAAAAGTGACATTCTCTACTGTTCATATCTGTTGTGAATTGCTTACCATAGAGTAGTTTCATGATTATTTTAAATTAGTTTTAATGTGGTTAGGTGCCTGCTTTTATCAAAATCCAAGTATACAGAATGCATTTATGGAGAAGCTGCTCTCATCTCCATGGATGGTCCCATTGTATCCACTGTGGAGTGTGTGAGGATTTGGGAAGCCCATGGAGGAAGTGGCAAGGGTGGGTGGGAGACAGGACAGAGGCAATGCCAAGAGATCCACAGCTACATAGAGTCTCCTGTCTGTATCCCCACTTTCCTGCAGAGGGGATGCATTAGGGTCACAGCCTTGGGAGCCTTCTCTCCAGGCATCTACCCTTCACCCATTGTACTGTCTCAGGCTGGGCAGTGGTTTGAGGGTTTATTCCTTAGGGTTTGTCCTTACTACTGGCTAAATCGGCACGGCAGCGGCATTGATTTAGTGGGTCTCGTGAAGACACAATAAGTCGATGGCAGAGCACTCTCCTGTCATAGAATCATAGAATATCAGGGTTGGAAGGGACCTCAGTAGGTCATCTAGTCCAACCCCCTGCTCAAAAGCAGGACCCATCCCCAATTAAATCATCCCAGCCAGGGCTTTGTCAAGCCTGACCTTAAAAACTTCTAAGGAAGGAGATTCCACCACCTCCCTAGGTAACGCATTCCAGTGTTTCACCACCCTCCTAGTGAAAAAGTTTTTCCTAATATCCAACCTAAACCTCCCCCACTGCAACTTGAGACCATTACTCCTTGTCCTGTCCTCTTCTACCACTGAGAATAGTCTAGAACCATCCTCTCTGGAACCACCTCTCAGGTAGTTGAAAGCAGCTATCAAATCCCCCCTCATTCTTCTCTTCCGCAGACTAAACAATCCCAGTTCCCTCAGCCTCTCCTCATAAGTCACGTGTTCCAGACCCCTAATCATTTTTGTTGCCCTTCGCTGGACTCTCTACAATTTATCCACATCCTTCTTGTAGTGTGGGGCCCAAAACTGGACACAGTACTCCAGATGAGGCCTCACCAATGTCGAATAGAGGGGGACGATCACGTCCCTCGATCTGCTCACTGTGCCCCTACTTATACATCCCAAAATGTCATTGGCCTTCTTGGCAACAAGGGCACACTGCTGACTCATATCCAGCTTCTCGTCCACTGTCACCCCTAGGTCCTTTTCCGCAGAACTGCTGCCTAGCCATTCGGTTCCTAGTCTGTAGCTGTGTATTGGGTTCTTCCGTCCTAAGTGCAGGACCCTGCACTTATCCTTATTGAACCTCATCAGATTTCTTTTGGCCCAATCCTCCAATTTGTCTAGGTCCCTCTGTATCCTATCCCTGCCCTCCAGCGTATCTACCACTCCTCCCAGTTTAGTATCATCCGCAAATTTGCTGAGAGTGCAATCCACACCATCCTCCAGATCATTTATGAAGATATTGAAGAAAACCGGCCCCAGGACCGACCCCTGGGGCACTCCACTTGACACCAGCTGCCAACTAGACATGGAGCCATTGGTCACTACCCGTCAACTTCAGTACTCCTCCTCCTTGAGAGGCAGAAGCTATGTAGATGGGAGAGTGTTGCCCATTGATATAGTGTGATGTAGACACTGCTGTAAGTCTATCTAAGCTACATCAACTTCAGTTATATAATTTGTGTAACTTAACTAGCGTATCTTAGATCGACTTACCTCGTTAGTGTAAATTAGGCCTTAGTGTCTAAATTGGTATACAAATGCAAACTAAGGCTATGTTTACAGTATGAAATTAGGTCGAATTTATAAAAGTCGATTTTTTAGAAATCGATTTTATACAATCGATTGTGTGTGTCCCCACTTAAGACCATTAAGACCATTAAGTCGGCGGAGTGCATCCACAGTACTGAGGCTAGCTTCGACTTCCGGAGCGTTGGACTGTGGGTAGCTATCCCACAGTTCCCGCAGTCTCCATTGCCTGTTGGAATTCTGGGTTGAGATTCCAATGCCTGATGGGGCAAAAAACATTGTCGCGGGTGGTTCTGGGTACATGTGCTCAGGCCCCCTCCTCTCCTTCCCTTCTGTGAAAGCAACGGCAGACAATCGTTTCGCGCCTTTTTTCCTGGATTGTCTGTGCAGATGCCAAAGCACGGCAAGCATGGAGCCCGCTCAGCTTACCATCAACATACATCGCCTGGGTGCTGGCAGACTTGGGACTGCATTGCTACACAGCAGCAGCTTATTGCCTTGTGGCAGCAGCTGGTGCATTACGACTGGTAGCCATCCTTGTCGTCTCCTGGGTGCTCTTGGCAAGCCTCGGTGAGGTCGGTCGGGGCCCCTGGGCAGACATGGGTGCTCCTGGCAGACCTCGGTGAGATCTGTCAGGGACGCCTGGACATATATGGGAGTGACTCAGGTCATTCTCTTCTTTAAGTTTTGTCTCTTGGAGATTCAGTCCTGCCTGGAATATTGGCAGAGGGATAGCTCAGTGGTTTGAGCATTGGCTTGTTAAACCCAGGGTAATGAGTTCAATCCTTGAGGGGGCCATTCTGCCTCAGGCTGCTCTCCCAGTCAGCAGCACCGTGAGCACCCAGGAGATGATGACAGCTAGCAATCGTACTGCACCGTCTGCTGCCAGCCTACCCCTTGTTCCCCCCTCCGTGAAAGCAGCAGCCGACAATTGTTTCACACCTTTTTCCATGTGGGCACCATACTGCTGTCAGCATCGTCATCCACCCACTGCTTCCGCTGCCACTCTGCTCTCCTGCAGACGCCATACCACGGCAAGCATGGAGCCCACTCAGATCACCATGGCAGTTATGACTGTTCTAAACACCACGCACATTATCCAGCAGTATATGCAGAACCAGAACCTGCAAAATCAGGCGAGTAGGCGATGGCAGCGCGGTGAGGAGAGTGATGAGGACATGGACACAGACTTCTCTCAAAGTATGGGCCCTGGCAATGTGGACATGATGGTGGTAATGGGGCACGTTCATGCTGTGGAACGCCGATTCTGGGCCCAGAAAACAAGCACAGACTGGTGGGACCACATAGTGTTGCAGGTCTGGGACGATTCCCAATGGCTGTGCAACTTTCGCATGCATAAGGGCACTTTCATGGAACTTTGTGACTTGCTTTTCCCTGCCCTGAAGTGCCATAATATCAAGATGAGAGCAGCCCTCACAGTTCACAAGCGAATGGCGATAGCCCTGTGGAAGCTTGCAATGCCAGATAGCTACTGGTCAGTCGGGAATCAATTTGGAGTGGGCAAATCTACTGTGGGGGCTGCTGTGATCCAAGTAGCCAACACAATCACTGAGCTTCTGTTACCAAGGGTAGTGACTCTGGGAAATGTGCAGCTCATAGTGGATGGCTTTGCTGCAATGGGATTCTCTAACTGTGGTGGGGCGATAGACGGAACCCATCTCCCTATCTTGGCACCGGAGCACCAAGGCAGCGAATACATAAACCAAAAGGGGTACTTTTCAATGGTGTTCCAAGCACTGGTGGATCACAAGGGACATTTCACCAACATCAATGTGGGATGACTGGGAAAGGTACATGACCCTCGCATCTTCAGGAATTCTGGTCTGTTTCAACAGCTGCAGCAAGGGACTTTCTTCCCAGACCAGAAAATAACAACTGGGGATGTTGAAATGCCTATAGTTATCCTTGGGGACCCAGCCTACCCCTTAATGCCATGGCTCATGAAGCCATACACAGGCAGCCTGGACAATAGTCAGGAGCTGTTCAACTACAGGCGGAGCAAGTGCAGAATGGTGGTAGAATGTGCATTTGGACATTTAAAAGTGCGCAGTTTACTGAGTCGTTTAGACCTCAGCGAAACCAATATTCCCACTGTTATTACTGCTTGCTGTGCGCTCCACAATCTCTGTGAGAGTAAGGGGGAGACATTTATGGCGGGGTGAGAGGTTGAGGCAAATCGCCTGGCTGCTGATTACGCACAGCCAGACACCAGGGCATTTAGAAGAGCACAGGAGGGCACGGCGCGCATCAGAGAAGCTTTGAAAACCAGTTTCATGACTGGCCGGGCTACGGTGTGAAATTTCTGTTTGTTTCTCCTTGATGAAACCCCGCCCCCTTGGTTCACTCTACTTCCCTGTAAGCCAACCGCCATCCCCTCCTCCCTTCGATCACCGCTTGCAGAGGCAATAAAGTCATTGTTGCTTCACGTTCATGCATTCTTTATTAAGTCATCACACAAATAGGGGGATAAGTGCCAAGGTAGCCTGGGAGGGGTGGAGGAGGAGGGAAGGACAAGGCCACACTGCACTTTAAAACTTATTGAATGCCAGCTTTCAGTTGCTTGGGATGGAGTGGTTGGGTGCCCGGAGGCCCCCCCCACCATGTTCTTGGGCGTCTGGGTGAGGAGGCTATGGAACTTGGGGAGGAGGGCGGTTGGTTACACAGGGGCTGTAGCGCGGGTCTGTGCTCATGCTGCTTTTCCTGCACCTCAGCCATATGCCAGTGCATATCACTTTGATCCTCCAGTAGCCTCAACACTGACTCCTGCCTCTGTCAGCAAGCTGACACCACCTATCATCTCCAACCCGCCACCTGTCCTCACGTTCATATTGTGCTTTCCTGGACTCTGACATTGCTTGCTTCCACGCATTCTGCTAGGCTCTTTCAGTGTGGGAGGACTGCATGAGCTCAGAGAACATTTCATCGTGAGTGCTTTTTTTTCACCTTCTAATCGTCACTAGCCTCTGGGACGGAGATGATAGGGGGAACATTGAAACATTTGCAGCTGTGAGAGGGGAAAAAAAAGGGAGAGTAGTAGTTAAAAAGACATATTTTAGAGAACAATGGGTAGACTCTTTCAGGGTGAACCTTGCTGTTAACATTACATAGCACATGTGCATTCGGTACAAGGTCACATTTAGCCTCTTATATTGAGGGTCTCCCAGTCTGGTGTGAGAGATCACACATGCAGGGCCGGCAGGCAACAGAATTCGGCTTGCAGGCAGCCGTGGTAAGCCACAATCTTTTGGCTTCTTTAACCTTCATAACATGTGGGAATGGTTTCAAACAGCAGCACCCCCATTTCCCCTACCAAGCAGCCATTAGATTGGCCATTTAAAATGGGTTGGCAATTTAAAAGGAGGGGCTGTGGTTTTCAGGTTAACGTGCAGCACAAACCCAGCTAACCCCCGCACACACACCCAATTCTCTGGGATGATGGCTTCACCCCTACCCCCACCACGTGGTTAACAGCGAGGAAGATTTCTGTTCAACCACAGGCAAACAGCCCAGCAGGAATGGCCACCTCTGAATGTCCCCTTAATAAAATTACACTATTTCAACCAGGTTACCATGAATGATATCACTCTCCTGAGGGTAACACAGAGAGATAAAGAACGGATGTTGTTTGAATGCCAGCAAACACTGGGACCGTACGCTGCAATGCTTTGTTCTGCAATGACTCCAGACTACATGCTACTGGCCTGGCATGGTAAAGTGTCCTAACATGGAGGACGGAATAAGGCTGCCCTCTCCAGAAACCTTTTGCAAAGGCTTTGGGAGTACATCTAGGAGAGCTTTATGCAGATTTCCTGGAGGATTTCTGGTCCATCCCCAGACACATTAACAGACTTTTCCAGTAGCTGTACTGACCGCAAATTAATCATTAAACATGTTGTTTTTAAGCCATGTATTTTATTTACAAAGGTACACTCACCAGAGACAGGTACCTTGCAGGTCCAGGAGCCCGCCTTGGGTGGGTTTGGGGGGTACTGGCTCCAGGTCCAGGGTGAGAAACAGTTCCTGGCTCTCGGGGAAAATGGTTTCTCTGCTTGCTTGCTGTGTGCTATCTTCAACCTCCTCCTCCTCATCTTCCTCATCCCCAAAAAGCGCATCCCTGTTGTGTGATAATCCATTGACGGAGTCAAAGCACAGGGGTGGGGTAGTGGTGGCTGCACCCCCTAGAATGTCATGCAGCTCATCATAGAAGCGGCATGTCTGGGGCTCTGAACTGGAGCGGCCGTTCGCCTCTCTGGTTTTTTGGTAGGCTTGCCTGAGCTCCTTAAGTTTCACGTGGCACTGCTGCGGGTCCCTGTTATAGCCTCTGTCCTTCATGCCCTTGGAGATTTTTTCAAATGTTTGGGCATTTCGTCTTTTGGAATGGAGTTCTGATAGCACAGATTCGTCTCCCCATACAGCGATCAGATCCATGTTCAGTCCATGCTGAAGCTCTTTTGCGATTCTGGGACTCCATCATGGTCACCTGCTGACAAGATCTGCACTCACCTGAAGCTTGCCATGCTGGCCAAACAGGAAATGAGACTCAAAAGTTCACGGGCCTTTTCCTGTCTACCTGGCCAGTGCATCTGAGTTGAGAGCCCTATCCAGAGCAGTCACAATGGAGCACTCTGGGATAGCTCCCGGAGGCCAATACCGTCGAATTGCGACCACACTACCCCAAATTCGACCCGGCAAGGTTGATTTCAGTGCTAATCCCCTCATCGGGGGAGGAGTACAGAAATCGATTTTAAGATCCCTTTAAGTTGAAGTAAATGGCTTCGTCTTGTGGACGGGTACAGGGTTAAATCGATCTAACGCTGCTAAATTCGACCTACACTCGTAGTGTAGACCAGGGGTAAGAAGGCATTCTTCATGTTTCTTACTCATATTTCTGCAAAGAGAAAAGGAGTACTTGTGGCACCTTAGATAAATTTGTTAGTCTCTAAGGTGCCACAAGTACTCCTTTTCTTTTTGCGGATACAGACTAACACAGCTGCTACTCTGAAACATTTCTGCAAAGGTAAGTGAAATACTGTAGCTGTTGTTAATGGAAACCTATATCCATGTGTTTTAAAAATTCACAGGAAAAGTTGATTGCATCTGAAATCCAAAACATTATAGGGTGTCAATAGCTCTTGCTATGTGCAGATTATATAACGAGGTGTTAATAACCAGAGAGACAAGGTGGGTGAGGTAATGTCTTTTTTGGTGGAAGAGATAAGCCTTTGAGGTACAAAGAACTCTTCTTCACGTCTGGGAAAGGTAGTCAGTATGTCAAAGCAAATACAAGGTGTAACAGATTGTTAAGCATAATGAGTTAACACATGTTGCAAGAGACCATTCAAGATGTAGTGGGCAATTAACACCTCTGCAATCCTAGGATAAATGAAGGTTAGCTGGTTAGAGGTTGTTGTAATAAGCCATAAATCCAGTGTCTTTACCAAATCCATGATTTTTAGTGTCTGGGAAAGTTATTAATTTAAGCTCCTAGGCTCATCTTTTGAAGGTGTTGTGGAGGTTTCCTTTGAGGATGAGAACTGATAGGTCAGGAATTTAGTGTTCGCTTTGTGAAACGTGTTCACCCATGGGTGATCTGGGTTTTTTTTGTCTTTCATCATTTTTCTGTGTGAGTTCATTCAAGAGTGTAATGATTGCCTGGTTTCACCCATATAAATGTTGTTGGGGTATTTGATGCTCTGAATGATGTACACCACATGTTGTGATAGCCAAATGTAAGACCCATGAATCTTGAAGGGTGTTGTGGGACATGTTGACCCTTGTAGCAGTGGAGCTGTATCTGCAGGTTTTGCATCTGTTGTTTTGGCAGGATCTAGTGCCACTTTGAGTTGGTTTGTCCTGGTCTTTGGGAAGCTTGCTTCTGATGATCAGTGTGGCAAGACTGGGAGGTTTTAACAACCAATCAGTTTTGATAGCCAATGATATGTTGTCAGTTAGCAAATACATTTTAGGTAAAAATAAACAACATGATATTATTACTCAATTTGTGTCCAGCTTTCACTGAGGCATATACTTGCACGGTCATTTGAAACATTGACAAAAATACTTGTTTAGGTTTTTTTAACAGTGCATTTTACAATAGTTAGAGTATTTCTAATGAAAAATTGACTTATTTTGCCTTTACAGCCTCCTTTAATATGTGAAGTCAAAAGGGTCTATTTTTAGCACTGATCTGTAGTTTCCTTAGATTGTCTGAGAGGTACCCACAAAAATAGTGTACAAAGGAGTAGTGTAAGCTCTATTCACAGTTTAACTCCAGCAGTGTTTCTCAGTGGCCCTAGGGATCGCTCTCAACAATGTTCAGTGTCAAAAGATGACAGACAGGGGTAAATGGAAGGGTTTCAGAGATACCTCACTTTCCCTTGTTCTTGCTGCAACTGGCAAACTTCCAAGCCTTGCCTGCTAACACCACATAAAGCAGCAGCTGGTGAGTAACATTAGCAAATAAGGCCTCAGGGCTACCCATGTTCCAGTTCTCCATTCACCAACTGCTATTCAGTGAAACAGCTGGATCAGAAGAGATACAGCCAAGAAGTAGTTACTGTTTTATGTGTACAACTGTTTTGATATAGATTGTCTGCTAGAGGCAGAGATAATGATAGCTTTCAAGGCTAATATGTTTGACTAGGAGGGAAGCTGGTATTTGTAAAAAGGGAGCAGAAAGTCAGTAACAATCTTTAAAAATAAAAATGTTTTCAAGATTCAAGCTCTCAGTTGATGCTGTGCACTGTTTTTTTTTTTCAATGGGTTAGTTATTGAATGAACTTGAATTATGGGTATTGACAAACCTTTTGTATTTCAGAGATATTAATTCATAAAGCAGTACCAAGACTGTATTAAGAGAGGTTGTACCGTCAAAATCTACTTCAGATATCTTTTAGGACAACAAATGAATTTAAAATAGCAAGTATTCTCGATTCCAGGATATTTATTGGCATGATTCACTCTCTAAAAAATACACCAATTCAATCCACAAGCCTATAAATAACCTTTTGAAAAATCACTTATTCTGTCCATAATGTAAAAATAGCAACGATCATACTTGGGGTTTTGTTCCCAGTTCAATTCTAATTTCTTGTTGAAAAAGGATCTCACAGACGGGTATGCTACCCGGAGAGAGAGAAAATGCACATACACACACAAGTGCATGGGTGGGCCGGGGGGGAAGAGAGAGGTGGGTTATAAATCTAAAGTAAAAATCATTGAGTGACATGCTACAAAAGGCTATCCATAAAATAACTATGGTTATATTAGTAGATTGGACTGTTATCACTTTTTCCCTAGCGCAATGGTACTAATACATTGGTAATTTTTGTTAAATTCCACCAGATATATACGTCATGCTTTAATGATACAGACTAAGATAACTATATCCATTTCATTTTCAGCTTTGAATTGCCACTTCAACTTTAAATCACTCCCCAAAACATCTAACTGCAGAAACTGAGCTACTCTCTCTGTAGTTGTCTTATCTCAAGCTATGAGTTTGAGTACATTGGATAAGCATTATGGGATATCCTTTATAGTATCCGTGTATAGTACATTTGACCTCTGGATAAGTAAAGAGCTTCATCCTCCAATGCTTTTCATTCTAATCCTTGCAGAGACTGAATTCATTGCTTGAATTAAAAATGAGTCTCATTAATGCTAAAAAGCAGTGACCCAAATAGTAAAATGGATAAATTTGTCAACCTTGCAGCTTTAGCGTTTCAGGTTCATATATGACTGTTGCAGCAAATCAGTTCATTAGTCAATTAATCCACCTATTGATAGAGCCCTAAGTCTGTTTTCTGAATCTTAAAAATTAACATGTCTTGGGCAGTTCTAAGCAAGGTAAAACTGGACTTAGTACTAGAAGTTCAACTCCCTAGAACTTTCGTCAAATATTGATCTAGATCTAAACTTGGCAGCTCAACTTCATCTCCATAAGATGGACAAGAACCCTCTTGAACTTTGATTCAAGATTCTGACATCTCTGTTTTGTATTATTATATTTCTTAAACTCACTTTTGACAGTTCCAAAGGACAGTTAACAAAGCGCCATATTCTTCAGTCCCTATGCAGGAAAAACTCTCAGTAAAGTCAAAGGGAGCTTTGCCTGTCCAAGGCCTGAAAAGAGCCTGCATGATTTAGCCCATAATAAATACTGTTCTGCAAAAGTTGGCTGTATAGGTATTCTGTGTATTCCTTACACCTCATACATTTGAATTAAATATTCCCAGTTCTCTTAAATATGAAATAACCTGTAGATCAGAAGGGATTCCTTTTAAGGCCAAAGGGAACTTGGACATGATGGCATGATGATGGAAAATTATTGCTTTCCAATTTTCCTTTTGTAGATGCAAGATTTACGGAATGCAGAAGGAGCTCAATATAGTTCCCACCCTCAGATGGCAGCCATGAGACCAAGGGTTCAACCTGCAGAAATTAGGCAGCCAGGAATGATGCAGCATGGTCAGCTGACTACCATTAACCAATCACAGCTCAGTGCTCAGCTTGGTTTGAATATGGGTGGAAACAATGTTCCCCATAACTCTCCATCTCCACCTGGAAGCAAGTCTGCAACTCCCTCACCATCCAGTTCAGTCCATGAAGATGAAGGGGATGATACCTCTAAGGTATGGTTAGGCACTAGAAATAACAAATGGTGGCTGTTTTTAGGACTAGCTAAATGAATCAGTCTCTCTAAGTGTTATTTGGTATATGTGTACCTTAATTATGAAGGCTATAATTTATAAATTGCTGTCATCGAAATGAGACGTGTCAGTGAGGTACATACTGTAGCATGTGGTATTTTTACAACAAGCATAAGGGGGCTAACTGATGTGAATAAAGGATTGGCTTTTACCTTAAACCTATCTTCTAGTCTCCAATCAGCCCTGAAAGCAACACAAGTGAACAACATCACACTTCTCTGAATGAGTAAAATGGAAGGTCTGCATAGTGAACTAAAGAATAAAGGAGAATATTTCTTACAGGAGTTTAATATAAAAATTGAATTTTGTCTCATGTATACAAAGTGCATTTGTTCCAGGTCAAGGCTCAAGTTATTGCTAAGGAAGCATGGGATCATGTGTACAGTTTGCTAGTGTTTGGCACTTGGCCGCAGGATGAGTAAATAGAAGACTAAAGCAACCAGAACAGAAGAATAGGAAAATATCTTCTAATACCATTAAAATTCATTTCTTGGAAAGGTTATATAGACGTCATGCCTTTACATTGTATGTAGCACTGGTGCTTCATGATGGTACATTTTACACCCATTAGTGTCACTACAAACATAATAAAATATAATAATATAATCATTTGGATAGCATTTTTGTGCAAAAATCTCAAAGTGCTTTGCAAAAGTGGGTGAGTATTATCTCCATTTTGCAGACAGGAAAACTGAGGCACAAAAAGGTTGTGACTTGCCACAAGATCACACAAGAGCTAGGAGCAGAGTCCAGATAAGAATTGAGGTGTCCTGACTCCCATCTCTGTGTTCTAATCACTAGAGAATGTTAACAGGCCTGTTATGTGGTAGCAGTAATAGGTGTGAGCATTGCCGGTTCTTATGGGGAAAAAAGTTGGGATTCATTGCAAAGATGTAGGAGGAATGTCAAACAGAGGCAAAGTGAGTCACTGAGGAATATAATTCAGTCAAGAGTTGTATGTCTGATTTATTTTCGAGTTATATTTATGTTTTTCATGACTCAAACTGTAAAATAATCCTGTAATTGGCAAAATATAGTTCACTGTGTTCTGAATAAATTCTGATTACAAGTATTATTTCAGAACTTTCCCTTGATTTCACAAACTTTGTTTTTGAATAGTTCTTGAATGTGTTATACTTTTTAATGTTGTGAGGAACTGCTCCCACACTCGTGAAAACTTATATAAACATAAACATGCACAGGCTTCACTTTGTAAAATAAGATATTTGCAGCATCTGTTAATTTTCAAATATATTTGCATATTGAGCCCGTGAGATTCTGAGACTCTCACCTTCCCTAGAAGATAGTATCTAGGAGCTCAATTCTGTAATGAAGTCATCCCATCTTCTTTTATTCCAGTCCTTGTTCCTACTGAACCTTTCCACAAAATAATGACATATTTGTGAAACATTTTTCATAACAACACATTATGATAAGCCTAGGATTCTGATTTCACTAAATCAGGTATTTCAAATTAAAACAAATATTTTCAATAACAGTGAAAGAAATATTGAGTATTATAGACAAAGAAATAGGGTATTTTTCCTACTGAAGTCTATTTATGTATTCTGGATTTGTGTTTTAAACAGGTAATGCTAATATGGAAGCTCCCTTTAAAATTCTCCCATCCTTAGCTTAATGATCAGGAAAAGAAAGCATGATATACCAGAATTAAAGTTATTAAGTACACAGAAATTGATATGTTACTGTTACCTTAGCATTCTTCCAAAGGTATAATAGTTAATGTTAGTAAAAAAAAAAAAATTGGAAGTTATATAAAACCACATGATTCACTGTTTAAACTGATTTCTATTTGGGATTAGAATGAGATCTTCATGGGGGCCAGCTTATCCCACATCTGTCTGCTGTAGGTTTACTTGCACCTTCCTCTGAAGGATCTGGTGCTTGCCACTGTTGGAGACAGGACACTGGGTTAGATGTCTGATACAATATAATAATTCCAGTGTTCCTATATAAAAGCAGAGCGAGTCTAATTAATCAACATCATAACTAGTGTATGAATATAATTTACCTAAAAACTATTGGAGAGCCAGTGTGGGTGAGGTAATATATTTTATTGGACCAACTTCTGTTGGTGAAAGAGACAAGACCCCTTCTTCAGGTCTGCATAGCTCGAAACCTTGTCTCTCTCACCAACAGAAGTTGGTCCAGTAAAAGATATCCCCTCCCCCACCTTGTCTCGCTAGTATCCTGCTACAGCAACACTGCAAATAAAAACTACTGGGAAACTGCCAACTAAAGGGACAGACTCTTGGCCTTTAGCAACTTTGTGAGGTGATCTTAAAGCTGCCCTAAAGGGGCAACTGAGGATTCCCATTCCTCAAACCAGCTCCTCTTCCATCTTTGTCCCACCTGGTGAAAGAAATTGCACCAGGGCTGGATGGGGACAGGAGGGCTTCACTCGATGCACTCTGCCAGTCTCTGACCAGTGGGAGACCCAATAGCTCATATTTGCACACAACCTTGTGTGATAAACTCTGGGATTTTTGCCTCTGTTTCATAAACTGTTATATCAATGTACAATACCATATAATGGGTCAACTCCTGAGTTCTTTACTCAGTCCTTACTCAGGCAGTCATGCACTGCAGTCATGAGGTAATTGCCAAATCTTGCTACAAACAGAGATTTTGAGGCACAATTCGATGAAGTCAGTGAGACTTTCCTGGAATGAGGACTGAGTGATAATGGAGTGAGTACCACGTTATTTGGAATAGGCATAATAATTGTGCTCATCTTTTTGTATTCTTTCAATTTAACCAGCAAGTCCCAACATCTTTCAACTAATCTACCAATCAAAATAAGTCCTGACATAAACCTGTGTAGCTCCAGTAAAGTCAATGCCAACTGCGCTAGGCCTCTTACACCAGCTGAGTACCTACTCTATGGTTTTGAAAGAAGAATTGCTGCGCCTCTTGTGAACGATTTGGTAGTAAAATAGATACTTCTTTGTCATGCTTTCTAACAACTAGACCCAATTCTATCTGAGAGAAAAACCTGTCTAAATGATTGGAGAGTGTAAACTGACTTCATTTGCAGGCAAGGTATGCACACAGACTGGCAAAATGAATAAGCTACTGTATGCCTTTGCATTAGACATGTAATCCTGCTCCTACTGAAGTCAGTGACAAAATTCCTATTGTTTTCAATGGGTGCAGGAACTGGCTATATTAGCTCAATGGACCTATTACCAGTGTTGGAAATAAACAAAGAGGAAAAGGAAATAAACTATACAACTGTCAGTATACAGAACCTCCAGTAGGAAAGGAACTTCATATTAAATACATTCTTTAGTCAATAGCATAAAAATTATGCTAAAAACCATCCATGCTATGGAACCATCACTATATATAAATGATTACAACAGCTGCTGAGTATTTCCAGACATACATACACCTGGTAGTTGTGACCATTTCATACAGGACGCTCAGACTTAAAATGCACATCTGCACTAGCTCAAACACAAAGAAGGGAAAAGCAGCACCATTAAAAAGGGCATTACTGAGGACTTAGTTGCTCTAGATACTGTTGCTTTAAGAGTAAGGCATCCCAGACTGCCTGTCAGTAAGACCCAGGGAGAAGGATAAAAGTAATGTGATTTTGGGGTTGGAAGTGGGTGATCTGAAAGTAGCTTAGAACAGTGGAAGTGGAAACTAAAATCTCTGGCCAAGGAACTCATTTGTGTAGGAGGCAGAGATCCTAAAACTGGCTGTGCTGAATTCTTCTAAATTTAGTATTCAAGTCTGTGGTTAAACGAATAAAAAGGAGACCTTAAAAAATCAGTATTTGTATGTAACTAAAAAACCATTTACAACGAAGTGCCCATTTACTACACATTTTATTCTGACCACTTCAAAATTCAAATACTGCATTTGCGATTCTTGCCATAATTCATAGTGTTGGATCATTAAACATGTATTCTGTTATTGCTAAGCATAATTGTGAGATGCTAGAAGCATTTAGGCTTGCAAATATGTATTTCTCAGTAGATGGATGACTGTTTTTTTTCCATGCTCATTTGAATTTCGCTTATGAGAGAATTTCAAATAGTGTAGTTCAGAGAAAAGAGACCGAGAGGACTGCAAGTAGCAAAAATTAACTAACAGAAACATGATTACTAGGGAGCTGCTGCCACATATTCTCTTTGTGTGGTAGAGCTTTTACAATATTTATTTTACATGGTCAGAGTTATAAGTAGAATTCTGTGTTGTTTGTTCAGCCTATAATGCAGATGGTGCTTGATTAAAATCTATTTTAAACTACAGCAATTACTACAAGATAGTGTGTGTAAAACAGCTCTCCTGGTTCCGCTAAAGGATTTGGTACTATTGCAGTTTATTTTAATATAGTTATAGACATTTTCAAACTTCTCAAGGGACATTTGGATATCAACAATGTGCCTTACTTGATAGTCTTAAATCCTACACTAGGTAGTCTTGTGATCTGTCATCTGTGCAACATGGTTACTACCGACTTTTTTAAAGTGAAAGATTATTGCTTTCTTGTGATAAATAAGTTAAATACATCACTATAATTAAGCAATAAGGCATGACAGGAGGTGGATTACCATGAGCTAACTACACCTCTAGGGATTTTGAGGCACGAGTCTATGCCTAGCAGAATATATATGTTTTTTATTTTATTTCCCATCTGTCTCTGCTTTGGCAGTTAGCAGTGGAGTCTATGAAGCTGATAGACTGATGGTAGCATAAGGTACGCCATCATCTCAGCCATTTCCAAGGTTATTAGTACTGGAATTCTTTTTATTTACTTATTTTTTATAAAACAAACAGAATTTCCCCAGGGAGTACTGCCTTTTTAGCAGTGGGATATTTGAAGCCACTTGATTATTTGGGTTGGAGAATAAAATGTCTGAGCTGTTTACAAGAAGACTTTTTTTCTCTTATCTTTTATGTATATTACGGTTACTTATCACATATTTAAATGATAGTTTGGACATCCTGCTATCCTAAATATCTACAAGCTTGTAAACCCCTTTGGTCAATAAAAAGGCATTAAAAGAAACCTTTTAAAATAGCAATAGTGGGAACTTTAACTGTGGGTCTGAAGTTGTCAAGCCTCCTTGCTCCTGGGATTTGTGAACTGTTACTTAGAGGTGTTTGGAAAATTTGGATTAGGATGGTCAAATTAACACTGGGAGCTCTTTTTGTGTGCACATAACACACCTTCATATATTATTGATCTTGTAGTTTCTTCTACAGTGTAGAGTGAAATAGTAGTTTGCATGTTTGAAACAAGCAGCTTGTGTTTTATAACATCTTCCCTCTTCTCTCTAGTGCTGCTGGTGTACTCCACAACCATTAACTGCATATTTGATTGCCGAACCAGGTGCCTAGGAACCAAGCAATTTCCTTTTTAAATTATATTCATCACATTGCTGTTCTGCTTAAAAAGCCACAGTGGGCCAAATCCTGCTCACTTTACTCACCTGATTAGTCCCATTGAACACAGTGTGGTGACACACAGGAAGAGGGAGGTTTCAGAGTAGCAGCCGTGTTAGTCTGTATTCACAAAAAGAAAAGGAGTACTTGTGGCACCTTAGAGACTAACCAATTTATTTGAGCATGAGCTTTCGTGAGCTACAGCTCACTTCATCGGACGCATTCAGTGGAAAAAAAAAATTTCCTCACGAAAGCTTCTGCTCAAATAAATTTGTTAGCCTCTAAGGTGCCACAAGTCCTCCTTTTCTTTTTAGGAAGAGGGAGAAGACTCTGTCCCAGAGTGAGCATATGCAGCCATATGCAGCCACTGTCATTATGCGTCTGTGTTTATTTTAGGAACACCTGTAGTCTAGCATGTCACCTGATCACACTTTATTAAAAAATGATAAAAATCATCTCTATTGATTGTAACCCTCTCCCCCTGAGTCTTTTCAAATGAAAACCCTTTGGGACAGATAAAGTTAGCCAGATTCTCCAGTCCACTGAGGCCACTTTGTGCCATGTAGTTCGAACCAACTAGAAAATCAGGGCTGTGTCTTTGCATATGTTTGCACAGCATCTGGCAAAATGGGGTCCTGAATCCTGTTGGAAGCCCTACTGCAATATAAATATTAAATGGTAAAGGACAGTTGGGTTTTCACGGATTTGCACATCTTCAGGCTGCAGTGAAATCCACAAGAGGGATCTAGGGCATGGGGATTTTTTAAGCGTGTGCATACACACACAAATACAGGCTCTTCTTTTCATCCAGCGTATGCGTAAGCCTCATTTGCTCCTTTATTCAGGACCTAAGGGAATGATCCTGCACCAGCAGAGCTAATGAGAGTTCTGCCATTGACTCCAATAAGACCAGAATTGAGCCCTTCAATAGGTCAAAAAAAATTCCAACCTAAACTGCTGAAATTTTGTTTCTGTTGATTTTGATTAAGAATAATACAAGGGAATTCACTTTTTTTTTAAAATCTCAATTCACTCGATTCCTAATCCAGTTCCCAGTAAAGTCGCTGGAAACAATCCCACTAACTTCAGTGGTATTGAACTGAGCCATAGGTTAAAATAGTCCTTTAAGGGAAAGAAAAATATAAGGTGGAAATTTTACTCTACTTAAATGGTTCTTATGATTAAACTAGTGGTCAATGTATAATGAAATCTGTAATGGCTTTACTCATTACAGGTCTTCAACAACCATTAGCTATAAGACTCAGAAAAGATAAAAAGATGACAAGCTAATCTATTAATGAGCTGATAATTTTATAAAAACAAAATGTGTGAACCATTTTAGGAAAAACATTATATAACCTAGAACATTTATAATGCATTTTATAGCTGAAACCCTGTGAAATGCTGTCAACATTTGGATTATCAAAAGACTGTAGCTAAAAGTGCCATTTTCCCCAGCAAAATCCATAATGTGTATGGGTTGTAGATGCCTTGATCAGTAGAGCTTTTTTGTCTGATTCACAATTTAATGAGTTTCTGTCCTTTTGTGAACTTTTATTACAGGTCAATGGAGGAGAGAAGCGACCTGCTTCTGATATGGGAAAGAAACCCAAAACTCCCAAAAAGAAGAAGAAGAAGGACCCTAATGAGCCACAGAAGCCTGTGTCTGCCTATGCATTATTCTTCCGAGACACTCAAGCAGCCATCAAGGGCCAAAACCCAAATGCTACATTTGGTGAAGTCTCTAAAATTGTAGCTTCGATGTGGGATGGCTTGGGAGAGGAACAAAAACAGGTACAACGTGATATAAATTATAGAGATCAATAACTTTCTTTTAGAAGAGTGTGATCAAGTACATGCCATCTAACCACTCTGAGCAGCTCCTTTTGTTCATTCCAAGTAAACCTGAAAATGTGTCTTATCAGGGGACTACCACCTTATTTCATATATCAGTTTATTAGGGCACTAGAAAGAGTATTTTAGTTCTTCTGCCTGCGAATTTATATCATTACTTTTAGGATTTTGTGTATCAAAGTCAGAGGGCTTGAGACTCAGTTACAATGAGGCTCCTTTACACTGCCAGAGTGATGTTTAAAAACCAGCTATACTCCCCTTCAGCTCTTTACCCTTTTCTCATTATTATCTTTACCCTTTTCCAACTTAACAGAAAGCTTGAAGTCTGTCTATCCCTAGCCACTCCTTGAAGACCACCAAAGAGGTGATACCAATATGTTATTCAAACCCTTCCCCAAAAGTTTCCCAGACTATGTGGGAGAATATGTTCAGCTTTTTCCTCCTCTTTTTGTATACATGCTGTCATTAAATATTGTACAAAGTGAAAGACTAAATGGGATGTTCTGTGTCTCATCTATGGGATGAGATGTTATGGGAGCTATGCAGTGTGACAGGGAATAAGATCCGTAAGGCTCAGGCCCTAAATATTTGATAGTCCTTTGTTAACTGACCATTCTCTGGCAAATGCATTTTCACTGCTATATATTTAAGGTATTGTTTCTATTTTAAAAAGGAACTATAGGTCAATCTGGGAAAAGTTTGATTCCTTATCTCTTTTACTTTATGGATCCTATTTGTGGTCTATCAAGTGGCTTTTTTCAGCACTCTCTTGAAAAAAGACCTGGAGTCATTGTAAGAGACAATCAGGTGGAATGTAAAGCAGTGTGAATAGGTCCCCTTTGTGTCCATGTTAAAGTAATAATTTCCTCCACATTCTCAGCTCTGCACTTCTCTTTTCCCTCCTTCCAGGTCCATTGTGGTCTTTCTCTATTAAGATATGTACAGCCTTGGCTGATGGTAATAGTGTTCCCAGTAAGGCACTGTTTCTTCTGCATGTCTACCTTAGAAATATAAGATTAAATGTTTTACTTAATCCATAAAACATGACAGAATGCATTGTGTTGCATAACAAAGATACACCTAGGTACATTGTTAAGCACATGGAGAAAGCCTAGTGGTTGCAGTGGGGAATCATGACTACACAGAAACAGAACACTCTGTAGTGTCTGATTACAGCTATAACAATGTCCTTACATTTTGCAAACATATTAAAATGTGTGTTTAATTTTTTTACAATGTAATTCTGCCACTGAAGAAAAAGAAAGGTAAAGGATGGAAATCAGCTGTAGAAAATAATATAGGGTTCTGCTCCCCAAAGCTATTGTTGTTAACTATTATTTATTATTTGTATTGCAGTAGTGCCCAAAGACCCCAAGCAGGATAGGGGCTCTGTTGAGCTAGATGCTGGGCAAACATATATGAAGATACATTCCTTGCCCTGAAAAGCTGACAATCTAAATAGATCAGAAAGACAAAAGGTGAGGGGGAAAGCAAAGGCCTTCATCCAGTAAGGAGCTCTGTAAGGATGGACCTACATCTGCACAGAACCCCACTGAAATCAATGGGACCTTGTCAGAGTTCCAGGGTTCCTTCTGTGTGGAGCTCATTGCAGGAGCCGGACCCAATGATCAGAGTGATGGTTGGCAAACATCATGTTAGGTTTATTTCTCTGTTGTCATTGTTTGGTTTTAATGTGGTGGCGGGAGGACGTGAGCTGACAGGAAGCAAGGAGTGGGAAATGTAAGGAACAGTGGGGAGCGAGCAAAAATGAATGCAACATGGAGAGCAGGGACAGTGGAAAGTGAGGTTTGCTGCAGAGGGACTCTGAAGGAGAGGAGGGTGGAAAGGCCAGAGTAAACAGCCAACCAGCAGGGAGACAGAAAGCACAGAACCTATTTATGTATACAGTGTTTATTTGATTTCAATAGAAAACACTGTGTGGAAGCTGTCCTTTTCAGCATCTCCAGACATTATGCTAATTGACAGAAACAAAGAACTGTAAAGACTTCCTAAGCAGAACGTTCCAGAGGTTTCTCATTTTCCGTGCTAATTCCATGCTGATTTGACTAGCATCTTGATACAAACCTATTATTATTAAAAACAGCGTCACTAAAAATTCTTTTTTGTAAGTCCTGACTTCTGGACTTCAGAGAATTGGTTGTCTACGTTCACTAACACCCTCCCTTCCCCCCACCCCCTCCCAAAAAAAAAAAAAATCAGCTGGAAGATTGCATGGAGAGGTACTTAGGTCCCATTAAAGTCAATGAGAGTTTTACTGCTGACTTTTATGGATCAGAATTTGGCTCTTAGTGACTGACCCCCCCAAAAAAACTGTTCTACCTAGAAACTGTTACTAAATAAGGTGTGGGTTCCAGAAAGTTCAGCTGGAGGAAAGGTAACTTCGTGAATCAGAGGATCATAGAGGTCACTTGGTCAGGTACATTAAAGTGTGTGGGGTTTTTTTCTTCTGCCTTCCTCTAATGTGCCCAGCCACTGTCTGAGGGAGGATCCTGGATTAGATGGACTAGATTGTTTCAGTACAGCAGTTCCTCTATGATAGTTGAATGTTGCATCTCAGGATCATGAGAGTGACTACTTGCTCTATGCTCCGAAACATGGACTATATTCAGAATAAATTTCAGTAGCAAAAGGTTTTGACTGTATTTTTCTTAGTGCAGATACCTACAGGCAGGCATTGCAGGAAGGGTTGTCTCTCAGGATCCTCTCCAGCATGCAGAAAAATGGCCTTGGGTCCTTGGTGTGCTCAGCCAGTGCTGAGTGGGTGAGAGGCCAGGACTAACCCTTATTCCGTTTGCGGTGACTTGTGTCCCAGGGTCAGGGTTGGGGGGGGGGCAGTATCAGAGAACAATGGAGTTGTAATTATTGTAGGTCCTTTCATGGGTTGTACAAGAGGGGTTAGGCTCCTTGCTTACACCTTCTCCCCCTTCACCGTGTGCCAGTAATAGTGCACCCTTAATGTTTTTTACGCCGTTTCAGAGTTTTGCCCACATGACATGCAATGATGCAAATTCAGAGTTCTTGCTAGTGATGTTCAAGCACTAGAACCCCAAATCCAAACACCCACACCCTTCCAAAAGCTTACATCTGGATCTTCGGCCCATCTCAATTGAAACTAGAATCCTGGATCCAGATTCCCCTGAAGCTGGTGATAATTTGGATCCATATCTGAACTTCACAATAGTCCCTGTCTCTAGTTCCAATTAATGTTACTGTTCTCTAATAAAAACACAGGTCAAAAAACACTTTAGCCACTCCTCTGTCTTTCTTCCAGCATATTTTATAATTACTGTTATTTATGAGTCTGAATCATATTAGCCATTAGGTACATCATTGTATTCTTCCTTCCAGAACTCACTATAAAGTTTTCTTCCCCCAGCAGAGTAGAAAATCTCAGTTGCTGTGCAATAGTCCAGGACCATACAATGGAGATAAACAAAAACAAATTGAAAATGCACATTCATGAGGAAACAAAATTTGCTCCTCATCTGTTGGTTTTTGTGTAGTATAAAAAATAGTCCCCATGCTTATCACAGACCTAAAAGAAATACAGATTCACTTTTCATGAAAAAAAACCTGGAATTTCCCAATTTAATTTCAGTATTCCTGCTCAGAGCTGAAAGCAATAATTGAATAATTCCTGTATTGGAAAAAAAATTAGAACAGAATTTGGTTTTGTTATCTGCATTGTCTTCAAGCTAAACTGCTGAACCTTGGAAAACCATTAGAGTTTTAAAAGGTAGAATTACGTGCTATAGAATTCAAACAGAAAAGAGTAATGCAACCAGATATATATGCGGCATATTACAATACTTTGTGTTACCATATGTTTGCTCCTCTGTCATTGACTCATTTTGCGTATTTATTTCTATAATTTATTATGTCTTGCGGTAATACCTAAAAGCATCAATCAGGATCAGGGCCCATATTCTTTGGTGTGGTATAAACAGAATAAAATACAGCCCCTGATCCAAAAGAACTCTCAATCCTATTTGCTAGGTCTGTTGTGTTTATAACCAACATTAATTCTACATTCTATTGAGGATCTGATCCTGCAAAGTGCTGAGGAATTTCTAGGAAATGCTCAGCAGTTTCAACAGCATTTTGTAGACTCTGGCTCCTCCTCGTATTCATCTTGGAGATTATCAACATGCATATTTATTGAAATGTACCATTTATATTTGCTAAAGAAAGTTGCAAAAGCAGCATTATTAATGACTGCTAAAACACATGGTAGAGGATATCTTTACAAGCTAGAAAAAAGTGCCAGTACACCTGCAGCAGGTTTAGATTTAGCACCAGGGCCAAGTTCCCCCATTTTGACGTACATGGGTGCAGAAGTCCACCCATGCAGATCACAGTGCCGAATCAGGGCCACTGATTCCCTTGTATCAAAATTGCTCAAAACTAGAGCTGGTAAAAGAAAAGTAATTTTTTCACAAATGGTTCCATGAAAAATGTGGTGTTTGTTTAGTTGTTTCTGTTGTTGTTTTTTGGTTGACCTTTTGCCATTTTTCAACTATCTATAGAGGCTGGTCAAAGGATGAGATAATTGTATCCCTTTTTATTTTCATCCAAAAATCAACATTTACAAAATTTCTGTTCAGCACTTACTGTGCCTGTAGTATTCTACAGCTGTTAAAGAGCTGTCAGTCAGATTCTGTAGAATTACTTGAGCAAATCTCCCATTGACCCTAATGGGTCAATGAGTATAACTATAAACTGGGACTAACAAACAACAGTATTGGTGATAACCAAGCAGGACTTTGCAAAGTACAACCGTCAGGAAAACACAGGACTATTCTGTGCCATTTGTTTTTTAAGCAGACCTTCCCATTGAAATCAACTAGGTTGTCTTCAAGAAGCTACCCCAAAATGCTAGCCCTTCTCCATATTAAGGGCCTACTACTCCAGTCTCAGGATACAAGTAACTGTCACAAAATCAGTGGGCTCTGGTAGGAAAATTGGGTTCTAAAAAAGCAAGGGATTAACATACTATATGGAGTTTGGCTTCCATGACGATAGAATCTCAAAAAAAAATTAAAACAAAAGCGTGGGATTCTCATAGGAATACGTACTTTATTTATGAATTAGGCTTTCATTTCAGTAATCATAAAGCTTTGGGATTTTATGCTTTGGAAGTTGATGCTTATTCACGAACTTAAATAGAATTATTACAGTTTCCTAAGTTGGAATTCCTTTCTATTGTCTTAAATATAAATTAATCAGTAAGAAAAGCATAACACACAATAAGATGTAAGAAGATAATAATGAGGTAGAGAAAATAAGGTTTAAAAAGTACTGATGGGATTTTCTGGTTAATTATTTTTCCACTGTCTGGCAACTACTGAGAAGGAAAAATAACAGCTCAGCTATTTCATATCTTTTAAAATAGGTATATATTAAATCTTCTATATACTGTGACTTGAGACAGCTTCCATTGAAATCTGTAGGAGTCTTTCTATTGACTTGAATGGCAGTTGGATCAAGTAAATCATGATGCAGATCATAGTTTCATTAGCTATAAAAAAGGGATATATTCCTATGGTTTGCACACCATGGAATGAATAACGGTATCAGAGCTTGATACAAATCCTGCTTGGGAACTCAGTTAGCCAGCCCAAACCTAGTTATTGGGATACCATACCAGATTAGACCACTAAAAGAGTTTGTGGGAAGATCTACAAAAGTTTTTCAAACAACAAAAAGTCAGAGGAAGCATGATCTGAGGAAATATGGAAGGAATCAGGAAAAAGCAGAAATACTATGAATCAGATGATGCCATTACTTTTTGAGCTGGACTCCTAATTGAAATAGGTGGGGCGCTGCTTAAAAAACACAGCACATTATGACCATGCTACCCAGGAAAGACAGTGTAACTTACTACAGAAAAGAAGGAGCCAAGTATTCTTCCCTTGCTGTGTGCAGATATCTGCACTTCAGTGCCCCATATTATAGCTGTTTCCATAGATTTCCAAGCATGCTGGGACCATCTGCAGAGAGAGAGAGAGTGTCTGTCTGTCTGTCTAGAGGTGACTGGAAGGGGTTCCCAAATGTTTGCTGCACATCTGCACATTTTTGCATACCCCGCAGCCTCCTCCTAAATACTGCCTCCTCTATCGTAACTAGAGCTCGTAAAAATAGGGGAGGACTTATAATATTTTCCCCATTTTTCATTAAAAACTTTTTTGAAAAAAAAATTCTCTTTTTTGTTTCATAAAAATGCCAACAAAATCAGCTTTACAAGTATTAAATCAGTACACATCTTCCTCAATATAGTATTCAAAATTTTTGGTGTTTTTCAGTGTCTTTTCTACCCTTTCCTTTTTACTACAAACATTTTTTTCTCCTGAGTAAAAGGCATGCTCTTTTGCATCCCATTTTTGTAGCTGATTTCTGTACATCATTGCCCTTTGCACATATTTTTTATACAAAGGGGAGAAAAATGGCCTCTAGGGAGCAAAGTTAGGCATACTAAATAGTTGAGCCTCTCTGGCTTTCAGATAGAAGGTTGGTTCAAACTGGGTAAAAAGACTGCTTAGGTCATTTTCTGTTCTTAAGTGAAAAAGGAAAGTCATTTAAAATCAGAACCAGATGTAAGTGTACCAAATGAACCTTAAGCTTCTAATTGGAGACCCAGAAAGGCTGTAATAGATTTAGCAAATTACAAACAAAACGTTCTTGTTTACATTACAGTAAGTGACTTTAAAGCTTCCGCCAAAGACCTAAATAAACATGCTATTATACTAAAAATGGAAATGAATGTAATACACAAAGATGATCTCTGGTGTAACTCCATTGACTTACTGAAGTTCTACCAGGAATGAATTTGGCCCATTATGTACAGATTATAATGTTTGCATATGTCTGTATTTACTTAAATGTTATACTGGCCCTTGCAGCAGGAAGAAAGATGGATTTACCTAGGGATCCAAAGCTTAATGATCAGATAGCACATGCAAAGCAACAGTTTTAAGTGCTGTAACATATGCCTGCTTTCAGGCTACATAATTCATACACAGTAATATTAGCTACAACAGTTCAGCTCAATAGCAACACCTCATTATTTTATCCCTCAGTATTTATTCCTATGTTTGACGCCTCATGAAATTACTGTTAATGTGTTTATATAAGGGCAGATCTGACACAAGTGGGAAGAATTTAATTTCCCACTCATTCTTTCCTGCTGATGTGTCCTCTTCCCGTGGTAGAAGTGACAAGTGTAAATAGTTAATTTGCTTCAATTATGAGCCTGTCCTGCTAAATTAGAAGCAGCAGGAATATGAAGAGCCAGAATTATACTTATGAGGCAGCTGACAAATCCTCTGAGTCCACAAAATCAAATAATTTACTCCTCATTGGTGCTCAAACACCCACTAGATAAATGCAGCAATTTATTCTTTATCATCTGATGGAACTTGGATTGTATTTTACCAATACTTAAGTAAATTGAAGTCCCTCTGTATTAGTATCAACATTTGTGATGCTGTTAGCATGTTCATTATAAACCTCAAGCTTTCAAGAGTTTCTATCTTGGCCACTAAAAATAACCCAGAATGATTCTGGTGTATGTGTATGTATGTGTATATATATATATATGGGTGTGTAAAAAAAATCTCAGCAATTTTAAAAAAGTTTCTCTTTGGATCACAGCTTTTTAAATGTGTAATAAAAAAGTAGAAAACTAGCTAATTCAGGGGGGAATCTGGTAATTCTGAACTGTCTTTAAAAGTAGTGTCCAATATTTAACCTTTAAAATACTGGCATTTTACAAAGATAAAATGGTGCCTGCTGAATATTTTTACATTAAGTTCACTTTGATGCAACCAGGCTCCGTGCTGATTTCACAAGTTACTCCAGGCTCAAATGTGCCTTGAAGGCACAGCTCTGCATTGGGAGAGCAATTAAAAGGAGAACTCCCTGCATCTCCCAAGGAGGAATTCTGGGAGGTACTGTGCCATCTGAAATTCCCACACGCCACACCCTTTTAGAGAGAAAGATGTTGCTCTTTTCCAAATTTGGCCAGCTTCAGAACACCACCTCTCCGTGAGCATATATGCTCACCCCCTGCATATCTTACATTCTTTCTGCCCCTTGTGTTCTTGGTTCAGGGCAAGACATAATCTGATCATATATATGTAATATATGCAACCTGTGGGTGGGGGGGATTTTTCAAAGGCACAAAGGGGAGTTAGAAACCCAACTCCCATTGACTTTCAGTTGGAATTGGACACCTAAACCCCTTTGTGTCTTTAAAATTGCAGGGTAGATCCTCAGGTAAGGTAAATTGCCAGGCTCCACTGACTTTAATGAAGCTATGACAGTTTGCACCACCCAAGGATCTGCCTCTAGCATTTTAGAGCGTACAAGATATTTTTCTGCAGGGACTTATATAGTTGTTGAAATAGTATAAAATGAGTGCATATTTTCAAGTGAGAATATGCAGTTACATTTTCAAAACATTTATTCACAGTTTATTCATTATTAGTTGCTTATGAAGTAAAGCCTCTACCACATGCAGTGAGAAAAAGAGTACTGAGTTGAGTTGTTTTTTTCTCCCCTGCTTTGAGGTCACACACTAAAATTCCCTTTTAGCAACCTTTACTTTTTAAACCAGCAATGCATTTATAAAACAATCTCCAAAGGATAAATATGAAACGCTTTGAAAAAGATCACAAAATTATTGAAATATATCCTCAGATTTATGGGTAGCATACAATTATTGAGGGTTTTAATCTTTTTTGTTTACTTTATTGTGTAAACGAGAATAGGAAGTAGAGACAAATCTGTTTGTATATTCTGCCACTGTGAATTAGAAAACAAAATATATTCAGAAACAGCCACAAGAAAAACTACTTCACTGTTGAGACTTGAATGGCTGATAAGAAAGAGGGAGTGTTTTCCTCCATTTGCTATCAGTAGAGCTTAAACTGCTTCCTCCTTCCTCCCTATTTATAACAGCAAAGAGGCTTTTATCGTTGGTTTTACCCCTTTTCTGTTAGTGAAACCCATGTTTTACTGGCAAATTTCTGTAATAAAACCGCTTTTTCCCTTGAAAGTGCTAGATAAACACATGAGGCATTTAAAACAACTATTCCAGTTTGTTTTAGTTGGTTGGATCCCTCTTCCCATTGCTTTCTGCTCTTTTTCTCTTCCTCTGAGAACAGCTGGGCTTAATGAACTGGAACACAAGTAGGTCAATAAAATATATACATGGATGTTGTTAAGGTATCAAAATGCTACACGTGATTAAGCAGTCTAACAGTTTCTGCAAGGGCCAAATCTTGCTCGCATTGAGGTGCATAGTTTTGTTACTAACTTCAGGAGGGGGCAGTATCAGACCTCAACGTTGCAGTTCATTTTTTCACAAAATTTCTTACAGATCAAACCCATCCCTCTCACACAAAGCTGCCAGGGTAAACACGATTTCCAGCCTGGGACTGGGAAGATTGAATTCACCCCCAAGCCACATACATCAGAATAGTAACTGCTGCACATCCTCTATAAGGCCACTTAGTCAATATATTCATGGATCTACTGGCCTCCCTTCCAGCCCAACCTTTTCTTTTCTGCAGCCTCACTAAAGTGCTAAAGTGGTGGAGAGGGTAGCCCTCCACAGGGGTGAATTTCAAATGTCCAAGTGGTATACAACAGACACTACTACTAAATACATCCTACATGTACCTGTGGGGCCAGGATTGTCTCTTGTTATGTGTTTGTAGTATGCCCAGCCCAATGGAACCTAGGCTTCTAAGTGCAACTGTAGTATAAATAATAATCACAATTTCCTCCTCATCCTTCCCTCACCCTCCATTCTCTAGACTAAAAGTCCATGGGAGTCAGGCACTAAATCATTTGTGTACTCAGCGAGACTTAATCAGACTAATTGTAGTCCATTTGGGTTTAGATCCAGTTTTGCAGAGTACAGCTGAGTACAAGTAATTACCACGTAAATCACACATTTAATGTTTGTGTTTGTGGGTGCTGGTGTTATCCAAAACTTGCATTTGATCTAAAAAAACCCAAAATCTCACCTTATAAACTGCAAGCTCATGAGGTCAAATTGAGCCCTGGTGTCAGTGGCTACAGCTCCAGTGAAATCAATTGAGTTGAACCTGGTTAATACTAGAGCTGAATTTGGCTTGTGACCTTAACTTTGCCTGCCAGAAAGAATGAATTCTTTTCTCCAAGCTTCTAATATATCATCAGTGTCATTTTCATACTATGTCATCTAAGAGACTGCTGAACTGTAGAGCTAGCCCTCAGCCTCTCTCAGTTACAGTTTGTACCTAGATTAAAAGTCAAATAGTGGCATATTTCACTATCCATTAACCAGCTCTGTGGATTGTTTATATGACAGCTACATTTTAGTGGGATTCAGAGTTCTGGGTGCTGCTTCTACTGCAAAATTAAAGGATTAAAACTGGACACTGGCCTCCCGCTTTGGCAAACGTTCAGCTTTCTCTGAGCCTGAAGGCACCCATTCAGCCGTGCCTGGGGATGGAGATTTGGAGGTTGGATTCAACTCTGGAGAGCAGCACAGTAATATTTTTCCAGAGATTGTAAGCTCACTCTTTGGAAGAGGTACTTCCATGGGTAACATCACTTCATCCATCACTCAAAGAACTCTGAGATGGTGGCATTGCTCCTAGAATTACGACTTTCACAGAGAGCATTTATTTCTTTTTTTTAGATGTATGGAATACGTCTGTCATAGTTTTCAGGCTTCCTGCCTAGCCATCACCTCTCTTAGGTGGAGACCTACATCTCTATCTCTCCAGACCAGGCTTGCAGTCCCTCTGTACTTCATTGTGATTTCCCCAGCAGGTCTGATCAGGGTTCAGCTTCTGTGGTTAACCTTTCTTCAGAGGTTTCAACAGTGAACACTAGGTACCAACCAGCCTTTAGAATATAAAATAAATTTATTCTGAGGGTAAAAGCATTACAGAAAAAATATAAATAAAACAGTTACAGGTTCTAAGAACCCTGAATGTACCAGGAATTGCTCTCAGTCTTGTAGGCCAAAGAATGTCCAATATTCCAGCAGGATTGGGGTACCCCTTTGGACAGATTGTACTGTTCATTTGCTCACTCAGGGTACGTCTGCACTGCAATGTAAGCCCAGGGCTAGTGAGACTTGAGTCTGCTGACCCATGTTAGAGAACCCTGGGCTTCAGTGTCTATATTGTATTTTAACCCTATGTTAACACTTTTCTAACCTGTGTTCGAACCTAGGGCTCTGGTGTCCACACTGCATTGTGCAAGTATGCTTTTGACTGGGCCAAGGTCGCCTTGGTAATCAGCCTGCTGAGAGGAGACACTTTAGACTGGGCCTCCCAATTGCTGGAAGGCTATAGCCCAGTGCTGTCACACTGGGATTTCTTTCTCCAATCAATGTCAACCATGTTCAATGATCCACACTGAGCTTGAATGGCTGAGGGACTCCAGCAGGGGCAAGGCACGGTGGCCTCGTATGCAACGCGCTTCCACCGCCTTACCACAGATGCAGAGTTGAACAAAGCACTGAAGATGTAGCAGTTCCAGTGGGGCTTGTGGGAATAAATCAAAGACAAATTGGCCTATGTAGATGTTTACCAGCCTAGACATCCCTGTGGACCTCACCATCCACATAGATAATCAGCTCTGAGAACGAAGAGAGGAGAAAAGAGGTCCCCTGCAGCCCACCCTACCTGCGTACCATGACCTCCGAATTTTGTATATTGCCCATCGAACCCATGCAAACCAATCTGGCTTGTCAAGGCCTCCCATCTGAAGAAAAGGATGGCACCATCAGCACCACCTGTACTTCTACTGTGGTGAACCTGGCCATGCCATCTTGGCCAGCCCAGTACGAACACCAAGGGGTTTGGGGAAACAAACCGGTCCAGGCACCGAGCCTCAGCCTTGAAAGAAGAGAACTTCCCCACACCCTAGTCCTCTCTGAGATGTACCCAGAGCCCCATCCAGGGGCTTTTCATTGGCAGGTTCCTATCCATCTATGTATCTTGGGGAAGGCCTGATGGATTCCCCTCCAACAGGCCCTCATTGATTGGAGAGCAGTAGACAAGTTTATGGATGCCTCTACAGCTCAGACCCTACAGGTTTCCTTGCTAGTGCAATTTTCCCCTGATCCTTGGAATCTCCTGACTGACCCTTCATGATGCCCTCATTCCCTGGTGAGAGCAGGTCACTCTCCTGTCAGAATTCTGCCAACGCTCCTAGTATAGTGATCAGGGCAGTCCTCTCCCAAAGGCACGGACCCAAACAAATACTGCACCCCATCGCCTACCTCACAAGGAAGTTTACTCCTGCTAAGTGGTATTTGAGCAAATACAAGATATTTGACAAGGAGCTCCTGGCAATTCAGACTGCCTTCGAGAGTGGCAACACTACTTGGAAGGGCCCATCATCTGGTCCAAATGTTTACCGATCGCAAGAACCTGGAGTAACTGTGTGAGGCCAGCACCCTAAAGCAACAACAGTTCCAGTAGGCCCTATTCTTCTCCCAGTTAAACTTTACTTGACCTACCACCCTGGAATCAGAAATGTGAAGGCCAACGTCTTGTCCTAAAGATATAGCTCTGACCCGCAAGGCCCCAGTCCATAGTCTGAAGTCCCATCATTTTTAAATGCAACCCCTTGGGGCGGGGGGTGGCGGTGATGTCATGACCCATGGCTCTCAAACCTTGGATAGCAGGGTTCATGGAAGCCGCTGCACTCCAACCCTCCCCCTGGCAGCCTGCTGACAGTTGCTTACCTGAGACCCACAAAGGTCCAGCCCAGTGTGAGGATCTGCTCTTGAGGTCCAATTGGCAGAGTCACAAGAGCGTCAGATCGTCCCACTGGCCCTACTTAAGCCAGGAGCAGAAATAGGAAGCTGTCAGAACAACTGGGTTTCACCCAGTCAATTTATATTTAATTATCACATTAATTAAAAAAACAAGTTGGAAATGGCCAGGTTCTATAAAAATGTGCTGCCATCCAAGCTGCTTGTTTACCAGTGCTTACTCGTTTCAGAGGCGAACATAAGCCTCATCAGTGGTTTTGGAGGTGTTAAAAGTAAAAGTAAATCTTGGCAACATAAGGTTATAACCAAGCTACAATGTTTGTTGCTCTTAAACAAAAGAACAGAAATCTCCCTCTCAGACTGAGGACAATTTTAATGTATTTCTGTGTTTCGGAATTCCTCACCATCTTAACTGTGATGCACAAAACAGTTTAAACCATTGTCACGGGTACAATTCAGTGATGACATGAGCTTTTTGCCTCTTTAAAATGTCTATAAGGCATCAAGTCTACTCAATGTATTACAAAGATGTATTTAAGCTTGAGGGCTAGAAGTTCTGGCAGCGACTGAAACAGAATGGGAAGGGCACTTGGCTTGCTTATACCTGTTGCACATACCGCTAAAACTGTTAGTGCCACCCACCTAGTCTCCCCATCTGCTTAAATTCCATGTATGAGCCCAGGCCAAAACCCAGGGTACCAGCTACCAGTGTCATATATGACAGGTTTCAGAGTAGCAGCCATGATGGTCTGTATCCGTAAAAAGAACAGGAGTACTTGTGGCACCTTAGAGACTAACAAATTTGTTTGAGCATAAGCTTTCTTGAGCTACAGCTCACTTCATCGGATGCGTACATTCTCAACTGGAAAAATGTCCTACACACTAAATCTTATCATTACTGATGATACCAGCCAACTCCCAGTCTACCTGTCTACCCCAACCCCACTTGTGTTGCAGCTATCAGCAATCAATATTTCAACAGCCAATGTCAGTGGGATAGACTGACAATATCCCACAATATGCTGGACAAACCTTATGAAATTAAGATAAACTTTTGAATTAAGTTAAACAGTATTGAATTTGGATTAATACATTTGGGATCCATTGTATTAAAAATATAATTGTGTTTGTGTTATTGTATGTAACTTCTCTAGTAGGAGGGGGTTGCTGCTCTAATTCCGCTGGTTATCAGCCTTTAAAGCCATCTCCCTGGCAAGGCTCACATATACAAATTCAAACTGGATTATCCAGGGACCAACAAAGAAAGGACTTTTGGATAAATAGCCTGGTTTAAACAGACTCAGGGCCTTCTTGCTGATCCACCAAATGGACAAGGGCAGCTGGGGGAGGATTGGAAGAACTGGGCCTACTGAGGCCCCATAAGACTGTGTGCTTGTTCCGAGATGAAGCTGGGATGAACGTGAAATCACAACGAGGTTTCCTTGGGTGAGGTGTTCTAGGACTGCTCTTGCCAAAGCCCACGTTAGGGTCAGGGTGATCTCTGGTAAGCTTATTAGCATGCGTGTAGGTTCTTTTATTGTTTTTAATATGTTTTCTCTCTTCTGCTTTTACTTTAAGAACAAAATTGGCTTGCATAAAAAGAGCTGTGCGGTAAGTATAACTATGGGCATTCACACTGTTAGCCATCTCTGAAGGGAAAGCAAGCCAGCCTGGTCAGACAGACTGTCTTTTGCAGAGGCTAATACAATGAAGGCAGGGAACTGTGCCTGGAAATACCCTGGTCAGAAGGGAATGAGAAGTGGGTCTCCACCCAAGAAAGGCAACAGCTGGCGAGTGAGAAGCTTGAGAACAGGTGCCTTTGGCAGGAACACTCAGGGGAAATACTGGTGCAGTTTTTCCTGTCAGGATCACCCACCCACTAACAAATAGCCTAAATATTAGGATTCTTGAAGAAGACAAAAAAAAAATAATAATAATAATAAGAGCCCAAGCCATCATGCCCAAGCCCCATAACAAATACCCATTGCACCATAGAACTACACTACATGCAAATCAGCTGGAATGGGATTTCCCCAAAAAAACATTGAGAAAGATATAAAAAAACAGAATGAGAAACCCAACCATGTAAATCTGCCTCTGAATAACATTAAAAGTGTTGTGTGCCATAGTACTCATAGTGACATCCTATATCAGGGTCAGTTTAAAAAAATAGTGCTAATTGGGGTTTATACTGCAATTACCAGGTTGAGCGAATGCCTAAGAAAAGTAGGTATGAAAAATGATGTGTATGGTTAATGCTGAATATTATGGCTGGATAGGTGGGAAATAATTAAATGAAGACTATATAATTAAGTGCATATGCAGTAGTGATGTTTGGGTACAAGCCAGAACTCTTGTTAGGTTTATGCTATAAAATGAGATTGCTTTGTTGTATACCACAATTTGGACAGGGAAAGGAGGAAATCCAGCTCTTTGAGAAACTTTTCCATATGCTTTGACTATAAATGCACAGTAGGCCTGCTTAAAACTTTGATATTAGAGAAACAAGGTGGGTGAAATAATATCTTTTATTGGACCAACTTCTGTTGGTGAGAGAGAGAAGCTTTCAAGCTCTTCTTCCGATCTGGGAAAGGAGAAGAGCTCTGTATGGCTCAGAAGTTGACTCTGTATGGACAGCAGTTGGTCCAAAAAAGATATTTGCTCACCCATCTTGTCTTTCTAATATCCTGGGACCAAAATGGCTACAACTACACTGCATAAAATTTTGATACTCATGTAATGCAAAATAAGACTTCTGATCAGCTGAATCAGGACTACAATATCAGGAAAAAAACCTACGTGATCTTTTAAATGTCTTATCTCTATGTATGTGATGTTATTACGCTCAGTTGTGGTTTTAAAATCTGGATAGCAAAACGATGCAGCTGTATTCAAAAGTACAATATAATTTGAATTCATCTTTGTTCTGTAGGTCAAGTTAATTCGTTTTAGCACCTGGGAACAGATTGTCAACTAATTCTCATTTTGTTTTCTGAAAAAAACAATAAATTTGCCCTATAACTGCAAACAATCACAATTTAAAAAGTAACTTATTCCCAGTTCTTTGAAAAACAATATGAGCTCAGCCTATACCATATATTTATCCTAATCTGAAGAAATTACAAGAATGCACACACACAGTTGCACAGCTAAAAACAATCTTTTTTCCTCTCTGTGTAGATATTTACAATTTTGGTATCCTAGGACTCCTCTTTTTCCATCATGATTTTATGCTTCCCAAAATCTTTAATCCTTTAGGCAACCTCTGAGTTTTCCCAACCTAGATCAGAGGATTGTTCTGTCTCTGAAAGCAAAGCTTCACTGAAATAAAAGATATTTCACAAGAATATTCTTTCTATAAATGATGTAGCACCAGATCCTTCCAGCCCAGTACTGTTGCTCTGTTTTTGTATTTTGGAATTGTATTGTCCAGTGTATGTGCAGTTTGCAGCTTCCATGTGTTCTCCATTATGAGAATACTCTGGCTTTACTGTAGAATAAGAGGATCAAAAGAGATCAATTTAAAATTTCATAAAGTTTACCTTACTGTAAAGGAAATGTGTGTGTGTGTGTCCTACACACCTGCAGAATTTATGAGGACATCTCAAATTTGTTTTAAGTTGCTTTTGCCATCCGCTGCACTTTGAGTGCATAGTCCAACTAATCAGAGACTGGGTGCTGGTTTAGCAACAGTGCAAGGCTCTTTTAGGTTGTCAGCATGTACATTGGCAAGAAATTAGCCTCTATGGAGCTTGCCTCCACAGCTGGGAGGGTTGTGTACCCCCTGTACAGGTGCTAGCTTTCCAAGTATCTATCTATATTTTTAATGCTCCAATTATAATTTTGTCTGGGTGTCCTGCCAATCCCTGCAAATAACCTTCAGTTCTGAAGTCTGGGGAAATTTGAACTGGATCTTTTAACTCTTTAAGCTATTGTGTTAGTTACACTGTAGGCAGAACAGTGGATTCAGAGGAATATACAAGAAAAGGTACACTCTCTTGAAGAACTCAGCAGAACTTTACAGGTCAAGATTGGAACAGTGATTTACACTAACTTCTTTTCATGGCTCCTTAGCTTCTCGTTTCTGCACAGAGCTTGCCAGAACTTTGATTTGCCTCTGACCTCCTTTGGACTGGGCTTCTCTGACTGTCCAACAGTTTACCTAATAATGGAAAAAAGTCTCCCAGTCATGCTGAAGGACACTGATATCTCCCCAAGCCCTCCCTGTCCTCTGCATCTCATTTCTTCCTCTTTTCTTCCCAACTCAGCAGTCCTGGACCCACCGACTCTCCTATTTTCCAGAGAAGTTCAGCTGGTCTTCCAGATGGGAGACACAATGAAGAGCACCCCCACTGGTCCAGTTTGGAACTATACTCCGAATTTAACATCCCTTTGACAACTGAAGCTATCATGCCAATAGAAATGTCCTCAGTTCAGTCAAACATATCAGGATCACTCTGTAGGCAAAGGAGCTCTTTTACTGTGAGCAATATTTTTTAAAATGCTTGGTGTTTTACTTACTCTTTCTCTCCTAAAAAAACCTGGAGAAATAGGAAAGGTTGTTTAATTAGAAGGATGTTCTGAAGATCCATGAAACAGATGAAATTGCAATGAAATGAATTGGAATTGCATATAGACACAGATTCATTTACTAATGATCTTTGTTCTTTTGTAGGTATACAAAAAGAAAACTGAAGCTGCTAAGAAGGAATATTTGAAGCAGTTAGCTGCATACAGAGCAAGCCTTGTATCCAAGGTAACACATATATATATTGCGATAGATTGTAAACCATTTTCAGCATTTGTATGGTGCTCAGCACCATGGTATCTAGTGTAAATATTGTTGTTCATTACCACCTTATACCTATCATATCCATGCTCTGCTCTAGCGCGCAATACAAAGTTATCTCTCAACATAGGCATACCGCAGCCTATCCATTCCTACTCATAGAACATCTGCAGGCGGGATTATAATCACAGTGGAGCAAATGAGAGACCCAGTGGTCATCAGTAAAAGGATCACATTTGCCAGCAGGGGCCACAGCACTGCGCAATTACCAGTCATACTCTTTTCTGAATATAGGAGGAAACTGTGATATCACACATAAAATGCCTCATTTTTAATGCAGGCACTGTACAGCAATGATCATGCACAGTATCACAATTCAGACATTCCCATGGTAGGCTGAACTTTCTTTGTGCATGCCTCAGATGAAGTAGACAAACACAGTATAGGACATAGTATGAATCACTCGCCTTGGAACAGGATGTCACAGGACCCACTGTACACAGTTAACAGCAACTTTTGATATTGATTTATAGAGCCATTCATAATGCCCAGGATTTCACAACTGATATAATATAAACCACTGTTTTAAAACCCACAGACAAAGGTAAGATTACTGCAACATGCAGACTTGAAACATCAAAGGGGCAATTTGCAGAATCGTATTGTTGATGTTCATTTTGGTGTCTATTTCACAGAATCCAAAGTGTTGATGAGGTCAAGTTTAGAAGCACGTGACTGTCCAGTGGTTTGTGAGTAAAGGTTAGGAGTGAGATGGCAATGCTTGAAGCTTATACAAATGTGACTGAGCAGCACTTTTTGTTACTTTCACGATATATTTACCATCTCTTTAGGGACATTTCAAAACAAAGATTTAATGGATAATTAACACTCGAGTCTTTCATACAGCTTTCCACGTGATCTTACCACTTCTTCAGGTGTTTCAGTATATGACCCCTGTGAGATCAAACCTCATGTAGTTTGTGTTGGTAGACAAATTCTGAGACATGAGTGTAACCTTATTCATAGCTTTCCTGTGTTGTCTTATATACTTGAAATCTAGCATCATGTATGCCAGGATATTTATAAAAAGCATGTACAAATGCCTGTCATTCCTCTTCTACACTTGATGAGTGTACAATTCCAGAGATAGTCTCTATGTTTAGAATAGACTCTTTCAAGCCATTGGAACTGCCCAGGGTTCCACTGAACATGACTGTCAATTTATTTGTAAGATTTTACTGAGTGGTAAAATAAGACCAACACACTCATTTTAATGTAAATTACGAAGTCAGCTTTGCACTTGTAATAATGAATTAGGTATCGTTACTGTGCCCATCATACACTGTTTATACGAAACACTAAACTGTTTTATTTTGATAAGATAATACGTGTAAAACTGAGAATTTTACTCTGATTTTTTTTTCAGGGCAAAAATAGCTGCATAGCATTCTTTGAGGAAGGTTCATTTAGAGAAAATTCAATTAAAGGAATATTGGTGTCTGAGGCTCTAATTCAATGTAGGAAAGCACTTGGACAGATGTTTAAGCCCATCCCTAGTCAAGAAAGCACTTAATTATGTGCTTGTGTCCCATTGGCCTTAGTGGGACTTAAGCATCTGCTTAACTTTAAGCATTTAGGTGTGATGGGACTTTAAATAAGCATGTAATTACAAACTGGATAGGTGATATATTAAGATTCGCCATGTGAATTCCATCTATTTGAAACAGAATATAAACTCTCTGTGTTAAAAACTATTCTATTTTACACATACAAAAACTACATTAAAACAATGTTATTACGGTTGCAAAGGCAAGCACGCAAAAGTTAGGAAATGCCAGAAGTCTGGCTTCACCTCCGGAGGAAGCATGCTTCACTGTTCTGTGGGGATGATAACTGCTCAGTCACGTCACATGTAGGAGCCTGAAAAATTTGCCCCCCAAAAATCAGTTGAGGCAAACACCTGGCTTGTAAAATGTCAACCCACAAGATTTAAGTTTAGCCAAGTAATAAGCAACTGAAAGCAAGGTCTTATAATTGGACATGTCAGGCAACTTTAACAATAGGCTGTGTCATCAGCCTTGCCTGTAATATTTTTTTAAATAGGGTTAACACCCGGTAAGGTGAACATCTGATTGTATGGATTTAATGTCATAGCTATGCATTAATCTCCATTAAACTCTATCAATGTATTTGCTAGATGTTTTCTCAACATTTTTCTTTTATTTTTATAAAAATTGAAATTAATAGGGCTATAGTCAAGCCTGTTCATGTGTGTGGAAATCAATATGTAAAATCAAAATCACATTACAAAGCATTATGTGTAATGCTATGCAGATTGCCATATTGTTTATAATACTGACTAAGCCTTTGCATTCTAAACAAGTGTCTTTACATTTGTCCTTAGTTGCAACTTTTAGTACTGTTCAGGCTCAGAAATGCAACCTACAGTATATAGCAATTTGTATAACATTACTTAAAATGCTGTGATTGCAATTTGACTTTTTAAAAAACAAGCACTTTTTATCGCTTACCCTGGCTTTTTTGTGTATGCTGGCTGGCAGTAGGATTTTTGCTTTATATGTTAAATATTTATTTATATATACATATGTAAATATTTTCTGTAGGCATACTTAACAACTATGGCTTGTATCTATCCTCAAGTAGGAAAAAAGGTAATTTTTCAAAGCTGTGATGGCATAGCTAGGTCAGATTTGTGCCCTCACATAGCATCATTATCAACCACATTTGACACTCTTAGAGTGTTAGAAATAATGCAGATTTTTTGAAGATAATGAACGTGGGACAACATTGTCCCTTTGATCGTATGGCAGGCTCAGACTGCCCCTAACAGAACTCCCAGCCACTGTCTGGAATTACTTTTCAGAAGTACTTAGTCCATGCAGACATTTTGGAAGTTTTAAAGATTAGTTTAGGCTATTTTCAGGGGATACCGTTACAAAACAGTAATAGTGGCTTTCTCCTCATAAGGAGCAAGCCTAAAATGCAGCTCTGTCTGAAGCATTAACATTTTTTTTAAGCTGCTAAACTCCTACAGGATCACTAGCACTGTTGCCTTAGCAGAAAAATATAATAAGCAGTTACATTAATTTGCAGCTTCCTTTTTTATCCATTAAACATCATTTTTCCCCTACCTAGGAAAATCGTAATGTAAGGCTATAAACAGTAGATATTTCAGGTTTCTGTGACACACTATCTTTGCTTTTGTGATTATTGTGATATCAAAAATGTTTGAGGAACCATATAACAAAAACCATGTATTACTATTGAAACCATGCATGTAGCTGTATATCCTATATCAGACTTACCTGTTGACTGACTGGGTATTTTCAGAGTTGTTTATGTATGTATTTTTCACAAACCAGTTGTCATGTCCCTTCAAGGATCCACAAACTGTCAGAGAAGAAATTTCTAATCCTAAAAACATTGTTTGAAGCAAAAATGTCCAGTAAATGCAGATAGCCAAAGAATAATCTCACTCAACCTCTTCACCTATAGAGCCACAAATCCTAAAGACCTAAGGAAATTTCTAAGCAATTATTAAAACTGTTAGGCATAACTTCATTGTGAGAACTCACTCGTATTACAGTTCAGCCTAACCTTTAATACACTGAATCCACCATCCTTTTCTAGTTCAGAGGTCTCATTGTGGTGGCAGTCCATAAAGTTAACAACATCATCCAAAACATACATGAACTAAAGGTGAAGCGTAAAGGATAGATGGTGCATTGCACCTCTGTGAGGGTGAATGGGGGGGAGGTGGTAGTGAGGTGTCATGGCCATGGCAGAACTGAGTCAGTCAATGACTAAGGAGACCAAATGCTGCACCTTCTTAAGGAGCAATAATTGCTCTGCCAAGGAGTTCCAGGTGGCAGCTTGCCTTCCGTATGCATATTCCTTTTGATGCTTCTGCTGGAAGTCTATCACTTAATGTTACAGTTTACCATTACACAATATGTTTCAACTTAACTTAAATTAACTTGAAATAATTACATCAAACAGTAAAACAAGAATTTAAGTTAGTTTCCATTTCACTAGAATTTTTAATATACAGTAGTAAGAATCCTATTCTCCTCATTTCCCACCAAGTGTTGGCACTAGAAAGTTCTACATTTACTAAAACATGCAGTAACAAAATAGAAACAGATTCTCAGCTGGTGTATATTGGCATAGCTGCTTTAAAGCCAAGGGAGCTGTGCTGATTTACACCAGCTAAGGATCTCTCACAGACTTTAAATAGCGAGAGATGGACAGAGATGGTGAAATTCAGATTACGTTCAGACTAAAGTTTGAGGCCAAATATATGTGAGGCTTCCCTTTCAGCGGTGCCAAGACTTAGAGATGTTCTCACAAGACTGAAGCCCAAAATGGCAGAAATTTTGAGATCACATTAGTTTGACATATTTTTGATTTTGAGAAGGCTCTTGTTTGTTTCTAAAGTGATTGGGATTGAATGGTTGGTATAAGGTTATTAGAAATGCATTTTTAGAGCCTCCCTATGCCTCTCAATTGGGGAATAATGACACTGGTATCAAATTAAAGTCACATGTCCTTCAGCATATTTATTCAAGCTACATTCACAAAACATCCATCTCTACCTACATGGCCTTAACGAATCCATAATAATCCCCCATAGGTGATAACAAAATGTATCTTCAGATTTTAAAATGTTCTCCTCAGGAACCACATTGACTAACCGTATATGACAACCAATAGCTGGCCCATCTTGTACTCAAGTATCAATGATGTGTCTAAAGACTTTTGAACCTGCCACATGTGGTACAATAAATTTGTATAATATATGTGATTTGGAATTAATAAAATAAGAAACCTCATGTATTGATAACCTTCATCCAAAACCTATAACTTTTTTGATGTTCTGAAATGTTCACATAAAAGTTTTGCTCTTCCAGATTTTACAGTGCTGATCCAAACAGAACCCAAACTCTGAGGTCCTGATTCTCATTGACACTAAGGCTGTGTTACACCATTCTGGCAGAGTAAAGGGAAAGTAGGAGTATATTTACACCCATTTATAAACCGTTTACATTGCTAGAGTAGTATAAAGTAGCATTAGTGTTAATGAGAATCAGACCCTGACCCTGTAGATCTTCGATTATTAACTTCAGTGGGCTCTGGATCAGACCTGTAGAATGCTGCCATATGAAAAACTTACCCTTGCTTTATTTTAAGTCACTCAGAAAAGCCACCAATAGCCAGAAAGCAGAAACAACTCAGAATGAGAATAAAAATTCTCACTTACATATTTCAGTTGCTGGTTGCCTACTAAGATTTACAAGTGATAGTTTCAAAAACCAGCTACAGATTTGAGGAGCCATAGTCTATACTAATTCAAACTGAAGAAGAAAATCCTAACCCTAATGAATCTATCAGATTGCCTGGTGGATGTCACCTGAGTGACAGCTAGTATCTGTGGGAACATTGTATTGATCAGAATATCTATTGTTAGCTTAGTTTCTGGCCATTGGGAGCTGGACTCAGGGAGGACTCTACGGTGGAACAAATTCCAGTATGACCTTTCCTCTGATGGGATCCCCTCCTTTGCCTGTCTGGTTTGTTGGCATAGCCTGTCTCCATCCACCACACATTCATGGTGTGACTCTCTGAATAAGGATCAGCAGGGAGGAGGTCAGTATACTGCACTGTGAGGTCAGGTCTGGGGCAGGTAGGAACCGTCATGTTTCTCAGAGTAGTTCTGTGTGAGGAGACAAGGTGTGCTGATGGTTGGCTTTAGGTTAGAGGCAGGCATGAGGAGTTGTGGCACTGAACAGTGGAGCTTGGAATGTGAAAGGGAAGCCACGCTTTTCTCAAGAGCAGGAGAGGAGAGCAGCAGGATTGGTGAGGGACATGTGGGGAAAGATAAAGGGACTGAGGGTCTATTATCTAAATTATCTCTCTCATTTATAAAGTGCCTCAAACTGTGTATCAACAAATCACCAATATATTCAGTAAAATAAGAATGGCAGAAGTGGGCTATACTCTCATACTCCTGGTATTTGGTTGCTTATACTTAAAAGTGTTTATTATTTTATTTGCTTCTTTTCCTTTCTCACTCCCCTGCTCTTCCTTTCTTTCTACATGGCCCATTTTCTTCCCTTTCTCTTTGTTCCTCTGGGCTTTTGTTCTAGGTGTGACATACCAGGGTACAATCCAGGCTCATGTGTAGCTGGGTCACCCCTGCCCTCTAACCTGGTGTATCCTTTACAATGGCTTCCGTCTCACAAACAGCCTCCAGTGTGTAAGTCAGTCACTCCCAGCTATGCCTATTCGTGTGCTTTAGCCAGCCAGCCACACCTTAGCTCTTGCCAGCCTTAAAGTTTACCACAGGGTGACCCCCAATACACTCCCAGTCTCAGATTTTCCCCCAGCCCTCTTCTGGACAGTATAGATATACTGAGTCTGTTATTCCTTTAAGGAACTTGTTGCCCCAAATGGAGTCACCCAATACTTCAACTTGAACACCCTGGATTAGAAAAAGGCACTTTATTAACTACAGAGAGATAGATTTTAAGTGAGTACAAGTAATGAAGCATAAAAATCAGAAGTGGTTACAAGAACAAGAACAATAAACCACTCATTAATGCCTAACTTAAACTATATTAGATTCAAGCAAAGTTTCTCATCTCATGCCCCAGCAGCATTACAGACCAAACTCTCAGATCAGGACCCCTCCCCCAAGTCCAATCAAATCCAAGCTTCCTTTGTCTCTTCAGGTACAGTGAATATGATGGATGTGAGGGGGGGATGCCGTGGGGTGTTTGTCCCTCCTTTTTATAGTTTCAGCCCCCTTCTTGAAAAACATGTCCAGCTAGATATCAGGAGACAAAGAGTGTATGTGGAAGGATGTTCCCTGCGGTTGTTTTCACTTGTTTAAACTTCCTTTGTCTTCCCTTCCTGCTTGATGGTTCTGTTTACTGCTTAAAGAAAAATTAAGCAGAGCACACATCTCTTTGTTTAGGACAGACCTGTTTGCCAGCCTCTGTTTGAGCAGAGCTGTGGGTTATGAAACATGTGTTAATAACACCATACAGGGGAATCTTATAACTTCACATACAGTGTTGCCACACTTACTTTATCAGGACAATAGTGACCAGAAAACTATGAGTTTTAGATATTCAAGGCATTTTTTGAACAAAGATTATTACAATAGCATGTAAGGTGTGAATATGGGGGTAGGGGAAGGTGTTCTGTCATAGTAGGCTCTTGTGAAAAGGCTGAGTTTTGCATTGAGCCCAGAAGACAGGCATACATCTTTTAGGATGGTGTTCCATATCTTCAGACTTGACACAAAAACTGCTTCCCTCCGTGTTCTGATAGGTTTACTCTGCATGCAGCAGTGTTGGAGGCTTACATATGGAGAGGCAATTCCTAAGATATCCTGGTCTTAGCCTATTAAGATTTTAAAAGATTAGGACCAGGACTTCGAATTAAACTCAATAGTGAGCAGGAGGCACTGGAAGGCATAGGCACTGGTGTGAAAAACTAATATACTAATCTGCAATCCAGTAAGGTACTGGTGAATGTGTATGTGCTCCCTACCTGATAGACTGTATATGAGATTCTATCATCCTCTAACACTAATCTACAGAGCCTTTAAGTCCTGCCACTCCTAGATCTAAAACAGATTCTCCTTTAGCTCAGGTGGTAGAGAGCTGTGTAGGGAGCAGAAGGTCTAGAATTGTACACCTGTAGCATCAGGCATAAAAATTAGCTGGTGACTATGGTCATAAATTTATGTTGGTACCTTAGTGCTGAACCCTGGGGATGAATATATTTGTCTTCCATGTTTTTCTATGCTCTAAAGTCTAATTAAACAAGTGAATAGGGATCTTTAATATGTTTTCCTGTACTATTTTCCTTAGATAAGCAGAATGACTTTTCCAATGGCAGATTGGCTAACACCTTTTGGTCTGCAAAGTTATGCCTGATACCTGAACAGCTGGTGGCTCTGTCAACCAGTCAGATCCCCTCTTTCATTCTTCATATTTTATCAGTAACATGTAGTGATGTAGTGTCCTTATGTAGGAACAGATTCTGCTGTCAGTTACACAGGTACAACTCCAGTTGAAAATCAGTGCAGCCAATTAAATCAGTGCAAGCGCTATGTGTGCCTGGGAGGGCAGAATATGGCTGTGCTGTATACTCACATCTTTGTATGTAATAGATAATAAAGGCATATATGCAAAGCCTGTAACATTTTTGGCATCACCTGTCTCATTAGCTCCAGTGCTGCTTACAAAAGAAAAGGTTTCTTCCCTAACCTTAGGAAAGGCTGAAAGTGTAGTATGCTGGGGAATTATACTTAGTGGGTTTCTTTATCCAGATGCCCAATAACTGATAATATGTATGTCTTTTACAATAATATTAGACACTTTGGGACTTCAAATCACATATGATTTAAAGCATTCTTAGTCACTGTAAAATACTTGCTTAGTCTGGGGCTGGAGTGTTGAGAATTGCATCAGAATATTGTGAAAAATATATAGCAGAATTACTGCTAGCTTGAGACAATCAGAGCAAATCCTTTTTGATCAACTGGCAGACACTCTTCTGGGAAGTAAAAAAAAGTGATATTCATCCCCAGCATCAGACCATGCAACTACCAGTAACTGAAATGGGAGTTGCACCTGCTTATTTGATCCACAGGATCTAGTATCCTGTAAATTAATTTATTATAATGGGCCAAATTCATCCTTTATATAAGTGCATTAAAAGCAGTGGAGTTACACCAGTAATGAATTTGGTTCAGTATGTCTCCTTATTTAAAGAGGAGTATGACAGAATCTTTGGCTGTATATACACAGAAAAATATCATAATGGAAAAATCCTTAGAAGGGTGGAATCCAAAAGAGCTATTTGACCGCTATTCTTCAAGAGGGGTTATTCAGTCTATCTGACCTCAGAAACACTGGGAGAAATCCTGTCCTTGCTCTAAGGAAATACAGGAGAGCAGTGAGGAGGGCCAGGGAGGGTGACCATATTTCCGTAGCCTGAAAACAGGACACACGGGGCTGGCCCAAGCCACCTGGCATCGCCGCTCGTCCCCTGCACCCCCGCAAATGTTCCTCTGCACCCGCAATTGAGGCAAGTAGCAGAGATTGGAGCAAGGAGGGGGGGAGAGGAATGGGTTGGGCTGGGATCTGGGCAGCAAAGCAGGATGTGAGAGTGCAAATGTGAATACTTTTGGGCTCAGGGCCAGGAGGTGAAGCTATTGGATTATGATCCAGTTAGCAGTGTGATGCCCCTTTGAGGGTTGGGATAGCAGAGGGGCAGGAAGGAGGCTCTGGGTAGTGGGGGGGAATCGAGGAGACTCCAGAGAGCAGCCCTGAGGAGGTGTGGGAAGGCTGGGATGCAGGTCCATTTTAGACTTTGTTATTGGAGGGGGCGATTCCCAGCCAGTGAGGGGAGGGGAGAGAGGAGCAAGCGATGTGGGACCAGGAGGAGGTCACTCCCGGACAACGGTGCAAAACTCAGGTGAGGCAGGCGTCCCCCACTGCCCTACCTAAATAGCATCTCTGCCAGGATGTGGCAGAAGCAGGCAACTGGAGGCAGACTGGGGAGGGAAAGAAGCCGGTTGGGTTGCGGGGAGGCCTGGAAAGGGCTCCGGGGACCAGCCCTGAAGGACGATGGGTGGCGAGGATATGAAGCCAGGGTGGGAGCTGTGGAGACCGCTTGGGAGGCTGTGGCGGGGGTGGGGGACCATGCCACACTCGGTGCTTCAGCACAAGCCAGTGCTGTGGAACCCAGTCAGGCATTTATCAGTCGGGTTGCCCGGTAGGACCTGGTTCCCGCGAGTTGCGGCTCCATGGCCTGGACAGAGAAGAGTTTGAATTAGGGCCTTGACTGCACTGCCCTCTAATTGGGTTGCAGAGTGAGCACATGTTACCCCATTGCTCCCTGATTGGAGGGACAGGCTCCTGTCTCCCTCCCCACAATGATGCCACTCACATACCCCAACATTCTTCCGTACATACGCCCCACTTTGTTTTCAAAACTGGGCATTTGTCCTGTTTGCTCTTGCCAACTCATTTGGCAAAAGCAAACAGGACAAATGCCCAGTTTTGCCAAAAAAGTCAGGACATCAGGGACAGGGCTTAAAAAAGTCTGTCCCAGCCAAAATGGGACATATGGTCACCCTATCAAGGAAAAATCCTGACAACACAGAGGGCTGGAAAATATGTAGCCTGAGAAGACCTTATTGTTTTTCCAAAAAAGACACAGCATTACTCCTTCTAGTATGTGAGGAACACAGTATATTCACCAGGAGGGCCCTGTCCAGGCCCTTCAGTCAGCAGAGCCTTTTGGATCTATGAGGCTTTGACAGGCCTGTTAGCCAGTCCTCACTACTTTTGCTATCCTGCCCTGCTGCTATGTATGTGCTGTTGGTAAAACTGGGAAGGATTTTGCATAAGCTATGAGGTATCATGTTGCATTTTGTATATGTGTGCATTTGTCTGTATCTTAATCTGTATATGTGGGTGTGTGTAGTGCATATTGTACATGGAGAGAGAGAGAGAGAGAGATTTGCATTCCTTTTTCATTTTTATTTCATTTTCCTTAGTTTACTGGAGAAAATAAGTTTTGCTGCCTCGGTACTGCAACTTGGCTTGGGAAAATGAAGTTATAATCTTTTTCATTGTATAGCATCACAGATAATGAACCAGTTTCTGTAATGTGCATATTAGTTGATTGTTGGTAATGGCACATACATCAGAAAGCATACAAATAGACTTTCACAGACTCAGCTGATGCTGAAAGTAACATGAAACTTATTTTGACTTGTAAACTAAATAAACATGACATGGCATTGGTAGGATAATGGTATGTATGTGTCTTCCAGCCTGTGTTTTGACACAGTGACTTCTTTTTCCAGAGGAACATTTACCATTTTTTCCAGCATGTTTCACCTTTCACTCGTTATAAATACTGTACAACCTTTCCTTAACTGCTAAGTTATTATTCAGGTACCCACACATAAGCACTGGGTGGTTAATCTTTAACTCTTTTTGGCATTTACTTGAACACGTCTAGTTTACAACTCAATTGGAAGTTCTAAGAAACTGAGTGCATGGGGAACAGAACAAATTTAATAGAAATTCAGAGTAACAACTTATAAACATTGGAACTATTTATTATTGAAAATATTTAATAATAACTGCTTCAAGAAACCAAGACAAACTCCTCAATTATTTTGAAAAGGTCTATTTATTTTCTAAGTTAATTTATTTTGGTGCTGTATTATTCAGGGCCAATTGAGATAATTTTCTTGTTTGCATGTTATCACACATAGGCCAAATAGTACTATCAGTTTTTAAGCAGAACTCCTTCATTGGATTCATTGAGGGGGTTCTGCTTAAAAATTAATTATTCAATATGCCTATAATATTTTCAAACTCAGAAACTACAAAACACAGTTGATGTGGACATGGATATAATCCTAACACAGAATATTTAAAAAATACACTGGAATTTTAGTTTGATTCAGTGACACAACCATAGTGCCCAGTCCTGCCACCCTTCATGATAATACCTGCCTCTTATCTAGTGCTTTCATCAATAGATATCAAAGCGCTTTACTAATGAGGTCAGTATCATTGTCCCCATTTTACAGATGTGCAAATTGAGGCACTGAGCAGGGAAGTGCCTAAGGTCACCCAGCAGGTCACTGGCAGAGCCAGGAATGGAAACAGAACCCAGTCTCCTGAGTCCCAGTCCAGTGCTCTATTCACTTATTGCCTTATTACCTCTCACAAATAATCCTTCTTCACATGAGTGGTCCTATTGAATTTAAGAGGACTAATAACAGAAGTAATGACTGCTTATGTGAGTAAGGTTTGCAGATTTGGATCCATGTTTTCATTTGCTGAGTAGCTTACCATGTCAGTAACATCACTTCCAAGTTTTGCAAAATCAAAGTGTCAAGTCAGGAAGCAGAGGGGCTGTATTTACAGGAGTGAAGAAAAATCTGTGTGGTGTGTAAGAGTTAACTTTATTTCTATTTATTTAAGAGTAATAACCAGTCTCCACTGTAAGGACATTTTAAGTAGCATCTCCATGACTGATGTATGCTGCTGAAATGAGTGCTGTCATAAAGGAATTTTTCATATAACGAGCAGAGAACATGGGTATTTGTTATAGAACAAAATTCTCCAGTATTCTACGGGAAAGTTACTGCTGCACTGTGCTTCAGACTATTATTGCAGAACACTAAGGTATTTTGAAACATTTCAGGCCTGAAACGATGCGGAGGTTCGTTTGTGCAGTAAATAGATCTCAGAAAAACAGCTTTTATCCGTCTCTAAAGATTGTTTGTTTGTTTGTTTTGTTTTTTCAACAGAGCTACAGTGAACCTGTTGATGTTAAGGCGTCCCAACCGCCTCAGATGATTAATTCAAAACAGTCAGTGTTCCATGGGCCCACACAGGCTCATTCCGCACTGTACCTAAGCTCCCATTATCACCAACAACCTGGAATGAATCCACACATAACTGCCATGCATGCTAATATCCCCAGGAATATCGCACCCAAGCCCAACAACCAAATGCCAGTGACTGTTTCCATAGCAAACATGGCTGTGTCTCCACCTCCACCGCTTCAGATTAGCCCACCTCTCCACCAGCATCTCAACATACAGCAACACCAGCCAATTACAATGCAGCAATCCATTGGAAACCAACTCCCAATGCAGGTCCAGTCTGCTTTACATTCACCTACAATGCAGCAAGTAAGTTCTAAATCATGAGCTTTCAAGCTGTTTGGGGAACAGTTTCGTTTGAATCCGTAAAACTGGTCTTCCAGTAGTGAATGTAGGTTTTTTTGATTCATGGTTTAGCTTTAATTTTGCAGCATTCCAGTACTGAAGTCCCAACTCCCAGTCCTGCAGCTACTTGAGCACGTGAGCAACTTTATTCATATGGCTAGTTCCATGGGCTGCACCAGGACAACTCATGTGAGTAAAGTTAACCAAGTGCCCCTGAAGATTGGCTCCTGAACATTAAAATTCCGTCTCTCCCATAGGAAAGGGAGTTTCTTTTACAAAAAATATTACTGTTACTCAGTGAAATCAGCCTGTGAGGTAGAAAATAACCTAATGAACAGATGAAATGTTAAGGTTCCAAAAATTTTGATTTAAAGACACAGTTTATAAAGTAAGATACTGGAAATAAGGGACCAGTTCCTGATGTTCATATTAAAGTTTTATTCATTTTTGTACTCAGTCCCTGCTCTAACAAATTCCCATTGAATTTCAGTGGGAGTCTGATTGATTATGGCCTCACTACATACTGGAAACCTCATGATATGGACTTTCAGGTCCCAATCCTCCAGTGATGTAAAGCAGTGTAACTTCACTGACGTTAAATAATTTACAGAGGATCTGGCTCTCAGTAAATAAAGTTTTATTTTCTAAAAAATAGCCCAGAATTGACAATTTTGGGTAGGGGAATAAGGGGGTGTGTATCTTGAGATCGCACGATTTAGATAAAAGTAAAGGAGGACTTGCAGCACCTTAGAGACTAGCAAATTTATTTGAGCATAAGCTTTCGTGAGCTACAGCTGTGAGCTGTAGCTCACGAAAGCTTATGCTCAAATAAATGTGTTTGTCTCTAAGGTGCCACAAGTCCTCCTGTTCTTTTTGCAAATACAGACTACCACGGCTGCTTCTCTGAGACCTGTCAAGATTTAGATGTAATTGAGCCTGATTTTCCATGGCACCTTTTGTAATCATTTGCACCATTGTAAAGTGGGTGTAAAATCCTACCAAGTTAGAATGGTGTATTTTACACCCACTTGTTATAAATGGCTAGGCAAGGTGCGGGGCAATAGAAAATCAGGCCCATCATTGAGTTTCATGCTCAATGTTTTCTGCTCTTTTTTTATGCCCTTTCAGGTTTCTGAAATACCCAATTTGTTCATACAAATGCCTTGTGTGCACGAAGCTTGTGGGCACAATTTATGAATCCAGGTTTAAAAATCTGGCCGTGATTATTCAATGGATAATACAAGTATACTTAATAGAAGGTGCAATGCAGGAGTTGGATGGTTTTAAATAGCATATCTAGTTATTGGCACCATGCCATGATCATCATCATCATCACATAAATCGAAACACTGTTACATGGTGCATTATTCAAAAATTACATATAACGAAGTATATTAAATAAAATGTGACTTGAGTAGCTTCCATTACATCATGTTGAACATTACCCAGAAGGAAAGAAAAAAGTGGGACTACCACTTCTTGTAGCATGCTGTATGTATTTCAACAGTGTGAAAGAACTGCCACTTATAACAAATGCTGCTTGCTACGACATATTACATATGTTGTGCAGTGCCATTTCTAGCCTGGTGCACAACATACACTGTAGAAAATAGGCATCCTGAAGTCCACAAGTAGATCTGTGTTATACTGTACCTTTCGCTTTCCTGACATAACATACAATATGATAAAAAATTATGTGACCCTTTTTGCCTACTCCCCACAAAATTAAAAAAGCAGTGTAAAATATGATATCCTGAAATAGGAATGGGAATCCTTTACCCATATTTCTCATTCAAGGAATCTGACTTTTCTATCAAAGATACCAAATGTGTTGTCAGGCACCTGGGACATGGGCAGTCTAACCTAGTGGTTGTAGTAGGCATTATTGAATTAGATATAGTAGTTTTCCTCAGACCCAGCGAAATTCTAGAAAATTCCGAACAACATATTCTTCTTGGATGTGGATAGTTATAGGCGGGGGTGTAGGGAGTAGAATGAAATAGGAAGGGATTCTTGACCAAGGGTTTTTGAAGAAAGATGTGGTAGATGGGGTGAACTGGAGGGAATCTGGTAGCTGTATCCTAAATGTAGCAGGGTTAATCTGTTTAGTGATCTAGAAGGGTCCTAGTTACTGATGGTCTAGCTTTGCAGAGGGGTGAATCGATCGCAGGTTCTGAGTGGACAACCAAACCTTATCCCCTACCAGCCAGGTGTTGGCTGGTGGGACCACTTCACATACCATTTGTAAGTTTTCTTGGAGACTTCTAACTACTTCTGGAGTTCTTAGTATACCTACTAGATGTGGGCAGTGAGTTCAATGACAATGGGCACAAACAATGTCAAGGGGATCTGTGGATGAATGCGAGGATGAAGACCATAATTAGTAAAGAAGGGTCTGCTTTGTGGAAGTGTTGGTGGCATTATTTTAGATAAACTCAGCATGAGGGATCAAAGAGAGCCAGTCATCTTGATGATAGTTTAAAAAGTAGCATAGGTTCTGTTCTAGGATCTAATTGTCTTCCTGAGCCTGACCATTGTTGCTTGCATGCTAGGCCATAGAGGTTAGGCCATGTTTATACTCAGGTGACATGGGAATTCCCACCAGAAGCAGGAAATAAACTGTGGTCCCCGGAGAGATACCATACTAATAGGCAAGCCATGGAGATGAAAGATGTTGTTCACAAACAGGTGGGCTGTTTCCTGAGCAGAGGGAAGCGCCCGGTATTCAACAAAGTGTGCCATCTTGGTTAAGCGGTTGATCACCACTAGAATTGTGGTGTGGCCTTGGGAGGGTGGTAATTCCATGGAATGATAGCCCAAACCCGGGGCAGAGTGGGTAAGGTTTGAAGGAGACCCAGTGGTCTTGAACAGGTTGTCTTGGTCTGGGTGCAAAATATCACAGGAGACTACATAAGGAATAAGACACACATTGCTCATCACCAAAAGCTCCCAGACACTAGGTCTTACGTCTTGGAACAGCCAGAGCGGCCCTCCACAGGAGCGTCATGGCAGAGTTGTAGGACTCAAAGCTGAGTAGACCCTTCAGGTACATATATGCATCCTTCATGTTACCAGATCCTGTCCTGGAACATGAATGCGGCAGAAGTCTGGTCCTGCTCTTGGTCTAAGGCTTGATGGATTTGGATGGCAACTATGAATGGAGAGAGGTTATCAGATTGGAGGCTATGATGGAAGAAATGAAGTTTGAGGGCTCGAGGATTGTGGACCTAGTTTCTTTGCCAGGCTCAAAGTTCTCATCCTTCAACAACAATGCATCTGTCTTCCTGTTTGTCCCAGAATGGTAGGTGACCACAAACTTGAATTGTGTGAAGAAGAGGGACCAGCATGACTGCTGCTATTTTCAGGTGCCTGGCCATCTTAAGGTATTCCACGTTTTTATGATCTGTGAGAACTTGGACAAGGAATCTATCCTCCTCCAGAAGGTGGCTCCATTCTTCGAAGTCCATTTTGATGGCCAGCAGTTATTTGTCCAGGGTGTCATAATTCCCCTCAGCAGGAGTGAGTTTCTGTGAGTAAAATGTGCATGGGTGAAGCCACTCTTTGGGAGCATCAGATTGGGCTAGAACTGTCCCTAGCGCAGTGTTTGAAGCATCTGCCTCCACCATAAACAGTGTGGCAGGGTCTGGGTGGATGCAAATGGGAGCTGTTGATGAATCTCTGCTTCAGATTGTCAAAAGGAGCCTGAACTTCTGAGGATCATACAAATTGCATTCCCTTCCGCAGTAGGGCTGTGAACAGAGCAGCCAACATAGAGAATCTTGGGATAAATCGTCGGTAGAAATTAACGAAAGCCAAGAAGTATTGGATTCTGTGTGCATCCTTCAGAGACGCCCACTCCATGCTGACTGCCACTTTCTGGGATTCCATTGCCATTCCGTTGGATGAGATAATATACCCAAGAAATTCAAGGATGTCCCAGTCAGATACATGTTTCTTCCACTTGATAAATAGATGATTCTGGCATAGTCTTTCAAGAACACCACCCATGTCCTGAAGAACCTGGTCCTCAGAAGAAATGAGAGTTGTCAAGGAAAGTAATGGCAGATTGGTCCGGTATATCCTAAAATATATTGTTCATAAAGTGTTGAAAAGTTGCTGGAGCATTGCATGAGCTGAACGGCATGACCAAATATTCATAGTGACCATATTGAGTGTGAAAGGCAGTCTTCCATTTGTCTCCCTTGCACACAAACACCAGGTTATAGGCCTGTTCAGGTCTAGCTTAATGAAAATGTGAGCTGCATGTAGTCAGTCTGAGTTTGCTTATGAGGGGGAGCCGTGAGCAGTTTCATATGGTCACTTTGTTGAGGCTCCATAATCGATATAAGGCCACAATCAGTTATCCATATTTCTTGGCAAAAAAGATCGGGGCACTTGCTAGAGATGTGGATGGATGGATGAAACCCTTCTGTAGGTTCTCCTGCAAATACATGGGGAGGGTCTGAAGTTCTCGTATGTATTTGACTTGATGGGATCTCGGCTCCAGGTTGGAGGTAATTGAGGGAGTCATAATTCTGATGCGGGGGCGGAATGTCTGCCTTTCCCTTGTGAAGAACATTAACGAAGTCACAGTATTCATGTAGGATCTCTGCTGAGGCAGAACTGTGAGTGGCCCTTAGGGTCCTGGTGGCTTGCTCTCTGAGGTTTTCATTGTCACATGTACAGCGTACCAGTCCAGTTCTTGGACCCTGGGAGGCAGGACTGCCAGCAATATCAAGAACTAAAGAGTAGTGTCTCCTTCCATCAGCGAATCTGGAGGTATTGGATAGTAAGCCAGGGCAAACCTATGATGCTGGAGCATGGGGGGGCCCAGATTAGCCCAAATTCCTGATGACCCCAGAGAGTGACAACTATCACTGGCAGGTCTTGTCTCCCAAGGAGAGAAGGGACCAATCAGCAGTCTCAACCAGATCTGGAGAATTCTTGTGTATGGTGGGAATTGCATAGACCTCAGCAAAGTTCAGGTCCATATAGCTACCCACGGCCCACAAGTAAACTAGAGCCTCTTGGTGAATCTTGGGGCTTGCTGGTAGCTGAATCAGTAGATGTATTTGGAGCAGATCAAAAACTGGCTTGATGGTCCTGCTCTGCCGACTGTGGCCCGTGGGTGCTGGGGACTACCAGGGGAGGGGAAGGCCAAACCAGCATAGATCAGCTCTTTGGGGCTGGGAGCCAAGTATTTTCCAGCCTCAGCACTGCCCAAGTCTGTGCCGGACACATCAAAACAAGATGGCTGGGATCCCTTCAATATAAGCATCGACCTAATATCCAACGCTGGTACTTCTGTGCGTTGGAGAAGTGTGTGCGAGTCTAGGGGACTTGCATGGATTCCAATGCCAGGTAAAACTGATATGGCTGGGGTGTTGTGCACAAGAATGCTGATGGTCTCCAGAGAATCAAGGCACACTGTCAGCCCACTCCTCACAGTGATGGGTGTGAGCATTGAGCAGCCAGTGATCTGCTACAGCTTGCTGACTTAAGAGTCAGTCTGCTGGTCCTTCCAGCCAATCTGGTGGTGTAACCAATCAGGCAACCCGCGGCAGGCCAGCTGCTGTTGTGGGTTGCCTAGAGACTAGCTCTTCTGCAGGCCTGATTCCTAACATGCATTTTCAGAGAGGTTTCTGAGTTTCATTTATGGTGACAGGTACTTATTACCTGTTGAAAGGCTGTGCTGCTGATCTTAGGAAAATGGCTACATTTCCCCTCTAAATATCATGAAGCACGGGTGGGGTTGAGTCCATACATCTTATGGTGCCATTTTGTATGTGAAGGCTACAAACTGCCTGAGACTCTGCAAAGTCTATACAGTGGACTTTATTTTGTAATGTTTGTTTAATATTCATTTATATGTTTAAGTACATTGTTAAGAACAGATAGACAACTTGTCGTACAGAACGTTAAATATAGTTTAATTACATAATTAATTTACTATATTTACAAATTTGATTCTTTTAAAATAATTTTAAATTAATTTAAAAGAATACAATTGTTTAAAAATAAATGTATCATTAAAAATTGTTGATCTGTAGCTGTACTAGAAACATAAGGATTGCCATACCAGATCAGACCAGTGGTATCCAGTCCACTGTCTTGTCTCTGACAATGACTAGTAATAGATGCTTCCGAGGAATTTAAGAGTAACCTCACAGTGGAATATTGTGGAATTACCTGCCCATAAGGAAAATATTTTCCTAATGCCCTAGAATTAGTGGTTGGCTTTTTGACATGAAACACTGGAAGTTGATATGCTTAATGTTTTTATCCTACCTAATACAACTGTGCGTGCTCTCATTATCCATACAAAAATATCTGCTTTTTATTTATGTATTTATTTTAAACTCTTAGTTGCAACGATATCTTGTACAAAAGCATTCCATGGGTTTGTTTTGCACTATTGGAAAAACAAAATCCTTTATCAATTTTTAATTTGTTGTATTTGCATTTCATTGAAAGTTCTCTCATTCTAATATTATGAGTGAGTGAATAGCTCTGCCTGAGTTAACTCCTGTATAGCGTCCATTATTGTTCTACCTCCTCTTATTCATCTTCACTCTGAACTAAATAGTCCCAGCCTTTTCAGTTTCTCCTCATATAGAGCTGTTTTATTGCCCTGATTATTTTCATTGTGCTTCCCTAAAGCCATTTTATTTCTGCTATATCATAGTTGGGATGGGGTGACTAGAACTGAACACAGTAATCCAGGTGAGACCATGCCATTGATGTAGGAATGACTATAATATTTTCAGTATTTTCTATCCCAGTCTTCATACATCCTAACATTTTTTATTTATTTTTTGCTTTTTTCACCACAACACTGCAGAGTGAACATGTGTTTACATTCAGCTGTCCATACGGATGGTCAGGTTTTTTTCCTGAGCGGTTCCAGTTAATTTAGAACCCATTAATATGTACAAGTAATTCAAATGATCCCTTCTAATGTCTTGTAACTTGCATAGGTCAAAGTGAATTTCATCTATTACCACATTGCCTGTACATCAAGCACTGATAGATCTCTTAGAAGTTCTTCACAGTCTTCTCTAGTCTTGACTAACCTAAATAATTGTTCTCATCTGCAAAGCAGACCACCTCATACTTCACTCCTTTTTTCCAGATTATTAATAAATATATTAAACAACACTAATCATAGTGCAGATCCTGGAGGTGCTCCTTTGGTAACATTTTGCTGTTTGAAACTTGACCATTTATTCCTACTCTTAACTTTTGTTCTTTGACAGTGCTTTACTTCTCACCCCATGACTTGCCAGAGTTTCCTTATTCTTTCTGGTGAGGAACTTTGTCAAAGGTTTATTCAAAGTACAAATACATTATTTAACACATTCTCCTTTATCAGCTGTTGACATACTCAAAGAATTCTAGTAGATTAGAGAGGCATGATTTTCCTTTTACAGAAACACTGCTGGTTTTTCACTATCATATCATGATTACAGAGGCACTGACTTGACCAGTTCCCGGGGGGGTGCTTGAGCCCCACTCTGCCCCAGGCCCTGCCCCCATTCCACCCCTGCTCCGCCTCTTCCTGTGCCCATCCTCCCGCCCCGCCTTTTCCCACTCCCGCCCCACCCTGTTCCCCCTCCCCCTGCCTCTTCCAGCCCCTGCTCCTCCCCCACCCCCCAACACCTCCTGCAAACTGCTGAACAGCTGATCGCAGTGAGTGGGAGGCACTTGGAGGGAGGGGGAGTCGCTGATCGGCAGGCCCACCAGTGGGCAGGAGAGGGGGAGGGGGAGGGGCTGATCCATGAGACTACTGAGACTGTCAGTTCTAAGAGTAAAATTTGGCCTGCTGGAACAAATTCTGCAGTCGTTACAGAGAAAACTCCCAATGAAGCTCATAGGGTTTTTCACTTATTTAGGGAGGGCAACATTTGGCCCATAATCAGAAAAATTACTTGTGTCCCGTGGATCAGATATCAGCTTTAAGCCATTGGCTTCACTTGAGCATTGTGAAGAATTCTGGCTGAATCAACCAAAATTCCTCTGAGGTTCAGAGGAAACCCATGTTTAAGTAGGAGTCTGTTTGCTGTTTGAAAGGGTATTCACCCCCGCCCTCCCTCTGTACACATTGGTGCTCCCTCCCATTAACTTCCCACTCCCAAGCTTGCTGAACTCTGTTGGCTTGTGCAGAGAAGGATGGGGACATGGTCTCGTTGTCTCCCAGCCACTCCTTGACCTCACTGGGAAGGCTAGCCTAGCATAGCTACTGGAATTAGTCCAGCATATCTAGCACGTGCTTTCCTCCTCCGCCTCCTGATGGTGACTGGTCCTGCAGCGGGGCACAAAGTGGAGGAAGGCTCTTTATTACCTCTGTCCCACCTTTGTACACATGCAGGGGCAGCTAAAACAAGGCTTTTACTGTCTAATACCCATGGATGCAGGAATCCATATAGTATATATAGAAAAAAGGCAGAAGATTAATGTACACTGTGGGTTTTTCTTTCAATAACGGCTCATTTCCGTATACCTTTGGTGGTTGTTTTTTTAAAGAAAATAAATGTATACTGCAATGTGATTGCCTAGCCTGCCAGAAATAATAGTCTCATTTTTTCTACTACATATTTTATAAAATAAACTCATGGGCCTGCTGTATTTGTCCAGATTTCTTCCCCTTCTTGTTACACTATGTCTTCGAATGAGGTCAAGAGAAAAAAAATCATTAATATCTGTCAGCTTCCTTTATAACCTTAAGGAAAAATCTTTGTATGATATCACACAGACAGATTTTCAATTTCCTTGTGTAATAAACAGATGCTTTAGGATTTGGATGTAATTTAAAGGTTTAAAAAAAATCACATTGAGATTGATGAATAAATCAGTTGTGAAGACAAAAACATTGATGCCTGTTGAAAATGCCTCTCCAGACAGGCAGGAAATGAAATTAGTTCCCAGTAAAGTGTGGAGATGAGGATCACTGTTTAGTTCTGCTGCAGGCTTTTTAGGACTTGCTGTAGTGGTGCAACAAAACAGCTAAGGCTACAGAAATCTAATTAAAGAGCAAATGTCCCTTCTGACACCAAATTAATCTTTATCAAGTTCCCTATTTTTATTTCAGTCTGGCACAAGAAAATGAAATTTAAAATTCTAGGCATGTTGCAAAACAGTTGGTGATTTTCTCTTGAGCATTACAATGAAAAACATTCAGCATTGTTTAATTAGACCTCTGAGCACTCATTTTCTGAACACTTTTTATTTCATCATTGTGTGTTAAGGACTTCCATAAATAATGCACAAATATTTACTACAGGCCTAATATGAGGCTGTCTTCCTATGTTATGCAGATATATATTTCTAGGGTTCTTACTTTACATGAAAAGGCTGAAATATTTATTGTTTACATTTTGGATATGATCATCATTTATTGGCCCTTTATTTTGAGTAGTTCTGGGATTCTTAAATTATCTTTCGCTTTGGTGTATATGTGCTCAACAATGTAAATTATCATTTGTATTATAATAGCTCTACAAAGCCTTAGCCAAGATCAGTGCCCCATTTTGCCAGGTGCTGTACATACAGAATAAGAGACAGTCCCTGCCCCCGAAGAGCTTACAATTTAAAGGCATGTCTTCACTGCAGTATTAGCGTGAGGTATAACTCAAGTGGGGCCCATAACCGAGCTCTGGTCCACACACAAAATTCTCTTGCTCCAGTTAAATAGGCCTTTAAACTTGAGCTAGCTGACCCATCAGGGAATGTGGGTCAAAGCTCAAGGGCTGCTGATGCTGAGGACAGAAATGCATTGGAGACTCTGTGCTGTAATCCAAACACTCTGTGCAGCTTGAGTGTTGTTGTTTGAGCTTCTTTTGGAGTTGTTTGTTGTGAGCACGTTCACCTGAGGTAGGCTGACGCAAGAGGAGTTAATTTGAGGAGAGCAGATAACTTCAATGAAGCCCGGCATAGACATGACAAACAAAGGTTGCAGAAGAGGAAGAATTATTGCCCCTGTTTTACAGATGGGAGAACTGAGGCATAGCAGGATTAAGGCTCTGATCCAGCAAAGCACTTAAGCATAGGCTTACATTTCAGCACAAATAGTACCACCTGTGTCAGACTATTCATGTGCACAAACTTTGCTGGACTGGAGCCAAAGTGACTTGTCCAAGGTCACATAGGAACTCTGGGGCAGAGCCTGGAATTAGAGCCCAATCAGTACCAGGCCAGTGCCTTCGACACAGAACAGTCTCTGAAGATGTTTATTCGTCCTTAGTCTAGCCAAAGTGTTCACAGTGTTGTATTGCTGTTCTCTGCCTCTGACCTTGAGGAACCATCTGTCTTAAATAGAAAGTATATTTGACTCTCTATGCCTGTTCAGCTCCATGCTTCTCTAAAACAGGTGGTTAGAGCTACCAACACTATTGGATGGTCCTGTGTATATGTTTGCTTCATAAAGACTGGAAATAGATCACTAAGGAGGATGTACCTTCAAGGTATAAAGGTAATTCTAAATGCCCGAGAATATGCTCTTTTATATAGTTTCCTCTTGCAACTGAATTAGATATGGCCCCAAGACTAGTGTTTTTTATACAAATTATGATAATAATATTACAAGACCCAATTCTATGGTCTTCAATCAAGCAAAACTCTGATCAAAGTCAATGAGAGTTTTGCTCAATTAAAGAGCACAGAATTGTTTGTTATTATGAAGCATTATTTGTGTTCCAGTAGTGCCTCCACTAGGTTAACACAATTCACATTCAGGAAGACAGCGTCCATACAACTGAAGAACTTTCAGCCTAGGACTCCACAATGGAATGAGGGTTGGCCCATACAGTTTGTCTTGCAGGATTAGGGCCTAAGAAGACAAGCAACTTACATAACGAGGGTGAGAGAGTAACAACAAAAAATGTGTATATCTTTTGTAAACAACCATATATATGTTACACATCAGCTATACCCCATTATCCCTCAACCTATCCACCATTAGTTGGCCAGTTTCTTGCAGGCATCCCTCACAGAAGAAGTGGGTCTTCTGGAAGGATCTGAAAGAGAAAAGGGTACTGACCTTATGAATCAATTCATGAAGGGCATACTATGCATAGGAGGCAGTGTGGAAGAAGGTCTGAAGAAGGTTGTAGGAGAAGTGGATAAGTTGGTGATCAAGGCTAGCATTTTCAATGGAGTGATGGGTGGACGTGATAAGACACAACAGCAGATACATGGGGGGGACAGAGCTCTGAAGGGCTTTGAAGGTAAGAATAAGAAACTTGAAAATAATGCAGTGAAAAATGGGGAGCCAGTGGAGTGATTAGAAGAGGGAGGTGACATTTTGTTTTTAAAGGAGGCTCATTCCTCGGGGCCTAACAGAAACTAAAAATACTTTTTCTTTCTTTCTTTTCTTTTATGAAAAAGACAACATGGCTCAGTTATTAAACCAGAAACAGGAAATAAATCTCCCTAGCAGCCTCTCCTACTACAAAGTGTATATAAAGCAACCACATACAAACCACTTAAACGAACAAATAAAACTGAAAAGTCATGCATTTAGTCACAAGTATGCCATATATGAACTCTGGCCAGAAAGAGTGGATTTTCAAACTAAATGTGTTAGACCAAGTTCAGCCTTTGCTTTAGCAGTGCACCTTCTATTGACTACAAAGGGAATTATACCTACTTGCTCCAGCACTGAGTTTGATCTCCATTTTTTTCCAGCAACCACTGATTGGTTTCTTACTGCATTCATATGTTCTAAACTATGAAGTACTTCTAACCTTATGGAAACATTCTTTATGTTTACTTAGGATAAACTTGGTATAGTAAATCAATACCTGGTGCCCTTGAAATTCTAACAACTCTGCTAGTTTTGAAAGACAGCATTTAAACATGCTACTATATTGAAAGAATATGCCAAAAACCTTTATCACTTCTGAATTACTATTTCATTTTTTTTAAAATATACATTTCTTTCCATCCTCTGTCGGTTTTCTCCTCTCCTTAGTTTCAAACAGCTTTCACTATGTTAGTCCCCCAACTGTTAAAAAGCTTTGGTTGAATTTTTGTTTAGTTGAGAAAGAAGTACAAATAAAAGAAGAAGCAGATGGTCCCTTTGTGACTGAACGAAGAAAAAGGGTTTAGAGAACAATATGTGAATAGGTGTAGTCTAATAAAACACTCAGCCACCTGCTGCCTGCATCCTTCAAAAAGATTCTGTTGCATATTCTGGGAATTAACTACTAGTGTATCCTTAGTTTAATCAAAATGCAAACTCTAAGAAGCAAACAGACTCCCCCTCCCCCCTAGTTGATTGAGTTGTCCTCTTAGCTTTAAATTGTTTCTGTTCCATGGCTCTTCGTACCATATTATAACTGTGTGTTATCTAACAGTTTGATGTGTTTTGTTTTGTTTGTTTCCAAAATCAAGGAAAGGTTTTTAAAAAATAAAAACACCCACACATGTTCTCTGCCTGTTTCAAGTTTGCCAATTCTGCGTATAAATACAAGGAAAGGGACATGCTACTTTTAAAAGATTTTTGCACCTAAATTACTGCCTGGTTTATTGTACAGTGTACTTTTTCTTATAGGGATTTACTCTTCAGCCTGATTATCAGAATATCATCAACCCTACATCTACAGCTGCACAAGTTGTTACCCAAGCAATGGAGTATGTTCGTTCAGGGTGCAGAAATCCTCCAGCACAGACTGTGGACTGGAATAATGACTACTGCAGTAATGGGTAAGCAGCCAATGAATGCCACCTGGTGTTGAGCAACCTTTATGACACAAATGTCTGGCAGGGGGTGGGAAATAGCTCTGTTGCCTGTTTCTCTACTGGGTTTTGTTTTTTTTTTGGAAGGGCATCTGTATTGCTGCTGTGTTTATTCAGTATTTGAATTACTATATGAAAGCAACACGTACAGTATTAAAGATTGCTTCAGTTAAGTGCATTTTACTTCTGGGAAACTTTAATCTGGCAGAGAACTGCAATTTGATCATTAAAGGATAAGATTGGGAGGGCCAGACCACTCGTTCCTGCTTGACCAGGGCTGTGCTAAGAGGGCAATGTCAAAAGTCTCCCCTCATAGAATTTTCTTACAGATTCTTCCATCACTGGGTAGAATTTTTCCCCCATTGGAACAAGTGCCATGATGCTCAGATATTACAGTGGTGGGCCTGGTATAAGAACAGAAAAGATTGAATCTCAGGGGATTCAACAGAGATACAGAGTGTGTCTGCACAGCCACCCGACTCGGGCTCGCTGGGCTCGGTTTGCAGGGCTGTTTCATTGCTGTGTTGCCTTCTGGGCTTGGACTGGAGTCCAGGCTATAGGACCGTGAGGGGTGGGAGGGATCCAGAGCTCGGGCTCCAGCCCAAACCTGGAAGTCTACACAGCGATGAAACAGCCCCGCAGCCCCAGCCTGAGTCAGCTGGCTTGGGACAGATGCGGGTTTTTCTTTGCTGTGTAGACATACCCGCACTGTCATCCGCACAGAAGTTCTATACCTCCACCATGGTGCCCCTTCAGACCCTCTCCTCATGCAGCACAATCCAATGGAGCCATGATGACAGACTCCTCAGGCTACTTCAGGAATCCCTGCTGTGGGATGGGGAGGGGTGGAAGGTGGCAATTCAAGGAGAAGTATTGCTAATAGCTATCTTACCTTTTGTATGGATTCCCAATCAGTCTTCAGCAGGTAGTTACTGTGCCTAATATACTCAGACCCTAGCCTTCCCCTTCCCAGCCTCTGGCATGCCTCCCCCGCACCGAGGCCGCTAACAGCCCCTCTTCACATCATACACACTGCTGTACAAGAAGGTGGAGATCTATGTACAGAGAAGACCTTGGGTGACGGCCCCCTTGGGAGCCAGGAAACAATAGTTCTGTGTTTGGGTCTAGCACAACCTTCCTGTGTTATCTTGAACAAGTCACTTCATCTTTCTGCACCTCAGTTTCCTTATCTGAAAAATGGGGATCATAACATTTCCCTGCCTCACTGGGTGTTGACAGGTTATTTCAGTCAGATAGGTAGTGCACTTGGAGATTCTCCAGTCGTGCTCTGGAGGTACAAACGATGGTTAGTATTTTTATTATTTTTATTAGAGCAGTGCAACCAGTACTTCAGTGGGAGGCTCGAACTCGCGACGCCCCAAATATGACAAGTTTCTTTCTTGTGAGATGGTAGGACTAATAAAAATTTGACAGGTTTAAAAAGTGTTTGCTCTATTTCTTTTTGAACAGGGGCATGCAGAGGGACAAAGCACTGTACCTTACCTGAAAATCTGGAAAACCTCTCCTTTCCATTGAGGATTGCAGGGAAGTCTTTTCATCATGGATTGCTTTATGCAGTCAAGGCAGTTCTGCATTTTATTAGAAAATACAAGTTGCTAAGCACTTAGGACTATTTGAGCTTGTGGGTCACACACTCTGGAAAAAAATAGTCTTGCTTCTTTCTTTCTTTTTTATTTTATTTTATTTTTTTCCTCAGAGATCCTTTAACGGACATTGCTTTCCTTCTTTCCTGAAGGAAAATTGGACTACTCAGATTTTATGTTGGTTTTTGCTGTGAAGTGCTGCGCTAGTAACTGCCTTAGCAACTGTAGATAAAAGTCCTGGATTTTCCATTGGTTTTCATAATGGGTGTTTATATGAAACTACTAAAGACTTTTTAAATGGCTTGATGTAGCAGTCATAGCAAGTTTGTAAATAGCATCTATGTTACACTCTCCTAGAGTATAAAATGTGAATGTTTTTGTAGCTAATTGTAATTGAAACTGGCTCACAATAGGGGTTAAATTGGCAAACATTCATATTTTTACTTCATTTTTAAGCAACTGACTAATAGTTCTATATTTTCAAAGTATTTGGAAAAAATAGTATTCCCAAATGAGGTTAATTAAAAATATTGGATTTGTCTCATTAAATAGATAAAAGGGTGAAAAAACCTAGTCTTGGGAAAGAGCACAAACACATTTATTTTATACTGCCTAAAAATGCTTTTTTTAAAAAAAATCACTTTACGTGTCATGGTTAGTAAACATCATTTAAATCCTTTTATGTATAAAACTGCCAAATGCTTACCTGATATTTTATTAGATGCAGAAACAGATTGGAGACAGCTAAATTATAATCTTTACATATGGCTATGTATTATTGTTTCTTCATACTGTGTCTGTATTTAATCTTTTTTTTAATGGAAACTGTTGCGCCTATTTATGAAATAATAAATATAGGTGTTTGTAAGTAAACTTGTTAGCATTTTAAAGAGGTTTCTTTGTGTTAACTTTTGCTGGCAAAAAATTATTCACAACTGATGTGAATATTTTATTTAGTTTTTCAATGACATGAATCAAGGCAAACCTGCTTTTTCTGAAAGTACCCAGCATTTATTTCTGCATTTCTTTGGCTGGTGGAAAATGGAAAAAAAAAAAGATATTTTAAGTACTTCCCTTTTTAATGCATTGTAACAGGGAGATGCCCAAAGTGAACTCATAAGCCAACAAGGCTAAATAAACGGAAAAGCACCGTCTGTTAAATGCTGCCTCTTGGAGCTTAATCAGTTTTGGTTAATCAGTCAAATGAAATAAAAATAAATAAACTGGAAAAGTTAACAAACATGCTTCAGCTTCATTTTATCATGAATGCAATAAGTGTTGTAATAAGAGATGAGTGACTTTGCTCTGAGCTTGAGGAGGGTATCACAAATACTTCCTAAAATGCCAGGTGAGTAACAAGGCAGTAGGATAAGGAGTAAGAAAGCCAAAATAGAACATTCTCAAGGTTTTAAATCAGGGATAGCTGGGGAAACCTGTTACTGGGGGATGTCAACTGGGATGCCTGTCCAACTGATGATGAATACCACTGATTTGTATTTCCTATGTGAAATAAAAATGACAGTTCTGATTCAATATATATTGTGTAATCCAGTCAACATTTTTAAAAAACAAAAGGTACAGTATGCTTGTTTTGGAATGATTTTAGGCAATGTACAACCTGAATCACTTGAGCATGTAATAACTAATAAATAATGCAGATCAGATGTGATTACTCAAATGACTGTAGCTGAGAGCTCTAATTTTCCTGTCTTGAAAACTGTATAAGAACTCGTGATTAAGTTCACAGTTTATTGTTTGTCTATTTAGTACTTTAGAAATATACCAGCACTGCTAATTACCCAATGTCTTCTATTTATTATATTATAATAAACTACATTTTCCACTCTCATCAGTTCTAAAATGAGAAGATAATTATTGGGACAGGAAAAGTCAGCTATAACTTTGACAGGCAGATTTTTTCTTGTATGAGAAAGATCTGTGTTACCTTAATCTTTTTAGAGCAGCTGTGCAGACAAGGTGTAAAAGCTGTTAATTACAATATCCAAGCAGAATTCAAAATACAAGCAAAAATTAATGTAAATAAAAATGCATCATGAATAAAATACTTATTCTGTATGAAATCACCGCTACTTGGTCTTAGTCTTTAAGAGCTTGAACCTATGACATGCTGAGCACTCTGGCCCCAATCCAGCAAAACAGTTAAGCCCATGTTTAACTTCAAGCACATTACTGGTTCACATTAACTTCAGTGGGAATTCTGTGCCTGAAACTGTGGTAGGGCCTGGCCTTCAGAAAGAGCAGCAGTGTTTAATCTTGTCTACATGGCATTCACCTGGAAATGCCTTGAGTCCACATGCAACCTGTTTTTAAACCAATTTATTTGGCCTCTTAGGTTGCAATAAGTAATCTTCCTAAGAACAGGAGTGAATCCGTTGTGTCATGAGTGTGTTCATTTTAAGGTTCATGTGGACACACTTCTAACTGCCTCTGCCTCTGACTCCCAACTACTCTCCCATGTTGCATCGCTTCACGTGCAGGTCAACCTGTCCTTGTGTGCCCTGCACTGCTCCAGGGTCATTTTGACCAGATGTCACTTTTCTGTTGAAATGCTGGCAGGCAGCCGAAAGTGCCTTTTTTCAGTACCAGGTAGTAGTGAGTTCACATACCTATTATAGCAACCATGCCGCACAAGCCTTCAAGTGGACATCTTTAGAAGTTCTGGCCTAGATTGCCCTCTTTGGAGAGCTATGTGTTCATCCCATCTGGAGAAGAACTGGGACTGAACATGTATTAGTGGATGCCAGGAGAGGAATCATGGGAGTTTTAATATGAACTCTCAGAGCCAGAATTCTTTTAGTTTCTGATAGATGTCCATCCCACAATGCACCACAAGAAAAATCACAAATCATAGAGCTGAGTGGTAGAACATTGCACTATGGGAAATCTGCTCAAAATACTGAGCAGTTAATTCGAAGGAGCACAGAACTGTGTGGATGCACTGGTTAGCAACAAACATACCTTAAACCAACATAACAAAGCTGTGTCGATGCATTTCAATCCAATATAGTTAAATCACTGCACTTAGAGTGAACAAACTGAATCGATGTAACATCCCTGTGCCCATCTGGCCTTAGTTCCAGCGGAAAGATCTAGCATTGAAGCTACAATGGCAGCTTTTCATGGCTGATCTCAGAAGAAGCAATGGCTGATTACTACCTGCAAGGAGTTACCTGGTAGTTTTCCAACTGAATATTAGCAGATATAAAGGGTCAACAGCAGGCATCCAGAAGATGGAGGCCCAGGGTCAAAATCAGCCGTTGCAGCAGGTGAAACTCTATGGAAGTCTATGGTGTTGCAACCTTTCCTCCAGCTCAAGAATGCTCAGCTAAGGCACACGTGTAGAGCCAAGTGACAGGTGAAGAATACAGGAATAAAAACCACCTATCAATTAAAAAAATACAACTAAGATAAATAATGCAAACCGGGCAGAAGCGTCCAAGTTTGATATCAAAATAACAGACACTGACAGAGATCATTTCTTCCATTAAAGCTAATTAACAACCATTTCCATTCTGATGACTTGTAAAAGGCAGTAAGTTGTTACTGAAAACAGACCTGGCCAGGATGATAGTAACACATGAGCTCCATAAGATCAGAAACCTGCTGGATTGTCCCCAAGGTATGGAAGAGCTCCCAGAAGGAAAACCTTCGGAATTCACCACTTGCAATTGCCCAATAAATCCTGGAGACACACTACCCACTAGGGTCCCAGTCCTGCTCTCATTGAAATCAATGGGGGTTTTAACAAATAATAGGCCTGATTGCCACCTCCCACAGTAAATCCCATGGGAGGAGAGGGAAACGCTGTTAGGAACCCACTGTAGAGTTTCTCCCCGCTCATTTTTCCAAAGCCAGCAGGTCTGGCTGGATGCATAAGGGGCCAGGGCCATCTACAGTGGGGCTTGTGTATTCATGCCCCAGTGCAACCCCCACCTCCCATTTGCTGACTCCAACAGAAGGGGCCTTCTCTGGGAAGGTAAAACAGCACCAGGCTTATCTTTCCTACAGAATCACTGCAGAGCTGGTGAGGGGACAATGCATATCAACCAGCCCTTATCCAGTGCTGGGCTACCAACTGCCTGGCCCTATCTGCTTAATCCTCGCCCCTCCCATACACATCCCAACCCCATGGAGTGCCATTCACATGCTCTGAGGGAACAGGGCACAATGCCAGTGAGGTGGCTGACATAGTGAAGAGTGATAGCAAGAAGTAGCTGCATGGAACACACCAATCAACCTAAAACTCGACCTCCTTTTTAATACATTACACACACACACACACACACAAAGGAGTACTTCACACACACACACAAAGAAAAGGAGTACTTGTGGCACCTTAGAGACTAACAAATTTATTTGAGCATAAGCTTTCGTGAGCTACAGCTCCCTTCATCGGATGTATTTGGTTTATTTAGTCTCTTTGACTCTTCTGGCAATAGAAGAAAACATAAAACTTGTATCCCTCATGCTGCTGAGTCCCTGAAGTTATTGGGAGGGGAGGGCTCTCAGCAACTGGCAGGATGCACTCAGCACCTCAAAGAATGCAGCCCTTGCTTTGTATCGACACTCCCATATTACAGAATTTGCCCTCCTTTCCAAAGTCACGTTTGCTTTGTTTAGTTTTCTATTAGCCAGCAGCACAATAAATCACAATTCAAATGTAGTTCTTATTCCATAGACTCAGCTCGTGTAGAGCCAAGTGACAGATAAAGAATACAGGAACAAAAACAACCTATCAATTAAAAAAATAGAACTAAGATAAATAGTACAAACATGGCAAAGGCATCCAACTTTGATATCAAAATAACAGTCACTGACAGAGATCATTTCTTCCATTAAAGCTAATTAACAACCATTTCCATTCTGATGACTTGTAAAAGGCAATCAGTTGCCATTGAAAACAGACCTGGCCAGGATGAGGGGACAAGTAAGAATGGTAACTTGGAACATTTCAGAATCTGTCACGGTACCTGCCTACTTAAAGAAACCTACCAGTAAATGTACAGCCACATGGATCCTACAACAGTCAACATTTCACAGTCTATCAAGGGTTTGCTGGGAAAGAAACTTTATAAGGCAAATCTCATTCCCACTAATCCAATGCAAGGAAAAACATAGGTAGCTAGAAAAATAAAATAGGAAAAAAAGCTTCCTGTTCTGAGAAAGGGCTCTGCTCACAAATCTACAGTATACTGCAGATCAGAACCTCGCGTGCTGACAGTTGTGTGTTTACAATGAGCCTGAGCATAATTGCTCTGATGGGCTGTCAAGGAAAAGATTAATTTGGCAAAGATTAGTATTGACTTGCTGTTTATTAAGGCTTTTAAACAGCTGTATCTGGCAACATTCCTGTAAGTGCCTGTCAGATCTGAACATCAGACTCACACCCGGGTGCGTGCCAGCTGTTACTAAACAATCTTATACCACTCTGAGAAGCTTTCTCCAGGCCAAATAGCAAGAGCAAAGTATTGCCAAATGAGTCTCTCTTTTTCTCTCTCGCTCTCTGTCTCTTTTGCCCCTCCTGTCACTTTTTTGTGGGAGGGGAAAGCTGAAATGTCAGTTTATGGCTGATGGCTGAGCTGATAACAGATACCGGAAGCCAGTAGGTGGTTAGAAAGGTGCTAGAAGAACATGACCCACATGCAGAGAGTGGGTAATGCTGTTAGTCACCCCATGAACACAGACAAACCACAGTTTGCAACTGTTACATGCAAAGAGTTTTTAAAACTGCCAGAAACTGTGATCAAAGGTTTATAAAAGACACAATTCCAAAATTAATGCTTCCTCAGGCTTTTGCTCATGCACTGTGGGCCATCGTGGATTAAAGACAACACAGTAGTATGATGTGTAAAAGTATAGACAACACCATTAATCTTTATAAAATGAGCCAAGGTTTTCATCTACAATTCTTTCCCAGCCTGCTGATAAACAAAAGTCATAAAACATACACATAGTATAGCTTGGGTCAGTGGAAACCTGTAAAAGGAAAAATATAGGTTGGGGGGGGGGGTTGATGTCACTGAAAAGGCAGTTTAGCTTTTGTTATAGATGATAACTGATAGCCCAGAATCAAACAAATAAGGCCAATGGAAAAAATACTATTCCACTGCAGCTAAATGCCAATATCAATACCAATGTGTTACAATTAAAGTTGATTTGGCCTTTCCAATAGAACTCTGATTTGCTGGGATTAATCTCGACCTTTTCAAGTTGCATCAGGCTGAAATAAGTTGTCAGAACAGATGTGAATTTTGTATGCAAAGAACAATTGTAATCTAGTAACCCTTAGAACACCAGCATTTTCCAGGCTGTTGGCCAGAAGACTAGTTAGGATAGCTATGGACAGTAGTATGGTATGCCCACAGCAGGCAGAGCCAAAGGGTTCATAACAACATGCAGTGGAAGCTGAAATCAGAACATTTGAAGCTGGACATAAAATGCCATTTTTTTAACCGTGAGGGAAATTAGCTACTGGAAGAGCTTGTCATGAGACGTGATAGATTCTCTATCATGTGGCGTCTTTAAATCAAGACTGGGTGCCTTTCTAAGAGATATGCTGTAGTTCAGCCACAAGTTATTGGGCTCAATGATTGAATTACTGGGTGAAATTCTATGGCCAGAATGCTGCAGCAGGTCAGATAAAATTATTGTAATGTTCCTGTACGGTCTTAAAATCTATAAAGCTATGAGGTGTCCAATTATTATGTGTTTTCGATGGTGTTTCAAACAGGTTTCCCCAAGATCTCAACAATAAATGGATCCAATTTTTAAAAATAAACTTTTGTTCATAGTTGGTTCTTACATATTTTGGTACCAAGAGTCAGAATTTTCTGAGGTGCCTGGTGCCAGTAGAACTAACGTGGACCGTGTTCTGTCTGTTCCTGGGGGCGTGAAATGGTAACAGCCAAGATATGTTCATTTACATATTAGCTACATGTCAAATGTGCAAAGCAACAGTATGGGGGGGGGGTATTACTGATTTTGCAAAGACACAAACTGCTGACCTTTTTGTTAATTACACTAGCAAAAAGGTCGCAGTTTGTGTCTTTGCAAAGTCTGGAATATCCCTGTGATTGCAGTACTTAGGTTAGGGGAATATAGGTGGCTCTGCCCCACTTCTCAATGGAGCAAATTTTTTTCCTGATTCTTATATGATCACTGTTTAAATACAAATGTGACGTTTCAACAGACATTCAAAAATAAACAAAGGGTATTCAGCAGTATAATTAGCACAGTGGTACTTGATATTTCAATAGCTCCTTTGGTTCAAAGATCTGTAAACCATTACACATTAAGGAGCTAAGCTTTACAGCACCCTGAGGATGAAGGATAAACTGAGAGCACTGCAGTGTTTCAGGCAAAAGGTCACAAGAGTTCCAAGTAGGGTGACCAAATGTCCCTATTTTATAGGGACAGTCCCTCTATTTGGGGCTTTTTCTTATATAGGCACTGATTACCCCCCACCCCCATCCTGATTTTTCACATTTGCCATCTGGTCACCCTAGTTCCGAGGTCCCCCACTTTAGTCAATAGGCTACACTTCTTTTCTTCATCTTAAACAACTTTATTAAGAAAAAAGAAAGGAAGAAACAGTGATAGAGCATTGCCAACCCCAAACGTTCAAAAATCCGGAGTCAGCCCCCACCCCAAAAAATCATGAGGTTGGCTTAAAATCATGAGATCGAAGAAAAAAATAAATGGGTGGGTCAATATCTTTGCTCCTGGTATTTTTTTAATCTTTAAGGTGCACTCAAGCTTTTCTCTGCAACTCTGAGGGCTAGAAGCGTCACTTTAAAAGAAAAAAAAATGGAAACTGTGATTCTCAGGTAATCACTTGTCCCCAGATGCTTGGACTTTAAGTTAAACATCAAATCTCATGAAACTCAAAATTAAATGATGGGAGTTGGCAACACTGGAACTACGCTTGCTCGTTGCTTTACTTAGAGCTTCTGCCTAGAATTCCCCCAATTTACTTTTTGCTTGGCTTCCTGCTATAGATTTAAAGAAACAGTACACATATCCTCAAGCCTGTATGATTCAGTGGGTGCATGTGTTCCAGGAAGAGCGAGGTATTCCTGCTGGCTGAATAGGACTGGCCCAGCTGTCAATTCCAAAACAGACCTGCCCCCTGAAAGCAAGATGCAGATTCTTTGTGCCTTGTGCAAATATCAGTCTTGCATAGCGCTTTCTGGAGTAAGGGGAGATTGTGCCAGGGAGGCAGCTGATCCTCCACATGTGGGAGGGAGGGAGGGAGATCTTCACAGAGAAGGGTTGTATGATCCAGACCTAGGATAGAAGAAGATCCAGGCAGGTCATGGGGTAACTATCTGGCCTTATGTAAAGACATCAGAATTTGCCCCCCAGTTAGGACAGGAAGTGAAGTGATGCTGTAGTTGTTGGTTAATTCCTGTTAAACACAAATCATCTTGTGTGCTACAGTAACTCGTGCTATTTTAACTTTGGGTTTCACAGCTTGGTTTTACAAGAACAGAAAAAGCAAAAGTGAGTGTCGTTCTGTGTAGTAGTTTCCTGTGGAGGTTTATTTAAGGGGAAAACCCTCCTAAACTGCTCTTCTCCCCCCTCCCCCGGCCCTGCCCTGCCTCCCAACCCCAGCACACCGAGCAGTTTCCAGAAATGAATTTGGCTTGCATTTTTGGGAGCGCAACCCTTCATGCAAAGACAGCACTGCAAACGGGGCTAATCTTTGTAGCCAATGCAAAGCTAATTGGCCTGAACATGCACTCCTGTGAGTGGATGGAACCCCAGAAAAATGAGGGGAAAGAAACAGGATTTTCTGTTTTTAATGTATAGCAGTCAAAAGCAGTCTCTGAGGGCTTCCATACGTGACTTCACATTTTAATGCCTCTCCACCAACAGATGGTTTAGCTAAAACCTATTAGTTTCATTTGTGCAAATGGTTTCATACAAAATATGCCTATTTTTACCTCAGGGCTTGGATTTAACATTTTTTGCAGAAGTGGGGAAGTTTTGCTAGTGTCTAATACTTTAATCATCGTCATTCCTGTCGTCAAATAAGTGTTCCTACCAGAATGTGGCTGATGAGTCCTCTTAAAGGGAATTTATGTCACAAAAGTGTGCTAAAATTACTTTGTACATTTGATGTATGTATCTTTTCACACAACCTTTGCGTGTGTGCAATTTTCCATGAGGTTAGTTATGATCATTTCAATTTCTGTATAAGTAGCAGGTATGCTCTGTCAAACATAATGATGCAAGCCCTTTATCTTGCTTTTCTAGCCTGATGGCATTACTTTGGGAAATATGTTTAGTGTGTGAAAGCCGGAGAGCACGCCATACTGGAAACCCCTAATGACTGTTACGGGCAAATCCAACCCATCTCTGGAGTCACAGATGCTGCTCTGGCCGCTAAACTAGTGTGGCTCTGCGATGTGCGAGACTGAGTCCGAGGAAGCAGCACAGAGGTTGTTCCAGCTCTGTGGGATCTCCTTGTATTGTTCAGGGACTTGGCTGGAGGCAAGGCAGGGTTGAGCCAGGGAAAAGGCCAGTGGACTACTTCAGCCACTGGAAAGAAGTGGAAAGGAGGACTTGTGGCACCTTAGAGACTAACAAATTTATTTGAGCATAAGCTTTTGTGGGCTACAGCTCACTTCATCAGATGCATACTGTGGAAAATACAGGGGGGAGATTTTATATACACAGAGAACAGGAAACAATGGGTGTTACCATACACACTGTAACGAGAGTGATCAGGTAAGGTGAGCTATTACCAGCAGGAGAGAAAAAAAATCTTTTGTAGTGATAATCAAGGTGGGCCATTTCCAGCAGTTGACAAGAACGTGTGAGGAACAGTAGGTGGGGGGGGGGGGAAATAAACATGAGGAAATAGTTTTGGGTGCTGAGCCACTCTGGGGCTTGAAGAGAGATTCCTATGGAGACACCCAGCATCACAGGCCCTTACTTGGGCTGGGACACTGGGTCTAGGATGTACGCTGCTGATGGCTAAATCTAATTTTAAAAGGTTAAAAACATAAATCAAAAATTGCTCTGTCACCCACCTCACCTCCCCCGCCCTTTTTTTTTTTTTTTTTTTTTACTGTGACTCTCTCTTCAGATACTTTTCTGGAAAATAATAATATTTGTGCCAGAGTAAAGCAATGTGGCTGCACTGGGAATGAGCTGGAGCAAAGGAACAAGCAAGGAAGCAAGGCCCCTTTTCTCTGTATGATTCTGTTGAATGTGCTGCGAACTTGAGCATATGTAAACAGAAACCACTTTACAGAACTCTCCATGCAATAAGGGGATTTCCATTAATGAGTCTACTAGTTGCAGGAATTTCACAATAGGGTGTCAAACCCTGATTTCATATGTATATAGTCATATTATTTTACTTGTTATGAGGCTCATGAGGTTGTAAATTAGTGAACATCAGGGTGTGTAAAAACCCTATGTGGTGCTGTTGGGGCTAATCCATGTCACTGCTTAGAGGCAATGATGGAAAATAAAAAATCTCAGTGCACAGCCACAGGAAAATCTAAGCAAAGGCTGTCACAAGGCCCAGCGATGTGCAATGAAAGCAAATGTAGTCAGCGGACAAGAAGAAGGTGTTGAGCCTATGTTTAGTTTTGTAATGCTATCACCTGAAGATTTTACGTCGTAAAATGGCAAACAGGAGCATTATAGGACACAGCTCTTCATGGTTACCCCCCAAAAGGAATCCAGACCAGCTGCCAGCACCATGCATACAGTTACCAGGAGTTTTTCAAATACTTTGTCAAGAATCAATATGTCATACATAGGCATCATATGATGCCTGGCCTGGCATCATAGCTGGGCAAGACCTGGCCATAGTTATTTATTATCCTTGAATTCAGACTCCTTTTGCTGGACTGCAGCAGTATTGCCCCCTGACACCAACTCTGCCTCCTTCTGAGTGAGTGTCTTCAGGGTCACAGCACTTCTCTCCAGCGAGACTGGATCCATACACCTAAGGTTATAACATGTTAAACAAATACCTGAGTCAGAGGGACTCAAAGAGGAGCATCTAAAGCTGGCTAAATGTTGTAAAAAAAACACTCTGCCAAAGCTCAATGAAATTTCTAAACCAATTAGTTTGTGTGAGCTTGCATCCTGCCCACCCCACACTGTTCTGCAAAATAGCAGGAATGTTCAACACAAGTATGTGAATACGGAACAATATGTGGCTTTTGAATTTGTAATCATGAGTATTTGCACAAGGAAACCGCTTTTAAGAGTAATGCACGTCCAACCAGAGAACATAAATCTATCATGTAACCTGTGTGAGAATTCAAAAGAACACATAGTTTGAATATTGACTGCTCTCAATGAACTTCTCGAGAACAAGCTACAGGTTGAGACCTATTAATTGAAATTTGTGGTGAAGAATTGTGAAAATTGGTCTTGTGGTGTAAATTTGCAAATAGCAAAAAAGGAGCAATTCATCAAATCAATAATTTGTTATGAATTATTTGCACAGATTTAGAATGATCGTGTTTGCCCCTCTGGGAAGGACAAGCGGGAATTTCTCTTGAATTACTCAGTCTTTTTCCAACAGGAATCAGAATTTTTTTCCTAAGGGAAACATCCAGTTCAAGAGGTCTGAATCCACACTAATCTCTTAGAAAGGACCTGTTCCTGTACCACTGGAATCAAAGGGAGTTTTGCGATTGCTTTGAATGCACATAGAATCAAGCCCAGAAAGAGGCTTCTAAGTGTAGGAGAGCTTAGGCTTTAACCAAGAGCAGAATGAATGTGTTGAATGCTGTGTTGGACTGATGCATCACAAGTAACATCATCCTTTGAAAGGCAAAATATCAGCAAACAAGCCAATAAACACTTGCCATGAACCAGCTATGTTTCAAGAGAAGGTAGAAATTTTCTTGTGTTCTCAAAACAGAGCCTTCCTTCTTAGCCTTCAGCAAGGGCCCTCTTCAGTCCAGTTAATGTGCAGCATAAAGGGAAGATGCTCCCATTTACAGTTGTACTGATAGAGATATATATTTACAGTGTTACAGCTGAAAGTTCCATCGGCACTGGACCTAGTGGAGAAAGTCAAAGGTCCTATCCTTCCTCCTCAGGACAGTGCTGCCATGGCACACCGGCTGGAATCTAGCTTCAAAGATAAAAGAGGTACAGCCTGAGATGACTTCCTAGCAATGCCAAGCTACACAAGGCATGATGTCCAGTCCACTGGGTGCCTTAGTATGAGAAACAAAAATGATAGGTAACGAAACTAATTTCCCCTTAAGAATTAGTCACCTTCATGCTTAAAGTCACCTTAATACCCTTCCCCCTTTTCTGTGGCCAGCAGAAAAGGAGAAACATATAATGTGGCCCAATATGGCCTTCAGACACATCTAATAGTATACTGAGGGGAGGGGTCTTACAAATTGGTACCATGATGTAAGCACGAGAGAAGAAAGACCTGTAGACTTGTTCTTGCTTATCATGTATCTAGTTAGAGCCCAGATTAGATAAGATGAATTAGCAGGTGTGGTGGGGGTGGAGAAGTTTTAGTTTCCAAGTAGAACAGATAAGATACAATTTTGACAGATTTTGCTGCAGTAATTCATAACATTTGTAGATAAAATAGGATCTTTTTGTAACTGGTGCCAAGCATATTGTAGTAGTTAAAGAAAAACCTAGGAGGAATAAAATAAAACAGTTTATGAAAGAATATAATGGCTATGAACTGAGGCTATGCATTTGACAGTTTTCCACTGCTGAGTATTATTATCAGTAGCACTATAATCAGCCATGTGAATTATCATCGTATTAGTTATGCTTCATTCTATAATATGAAAAGGCTATGTTTGAAACCGCTGATCGGCGTAAATTATGCAGCTCATAAGTAATTTCTAATTTATGTTTTGTTTCATACTGCAACTTACTGTGATAGTGATATCTTGATCCCAATGCACTTACGAGTCTGTTAGATAAAACACTGAAATACAGTTATTCCACAAGCAGTAAATATACTGTCATAGGCAGGTGGGGGATTCCACCGTGCCACTGATCTGGCTCGCATCACAGCAACCAGAGCTGGTAATGACTGGGATATTCGGAGGTTCACCACTAAGTGATAATCCTGTCACTACCAACTTAAATAAAAGCATAAGAGTTTACCCTGTTTGGAGGACTAGGGCAAGCAGTTCCAGGAATCACACAGGCGTAGCTGGAGCCATCCAAGAAGAGGATCAGTTGGGAGAAGAGGCAGACTACCTGGAATGATTCTGTCCTGGTGGGGTGCTTATTTTGGGCATGTGTACCCAGGACATGTGGGGTTAGTGCATGTGCTTTCTATCTTCTCTTCCTCACACAGACTTCAACCAAAGCTGAAGAGTGTCTTTTCCAATAAAGCATGAGCCGGAGAAGCAGCGGTGTAAAGTGACCTGCTCTCACAGCGCAGGACATGACCACAATAGCATCCATATGGTAAGGCTTCACCATTTATTATTATAATTGTTATTAGTGTCAAAATGGTGCCAAGAAACCACAACCAAGTTCAGCACTCTGCAAATACATAACAAAAGGCATTCCCTGCCATGAGGTGCTCACAGTCTAAACCAGACCAGATAGACAAAGGTGGGAGTAGAAACAGATGCACAGAGCAGTGAAGTGGTTTGCCCAAGATCACACAGCAGATCGGGGGCAGAGATGGAGTAAGAACCTAAGTTCAGCTTTGCCACGGCACGAAACTGCCACTCCCCCCATTTACAACCGATTGTAAGCTCTTTGAATCAGATTGTTTGCTGTAGATGTGTACAGTTCCTAGTAAAACTGAGTCACAGATTCATAGATACTAAGGTCAGAAGGGACCATTATGATCACCTAGTTTGACCTCCTGCACAACGCAGGCCACAGAATCTCACCCACCCACTCCTGCGAGTCCTGAGTTTTGATCAGATGCTGTTGCAATACAAATAATAATAGTAATAACAGCTTGGGGGTGACTGCATGAAGTCCCAGGATACCACGGTCAGGACATAGGTAGTCTCTGGCTCCGATTTGCCTATGGTGCCAGCCTTAGTGGATGGGTGCACAGAGCTGTCCAGTTTATCAATACATGCTGGTCCAGATTGTACTTGGCAAGAACTTATTGCTTTGGGTTGCACTGAGTTTAGTTCAATTTATTATTAATAAAGGCTGCAGCCAATGTGAAAGTGTCTGTCTTTATTGGTCGGCCACTTGTTGTTAAAGAGACCTAATAAGGCCAGTAAGAAGCAGTGAGGAATGCTTTCTATCCAATAGTACATGTGCACTTGATTTGCTTATTGTAAGACCCACAAGAAGTCACCTGCCATTTTGTTTTTCATTTTGCCCAGATCGGAAAAATCAGTTTAACAGAAACAAGAACATGCCCACAAAGGTAAAAGCCCAGAGGAGGGGATAACCAGATGGGGCACTGTCAAGGTAGATTGCATTTTTCTCAAAACGTAACGGTAAACTCTTAGCATTGATAAAATCTTACAGCCAGATTTCATTTGATATGAAAAAGCATTTATGTGAGGGAAGCATCTGTTCATTATCACTCATGGGTTTAATTGTGTTTCTTATCACCCAGCGGTGTTTGTATACTTACCACATGCACTTCCTTATGTCCTACTTCAAAGAGAGAACAAAATAGCATGGAGCTTTTCAGCTGCTTATTTCACAAAGCAAGGTAGTTTCAAATAACTTCATTTTCTTTAGAGGAATTAGAAGAGGACCAAATCTAGGGAACAGAATCTTCTACTGGAGGTTAAATGACTGCTTTGAGAATAGTAGGGGACTTGTAAGAGTACAAGAATTCAACGAGTTTTGATTGCTTCTATCTGTGCTCACAGGAGATAAAATATGACTATTTTTTTCCAGTAGAAAGCCACCATTTTTGCCTCAAATTTAAAAAGGAAAGTTTTTGTTACTTCTTTGGAACAAACAAATAGAGATTTAGAAATAAAAAGGCATTAGAGAAAAAAGTTAAAAGATATCAGAAAGGAATGGAAGAAATCAGGAAAGAGAACAAATTAATTTGATGAATGATAATATTCCAGATGTTCCATCAGTTCCTTCATGCAGTGCTGACCACTTCATTGTCTATCCCCTCTCACCTCATGCTCTGCTCCCCAGCTCAGACCTGTGGCTTCAGCATGGGTTTCCATTGCTCTGTATTTGAAGCCTCCAACATCAGAATATTAAAATGTTCACCGAATTTTTCATCTCTTCAACTGGCATTTCTTACTTTCCCTTGAAAGAAAGCAATAATCATTGTAGGGCTGGAGTAGTGGTCCGGGTGTGAGGTTAATTGAAACAGGATAGTCTCCAGGAACTCCGTCCTAATTCTCATCAAAAACAGTATAGTAAGTAACCCCATAGCTAGAGTTGACAGATTTTTTTATTTATTATTATTTATTACTTCAATCTCAGACTTTCAAAAGTCTTTTTTGGTAATTCAGCCATAAGTCAGCTGATTTAGGTGCTTTAATTCTTTTTTCCCTGATGATTTCCATATTATTCTGTATTTCCGAACAACATGTACATGAAAAGAGAAGAGGTAATCTCTGATACCTACTTGAAAGCTCAAATTAAAAATAATATTGTGCCAGCGTTTGATTTCTTGTTCTGTAGGTTTGTACTGTACTTGCAATGTTCAGATGCCAGGGCATTGAGCAAGATGTTTTTTTCCAGAGAGAGCTCTCTCGTACTCTTCTGCTGAACTCTGATCAGGAGTTGCCATACGCTACATTTTCATGACATAGCACATTTTTAAATACCTTTGGTTACATTACAGAGACATCTGAGGATAGCTTCTCGCTAATGTCGTAAGGGGCTTATTTTCCATATGCTTGTATGTGCTGATGTAAAGCTACATTGCCACAGACCTTGATGTATAGGGAATAAAGCAGCCAAACTTTGTTTTCAAAATTTGCACCTCTCAGATTTCACCAGCTGTTGCTCCTCCAATTTAGGCATTTCACCAGCATTGTATCATTTGTAGTTTTGAACATATCACAATTCTCAGATTACCCCTCTCTGCTTCTCTTTTCCTGTGATCACCGACACTCTCCATTCTGTTCCTACATGGGCTCAGTGCAGCTTCTGATACTATCAATCACTTTGATCTTGCAAACAATTATCCCTAGGAGTGTAGTTATTCCCATGCGGAGACTCATTTATGCTTCTTGGGTACTTAAAGCATTAAGGTGGTGTTTCCAGCTCTCTTTTCTTCCAGTTCAAATTCTAAGGCTTAGCTCCTGAGTTCTGCTGGAGCAGCACTCAGTACAGCTGAAGGGAGTGGGCAAAAGTAGTTTTTTACCACCTGTCGCTTCTTATTCCTGCAACTCATTCTGGCACTGGTTTGATACCCAGCCCAGATTAGAGCGGCCTTGGATCTGCTTTAAACTTTGCCTGGCTGCAACAGCTCCCATCCAGGGATAGCTGGAATGCAGCTGCATTCTGGCCTTGTCCCCAATTTGTCCCCTACACTGGGACTGGGGTTAGAGTGTCATAGAGCAGGCTAGGCCAAGGCTCTACCACCTAAGGATTCCCAGATGCCAAGTGAATCCTGGTGGTAGTTGTTAAACCAAACTTAAGGCATCTTTGCACCACCAGAGTGGCAAAAAGCAGCTTTAACCATGGCCAACATCTCACCCTAAATCTTGAACTTTTAAAAAAACATTCTTCGCTCAAGTTCCATTTTAAAGTTTTCAACTGGCTCCTACCGGTTCCAGTGGGTTTGGAACAGAGCAAGAGTCTGTTGATCTACCAGTTCCTGGAGTTCAGTATCCAAGGGCTCTTAGAAATGAAAATAGACCAGAAGAAGGATTTTCATGGAATCTGCTGGAATTTCCATTTGGCTTTATACCTTCCCCTGTGGTTCTCATTCTTTCTGTTACAGAGCTCTGCTGGGCTCTTTCCTTGACCATTTTCATTCCTCTGTTTCCTCAAAATGGCAGAACTCAGTGGAGATCTCCATCTCTTCATCTTCATCTCTGGAGATCTCCTCTACACTGAGAATTATTAACAGTACAACTCTCCATTACCTTGAACTCTGAGCCCTGCATCTCCCCTCTAGCCACACTTTGCCAGTTTCTGGTTAAACCATAACTTCTTGCTGCTGAAAGTTTCAGAGAAGGAGGATCTTCTTCTGAGTAAAAGTTCCTTCATCCGTTGGCCCTGGCTCTGATTTTACTCTTCAAATCAGAATTTAACTCTGCTCCCACAACTAGAAAGCCATGAGCCGGAGCTTCCTTGTTCTTCCCTTTTCCCCTTGCCTGTAAATCAGTACAGCCACGGCCTTGAGAGAATTGCCAGAACTCACATGGTTCTGTTTCAGCTCAAACCTTTATTAAATCCAAACCGCTGTATTAATGCTATAGTAAGTTTGCACAGTTAAAAATTTAAAAAAATAGGGTATACAAAAATTAAGCTTCCGGTGGTAGCATTAACTCAGCTGCACTGAGCCTCACATATGCTTTCCAATAGACATTTGACTACATAAAAAGTAATACAGAATATTAAGCTACACATCAAACCAGAAAAACAAAAATACAGACTATACTACATAAGTGTTCTACAGCCAAGCCAATGCTGCTGAGGGGATCTTAACTTTTGCATTTCTTGACTTTTTGTGATTTTAACTAGGCAAATTTCACATTGTGTTAATGCAGATAGTTTACATTTCATGAACTAGATTTTTTTTTTTAAGGGGAGAATTTTTGAGTTATTTGACTTATGTAAATGTCTAGGAATTGTTGATGCCAATTCCTAGACATTTACATAAGCTGGCAGAAATTTCAGGGATTGTGTCTTTTTCCAGCGCAGTCAGAATGGCAGTCTTCACACACCATGGACAGCATTCGGGTATCCATCCACCCTGTGATTTTCAGACATCCATTGGCTTATTGAACCATATACTAATTACACCAGCCTTGACAGGTGTTGCTTCAGCTTCCATCCCATCAAGCGCAGAATAGTAGAACAATATACATCTGAAAGGATCCAAAACAAGCACAGTGATTTTGCTATTGAATACATTATCACCATGATTTCTAAGTGCCATATTCTAGTGTTTGGGAAAGAAAAGCGGGTGATCCACAAATGAGGGACCACAGAGGCAAAAATGGGTGAAGAATTTCTCAAGCCAGAGTGAGAATCACTTGGTCAGGGCATTTCAACAGCTGCCTGTAATTGCCAAGCTAGTATTATAATAGCCATTGGGCCAGATTCTCAACTGGTGTAAATTGATGTAGCTCCACTGATTTCAAGAGAGCTGTGCCATTTACACTAGCTGAGGATCTGGCCCATTATTTGTTACCTTTTGCCAATGGAGATGCAGGGGACTCTGGTGGTGATGACATTCTTTGTCACCAATATTTGTATAGTTGTTCTGTTAAGTATTTGCTGGTTCTTTGACGCTGTACAGTCCCATTTTAATCACTTGTAACTTTTAGCTGTTCTCTTTATCTTACCAATGAAATGATCTCTGTTGGTGAGTGTTTTCTTTTTAACTTACATACCCATCCCATACTCAGTTTGACATCAGCAGAGTGGAAGGTTATTTTTCTTTCTACATGTAAGCAAACAGGGAAATGAAATTATTTCTGTTGCTTGTCATTTCGTTTAAAAGCTTAAGCCTCAACTGCCTGAAGTAAAAGACCCAGCTCCGTGTAGCAGGTACACTAACCTCTAGACATGACCCAGACACCACTAGAGAGGGACAGAGTGCCATACTGATGATGGTTATGGGTGACACATGCAGAGGGTAGGTTCATTGAAGAGTGGGAGAACTGAAGGAGCTCCAGAATGTTACGCGGCAATCCTGCTGCTTTGCATTGGTGGAGACACGGTAATGAGAGGCCTATCAAGGAGCTGAACAAGAAAGAAAGTGGACGATGAAAGATTCAGGAGGTTCCTGGAGTGGAACAGAAAAGACCAGGAGGAGGATCGTAGGAGGTTGAAGGAGTACTTACAGCCTGATCTAGGGCATGTTCCTGCACCCTTTGAAGCTCCCATTGACTTCAAAGGTGCAAGACTGGCCCTACAGTGTGGAGGCAGGAAAGTGAAGAACCACTCACTCAGGTCGCAACTTGGCCAAACACTGAAGCTTTGCTTAATGTTAAGCATGAGCTTAAGTCCATCCCTTTTTGGCAAAGCCCAAAGCATATGCTTAAGTCCCACTGACTTCAGTTAATGGATAGAGAATGACAAAATGAGCATGAAAATGAAAAACAAAATTGGAGGCCACAGTTTGACATGACACCTTGTTCAAGCTGTGAAAAAATAGATCAAAGCATGTTGGATAGAAAAGAGATGGGGAAGCTATTAGCTGAAATATGAATGCTGGATGGAGGAGAGGATAAGGATGAGATAGTTATCAAGCGTGTAAATTAGAGGGGGTGGCTGCAAGCTGAAAAAACAGAGATCACAGGGCAAAAAGAAGGGCTCTTTTCTCTGCTTGATGCATGAGTGCATTACTCCCATTATTGTTAATTAGAGAAGCCAACAGTTGCCATAAGTGAACTGAGGGGTAAGAGTCCAATTTCTGAAATGAAAAATCCAGTGATGTTGCTAAACTATGGAGAACAACTGGAATCAAGCAATGATAACAGTAGTAGGCTATTTGGGCACAAGATAGAGGGTTTGTTCCTACACCATTGAAGTCAATAGCAAAACTCCCATTGACTTCAATAGTGTAAGATCAGACTCATAGACATCAGGTAAAATGAGAAGAAGAAAAAAGTGGTTATTACCTACCGGTAATTATTAGTCTTTTAAACTGGTCTATGCTGTATCTTTGAGACCTGTTTGCTGCTCTCAAAACTATAAGGAGCCATGCTGTGATCCATTTTATGGAATAGGATCAGCACCAAGTCCCGCACAGAGGTGTCAATTCAACCTTATTCAGCAAAGCACTTAAGCACATGTTTAAATCCTGTAGATTTAAAATGGTTGCAGATTAGATTATGGGCATATTCCCAAATAGAATGTCCTCCAGTAAGATTTAAATATGTGCTTAAAGGTGTTCATTTTCACTGTGTATTTTGTTGTTCATTCATTCATTTTTTTTTAATTCTTATACTCACAGACCAGTACTGGACCATCAGAATGATTAGTATTGTAGTTATGGTATAGGGCCTGGTGAAAAAATGTCACACCCCCCTTTTTCCCCGTCCCAGGTTACAAGAAGATGTTGCTTAGCTAATAGCAGCTGAATGAAGAACAAATACAAAGACATTTTTATTTCATGCAATGTATGGAATTCCCAGCCCCAAGAGACATTGAGTGAAACAGTGAATTTTATGACTGGATTCTAAAAAGATATAGACAAATTATGTGGCCCTTACTAGCATTTGCATTTAAGATAATAGAGTATAATAAATATTATTAAGCACACGTCATGCTTGCTGTCAGGAAGGATGTTTTCTTATAAGGTTAGCATTGCACAGTTGCCCAAGTGCACAATGTTTTTGTTGTGTATTTTGGCTTTTGACATTTGCAGCCAGGCTCTGGTCACAACTGGTGGCAGAAGGCTAGATCTGATGGACCAATGATGTGCTCTAGACTAGCTTTAAATTGCACAGCCCACGTATGAAACTGAATTTCAATATTTATCGAATATTCCAAACATTCAAAATTGCCATGAAGGAAATTCTACTTGGAAATATGCCTATAGCCTAATCTGCAGTCCCACCTTCTGGTCTCCCTTCCAAAACCATGTTTCATTGATGGACAGGCTGATTTTAGAAGCCAGATGTGTTTTTTCAAACAAGAAGCTGTTGATCTAATAGGGGGCAGAAATCCTGACAAAAGACCAAAAAAAAAAGTGTTGTTCAAGTCAATGTTTGAATGGGGACAAAATTAAGAATATTTTTTCTAAAAAACATCAGTTTTGCACTTGAATGGCTCTCTGGTATTTACAAACTCACAAGCCTCTCCTAATGCATTTAGCAGACAGAATTTCTTGGGGTTTTTTTGTTTTGTTTTTTTTTAAATAAATAAAAAAACAGATGTCCTTCTTTTACTATAGAGAGACACCTAGCACTGTATTCACTATTTGCTGCCACAGAGGTTACGGGCCTGGTCCTCTGTGTAGTCATTTACATATGTAGTGATTTACATCTGTGCAAAGAGGGTGTCAATGTTGTGCACCCCTTTTACACTGAATGACCTGCAGGGTGCAGGGCTACAGTGCCTCGGGTCCAATACATCTGTCTAGCTAATTACCAGAGGGAGACCAAGATCTGTTTGCACAGGAGTTATGGTGCAAAGGAAGAGTCAAGCCACTGGCAATAACCTCTGTTTCTGTGTGGCTGATTTTTGGCATGCACTTATAGAAGACAGAAGCATGTTCTCACTAGAAGGGAGCGTGGAAAATGAGAGGAAAGCTACACCAGATGTAAAGAATCATTGACTTGAAGTGCAGTTCAGTATGTGGGCAAAAAGTGCATCGTCCTTGAGAGTGTTGCAGATGAGAGCCTCAGCTAAAGTTTTCAATTAGCAATAATCATGCCTCAGCTTAACCTCACAGATTATGATGCTGCCACTGCACATGGCCCATGAATCCAACAATTTGATCACCTCTGTCTTAAATTATTAGCTTTACCTTCACTTTTCTGATCAGTTATTTGGCTCATTTGATTGTGGTTGGGTTGTGCTAATATATTTATTTTAGCTGACATTATATGTAGCTGAATTGTCTGCCTCCAACAAGTCAAAAATGAAAGAAATGGAATAACAAAAGGAAATTGTTAATAATCCACATATATATTGTAAGAAATAGAATCATAATAATAAATGCTCAAAAAATTCTATTAGTGTTTAATCTTTCATACATTGGTATACTTTTACATTCACTGAAAAAGATAATTTAGGTAGGAGCAAAAGCAGCCCTTCAAATCTTACGAAAATATTTCCCTTCCCCTGTGCCTTAATTTCTGCTCTTTTAAATGGTCAGTGACCCCAGCGATGGCCCTTGTGTGCTCCATAACTGAGTACTATGCACCAGTATGGACCAGAAGAAGCCATACTCATCTTGTTGATGTCCAACTGAACACTACAATGTGGTGCATCACTGGAACCCTCAAGTCGATCTCAACATCTTGGATGCTGGTGCTGTTGCACGTTGCTTCCCCCATCCATTTGCTGCAATGCCACAACTCTTCAGGAATTCCAGTGGATCGTGGAAAATGAATGTCTCCCCATCCACCAGGACCTTAACAACGCCCCTCATCACTGGCTGAAGTCGCACAAGACCCATACATTTATGCAACTTTTGGACCCATACATTTATGCAACTTCAACCCTGATGAAGCTTGGAAAGCCAAATGGAGTTCACAAGAAGTCACAACTAAACACCTTGTGAAAGACCCGACGCAGAAGGACCCTGGCTTTGATCTGCCACGAAGCTCATGGGCAACCCTAAACTGCATCTGCACACACCATGGCAGATGCGGATACTTGCTGCACAGTGGAAAATTAAAGACTCTCCAGTGTGTGACTGTGGTCACCCAAAACATACCATGGAACATATAACAACTCAATGCCCCTGCTCTGATGGGCTGGCCCTGCTGGAGGAAGGACTTCCCCTCAGTAATTGACAGAAGATGCTCCTCCCAGTGGTGCCAATTAAGCCAAGTCAAACCAAAATTAAGACAAATGTCATGGTATCAAATCCTAATGTATGTTTACCTCATTTCATGGTCTGAACAGCTGCTTGCTTTCTGTCATTGTGTGTTTTCCTGATTGCAGTTTTTTCATTAACTTACTGGCTGGCCCTATCTATCATCATCCAGGACAACATAAGGCCTGATACCAAATCTGGGAAGAATAGGTAGGAGAAATTTGCTCCTAATGGTGAGATTAGTGATGGGTGTTCAGAGAAAGATTGGAAGGGTCTATTTGGAAAGGAGTTAAAGCAGTACCTAGGGATTGCAAAGGCTTATAAAGGACCTTGAGATCCCTAGATGGAAGGCACTATGGAAGTATAGAGTATTATGATTAAGTATTCAAACTTTGGAGACTTACTTGAACCCGAAAAATTGGACTAGCAATCATATGCAAACTGGCTTTGTTGTAAGATTTCTGTTATTTCCTGTTAATAACCAGGTTGGAAAATAGGCAGGAACACCACTCAGGCATATTTCACTATTTGGCATCCAGAATAATCAGGAAGTGGAGAATCACAAAAAACTGGATGGAAAAAGAGAATCATAAAAAAATATTAACCACACTTTTATGAACATCAAAATATCATTGAATTTGAGATAGAAGGTTCATTCGGTTCATTCTTTGTCTGAATAAGTTCAACCCTTCCTTGCTGGGATTTCAAAGAGAAAATTAAATGTTGTTTTTACCTTGAGAAAGAATGACTCCTGGTTTGACTTTCCAAACTTCCTTTCAGAGAGCCTATTATGGCTTATATAATTACATTTGTTCTTGCTTTATAATATGTGCTGAATATAAACTATCTTGGGCCATGCAGCTAAATAAACGAGCTACATAACATTACACATTTTATTCAATGCCAATGAAGATACTAAACTTGCCTCCTATAAAAAAAAGGAACTTCCAACCCATCCCAAAAATCCCCTTAATCAAATACCTGTGTAAACTGGTGAGCCTTACTGGGGCTCAGTTAGAGCAGCAAGATGGGATAGTTGTTGGGTCCAGGCTTTTCTACCACCGGCAGCCTTCAACTGAACATTACCTCAAGTGCCCCAAACTAAGCTCATCTTCTGCAATATCAGAAGAGAGGTGAAGTCAGCTTAGCTCTGCAGCCCATTTATGCTTATGCTGGGTGCAGCAAAGATGGGAGGTTATCAAGGAGCCTATTATGGCTCCTTCATTCTCTGCCTGGCTCCAGGCTCAGGTTAGAGAAGCCTTGTCAGATGATTATGCTCCCCTACTTAGCATGCACAAGCTAGAGATAGCAGGAGCACTTTTCACTCTGGCCATTCCCTGTGCCTTCCTCACCCCCCTCCAATACACCAGCAGTACCTGCGACTGGGTCAGAAGTTTTAGGAGTCAGCTGTGCTGGCTCTATACCTACTGAGTCTCATCTACTTGCCACTACTTTGCATTGTCTGAGCAGCACAAAGGGAGCCGAGTAGGTCTGAGAATCTGTTCCATTATGGTCTATATATGGTCTTATGGTCTATAAGGCAGCCAGAACTCAAACGATATTGGGATTTACTGGTAAAAAACAACTTGAATTGCACATAAAAAAATGAAGAGCAAGCACAGATGTCATGCATTCCTTTTAACAAGCTTCACAAAGTGAGGGGAGCACCACAGCCTGGTTAAAGATTCTGAGTAGTGTTTCAAGCACCGTGCTGTATCATGAGATGACAAGGCATGGCTAACCATGCTACGATCTGAAAGGAAAAGTTACAGTCTCTTAGCCACAAAAAATAAAATAAAATAAAATAAAATAAACCAACCATCCTGCATTTGGCCACCTCAGCAACTTGATCTTCTAAATGTAGCTAACTGCTTACTTTCCTAGAAACAGGTGGGTGGAACCACTCTATGATGCGTCAGATAACAACTCCTCTGTCTCTTTGAGAAATTTTCCTTGGCCGTTGAGCACCAGCTCCACCTTCCTTAGCTGGACTGAGTCTCAGCCAAGTAGCTCTCACTGAGGCTTCAGTTTCAGCTAAAATTGGCAAAACTGAGGGAAAGCCCACATGGCTTAAATGAAAAAGAGACACAAAGCTGTGATATCAGCATGATGGCACTGGCATTCAGACTGCCTCACTCCATCCTTCTGTGGTCTCACATAGTGATTGAAAACGTGACAAAATTATCTGTTGTATTTATATGGCCCACTTCAAAGTAGTATCTGAGCATAATTTTGAAGCAGTTGAAATGAGAGAGACTTTGAGTAGCAAACACTCAACACTAACCTTTGGGTTCTCTCAGAGAAAGGAAAACAAAGTGCCCATGTGCCTCCATCCTGCCAGAGTCTGATGCCATGTCAACAAACCCTCTTGGTCAGTGGTCTCAAAGGCAGCTGGTAGATTAGAGCTTCTGTCTTAATCTTGTTCAGGTCTGAGGGCCACCCAAGGAATATTGCTTTCTAGTCCTTATAGATGCCCTACATGTTTCAAGAAAGTAGTGTATTACTGGAATACCAGCATACAAAATCTTTAAAGACTCATTTCTTGCTAAACTGCCTCAGCTGCAGTCTGACGGCTGAGTGGCCCAGCCTGGGTTATATTTCAGTCACTTTTCCAAAATCCACTACTGCTGAGACCTGGATTATCCATCTCTAAAAATTCAGTCCTCCTGTATCTGAAAGTGAAATTCGGTTTTGCAGCAGGAAGGTGTTAACATGACCACATTATGGAGATTAACATTACAGCAAATCATCAAAAGAACCAGAAATATCCAATGCACTCAACAGCTCTATTTCTGGTGAAAGTCTCAAGAAAGTAACAAGAGAACAGTACTATACAGTAGGTCAGTTATTAATTTTTCTTGGAATCCCAACAAAAACAAGACCTGGCAAGAGTCAACATGTCTGCACTGTAATTTTTTACTTTTTATTTCATAACATGATCCACATACCAATTAATTTTCTTTACTCAGCTAAGTATCGTTTCACCTGCTTTTAACTAGGAGCTGCAGTTATGTTACTACATGGATAGAAAGAGTATTTAGTTTCATTGTACTTACCGTATGTTCCTTTGTATTCTGTGATGAAGTGTCAGCTTGATACACACAGCAATATTCCTTAGTGAGTCATAACAATAAGCCATACAACTCCCATAGTTAGGGCCAGGTTGTACCCAGCTGTTGCATGGGGGTACAAGAGAAAATGTGAGAGCGTGAAAGCATTCCCTCTTCCCTGTTTTGTCCCTGAGCAGGACCACATCTGCAATCCTTGAGCTTCTCTGGGAAGTCAGGATAATCCTGGTTATTACCTCTAGCCACCTCAAAAAGAGTAAGAAAGTTGTGGAAGAGGCAGTCATGGCCACCCCTCTCTCAGTATTGGCCAGCTATATTGGCTGAGCTTGGAAGGGAGTACACAGTACATCTTCTGAAAAGGTAGCTATGCTCCCTGGAAATTCTTGGAGCCACACATACAATGCCTTGGAGCTCCTGGTAGGGCAGTGCACCTCTCCACCACTCTCAATGCATTGCTGTGCCTCCAAAACACAATTGACACCTGAGCCAGTAAGAGAGTCCACATTAGATTTGGGACTAGCAAAGGCAACTGTAATGTTTAGTAAACATTCCAGAGGCAGGAGAAGACACACTTTTTTTTTTAATTTACTACTCAATTCAGTCGGAGTCTCCTCCTGCTTCTAGCAATGTCTAGTTCACAGTGGACATGCTCATAGTTTACCATATCTATTATCATAGTCATGCTAGGTCATATGCTGAGCCTCTGACCAACCGTAGAGATGTGGGACATGTATGGCTGCATTTGTGAGGCGCTGGCTAGAGTAATTATGGGATTCAGACAGTATTTTGTTGGTATGCGCAAGCCTTTCAAAGAAATGGTGGACACACCACTACTTCAACAAGGAGTCTGGATACAGACTAACATGGCTATCCCATGATACTTGACACCACTACTTCAGTAATTTAAACTAGACTGGTCAAATAATTGACAATATACTACAGGGGAAAGTTCTGAATTGCCAAGAGAATGGATATCACCTAGAAGTTAGCAATGGGAAAGGCCTTTTATGATGCTATTCTTTGATTCATATATTTGAGGCAGTGTGGACAGCAAAACATTCATGTTTGTAGGCGACATATGGCAAAATTCATACTGGCTGCATTTGTTACGAGGGATGTTCCTTGTGATACTCAATATTGGCCAAGTAGTAACTGAGGAGGCACAATGAAAATAACTTTCTAGTATCTATCTATCTACCTATCTATCTATCTTATTTCTAAGGCTAGTGCTCCCAAACCTACAGTCACAGCAGGTCTCCTGGTCATTAGGGCCCCATTCCATCAAGGACAGGTTGAACAGATAGTGAGATGTTTACCAACCATTCTCCTGTGTTGTTGGTATTGGGTAAAAGCTGACTAGGATCTCTGTAGAGATCATTCAATCCCCCTGGGGGGAAATACATGCACCGATTTTGAACATGTTCCCTAGTGTCACCCATTCTATGGAACTAACACTCCATCTGATAGGGCAGTGCTACTTGAGATAGGTTGTGGGAGGGAAAGGTCATAACTTGTAAATAGGAGCCCAAATGAATGGTTTCGTTGGAGTCACTCCTGTCTCAGGCGCATATCTAAATGTCATTAGTCTGTGCAATCATTCTGTGTGAGGATTTCCACACTTGAACTCAATGGTTTCACTCTGGCACTTCTATTATGATGAGAAAGAAAGAAAGGACACACACAGCACTATCACTGTTCTTGTTGCGGTAGACAGAGGAATAAAATAAACCAAGGTGTGCTTGGAACCACTGTCATCTGCTCTAAAACTTACAGTATGTGAACTCCAGTACAGATGATAGTCATGCATGCTCATAATCATGTTAAAACTGAAAAACCATGAGCCTAAGCTCAGACTCAAATAGCAGTTCTCTGAAATGACTCAGACAACAAATAGAAGGGCTTTTCCTGAGTAGTTTCTAGCTTTGCTACATCATATTCTCATATACTGCATTGGTGGATCAAGAGGAAAAATATGATTAAGGTATTTCAAGGCCGACATCAATATTTTTCCAATGGAAGGAGTTTTGATAGTGTAGACTTGTGAACTGAATTTGGAATTTGCTTTGCTGCTGTAATTGTGCTTCTAATGCTTGCAGAAGAATCAAGGCTTAAGAAGCCAAGTAAAAAAAATTATTTCAAGTGAATGCTCATCTGTGGTACAGTAAATCTATTAGGCTACTGAATATCTGTTTTGAATTATTGTATATCAAATCATCTGAAGACCATATGGCAAATGGAAATTTTTATCTTAACTTTTGCTGCCTTTTACAACAACAAGAAAGAATTTTTGTTGTTAGTTAAGCCTATATCGTTTTTATACTAATATGCCTTGAACTTTTTGTAACCGGTTAACTGAATGTCAATTTTGATCTAAGTGGATCAATTACACATAGTTTATCTGCAAATAGTTAGATAGAAAATATGGTTACATTTTTCAAAAGTGGGATTTTAAAGTTAGGCAGCTAAGCCAACATTCATCCACCTAATTCTTAGAGTTGCTGAGTGAAGTGACTGTTGTTGCATTCAGTGGGGGGTTCAGCACCTCTCAATAGGAGGGTAAGATATGGATTTAACAGTGCAAACTATTTCAAAGTAGGTCCCCTTGTTTGAAAATTTCAACCTGTCTATCAATCAAAGCACTAGCTTTCAGAGAGCACTCTACCTCTAATGCATTCCCATAGCTATATGGATGTGTGGGGAGGGGAGGCAGTTGATGGGTTTTCTTGCATGGGGCAACCCCTAACCCTGGATAGAAGATTCAGATGAAACGCTTAAGGGAAACCTTGCAGAGTTTCCTGATGCCTATAAGGGTATTTTTGCATGAGTGCATGATTTGGCCCTACTTTAAGTATGACGCTTACCTAAAACTCTTACAGGGTATAGGCGCCTTTGCCATCACATCATAGGATTTGGGTCTGTGAGCATGCCAGTGTCTGATCATATGTCCAGTCAGTCTCAGGGATGTATATCTAGACCCAGAAGTCTTGCAACTTCTTCGCTAAACCTGGGCTCTTATCTATCCTAAAAAGTCCACAGTAGTTGAAACTAGTTTAAAGTTCACTTAATGTGGCTCAGATTTCCTGGTCTTTCCTAAAACATATTCCTCACCACTGAAAAGGGGCGTTTTGTTTCCCTTCTCGCTGCAGGGATTTTAATGTTCATTAGAATAATATCCTTGAGATGGGCCTTTTGTTAATAGGTTTGGGCGGTCCCCACTCAAGACCACTTGTAAACAAAATAACTTCCCTGGGCAGATATGTAATGCAGATATTGCATTGAATTCTTCCCTCATTTACACATTGAAAACAATGATAATTGCACCTGTGTAACTGAGCACAGAATTTGGATCATTGATTTTCAGATAAAATTGACTCAGAGGTTTAATATGGCCTCATACCTCACATTTTCAGTCACTCACAGGTTGTTTCTCTGTCTTTTGCCTTCCACAAGAAAGGACCTGTGTAATATAATAGCTCTGCTACAAAGCACTTATCTCTTTAGAACTACTAGTTGGTTTATTATTCATGTTCAGCTTTGTCCCTGTGAGAAAAGAAGAGCTTTTCTAGATCTAAGGGTTATATGATCCATCCTGTCTAACGAGACATGAAACTTTACCATAGCTGTATCATAGTCCATTAGCTGGTACAATGTGTTGTACCTACATCTCAAAATTAAAATAATTTTATTTTTTTTAAATGACATGACCTGAGAAAGTTACTTTTCTTTAACAAAAAATACACGACAGCCTGATTTCTCTACTGATGTTCTGATATGTTTTGAAATAATTTTTGCAGGGTTACAATAAAGGTATTTGTCTAACACTTGACTGGGATGAATCCCTTTTCTGTTTTTAGGACATATTTGTGCAGGACTGCATCCCAGGTGCTCCATGGTGCTGCTTTGCAGCACTACTATGTACTCTTTTGGCCTGATCCTGCATTCCTTGTACACAAAAAGCTTCCGTTGGCTTCAGTGTTAAAGAATGCAGGACTGTTTATATTTAGTGTAATTACGTATACATTGTGCCTGATTCTCCACTCACATTGGTTTGATCTCTGTGTCATTCCATTGACTGCAGTGGAGTTATTTCTGATGTTCACCAGGGAAAGAGAGTGGAGAATCAGGCCTATTATTTCTTATGCTCACCCAGGGTAACTGAAAAACAATCTCCTCTGCAAGTTCCCAGGCCTCACTTGACTAAGGGCTTGGAGTGTTGCATTGCCAACTCTAAGCACTGTAATTTTATTTCTTTGCTAAAGACCATTAGGTCTTGCATGCACTGTTAAAGATCAATTAACATTAAAAGATTTTTTATTAATAGAGAAATGGAGAGTTAACACAGAGCAAAAATCCTTTTTATTGCCGGTGCTTTTAATTTCTGAAGAAGCAAAACAAACTGAATTAAATCTGACGTTTCATGCAATTTTTCATGGATGTAGATCTTGGTATGGAACAAAAGCATGCACTTTGTGTGAACTCCATACCCTCATTTTTTACTTTTTTATTAATTTTTCTTTTGAATTCACAACATGTTTCTGTTTCTTTTATGGAACGATATGAGTGCTTTCCAGTGGCCAAAAATAATATCTCTACATTCTGATGGCTTTTAACCAAAGAGTATGTAGCCCAGTGGATAATGCCTCTGCCTTTTATTCCAAAGATCTTGAGTTCAAATGTTATAGGGGTTGCATTTTTATTTTTAAATTTTCATGGGCCAGATTCTCAGCTGGCATAAATTGAAGAGCTCCATTGACTCCTATGGAGTTATGCTTAGTTAGTTTAGGATCTGGCCCCATATCTTTTTTCTCTCAGTATCAAATGCAGCATTCAGTATTCATACACTAACAATTTGTTTGACGTCTGTAACCAAATGTTTTCATTGTCAGTATAAACATACCCTGTGAAGTCATGAAAATGACTAGGCTGGGTGAAAACGGGATCGTGGGCATGAAATTATACTAAAATTAAAACTTCCCCAAGCAGACACCTCCTGACATCTATAGAAAAATTTCCTGAGTAGGGACTGAGAAATCCTAACTGTGAAGTCAATGAGAGTTTTACTGTTAATAGCAACGGGGCTAGGATTTTCACCCATCATCTTTTGTCTAAATACCTGTGAGGTTCTGGGCCTGAAGGACTGAAAAGGACGAGGTCAGAGAACAGAGCCATGGTTCTGCCCCTGTGAATGGCCAAGAGAGCTAATCAGGGGCAAAGGAGGTAAGATGGTTCATGAGTAGTGCAGTGAGTGTGCATGAGTGCCCTTTCAGAGAGTCCCAAGGAGGACTTCTGATTGAGTCATAAACTTACTCTAAATTTTACTCAGTCCTTACTCAGGCAAAGGTTAATTTGGAATCTGTTTGAGTAGGGAGCAAAGGATTTGGTCTGCCCTGAACAGGAACAATGCAGGTAGCAACACTGTTCTGTCAAAATGCTGCAGTGCTCTAGTGGAAAGTCTGTATTTAGGAACAAGAGGATAGGTGAGTTTCCAGGTCCTTTCAGTTGGCACATAAAGCAGAATCTAGCCCTTAGTGAAGGGATGGGGGTTAATATTTCTTATCAATATCATTATAGACTGATTACCTTTAGAATTAGCCAAGTTTATACTATTTCAACAAAAATGATTTAGGAGATAACTGTACTATCATATGAGGAAAGAAAGCTTCTGAGCTGCCATGAAAAGTTAATTATTCTGGTTACAACTATAATCAAGGCCCTGCAAGTAATTAAAATGATAATCATTTTTACCATGGCTGTAAAAATTAGTTTTCTGTGTTCTGTGATTCAAGCAGGCTGATGGGAAGTATTAGGAAATTGTGATGTGTAATATCAGAATGCTTCCATGACTGCCTATACTTTTAGAAAAGATTTTATTGGGCATCTCCTTATCCTTCTGATGTTTTGGCTTATTTCTGTGAGTGTTGGTTCCAGAGATAAAATACAGATTTGGTTTCCAGTACTCCTATTGTCTGCAAAAAAGGCTAAAAATGCACATATTTTTTCTGGCACTTTTGAAAAGGTCTTGATAATGATTTTAGAAATAAAAGTTGACTGGTGCTACAATGAATGGTGTGATTTTCAAATGGTTTGTATTAGTGTAGCTCACATTTATTCAATTTTATGATCAGATTGAGTTTTGTTATATTTGGATGAAATTTAGTGAGCCTAAAGTCAGAAACCAACAAAAAAACTAGTTACTTTTAAGGAGAATGCCCAAATTCTTCCCAGATATCTCTCCTGTGCAAATGCATTAACATCCCGGTTGTAACTGAGGCAGAGTTTGGCCCAGTATGCTCAGGAAATTAATGTGAGTTTTTGCCAAAAAACCCAACAACAAACACAACTGAGCTTTAAGTGGATGGAGTCACCTGAGATCACAGAGCCAACCGAATATGTTGATAAGGACTTCCTGATTGAGCAGCGACACATTTGTCATAGTTCAGGGCAACTATACTTGTATTTCCCCCATGTGATCCAGCAAGGGCACCAACTTTTAAGCTCCCAGAGCCTCCGCTTGAGCGGAGACCCACATCTTTTGTCCCCCTAGCCACTATTTGTCCAGGTTGCGCAGCTCCTTGCCTACAGTATGAGTTCCGCAGTAAGTCAGATTGCCTCAGCAGGCCTGTTTTGCTTTCTTGTCAGAGACTATGAAGAGTATAATTGCCCAGAGTTATAGGTTACTGCACAGCCCCTTCTACACAAGCACATTTATTCTTAAGGTGAAAGCATTACAGAGAAACTTTAAAAATAATAAAAGAACCTACACACATGTTAAGAGCTTACCAGAGATCACTTCCAATCCCAACAACAGCTCTGGCAGATGATCAGTCCTTCAAACCCCACCAAGGGGATTTTTCTGTGGTTACGAGTCTATCACAGCTGTTAGCTCAGAACAAGCACACCCATGAATCTGTGAGTCAGTCCTTTGTACAATTTGGGTCTTTGATCTTGAGACCCTGGGAAAAACATCAACAGGCAATCACCCTTCTGAGGGCATAGTTTCAAAGGGATGGGTTTTTGCATAACCAGAGATGTGGGGGAAGAGGAGAGGGAAACTGCATTCTCCCCTCCTCCCCCTGCTTCAGATATTTCCTAGGAAATCCTCTTCACACATATTGTCCCAAAAGTGCATTCTTGTCTGCCACATTGTTCAATACAGTTCTTTGATGATCCAGGCCTGCCATAATACATAACTTTTGCCGTTTACAATGGACTCCAAAGATACTTAAACTTAATTCAGTAAGCTCTCCCAAAGATTGCAGGAAATTGCCATCTCTGTCACAAGACCCAGCATGCAAAAAAACATACACTTCTTCATGTCTGAAGTATCATAAGTGGATGAGAGGAAGAACTGAAGATCATTAATACCCACCCCCTGCAATTGTGTAAAATTGGTATGTGAGAAACATCCATCTGATCCTAATAGATTAACCTTGCTCAATGCTCCACAAGTAGTTGTAAACCGCTTGGTGGTTTAGCCTTCTGCCAGGATCATCAAACTTCTGTAGCACAAGGAGTTGCAAATATAGTCAGTACTAAAGCAGGAAGGGAAACAAAAAAAAAAAAAAAAGTTAAATGTAATTCTAAAACTTCTTGATGGAAAAAGGATTGTTTTAAAACACAAGGGCAAGGACCACATTTTGTCCTCCAGTTTTATTACTGCAAGAGAATCTGCCCCATTAGGTCACACATTGGGGTAAGAGTTCGAAGCACCATGGAATCACCTCTCTGTATTCAACTTGGTGGAAGTCAGGCTGTGCAAACTCTCCTCAGTTATGGGTGCTCTGATTTTAGGAGTGTGGCTAGGTAGGGAGTAGTTGCACTCCACAACATCATTTCCCTGAAAACTCCTCTGAGGGCTCCATGTTACTAATGGGGAATTAGGGTTCTGAAGAGAACCAACCAGAGTGCAGACATTTTCCTGGATAATCCATCTACCCAAAGCTTGAGTTTGGGGGGATTTCCTTGTGGATTTTGGGATTTGCACAGGTCAGGATGGCCATGTTCCCTGCCCACTATGCAAATTGGTCAGACCAACCTCCTGACTGCTTAGTTTGACAGAAACTCCATGGTCCTAAGACAGCAAATATTTCTATCTAAGATTTGTGTGGGAAGGTAGGATTTGGGGGTTTATGTTTTACATTAAGCTACTGTAATTTATCTGCACACTGCTATATATTACATTATTTTTCAGATTATTAGAAATATTCCATTAATTAACTTTTACAAGACAGGTAAGAACGCATAGGAGAAGCAGAGACTTAGCCAAGCAGATGGGCTTTGTTGATCTTTTGGAGATCTTTTTTGTTCTGTGGTAGAATCTCACAACTGATTTTTGGTTTTGTTTTGTTAATCTTATTATATGTGGATCTAGCCCTGAACAAAACTAAGCACTTTGCTTCAGGCCAAGCATTACAAAAGTACACTTGCAAATGAATCTTCTAATGCTGTGGGTGATTAAAATGATACAGTGTTAGTTTAGTGCCATCAAGTGACCAAAAATGTGAAACAACACTTCTACATTTTGTAATCAAAGGAAAACTGAACTGTTATCCTTTTCATAACAGAATGGGGAACTTTCTGAAAAGTTTTATTAAAACAAAAGGTATTCCTAAAAAGTGGAAGAATCTAAAAGTTAGTTTCAAAGTCTCTCACATATTTTGATAAAACTAGGCCTCCACTCCTTTACTAGCTAAATTTGTTTGAAGAAAATGAACTCTTGGGGTAAAATCCTAGTTCCATTGCCACACACACACCTATCTCTTATTCCCAGTTATATCCCCTGATTCTGCACTCTGGTTTGGGATTTAGGATGGAGTGCTCTCTTCATTTAGTGAGGAAGACATTTGTTTTCCTCAAGTTTAGTTCTGTATTTGTAAATCAGCCAGCACATCCCTCAGGAATCAATCACCTCTCACAGTCAATACTTTCTGTCTGCAGATAGACCATCAACCTACCTAGCGTTCCATAATTGCAGGCCCTAGAGAAAAAAAGGAGCGTGGCCAAGCTACAAGGGTTAAGGAACAATTACTCAGTGTGTGATATATTTTCCCTTTTTCATGGCACTAATACTATGTTAAAGCCAAGATTTTCCAAACTGGTATGTAAATCCTTATGTAAGTCCCTGACATATAGTACTGGGGACTTTTAGAAACAGGATACTAGACTACATGGATACATAGATCACTGGTCAGATTCAGTATGACAACTGCTGTTTTTCTAGAATGTATGATGCTGCCCCATCACAAAGTCATCTAAACAGTACAACTTTTCTACAAATCTATCCATCTAGATAATGAAACCAAAATATTTCTATAGCACCCTTTGCTGTAGTAGCTAAGCACTAATAAGTTTCCATTTTGATTTTATTGAACCATTTTAAAAATAAACTTTTATTCTGAGATGAAGTACTGGCATATTTCACTTTTTAGGGTGGATGTGTTGTAATAGCATCACACCAGCAGGGGGAGCGCTAAATCAAGCTGTAGGGAAATATTGGAGCCCCCCCCCCCCCACACACACACACAAGCAGGAAATGCTGTAATGCAATCAGATAGAGAACTTTAAAACACATTTGATAAGGAGGGAAATTATCAAATGTGCTCAGAAAACCAAGTGCCTGTAAATCACAGGGAACACACAAGAAGTACTAAACTATCACCCTTGTAGAGTTTGATTGTGGTCACAAGGATGGATTAAAAATTATGTAGTAGGGCGACAGCCCATCCTGTTAAAGTGGTAGTGCAGATATGACTAATAAGGCTAGGGATGACTTCTAAAGCTATTTTGTCTGTAGCATCCAATACCTCTAAATATATGCGTGGAACAAACAGTAAGCTGGAAGAACGAAACTCTAGTGGCTTGACCATTTTATGAGAGCCTGTTATTTATAGTTGAGTCTACTTTTTTAAAATACTAGGATTAAAACCAAAAGCCCTGTATGTGTGCCCTTTAATGTTCAAAGTGTTTGGTATGTTGGATGTTAGGATTCCCATACATGTTAGTGACAGTCGTGCACCAGCCCAATGCCTTGAACATTTAGAATCACTGTAAACTTTCAAATGGATATCTAACCATTGACATCACTTCCTCTCTTCTTCTTGCACTTGCATTGGTTTGTTCCTCTACCCTTCTACTTCTCTTGTTTTTTTATATGAACGAGTAAATTGAGTACATTAAAGACAGCTTCCTTTTCACCAGAGAAGTTACTTAAAGCCCTCTGGAGAGAGCCAATGGGGGGAGCAGGGTATGACTGCCCTCCTGCTCCCCGCAACCCTGGCCAAGTGGGGCTGGAGCTGTCCCCCAGGAGGTGGCTTTGGCCTTAGGGTGACCACCCATCCTGAATTGGGCAGGAGAGTCCCGAAGCGTAGTCCCAGGCTGAATCACTCCGAGGCAGCATTTGTCTCAGATTCCCAGTGGCACAACTCTGTGTCTGAGGTTCGGGGCAGTGCCAGCCTTTTCCTGGTTGTGGAGGAATTAGATGGGCCTTAGCCCCACAATGAGGCCCTGCCCTCTGCTTTTCCTCTCCCCCGCACCTCCCAGGCCCCGCCTCCTGACCAGGCCAGAAGCTGGAGTTGGGCAGTAGTAAGCCACTGAAGTATCCCAGGTTGCTGTGGGGATTCCTGGACCCTCCACCTGCTCTTTGGCACACCCCAGGGGGTGGTGACACAGGCCAGGGGCTGTTATTGGGCACCCCAGCCCCCCATCCAGGGCAGGTGGAGGGTCATGGGCTCCCCACAGCAGCCCGGGCTCCCTGGGTGGCTCTTACCATTGTCAGGCTCTGGCTTCTGGCCTGCCCAGGGTCGGGGCCTCAGGGGGAAGAGGAAGAGCAAGGGGCAGGGCTCCTGCATGTGTCCTGCTTTTGCCTTTTTAAAAGGTGGTCACCCTACTCAGCCTATGTCTTCTTCAGGAAGGCACTGAGCAACAGTAGCACAGGAGCAAAGGAACACAGCCATCGAGGTGCCCTCTACTGTGGAAAGAAACAAGGGGGAACACAGCTAAAGCACCTTCTCTCCTTCACTGCCAGATCCCCTCCACTTCTATGAAAGATCCCAACTCTCTGTGGAGGGCAGAGTGGCAGTAGAAGCAGGAAACAAAGTGTCCCAGCCAGAGATGCCCACCTCCCTACTCGCTAAAACCCTTCCCAGGAAATAGACACAGTGGGGGAAGCAGGGCCCAGGTGCTTTTCCTCATCCACTGACTGGAGTCCTCATTATCCCCAGAAAGACACATAATATTGGCAACAGCAGCAGCACGGACCAGAAGTCCCAGCCAGAGAAACACCACTGCCAGACATGCAGAGAGAGACAATGGCAGAAACGGCGCCCAAAGGCACTCTCCCTCTGCCACCAACCCCTGTCTCTCACTCAGTCACCAGTTTGGCAACCTTGGCTTTGAGGAACTGTACTTGAACACCTGACTGAAGCTGAAACCTGGAAAGATAGAGACGATGCTGGTAGCAAGGGGAAGTACTTACAAGAATTTGCCTCCTGCAGAACATCTCCCCTCTAATCAAAATATCTGCTCAAAGATTGCTAAACTGAATCACAGCTTTGGGGTCTAGCTGGATTCCACAAACCTACTGAGATCCCCAAATAGCCTTGGCAGGGAAAAATATCTACTGCCATCTGTGGCTGCCTAAAAGATTGCATGCCATCCACTGGGCAAAAACTTGACCATGATGATCCCCATATTCTTGAAACCGAAGCACGATTACTATGACTTTTGGTCCTGCTATGTCATTGTGTTTTGATGACACTCAGTGCTGTAAACCAAAATGCTGGCTGCTTTTATTGCCTGATTTCAGAACTACTGAATACACACAGCTCCCTTTGAAGTCAATGGGATCTGTATTCAGAACCACTGAAAAATAGCCAGTCTCCTTTGCTTTATTTTTTTAAAAAACTCTTCTTAGCTACTTACTGGATGCCATTGCAACATCTCAATCCTTTAAACTATATTTCCTATAAATGCGGAGCCAGTCATTGCTTGACTGCCTGAACCTTCTTTCCAATATCTTTCTTTACAAAGGTGTGAGTGTCATGCTGTCTGGAGTGGCTCAGGACCATGAGTGCCCACCTCAGGGCAAACTGTCAAAAACAGGGCAGATACCTCAGACTGGTAGTATGTTCTATAATTAGGGCCCTACCAAATTCACAGATCATTTTGGTCAATTTCATGGTCACAGGAATTTAAAAATAATAAATTTCATGATTTCCGCTATTTAAATCTGAAATGTTAGGGTGTTGTAATTGTAGGGGTCCTAATCCAAAAAGGCATTGTGTGTTGGGGGGGGGGGGAAGAGGAGGAGGCATTGTAGTCTGTGTTGTGGTACTGCTACCCTTATTTATACACTGCTGCTGGCAGCAGCGCTGCCTTCAGAGCTGGGAAGCTGGAGAGTGGCAGCTGCTGGCCGGGAGCTCTGAAGGCAGAGCCGCCGTCAGCAGCAGTGCAGAAGGGAGGATGCCATGGTGTGGTTTTGTCACCCATACTTCTGCACTGCTGCCTGCAGAGCTGGGCCCTCAGTCAACAGCCGCCATTCTCCGGCCACCCAGCTCTGAAGGCAGCAGTGCAGGAGTAAGGGTGGTTTGGTATTGCCACCCTTACTTCTGCACTGCTGCTGGTGAGCATGTGCTATTATTAATGGCTTTTTCCTCTTAGGAATTTTTTGAATGTTTTAATTACTGGAATATAGTATGAAGAGCTGCCTAATTTATTTCCTGCATATTGCTGAATGAAGCAGTTCTGAGTAGATTCTCACTCATTATACTGTTTCAGCTCTTTGAACATATGGCCACTGAAGTCAGGTTTATTATAATAAGGCAGCAATGTCAAATAGAGTACTTCTCTTTCAGATCATACCAAGTGGGGATGCTAAGCTTGATGCTTTAAAAATGATCCAACGCTTATGGATCCAGGGCAGAAACCCTAATTTCGTCTTGGAAAATTTTCCAAACACACAAGGAACCAGGACTGTCTCTCTCTGCTAGGATAAAAATCAGAATCCGTTTAAAATGCAGAAGACTGCTTCTTCCTTTCTTCTCCTAGCCTGTCAGTTGTTATTAGTACAGACTAGAGTTAGGGGCCTTTTCTCTTTGAAGCACTCTTCCTTTAGTGTCCCAAATACACATATTTTCTGAAACAATTCCTGAATCTCCTTTACTGAACTGTGATAGTGGCATAAATATGAATCCCTCTCATCCTTTAGCACAGTGGTGCCCAAACTGTGGGGCGTGGAGGAACGTCCTGGGGGGCACAGTGGGGCCGGGGCCAGCCCCCACAAGGGGGTGGGGAGGGAGTGTGACCTAGCCCCACTCTGCCTCCAGCTCTGCTCTGCTCTGGCTCCGCCTCCAGCCCTCAGCTGCAGCTATGGCTCTGGTTCTGCTCCCGGCCTCTGTGTCCGGCCACAACTCTGCTCCTGGCCTGCAAGAGGTGGGGCATGGACACATTCTATTACTGGTGAGGGAGGGCATGAGAGGAAAAGTTTGGGAGCCACTGCTCTAGCACCAGCTTCTCTTAGCAGTTAGGGTGGTAGTGAACTCAGAGGAGAAGTCTCCAATTAATAAATGGGTTAACATATCATGGGATGTTTGTCCATGGAAAAACTTAGAAGCATTACAAAAGATTCTTAGGTGAGATTTTTGAAAGGGCACAGCTAAATCCTGACTAAGCAAATCAGATGGCTTATCCTACAGGGGAATGCAACAGGCAAATTCTTTGTTACTTCTTTTGAACTTTTGGAAATCATTCAGCTGCTATGGTGACAGATACAGATAGAAAGAAAAAGAGAGATAAATCTGAGAGCTTTAAATTCCTTGCACCATTTTGTTTGTTCTGAACAGGTCAGGCTCTCATCTATTGATATTCTAGTTCTAGTGTATTGTCTCATCATTATCATCCCTACTTATTTTCGTATATATTATGGGAGTGCTCAAAGGTCCTACTGGGGCCGAAAGGCTCAAACTGGGGCCTTATTGTGCTGGGAGCTGTGTAAACATATATGAAAAGAGAAATCCTGTCCCAAAGAGCTAATGTTCCTGTACTGCCAGACAAATCATAATGTGATCATGTAATAATTCACCTATCCCATTCAGAGAGCTAAAACCTTCGGACAACTAAAACATTACAAGCAAAAACATCTCTGGCACATCTTCACTGAAATTAAAAGAGTTACATCAGGGATGAATTTAGCGGTCAGTCTTTAGGGGCTAGAAAAGGTGTCCTAAACCCAAATACCTCCCCCAGTTTTATCCCTGACTGGCAGTAGACAAAGTATAATTCAGAGCAGCATATGAGGTTAGCCTAAGCCTAACTATTCCAAATTGTGCTGACTGCAGCAGTCCCAAATAGATTGCTGCACTGGCTGAGAACTGAGTGGACACTATGTACTCTGCCCCTGAAAAACCCTCTGTATGGTGGGATTGACTGAATGGCGTACAGCCAGCTATGCCTGCTTTACATAGCTACTTTATACTCCCTGACCAGAACAAAGTGACATTGTCATAAATATAAAGGGAAGGGTAAACCCCTTTGAAATCCCTCCTGGCCAGGGGAAAACTCCTCTCACCTGTAAAGGGTTAAGAAGCTAAAGGTAACCTCGCTGGCACCTGACCAAAATGACCAATGAGGAGACAAGATACTTTCAAAAACTGGGAGGAGGGAGAGAAACAAAGGGTCTCTGTCTGTCTATATGCTGTTTCTGCCGGGGATAGACCAGGAATGGAGTCTTAGAACTTTTAGTAAGTAATCTAGCTAGGTATGCGTTAGATTATGATTTCTTTAAATGGCTGAGAAAAGAATTGTGCTGAATAGAATAACTATTTCTGTCTGTGTATCTTTTTTGTAACTTAAGGTTTCGACTAGAGGGGTTCTCTATGTTTTGAATCTAATTACCCTGTAAGATATCTACCATCCTGATTTTACAGAGGTGATTTCTTTACTTCTATTTACTTCTATTTCTATTAAAAGTCTTCTTGTAAGAAAACTGAATGCTTTTTCATTGTTCTCAGATGCAAGGGTTTGGGTCTGTAGTCACCTATGCAAATTGGTGAGGCTTTTTATCCAACACTTCCCAGGAAAGGGGGGGTGCAAGTGTTGGGAGGATTGTTCATTGTTCTTAAGATCCAAGGGTCTGGGTCTGTAGTCACCTAGGCAAATTGGTGAGGCTTTTTACCAAACCTTGTCCAGGAAGTGGGGTGCAAGGTTTTGGGAAGTATTTTGGGGGGAAAGACGTTTCCAAACAGCTCTTCCCCAGTAACCAGTATTTGTTTGGTGGTGGTAGCGGCCAATCCAAGGACAAAGGGTGGAATATTTTGTACCTTGGGGAAGTTTTGACCTAAGCTGGTAAAGATAAGCTTAGGAGGTTTTTCATGCAGGTCCCCACATCTGTACCCTAGAGTTCAGAGTGGTGGAGGAACCTTGACAGACATGGAGCTGAGAACCTGACTCTCAGTTTCTGTATACATTAACAGGCTAGTGAAGAAGAGCTTCTAGTTATGCTAAGGAAGGAGCAGAGCATTCTAGAGTTTATTTATTGATTGCTGAATGCTTCTCTGTATAATAAAATCAATATAACTTCATGACCAAATCCTACTCACTTTAAACATGTGAATAGTCAGAGTGAATAAGGTGAATTGGATTTGACCCTTATTTTGTACAGAATCTTTCACCCCAACTGTTCCCTAAAATACTTGTACAGAATTATCTCCTCCTGTACTATTTTTGGGGTTGTCAGCAGTGTTACAATATAAAGGATGTCCCTTTTTTAAATAAAAAATTGCATGCCCCATACTAAATGGGTAGGAGATGCCTTTTATCCCATATTTCCTCTTCTGGCCACTCCTTCCCTTTTTGTAGGCACATCTACACATGCTGAAGAATAAAGCAGGAAGAGTTCATTGGTGTTTTTTCCCTCTGTACTAAGTTCTGATTGGTTGCTCTATCCCCTAGGAGGTGGGGCTATTGGGGATGCAGCCAATCAAGAGGGCCCTCCCTACAGCTAACAGAGCCAGCCCCTGCAGGGTAGCTAGGCTTGGCTGAGTCAGAAGTCAGCGGTGGAACGGGGGGCTGGCTGGGGAGCTGGGAGAAGGACCAGAGCTGTTGCACAGCCAGAAGGAACAACAGCTGGCTGGGCAGGTTTCTGCATCTTGGTGTCAGGCAAAAGCTAAGAACCCCTAACCTCATTCTCCCTCTGCACCTTGCAACAAAGCCTCTCCCATTAGGGGGTCTGTCATAACCCCAGATGAAGTAAAGCCCCTGTCTTCAGTATTCTCCTTCAGTACTTCACTCACTACTCCTCCTGTCCAACAACCCTAAATGCCAGCATTCAGTTGGAATGCCTGCATTGTAAACGTCCTGGTGGGTGTTTTGCCCCATCTACCAGGTAAATAAGGCCTTGTTTACACTCAAACAGTTACATTGGTTTAAATAAAATAGATTTTAAAATCAATTTAATCAAAGTGGTGCACATTTATATTGGCTTGCAACTGACTTATATACATTTAGCAGAATTAAATACAGGGTGACCATATTTACCAAAGGGAAAACGGGACACCATGTGGAGCTGGCCTGAGCTTCTCGCCCGAGCCCTGCCTCCCTCATGTGCAGAGCTCTCAACCGAGCCCAGCTGTCTCCCCATGTGGGACTGGCATCGCCGCTCACCCAAGCCCTGCCTGCCTCCTCTACCTAGCTAGTGTTGCTGCTCACACGAACCCTGCCTGCCCCCCGCACATCAGTTGGCAAGAGCAAATGAGATAAATGCCCACTTTTGCTAAAAACGTCAGGACGGCCAGGGCAGGGCTTAAAAAAGGGACTGTCCCATCCAAAATGGGACATATGGTCACCCTAACTAAGTAGATATAAGTCAGTTGTAAACTGATAATTAAGTTTATTTACATCAAGGTTTTCAATGGTTTAACTAAATCAAATTAAAAACTGATTTTAGTTAAACTAATGCAACTTTTGTGTGTAGGCAAGGTTGTAGGCATTCCTCTGTGCAAGACAACAGATAGCACAAATTTTTGTTCCTCAGACACAGTGGGCCAAACTCATCCATTATTATTATTTATTATTATTGTGGTAGTGTGCAGAGGCATCAGTCAGAGATTGAGCCCCATTGTGGTAGGAACAGTACACATACATAATGAAAAGATGACGCCTGCCCCAAAGAGCTTACAATTGGAACTTGCATTACAGAATTTAGCCCAAAGAAAGCTATTTTTTAAAAGAGCAAAAAATATTAACTCAGATCTTCTCAACACAAAGTGCTAATCCCATTAATGTATCAGTTAGTTGCAAAATGTGAGAGAATTATAAGAGCTCATTTGAAAATGTCAATTTCAAAATTTCAGTGAAAAATGGTGTGACGTTATCTGATTAAAATATGACCATATAGATCATTGTCGCAACAAATCTTGTACAAAGGTTGTCAAGTAAGATGTCTATGGAAAGGATATAATTTGGTGAATATGATTATGCTACTTGTATGCATGTATGATTTTTGTATTTGAAGTTATGAGTATTGGCTCTATACCTGAATTTCAAATGTTTGCTCCTGGGGTAATGCCCACAAGGTATTTAGCCTGCACATCTTGGAGGGACTATTCGGATTAAGTGGCCAATCAAGAAACACTTAACTGACAATGGACCATGGGAGACGCCCATCTACACTGAATGGACTGTCCCGTAAATGTTCTGTCTGGGGTATAGGTAATGATTTCCTGCTGTGACTAAGCAAAATTTATGCCTGGATATGTGACTTGCCCATGTGACTCCAAACACCATCTTGTTCCTGTAATTTTCCATAGTAAGAACAATGGGATTCCCTCCACATGGCAGAAGATATAAAAGGCCCTGGAAACATCTCCATTTAGCCTCTTTCCTGCTCCAGCCTCTGGACTATGGATTTACACTAATGGGAGCATTCTAACCGACGAATTGAGGACCTTCCAATGATTTTGAAGCAACCAGAGACTTGACTTAAGCCAGCAGTTTGTTCCATCACTGCTACAAGCCTTAACCTAGAACTTTCCAATTATTGTATGTATTTGCAAAAAGAAAAGGAGTACTTGTGGCACCTTAGAGACTAACCAATTTATTTGAGCATGAGTTTTCGTGAGCTACAGCTCACTTCATCAGATGCATACCGTGGAAACTGCAGCAGACTTTATATATACATAGAGAATATGAAACAATACCTCCTCCCACCCCACTGTCCTGCTGGTAATAGCTTATCTAAAGTAATCATCAGGTTAGGCCATTTCCAGCACAAATCCAGGTTTTCTCACCCTCCACCCCCCCCACACACAAATTCACTCTCCTGCTGGTGATAGCCCATCCAAAGTGACAACTCTTTACACAATGTGCATGATAATCAAGTTAGGCCATTTCCTGCACAAATCCAGGTTCTCTCATTCCCTCACCCCCCTCCAAAAACCCACCCCCATACACACACAAACTCACTCTCCTGCTGGTAATAGCTCATCCAAACTGATCACTCTCCAAGTTTAAATCCAAGTTAAACCAGAACATCTGGGGGGGGGGGGTAGGAAAAAAACAAGAGGAAATAGGCTACCTTGCATAATGACTTAGCCACTCCCAGTCTCTATTTAAGCCTAAATTAATAGTATCCAATTTGCAAATGAATTCCAATTCAGCAGTTTCTCGCTGGAGTCTGGATTTGAAGTTTTTTTGTTTTAAGATAGCGACCTTCATGTCTGTGATTGCGTGACCAGAGAGATTGAAGTGTTCTCCGACTGGTTTATGAATGTTATAATTCTTGACGTCTGATTTGTGTCCATTTATTCTTTTACGTAGAGACTGTCCAGTTTGACCAATGTACATGGCAGAGGGGCATTGCTGGCACATGATGGCATAAATCACATTGGTGGATGTGCAGGTGAACGAGCCTCTGATAGTGTGGCTGATGTTATTAGGCCCTGTGATGGTGTCCCCTGAATAGATATGTGGGCACAATTGGCAACGGGCTTTGTTGCAAGGATAAGTTCCTGGGTTAGTGGTTCTGTTGTGTGGTATGCGGTTGTTGGTGAGTATTTGCTTCAGGTTGCGGGGCTGTCTGTAGGCAAGGACTGGCCTGTCTCCCAAGATTTGTGAGAGTGTTGGGTCATCCTTTAGGATAGGTTGTAGATCCTTAATAATGCGTTGGAGGGGTTTTAGTTGGGGGCTGAAGGTGACGGCTTCCAGCGAGAAACTGCTGAATTGGAATTCATTTGCAAATTGGATACTATTAATTTAGGCTTAAATAGAGACTGGGAGTGGCTAAGTCATTATGCAAGGTAGCCTATTTCCTCTTGTTTTTTCCTACCCCCACACCCCCAGATGTTCTGGTTTAACTTGGAGAGTGATCAGTTTGGATGAGCTATTACCAGCAGGAGAGTGAGTTTGTGTGTGTATGGGGGTGGGTTTTTGGAGGGGGGTGAGGGAGTGAGAGAACCTGGATTTGTGCAGGAAATGGCCTAACTTGATTATCATGCACATTGTGTAAAGAGTTGTCACTTTGGATGGGCTATCACCAGCAGGAGAGTGAATTTGTGTGGGGGGGTGGAGGGTGAGAAAACCTGGATTTGTGCTGGAAATGGCCTAACCTGATGATTACTTTAGATAAGCTATTACCAGCAGGACAGTGGGGTGGGAGGAGGTATTGTTTCATATTCTCTGTGTATATATAAAGTCTGCTGCAGTTTCCACGGTATGCATCTGATGAAGTGAGCTGTAGCTCACGAAAGCTCATGCTCAAATAAATTGGTTAGTCTCTAAGGTGCCACAAGTACTCCTTTTCTTTTTGCAAATACAGACTAACACGGCTGTTACTCTGAAACCTGTCATTATGCAAGGCACTGCATTTAGCCGTATGGAGTGGAAATCTATCAACTGCATGAAAAAACTTGCACAGATACATACAGACATCATCTTCCTTTCCAAATGTAAACAGATGGACATCGTACCAAAAGGACTGAAGGTAAAAAATCCATTACAATCTACATACCACACAGACTGTGCTGACAGCTTGTGCCACACGCTCTCAAAGAAACTGCGGAATCACCTGATCAACATCCTCTACAGCAAACAGGGAAAGATTAAGAATGAGCTCTCAAAAATGGATACTCTCATAAAAAACCAACCTTCCACACAAACTTCCTCGTGGCTGGCTTTTACTAAAACTAGACAAGCCATTTACAACACACACTTTGCTTCTCTACAAAAGAAAAAGGACACTAAACTTTCTAAACTACTACACGCTACAAGGGGCCACAGCAATGGTTCCCTCAACCCACCTAGCAATATTGTTAACCTATCCAACTATACTCTCAGCCCAGCAGAAGCAGCTGTTCTATCTCGGGGCCTCTCCTTCTGCCCCTCCACCCCCACGAACATGATACAGTTCTGTGGTGACCTAGAATCCTATTTTCGACGTCTCCGACTCAAGGAATATTTCCAAAATACCTCTGAACAACATACTAATCCACAGAGGTCTCCCTACCAACACTACAGAAAGAAGGATTCTAGGTGGACTCCTCCTGAAGGTCGAAACAGCAGACTGGACTTCTACATAGAGTGCTTCCGCCGACGTGCACGGGCTGAAATTGTGGAAAAGCACCATCACTTGCCCCATAACCTCAGCCATGCGGAACGCAATGCCATCCACAGCCTCAGAAACAACTCTGACATCATAATCAAAAAGGCTGACAAAGGAGGTGCTGTTGTCATCATGAATAGGTCGGAATATGAACAAGAGGCTGCTCGGCAGCTCTCCAACACGAGTTTCTACAAGCCATTACCCTATGATCCCACTGAGAGTTACCAAAAGCAACTACAGCATTTGCTCAAGAAACTTCCTGAAAAAGCACAAGATCAAATCCGCACAGACACACCCCTGGAACTCCGACCTGGGATATTCTATCTACTACCCAAGATCCATAAACCTGGAAATCCTGGGCGCCCCATCATTTCAGGCATTGGCACCCTGACAGCAGGATTGTCTGGCTATGTAGACTCCCTCCTCAGGCCCTACGCTACCAGCACTCCCAGCTACCTTCGAGACACCACTGACTTCCTGAGGAAACTTCAATCCATCGGTGATCTTCCTGATAACACCGTCCTGGCCACTATGGATGTAGAAGCCCTCTACACCAACATTCCACACAAAGATGGACTACAAGCCGTCAGGAACACTATCCCCGATAATGTCACGTCTAACCTGGTGGCTGAACTTTGTGACTTTGTCCTTACCCATAACTATTTCACATTTGGGGACAATGTATACCTTCAGATCAGCGGCACTGCTATGGGTACCCGCATGGCCCCACAGTATGCCAACATTTTTATGGCTGATTTAGAACAATGCTTCCTCAGCTCTCGTCCCCTAAAGCCCCTACTCTACTTGCGCTATATTGATGACATCTTCATCATCTGGACCCATGGAAAAGAAGCCCTTGAGGAATTCCACCATGATTTCAACAATTTCCATCCCACCACCAACCTCAGCCTGGTCCAGTCCACACAAGAGATCCACTTCCTGGACACTACAGTGCTAATAAACAATGGTCACATAAACACCACCCTATACCGGAAACCTACTGACCGCTATTCCTACCTGCATGCCTCCAGCTTTCACCCTGACCACACCACACGATCCATCGTCTACAGCCAAGCTCTGCGATACAACTGCATTTGCTCCAACCCCTCAGACAGAGACAAACACCTACAAGATCTCTGTCAAGCTTTCTTACAACTACAGTACCCACCTGCGGAAGTAAAGAAACAGATTGATAGAGCCAGAAGAGTTCCCAGAAGTTACCTACTACAGGACAGGCCTAACAAAGAAAATAACAGAACGCCACTAGCCGTCACCTTCAGCCCCCAACTAAAACCCCTCCAACGCATTATTAAGGATCTACAACCTATCCTAAAGTATGACCCAACACTCTCACAAATCTTGGGAGACAGGCCAGTCCTTGCCTACAGACAGCCCCGCAACCTGAAGCAAATACTCACCAACAACCACATACCACACAACAGAACCACTAACCCAGGAACTTATCCTTGCAACAAAGCCCGTTGCCAATTGTGCCCACATATCTATTCAGGGGACACCATCACAGGGCCTAATAACATCAGCCACACTATCAGAGGCTCGTTCACCTGCACATCCACCAATGTGATTTATGCCATCATGTGCCAGCAATGCCCCTCTGCCATGTACATTGGTCAAACTGGACAGTCTCTACGTAAAAGAATAAATGGACACAAATCAGACGTCAAGAATTATAACATTCGTAAACCAGTCGGAGAACACTTCAATCTCTCTGGTCACGCAATCACAGACATGAAGGTCACTATCTTAAAACAAAAAAACTTCAAATCCAGACTCCAGCGAGAAACTGCTGAATTGGAATTCATTTGCAAATTGGATACTATTAATTTAGGCTTAAATAGAGACTGGGAGTGGCTAAGTCATTATGCAAGGTAGCCTATTTCCTCTTGTTTTTTCCTACCCCCCCACCCCCAGATGTTCTGGTTTAACTTGGATTTAAACTTGGAGAGTGATCAGTTTGGATGAGCTATTACCAGCAGGAGAGTGAGTTTGTGTGTGTATGGGGGTGGGTTTTTGGAGGGGGGTGAGGGAGTGAGAGAACCTGGATTTGTGCAGGAAATGGCCTAACTTGATTATCATGCACATTGTGTAAAGAGTTGTCACTTTGGATGGGCTATCACCAGCAGGAGAGTGAATTTGTGTGTGGGGGGGGTGGAGGGTGAGAAAATCTGGATTTGTGCTGGAAATGGCCTAACCTGATGATTACTTTAGATAAGCTATTACCAGCAGGACAGTGGGGTGGGAGGAGGTATTGTTTCATATTCTCTGTGTATATATAAAGTCTGCTGCAGTTTCCACGGTATGCATCTGATGAAGTGAGCTGTAGCTCACGAAAGCTCATGCTCAAATAAATTGGTTAGTCTCTAAGGTGCCACAAGTACTCCTTTTCTTTTTGCGAATACAGACTAACACGGCTGTTACTCTGAAACCTGTCTGTATGTATTTGATTCCTTTAACCAATTTTCACTCTAACCTTTCTTTCTTTCTTTCTTTTTATAAATAAACCTTTAGATTTTAGATACTAAAGGATTGACAACAGCGTGATCTTTGGGTAAGATCTGAGTTGTATATTGACCTGGGTGTGTGGCTAGTCCTTTGGGATCAGAAGAACCTGTTATTTGATTAAATTGGTTTTAAAGAACCACTCATCTATAAGTCTAGTCTTTTTGGTGGTGATACAAGGACTGGAATGCCTAAGAAAACTGCTGTTCTGACTTCTTGTTAGCCAGTGTGGTGAAACAGATGTTTACTTTTGTTGCTGGTTTGGTATATCTCATGGGAGAATAATTTCCAGTTTTGGGTGTGTCTGCCCTATTTCTCAGCAGTTTGTCCTGAATTTAGGTATTCTCAGTTGTGACCCACAAAGGCACGGTTACAAATGGCAACACATTTCAGTGCAGTTTTTCTTGGAAGGTTATATTTGCTAACCTCTAGTAATAATTAATAGGCCAGAATATCTCCTCCCAACTCCACTGTTATATAATATGCCACTGGTTTCCTCTTGTCCACTGCTGAGTGAATTTGAAACGTCCTCAGCAGTGGCCAAATATTGCTCCCATTAAAGAGCCAATGGAAGTTTTACTGTTGACTTAACTAGAGGCCGATAGGACAACATTAAGCACTTCAGAAAACTTTACTCGTACTAATTTTATAGGCATCCAGTGAGGATCCTAAAATGATCCTTAGCACTGAAAGCTGAACAGGAAAATGCCTTACTTATATCCACTAAATGAGATAACATGTGCTGCATACATATTACCCGAGACACCTCTGCTAATAAAATACTAACCACCCCTGAAACTTGACACCTATACTTGACATCCACAGTAATGAATACTATGTGGGTGGGGCGGGGAGTGTTGTGCATATATTCTCCCCTTTCCTGAAAAGATTTATGCACATGCTTAACTTTATGCTTTTAGGTAATGCTGATCAGAAATTTTATGACTAAACTTAGCTTAGTAGAAAAATGCCAATTTGATAGAACTAGTGCTTAATGTCTGGAGGACTGAGGTAGGTTGTGGAGGGTCACAGATCTCAGATTTTTTTTTTTTTTTTAAGTTTTAGGAGGTCACTACAGGGTTAAAAGATTCTACTGGAGCTGCTGACCTACCCAGCCCCTGGGCTCTGCTCCACTGGCACATGGGCAGGTACTGCCCACTCATTGGCCCATCCATCATGTATACAGGGGTCTGTATCCCTGGGGGAGTAGAGCTGAGCCCAGGCTGTGAGCAGCAGGAACCAAGGGAGCAGTAGTTGTAACTTGGCTGGAAAACATTGCAAAGATTTTGGGTGAGCTAAACTTCATTAGACAGGAGAGCACTTTGGTAATTAGTCTAAGCGCTAGAAAGTGTGTTAGGATTTTATTTTACATGTAACCATTTGTTTTCAATATTTTTACTTGCTACTTCTTAAATCTTTGTTTACTTTGTTAAATACATTTTTACTTGTTTTCACTATAAACATATCTATGTGCTGTTTGTTAAAGGCGGTGGTGATCTGAGGTAAAACTGACAAGCAGATGTGTACTGATTCTTTGTGAGCAGCAAATCTGTGATTTCTGTGAGTGTCCAGTGGACCAAGGGCTGGACACTCTAGGAGGACACTCTGAGGTCATGGGGCTTGGAGTGTGCCTAATGCTGATTGTAGAGAGTGGATCCTGCACAGTTCTAGAGGGGAGTGCTTGTGTTGTCAGTGGCCGGTGGAGTGGGGGAGCTGACCTGCGGTGGGCTTCCTCACACTAAGGGCAGGTGGTAGCAAGGTGCCTCACAACCCTAGGTACTGTCACACCCAGCCTCAGAGACTCCCCTAGCCCCACTGTCACTGCACCCCCATGAATGGAGAAAACCCCAAACCCACTGATTGTCACTTTACCCCAATTCCCAGAGAGCCCTCCAACCTCACAGAATATCACTGCACCCCATTCACCCATTCCCAGAAAGACCTCCACCAATCTATCACTTCACCCATTAGCCCCAGAGGGATACAACTGAATATCACTGCACCCCTAGGCCCCTCTCCCTAGAGATGCTCCCCAAAACTCACTGAATCTCACTGCAGCCTGAGCCCCCTATCACCAGGAAGACCTCAGCCACATTAAATTTCACTGCACCCTCCAGACCCACCATCTCCCAAACTTCCAGGATTGTATTTTATTTTAATAATTTGTATGAATCCCATTGCAACATTTAAAAAACAGTAACTATAAATAAGCATAAATAGCTTAATGAGCTACAATTGCATGCAAGTATGTAATATATGTATAAAAGAATTTGTGAATTGTCTGTACCAAGTGCATGAAAATTGACCTCAGATGGGTTATGACAGACCCATACACACACTATTTTTAGACTGGGTACAGAAAAATGTTTCAATGAATTTATTACAGATTACATGAAACACAGGAAGGTTTCTGCGGAAAAGGACCTAGGGGTGACAGTGGACGAGAAGCTGGATATGAGTCAGCAGTGTGCCCTTGTTGCCAAGAAGGCCAATGGCATTTTGGGATGTATAAGTAGGGGCATAGCGAGCAGATCGAGGGACGTGATCGTCCCCCTCTATTCGACATTGGTGAGGCCTCATCTGGAGTACTGTGTCCAGTTTTGGGCCCCACACTATAAGAAGGATGTGGATAAATTGGAAAGAGTCCAGCGAAGGGCAACAAAAATTATTAGGGGTCTGGAACACGTGACTTATGAGGAGAGGCTGAGGGAACTGGGATTGTTTAGTCTGCGGAAGAGAAGAATGAGGGGGGATTTGATAGCTGCTTTCAACTACCTGAGAGGTGGTTCCAGAGAGGATGGTTCTAGACTATTCTCAGTGGTGGAAGAGGACAGGACAAGGAGTAATGGTCTCAAGTTGCAGTGGGGGAGGTTTAGGTTGGATATTAGGAAAAACTTTTTCACTAGGAGGGTGGTGAAACACTGGCATGCGTTGCCTAGGGAGGTGGTGGAATCTCCTTCCTTAGAAGTTTTTAAGGTCAGGCTTGACAAAGCCCTGGCTGGGATGATTTAATTGGGGATGGGTCCTGCTTTTGAGCAGGGGGTTGGACTAGATGACCTCCTGAGGTCCCTTCCAACCCTGATATTCTATGATTCTATGATTCCACCTCTCTCCCTTCTAGCTCCAGGAAATGGAGAAGCACAGAGCTGGTGCTCTGCCTCTCTGTCTGCCCCCTGTCTCCATGGGACAGAGCATCACAGTGCTCTGCCTTCCTACCTAGCTCTGGGAAACAGAGAAGCTCTGGCAAATAAAGAGACACGGTATCTGGCCACTCTCTCTCCCCACTAGGTTGAAGGGGTGGAGAGGCAGAGTATTCCGCCATCCTGCCTAGCTCTGGGTGATGGACTCCAAGAACTGGATGGTTGGTTGGGAGACAGAGCTCCCAAGCTCTCTGCACCTCTCTCCAGCAGCCAGATGGAAGGCACTTGTAAAACTGACAAGAGCCTTCCCTGAAGGCAGCTGGGAAGCAGAAAATTTTCATTTGGGGTCTCCTGAACTGAATTAGTCTTTAAAACCTTTTCTCAAACAAATTTTGTGTTTTTGATGTTTCTTCCTGCTTCAGGATGAAACTTTTTCTTAAAAACACATAGTATTTTGTGAAAGGGATTCCCTTTTTTCAGCCAGTTGTACTTGTAAGTATGCCTTGACTGACTGGGACTACTCGTTAAGTGGGCACTATTGGAATACAAATAATAAACTGATTATGGGAGTATGGTCTAATGATTAGGGCCCTAGCCTGTGGCTTCAGAGAGGTGGGTTCAATTTCCCTGTACTGCTATGGACTTCCTAGATGACCTTGGGCAAGTCTCTTAGGTGTTCTGTGCCTCCATTTCCCATCTCTAAAAATGGGGATAACACAGGGATGTTGTGAAGCTAAATATAGTGAAGGTTGTGATGTGCTCAGACACTGTGGTGATGGGGGCTATTTGAATTAAAAATAGTTAGGGGTAAAAACACTTGGAAGTTTGGATGTTTGTCTACCTTATATGTTAATACTGCATTTGCACTCTTTATTTTAATAAATCAGGAACTACCTTTTTAATTCAAAACATTTATGGTTATAAGAAAGATAAATTAAAGGTCAGTTAATGAACAAATATCCAAGTGAGTTAATTAGCAAGATAGGGCTACTTCTATTCTAACCCTTGGCTTTTTCAAAATCACCTTTCCTAAAAGATCCTAAGTTGTTGGGTCAAATACTTCCTGGGTGTAACTCCATGGCCATGGATTTACAATCTGTGATGAATCTGATCTAGGGCTTTCGATTAATCGCAGTTAACTCTCGTGATTAACTCAAAAAATTAATCGTGATTAAAAAAATTAATTGTGATTAATCACAGTTTTAATCACACTGCTAAACAACAGAATACCAACTGAAATTTATTAAATATTTTGGGTGTTTTTCTACATTTTCATATATATTGTATTCTGTGTTGTAATTGAAATCAAAGTGTATATTATTTTTATTATAAATATTTGCACTGTAAAAATGATAAAAGAAATAGTATTTTTCAATTCACCTCATACAAGTACTGTAGTGCAATCTCTTTGTTGTGAAAGTGCAACTTACAACTGTAGATTTTATTTTGTTACATAACTGCACTCAAAAACAAAACAATGTAAAACTTCAGAGCCTACAAGTCCACTCAGTCCTACTTTTTGTTCAGCCTATCGCTAAGACAAACAAGTTTGGTTACATTTACAGGAGATAATGCTGCCTGCTTCTTATTTACAATGTCACAAGAAAGTGAGAACAAGGCATTTGCATGGCACTTTTGTAGCTGGCATTATAAGGTATTTACGTGCCAGATATGCGAAACATTCATATGCCCCTTCATGCTTCAGTCACTATTCCAGAGGACGTGCTTCCATGCTGATGACACTCGTTAAAAAAATAATGCATTAATTAAATTTGTGACTGAACTCCTTGTGGGAGAACTGTATGTCTCCTGCTCTGTTTTACTCACATTCTGCCATATATTTCATATTATAGCAGTCTTGGATGATGACCCAGCACATGTTGTTCATTTTAAGAACACTTTCACTGCACATTTCACAAAACACAAAGAAGGTACCAATGTGAGATTTCTAAAGATAGCTACAGCACTTGACCCAGGGTTTAAGAATCTGAAGCGCTTTACAAAATCTGAGAGGGCTGAGGTGTGGAGCATGCTTTCAGAAGTCTTAAAAGAGCAACACTCTGATGCAGAAAATACAGAACCCAAACCACCAAAAAAAGAATATCAACCTTCTGCTGGTGGCATCTGATTCAGGAAATGAAAATGAACATGCGGCAGTCTGCACTGCTTTGGATTGTTATCAAGCAGAACCCATCATCAGCATGGACGCATGTCCCCTGGAATGGTGGTTGAAGCATGAAGGGACTTATGAATCTTTAGCGCATCTGGCACATAAATATCTTGCAACACCAGCTACCACAATGCCATGAGAAGGCATTGTATATTGCTAATGCTTTCATATGCATTGGAAAGGAGTTCAGGACGGGCTGAAAGAGTGTGGAGTGAAAGATTCCTTTGCAGGTTGCGAGAGGCCGAAGGGGGAGGAAGGGAGAAAGGAGCGGGTTAACTTGACACTCCAGCTAGGTCCGAAGATAAGAAGCTGACTCCAGCCCAAGTTTACTGCACACAACAGATTCTCTGCTACCTGCCAAGAAAGATGGGAGCCTAGATTCCAACCCCGACCAGCCACGAGAAAGGAGAATTGCTGAACAGAACTGCAGGGGCTGCAAAAATGAGTGAGACTGCGAAGGTCAGCGAGTGGGAAAACAGTCTCGCATCCCTGAAGGTGAATATTAGGACAGCTGAGGAAGCCGCAGAAAGCCAGTGTGGACCGGTACAAAGAGCACAGGGGACAGAGGTACCTGAACGAAACACCCCAGGGCTTAAAAATCCTCTCAAAAGCCAAAGCAGGTCCGAGATCAACAGCAGACCCTGGACGGCCTGTGCACAGGACTGAACTCTTGTCCACCTTTCCCCCTCTTCTTCTTACCTTACTCCCAGGCTTGGCCGGCCTTGGGTTGTGCGTGTGAGTATGAAAGCGGATGAGGGCTCAAACACTAATGCTTTCTTCCTTCCTTTGAGTGACGTGGGGAGAACCCAGCACTCACCTGTTATTTTATTAATAAAGCTTCAAACTTAATCACTTGGTGTGCTCCTTCATCTCCTCCCCTAAAGATCCTGTGGCCTCAGCCTGATCACCTGACGCCCCAGACAGATCGGTAACCTAAATCTGTCAGATTTCAGAGCAGCAGCGGTGTTAGTCTGTATCCCTGACAAGAAAAGGAAGACTTGTGGCACCTTAGAGAGAACAAATTTAAATCTGACGTACAGCCAGGTCCTCGGCCCCTGCCCGGCTGGGTGGCCCTGGGCGAATCCCGGCCCGGCTCTGCGGCTCGGTTGTGGGGAGGGGGGCTAGTGACGATGCCCGGCTTTGGATCCGGCTCTGCATGACTGACAAGGGCTGCGAGTCCCGCTCGGGCCCGCCCACTGGGTAGCCACTGCCGGGCCTCGTTAATAACCAATAGCAGCAGCGGCCGCGGCTTGGTGGGAGTGTCCCCGCCCGGGGCCGGCAGCAGCACGGCTCTGGCACATCCCCCTGCAGCCGCCACCGCCAAGCGCCGTGTGGAGCGAGCCCGGCCCGGGCCTGGCCAGCGGGGTCCGCAGCCGCCCGCGCGGGCGCCCCGGGCAGTGAGCGGGAGGCCGGCCGGCCCGCCCGCCGGCCCCGCGCTCTCCGTGCCCCGGCGGGGCCTGCAGGCGGCCCCATGGCTTTCACCCGGAAGAGGCGGCAGGAGCAGCAGCTCTACTCCAAGGAGAGGTGGGGACTCCGCCGCGGGCTCGGCTGGGCCGGGCAGCCTGGCAGGGGCGGCCCCTCCCGGGCCGGGCAGCCTGGGGGCAGGCTTCGGCTTGGCCTCTTGCGGCAGGGGGGCCCACAGACACCCCTCCCCCCAGCAGAGAGGAAGGGCCGATTTGGGCAGCGCTGCCCCTGCCCTCCAAGAGGAGGGGGTCAGATTTGGGCAGCACTGACAGTTCCCGTTTCCTTTCACAGTGGGGGAGTCTCGTACGGGGCTGTGCATAGTGCAGACTCTGTCACACACACACACTTACACCCACGGAGCAAGTGTTCTGGACGTATGGAAGCACAGGATAAAGATCTGTTTCAGAGTAGCAGCCCTGTTAGTCTGTATTGGCAAAAAGAACAGGAGTACTTGTGGCACCTTGGAGACTAACAAATTTATTTGAGCATAAGCTTTCGTGAGCAGTTCACGAGGTGCCACAAGTACTCCTTTTCTTTTTGAGGATAAAGATCTGTTTATTGTTACATTTGGGGCATGGGGTTGGGAAGATGACATGAACACTACTCTGAGCACTTCTGGTTAATGGAGAAGACTAGAGTCACACACATTGGGTCAGGCCTACTCTTCATTGATGCATTGTACTCTTCATCCTTGGCAAGGAAACCACAGAACGATGAGACAAACTGAATGGCTAATTGACCAATGGCTAATAGAAAAGGGGAGCCGGGGTGAAATTAGTAAAGCATTCTACATATACATTAAATACAAATGTCCATTGGATTACTTTTATATTATTGAATATTCTGTTTACTTATAATAAAAAATACCACTTTTATGCTACTCTGATGCTTTTGGGGTAGTGTTGGGCACTGCCATAGGAGAAGGGTGTGATTCTTAGGAATATACAGCCTTGAGGGTGAGATGTATAAAGTAGAGGGGGAAAAAATCTTGTTGGAGGAGGAGGAAAAGAACAATCCTTAAAGCTCTGATGGGGCAAAGAAGTTCTTAGAGGGAAAGAGGATAGGAAAGAAACACTAAATCTGTTCCACCAAATTTCTTATTTTGTGGAAGAATGGTTTTCTTTTGTTTGAATGGAGAACTTTTAAAATGTAAAAAACATGATGAGATCGGGGTTGGAAAACTTAGTAGTGGCTGATAGAAAAGGTGAAGGACCCATCATCACCTGGGTTTATGAGCAAACTCATGTCTAATTCATTGTTCATTATTTGTGGATTGTCATCACTGCTTCTGAGACGTTTTCTCAGCCACTGAAATCTGATTATTTTTCTCTCAAATTTAATCTCACAATTTTATTGCCTGTTGTTTCTAATTTCAGCAATTCAAGAAATACTGATTTCCATCTTTACTAGTATTTATAACCCCTCCCAGTTTAATATCTGTGAATTTCATTTCAAGTGCTTGCTCCTTCCCAATCATTAGTCAAAATCAAAGTTCCCTTGAGCCAATGGCTCATGGGGTTGACCTGGTTAAGTGACGTCAATTTCATAGCCAACAGTACACAAGGTAATGATGTGGCCAGTGTGTCCTGGTGCCTTTGAGTGCCCTAACCTGCTGGACCAGCTACACATTTTGCAGCTGGGTGAACTGGAGCTGGCCTTTCAGTGTGAAATCGAGTGAGACTTGAACCCACAACCTTCAGAATTGTGATCATGTGATTGTACCTGTAGATTCCTTTGTTTTGATACCCAAATAGATGCTCCCCCTTTAGTATATTGGTTTGTACCCTTTTTATGACAAAGAAGACATGAAAACATTTAAAGCAGGGGTAGTCAGTAGGCAGACCCCAGGCCAAATCCAGACTGCCAGATGCTTTTGAATGAACCCTTTTACTTACGCATTATCATTATTGTTGGTTTTTAAATTATTTTTCTCTGGAGTCTGGACCTTGCCTATACATTGACCAAGCAATTTGGACCTTGACAAAAAATAATTGACTACCCCTCCTTTAAAGTGTTTTTCTGCTCCACATGGGTTTTTTTTTTTTTTTCAGTAATATAAAGTCTTGACACTCCTGTTTTTCTTAGATGCTTTTTCATCCCTTAATTGAAGGGCTAAGCTGTTGATTCTCTAACAGAGAGATTTTCTTCTATTTGCTTGCTGGGTATTTGTTAAAGGGACACAATTTTTGTCCAAATGCCTTTATCTACTAATGTGATCTTGGGTGTTGTAACTATATAACTGAAAGAGATTTGATTTTTTCCCATTTTATTTACTTTGTGCATTTGACAGTTTGTGTATAGTCAGTTTTGCTGGCTTTTTGCACAGCAGCATAGAGAAATATTTAAGATATAAGATGGTAAAAGTAGAAAATTTGACTGAGAGGCTGGCATAGTACCTCAAACAACATTTAACTCTCTTCGTGAAACTGACTAGATTAATTAGTTAATTGTATCCTTTTAAATGACCCACAGAAAAAGTTTTAAATCTCAATAAAAATAATTCCCTTCTCACTTAATATCTGATTTCATAAGTCTCCTACTCTCCAGTTATCTACAGTTTTCCAGAAAAACAGGACAAGACCAGAATTTCTTGTGGTACAAACTGAGCAAATAAAAAAGCAAGACTTCTTTGTATTTCATAAAAAATGTCAAACACAAAAAAGGGCACAAAACCCAGTGTCTCTTTTTTTCCTTTGCAGACCATCTTTAATAGGTTTAGAACAGAAATATCCCTTTCAGATGGGTAGACATCAATTCTTATTTCTCTGACACTTTTTTTTCTCCCATTTGCTTTGTAAGAAAACTACTTGAGGGACATGTATTGTGTCCCTTTTAATTGACTTGAATGAAAATCTTCTGTTTTGTAGCTGCTATTTTTGCTGTATGTTTGTTATTTGAAGGAAATAAAATTAGGTTTCTAAAAAGTACACTAATTTTAGTTACAAAATTTACAAGTAAAATGAGATGGCTTTATTTCCTGTAAGATCATTGTAGTGTTTATGGATTGAGTTCTCTATGCTGTTGGCTGTTAACGTGAACAGATGGGGTGGGATTAACTCATTGGTCTGACACCTGGTACAGAGGAACTTATAAACAGATATCTAATGATCTACATCTTGCATGCTACACTGTTTCCTGTTTAGGAAGCTTATCTGTTTCTGCATTAGTGTTCTGTTTGTGTGTAAAATATGGCAGCATACAGGTTCTGCAGGTGGATCCTGAGCAAAACAATTGTTTGGCTTTTTTTTCCCCCTAAGCTAATAACCTTGTCATCCTCTTGGAGCAAAATATCCAAAAACTTACTGAGGGCTGTCATGCTCAAACATCTGTAAATGAGTGCCACTTCTTATTTATGGATACTTTGTTCAGTTAATAGTGTCTAAAATTTTATTATGAGTTTTAGTTTATGAATAACCTGGTGATTCCAGCCATTGCAGATGTTACTCACGTTCTGATGCTGCAAGCTGTTCTATATAGATAACTTCAGTAGGGCTCTGTGCATGCACAGAGGTCCACCCATGTGGGGCATGTTGCAGAACTGAGGCTTAAAGCTGCACAAGTTGGAAATCCTACTTAAGGTTGCCTCCTCTCAAATAAGTAAGTCTTTGAAAGTCTGAGAGTGAGCTAAAGGTGGAAATGGAACTTCTATTTATTTTGTCTTACTGAAGGCTTTAAAACTCTGTAGTTATCTAAAATCTTCTCTCAGTGAATATAATTGGGCTGATTTGGTAAGCAGACAGCTTAGAGACCCAGTGGGAAGGGAGAGTGCTGAAACTTCAAATTTTCAGGCATCTACTAATCAGATTGATATGAGATGAATTTCTCAGCAGGATCCAGGGAGTACCCTCTCTGCCTAGGCGCTGAGGATGGTAATGATAGAAATGGGCTTCTCACAAGAGATTGACTTTGGTAGCCTCGCTTTCATATCTGTCTCTTTTTAGTAGGTTTGACCAAGGGGTTCCTGAGGTACAGACTCTTAGGGGGAAAAAACAGCTTTTCTTAGTGACGACACACTCTAGTAACATTTTTTTTGTGCACAGATAGAGATGAAACCAGAGCGCCGATCATCTCATCAGGGTCTCAATTGCTTGAGGGTGCCTAGCACCCATCAGCCTTTTGCAGGAGCTCAAATGAAAGCATTATTTCAAAAAGAGTTTGGTTCTCCATGTTTGTGCATGTGAAACAGTTCTTAGGCTCATGTGCCTATTTATGTAGCTAATGGATTTCAGATGTGCAGAGAGAGAGGCTAGCTATCTGGAAAACTATCTCCACATCACAAGACCTGAGGGTGTGTTATGGTTAAGGTTGCGAATCTGTCATGGAGGTCACGGATTCCATGACTTTCTGCGATATCCATGAAATTCTGCTGCTGCAGCGGATAGTGTGGCTGACCCCCAGGGCTGTCCGAGCAGGTGGCCATGGGGCCAGCCGCTGCTGGAGTGGCCCCACAGCCAGCCGCACTGTCTGCTGCTGGAGCAGCCGCATCAGCCGCTGCTCGGTGGCCCCGGGCAGCTGGCCCTACGGACCGCCCAAGCAGTGGCCGGTGTCGCTGGTCCTGGGTGCTCCCCAGAGTAGCAGGTCCCATGACAGCTAACATTTAGTCACATGTGTGTATAGTAAAAGTCATGGACAGGTTCGGCTGTGAATTTTTGTTTGTTACCCATGACCTGTCAATGATTTTTTCTAAAAATACCCATGACTAAATCTTAGCTTTAGTTATGGTCACTGGATCTGAGCACCACCTCAGTCATTGTAGGTTTGAACGCAAACCAGGGCAGAATCTGAAGTGAAAAAAGCAGAAGCAATGCTCCAATCCGCCTCTGTCAAAAGTTGGTTCTTATTTTGGGGAAAAGTAATTTGAATACAGCAGAATATTCAAAAGGTGCTGAAACCATTTTTTGAAAAGAAAACAAACTACATAAGCAAATGCTTGCTGGTAGAGGAGATGATTGGGGTGGAAGAGCAGGTGGGACTAGGGGAGAGGAGTGGGGGATGGGAGGGGACAGATGGGGGAGTGGGAAGGAGGACATAGAGATGAGTGACGGGGGGATTGGGGAAGAATAGAGGCAAGTGCCTGCCAGCCCCACATTCCCCTCCCCTGTGTGTGCCATGATCAGGAGGCCCCCAGCCCATCTACAGGGCTGTGACCCCCCTACCGTGCCTCCCTCCCATTTGAACCAGCTTTTAGAGGGAGCTTGCCTATCTGAATGAGGAGGTCTGAGTCCCTCTCGCTGTGCTTTCATGTTAACTGCAGTCTGGGGGTTCCTGTCCTTTGGGAGTGTCTGAGCCCTGAGCCATGCCCTCGTGGTGTGCCAGGATCTGGGGGGACTCTGCCCATATATGGGGATGTGACGTCCCTTGGGATGTCCCACTCACTGCCCCACTCTGTGTTCCAGAATCTGGATGCTCCTGCCCATCTGTAGGGGTCTGATCCCACTGTGTGAGCTAGATTTGGGGGAGGGGACTTGCCTCTCTAGGAGTGTCTGGGACCTTCTCCTTACCCCCTCATGTGAACTGGGATCTGGGTTTTATTGTGTCTCTAAGGGGGCCTGAACCCATCTCCCTACCACCTCCTTCCATATAAATTAGGATCTGGGGAAGCCCTGCCAGTGGGTGGGGAATTTAGGACAGGTGTGCTCAGAGTGTTCATGGACAACACACTGGGGTGAGGAACTGAGGATGGGTATGTTTGATCCACCCCAGGACTGGAGAGTTTCTGAGATGTGGCAAGGGAAGACGACACCGACATGAATGGATCAGTTTGTGCATCACAGTGCTATTGTTTCAGGCTGTGTTAATCTCCATTGGGTGTTCTGTTTCAGCTGAGAACAAGGCCATGTCTTTACTACCACTTATGTCAGCAAAACGTATGTCACTCAAGGGTGTGGGAAAAAAACCACCCTCCCGAGCGACTTAAGTTTCACCAGCATAAGTGGTAGTGTGGACAGGGCTGTGTCAGCAGGAGAGCTTCTCCTGCCAAGATAGCGACAGTCGCTCGTGGTGGTGGTTTTATTATGTCGATGGGAGAGCTTTCTCCTGTTGGCATAGGGCGGCTACACAAGCAATCTTACAGCAGCACCGCTACATGGGTACCGCGGTGCCACTGTAAGCTCTCTAGGGTAGACGTGGCCCAACTCATCGAGATGAATGGGCACTTAACACCTCTCCGAGCCCGCTATGCTCCCTCTAATTTCATAAGAATTTATAATGAAGCGTCAGCTCATCTGTAGCTATGGTTGGGATTCTTGCTTAAAGGCTGACTCTTTTGAGGGGGTAGCTACACTTGAAATACTGTAGCCGCACAGCTGTGCCACTGTAGTGCTTCAGGGTAAACATGACCTACACCAATGGGAGGGGTTCTTCTGTTGGCGTAGGTAATCCACCTCCCCAAGAGGCGGTAGCTATGTTGCAAGAGATGGAAGAATTCTTGGGGAATAGAGATCCTGGAGATGGTCTGCAATTCTCTGCCCAAGGCTTCTTGGAAGGGCTGCCTTGTTTCTTCCCCCATGGTCGGACACCTTGCCATGCCACTGGGCAATGACTTCCGGAGGCACCATTGCAGCACACAGGCTAGCAGCATACGGACCTGGTCTGCAGCCAGACGCATGCAGGAGCTGTTGCCTTGTAACTTCAGTTACTGTCAGGAGTGATATATCAGGTACAATCACCACCAGCTGTGAAAGACTGAGCTAGTTTTCAGTGCAGTAGCCCTATCCATTTGTACTGATGCCACAGTGCAATCCCCTCCTATTATTCCAACTCACCCGCTTCTTCCCCGGGCCATACTCAGCATGGCTAGGGCTGCCACCATGCTCTGAGTCCCAAGGGGAAGTGAGAATGTTGTGCTTGTAACTTGTGTGGATCAAGAGGAGTAAATGCAGACAGTAGTACCTCTGCCCATTGTTTCATTAGCAGCTGCAAATGTAGCATCACAGCAACCGCCACGGTTGACTGACTCCAAACTGATTCCTGACTGACTGATAGCAATCTGGCATTGCCAGCTTCCTCATAGTGATCACCACTTGCTTCTCCACTGTGAATGCAGCTCTCATTTTGGTGTTGCTGCGCCGGAGGGCTGGGGCGAGCTCCATCCATGGTTCCAGGAAAGTGTCCTTGCCCATCCGAAAGTTCTGCAGTCACTGCTCATCATCCCATACCTGTATAATGATGCGAGCCCACCACTCAGTGCTTGTTTCTTGGGCCCAGAACTGACGGTCCCCCGTGTGCAGCTGCTCTGTGAATCCCAGCAGCAATTTGAATTGTTTCTTTCCGTGGCACACAGCAAGGCAAACACCAAGGCATCTTCATCAGATTCGCAGCTCAGGAAATGCTGCAGGGTCAGATGTGTTCATAATGCTCAGCACAATACTGAAAAGCAGTGCAGGATCCATGCTTTCTGACAGAGATGGCAGGCATGCAGGTTACTGGGCCTGTTGAAAAGTGTGGCGAAACCTACCTACATGGAATGATGGGATGGAGAAAACTGCATCATGGGATTCTGAACCTGCCCCCATGAGGTATTGCACACTTTTTCTAAAACACCCTGCAGTATATGGTGGCGAGTTGCAGAGTGGGCTACCCATGGTGCACTGCTCTCTTTGTTGATGCAAGAGTTGTTACTGTGGATGCACTCTGCTGATACAAGGAGTGTAGTGTGGACATGCAATAGGGTTGCCAGTTTTGGTTGGATGTATTCCTGGAGAGTTTATCACATGACATAATCTTTAATTAAAGAGTAATCTTTAATTCCTGGAGACTCCAGGAGAATCCTGGAGGGTTGGCAATCTTACGGTGGTTTAATTACAGCGGTAGCTGTATGTTGCCATAATTTACTTCAATTTAACTTTGTAGTGTAAAAAAGCTCTTAGTATTAGGATGTTTGGCTGTTTTCCTCCATAGGTACAGTGGCTTGTGCCAAAACTCTTTCCCCCTGCTCTCCCACAATGTTCAATCGATAGCTCAGTGGTTTGAGCATTGGCCTCCTAAACCCAGGGTTGTGAGTTCAATCCTTGAGGGGGCCATTCAGGGATCTGGGGCAAAAATTGGGGATTGGTCCTGCTTTGAGCAGGCGGTTGGACTAGATGATCTCCTGAGGTCCCTTCCAACCCTGATATTCTATGAAAGTGTAGATGATCTGTTGCTCAGGGTCAAGTACTCAAGCTGTTTTCTATACATGTGTCTTAGCATCTCCGCAGGCAAGATTTTTTTTTTTTAAATTTCTTCTTCAGAAATTATATTCCACTTTGTCTCCACATTTATTTTTCTTGTATTTTAGTAAATTAATCCATTAATTTAATTGGCACAGTGTAGAAAACAGAGCTATGAAATGAAAGCTGTTCAAGCAAAACTATATAGGTTGTTCTTGGTTACTACAGAAAGTACCCTTATGTAGGCATTTTAAATTCAGCTGGTACTGTGATATGTACAGTATTAAAAAAGTGCTAAACACTTTCTACACCCACTGACATCAATGGGAGTTGAAATCACTCAGTACCTTGCAGGTTCTAGTCCCTAAATACAGATTATCTTTTATGAATATGTAATCTCTTATACAATAGCAAATGCTTTTCAAGCCTCCAGTTACTAGGTTCATACCCCTCCATTTCCAAGCTGTATTTTAGGTTTCAGCACATCTCATGAAAGTAACTAATAGGCAGTCCCCCATCTCTGGTATGTGTTTTAAAAAACTAAAACAAACATGTATAAATAGCCGTGTATGTGTGTGTGGAGATAGACTTTAACAATCTCATTACACCATTTCAGAGAGAGATCCATGTGAGCCAATACACAATATTACAACGCTTCCTGTTTCACAATCAGTCTGACTAGGTTAATTTAATATCAGCTGAATTTGTTTCCATAAACTCACATCATCTCCTCTTTTAATGTACACTGATACTGATGTGCATCCTAAAGGTTTTTTCCCCCACTATCAACAAATATTTTTACCTGAAGACGTGAGACCAGCTTGTGATCTTAGGTAGTCTCCAGAGTTTCATTGATGCCTTCTGATTGCCATGAACACTTTCTGGAGACTATTTCTGTGGATGTAGCCCCTTTGCAGACAGTCTGCTTGCAGACACGGTGTATATTCAATTGAGTTTCCTTGCACTGGCTGCTTGCTGGTATCGTTATGTTGGAACTGGTAGGATAGTTGCTTCCACATCCAGAAAAAATTATATTGAATAGCAGAGTTCCTGGAACCCCGACCAGGGGTATTCTATCTGCTACCCAAGATCCATAAACCTGGAAATCCTGGACGCCCCATCATCTCAGGCATTGGCACCTTGACAGCAGGATTGTCTGGCTATGTAGACTCCCTCCTCAGGCCCCATGCTACCAGCACTCCCAGCTATCTTCGAGACACCACTGACTTCCTGAGGAAACTACAATCCATCGGTGATCTTCCAGAAAACACCATCCTTGCCACTATGGATGTAGAAGCCCTCTACACCAACATTCCACACAAAGATAGACTACAAGCCATCAGAAACAGTATCCCCGATAATGTCACGGCAAATCTGGCGGCTGAACTTTGTGACTTTGTCCTCACCCATAACTATTTCACATTTGGGGACAATGTATACCTTCAAATCAGTGGCACTGCTATGGGTACCCACATGGCCCCACGGTATGCCAACATTTTTATGGCTGACTTAGAACAACGCTTCCTCAGCTCTCGTCCCCTAATGCCCCAACTCTACTTGTGCTACATTGATGACATCTTCATCATCTGTACCCATAGAAAAGAAGCCCTTGAGGAATTCCACCATGATTTCAACAATTTCCATCCCACCATCAACCTCAGCCTGGACCAGTCCACACAAGAGATCCACTTCCTGGACACTATAGTGCTAATAAGCGATGGTCACATAAACACCACCCTATACCAGAAACCTACTGACCGCTATGCCTACCTACATGCCTCCAGCTTTCACCCAGACCACACCACACGATCCATTGTCTACAGCCAAGCTCTACAATACAACTGCATTTGCTCCAACCCCTCAGACAGAGACGAACACCTACAAGATCTCTATCAAGCATTCTTACAACTACAGTACTCACCTGCTGAAGTGAAGAAACAGATCGACAGAGCCAGAAGAGTACCCAGAAGTTACCTACTAAAGGACAGGCCCAACAAAGAAAATAACAACGCCACTAGCCATTACCTTCAGCCCCCAACTAAAACCTCTCCATCGCATCATCAGGATCTACAACCTATCCTGTAGGACGACCCATCACTCTCACAGATCTTGGGAGTCAGGCCAGTCCTTGCTTACAGACAGCCCCCCACCCTGAAGCAAATACTCTCTAGCAACCACACAACAGAACCACTAACCCAGGAACCTATCCTTGCAACAAAGCCCATTGCCAACTGTGTCCACATATCTATTCAGGGGACACCATCATAGGGCCTAATCACATCACCCACACTATCAGAGGCTCGTTCACCTGCGCATCTACCAATGTGGTATATGCCATCATGTGCCAGCAATGCCCCTCTGCTATGTACATTGGCCAAACTGGACAATCTCTACATAAAAGAATCAATGGACACAAATCAGACGTCAAGAATTACAACGTTCAGAAACCAGTCGGAGAACACTTCAATCTCTTTGGTCACTCGATTACAGACCTAAAAGTGGCAATTCTTCAAAAACAGACTCTAATGAGAGACTGTGGAATTGGAATTAATTTGCAAACTGGATCCAATTAACTTAGGCTTGAATAAAGACTGGGAGTGGATGTGTCATTACACAAAGTAAAACTATTTCCCCATGTTTCTCCCCCTCCCCCCCGAACTGTTCCTCAGAGGTTCTTGTCAACTGCTGGAAATGGCCCACCTTGATTATCACTACAAAAGGTTTCCCCTCCCCCCCACTCTCCTGCTGGTAATAGCTCACCTTACCTGATCGCTCTCGTTACAGTGTGTATGGTAACACCCATTGTTTCATGTTCTCTGTGTATAGAAATCTCTGCACTGTATTTTCCACTGAATGCATCTGATGAAGTGAGCTGTAGCTCACGAAAGCTTATGCTCAAATAAATTTGTTAGTCTCTAAGGTGCGACAAGTACTCCTTTTCTTTTAGCAGAGTTTGAGTTGGCACACTGTGTTGATAATGTCAAAAGGGGGAAACTGTACTTTTGTGGTATTCTTGTGATTTCCATATTAAAATGAATTTCTCTTTACTCTGGCCTTCTACTGCTATAATACAAATAATAAATAATTATCTTAATAATTTTTCACATTGGTCTCAGAAACAGTAGATGGTAATCCTATGTATTCTAGGTGTCCTGCTCTCTCTTAAAATACATCCCCAAGGCCCCAAAAGTTGGCAGGGTGGCTCAGATAGATATGGTACCAGAAGTTCCTTTTAGCTGACTTGATTTTAAATGCTCCAGTCCAATATATGAAGCCCTTCCCCCTTCCTAGGCTTCATAGCCTGAGCTCCAGCTTGAGCCGCAACTTCGAAGCAATGTCTCTACAGCTATGTTTAGAGTGCTAGTGTGAACCCTGCTAACTCGAGTCTCTTGACCTGCTTTAGGAGGCTCACTCCTACTAGTAGCTCCAAAACATTGTGGAGAGATACTCTTTGAGCTCTTTTGAAAGCTGCCCCCTTTTGTTTAACTCCTTAAAGATGTCCTTTTCCTTTGTCTTCTGTTTTAAGGGTATTGTTGCCTTTAAAAGCAGTCTACTATTCATTCCAATCCCACACTTAAGATAAAATATTTAATGATCCTCAAAGAAGTAATAATTTATGAGATACTCATTGTATGATGTGTTCCTATCAATGTATTTCTGAGCAATTAAACTGCATAGTGGTCCTACAACTTGTGGCCGTATCGATGAAAAGTGTGTTCTCTTGACTTACAGAGAGGCAACATAATTTGATTATATTACATACCCCTGAGGGAATTTTGCACCACTGGGCAATGCAGAATTTTGCAGAAATTAACGTGCCTGCAGAATTTCCTTTTTCCCTCCACAGAAATGTGATGCAGAGATGTTGGCTGCCACTAGGGGCCGCTGGACCCAGCAAAGCCCAGCTCACATATAGTTAAGGCCAGGGGGAGGAGAAAGGGGAGGGAACTTGAGGGTTCCCAGCAGCTGCAGTTCCAGCATGCTCTTAAGGAAGGAGAGGGCGGTGCCATGTAAGAAACTCTCTGCAAGCGTGGGACCCTGCATCAGCTGTTTCTCCCTCTGGATCCCTGGGCTCTGGAGGAGTACAGGGTTTGAGCATCTGGGCTGGGGTGGCCTGCAGCTGGGCTCTTGCGGGGAGGAAGCGTGAGTGTCTAGGCTGGGGGGGGGGCGGAGGCAGCTGGCCTCTGGGGAGTAGGGGATGTGAGTGTCTGGGCTGGGTGGGGGGCCTCTGGTGGAGATGGGCTGAGAGTGTCTGGCCCTCCAGACACTCTCAGAGAAACAGGAACTGGGCTGTCATAGGGGTTTCTTTAAATCTCTACTCCTGGAAGAATTTTTGTCTGTCTGTATTATTACAGATCTATTTTCTGACAGGTATTTTGGAATAAATTACCGAAATAATTGAAAGTGGCATGATTATATAGTTTTATTTTGACAAATACAATTTGCAGAATTTTAAAGTATTGTGTGCAGAATTTTTAATTTTTTGGTGCAGAATTCCCTAAGGAGTATATTACACAAGTGCTTCCTATGATAAACTTAAAGTGATGTTTCAGTATGGGTCGCTTGAGGTTTGAGCCCAACAACGTTGAAGTCAAAGGTGGTATTTCCATTGGCTTCAATGTGCTTTGAATCAGCTGGTTATGTGTATAGTGCTGAGTTATTTAATATAATTGTTAACAGTTAGTGTTAATTAGTTAAGTGTCTTACACATGGCAAATTTCTGATAGCAATAGTCGATTTACACACTTCCAGAAAACTGACCACTTTTTGATGTGAAGAAAAATCTTAGTCATCCACAGTTCTCTCTAATTTCACAAAGACCCTACAGGTTAGGGCCAGACACTAGTTTTCACTCATACCAAATAATGGAACTGAGAAGGGCTGAAACAAATTTGCCTGAAAGTGTGTGTGTGGGGGGGGAACATCGCCCTTTTATTTCTAATACAGAAAGCAAGGCCTTTCAGAAGGATTCATTGTTGTGGTTATTCACAGATTACCCAAACAATCTTAACAGTGCAGTTTTAAAAAATGTTTATTATTATAATTTAAAAGATTATGCATATACATAATGCTTTCCTTATAATGCTTACAAGAACATGTACATCTAAGTGATGGTGGCATAGATAATATCAAATGATTCAAGGCTATATCGTGGAGAGAAGCCTTACTTATTTTGAAATAATTGATTGCTTACTGTTTCCTTTCAAACTGGTGTGAGGTCAGCTTCTGTGAACAGTGCTTGGTGATACTTGTTCCCTGGTTTACCTTGATCAGGTTGAGCTATACTGGTCTTTGTGGTCCTGCTGGGTTCATCCAGGCAATCAGGATTGCTTTTTTGACCAGAATAGTAACAGAGCATAAAAGATTTCTTCTATGGAGTTTTAACACTTCAGAAATGCCTGAAACACAATTGTGGTATTTTTTATGAAAACCAGTTTCCAACATGTCTTTAATTGTTACTCCTGCCCATTTGACAGTATATTTTAATAAGAACAATGCAGAGTCTGATCTCTGCATGAAGAACAAAGTTTCTTTAAAAAAAAATAAATTCCTCTTGTTGTTTTTATTTGTAGGTTTTCGCTGCTCCTTCTTAATCTGGAGGAATATTACTTTGAACAGCATACAGCTAATCATATTATAAACAAAGACTGCAGAGATGAAAGGTAGAAAGCCATTTGTGTTTTGAAAATTATACTGGAGTCATTCAGCTATTGGATATCAATTTAGTTATGCAAATCTTTTTTTTTCTTTTTTCCTTTCTCTTTTTAGGAAAATCAGAGGTTCACTAAAAATCTGCTCAAAATCAATTATTTTTGAACCAGATGAGCAAATCCAGCCCATTATTAAGGTAAATTGTCCAGTCTGATCATTTGGTAGTAACTTAGTTTCTTTTTAAAATGTATGTTTAAAGAAATATGTATTTCTATAACTTCCTGCAGATCCCATTGCGAGACTGTATTAACATAGAAGCAGCAGAAGATAATGAAGAAAATAACCCTTTCACATGGTATGTGGATTTAAGATGTTTAGATACTTCTATTTTTGTTTTTAATAAGTTGAATACTTGTATTTCAAGTACCTTATCTGCATTATAGGTATACACCTGGAGTGATTTCTGTTGTATCCAATCAGGTAAGAAATACATATAACAAATTTGTGGCTCATAAATAAGAAAAGTTTTTTTTCTACGGTTCCTTTAAGTATTTTCAAAAAACAATATTGGACACAGTGAACTAGAAAACAATATGCCACATTACCTTTCTTAACATCTTTCATAAATAAGTAAATACAGAAAAACACAAATGTTCAAATCAAACTGAGTTGAGGTTATCTCTTGAATAGATGGTAAGTCAGATACGATAAATTTACCTCCATGCTCAATTGCAAATTGCCTAATAAAGATAGTATTTTCAGAAATGAATGGATACAGGAGGATCACTTTTATCATTTAAAAACCAAGGGAGGTGTATTCCAGCTTTGATACTTCTTGTTTTGGTCTTTCTGCATGTCTTTCAGTTTTTCTGACTCTCCACTATCACCATGGCTTATATTTGTCTTTTGAAAGATTCAAGTGGAAAACTCTGTTCAAAGATTGGACACTGTTCTGCGTGTGCATTAAATTTTTCGGTAACTGGTCATGAAGTATGGAAGTAATGTTAGAGCATGGAGTGTCTTGGGTGTGATTAATTCAGATTTGTAAATAATGTTCAATACTCTATGCTTCATTTTTAAAATGGAGCGGAGATAAACATTTCAAAATTAGAAAGACTTCAACAAAAAATGGACATGCTTTTCATGAAATCTTTTGAGAAAAAATTCACCCCATTTTTCATGTTGGTCCACTGGTAGATTTCACACTTGTAATCTTGTTTTTGCTCTAATAAAGAACAAATTGCTGCAGTCCAAAATTAATTTGGGCAGGTTACTAGATTGTCTACATGGGAAAGTTTTACTAGTTATGCTGATGTAGTTATACCCAGTACAGTTAGTTATGCTCTTTTCAGTGTAGAGCTTCTGTAAAAATGACATTCTGGGGTTGTGGATCCATAGCAACAACTTCTATATAAAATGTCCTCTGTTTACAAATATAAAGATGCCTTTCTAACAACCAGTCCTGCAAACTCAGTCAGGTCCCTCAAAGTGGAGCTATGTTCTTTTCCTTTTCGTCCCCACGCTCCCCGGTTAAAGTTGTGAAGAACAAAACACGTTAGCCTAATCTGTGGTCCAAGGAGGATTCCTCTTACAGTATCTCAAAAACATCTTATAATGGAAAGTGTTTGGCAAACTAAATATGGGGTAGTTAGACGCTACCATCTCCTCCCTATAATCAGGGTGCTGGAACAATTTTTGTGAGGGGGTGCTGATGATGGAAACCATGTCTTTGGTGTTTGTTATTACTACTTCAAGCCAAAGGATGCAGGAGTACTCTTAGTTCCAGAACCACTGCCTATAACACTGGTAACGTATTGAAATCCTTGGATGAAAGCTGTGATATAAAAGTATTTTATATAAAAGAGAGGGAATTTAAAGTGCATAAAATGTATATAATTGACATTTTCTGATTTATGTCACTCTGTGCAGAGAAACCTTTATTAGTATATAAGAATTAGACATTATTACATCCATTTTGTAATAAGTTGTAGTTATATTGAATTATAATGGAACATTTGTACAGTATAATCGCAGTCAGGATTACTTTCTCTGTAAACTCAAAATTCATTGCCAGTGCATGACTGAATAAGAAGCTTTTTGTTTTGACTGCGAATAATAGGCAACTGAAAAGGTATTTAATGCCATAATAGCTGCGAAATAAAACCTGTAATGTGAAGGTCATTGGAGGTTATCAAAACAGTATTAAAAAACTGTAACTTCTGCTTTTGTTATCTCTGAGGAATAACAAGATGCATTAATAATATATGTTAAAACCTGAAAGAGCCTTTTCTGTTATGCTTGTTTGGTAATACAGATGCTTTCAACCTTCATGTTCTATTTGGTAATTTAAATTTGGGATACCTATTTGAGAGTTCTCCAAACTGTAAAATATTCATTTAACATGCAGTAATACAAGCTAACTGCAGTGTAAGCAAACTTTAGGATTAGGCCCCAATCCTGAAATGTGGGCAAACCTCTGCGCCTGCACAGAGCTTGTTGCTAGGTTAGGGCTTTCATAGCCATAGTTTGATTATTACGGAGCACCTACGAGCTCTAGTCATGGACCAGTACCCCATTGTGTTAGATGTTGTACAAAGACAGAACAAAAAGACAGTCCCTGTTCCAAAGAGATGTCTAGAGAGCTAGATGGGGGAGTACACGGAAACAGTGAATCAATATTGGTCAGCACAATCGGCAGTGGTCTCAACACACCAGCACCCACTGTCAAGTTTTTTGTAGGCATTGCTGAAAAGGAGAGTTTTTAAGGAGGATAGTGAGGTAGCTTTCGGGATGTGTACAGGGAACTACTCCCAAGCATGAAGGGCAGCATGAGAGAAAGCATAAAGGTACTTTTTTTGAACATTTAACAGGTGGCCAGTTGGAGGTGACATCTTTTCAATGGACCGTTCTGGCCTTGGCATCTATGAATCTTAAGAGTGAATGAGAGACAGGCCATGCAGGGCCTTGAAAGTGAAGACGGTTTGGAATAGTAGTTTGATTTAAACATTAAAACTAATTCAAAGAACAACATTAGAAATGTTAAATGCAAAAAAATTTCTAGGAAAGGTCTGTGTATCAAACAGCCTTCCAATAAATATAGTTAGACTTCAGTGCTTTTTCTGTACATTGCATTTAATCCTCTGAATGTTGTGGAGTCTTTTAGCGAATAGAATAAAAATGCACTAAATCAAAAAAGATGTTTAAGAAATTAAGCTTCTTGGCTGAATTGAACACTTGTGCCTTTTGTAGGTGGTGGTCATATTGCTGAAAAGTGATAGCTCTCGCTAGCAGAAGTCACTCAAAGCAAAAGAGTGCAATCCTGCTTCTATCTTGCTTAATAGTAATTTACTGTCTTTAAAATCAGAAAGTGCTTACAACTTGTTCAACCTGTTCTTACATCAGTTTTAGTGTGTGTACACACACACACACACACACACACACACACACACACACACACATTATGAATGCCTTTGTTCAGCAGTATCACCAGTGAACCTGCCATGCTAATGGCAACGTAAATTTTGGGTACAGCTAATTGAGTGAAAGGCATCATAACATAATTTAGTTAAAAACATTTAATGTAACTGACCTTCTTATTAATATTTGTTTCTATCTTTGGTCTTTTTACATAACTTAACAAAACAGTGATGTTGACAAGTTGTTTTAACAGTCATAAATCTTTAACTTTTTGAATCTCAACATCTACCGTCACTAAATAATTATTGTCTGATCCCTTCATACTTTCCTGCAACTGTGAAAATTTAAGCGATAAAAAGCTTAAAAATAAACATTGATATTATCCATCAAAATTATATAAAAACAATTGAATTCTGCCAAGCCTAATTATATAGGATTAGAAAACAAAGCAAAAGCTGCGAAGTTTAAGAATGGATACAAGTCCTCATGCTTTAGGGCATAAGACAACTTCTAAATGAAGAGTTTTATGAATGATGTTTTATGAATTTCTAAATGAAGAAATTTTCCTTACAAAAAGGTAGTTCCATAATTGCCCACGTCTCGGTTTCTTGCACCTTACTCTGAAGCATCTGGTACTGGCCACTTTTGGCAACAGGATACCAGATAGAAATTGCCAGGAATGGCCCATGTTCCGACCCCTTTGTCACTGTCACTCTCACTCCCCTCTCGCTTCCACCCCAAGTTAATAGAAGATCTCTCCTCCCTGCGCAGACCTCCACATACACCTCATGAGCGCACACACTTTATCCACACATTATCACCAAACAGTGTAATTCATAGAGAGTTTATTGTCCAAGCGTATTCTGGCTAAATGATCTTTTATCCTTTTTCAGGCTTTTCTCATTAAAGAACAAAACATTATTGCACCCTATAAAACTGAAAGAGTAAGTAGACATTTTTCATTATTTTTAACAATCTAAGGATTTTATATGAACTATGCTCTTGTTCCTGAAAGAGCAAGATTATTTATTTAATTGCCATCTGAGGTTTATGGGAACAAGTGCAAAGTACTCATAATAAGTACTTCTGTGTACTGTATAATAAACGGTGTCTGGGTATTTGTCTTAATGTATGCATGATGTGTCTTCAAAGGTCTAAAGCTGCCATGACTTGGTATTGAAACAAAAGCTTTTCAATTGCTAGGTTAAATTAGATCAAGGAAAGGCAAATGGAAGAAAATGCAGTGTAAAGAAACAAACTTTTATAAAGTTGCTGTGAAAGAACATAAGCACTCAAATACCAACAAACTTCGTTCTTACCCAAAAGTTACTGGAAAAGAGTGAACAGGCACAAGAATTGTTTAAATTGCTCAAGATGTTCTGTCTTCCTTAAATAAGGGCAAGATTTCAAGGATAACACAGCCCACAAATTCCTATTTCTATAATGAACAGCAACATGTCTTGGAAATGCTCTCTTGCTCCCTTCACAACTTTTTTAGGTTTTCTATGTACTCTTTATTAACTAGATCTCTATTCATAAAACATAAGCACTCTTGAAAGTTAGGGGGAAACAGTGAAAACCTTGTTGCACTGCTTTTCCCCTGATTCACCAGCAGTATGTTGGCAGTACAGAAAATAAAACCTTATTGACAGGAAAAGGTCCTTGTGACAGGATGCTAGGCTAGGACTGTTGAACCAGGCCTCTGTCACGCCAGCTCCAATTAAGGGAGGTAGATTGGAGCTGCCTAGAGAAACCTGCACCTGATTGGCAAAGGGGAAACATCTGCCAGCCCAATTAGCCTGGGGCTGCATAAAAGCCTCAGAGGAAGGAAGCCAAAGTGGGGCAGACAGAAAGGGGGAAACCAGAGAGTGGAAGGAGAGGGGTAGCTCGCTCCCCCCAGTTGCAAAGATTGAGAAGCCCTTAAGGCTGAAACCTCCAAGCTTTAGATGGTGAGAAGGTGGTGGGATTACACACTGTAAATAAACTGCGCCGATGATTGCTGAGCCAGAAGGTCTCTGCTTGGTTTTTGGAACAGAGCAGAGGCAGATGCAAAGGAGGCCCTGCTACACCCTGTTACAGTCCTGGACAACAACAAACCCAGCTGGATTGAGCTTGACGGGAAGAGATTGAGTCCTTGCTCCAGAGTTCAAATTTACTGGAGGCTGGCTAATTGAGAGGAACTTTTTCAGTCCAGTTCGTGACCAGTTCAGTCCAGTTTGTGTCAGTTACTTTTAGGTACTGGAGATGATTTATTTATGTGAGTGGTAGGGAATCATAACTAACACCATAAAGGGATGAAGCTGTATTGCTGCATGTTAAAACAAGAAACCTAGTGTTTCTTCCATAGCTTCAAGGGCTCACTTGTTCTGCTGTTACCAAACCGATCTTCCCCCTGAAAGATTACTAATTCCAGACACTCATATGAGTACTTTGCTCTGGTACTAAGTTTAGGTGTATGTGTTTTGAAACTCCACTCGTCCTATCCTACATAACACCTATGCAGTAACACTCTCCAGCAAATCAGAATATCCTGAGTTGTGGTTTTTATCTTTCCATGTGACCGGGGAGATGGACTTTTTCTGAGATACCTTTTGCCTATGATGGCTATAAATAACCCACGACACTATTCTCTAGCATTCATGTTGGTCTGGCAGCTTCCACCTTTTCATATTTTCTGTATGTGTATATATATCCTCTTACTATATGTTCCATTCTATGCATCTGATGAAGTGGGCTGTAGCCCACAAAAGCTTATGCTCAAATAAATTAGTTAGTCTCTAAGGTGCCACAAGTACTCTTGATCTCCCAGAGTCACTCCTAGTCATTGAAGGAAAGGTGCAATTCCCGAAATGTGCTATAAGGGTCGTCCTATCAGGCTAGGACCAGAAATACTTTGTTGTTCAACCCTCTTTCTCTTCACTCCAACCCCAAGTTCTTTGAGACTTCCTATTTTCTTCACTATCATATCAAACATTTTATTTTTATTTCCTTGGTTGGATTGCTCTCTACCTTCTGTGAACTGGGACTGTAAAACTGAGTTGAACATAATCCAGATCTCACTAGTTCTTTGAGCCTGAAAAGCAGCTCTTCTGCAAAATAAATCTTTCATTGCATCTACCTGTATCCCAGTGTCACCAAATACCTCTTACTATTCATCTTACCTCATTAGGTTGTATGTTTAAAAAAATCACAGGAGTTTATTTGATATACTTTTATACCATATTTAAGGGTTGTCAGAAGATTCTGGGATCTCCTTGTTGTGATACAATAGAGTGCAGATGTAAAATAGAGATAGTTAAAACTGAACCTTGTTTTTAATGTTCAGTGTTTTTCCATTGTATATATTCTCCTTCCTCATTCAGAGACCTGTACTGCAATTAACCTGTATAGCCTAAAGAAAAGGAGTACTTGTGGCACCTTAGAGACTAACCAATTTCTCTAACGTGCCACAAGTACTCCTTTTCTTTTTGCGAATACAGACTAACACGGCTGCTACTCTGAAACCTGTATAGCCTGATCTTCTAAGATGTTGTAGATTAGAAACTTTTGTCTAAAAGATATACGGTAGCACTAATTGTATCCTACAATAAAAAGTCAGTTGCTAGATAACCATGTACTGGTTCTAAAGTTACAAATAAATATGTTGACCCTCTCTTTTAGGTGTACAAGCATTTAAAAGCTTTTACTTCTAACTAGGGCTGTCTGTTAATTGCAGTTAATGCACGCGATTAACTCAAAAAAATTAATCAGGATTAATTGCAGTTTTAATTGCACTGTTAAACAATAGAATACCAATTGAAATTTATTAAATATTGTTGGATATTTTTCTACATTTTCAAATATATTGATTTCAATTACAACACAGAATACAAAGTGTACAGTGCTCACTTTATATTTTTATTACAAATATTTGCACTGCAAAAATGATAAAAAAATAGTATTTTTCAGTTCACCTTATACAAATACTGTAGTGCAATCTCTTTATCGTGAAAGTGCAACTTAAACAAATGTAGAATTTTTTTTGTTACATAACTGCACTCAAAAAGAAAACAATGTAAAACTTTAGAGCCTACAAGTCCACTCAGTCCTACTTCTTGTTCAGCCAATCGCTCACACAAACAAGTTTGTTTACATTTATGGGAGATAATGCTGCCCAGTTCTTATTTACAATGACACCTGAAAGTGAGAACAGGCGTTCGCATGACACTGTTGTAGCCAGCGTTGCACGGTATTGACATGCCAGATATGCTAAACATTCATATACCCCTTCATGCTTTGGCCACCATTCCAGAGGACAGGCCTCCATGCTGATGACACTCATTTAAAAAAAAAAAAAGTGTTAATTAAATTTGTGACTGAACTCCTTGTGGGAGAACTATATGTCTCCTGCTTTGTTTTACCCGCTTTCTGCCATATATTTCATATTCTAGCAGTCTCGGATGATGACGCAGCTCATGTTGTTCATCTTAAGAACACTTTCACTGCAGACTTGACAAAACACAAAGAAGGTACCAATGTGAGATTTCTAACGATAGCTACAGCACTCGACCCAAGGTTTAAGAATCTGAAGTGCCTTCCAAAATCTGAGAGGGACGAGATGTGGAGCATGCATTCAGAAGTCTTAAAAGAGCAACAGTCTGATGTGGAAACTACAGAACCCAAACCACCAAAAAAGAAAATCAGCCTTCTTTTGGTGGCATCTGTGTCAGATGATGAAAATGAACATGTGTAGGTCTGCACTGCTTTGGATCATTATCAAGCAGAACCCGCATCAGCTTGGATGCATGTCCTCTGGAATGGTGGTTGAAGTATGAAGGGACATGTAAATCTTTGGCACATCTACCACGTAAATATCTTGAGACACCAGCTACAACGGTGCCATGCAAACGCCTGTTCTCACTTTCAGGTGGCATTGTAAACAAGAAGTGGGCAGCATTGTCTCCTGCTGTAAACAAACTTGATTGTCTGAGCGATTGGCTGCACAAGAATTAGGACTGAGTGAACTTGTAGGCTCTAAAGTTTTACATTTTATTTTTGAATGCAGGGTTTTTTGTACGTAATTCTACATTTGTAAGTTCAACTTTCATGATAAAGAGATTGCACTACAGTGCTTATATGAGGTGAATTGAATTTTTTTTGTTTTTTTATAATGCAAATATTTGGAATCAAAATTATAAAGTGACCATTCTACATTTTGTATTCTGTGTTGTAATTGAAATCAATATATTTGAAAATGCAGAAAACCTAAATATTTAAATGGTATTCTGTTATTGTTTAACAGTGCAATTAATTGTGTGATTAATCACGATTAATTTTTTAATCGCTTGACAGCCCTACTTCTAACAGTATAATAATCTGAAAACTTGTCTCAAAATGTTTATTAAATACTGACTAGCTTGCCAAATACCACTTAAAAAGCAAATTTACTCCAACAAAGCTGCATTTTGTAATTTATTGTATATTTGTTATGGGTATGAAATCCAAAATAGTTCAAGAATGCCACCTTCTTTTAAAATACATTTTGGCTAGACAGTGTGTGGTCTTTTGGTACTGTGCTTAATTATAGTCTCTCATCCAGTACTAAACATACTTTTTGTCTTTGTTAGGGTAAAACTGAATACCTCTTTCAGTTGGATGTTGCTGGGAAGACGGACGATGTTATACAAACTCTACTTCAGGTACAAGTGTTTGACAGCTTTGCAAACTTCACCACCACATCATCTAATTTTGGAATATGTGATACAGGTAGAATCTCTCTAAGCAAATAGTTTGAATAGCTTCACCTTCTGAAGGCAAATGAAAGGATTTTAGGACACTTCCCTCAGAGTACTACTGATTTGCTTGGAGAACCTGTGGTAAAGTACACTAATCAAACATAGTGCTCATTTTGAAATCTGCCTTATACGTCTCTCTTATAAAACTTTTATTTCTTGATGGTGCTTGTCTGCATAGACCACTTATTAAAATGACTTCAAATTTGAACAGTAGATCTGAGTAAAAAATTCTTTTAAAATTAATGCACGTCATTTCTCAGTTAAGTCAGTGTGCAAGTCTGCTGAGTGCCCTCAACTTCTATTGACTGTAGTATGAATCTATATGGTATTTAATTGTAACTCCTTTTTTTAATAGCTCAACCGGGCCTCTCACCTGGACAAGCTGGGAGATCAAGCTGCCATGGTAAATCCCTGACATATTTTAAGGGCATGTTGTTGATGATGATGATCCAACTGCAATTAGGAACATAAAACATTTTAACCTTTTTTCATTAGATAACTGCTATATTGCAGTCACGTTTGGCTAGAACATCATTTGATAAAAACAGGTATGTTTCTAATTATTTTTTACTATGAAGTTCAAGCGTGTTTAGAGATTAACAAAAGCTAATTAGCTTGTTTAAAGTGTTTCAGAAAACCATGTTTACCACAGCATGTGCATTTTAATTTAGAGGATCTTACTTCTCTTTGCATTATGACTCAGTATTATAGCACCTTACATTTAGCAGAGGATGGAAAATTCTCCGCTATAAAGTCAAATTTGTTACCATTTTATACATCTTCAGACTGTTCTGAGTCCTTCTTATCCATGAGTTTCTGGTAGAAATATGGCATTTCTGAACGGACTGTGGAAAATGCAGCAGTGCATGTGAAGCTGCCAGTGCTTTAAAATGATGGCTGCTGCAGAATGTGATGGAGACGGTGTAACAACTTCTACTTCGAAGTAGCAGGGAAAATGGGGAGAAGACTCTGATACATTTTTCAGAGAACCTGTTTTAGGCATGCAATAAGGTGCACGTAAAAACATTTCTAGAGCAGTGTGTGACCATTTCAGTTAAGCAGGAACTAGTGAGAGACAAATTGACTTCTGTTTTGTTTTTTAACTTTTTTCAGATTTCAAAATGTTTCTGAAACCTTGCATATGGAATGTGAAGCAGAAATGGTGACACCACTGGTGACTAATCCGGGGCATGTATGCATCACTGATGCAAACCTGTATTTCCAGCCTCTTAATGGGTATCCTGTAAGTAAATAAAATTTTGTATGTATTTTTTTTCTCCCCACCCTGCTCTTCTGTGTACCATATATAACTTTTTTTCTAGATTACTCCTCGTAAGAAAATGCCTTCTCTTGGAACACATGCAATAAGCACCTATGTAAATGTAATTTGTTGTGTTGATTAAAATAATAACCATTTAATTTTCCACAGTCTTCCTATGTTGACTGTTCATATGTAATATTATACATATCACTTAAATAACTGGGACTGTTCCTTGGTCTTGACTATTTCATTGAAATGAAAACATAGTTCTTATTTTTTGATTTGTCAGAGAGAGATTATTTTCATTGGATACTGGCCTAATAGCAATTATTAAATTGCGTGGCAGACTTTCCTTGTCTGACTATTCCATGTAATTTACAATTATAGGACCTTATTCTAAATTACTGTCCCTGCATAGTGGAGATTTGAGTACATTTTGTGTCTGGTTAAAACTGAACAAGGTTAACTACATGTAGGGGGCTCTCCAGTTCTTGGCCTACTAAACTTTTTTTTTCGATGGGGGTAAAAGGAAATGTGTTGTAGATTAAACTGGTTGATCATTGCTGCTTCATTCATGGGACTGTTTTTTGTTTGTGCTGTCAAATGGTTAAAATGATTCTAAAACAATTGTTTAAAAAACTGTTCCAGAACCTACAATAGATTACCACTATGTCCTAAAGTCAGATCCACTGCCACCTTGTGCTGTGTTAGGTGAAAGAAATGCTATTTTATCTTTGTCCATAAGGTGGTATCCACAGCTAGCAAATATTTTTCCCAGCATGCTTATTCTTCAAGGACCTTTTCCATATTCTGACAACTTCCTCGTTTTGCCTTCTACTGTTGTGTGACTACTGTTTTGAGAAAAATTTCTGAATGATGTATAAACGGTGGAGTTGTCACTAAAGTTGGCTCTCAATCTGGGAAGCAGCTAATAGCAAAATAATTATTCCTCCTACAAAATAACTATTTCTTAGGAGAACAGGGGTAGTTTCTTCTCTAATGTGGAGAATAAATCTTGCCTCCAGGGCATTACATGCCTACAAACAAAAAAAACCAAACAAACCCTTGTTTAATTTCCTTGAATGTTACTGATCTCATATATAAGAACCTGTGGAGTATTAATGCTTTTGGGCTATGTCTTGATTTTTATTTTACAGAAACCTGTGGTTCACATAATGATGCACAATGTCCGTCGCATCTACAAAAGAAGACATGGTCTAATGCCATTGGTGAGCTGGGGTTGTTTGCTTTTAGCTACATATATTGCTAATACCTTTCACGCTTTTTTTCTCCTGTTGGATAGATTCAGAGAAAGTAACTCCTCTTGCTTTTTGAGAAGTATGAATTAAGAATAGGACTGCAGTTTTCTCTCACCATTTGTTTTGTTAGCAAGGTAGAAGTTATAAACTGAAAGGAACAGTGAACTGTCTGTATGAGGGGTGAGAAGCCTCTTCCATAGTTACTTCTAAAAAATTAATATTTCAGTTTGATGTTAGTGGGAACTAGTCCAGATCTTATGCTAAAAAGCTATTTAAAGGATTTTATTTAATTTGCTGATTATTCCGATGTGTGAATGAGATACAAACTTAAGTAAACTCTCAGGCTCCACTGACCTATATTACAGTTATTTCACGGTGAAGTAACCGACCTACTTTCTTTTGTTTTCCATAAAATAAAATAATTTGGTTTATACATTAACTTCTGTGGCTTTAGTGTCCAGATTTGGGGTATATTAATGCTTTTTTTAAACTACACATTCTTCTGCAAAATGGCCCGCTTGGTAAATGTGCGTTCTAAAGATTATATATAATCTTGAAGTACAAGAAGAAAATTGTGTTATCTTACATGACTGATGTGAGAGAGTGGCAGAGGGGCAGCACAACAATTCTGCAGTGAGATCTTGGTTGTACACTTTCAGTGTTTTTCTTTGTTTTAACATAATGTAAATGTAAACTCTAGGCATAACAAAATTTGAGGGGAGGGACCCAAACTTTTGCATTGTTTCAGTCAATTAGTATATATTTTATAAAATTAAAATGTGTACCGTGTATTGTATATGAAATTGTTTGTTAGATTGTCTCATGTGGATCAAATGTGTACAGCTATAAATTTCCTTTCTGTGATTACAAGAAAGTGCATGTGTATGTGGTTGAGAAGGGGAGGAATCTTTACAACAGGCAGCGTATTAGCCAATAGTTAGGCAAAACTGCTGGCAAACTTCTAATATGGGAACAGTCTTAAGTTTTGGATATCACTAACTGGAATGGGCTATTAGTAACATGGGCACTAGGGCTTGTCGCTGAATTTCTACATTTAGTTTTTCTCCTTTAATTTTGAAGGGCCTAGAAGTATTTTGCACGGAAAATGATCTGTGTTCTGACATCTACTTAAAATTCTACAACTCTCAAGATCGAGATGAGCTCTATTTCTATATTGCAACATATCTAGGTTTGAAACCATTTATTTATTAAATGTCCTCCTTCTCCCCCTTGTGGGGAATATGCTGAGTTCTGTTGTCTTGATGTGTGGGAAGAGGTAGGTCACAGTTATGCATCTTTTTAATAGGTGGAAAGTGCCATTCCTCTGTGGACTTTTGGGCATATAGCAGTCCATTTAGAGGCCAGCTGTACCCCCTGTTCATAGGGGTCAGCAGCCTTCGGCACGCGGCCCATCAGGGTAATCTGCTGGCGGGCCGCGAGACGTTTTGTTTACGTTGACCATCCGCAGGCATGGCACCCTGCAGCTCCCAGTGGCAGCAGTTCACCATTCCCGACCAATTACCCCGAGGATCACCTGTTCTATAAAGGTTACTGGGTAGCTGCAGGGGAAGTAGAATGAGAGGGTATGAAGAATAACCGGTTTCTATATATCCGTGCTGTAGGAGCGCATATAAGCTGCCCTCTTCCCCTCACTACAGGTTATCATGCTTGCACTGTAACTAGCTAAAGATGTTTTTATTTTTGGTGGAGGTTGGCAGGGGGGTTGGTTAATAGGAGCCACCCACAGACTTGCATCTAATCTTTGATAGTCTTAAGGAACCTGTCGTCCGCTACGCCACCACCCCCAAGTTGCCTGTATCAACCTTTGTAACGATGTCTTCTAGTTGCAGAAGATTGTATCTTCCACCTTGATTGTTGCCTTCTTTGTTTTTTTAAAAAAAGAGATGAATGCCAGCCATTCATCAGTAGGATTAAAACTATAGTGTATTTGTTACCAGACTTGGCCAATATTGTTAGGGCTAGTTCACTTTGTGACGACATGTATTTGTGAAATATTAGGATGCACTGTTGAGAGCTATCTCTTCATCTTACAGACTCAGTGAAGGTGTTAACAGGATTGTCTTAATGAATAACATAATTAATGTTCTGTGAATAATTTAATAAGAGGCTGTCATACAAATCCAAACCCCCTTAGTCTGTGATTAACCCAGTGTGTGTCACAGGGGTGACATAGCAGAATCTACTTAGATAAGCTCAAATATAATCAAAGAAGCAGCCAATGTGACAACAGTACCATATTCTGGAAATGGCCTTTCAGGGTTCCTTCCCCACTCTGGGGTACAGAAGTGGGGACCCGGTTGTAAGACCCCCTAAGCTTATTTTTACCAGCTTAGCTTAAAAACTTTCCCAAGGCACAAATTCCACCTTGTCCTTGAACAGTATGCTGCCACCACCAAGTGATTTAGACAAAGAATCAGGGAAAGGACCACTTGGAGTTCCTGTTTCCCCAAAATATCCCCCCAAGCCTTTACACCCCCTTTCGTGGGTAGTCCTGAGAATAATATCTGAACCAGTTGGTTACAAAGTGAACACAGACCCAAATCCCTGGATCTTTGGACACTGAAAAAAAATCAATCAGTTCTTAAAAAAAGAATTTTATTTTTTTAAAAAAAGGGGGGGGTAAAAATCCCCTCTGTAAAATCAGGTTGGAAAATAACTTTACAGGGTAACAAAAGATGCACAGAACACAGGGGGAACCCCCGCTAGCCGTAGTTTCAAAGTTGCAACAAAATAGGGTTCAGAGTAACAGCCGTGTTAGTCTGTATTCACAAAAAGAAAAGGAGTACTTGTGGCACCTTAGAGACTAACCAGTTTATTTGAGCATGAGCTTTCGTGAGCTACAGCTCACTTCATCAGATACATACCGTGGAAACTGCAGCAGACTTTATATATACACAGAGAATATGAATTTCCACGGTATGTATCTGATGAAGTGAGCTGTAGCTCACGAAAGCTCATGCTCAAATAAACTGGTTAGTCTCTAAGGTGCCACAAGTACTCCTTTTCTTTTTAACAAAATAGGGATAAACCTCCCTCCAGCAAAGGGAAAAGTCACAAGTTGAGAAAACAAAGATAAACTAATACGTCTTGCCTGGCTGAACTTACAATTTCTGTAATATGAAGGACTGGTTCAGAATGGTTTGGAGGAAATGGTTTGATGTCCGGTCCCTCTTAGTCCCAGGAGCGAAAGAACACAGAAACAAAGAACCCAAAACAAAGCCTCTTCCCACCCCACCTCACCCCCCCGATTTGAAAGTATCTTTTGTCCCCATTGGTTCCTTTGGTCAGGTGCCAACTGGGTTATTTGAGCTTCTTAACCCCTTACAAGTAAGGAGGAAGGCTAGGCTACCCTTATGGTTATGACATGGCCTGTCAGCTCAGACCATCTTTTCCTTTAAGAGTATGGCTTGCATATCCGTACTTCCATTAGAACTGTATTATTTGGTTTTGGAGCTAATGGAGGGGTGGATCTCTGGCAGATGCTCTACTCGGTATTCCACAGACAGACAGACAGATCCTCCTGTAATAATTTCCTTTTTTCTGTGTGGTGTTGGTATTGCACCTTCATCAAATCTGTTAAACAGGACCTCATTCACAGAAAGGTGAGACCAAGTTTCACTAATAGATGTTAAGCAGGCACCATTAGTTACTCCATAGCAAAACAAATTCCTTTCATGTAGTCTCATCCCTTAGTAAGCCATGGTCCAGAATCTTAAGAGTCTTCTCACTGCTAAGAAGAAAATTCTTCAAATATTATAGACGTCATGTTTCTCTTTATTTTCACAAATGTTTAGTCTTTTTCCCCTGTCCATTCAATTGGACTCCTTAATGATCTTTATGCATTTTAAAGCTATAGATAGATATGTTTTAATTAGATTGTTTAAACTATTACACATTTGGAGTGTATAATGTAGTGAAATAATTCAAGGTGCTGTAGAATAGAGAGAAGCTAATTTTATTTATTTATTTTATTTTTTATTAAAGAAAATCATATTACAGAGCAGACGGCTGAGAGTTACATGTTGCAATGGCAGCGAGGTCATATTTCAAACTACCAGTACCTTCTTCATCTCAACAATCTGGCTGATCGGAGCTGCAATGATCTCTCCCAGTATCCTGTATTTCCTTGGATCATAGCAGATTATTCTAGTTCAGAATTAGGTAAACAACATATATAGAAGGAAAAAACATAGTCTGCACCTGATGTACAAATCTGAAACTGCTGCTTTTACACTGCATAAATATCATGCCACATCAACCTGAGGTTGGAGGGTGAGGAACAGGATGTTAATCAACGTGCTAATCCCAGCTCTATTATGTCAAACAAGTGACCGTGTCTGATTTCCCCATCTGTAAAATGGGGATAATACTTGATGATGAGGTGTGAAGCTTAACTAAATGTTTGTAAAACCTTTTGAGATGCTTGCTGAAAGAGCCACATTGTCGTCTTCCACAAGATTTTTTTTAAGAATGAGTCAACAATATCTGGTGGTCAATAATCTCAACAGCTTTTTGCATTTTTTTTATAAGTCTACATGGACCAACCATATGATAGTCTGGCATGGAACAGACTGATAAAGTACAGAAGAAATGTATGCACCAGGTGTTGCTAGACTGGGCCATCACCACTTTCTGCGAAACGCTTCCTAAAAAAGGAAAATTCAAGGCAGGGTACTAACTGTCAAGGTTAGTGCCTAAACTGGCTTCCTGAGCAAGGTTCTAACTGTAACCTGTTTGTGTTGCTGGTAGCTTGCCCTCCTCAGAGTTGTGAATGCCTTTTCCATTAATGGGCCCAGCGTGTCTTCGCTTATGCCTCTCAGCTTCCACTCAGACACTTCCTATTCAAACAATGTTGTCATGACACAATGTAGGTGTCAAGTTATTTAAGGGATGGTAGGGGGGAGATACGCCATTTATCTGTGCCTCAAGGCCACTGGGGACAATATTAACAGATGGGAGATGTTTGCCCAATCGTAGTGCTGTGGAACATATAATGTTAGCAAAATCCTACTCCAGAGCTAGCTGTTATGTGCAACTTTTAGATAAGTAGCTGAAAAACTAATGTTGCGAACAGGGTATACAGTCACTTAGGACAAGTCTACACTACAAAATTAAGTCAACGTAAGTTATGTCTGCATGTAGCCACCACAGGAATTTAATAGCGTTTGCATGTCCACACTACACACCTTGTGTTGGTGGTGCATGTCCTCATCAGGAGCACTTGCACCAATTTAACTGTGAGTGTAGGAAATTGTGGGACTGCTTCTGAAAGGCAGCAACAATTGATGTAAGCAACGCACTGACACTATGTCGCCCTAACTACATCGAACTAAGCACTACGCCTCTCGTGGAGGTGGAGTTAAGTCAGTGTGATGGGTGAATTACATCAGTGGGAGCTACTTTTTAGTGTAAGCTGCCTTACGTTGACCTAGCTCTGTAGTTTCAGAGTAGCAACCGTGTTAGTCTGTATCTGCAAAAAGAAAAGGAGTACTTGTGGCACTTTAGAGACTAATACATTTGTTAGTCTCTAAGGTGCCACAAGTACTCATTTTCTTTTAACTCTGTAGCGTAGGCCATGCCTTAGTGTGAGAGCTTCTTGTGCCTGTAGGAAGAGGAGGAAAATGTTTTAAAATATTGGTTTACAAGTGATTCCTATCCGTGGGAGCAATCCATACAGATTAATTTCTTTTCTCTTTTAGATTTGACAAAGCCTGAAACATTCCGGGACCTTAGTAAACCAGTTGGTGCCCTGAATAGGGAAAGGCTGGAAAGACTACTGGTATGTGGAGTTCAGTTTTTTTTTGTTCTATAATTTGTGACCTACAAATCTTATTACTAAGAGGACTCAGTTTTCCATCTAGCATCTCTTGTGAGGATGAAATTTGCACAATACAAAAATAAAATAAACATGCTTGTATGACTTGTATTCAGATATTTCTAGGATTATTCACTGTATTTCTTATGTTCTGCAATTCTTAAAGCTGTTATTGAAACGCAGACTACAAACGTTATCAGAAGCAAACTCTACCTGTATTAAGTTAGTGTGGTGTGGCATTCGATATATACATAATTAATAGTGCAAACTTAAATATCTAAAAAAGAAAAGGAGTACTTGTGGCACCTTAGAGACTAACAAATTTATATGAGCATAAGCTTTCGTGAGCTACAGCTCACTTCATCTGATGCATTCAGTGGAAAATACGGTGGGGAGATGAACACATCCGATGAAGTGAGCTGTAGATCACGAAAACTTTTGCTCAAATAAATTTGTTAGTCTCTAAGGTGCCACAAGTACTCCTTTTCTTTTTGCGAATACAGACTAACACGGCTGCTACTCTGAAACCTGTCATTAAATATCTAAGAAGCACTGCAAGTAAAATATGGAACACAAACTCTTTAAATCTCATTACAAATATGAGGCTTTATGCCTCTTTAAAATGAAGTCCAGTAGGTAGTTAACTGTTGTGATTGCTTTTCCATGGATACTACAACGATTAGCTATATAAAACCCTATGATAGATGGATAGATTACAATGCATAATGTAAAATAAGTGTGTGTGGATCAGTCAAATTATTTTTTAAAAACAGAAGAATCTGTTTTAACAAACACTGTGGTTACAAGTTAAGGTAGAACATAGGCACATGCTTCTAAAGCCATGTCTAATTTTTAGGTTGGAAAAACTTGTGTCGCCAGACGGGGTGCTTTTTCACCCCCCTGAATGCCATAAGTTTTGCTGGCATAAGTGCTTGGTGCACAGCACTATGTCTCCCACCGACATAGCTACTGCTGCTTGTTTAGGTAGTTTTATTATGTCAACAGGAGAACTGTCTCCTGTCAGCATAGAATGGCCACATGAGCTATCTTACAGCGGCACAGCTGTATTGATACAGCTGTGCCACCATAAGCTTGCTAGTGTAGACATGGCCTAAGTCTCTAAGAAAAAGGGTTTAATGGGGAGAGGAAAGGGGGGGAATATTTAAAAAAAAAAAAATTGCGCACACATGGCAAAAGACCAGGGTAAAAAGTGAATGCAGTTATAGACAATGCCACATTAGAAATTCTTTCCCATTCCACATCAGGAAGGAATTTTTTTCATGAGCAATCTAACATATAAATGCAATGTTTGAAAGATCCCCGTCTCTTCACAAGCGTTAGACTTCATGATTGTAAGACTTAGACATAAAGCTGCAAAAACACTTTAGAGAATCCTAGTATATTCTTTATAGAACCTGTCTTATTGGCAAATTGGCAGCATTAAGTTATCATAAAGGAAAAATCATATGAAGAATATAAATATTCTTCAATAATTATCCCCATGCTGCTGAGCTACCTTAAGAAGCACTGGGACAGGAAATTCTTGCCAAATCAGTAGCATCTTTACTTGTGAAAAAGAGAAAAGGGTTTTAAAGAAATAAAGATTCTGAATGCAAATTCTGACTTCCACCCCTAAATTTCTTTGATTCTATGCTCTGAATCAGTTGATTGCTTTATTTGTATTGGAATACATTCTAATTTCAAAAGGTATCTTGAAAATATTAGTTTCTGCTAATAGATACGAGTGAGTTGGAGTTGTATGTGGAGAGGCAGCATGTCCAAATAAAACACTTAAAATCACTGTAGTTATACATGTTTGGAAACTTACATAGATTCTTAGTCTGTGATTGTTATGGATGATTTAAAAAAGTATAACCTTTAACTTGTCCTAAGATGTGAAGAAGAGCTACAACACTGAATTTACAGAAATGCTTTAAACTTACAAAAATGCAAACTGCCAATGTACCTTGGTGTTTTTCCACTTTTAGCCTGCTCTGCTCTTTTCAGCGTAATAGGAATGCATTTCAGATCTTGTGTATAGAAAGATATATATAGATATATATATAGATATATATATATATACACACACGCATGGGAATACAGGAATTCTTTCCTGAGATTAAGTATCTGTAACGACACAATTTAAAAGCTTTGTATTGTGTTTTTATCTGAATGAGAAGAAGTGTTCAATCCTATCTTAAGTTTTCTGATAAACGTGTGTGTTTGTTTAATACAGAAAAAAATACTATGATTTTAAACAGTTTGTCTTGTTTTCAATATGTTGCAGACACGTTATCGGGAAATGCCAGAGCCTAAGTTTATGTATGGCAGCCACTACTCATCTCCAGGTTATGTTCTGTTCTATCTTGTTAGAGTTGGTAAGATTGCTTTCATTGCAAGTCTTTTGAATACCTGGTGGGTTTGAAAATAGCAGCATTTGGACAGATCTGACTTCCATTCTTATTTCCCCAGCACCAGAGTACATGCTTTGTTTACAAAATGGAAAGTTTGATCATGCTGACAGAACGTTCAATAGGTTTGTTTAAATTGAATTTAACAGATTTATTTTTCACTATATAATGGTTTCCTTTAAATTGCATACTTATATGGGGTGTAAAGTCCTTTCCTGACTGATATACCATTGTCTTTATTATGTCTAGTATTGCAGAAACCTGGAAAAACTGTCTGGATGGTGCAACAGACTTCAAAGAGGTAAGTAGCCAGAAGCTACTTGAGGTCACATTACCTGAGTGCTCTGTCCTCCTTTTTTCCAGTTCAAAATTTTTAAATTTCTGTTGTTTGCTTCTTATGGAGGTGAAAACTGCCTTGCTATGCCTGGTTTGAGCTTGGCACTGAAGATAGGTTTAAATTCCTTCTCTTAATGTTCACATGGCTTCTGGTGGGCTGCTTTCCTTTTTTTTCCCCCCTATTTTGATCGGATCATTGGTTGGAGATTTTAAGTGAAGATCATGAGATTATTCTACCAAGTTCTTTTCCTCACTAAATGTAATTGGGACTTGGTTTTTATAGTGCAGCCCATTTTGAGGGTTTAGAATTATAGTGCATCTTTTTTTGATACCTTCTGTTTTTAAGCATCATAGAAATATTGCATTTGAGGAGTCTTAAAAGCCTTCTCGTTGTCCTTAATGTCTTTTAAAAAACTAAAGGAAATCTGTCAGGTAGATGTTTGGAGCTGGTAAATCATGCTTCACTGACATCAGAGAAGCTTGAATTGAGAAAGGAGGCTTTTCTTAACATTGCAGTCCAGTTTTCCACTACAGAATTAGGAGTGGTTAATTATATCTGATCTTAAACAACTGGCTTACCTGAAATGCTTTAGAACCTTGGCCTGATATGTTTGAGTCAGAATTCTATTTGCTATTTTCAGAGCTTTAAAATTGAATCTATACAAGACTTAGCTTTTTATCTACCTTTAAGATGCTTTGGGGGCTTTCCAAAATGTTGACAAGTTTGTAATACTGTAATGTTACAAAAAGAAAAGGAGTACTTGTGGCACCTTAGAGACTAACCAATTTAATACTCCATGTGTTTTTAGCAGTGTTGTTTCAGCATATGTATTGATGTATTTAATTTAAAATTATAAAAAATAAAGGAAATCCTGAAATGTTTTTCTTCCCTCCCTCTTCCATCCTCGCACTAGCTGATTCCAGAATTCTATGAAAACGATTCCAGTTTTCTAGTAAATAGTCTGAAGCTGGACCTAGGGAAAAGGCAGGGTGGAAAGATGGTTGAACATGTAGAACTTCCTCCTTGGGCATTAGGTAATGGCACTCTGAATGCTTTTACTAAACTCAATACTGCACACAGTTTACCTTCATTGTTTTCAGACTCTTGGAATCCTTTGTCTTCCCCTTCCCTCCCTCAGTTTTATTTTTATCTTCTGTTCTGTTTGCTGTTACAAAAACTTAAATAACAATAAGTGCAGCTATTGGAGAGGAATAATCTAAAGTGGCTATTAATAAATGAAGATCATATTCTTATATGAATGTATAAATCAAATACTTTTTTCAAAATGTTACTAAATTGCTGAAGTAGTGTTATTTTAATAAATCTAGAAGGTTTCTCATTGGAATGTCTGTGGGGGTGAGAGAGAGGAGAGTTCAGACACATTTAACTGTGGTAGATTTCTGCACTGATTAAACTTTCTCTTGTTAGATCCTGATGACTTTCTTCAGAAGTGCCAAAATGCCTTAGAAAGCCAGTATGTGTCAGAACATCTCCATGAATGGATTGACTTAGTATTTGGCTACAAGCAGAAGGGAAGTGAAGCCATTGCAGCCCACAATGGTAAATTGTAAAATTCTCTAAAGAATCACTTTTTTGACATCCTAGCTAAACTCGGATGGAAAACGTAACTAGCAAGGTTTCCATGCTGCCCTGCGTTCTTTTGAACCTGCATCATGCCTGTGCTTGATCCTTCAGTAATTGAGAAAATTGCCAATCCTTTTCCACTGAAAATAGTGACTCCTCTTCTAAAACTTATTCCCTTTCTTGTAATGTCTGTCTTCCCGGAATACAGTATATAAATGAGAAATGTTTGATTATGTATTGTGTGTAGCTGTTGCACTTAAAATGACAGTCAAGGGAGACCGACAATATTTTTGTCATTTCTCAAGTCAATGATAATGGCAATTTGGTGCTGAAATAGTCTCTTGTGTCGTTTAAAATGGGGCTGGCACACAAACCATTTGTGTATTCCACATTTCTGCCCAAAAGTTGCAGCATGAAACTTCAGGTTCATGTGGATAACATTGGTTTCCAAGAAGAAAGTGAGAGGGAAGGGAAAGGATAAATAGGTTGCTGGGCTTCTCTCTGTGTGCCACTCTAGCGACAATAAGTCTTTGACTCACTTACGATGGTTCCTCTTTTTTTAAAAAATTTTTTGTGATCTTTATTTTGAGTCTTATTGCTCTGTCTTTGCTGTAATTAGCCCAGAATATTAAGACATTGTAAATACTGAAAGAAAAGTAATACATTCTTTTTTGAGTGACTGAAAACTGTTTTGCAGCATCAAAAGCAGTTCTTTCATGATGAAGTTCTCTGAATTAAACTATTGAAAGTCTGCTACATCAGAAATCTGGTGTCTCGTTTAGTTGGGTTTTTAATACATTTACTAACTTCTCAGTGAGGAAACATAGCATTTTGCCAAACCAAGTGGATTTCAGAAAGAGCGGGGGAGTGGATAAAACACCTTTATCTGTTCTAAGCATCTTCCCCCACCACACACATTCTTGAGTTTCCTTTATAACCACCTCTAAGCCAAACAGCCATGTAGTCAGTTCTCTCCAGTCTTGTTACATAGCTTCAATTTAGATGTAGCTGAATGTAAGGCACATGTAGCTTAGTTGTACTAAGCTAAGTTTTATGTCTCTGAATTACATTCAATGTTTATCTTCCTGGGGAGCAAGAGATTGAGATCTGAAATCTATCCTAGACCTATTAGTAATTGAGTCCTTCAGAGATCTAATGAGGAAGCAATAATTGTGGGGGGGGAGGGGGTGTGTTAATACTGAACTAACCCTAAATCACCAAGCCTCTCAGCTTATCACTTAATCACAGTTTACAAAATTCTCACTTTCTTACAGATATGGGATTAGTCCACTGTGATGATGGGCTCTTATAATGATGTAATAAGATCACTGTTGTGTATCCAGTTACTGAGAGTCTTTGAAATCACAGAAAACATCCTAGTGAAATGCACAGTCAGGAAAAGTTGTGTCTGAAACTGTTTTTTCCTCTTTGGCCTAGCTCATACTTTTTCTGTTTGGCTTGAAACAAACTATAACTTGCAATAGGTGTGAGGTGGGTGGAATTGCCTAGATGTGTAGCACAGTTAAATATTTATGTGGTTTACAGCTCATGTGTGAGTTGAAAAAAATAAGGCATGTTTATCTACATTGTGCAAATGACTCTCTTTCCCGCTTCTTTCAGTGTTTCATCCATTAACTTATGAAGGTGGAGTGGATTTGAACAGGTAATTAATGCTTATAAGCAATGTTTGGTAGAGGCACGTATTAAATTTCTCTTTATCCCATAGAGTTCCCTGTTAACTATCTAAGTGCTCCCAACAATTGAGGTAGCCATTCTGTTTTGGACTCCAGAAGACACTGACCACCAATCTTACCATTGTAACAAAGGTTGTATTGAAGGACTAAGTTCTCAAATGTCTGTGCAGTCTGAGATTTCAGTTACACTGATACAAATTGCTATATTTGCAGAGTAGCATGCATGCAATTATTGCTTTTGTACACACAATCATGGTTATGTGCTTGCATTGCAATTCTCCGACAACAACTGTGTAACAGGTCAGTTGTGTATGCCTTTACTGTGACTGTATTTTACAGCAATAACTGCACACATGTGCCTACATTTTCAGAAACAATCTTTCTGTCTTAAAATATTTCACTGAACACTTCGCTTTTCTTAAGTATTATGGACCCCAATGAGAAAGTAGCTCTGTTGACGCAAATCTTGGAGTTTGGACAGACACCGAAACAGTTGTTTACAACTCCTCATCCCCGGAGGATAATACCGAAGTTCAAAAGTTTGTCTCGAACATCGAATCACAATGTTTCCATAGCTGAATCTCCAGGTAAACGTGTAAAAGAATGGTAATTATTTTTTGTATTGTTACCTGAAAACATAACTGACTTGACCTTATTTCTGGGAGGGTTGTATTTTTTTTGTTTCAGAGGTTCATATGTTATATAACTTGCTTGGCTGCTTTCCCTGTAAGTCATGGAGAAATAACTACCCGAACCAAAGGCTCTGACAGAAAACAGACTTTTGCCTGGCAACTCTTTTTTTATTCTGTTTTAAACAATCAGAAACGGAAGCATTGTCTTGTTGAGCTCTGATTATTCAGTTTGCCTCTTAAAATTGTTTCAAGGGTTTAAATGAACATCAGACTTTACTTCTATCATCGATATACAGGCCTATAAATATACAAGTCAATAACTCCTGCAGTTAATATGCAAATTACAGCACTCAGTTTTTCTATTCTATGTGGTGGTGACTTTACCAAAAAAAAAAAAGTGAATTCTGTGACCTGTGAAGTACCAGATCGACAACAGTGGCAATCAAATTAGTATGTCCACAGCATAGGTACGGGATGCCCACTGGCAGTGCAAGCTCCACACAGTGTCCCACTAATGTACTTTTAATTCTGTCCTGGAAGGATCACCTCTAGGGTGAGAGGGTAATTCAGTTCCTATGTCCACTCAATCATTTAGCCACCACTGAAATGGCCAACAAGGGTGCCAGGCAAGATGGTGGCTCTTGTGATGTGGACAGGGGGCCACTTAGAATTGGACTAAAATGTGAGACCACATATATGCTTAAATCGGTCTCTGTACCAGATGACTGTAGGGTAGCTAATGTAGTGCTGAATTTTTAAAAAGGCTCCAAAGGGGATCTTGGCAATTACAGGCTGCAAGTCTAACTTCCGTACCAGGCCAGCTGGCTGAAACTCTGATAATTCTGCTTGTTACTAGACATTTAGATAAACGCGATATGTTGGGAAAGAGTCAACGTAGCTTTTGTAAAGGGAAATAGCGCCTCCGCAATCTATTGGAATTCTTTGAGGGGGATCAACAAGCATGTGGGCAAGTCATTACAGTGTACTTGAACTTTCAGAAAGTCTTTGACAAGGTCCCACTCCAAAGGCTCTTAAACAAAGTAAACACTCCTGGGATAAGAGAAAAGATCCTCTCATGAATGACTAACTGCTTAAAAGATAAGAAACAAAGGGTAGGAATTAATTATCAGTTTTAACAATGGAGAGATGTAAATAGTGGGGTCCTCCAAGAATCTGTACCAGGACCAGTGCTGCTCAACGTATTCATAAATGGAGGGGTGAACAGTGAGGTGGCAAAATTTGCTGATGATAAAAAATTAATCCCAATAGTTAAGTGATTGCGAAGCTGACTGCGAAGAGTTTCATGGGGATCTCACAAAACTGGGTGACTGGGCAACAAAATGACTGGCAAAATACGTTGTAATGCACATGGGAAAAAATATTCTCAACTGTACATACAAATGATGAAGTCTAAATTATGAAGTCCAAGAGATCTTGAAGTCACTATGGATAGTTTTCTGAAAACATCCATTCAATATGCAGCAACAGTCAAAAAAGCTAACAATGCTAAGAACCATTAGGAAAGGGTGGATTAGATAATAAAACAAAAGATATGATAATGCCACTATATAAACCTATGGTATGCCTGTTTCCTGGGGTTATCTGAACCCAAAAAAATGGTAACTAGTCTGTGTTTTCTAGGCAGTTTCAGGACATAAATCACTAGGGACATAGCTCGTCTGTCTGATAAATGATTGGTGTACACACAAGTGCTTTCAACCAAAAATCCTTGTTTTTATTGAGTCCAAAGCACACATCTAAAATAACAATAGTCTTGAGCATCCCCAATATAGTTACCCAAATAGACTGAGATTGTGTCAAGTGGTCAGCAGTACATTTCCAGTGGCCAGCTTTTCTCCTAGCCGCGGGGGAGTTGTATGTCAGTCTCTTAGCTCATCAAAATCCTCTCCAAAACTTCTCCAAATTGCACACCCTAACTAATCTCTTTTATAGGTTGCTCAAAACAAAGCACATAACTCATAGTAACCCCTAATGGGCAAATAATTTCCATAGCAACAGCCAGAAAAAAAAAATCTTATTAGCAAAGCAACTCCCACACCCAGATCCAAGGTCAGCTATCCACACTCCCTCCCCATCTCATGAGTCTGTCATTTTGTCTCCTTGTCAGCAACAATGAAGCTGTACCGCTGTTTTGTCTGCTCCGGCAAAGGCCAAATTATTCCTGACTGTGTGGTGGTCTCACTTCCAAATAATGATGGCTGAGTACACAAAATGGCTGCGGTTATGTTAATTACAGTTTGTCATAACATGCCCACACCTTGAATACCACATGCAGTTCTGGTCATCCCATCTCAAAAAGGCTGTATTAGAATTGGAATGCAAGGTGCAATTCCAAGATGCAGAGAAGGTGTTGGAATTATTAATGTTTATGAAGGGTATTAGCATGACACTAATTTAACCATAAATTCCTTTATTAAATTCAAAGGTCACATGGTATTTATACAATTGCTCTGAACATGCCTATAAAGTCTAACTAATAAGCAATTTGCTACACGTACAGTAACAAAACATTTATAGGCATTTGCTCCAGATACTTACAAACGGGCTAAATGCATCCATATTGGTTGGTTCCAAAGTGGTCAGGCAGGTATTAGCAATGAAGCTTTTAAGAGTTTTCTTTCTATACCTTTTAACAAACAAATGATGTCCTTTCCAATTACTGACTTCAGCTAAAGACCAATTTAGGACAAATCCCCCTTATTTGCAGTCTTAGGAGATGGTAAATTTTATCTGGATTTTCTCCCCAAGGTCTTTCCTCCCTATCTCTTCCCCTCCTTGCTGATCAACATTTTTTCTTTTGCATCTGGTTCACATCGGCCCTCATTTTTTAAATAAGACTGGTGCGTGGGTCGTATTGGCTCATCTAAAACTGATTCTGCTTCCCGCAGTTCCCATTGGCCGGGAACAGTGAACCGCGGCCACTGGAAGTTGTGAGTGGCTGTACCTGCGGACGCTCAGGTAAACAAAGCGTCTCGTGGCCCGCCCTGAACAAGCTGTGAACCAAGTTTGGGAACCCCGGCGGCTGAAGCAACTGGCATTGACCACTATCAGAAGAAAGGATACTGGGGCTATATGGACCATTGATCTGGCCCAGTATGGTCATTATGTTCTTATACTCTGTCAGCCAATAACTATGCTTTTGACCATCATCTTAGATTTATACCATTTTCTTCATTCCCCTATTGGGTGGTCTTTAACTTTGAAGTAAAGGAGTGACAATACAGGTTGCTGTTTTAAGTAGAATATCTCTTCCAAATGACTCTCCTAGAATTAATTCTAAAATTATGTTGGATGGTTTGTCAAAATAAGATTCTATTAAAAAAATTCTAGAAATTTAAACATTTCTAAATCGTGATATGTATTCTCACGGCTTGGCAATTCTTACTGACTTGGTGGTATTCTTGGTAGCAGTTGCCGCTTAGTTAGCTCATTTAATTTCTTTAAACCCCCATAACCTTTGAAAAACATAAGCCATAATTTTAAACCTACAACTTTTCATGCATTTAAGAGTCAAATTCTGTACATAAAAGTGGCAGCCAGTCATAACAGAAGAACATATACTGTCTAAAAACTTCTGATCCATTTAGATTTCTGGCTATTTATGTTCTTGAACTTCTGTTAATAAATATTGTGGGATAGTTAATGACAATCTGTCATAAATTCTCTCCTCTCTATAATAGAACTGAAATGATAGAGATGCCTTTTTGTATCATTTAATGTATTCATATTTGGTATAACTTCAACTCATTTGTTATCTGAAGTCTTATCTTTTTTTAATTTTCAATTTATGACTTCTCATTTTATGGTCGTATTTTATTTTAGTTTCTCCAAGTGAAGAATCTTTTGAAGATTTGACAGAAGAAAGTATAACGCTTGCATGGAACAACATTGCCAAACTAAAGTTAGATGAACAACATAAAATTCATAAAGAGTAAGTCTTTCTTTTTAGTGTCCTCGTCTGTGGTATAATTATTTCAAAATCTATTAATCTCCTGTAGTCATCTTGATAGTTATTGGATCACATGTTTATCTGGATGCATTATGTGAAGGAAAGCTTCAAGAAGGTGCATTCCTTCATGAGATTATCTGGTTGTTTGGCAGTGAAAAATGAGTTGTATACTAGGAATGGGCCTGATATCTTAACAGTCATCTTATTATTGGCTGACCCAGTAGAGGCTAAATGACTTAAGTGGGTATGGGCCAATTTAGGCTTTCACCACCTTAGGCAGGTCCTTTTTGGTTCGGGTTGAAGCATGCTGGCAGAACAATGTGGGGGGAACTGGTACTGCTCCTTCTAGTTCTTTGGCAAGGTCTGTTTTGTCTGTAGAATTGTGATGCACTCTACAACAATCATCTTAATTTGTTTGTGTCTAAATTAACCCTTGTGAAGATCAAATACTGAATTGCAGCTGTAAAAAAGTCACTGTATAGTATGATTGTTGAATGAAATACCCTTTGAATTCACTTCCAAATTTATTTGCCTTGAATAGGGAAATTACTGGAATAGCAGTCTCTTGCAATGGATCTTCAGTTTTCACTACATCTCAAGGTGGGTATTCTCGTACAAGTGTCTCCTTGTAAGACACTGTGATGCAAACATTGCATCACTGTGTTATAATGTCTTGGCTTAATGAAGTTTCATGAACCATCAAAAATTCACACCACTCAAAGTATAGCTTTTGGATGGGATTTGCAAAAGTGCTTAGCATTGGCCTCGCTCTGCTGTTCTTGAATTCATGCAAGTAACTTCACTAAAAACAGAGTTAGGCCAATACAGTGATTTTGAAAATCCCATCCTTAGTTTGTTTCTTTGACTTTTTCAATAAAGTAATCCACTTTTTGACCTCTAGACAGGCTTTAATGACCTGTCGAATGCAAAAATCTGTTTCAGCCTGTACTCTGGAGCCACCATCAGCGTTTCCATTATGTGTCTGTTTCTCTCAAAAAAACATGTGAATAGATACAGGCTTAAAAAACTTCAACAATAGTCTAATGTGGTGTGAAGGCTTCTTATCTGAATGAGTTTGGGATAGTCAGGTTATCCAGCTCATGCCAAATAAACGTTGTTAAAACTGTGCGCCACATTACAATGTATATTCTGCCATATATTTAACATACTTAAAACCGCTATAAAACCAATTTTAGGTCACTTTTTATATACATAGTTGTCATGCTGTTGAAGTTGCATCTTGAAAATTTGCAGGTGCCAAGTAACTGAGAAAAACTGATGATGCTGGTAACTTCTCTTTTCTAATGTTACAAAGTTCTTTAGTTAATTAGCTGTTTAGTTAGTTTAATTAGTCAGTGAGCCCGGGCCAGGGCATGTCCAGGGGTTTAAGTCTTGCGGCTCTTGTAGGTGTTCTATGCCAAGTAGTGACCCGCACACAGACTGTTTGCGCTGCTTGGGAGAAACCCATATCAGTGAAAGGTGCAAGATTTGCAAGTGATTTAAGCCTTGAACCAAAAGAGAAAGGGATATTAGGCTCCGGGCCATCCTGAGGGAGTTGGTGCTGACCCTGACCCCGGCACGCCGCTCTGAACTGGTACCTGGCACTGCAGCATCGGTACGTGGTGACCCTCTGGTGCCATCGACCAGTCGGCACCATTTCCCATCCAGGAGGCACGCCAAGAGGGCCAGGAAGACTTCCTCTTTGCAGCGGCACCGAGGGAAGTCTGAGACAGAGGCTAGGCCCATGTCGGGCAGTCCTTGATCCCCACCGGGCCCCAGGCCTCTGAGTCACTTTGAGAGTGACTTCTCTTCAGAACAGTTCTCTCTGGATGTCAGGATGCCGTCCACGCCTGAAGCCCTCCAGGTGGCCCGGGACGTTTATGCTGGTGCCTGGAGTGCCGCCGATGTCAGCTCCGTGCTTCAGAGGCAAGCCACCACTGGGATCTTTGCAGTCGCCTCCAGCCTGGTACCGGTCTTGGTCGAGGGAACGTTCCCAACGCCGATCACCACCCACCAATCGCTCGGGGCAGAGTCCAGGTGGATCACCCTCAACGCAGACCAAACTGTCTGGCTGGATTCCGTCCGGATGGGACTCGCGGCACCGCTCGTCCTCAAGGAGCAAATGTCGGCGGGACCGCAGCGGGCGTCGCCATCAGTCCTTGTCTTGGAGAGGGTACCGCAGTCAATCACAGCATGGTCGTTGACACTGTACTTGCTCGGTCTCCCGCTCCAAGTCTCCGCCAAGACATCACAGCCCCAGGCATTGATAGCCGGCGTTTCGCTATCGCAGGTCTGCCCGTCGAGGCCGTTTGCGAAGCAGCTGTTACCGCCGGTACCGGTCCTCCATGTTGAGATCACGGTCTCGTGGCCATCATAGATCCCGGCACCGCTGCTCCTCCTGGTCTAGAGACAGCAGCAGATCTTATGCCAGTCTGGTCTCCATTGATAGCCGTCCTTCGATGGGGCAGGCCAGCCAACCTGAACAGCCGGCCCCGCCACTGCCACAGCAGGTGCAGTGGCTCCGAGTATCGTGGCCAGCCCAATGGTAGCAGTGAGCATCGTGGCTTCCGGCGCAGCCCCCGGTGGGAGCTTGCTCGGTGGCCGGAGTTTCGGAGGCACCGTCGGCCTCCTTCTGTAGACCCCCAAGAAAGGAGGCGGTGGGACGTGTGTCTGCGGCACCATACCTGGAGACCGACCATGTGGTGGACCCTCCGGTGCTGGCCAACACCCAAAGCACCGCACTGGCCTCTTCGCCCTGCCCAGAGGAGGCGATTGTGGCCCCGCCCACCTCCATCCTGCAGGAGGACTTCAGGGCCCACCAAGAACTCTTAAAGAGGGTGGCAGCAAGCCTCCACTTCCAGGCAGAGGAGATGGAGGAGCCCTCAGACTCCCTGTTTAACGTGTTTTCCCCATCGGCACCGGTTAGGGTGGCCTTGCCTCTCCATGAAGGGATGGCTGAGATTTCAAATGCCCTGTGGCAAACACCGGCCTCATTGGCCCTCATCTCTAAAAAGGTGGAACGCAAGTACTTCGTACCTGCTATGGGGCATGAATTCTTGTATACCCACCTGGCGCCCAACTCCCTGGTGGTCGAGTCGGTCAACCGCAGGGAACAGCAGGGTCAGCCAGCCCCGACCCCAAACAACAAAGACTCTCGGAGACTGGACTCTTTTGGAAGGAAAGTTTATTAATGTTCGAGCTTCCACTTATGAGTGGCAAACCATCAGGCTCTCCTGGGCCAGTACGAATTCAATCTGTGGGGCTCCCTGCCCAAGTTTGAGGACTCCCTCCAGGAGCGTGATAGGAAGGAGTTCAAGGCGCCAGTGGAAGAAGGGGCAGCGGCCGCTAAGGCATCCCTGCAGGCAGCCTCGGATGCTGCAGACATGGCCGCATGATCAGTGGCCTCCACGGTGTCCATGGGACAGGCTCCTGCTCTCTGGGCTGTCCAACAAGGCACAGTCTTCCAGGCAGGATCTCTCGTTTGACAGGAAAGGTCTGTTTGCGGAGGAAACGGATACGAGGCTGCATGGCATGAAAGACTCCCGCACAACCCTCCACACTCTGGGCCTCTATGTCCCAGCTCCAGTAAAACCTAATTTCAAGCTGCAGCAGACTCCCACCCAGGCCGCCCTCGCGAAGTACGAGGCCGCCCATTAAAAGGAGCGGGACTATAAGAGACGCCCTCAGAGGCAGTCTTGGCCCCTAGGTCCTCCAAGGGCAAGCAGGCGGGGAAAAGGCGTTTTTGACGGGACGCTCGGGGGCACTCCACCAGCCCTCATCAGGAATCCACCCCCAATAAAGCTCCCCTTCTCCAACTGGTTGGGTGCTTTCCTCCCAGAATGGTCGCGGCTAACCTTGGACCAATGGGTCCTCAACACCATCTCCCAGAGTTACACCCTCCAGTTTACTTCCTCCTTGCCCAACCACCCCCCCGCCTCCATCCCCCTTGGGGGACCCCTCGCACGAAGCTCTAGCAGGAGGTGGGGTGGCTCCTAGGTCTAGGAGCGATAGGGGCGGTGCCCGAGGAGTTTGTGGGCAAGGGGTATTACTCCCATTATTTCCTTATCCCGAAGGCCAAAGCGGGGCTCAGGCCCATCCTGGGCCTCCAAGATCTGAACCAGTACATAGTGAAGCTCAAGTTCTGCATGGTCTCCCTGACCTCCATCATCCCTTCCCTGGATCCCAGGGATTGGTATGCTTCCCTCGATCTACAGGATATGTATTTCCACATCTACATATTCCAGGGGCACAGGTGCTTCCTCTGTTTCATGGTGGGACAGAACCGTTACCAATTCACGGTCCTCCTGTTTGGTCTGTTCACTGGCCCCAGGGTGTTTACAAAATGCATGTAGATGGTAGTAGCCTACCTCAGACGGCGGGGGGGGTCCAGATATTTCCCTATCTGGATGATATCAGTGATGAACAACAAATCAGAATGTTTAAAGATTACACCTTCAGCATACCTCCGTTATCTTGGGTTACCTTTGAATATAAAACACTAGGACTGCCTTTCCCTTCAACTCCCTGTTCTCCTTCCTCATTCACTTCTTCAGAGTTAAGAAAGAAAAATGCTCGGTAGCTTCTGTATTTAACAGTATCTTACAATGTGCCTCTTATAGTGACTTTTTAGAAGTGATGTATGCATCCCTTGCCTGTTGTTAGAATTAAATATTTCAATATTCACACAGGAGCAAAAATTATTAGTTTAGGTGAGAGTATTGCAGTACAGTCCTGTTCTGTCTTCATAATTACCTTCCTAATGTTTGCATTAGATTCAACCTTGAAGATGTTTTCTAAAGAATCAAAAACACTCCAAAGAAGTATATCCTTTTCAAACATGGTGAGTAGTTGTCATCATTAAGGGAAGTCTTCCTGAAAGCTACCCACAGAAAGATGTCCCTTGTCAGCAGTATAGCAATGAAATGCCAGATTTGCCTTTGTTTCCTTCTCTCTCCAGCCTTCTGCATTTTCTCTTGCATGAGTAATTTACCGATGTGGGGTGAGGTTCAGTACTGTGCCTCCAAAGAACCATAGCACAGCTCGCACCCTCCTAGGTTTGGGCTGCTTTGAGGCCCAGAGTAAACCTGGTGATGTAATTGAGACCGTCCAGGGGTCTGCCTATATTACATAAATTCATCACTGATTGTCTAAGGCCAGCTATGCTGCCCCGAATCTCTGCAGCACTACATGCTCTCTCATGCCCCTGACATGTCCCCTGGACCAGGGCTTGTAAGGGGATCCTTGGAAGAATATCTTTTGTCTATCTTCCTCAGTTCTGTGCCAGGAGAGTTATCCTCCAGAGAGAGCTGAGTCTTTTAGAGCCTCTTTACACAGCTCCTGTCATTTTAGTTAACATAAAGGGTCTGGAGCAAGGGTGAGAATCTCACCTGTGGCATTGACTAGGCTGCTGCTAATTCTGGCTGTGACTGCTGTTTTCTTTTCTTTAGTACTTTTTTCCTAATCCTTGGCCAAGGAGCCAGTTTCTCTCATTAATGGGCCTTGTCTACACTGACATTTCTCTTAGTCTCCTACAAGTGCGGTGCAGCTACATTGCAGAAATGGTGAAACCCCAGTAGAGACTTGTAGCTGCCTTTCTGCCACTGTTACACCTAACCCTGCTTTGGGCAGGTGTAGCACGCAAGGCAACAAAAACACCAGCAACAGAACTACACAAATTCTCCCGCTGTTGCTGGTAGTGCTGCTGGTTGTATAACTGCAGCAAATTTCAATAGACAAGCTAGTGTAGACAAAGGCCTTAGCACTAACAGCACTGTCTTTCCTTAAATTGATAGATATTCTTTGCTTGTTCAGAGCTAACAGGGCTGCCTTTTTACTTATGCACTGCAGAGAGAATACCCTTTCACAATCAGAAAAATATAATCTTCCATGCACCCCTTTTCATAAAAATATCGTTCTCTGACTAGTAGTTATCATGAGATGGTTCTTTGGCAGTGTAAATATAGAACAAAAGCTTCCTTTTACTTCGGTGGTTTTAGGTGTGTTCAGTATTTGCTATGTCTCAAGTGGATAGGTAGCTGCAAAATTGAAAAGCTTGTTCATGCGAATAGGATGAAGCAACGCACTGTATTCTTGAAGCATGAACTAAGATTTACTGTATCCTCTATAGCATACTGGAGGGAGTTGGAACTCGTATGCAAAGCTGGTAACTCTCTTATGTTGACCATAGTGAATCCACCATCCTTTAAGGCAGTAAGAGTTCATCTCGGTCACCATCTTTTTTTTTTTTTTTTTTTTTTGAGAACATGAAATGTATAGGATGTAGATACTGTTTGGTTTTTTCCCAAATACGTGCTAATGCACTTTAATTGACTTCTATGCTATCTGGCACTAAATTGAACACTGCTCTGTTTTCCTTATAGGCCTTGTCATCTTGTTTAATCTTACCGGGAGATACCACTGTCATAAGTTCTTCGTGGGACAATCATATGTGTGTATTTATTTTGTGGATTATATTTAATCATACCGTTTTTAGGTAACTGTGCTTTATGAAACTTCTTTTGAGAACATGGAAGTAAGTCGCTGTCGGGAAGCATTTACTCTTTTTCTATATTTTTTTTTTTTTTTTTTGGCCAATTTCTATCTGTTATTTAGAAATTATAGAAGCTAAATTATTTTAACTTATTTAAAACCTATAAAAGTTTGCTCTCTAAAGCTGTACTTTCATAACTAATACTTTTTTCCTGATAGCTATTTTTATTCAGTCGCATTTGGAAGACGGCAAGACACCTTAATGGGACATGATGATGCCGTCAGCAAGATCTGCTGGCATGATAATCGCTTGTATTCTGCATCTTGGGACTCCACTGTAAAGGTTTGTATGTCAGCCACTTTACTATTTATACTCATGGTTTTCATTAAGGTGATAGTGGAATACTCCAGAGTTCGTGATAGTAGCTTTCCTGTTGCTAACAAAGATTGCTGTAATTGTGTCTTTATGTCCTTATAATTAAGGCTGCAAGTTTGTCACGGAAATCATGGATTCTGTGACTTTCCATGACTTCTGCAGCGGCTGGCCCTGGGGCTGTCCAAGCTGCTCGGGTGGCCCCTGGGCCAGCTGCACCGGCCACTGCTAGGGAAGTCTTGGGTCACTGTCTCCTCCCCCCAGCAGCAGCAGGAGTTTGGGAGGGGTGCTGGGGGTTGGGGTACAGGAGAGAGTGAGGGCTTATCTCACTCTGGGAAGTGCTTACCTTGGGGGGGCTCCCTGGAAGTGGCAACATCCCTCTGCTCCTAGAGGGTGGCACAGCCAGGGTGCTCTGTGTGCTGCCTCCACCTGCAGGCACCGCCTCCTCAGCTCCCATTGGCCGCGGTTCCCGGCCAAAGGGAGCGGAGGGGGCAGCGTGCAGAGCTGTATGGCCGCACCTCTGCCTAGGAGCTGAGGGATGTCGCCGCTTCCAGAAAGGCATGGAGCCACCAACCCTCCCCCCTCTTTTCCCTTCTCCCCTGAACCCTCCACCTCCCCCCCCCCACCAACCGGGATCCCAGGCCGCCCTCCCTCCCATGGCACCTCTGGGCCGCCCCTTTCCCCAAGAGTTAGTTAGGGGTCTATAGTACAAGTCACGGAGAGGTCACGGGCCGTGAATTTTTGTTTACTGCCCGTGACTTTTATTAAAAATACCCATGATTAAAACGTAGCCTTATTTGTAATAGCCCAGTGGTTTTCAACCTTTTTTCATTTGTGGACCCCTAAAAAATTTCAAATGGAGGTGTCTTTGGAAATCTTAGACATATTCCACAGGTTGAAAATCACTATTCTATGTTAATGACAAATTTTGCGGACCCCTTAGACATAGTCTACAAACCCTCAGGGGTCCCACAGGTTGAAAACCACTGTAAAAACCACTGTACCTTAAATCCACTCAAAGGTAATGCAGTACTTAAGTGGAATATCTTGCAATGATGCTAGTGCTCTATGATCTGCATTGACTATCTATTGGGCTTTGAGTAGAAATTAATGTGTTGGCTTTGTCTTATGACCATTAAATGTGATAAGATCTGCCTAATTAAAATATCACCTCTCCCTGTCTAATACTGTCATAGTTAGAATCGGAGTCCTCCCCCCAAACATTTGTTTTAAGAGGGGGAGCATTTGGAATTTTGAAACTTGTCACTGCCCTTAAGGGCATTCTGCAAAGTCTGTCTGTTTGTTTGGTGGATTGTTTTATCATGTTTTCTTGCTCAGTGGGTAGAGGATGCTTCTGTTTGGTTCAGTGGAATATGCTGCTGCTGCTGCTACTGACTGTTTTTAATTGTTATAGACTAAGTTCTTTGTGATTTGTGAAGAGAGCTTAGAGCAGGCAGGTTTAATGTTTAAACCAAAACAAGTAAAAGGAAGAATAATTCTGAACTTAAAAGCAAGGAGGAAGTTTCTTGAACTGACCTTTGTACAGTTGAACTGACCTTAGTACAGCTTTTAGTTAGCATAAACAACTTAAACCTTGCAGTGACAGAGCTAGGTAATTAAAAGAAAAGTTAACATGACCTAGTTGTCCTAATGCTTGTTTAAATAAACTGCAATGTTGGTATTCTAGGTGTGGCACTGTGTTCCTGCAGAGGTTCTGGGCACCAAAAGACATCAATTTGAATTGCTTGCTGAGTTAGAACATGATGTTAGTGTGAGTATGGAAATGTACACATATATAACTTCTAATCAATCAAAGACTACAGTCTGGAGTTACTTGACAATATCTCAATTAAGCTTTTAAAAGATCTGGCATAAACCAACAAAAGTGAAAATTCTGAATTAAGACTACCATTCATCAAAGGCTGTCAGTTGCTAGATATTGCAAGAATGCCAAGACTAGGATGGACTAGAATAGTCTAAGGGGAAAGTGAAAGCTAACTCCAAATATTTTTCTCTTTTCTTAAAAGAATTGGTTCAAGTGTCCACTTCTGGAGAGTGGAAAGGTTGTATAAACAAATGGGTTTTCTTATTATTGGTCTGGCACTACTTGTAGTGTGTGCAAAGGGTTCATGGGCTCTTTCAATAAATCAGAATAAATTTGTCTGAAGTATTTGCATCCTCATGCCTTCTACACAAATACCAAATTTGGCTGTTTAGCGTTTTTAGGTAAAAGTCTGACTTGTTTTCCATGTTGTGTACTTTCCTATGATCTATGTTATCATAAACACCACTGTGAATATCTAAATACATGGTACGTGTTTGGCTCAAACATACAATTAAAAATAAATATGGGCAGATACTGGAATATAAATGTACACAAATCCGTTAACTTCTAACATCATTCCTGCAGAGTATTTAGAACACTTGTATTGAAATTTCTTAAACCTCTCAGTGGATTTATTTATAGATCACAAGGAGGCAACAATGCCTGGTAAAATTTACCAACAGCATCCAAGGATATCAAAAACAGATGGGTTGGGCAAAGCGCAGGCTAGTGGTTTTTTAGGCCTGTTTGCTATGGTTAAACATTTCTTTGACTGATTACAGCCTACATTTCTAATTAGTTATCTTCTCTTGGATAAGATCTTAAATGTCAATTCAAATGTCTGATTCTGCAAGGAAAAAGAACGCTTATAAATCTGCTTAAGACTCCATTTCCTGCTCGCATATAGTTGGCAAGGATTTTACATTTTGAAAAAAAGTAGGGATTTTATATAAAAATATGTAATCAACTGATGTCATAAAATTGGATACTTATGGAAGACAGGCTTGTTTGTGAACACTCAAAGGTCTATCAAGAATGCCCATGCGAGAGCTGAGTAAAGGAATAATGTGGTACTTAATTGTCTAGGTAAATACTATCAACCTAAATGCTGCAAATGCAATGCTGGTGTCCGGAACCAAAGAAGGCACTGTTAGTATTTGGGATGTTACTACTGCCACTATGTTGCACCAACTTTCATGTCATTCAGGGACCGTGTATGATGCTGCTTTTAGTCCTGGTATGTTGTGTTTAAGTCTCTTCTAATATGCAGGTATTGAGAGAGATGAGAATTGCTAGAGGAATCTCTGTCTTTATATAGCTCTACTGTACAGTGATATCTAGATTTGTAACGTAATTGTAGAGTTTTAGATCTTCAGTTATACTCAGAGTTATACACAAATCTCCAGTCTCCAGGTTTTATCAGTGCTTTACCATACTTGATGTTAGAATACTTTTCTGGGCTAGTTATAAATTGCTTCAGTTTTTTTGCTTGAAGATTTACTTACTCCTCATTATCTGAGATGTGACTGAAATAACTGCTTTTAATTAAAGCATGTTTTCTGACCTACCTAACTAATGTGCAGTATTAGTCATCATTCCTTCCTTTGACCACTGGAAATATTAGATATGCAGTACTGTACATGTTTAATACATTTAATTTTTGTATAGACAGCAGACATCTGCTCAGCACGGGAGAAGATGGCTGTTTTAAAGTAATAGATGTGCAAACTGGAATGCTCATTTCTTCTATGGCCTCAGAGCAGCCTCAAAGGTAATGCTGAGGAAAAGCTCTGTGTGAAGCGCAACCCCTTCTAGCTACAGTGGCTGTATGGATAATTGATAGTTATGTCTCTGAATTATAGTGGGGGCAGGAAGTGGACATTGGTGTTTGCATCAAATGCCCAAAGGGAATGTGGAAATGACACAAATATGAAACACTTCTAAGGTATATGTCATCTAGGAGAAATGGGGTCATCTTAACAAGAGATGCATGTATCAACAGATGGAAGTGCAAAGGTTGGGATTCTGTGTGCATTGTCTGCTGCCGCCACAGTTTCTCAATTTGGCTGCTAAAGCTAGGCACTTCTATAAATGACCAGCCTGTCAGATGTGCTAAGCAGCTGCAGTTTTCACTGAAATTAGTGAGAGCTGACACTGAAAATTGCTACAATTAATAGATGCAAGTTTGTGTGTAGTTCAGCAGCTGTAAAGCATCTTGGATTCAAAACTTGTTAGTTTGCAGTATACCAAAAACTATAGAAGTGTCAGCCTTGGTATCTTACGCTGAAGAAAGTATCAATTTTAACTTGAGGGGGCTCTTTCCCACCTCTCTCTACTCAGACTGATCTAGTGTTTCAGAGTATAGAACAATACGATTTGTGCTTTAAACTATCAACAGCCAGTTTTCTTCATTTTTAAAACTTTCCCTTTACCCTTGCACCTAACTCTCATTGCTTAATTCATAGTGCAGCATTGGCCTCAGTACTAAGTAGAACAGTTTCTTTTATGCATAGGTGATGGACTAAACTAACAGGTAGAAGAGTCTTAAATAATGCCGCCACTTAATGCAAGTGGGATAAAAGATTGCTGAATTATTTTGCAGATGTTTCAAATGGGATGGACATACTGTTTTATCAGGAAGCCAGTCTGGAGAATTATTGGTTTGGGACCTTCTTGCAGGAAAAGTTATTGAAAGAATCAAAGGACATACAGGTGTGTGTGGAGTACTGTGTAATCGCCTCGGGCCAGATCCACAAAGGAACTTAGGTGCCTAAACCCCAGTTTTAGGGGCCTACGTCCCAGATTTAGGCTCCCCTGTGGTGCCACCTACTCCTGTGGCATCTAAACTCACTCAACCCCTAAATTTTTGCTGTAAATGTTCCCTCAACAACTATGTTTCTGCCTCTGCACATGCAGACTGCTGCCTCCCTCTAGGTATCTGGACACCTATCTCCTGTCTAGGCCCCAGCACCATCCGCAAATGGGGGGAAGATAGGTGCTACTCTGCCTATCTTGTCTGCAGAGCCTGATCTGGTAGACATGCTCAGAGCAGCCTAACTACACACACAGCAACCAGAGTGTGGCAGGGAGGAGGACTCTCTCTTTTAACCTTCAGCACAATGGCTAGGGTACTCCCCAGGACGGTGGGAGACCCAGGCGAGTCTCTCCTATTGAATCTGTTCCACTTTAATTCAATGTTTGAATAATTAAATATGAATTGGGCCAGAGGGAGTGAAGTCATGTCTACACTATGGCCGCTACAGTGACACGGTTACAGTGTTGTAGCTCTGTAGTGTAGATACTTCCTACCGCAGCAGAAGGGGTTTTTCCTTCATTATTGATGATCCACTTCTCTGAGCAGCAGAATGCTATGCCGGGGGTTCGGTTGGCTTAACTATAGCGCTAAGGGGGTGTGAATTTTTCACACCCTTGAGTGATGTAACTAGGTGAATCTAAATTTTAAGAATAGACCAGGTCTCAGGGTGACTATATAGTCCACTGGCCTCAGCGCTCAACTGAGCGGGGGGAACCCCCTCTTCGAATCTCTTCCCTCATCAGGCAGAGGGGGAATTGGTCTGATCTTCTGCATCTGAGGCGAGTGCTCTAATCGTTGAGCTAGTGGTTATAAGGGAGGTCCTCCTCCTTCTCTTGTTTTGTGTGGAATGAGACAGGCACCTAACTTATTGCTGCAAAAAGGGGCTTAGGCACCTAAGCTGCCTGACTTCAGGAGAGGGGTTTCTGGCTGTGGGTTATAGGCAGAGAAAGGCACCTTGCTCCATGAGAAGGGGGGGACTGAGGATACACCCCTCTTATTGGCATCTCCCCTTGGCTGGCTTGCACAGCTCCTCACCTAGCGCGCTGGCTTTTGTGGAACCCCTTCTCTCTCTCTCTCTCCCCACGTTGTGTACTGTGAGCCCAGGCACCTAATTCAGGCTTTGTGGACCCCATTGTTCCAGTGATTTTCTAGGCACCTAAAAGTTAAGCATTGCAACACCCTACATACCTTTGTGAATCTGAGTCCCAGTTCTGTGCAAGGTTCCTTTTTCCAGAGGAGCACTGTACTCTGACATGGGTCACAGAACAGTTACAATTTCTGACACCATCGCCAGTTTAGGTGAACTGGAATTTCGAATCAAATGACAGTTGGATCAGATGCTAAATTTAAGACCATAGAAAGTCTCCCATTGGCTTTAGTGGAAGATGAAAAGGACCCTTCATCTCCCTTTATAATGCTGCTGGCCCACAAATAATGGATGATCTGCCCCTTGGTGACCTGACGGGAAGAAGAAAGAAAAGATTAACAGGAGAAATGTTGATTTCTACTGATTTGGATGTTGCAGTGATACTGATGAAAACAGGCTGCTCTAATAGCATGCAAGGCCTAGTATACTCCAGCTATGGCAAAATACCCAGGTTTCGGCAGCAGATGTGAAATTTTGGGAAAGTCAGAGTTTGTATTTTCCACATTTAATAAAACCTGATTTTGAAAAAATCTGTCCAAAGTCCATATATTTATTTTGATGTCAAATTCAGTTTTACAGTCAGCACACTTTAAGGTTTCAGTGTGTTAGTCTGACCCAAACCTGTTTCAGAGCATCTAAAGGCTTGAAGATAATACTATCTAGCATCAGTTTGCTTGTAAGGTTTCCCTTGCTCTTATGAGGGCTGGAAACAGCAGTGTAATAAAAGCTTACTTGTGGAATTCAGCTCTGCATGGAGGGGTGGAATCTCAGCAAACACACAGTTTCTGGCCATATGCTCCCACTGAAGTGTATTGTAGGATTGTGTAGGATGCCAACTCTGATTTTAACATGTGAGAAAAGGGTCAAGTGGCAGGGGCTAAGAATGCTGTGAAGGGTCCTCTGAAAGTTGGGCTAAAGGAAAACTCTTGTAGCCTTTGGCCAGTTGACTAGAGTGGAAATGGCTGTGGCTAAATTGACTCATCCAGTTCAAAAGACTGCTAAGGATATGCAGTGTGCTAGAGTTAAGTATACATACTGTAAATGAGATCACTGGTCCTCACTGAGCATGCTCAAGCAAGAGAAATTTTAAGGCTGTGCTGTTAAATGCTATTAATTTGATCAAAACTACCCATCAAATACCTCCTGCAAACTTGTTTTTAAAATAGTACTCTTCTGATTTGTTCACACGTCTCCGCTATTCCCACTGTGTTTGTATCTAACACGAAATTCAATTCCCTGTTTTTCTCAGGTGCTGTAACATGCATGTGGATGAATGAGCAATGCAGCAGTATTCTCACAGGAGGGGAAGATAAACAAATCATGTTCTGGAAACTGCAATATTAAGTGCCTTTTCCCTACAGATACTTAAATGAACTCAACATATTTTAAACCAAACTTCATAAAGGAACTTACCCATGTGCAATGATGGCTGCTGAAGGTCAACCAAAAAAAGAAAGCTTGGTTTATCTAAAACTTTCTAGCTTATGGTGACTTCATTTAAAGCTCTTGTACTGTAATTTCCATACTGTAATATTTTTGTTTGTATTTCATTAAGGCTGTCATATTGTCTCAACTTAAATGCTTGTCTTCATTTGAGATGAGACTTATTTTTCTGTAATTAAAGAGATTTTAACTTGCAATCACTGTGTGATCTACTTGAACTGCATCAAATAGGGTAGCGTATGTTTAAATCAATAAAGCAAGCCTCTCTTATTTCCGCAAGGACCACGTTCATATCATCTTTTTTTTTAATTGGAAGCTTCTAAGCAAAAGCCTTTTCATAAACCTCTGCTCTCTACAAATTTATTAGAAGGAAACATGATCTTCCCTTAGCCCTACCACTCTAAAGAGTCTTTCTCATCTATCACACCTGCCTGCTTCCTAGTATAGTAGAACCTCCAATTTCTTGTGTTGAACAGGGGCTAAAGGAGGAATCTTTACTCATGAACAAAGTGTTTCTATACCTGAGGCAGCTGTTATACTTTAATCACCTACAGGACAGCTGCAGGTGCTCCCACTTTGTGCAGGAGAAACATTTCTTCTGCTCCAAGGGAGCAGAATTGGGGGTTGTGAGAAAGGTTACTTACCAATAACTTGTTCTTCCAGCTGCCTTTGTATATTCACACTGGTGCCTCTTGGTGTTGAGCTGCAGAGTCACCATAGGGGTGGACATGTGCATTCAAATGCAATGGTGATTTCAGCACCTTACTCCTACATGTGTCCTCCCAAACTCGAGTTCTGATTTTTTTTGTACAACGCAGAGGGGAAGATGCAAGTAATGTGATGGCAGAAGGGACTGAGAACAGTAACCTCATCTTATTTTAGGCCCCTGTGTACCCTCAGCAGGGGGAGATTAGTGATGGACAGTGAATGAGGAGTTCTGTAGATGAATGTGGACTAGCACTGCTCTCCCAACTGGGCATGAATGTGAAGTCTGATTAATAGTGCTTGCTGATTGTATGGCTGGTGCTGCTCTGTGAATAGGAATGTGCCTGCAAAAAGCCCCAGATGCTGCAGCAGCTCTGGCAGGAGTGCATTTTAATCCCAGGAGCATTGTGGTTGTAGCTAAACTGTCACCTCACTGTATACATCTTTGTATCCTTCCAAGGAGTGTCAAGTTAGAGCTGAACCCTAGGTTACCAATTGATTCCCTTTGTTCCACTGGCAGAATCTAGTAAGGGGCACCATGATTAAAACTTGGAAAAATATTTTGCCCAAAACTTTTCCAGTAAAAAATACAGATTGTTAAATTGAAAATTTTGCCAAATTGTTGTGGGTTTTTTTTCTGAGGGACCTTTTTTTAAAAAAAAGAAATTGAAGGGTTTTGACACTTTGGAAATGCTTCCATTTTTTAATGTTAAATGCTCAAAATTGAAACTTTTTTTTAATTGTTTTGGTTTGACCCAAAATTAATTTTTTGTAATTGCCAGAAAACTGAAAAGTTGGTTATTCACTTAGCTGTCCTTGTGGTGTCCCACAAGCTGGTAAGAAAGCCAGGCAAACTTGATAATTGGCCATTCAAAATCTACTGAGCCAGAAGCAAAGGCATTCTGCCTGAAGATCCATTTCCTGCTACTCCAGTCAATAGTCATTGTGATGGGTTTGGTCACAGAAACCCCCTTGGGACTGTCTATGCTGGGGAAGATGTAATGTCCTGGTGAAGGAGCTGGTCTCTTAGCTTTAGTAAGAGCCTTCATGGAATACTGCATGCAAGGACACAGGAGAAGCTAGAGTGGCTGCTGCATTATGGTGTTTCCATAATGCCTGATCTGAGGATAGAAACAGTATTCTGAGATCAAGTCCTGGGATCCTCCAAACTGATGATGTGGAAGGGGTTCAGGATACCAGATTAGCACTGAAGAGCTAGGTGTGGGGCAGTATCAAAATGCAGCTGGCAAAATGGCCATTAGGTACTGTACTCAGATGGTGTCCTTGGGATTTGTAATGGTGAAGTGTTCAGGTTTGTTAGTGCTAAGAGGTCCAGTGGATGAGATGTGTGGAAAAGAGGTGACAACTGCCATTTGAGAGGCCCCATACCAATCCTATATTGATGGGAGAGTGTGCTTCCTCTTATTTACATCTCCCACCCTTATGGGGAGCTGGCCTTCCTTTTTTTCCTTCCCCGAGATTACTCTGATGGGTCCTGTGGAGCAGTCATCAGTGCTGGAGGACAGGCCCAGTACAGGACTCAGAGCTGGTGCAGATAGCAGTGGTGCTGGTTGAAGCGGTAAGACACCTGAGTCTATACAAGAGCTTTTGTAGCCTTGTGAAACAGGATGCCTTCATCTCAGTGCTGTACTATGAATCAACATTGGGGCAAAGCAGTGTTGGCTAATTCACCCCATGAGTGGTACTGATGAACTCCCACCTCTTCAGTGGAAGGGTGTGCTGAAGCCAAAGTGTGTGTGGGGGTGTATCTTCCACCCCACCAGGGAAGTACTCAGCCCTGAGGCTGCACTTGGACTATGTACATTCTAAGGCCAGATGAGCCTGGGACCTCAAGTCTCAATCCCTGCTCATCTGAGGAGTAAGGGTACAGCAAACTGTACATCATGGAGGTGAGTAGGCTTCACCCAGACAGCTATGGGTGTCAGATACTAGCATAGTCTATACTGCAGCTGGGAGCAAGCTTCCCACCTCAGCTAGATAGACTTGTACCAACAGGCTTGAGCTAGCAGTATGGACATTGCATGAGAATGCTTGAGAGCCCATGCTGTAATGACATCACTGCTATTTTTAGCATACTAGCTCAAGCCCTGCACCCATGAGTCTGGTCTAGGTGATTTACCTCCAGCTACAGCACAGCCTGATGGGAAGTGGCTCAGGCCTCAGCACAGTCCCAGTGGAGGACTTTGAGTGCTTGCAGGACAAGAAAATGGACTATTTAACTGAACAGTACCCCCTCTCCCAGAATCTTGCCCAAGGCAGTGCTATTGCTTGACAGCAGGGGGAGTCAATCCCACAAGGCTGTACAGAGACAGTTTGAAGAACAATGGGAGCATAAATGCTATCCCTTCCCTGTTGCAAACCTACATAGGGAATTTGAATGAAGCAGTACTGCCTAGGCTACCTAACTCCCCCATTTAGACTTCCTTTCAAACCCATACACACTCAGCTGTGGGTACAGATGAAGCTTCCTGGATCCTGATGCTCCCCCAGAGCTAATGGCCTCACTCACATCTCAACACAAGTGGGAGTCTCAAGGTAGCTATTCAGCCCCTATCTCTGCAGTGGCATCTGAGCACCAGGAGGCATTCAGAGAACATGCCTAAGTGGTAGCAGCTGGGGCTAAGCAGGTAGCCTAGCGCTTAGGAAAAGCACTTGGGATATGGAAGACCTAGGTTTGAAATCCCTTCTGATTTAGCCTACCTACTGAGCAGAAACCATAAAGGGCTGTGCCTAACTCTCTTTGAGAGGTTAGGCTTAGTAGGAAATGCTGAGGGGAGGGGGACCTAACTAGCTTGGTTTGCTGGCATCTGGGAGTTTGGCTCTTTGCCTCAATGACTTGGCCACAAAGGCATTTAGGTGCCTAAGTCCCACAGGAAATCAATGCCGTGGCAGGGAACCTGACTCCCTTTCCACTGCCTCTTTCCTGTCAGGCTGACTCCTAGAATAATTATGGCATGCATCGGCTTCTCTTTAGGAAGGGAGGTATTTTTTTTCCCTTCATGAGCAGCAACAACTTGATTGAGCCTGAACCACTATGGCATTTTATTAAAGAGTGGGAATTTAGCACATTCTCCTTCAACAGTCCCCCAAATCAGCACCAACCCTTTGCCCAGAAAAAAAGAGTCAACTGATCAAGAAGTTCACTGCAACAGTGATCATCTGCAGCTTGCAAACAACCTGAAATAACTGAGTAGTTATGATTGGTGAGGCTTGAGAAACTTAAACCACCCATCACGGAAGTCAATTACACCCACACAGACATCCCCTCCTCTCAAACAGATCACAAGGGAGTTGTCATCTGATTTTACCAGAGTCTTGCTTGAAAGCTTTCCTTCCCACCATTTTTCAGAAAGCAAGTTTAGTGTGAAAGACCAGTAGGTTCTTGACAGGGAGAGTGCACAATTAGCTGTATGTACTAGAATAATCACATAAATGACCCAGCCTCAAAATAGGCAAAGACTTCTGTACTGGAATTGGCTTAGGAGCAGCTCACCCTCTAAAAACTTTAGCTTAGAAGATTTAGGAAGCAATGGTCAATCCAATGCTCAAATAGTTGGTGTCCTGGTGTAGGAGCACAAAGCAGGACAAAATCTGTGGCAATCATTGGCCTATGGCATCATCTGGCTCCATTTCATTAGTAAATATGGGAAGTGGGGCCCTATCCCTCATGCAAGTATGAAAAAAGTTATTTCAGCATGCATTAAACCTCCATTTCAAACTGTGAGAAGAATGTAATATTTGTAGTTGCCTAGATTCTGTTAAAAACACTTAAAATTAGAAGTAATTTCACTAATTACACTTACTGCTGAATGCCTTTTATTTACTTATTTTAAATGTTTTTCCCTTATTGCTATGTCAGACCCCCAAAGAAACAGGACAAGCTAACTCCATAAAGGGGAAAGAATGAAATTGACACCACACCCACCCACCCAACAAATACAGGATGCCCTTTACAATACCTTTGTTCTGTAAATATTCAACTTACATCAATTAGCTGTTATTTGCAACAGTAGGTAATGTGTATGTTTAAGTTAACAGTGTCCCTTTAAGTCTAAAAAGCTCTGGGACTGTTTCAAACAAAGACTGCTGCTAGCCAAAACCATTTACAGGAAAGGGAAACCATTTCTACACTAACCCATTGGAGCTGCTTATAATGTACAGCTATTTGAATTGTAACATTTAACATAGGGGAGATTTAGACTCCCACTGAACTACCAATAGAAAGAACCAACTCTTCCTTGAACGAATGCTTCAATTTTTCAGATGCCGACCAGGAACAGCATTTTGCAAAGTATCAATTTTAATTTTATTTGGATATACCTCCTGGTTAACACTTACCCTTAAACTCAGTTTGCTTGAATAGTTAATCAACAAAGTTACTCTGCAGTTTTAAAATGTTCATCCTACATCTTAAAAAAATATCCAAAGTTTTGCAATCTTATTTGGTTATTCCTGAACTTTATTTTTAAACATGTTTAAGGATACAGAATTTAAGCATATTAGAGTTACAATTTGTATAATAAGAGTAGTAAAAAGTTGAGTTTAACAATCGATTTTTATCTATATACTTTACCCTTTAAAGCACTTCTTTAAGGTTTAATGCCAATATTAGCTAAACTTCGTTTTCAAGTGGCTTTTTTTTTTGCCAACAAGATTACTTGAACAAAAAGCACACTACCACTAAAATAGTCAATTTTCTAAATATACTGTTCTAAAGATATGGTTACAAAGAGAAGGCAATAAAAATACTTATTCATCCGAAAAAGAACATACAAAGAGCAGCAATATGTTCTAGATCATGGATAACTGATATCATCACTTGCAGAAGAAACACTTATTAGTTTCCTTTTGTTGCAATGGCTTATAACCATAGAAACAGTAGTAAATTAGAGTAGCATGATCCTACAGAAAAAGAGATCAGCAGAACTTTGTTGAAAATTTCACATTTGTAAAAATCAGCATTAGGCTACAAACAAGTCTTACGGTTGCATGAATAAACAAGATAACATGTTGAATGGTAACATTCCCAGCCATGATATATAATGTAAATGCTCAATGCAGCATATCTCCTCTTGGACTCAAGAAATGCTCATGTGCAGAATCCAGAAGTTGCTGAGTATAATAGCCCAAGATTAGCTGAGTTCTCATTACATATGCATATACAATACAACGGCTTTAAATTTAGACCTCAGGGATTGTATGGTCCATCAGACTTTTCATGATGCCAGAAGCCATCCTGGGGGAAGGGGAAAAAAAAAGTCCTTTACTAAATTTAAAAAAAACTTCAAACCCTTACTTTGTTATTAAAAATAATGCAAAGAAAGAGAAACCAAAGAATACTTGACATTAAGTTTTAAATCAAAGCATTTTGTCTTACTAGATTAACAGCAAAACATTGCAGCAAATGATATAGAAAACTAGCAGGTAACCATGCTGTTGGCATTTTATTCTACCTTGTACGTTATGAAAGAAAACAGAATATTCTAATATACCTTGTGTATGGGTACAGAACTGGGAGGTGTATTCTGCCTGATGTCAACTACAGAGAAACTGCTGAGTGTAGCAGCTAAGGATAACTTTTTCCATCCTCAACTTTGAAAGCAATATGTTTTTGTCATACTGCAACCAGAAGAGGTGCTCAGGTAGTGGCAAAGGCTTAAAGCACAAATGAAGATGGCAAAAATGTCTCAGTTTTACACAGAGAATAGTGGAGTGCTAGTCCATCTTTAACAGAAGCTGGACTAGTTTTAGTGCATCACCATGGTGTAACTGGGGTGAGCAAACTTTTTGGCCCGAGGGCCATATCTGGGTATGGAAATTGTATGGCGGGCCATGAATGCTTGCGAAATTGGGGTCAGGGTATGGGCAGCAAACCACTGAAGCATTTGAGATTTCAAATACATTGCTATATTCAAAAATCCATTAGAACTCTGAAATATTATTTGGCTAAATTTCAAAGAGGGCTGTTACTTTGAAAAACGTTAATGAAGAAGAAAGTTACATATTATTGATTTTTTTTTTTTTTGTATATGAGATGTAGGAGACATCTTTCAATTTGACTGGAATAACAGGATTAAAGACAATGATTTCCCAGTCCCAAAAGACTCCATTTCAGGTTTACAATTGTTTGAAGTAAAAAGGTATTCCATTTCTGTAATCAGCTACTCTAACATTACACATGAACTCTGCCCAAGTCACAACAGGACTGAAATGAAATACAAATCTTGTCCTACAATAATCCGAGATATAGTCTAAACTGTGGGAATTTTGTAGGTTACACATTTCCCCCATAAAGCTATTCCAGTGCCCTAATTCCTTGCCACTAATTTCTTCTGTAAGTTTACTCTGTTTTGTTTGCAGAAAACATGTTTTCAAACTTTTGTCTTAAAAGGATACCATAGTCATCCCCCACAAATTCAGATTAAATCATGTTAGTGAACTGAAAACACATGACAGCAACGCCCTTAGCATAAATGCATTTCCACAGCGTGCCTGATGCCAGATTTGGCGTTTTCTTGACTCAAACACACAAAATGCATTTGTGTTTGAGAGTTAAAATTTACCCTAGAACCAAAGGAGTAATCGTCCATTGGAATATTGTTTCCACAACACTTAAGAAGCAGATTCGTGCAACTAATTAGCTATATTTAAAAAATGAATCAAAGTTTTCTTGCTTACCTCTTAATTATATGTTCAAAGATATATGAAGGCATGATGGTAATTGTCACAACATTCCCAGCTGTTGCCAATATGTCTGCAATTTGGGAGTCCTGTTAATGAAATACAAATGAACAAAAAACCTCATGATCTGAATTCCTGAAATCCTTCTGCATATAGCTACGGACTATAAACAGGGCAAAAAGAACCTTTTCAAAATATCTGCAAGGAAACACTAAGGGAAGATATCTAATGTAGACTAGGACCAAACAATAGCTGTTAGCATCATTAAAAGATCCCTGGTCTTGGAATACAAAGGTCAGCATGTACCCAGACACAAGGAGGACACCCTGGACAGGAAGCCATAAATTTACAGGGCAATCACTCCCAGTGTTGATACTGGCAAGGGAACATCTAACAAGATGTACCTCATGTCTCCAGATGGAGAAGGAGAAGAAATACCACGCACACATTTCTTAGAGAAATGATACTAAAACAGAGAGTTGAAGAAAGTTGATGACAAAAACCTAAGGATAAAGCTAGGTAAGAGCCTAACTCTTAATAGCCATTTCTATCTACTAAGACACACAGAAAACTGGAATAATCAGATAGACCACCTTCAGATATTGAGATGTTGTTAAAATTTTGTTGAGCATTCTTGATTACATGGACTGGTAAAAAGTCACATCAATAAGTGTTCAGAATGACACACTCTCATACCATACTTGTGATCTTCTAAAAGCCCCACTCCCCTCTCAGAAGAGTGCAAAGATAGGACTATTGTTACGCTGAATTTATCTTTGTAAAGCACATTACTTTACCTTCAGTCCAATTACATTCTGGCCATTAATTTCACACATGTTGTGATCTGTAAGAAGACCATTTCTAGCAGCAGAACTGTCTTTTACTATTGAGGTTACTTTTCCATTTTTGAATATGAAGCCAACATGACCTGTGCTGTCCTTATGCATAGTAAGAGTTCGTTCAAAAGGCCTGTAAGAAATATGTTCACAACTTATTATTGTACAATATTCACTAAGTATTCAACATATACTGAACAATTCCACAAGAGATTATAGAGTTACTACTAAACACTAACAGCTCTGCAAGTTTATGCCATAATATATTATAACATTTACAATATCTTTGACCTACAAGTATTCTTTTTGTCTGAAATGTCTGTTCTCAATATTGGTACTATCCACCTTCCTAGCTAAAATATTTATAAAATTATATAGATTAAGATACAGTACGTTCCAGAAGTCAGTTTTGATTATTCAATTTTATGAGTAATTGCCATTTCAGTTTCAAGTTATGATTCTAACACACACACAGTTCACTTCAGCGTTGAAAGAGACTATGGTATTTTAGGTGACTAATGTACTCTACACACCCATACTTTCAACTATATGCTGAAAGTGGCCTGATATAACCAGCTACTTCACTTAATATTTTAAGCTTATTTTTCCACTCAGGCAATAATCATTGTTCATTGGCTTTTTACCAATATTCCCCTATGACACAGGAAATACGTAAGTATCCCACCCTTTAACATATGTACATTTACATTTTAAATTACGCGTTCTTGTAGAATGGATTGGTCAGCAAGTGTTACAACTAAAATAGCATTGGCATATATAGTAATAACATTGGTCAGATCACTGATCTCCTTTTTGAAGGCCTAATACTTGCCCACATACAAACTTGCACTGATGTGTTTTTAAATCGGTTTAAGTTAACAAGTGCAAATGTGTATGCAGACACTTATTTCAGTTTAACTAACAATGTCAAAAACACACCTCTAATTAAACTTGCACGAGTCTGTATTGCTAAAGACCTTGGTTTAAAGCAGGGGTGGGCAAACTTTTTGGCCCGAGGGCCACATCGGAGTTGCAAAACTATATGGAGGGCCAGGTAGGGAAGGCTGTGTCTCCCCAAACAGTCTGGCCCCCACTCCCTATCCGCCCCCTCCCACTTCCTGCACTCTGACTGCCCCCCTCAGAACCTCCCACCCATCCAACCGCCTCTCGGGACCCCACCCCTATCCAACAGCCACTTCTCCCTGACCTGACTGTCCCAACCCCTATCCACACCTCCACCCCGACAGGCCCCCTGGGACTCCCACACTTATCCACCCCCCGCTGCTCCCTGACTGTTCCGACCCCTATCCACACCCCCATCCCCTAACAGGTCCCTGAGACTCCCACACCTATCCAGACCCCTCTGTTCCCTGACTGCCCCCCCGAACCTCTGCCCCACCTGACTGCCCCCTGGGACCCCCCCACTCCCTTACCATGCCAGAGCCAGCCATGCCCCCATGCTACCCAGCAGGAGCAGTGGGCCAGAATGCTGGCGGCGCAGCGTGCCATGGCTGCAAGGAAGGGGAACCACGGGTGAGGGGCCGGGGGCTAGCCCCTTAAGATATATGTATACTTTTTTTCCCTATTCAAAAGAGGCCTAGACAGTAGTAGCAAAAACCTAAGCAGAATTGCATTGGCAGAGTTTGAGAGAAACTCTGCATAATACCTGCCTGAGACAGAGTTAGCAGCCCTTGCTAATGCCAACAGTCTTAATTTAACAGATTTACCCATGAAATATTAGACAAGAAAAGGAAGCTTCTGAACTACTTAGACTGTAAGCTCTTTGGGGCAGAGATAGTCTTTGTTATGCGTTTGGTGCTTAAACACAGAAGAATCCCACGCCTGGACGAGGGGCTCATGGTGCTACTGCAATACAAATAAGTAATAATGAATAATCACTTTCCTTTACACTTGATAGTTTTACCTGTCACGAATTATCATAGAAATTCTCTCCCCCGAAGCCTGCTTGAGAACTTTATGGGATTTCTCAGAGCTCCATCCTGCACAGTTTTCACCATTAATTTGCAGAACTTGGTCCCCAAACCTCAGACCAGCTAAAGATGCTGGAGAGTTGGCTTGTACTAATTGGACAAATATACCCTAAATGGAATGATAAAAATTGATTATTCTTGAATATTAACAGTCAGAAAAAGTTCCCAGTGCCTATTTTACACATAACATAAAGTATACATAAGCAGCAAGCAGAAGATGAGTTGAACAACTATGCCTTTTGAAAATAAAGATATACTACAGGAGATGAATAGGCAATAATTTTTTTTTAATACATACAAAGGTGACCTACAAAAGCTAAAAGGCTTATTAATCCTTTTATGATACAATGAAGGCCTGAAATCTTGTTTTTCATTTTTAAAAATGAAGCATTACCACCACAGAACTATCAGGAACACTAGTCTTCACATCCCCTGATTTTACGGCAGGATCTCTTGGTCTCAAAGCAGGTTTATTGTGAGCTTTAAAGACTTGCATTAAAGTGGTGAAGGATGGTGAATCTTTAGCAATGGATTTTACGTATCTCAAACGCTAGTCTGAGATAAACAGGTGTTAACACAGTTGACTGAAAATCCCTTCTTCTCTCAGCTACTCAGCTTTGATTCCTGTGAGGTTATTTAGTAGTGCTTCAGTCATCATGGACCCTGTCTACAGTTAAAAAGCTAAACTAGCAATGCTGGGAGCCCTAATGTAGTTGGGGTTGTGTCTGCAATTATGGTTAACACCATCATGTTGATTAGATTTGCCCCCACTTCACTTTCATGAAAGGGTGCTGAAAGCTAAACCCCACCAGTGCTGGGGCACACAACACCTGTTCAGCTTAACCAGCGTTGACAATAGTGGGATGTTTCCCAAATGCAGACAAAGCCTTAGGGTCTTCCAAGGTAGACAACACCAGAATTTCTATTTTAAAAAAAAGCTGTTAGATAGTTATACCTTGAACAAGCCCAGTTTCTCCTGATTTTGCAGGTCACTTAAGAATGTGACAAGTTTCACAGTTGGGAACAATCAGTCAGAAACCACAATGGAGGAGAGACTGGCTGCAGAGAAGTTAAAATGATTTCTTTGCACATTTGGTCACCACAAAGGAGAACAAGAAAAGCATACTTTGGTGTTACTCTTTATAGATAGGTTTCAGAGTAGCAGCTGTGTTACTCTGTATCTGCAAAAAGAACAGGAGGATTTGTGGCACCTTAGAGACTAATTTATTTGAGCATAAGCTTGCATGGGCTAAAACCCACTTCATCGGATGCATGCAGTGGAAAATACAGTAGGAAGATAGATATACACACACAGAGAACATGAAACAATGGGTGTTCTCATACACACTATAATGAGATCGATCAGTTAAGGTGAGCTATTACCAGCAGGAGAGGAAAAAAAACCAAAACCTTTCGTAGTGATAATCAAGATGGGCCATTTCCAGCAGATGACAAGAACATGTGCGGAACAGTACAGGGGAAAAAACATGGGGAAATAGTTCTACTTTGTGTAATGACACATCCACTCCCAGTCTTTATTCAAGCCTAAGTTAATGGTATCCAGTTTGCAAATTAATTCCAATTCAGCTGTCTCTCGCTGGAGTCTAGCAAATACTCACCAGCAACCACATGCCACACAACAAAAACACTAACCCAGGAACCTATCCTTGCAACGAAGCCCATTGCCAACTGTGCCCACATATCTATTCAGGGGACACCATCATAGGACCTAATCACATCAGGCACCCTATCAGAGGCTCGTTCACTTGCACATCTACCAACGTGATATGTGCCAGCAATGCCCCTCTGCCATGTACACTGGCCAAACCGGACAATCTCTACGTAAAAGAATAAATGGACACAAATCAGGCGTCAAGAATTACAACATTCAAAAACCAGTCGATCTCCCTGGTCACGCAATTACAGACCTAAAAGTCGCAATATTACAACAAAAAAAACTTCAAAACCAGACTCCAATGAGAGACTGCTAAATTGGAATTAATTTGTAAACTGGACACCATTAACTTAGGCTTGAATAAAGACTGGGAGTGGATGTGTCATTACACAATGTTTATTTTTCCCCCCGTACTGTTCCTCACACATTCTTGCCATCTGCTGGAAATGGCCCATCTTGATTATCACTACAAAAGGTTTTTCCTCTCTCTCTTGCTGGTAACAGCTCACCTTAACTGATCACTCTTGTTATAGTGTGTATGATAACACCCATTGTTTCATGTTCTCTGTGTCTGTGTCTTCCTACTGTATTTTCCACTGCATGCATCGGATGAAGTGGGTTTTAGCCAATGAAAGCTTACGCTCAAATAAATGTTAGTCTCTAAGGTGCCACAAGTACTCCTGTTCTTTAGAGATAGTATAGGCCAAATCAGAGCTTCACTTTCCCTAACGTTCCCCATCAGAGTATATTGTCTTAATCTAAAGGTGATGCAGGTACTCTTACAGTGGTTAATAGCACAATGAGAAATTAAAATTGCAATGTGTTACCCAGCTAAAGTTTATGAATGAAGACTAAAGCTACCGAGCTATGACCAAAATGCCATTTATCAAGTACTATAGCAGATAGCTGAAAGGTGTCCAATATCTGTGATGCTGCACCCCATATTCTTCAGTGATATTAGCATATGATTATAGCATAATTACGATGCATTTTGTACAAAATGAGTCGTGTGAGGTGTCATTGGAAAAGTTACGATTTGCTGAATATGATTCGTATGCATGTATCATTTTTGTATCTAAAATTAAGAATATTGACTATGTATCTGTATTTTAATTGTGCTTACTTTGGGTGACACCCACAACTAGCCTTTCAGATACAACAATGAAGAAACCAGACGGGGCTGATGGCCCATCAGCAAAGACAATGGACTGTGGAATAGCTTAACTTTCCTGTGGGCATTTTGGCCAGCCTGTAAACAAGAGCTGCTATAACAATGCAAGGGCATGAGACCAGACCACATGTCTCTGGACTCCATCTTGGATGTCAGTATTTTTCCACAAACCAGTTTGGGAACCAAGTTTTGAAACAAAAGGGTTCTTGCCATATGCTAAAACTATATAAGGCAGGGGAGTGACATCATCCGTGCTTCTTTCCTCCCCACACAAGACGAGTCCTGGAAACACCCAAGGAACAAAGACTGAACTGGGGGGGAAGTGTTAGATCCAGGCTAAAGAGATTTCTAGCCTGTATATGAAACAACTGGGCATGCCAAGCTGCAAAGCAAGTGTAACTTGTGCCTTAAGACTCTGTAGCCCACTTATATCATCTGTCCGCGTGAGATATTAATTCAAATCTTATCTTTCGAGTATGTTAAGCTTAGTTTGCATTTTTGTTTATTTACTAGGTAATCTGCTTTGTTTGCTATCACTTACACTAACTTAATCTATTTTTTATAGTTAATAAATGTTTTATGTTTTAATCTAAATCAGTGAGTTTCGAGTGAAGTGCATGGGAATCTTAGCTCAGAGGGGCTGGTCCATTTCCTCTCCACATTGAACTGGAGGTGAACTGGATAATAAATTCATACTGGGTTGGGGTTTGGACCAGGGCAGAACAGCAACTGGTGGTTATTTTGGCTGTAGCCTCTCTATTGTTGGTTCACATGCAGTGGCTGGTCAGAGAACTGCAGCTGTGAGTTGTCCCTACCTGTGTGAATGCTGGTGGAAGTGTAAGACTGGGAGCATGTCTGCAGCTTGTCACAGCAGCATAGTGTGAGAGGGAGCCCAGGCTGGTGGGTCAGAGGGCTGAGTGGTACCCCAGTTCGAGGTGGTACCCTGTCACAACCTGTACTTTTTATATAAAAAGGTGCGATATGTAAACTTGGGTACTAAACGTACAAGTAGTACATAATGCTAGTTGCTTCTATACATTTATATAAAAGTAAATCATTAGGTAGTACTTAAGTTTAGATCTCTAATCTATTAGTATATTTTGAAACTGTTAACAGAAGACAAAAACAGCAGCTATAGATAAAAAGACAGAAGAAACATCATGCACCAGATAGAAGTTTATCCCATTTCGTATTAAACTTCACACTCCCATTCAATTTCACTTTTCATTACAACAGGATTCAGTTACTGATCTACAGAAGCAAGACAGATTTAAGTTTCCATATACTTACATTGTCTATAGATTTAAGACGAAGTCCAATTTTTCCATCCTGATCTTTACACACAACTACTTCACGGATGCCTTGTTTAATTTCTGCTCTGCGAATTCCAACATCATTTCCAGTTACTGGAGCCACCATGTAATTCACAGTGGAAGGTCTTGTTACCAGTTGCTGCTGATTAAAAACCACATCATATCAAACTACTTAGAACAGCAACTTGTGTAGACATCTGAACAGGACAGGTCAGTCAAAATGAAATCACATTTTCACACAAATAAATGAAATTTTAGGATGTCTTACTTCTAGTTATTTTGGGGGCAATAAAATGGTTAAAGTTCAGTAAAAATTTCTTTATACAAAGTTCTTACTGAAAGGTAAGCTCTAGAGATGGAATGACTTAGCACCTTAAGATCATTAATCCATCACTGATTAACTATGGTAATTACCAGAAGTATAATCCACTAAATAGAATATGTGGAGTCCTATTTTTAAGAGCAAGGTATTTTGTTAATAAATACCCTGTCTCTGTATTTTCTAAAGATCAGGTTTATTTGAATGGTACCTACCCCCTGAGATTGTGTATCTGCAACCATTGGCAAGTTTCTCTGTACTTCTTCTTCATTAAGACTTAGGCCCATGTACTGAGCAAGTTCTGGGTATAGCCTGGGATAGAGGCCTATTGAAAGAAAAAAAATGCAAAGTAAATGATTCACTATTTATAATACAGAAAATACTTAGTATTTTAGTGAATAAACATTTACTGATTTACTAGAAGAACTCTGTAGATTATGTTCCTATATGTTACTTGTCTGTTCCAGTACTTTACTTCAAGGTCAGCTGCATCAATAGCAACAAACTTTGCTTCTGAAAGCACACGCAATATCATCCATTAGAACAATACTGCTATTTTGTCACCCATCTTAAGATACTTTACTACTACTACTACATTTTACATAAAGCACTCTCCATTGTTGAGGTAATTTTTAGCCTTTTTTTAATCCTAGTTGAATCTATGCCATGCCATTTTTAGTTTCCAGTAATTCATGAAAACAAGGGTGAAGGGATTTGTCACCACAGACAGGAGGTGAGAAAGCACTTAAAAGCTAGACTGTGCTCTGGAAGTCTCTGAGCAGAAGGCATGCGCTTCAGTCTCCCCAGGCCTGTGTGGAGGGGGACCATTTCCCTTTCACCCCATTCCCAGGACTGTATGAGGGACTCTGCATTGGGAGGGACCCAATCTGGATGGGCATACACATGTTGCAAAGGAGCAAAGCATCCGATCAGTAGTTCTCGCAGAGACTCAGAGACTGCACACAGACCGTCCTTGCTTTTTGCAGATCCCCAGGCACCTGTAGAATTTTGGAAGGCAAGAGGCCATAGCCATATCCTGTCAACAAGGGAAAGAATAACAACCCTAACGGAATTCCCTCCCACTGTACCTCTTTCCACAGGTTTTTACCAGAAGCATGCCCAGTATGACCCTCAGTTATTTCAACTTTCTGGGGTGGCTATACTGAATATGTGTAAGCAAAGGTTAGAAAAGCATGAACTATTCATTCTCTTCAATACCTATTTGTTTTAGCAATTAGTTGATGCATAAGTGAAGACTGAAAAGAATAATCTGTCCTGAAAAATAGTAATTATCAGATTTTAACTAACTGTGGTGTCAATTTCCTTAGGAAAACAAGATATTTTGATTACTTAAAATATTTTAAGTATAAATTCAGTATTTTAAATTACTGATGAGACTATTAAGTACCCCGACACACTGTGTAGTACTAGCAAGTTAATGGTGCTATGAAAACCTTCTGAATTTCCTATCTTGCAAGTTCAAAAATGCTGAGTGTTACACAAAGGATTTTGCATTTAAAGCTACTGTGAATTTGCTTTTCATTGTCCAGTGTTTTAAGTATTTCACCGTACCTAATGATGAATATATTTTTGCTTTCAATAGTATCAGCTGACAGTAAACATCTTGATACTTTGCTCTAACACAATTCACTTCTTACAGCTATATGAAACTAAGGCACACAATCCACTTTATAAGACCGTGTTCGGCCAAATCATACTTCCATGGGGGGAAAAAAGCCCTCAGAAGGGCCAGAAAGCTATTAGTTGCAAGTCAGTTTCTGTGTAATAGCAACATCAAGGGAGCAGAATGTGCTGTCCCATAGAGCAAACATGGCAAAAATTGGAAGTAGTCATTGTTTTATTACAACAGGAAGAAAGTCAGTTTTGTTGAAAGGAAGTGGTATAAAAATATTTTAATACTGAGTTGATTGGTCACTGGAAATTTCAGAAAAGCCAGGAAGATGTTTTTTAAAAACAAAAAACTGTTCAAAGACATTTAACACTTAATAGTTTAAAGCCATAAAACTTTACTCAACTATGATGGAGAAAAAGCCAATTTTTTAAAGAATAGTTCTGCTCAATAACAGTGCAGTTGGGTGACAAAATATCCCACCAAAAAACAAACTTAATTATAGTGGAGCAGCAGCACCTCTATAACTAAAGGTTGCTTCACAATATCTGTTAAAGGTTACCTTTCTTAAATCCTCTAAAACTGACATGCTTAGTCGGATTTCTATGAAATTTAGTATGCCTTGGGAGGGTGTAGAGCAGGGTTGGTGAACCAAATGGAGTCACTGAGCCCAGGGTGCCAGAAATATAAACTCCCCACACAAAAAAATGCAATATTTTAAAAAGTTTCTAGGTGGGATTTTTTTTGCCCAGAGCTAAAGGCGGCGGGTCAAAATAGTCTAAATCTGTCAAATCTTATCCAAGATAGTGCATGGCACCCATGAAATCTCAGGGGGGAGGGACGGACCCAAACTGAGAACAGTAATAAGAAAATGCACCGATACCGAAAAAGTGCTAGGTTTCCATTACTGCCATTTTATAATCTTTGAAGCTCCACTCTTGCAAGTGCTCTCAAATTGAAACATTTAACCGGATTGCTCTGAAATTCGGTGTGCTTCATGGGGGCGCAGAATAGCATTAGGTGATACAAACTTGGGGTCATATGACCAAGGGATTCCTGCAATACACCCCTCCCTCCCCAGGTTTCCTTTTGCTGCTTTGTACTGTTAAACTGAGAGGTGCTAAGGATGGGATTAATCAACAGAGCTCTGGATGGCTGTAAACTCTCACCCTTCAGTTAACAAAACTAAGGATAAATTAATCACACACCCTCCACCTAAGTACAAAAGTAGTTTTGGACCGAATAGCTGGAGGCTGCTATAATCTAAGCCCCGGTCTACAGTAGGACTTTAGGTCGAATTTAGCAGGGTTAAATCGATGTAAACCTGCACCCGTCCACACGATGAAGCCTTTTTTTCGACTTAAAGGGCTCTTAAAAATCGATTTTCTTACTCCACCCCTGACAAGTGGATTAGCGCTTAAATCGGCCTTGCCGGGTCGAATTTGGGGTACTGACGGTATTGGCCTCCGGGAGCTATCCCAGAGTGGTCCATTGTGACCGCTCTGGACAGCGCTCTCAACTCAGATGCATTGGCCAGGTAGACAGGAAAAGAACCACGAACTTTTGAATCTCATTTCCGGAGACTGCGGGAACTGTGGGATAGCTACCCACAGTGCAACACTCCAGAAGTTGACGCTTGCCTCGGTGCTGTGGAAGCACTCCGCCGAGTTAATGCACTTAGAGCATTTTCTGTGGATATACACACGAATATATAAAAACGATTTCTAAAAAACGACTTCTATAAATTTGACCTAATTTCATAGTGTAGACATACCCTAAGAGTCATGGATGGCAATTTTATTTTGGGGATAATGTAATCAGTCACTGAAGGAAAAAATTAGACATGTGAATGCTTCCTGGGAGAGTAGGCATATCAGGGAGGGGAGGAAGAGAGGGGAAAAGGGGTTGGGGCTGCAGCAAAGAGATGAGGGTTATGTGGATGGATGGCACCTGCAGGTCTGCCAGTACACCCTGAGCCCTGTGCGCTACCAATACTGCCAGTGCATCCCAATTTGGATGGAATGCTATAGGTGACAGTGAACAGGTTGTAAAAAGGAGACAAGGTGCATCTGCATTTCAGGAACAGTGGGGTGGACATAGAAAAGGTGTGTGTTAACAGGGCATACTGGGGCACTGCTGAAAGAGAGCAGAGTTAAGGTTGAATGGGCAATCTTAACTCTGCATTTCCTGGTTTTCAGAAGTTTGAGTTTTGCTAAACTCAATGTTCTGCAAGGGAACAACATACCACCAAGCAAACAATGCTGCACTAAAATATTTTTTGCCATTGAGTCTTATAGTGACTAGTTCTTCACAAACTTGGGATCCATGCGGACATCATCAAGTCAGAATCTTTGAACAGCAGTTTCAGAAGCATCCTTGTGCATCCCCACCAGAGGCTGAAAGGCCAGAGTGGCTACAACCCACCCTTAGTTCTCTTTACCTGGGATTTTGAATTGGCAAGTGAATGACAAAGGTTTGTGGGATCTATGTGGACAAGAAAGAATGGCTCAAAGAAGCATAATTACTTTAAGGTAAGTAAACTGTTTTTCCTTTAAGTGTGTGCACACGTGTGAATTGCATTCTAGTCTAAGTGACTAATAAGCAGACATGCCAAACCTGTTGGGGGGCGGGGGGGAGAGGAAATGCAGAAACTGGCTTGTTTTTGGCTTAACTGACTTGTGAGTTGATTATTGGCTTGTAGCTTTTTTTTTTTTTTTGATCGGCTCCTAGCAAGCAGGGGAAACGGGGGTGGAGGGGAAGCAGGAGCAAGAAAGTTAGGGGTACACAGTGGGCCCATCACAGTTCCAGGGCCATCTAGTCAGATAGAGTGTTGCATGCCAGGGCGATCTAGTCATATAGAGTGTTGGGGTTCTTAGGGATTAGCTTGTTTTAGCATTGTTTTGAAATGGGATTAGCTTGATTTTTGGCTTATTGTGAAAATCGGGGTGCTTACTTACCACAACTGTGCTAATAAGCAGTATGGAAGATGGGACTGAGGAATCTTAACTGCCACTAACAATCCCCTATCAAATTTTGCATCTGACCTGATAGCCAGGAGAAGGTCAGTGTTTAACAAAAGTAAGGGGACTACCACAATTAGCTGCCTTGCAAATTTCAGATATGGTGATGTGTCCACAGCATGCACAAAATGCAGATTGTGCAGTAGTGGAGTGAGCTTTGGCATTTGAAGGAAGCGGTATATCAGTCACATTACAGCAGACTGAAATACATGCGTAATTCTTTTTTATATTCTCTGGGAGAGAATGGCTTGACCCTTAGGAGTACCAGAGATGGCAAGAAAAAGATGGGAAGACTGTATAAAAGGCTTTATTTATCTTATGATGAAGATACAAGATCTTTGAAACATCCAGGATATAGAATTTCTTCTTTCCTGAAGAACAATGGGGTTTTCGAAAGAAAACAGGTAAATCAACTGTAATTTAAAATGAGAGTGACAAGTTTGGGAATAAACTTGCAATGAGGTCTTTACACCAATTTATCTCTGTGGAACATTGTGTGAGAAGGGTCAGCCTTACGAGACTGGAGTTTGGTCATCCTTCCGCCTGACGTAATGCTGACTAAAAAGGCTATCTTGAGAGTAAGGTAGTGCAAAGTGCACTCCAAGAGGCTTAAAGGGGGACTTACAAGGACAGTGTGGAATCTTAATATTGTAGACAGTTATCTAACTGCTGGGTAAGTATGGAGTAGTGATGGTATATGATGGTACGGGGGGGAGAGATGGACGGACTTGAGAACACTGCAAGGTGGCTTTTGATAGAACTGAAAAAAAAAGTCCAGTGCTTTACATAATGAATATAGTATAGGGTTTTTTGTTTGTTGGTTTGTTTTTTGGGGCATTTTTCCCTTTTGTCCAGAGATGGTCCAGGTGCACATAAAATGCATCTGTGATCAATGTCTTCATAGGAGGAGCAGAGAAGGGAATCTCTCTGAATATTTTTGGGGTCTAATGACCCATTCAGTGCCAATAAATGTGTCCTGACACTTCAGTCACTTGCTTATTTGATGTCCTGTAAGGTAATACACCCAGCTTTAATCAGCCTTTTAATGGACCCAGGTGAAGTCTGACTAATAGTGTCACATAAAAGCAAGGTGATGTGAGCTAAAAGTTTGAGGCAGTTTTCTTACTGTAGTTGACATTCATCTTATGAAGAGAAAAATCTGCCTTTGGCAATATATGTTTTTGCTGGTTTGGAGTCCACTACAGCTCTTATAAACTATCATTTACGATGGACTGAGACAGAATTTTTCACAAGTTATCGCGAGGCCCAGCTAGCTGAACAAGACAACGTAGTTCAAGGCTATGATGTCTCCTTAGATCAGCCAATCATCTGGTTATGGGTAGATGTGAATGCCCTGTTTTCTTGGATGTGCCACCACTACAGCGAGGCATTTTATAAAGCCTCAGTGCTATAGAGAGACCGAACAGCAAAACCTTGGATGGGCCCTACTGTGAACCAGGGGATGGCAATATAGAAGAATGTGTCTTCGAGGATGACAGCCAACCAACCAGTTTTGAGCATGAAGGGACAGGATGATGGAGGCAAGATACCATTTCTTCCTTTAGATAATTTTCATTAAAGGTCCCCGAAGGACAAGAAAGGGGATGGATAGGGGTTAACGACTGAAACTGGATGGAACAGCTACAGGAGGTAACAGACAGATGGGTATTGGAAGCGATGTCCCAAGTCGAATGGGAGAACGAAAGCCAGTATCTACAAGACAAAGTTTGGAGATGGCTTTTGAGTGACTTTAGTGTGGTTTTCTACCTTCACATCAAACCTGCTGTTCTGGAAGCAGCTGTAGACTGCTCAACAAACAAGGAAGATTCTCTTGGACAAGAGAATCTCAGCTTCTCCCTTGTTAGGTACTCAGAAGACCACTGTTGAGAGAAGGCAAGATGTCTTCTGCCTCGATTGACATCGTAGTATCTGAAGGTCTTACAATTTGGGGCTGAGGTGTAGATGCCCCCAAAAAACTGTGTGGGTCTGGAATCCTATAGGGAGTGTAGTGATTCATCCATGTACAAGTTAAATAAATCTGTGCTTTCAAATGACACATCCTCAATCGCATTTCGCTGAACGCCAGAGACTTGCAGCAATGAAGCAATGGGCAGCCGCCACAGATCAAGCTGTGTCTTATTTGTCTATTGCTGACTGTACATGTTTTAGCCACAAGTCCTCTTCAACCACTCTTCAACCAATTGAAATGCCTTTCAATTCCCCACTCAAATCTCAGAGGAGTTTAGCTAGATGGAGAATACCTGACCCCATGTGAGATATTTTGCATTTAAGCCCTGATGATTAGCAACTCATAGTTCCAGTGATCCTGAAAAATAGGCTTTTCTCCAAAATAAATCTCATTTCTTTTGTCTTTTAGAATGTTCTTAAATTGCTTGGTCTTTTCATGAACCACATTAAATCATCAACAAACCCAATGTTGGATAGATACAGAACTGTTCAAACTCCTTTTGGGGTAACCAATGTTTCTTTTCTGCTGTCTTAGCCAGAAGAGGCAGCGTGGCTGGTGCCTGTCACAGAGTCTTTGCTGGATCTAATAGGCCCTCACTAATTGCGGTCCCAGCAAAAACAGAAGAATGTAGAATACCAAAGAGCTTGTGAGATTTTTTCTTCTATCACAGATGTTCTATCTTGAGAGTCTCAGCAATGAGGAAGAGCAGCTCCAGCCGTGCTCTAAAGTCATCGAAGGCTGATACATGATCTGAAGGGAAAGCCTCATTCGGAGAAGCTGAAGATGAGGTGTGTTGCTCAGGGGGTATGAATGCCCATTCCTCCTCTGCCAGCTGCTGCTGTTCTTTCCTGTCTGCAGATAAAGATCAAGACCCTCTATACTTCCTTCTATATCATTTAAGAAGGATCAGCCCCTGGATGCAGGTCCCTGGTATGCCTATAGGGCTAAGGCAGAGCATTACATTGGTAAGGCTTGTTCTGATAGGGTTGACCAGGCCATTGCCCTGCCAGACAGGAAGACACTGGGGCTCTAAAATGGAGTCCCTGGTCTGCAGAGAGAAACCTTTGCCTGACCAGTCAGAAAAAGGTTCCCTGCTGGATAGTGGAGAAGTAGTACGTACTGGAGATGAAGAACAAACATCTTCTAGAGGCAGGACCAATCTTCAAGACAGCCTCAGTACTGGGAGATCAGAAATAATGCAGTACTGAATGTAAACAGGGGTGCTAAGGGTGGTGCTGGGACATAATTATCTCCTTCAACATTGAATCAGGTGGTACATTTAAGGCCTCCATTGACAGGGCTGATGTTCATGCTGATGTTTACTAGTTACCAGTATTTTCAGGTATGGGTACCAAATGTGACTTCAGTTCAATGGCCACTGCTAGTCAAAGATTTTTGACCTGAGGAGCATGAGGTTCATGCAAAATTAGATGGGATCCATGTGGTCACATACTCTAAGAAGAAACATGTTTTTATCATGAAAAGTGGCAAGTCAGTTTGTATCAGTCTTTAATACCTTTCCAAACACATGGATCTTAAAACATCAGCAGGAACTTCATGCAGAAACTTCATACTGTCACACAATTCCACTGTCCTGGCTTCTCCCCAGAATTAGAGATAGGATCCCTGACCCTGTCCCAAAAATCCCCCCTCATTTTATGATTGTGTATGCAGGGACAAAAAATATGTGAAGATAATGCTGACAGTCCTCAAACTTGCAAATCTCCCATGGATTTCAAGGGTGATAATGGCAAAGAGCCACTAACTCCCCAGCTTCAGAACTGTAATCACCTGAAAGAGGTATCCACAGTGAAGGGAAAGGATGAAAATATATGTATTTTCCACACAACTCCCTCTAATTTCCTTTCCTTTCCACACAACCACACAACTCCCTCTAATTACTTCATTTTTAAAAAATTCTGCAGCCTACCACCCAAATATTTGCATTTCCAGAGGACACAGTCTGACCCTTAAAGAATTATTTTGTTCTCCTATACAGTACAGTTTGACTGTACTTCAAGCTCCCCTCCAAAAGAGTGTTTGTTTACAAAGTTTCAGGATTTTACTTTTTTTTTTTTTTCTAAAAACATCAACTTTTTGTACAGTACTTAAACTTACTTCCATCTTGAGGGATGGGAGTGGAGGCTTCAGACAAAATTGCTGGATTGGAAGGGTTTGAAGAAAAGGCAGTCTGGGCCTAACAGGAAAAAGGAATTCACATGCATCATTCTGTACAAGAGAGACTATTAGATAGTTATTATGTAGTTGCAAGGTCAAATGTTCAGGTTTTTAGGAAGTACAGCTCGTTACATTAAAAAGCCAAAATTTCAGAACTCATTCTTGGATCTGAACACTAATTCATATAAATGGAGTCTTTTTCAATGGTGTTAAAAATTGCTTAATTAAATTAAATATCACTTGTCAAAGGAGCTTACGGCTGTGACTTTCTACAGAGAAAAAGCAAGGCAACAGCACAAAGAGGTAGTACCTTATAAAGAAAGAGGGTTGGTAAATTAACTAAGTGTACTTACTAAAACAGACTCAGAATTTAAGATATTTACACTAAACTTCTCATCCAGAATACATGATGAGAAATCTACACTAATAATACACTAAGAAATTTAAGTTGTTCTGAAATGGCACTGTTTAAATGTAATATGAAATTTATAAAACTTCAGCAATTGCAAATACCCAAAATATTTTCTTTTAGTTCAGTAATTCATAAGGACCTTCAGAGTCTAGATGTGTCACACTCATCCAATCACACCTATCTCTTCTTGTGCGACCCACAGGGATTAATTGTGAATCAAAGCTAAAATGTCAACAATCCTTTAAGATTAACAGCTCCTATTCAGAAAAGCAGTGAACCTTCTAATTAGATTTGTATACAGAACTCGAGAAGTGGGTTATTACAAGAGAGGACACAATGCTTACAGCTAATGCCCCCCAAAAATACTCTCTACTTATAAATTAGTATTTGCTAGTCACTGGAAGAGAGTAAATGATAAGCTTATGTGTAATGCTACATATTTCCTTCCTTTTCAGTCTCCCCATCTTTCAGGAGTTTTAGAGAACACACATGTTTTCTATGCCTCTAAATGCAAGCCAGGTACTACTGACCATTTAAAAATTACCTTTAATCATAGAATCATAGTTGCCACAGTTCATGGCTATCTGACGTTTTACGATTGAATTAAAAGAACACAAGCATCAACAGTGTAATGCATTATGATTTAACAACCTAGTTCAACACACTGGTCAAATTAACCAACAATTTAAGAAAATAAAGCCACCACTAATAATGCCTTCTCTGGAAAGCTGTGGATTAGAAGTCAAACGCAAGTTGCACTTGAAAATAAGTCTGAACAATAAATGAAAACAATTGTAATGGTTAAATATGACAAGCCATCTGGGGGTTAGTTTCCAGTTTAACTATTCCTGTTCAAATTTGTCCTTTTAATCTATACTCACTGGCTGAGACTAGAGAATTTGTGCTTTTTTTCTTCAAATGAAATTATTGAAGGGGAGGGAAGGTCTCAAATCTCAACTACTACAAAAAGCTTTAATATGTATCCACACTTGACTTGCTTGCGACACCAATCACTAACACTGGTAATACAAAAGAAAAAACATGTTCAAACACAGATGCCTCTAAGACAACCAGGTTACTGCATAGCTCAACTTCTAGCGTGGACAGGCCCTCATAAAGGCTGGTTAGCAGGATTTATTAAACTTAAAACTTTACATCAGACCACATGCTGGAGCACCAAATAGTTTAATCTTTATCACTGAGAGTAGCAGCGAAACTGGAGTGGTCCAAAGCTAGAACATTAAGATCAATTAACTGTCCCCCAAAAAACACATTTGTTCAACATAGTATTCCGGGATGCAGACTGTGCTTTGAGATCAAAATTTGAAGTAGGGTTGGAAATAACTTGAGAGTACTTATATTCAAGGGGTTATTTTCTTTTTATTACGCACACTCTAAGTGAGACGTGCAAAGTGTGTATACTGACCTGTCTAGCACATCTGAATAAAAGGAGTAATTTTGTTCTAGAAAGAGAGGCAGCTTTTAATCAGCATTTTGTTACTCACTGGTTTACTGTATGATCTAACTTTTATTTGCTGCAGCCTTTATCATTAAAATAAAATGTACCTCTGTTATCTTTAAATTGTCATTTTGATATAAGCAGAGAAGTTGCTATCAATTTTGAGATACCAGCAAACAAACAACTATTTGGTTAAAAAAAGCATAAGTGTTCCATATGGATAACGTAAGATTTACACTGAAATATTTGTAAGAGCAAGCTCTCCTAATTTAAGTATTAATATCCAATCCATCCAAATAGGTGGCAAAGTACAAAAAAATAAAGACTTTATAGTAATTAAGTATTAAATGTAGTACCCACACATTTAACATGAGAAACTTGTTTTAGATATGAAAATCTATTAATTGAACTGTTCATTTTTAACTAGAACTCATCTCAAAAAGTCTATATATTTCAACATACCTGAATTACCTTGTCCACTTTCAGATCTTCCAGAGAAGGATAGAGAGACATTTTTGTGCAATTTCCACTAAAGAAAAATAAGAACATTATTTTAATAATCAAGTTATTTTACTCCCAAACAATATAAAATGCCAAGTAAAGTTTGGAAGTTGGCTATGTTAAAAGCTCCTGTCCAGAAAAGTGAATTTCTGTGAGCAAACAAGAGTAAATCATGTTATAGAAGAAAGATGAAACCCTTATTTGATCTGTAGTCTGAAGTCTTGCTTAATGTTGAACAAAAAACTTCAGGATAGATTGATGCACAGGACATTACTGCATTATCATCATCATGACTTCTATTCTACCCACCAAAGAACCTCCAAATGTTCAATTTTACTGAAAGATAGATCTGGAATGTAAACAGAACTTCTAATGGAGATAACTGTGTTCCAAAAGAAATATTTTATTCTATAAAGGTGGATTTCTAGGAAGCCAAGATTCATAGAACCACAGGTTTAGATGGGGCCACAAGGGTCATCTAGTCTAACCCCCTGCTAAAATGCAGGGTTTTTTAAATCAGGGGCCTCAAACACGCAGCCCGTGGGGGTTATTTTTTGCGACCTGCCAGCTCCCCGCAGCCCCCCAGCGTTTACCTAGAGCGGCTCCGGCACGGCCCGGCATGCTCCGGGGGCAAGGGCAAGATCCCCACCTGCTTGCCCTGTCCCCGCACCACTCTGGGAAGCAGCCGGGACTTGGGGGATGGGGGGCACAGGGGTCTGTGTGTTGCCCTGTCCGTGCCTCCAAATACCTCCCTCAAAGCTCCCATTGGCCGCAGTTCCCCATTCCCGGCCAATAGGAGCTTCGGGGGAGGTGCCTGGAGGCACAGCCAGGGCAACACACAGACCCCTGTGCCGCCCCCTCCCCCAGGTTCCAGCCGCTTCCCAGAGTGGCATGGGGGCAGGGCAGGCAGGCAGCCTGCCCTGCCCCCAGTGCATGCCAGGCCGGAGCCCGCCCCCAGAACCCTTCCTGCAGCCAAACCCCCTGCCGCACCCCGTGCCCCTCCTGCACCCGGACCCCCTGCCCTGAGCCCCCTCCTGCACCTGAACTCCCTGCTGCACCCCGACCCCCTGCCCTGAGCCCCCTGCTGCACCTGAACCCCCTGCTGCACCCCAACCCCCTGCCCTGAGCCCCCTGCTGCACCCTGCACCCCTCCTGGGGGCAGGGAGGGGGTGGAGTTGGGTGGAAAGAGGTGGGGCAGGGCCTCATGGAAGGGGTGGGGCAGTGGGGGGAGGGTGTCAGTGATGCAGCCCTCAGGCCAATGTACTAGTCCTCATGTGGCCCCCGTGGTCATTTGAGTTTGAGACCCCTGGTCTAAATCATCCAAGACATACAGCTAATCCAGCCTCTTTCTGAAAACCTCCAGCAAAGGAGATTCCATGACTTCCCTAAGCAGTTTGTTCCACTGTTCTTCCAGTTAGGCAGTTTTTCCTGAGATTTAATGTAAATCTGCTATGCTGTAGTTTGAACCCATTGCCTCTTGTCCTGCCCTCTACTGCAAGAGAGAACAATTATTCTCCATCTGTTTTATGGAAGCCTTTCCAGTATTTGAAAACTGCTATCATGTCTGCCCTTAATCTCTTTTCAAAACTAAACATACCCAATTCCTTCAGGCTTTGCTCATATGGCTTGCATTCCATCCCTTTGATCATCTTTGTTGCTCAGCTCTGGAATCTTTCCAGTTTCTCTATATCAGGACCAAAATTGAACACAGTAGTCCAGCTGAGGTCTAACCAGCACCAAGTAAAGTGGTACTATCCCCTCCTGTGACTTGAGTGCTATGCCTCTGGTAATGTAACCCAAAATTGCATTTTCTTTTATTTGCAACAGCACCACATTGTTTACTCATGTTAAGGTTGTGATCCACCACAACTCCCAGATCCTTCTCAGCAGTGCTGCTGCCGAAAAGCCAGTTATTCCTCATTCTCTATTTGTGCATTTGGTTTTTCTTCCCTGAGTGTAGCACCTTAAATGTGTCTCTATTGAATTTCATTTTGTCTATAGCCCAGTTCTCCAACTGAAGACCCCTTTGAATTTTAGTTCTATCCTCCAAAGTGTTTGCAACCCCCCACCTCCTCCCAGCTTTGTATTATCTGCAAATTTAACCAGTATGCTTTCTATTCCTACATCCAGGTCATTAAAAAAGATGTTAAGTAACACTGGACTGAGAACAGATCCCTGTGAACCCCACTTGAGGCCTCCTTCCAATTTGACATTCTATTAACAGTCACTCTTTTTTTGCAGTTATTTAACCAATTATGTATTCACTTAATGGTAGTTCTACTGAGCCCATATTTCTCCAGCTTACTTATGAGAATGTCACATGGGACTGTGTCAAAAGCCTTGCTAAAGTCCAGGTGTATTATGTCCACTGCATTCCCTCTATCCACCAAACCAATTACTTTGTCAAAGAAGGAATCAAGCTGATTTGGTATGACTTGCTTTTAGTAAATCCATACTGGCTGCTAGTGATCACCCCTTCACCCTCCAAGTATTTGCAAATTTAATGTTTACTACCCTTGCATAGCTTCACAGGTATTAAAGTCAGGTTGACTGGTCTATAGCTCCTTCTTTTTCCCCTTTTTAAAGAGGAATACTACACTGTCCTGGAGAAGGGCTTTCTCCTGTCATCCATGAGTTTCCAGGGGCTCCAAGATTTCTTCAGCTAATTCCTTCAGCACCCTGGGGTGAACAGTATCAGGCCCTGCTGAATTGAATTCATTCAAATTAGTCAGAAGATCTCTGACATGTTCTTTACTTAGCCTGATCTGCATTCCTTCCCTTTTATTGTCTTTGATAACTTCGTCAGTAATCCTGTCACGTTATTTTATATGTGAAGACTGAAGCAAAGTAGGTATTCAGCAGCTCTACCTTCTTATCTTCTATAGTCAGCTCACCTTCTCCACTGAGTAGCAAACCCACATCATCCCTGATCTTTCTTTTTTGCCTGACATTTTTCAAAACCCTTCTTAGTCTTGGCGTTCCTGATTTTATCCCTATACATTCAAGCTACTCGCATGTATATTTCCATAGTTACATGCTCCTCTGTCCATTTCCTGTTTGTATCCCTTTTGGTTTTTAGATACCTAAAAAGCTCCTTGTGCTGCCACACTGGTGTCCTGTGGCTCTTATCTTTCCTCTGCATTGCAAGAGCTTGATATTGAGCCTCTAGAATTACATCTTTTAGGAACTGCCAGCCCCCGCCCCCTTTGATGCTTTTTCTTCTTAACTGGTCTCTCCCCGGAACCTTGCCTACTATTTCTCTGAGTTGGCTGAAGACTGCCTTTTTGAAATCCAGTGTCTGTGTTTTGCTGTTCTCATGTCCTCGTTTCTTTAGGACCTTGAATTCTATCAGAGCATGATCACTTCCTCCCAATTTCCTGACAACCTTCACATTCGCAACTAATTTATCCCGGTTGATCAAAACCAGAACCAAAATGGATGACCCCTCATTGTTTCGTCAACTTTTTGAATCAGAAAGTTGTTCCCTATATATGGTAAGAACTTGCAGGATACATTATATTTTGCTGAATTAGTTTTCCAACATCTATCAGGGAAGTTAAAATCCCTCATTAATAGAAGCTTGTGTGTTAGCTAATCTTGTCACCAGCTTGAAAAATGCTGAATTAGAAGTTATGTCCTTCTAATTAAGTTGAACAAAAGTGTTCCACAGGTAAACATGAAATTCCAGAAGTGCCACCTTAAGTGCAGTCCTATGAAATCTGTTAACGAGCACAGACAGAATTGCAGAATCAAATCCAGGCTCTCGGACAGTGGCTCTCAAACTTTTTTACTGGTGACCCCTTTCACATAGCAAGCCTCTGAGTGCAAACTCCCCTTATAAATTAAAAACACTTTTTAATATAGTTAACACCATTATAAATTCTGGAGCAAAGCGGAATTTGGGATGGAGGTTGGCAGCTCGCAATGCCGCCGCCGCCCCCCCCCCCCACCAAATAACCTCATGACATCTTAGGGGTCCCAACCCCCAGTTTGAGAATGCCTGCACTAGGACCACAGCACAGGCAGGCAGGGTGGGCTGCACAGCTGAATTATGTGCAGCCACTGGAGGTAACTGACCAGTGGGCACGGGGCAGGGGAGTCGCGTCAGCATCTGGGATTTACAGGCAGCTTCCGAGAACTCACTTCTTTGCTGTGTCAGTTTCATGTCAGGAGTTGCAACTTCCAGGCAGACTCCAGCCATGCAAAAAACATCGATTAGTATAACAAACTACCACCTCTCAACCATCCCTCACCAGAACTGTGTGAACAATGGTTGGTGTTTCTGTATAGCACTCAGCATGAGCCCACCTCAGATCCATGGGATCTTTGCGCTTATTTGAAGGTTATGAAGGGACGAGTGCCTAAAGTAGCAGAGGTTGCCCTATCTTACATCTTCTTCCTTGTCAGCTCTGTAGGCAGAGAAAAGTTTTAGTAAATATAAAATCTACTTATAGACAAGAGGGAATCACTTTCTGAGGAAAACACTAAAAGGCTAACTACAATGTATCACAACGGAAATGTCCGTCAGAGATGGCAAAAACATTTAAGTTTATGAATTTGTATGTTATTCAGCAATAAACTGTTGATTTGATAGTTTGAAATTTAAGCTTTCCTTCAGAATATAGGAAGTACTGAATTTAATTTAAAATGGTAACAATGAATGCTGCAAGGACAGATTTTATGTTGGTGCTTTTCTTATTTTTTAATTATTCAAATATTAATTCAGTTAAATTGACACTACGAGGCTCTTCTGGGGACTTCTTGTGTTACTGTTCTCCAATGTCAGTGTGGTCATATTACTAAGTGCTACTTCAAAAAGTGATTTAAAATGTATTACTTTTACCATATATTGCATATCTGCAGTATTTGTTTAAACTGTACGCTTTTTTCCTAAAATTGTTTTTTCCTATTGCAATCCAATTCTGAACATTTTTATGCATTTATAGTAGGACCACTTAACTGTTAATGCAAACATTTGATTAAAAATCAAAGATGGAATTTTCTTAAATGAAAAAACAAAACAAAATCAGAAAATAAAACCAAAAACCCAAAATAAAATGGATTTCATAGGGTGCTACTTAAGTATTTGTATACTTTCTGATCTCCTATGAAGTTTATAAGACCAACTCATTCAAACAATTGGATTCTACTGTCCATTAAAGCCACTTTGGTGCCATATTAGTAATGGTGAGTGACCTTAAAACAATGAGAAATAGCCAGTGGAGAATTCCCCTTATGTAAGTGAACTTCACCATGAGTGAAAAGCTGGCGGAAGTGGCCAGACCAGGGGTTCTCAACCTTTTTCCTTTCTAAGACCCCAAACCCAGCATGCTATAAAACCTCCCACCTATGTCACAACTGATTTTCTGCATAAAAAAGCCAGGGTTGGCATTAGAGGGTAGCAAACATGACAACTGCTTGAGGCCCCATGCCACAGGGAGCCGCATGAAGCTAAGCTACTAAGGCTTCACCTTTCTGCTCTGGGCCCCAGTGAGTCTAATGCTGGCCCTGTTTGACAGACCCCTTAAAACCTGCTTGCGGCCCCCCAGGAAACCCTGGACCTCTGGTTGAGAAACACTGCACAACACCCCCTTCACCCACAGGCTAAGGATAGAAAGAGGCAGGTCATTGACTTTCCAGAGCCTCATTTCACCACATGTGATCTTCCAATGGATCTTATGGAAGTTAGAGCAGCAGGGGGTCTACTCTAACATCTGCCAGGACTACGTGGCTGAGAATCAGGGAGCCACATTATTGAATATTATCTGCACATGAACTCCCACTGAAGTCAAAAGGAACTCCATACAAAGTTTGGAAACGCTGGATCCTAAAGTTTTTATTTGTGCTTTCCTTTCTTAATAAAAAGTATATGAACTGTCAAGAGAGGATTTTGCCACGTAATCTGGCACGCATGGTTCAAACTTTCTGTTCTCATTTATGCAAGTATCAAGTGCCAGCTTCAAACTTAAAAGATAGGATTTAAATCATCAGGTCATTAATCCATAACCTGTTGATTCACTTTGTCAAATATTGGGGGTAGCCGTGCTAGTCTGTATCCACAAAAACAACAAGGAGTCCAGTGGCCCCTTAAAGACTAACAGATTGCATCTGAAGAAGTGAGGTTTTTACCCATGATAGCTTATGCTCAAATAAATCTGTTAGTCTTTAAGGTGCTACCAGACTCCTTGTTGTTTTTGATTCACTTTGCTATGTAAAGAAGTTAACTTCCTTGTCTGCTTTTAAACAGATTACTTATATACATCTTAACACTAGCCAGAGTGCATAGCCTAATTTTGCAGCAATACAATAGGCATGCCTATGCCAGTCCAATCATTAACAGATTTTTGTGATTCAGTTAGCTATCCGTCAGACAGCTCCTACAATGTCAATTTGGACTATAATCAAGCTTTAGAAAAAAACCCGCTCAAAATTCAATATCCTTGTACACTACACAGCACAATACGTACAGCATATCTACCTATTTCTAAGGCATCAGTAGTGTACCTAAATGCTACACCTGTGTTTAACAGTTTATGGTTTAAATTAGGCTCAATCCCAATTCCTTGTTGGTTTATTTCCCAAATCGCTAGCTCAGAGGACCCCGAACTGTGGGGCAAGCCCCCATAGAGAGGTGCAGAGGAACATCTGGAGTGGCACAGCAGGGCCCAGGCCAATAGGGGGTGGGGAGGGACCACCACCCTGTCCTGCTCTGGCCCCGCACCCAGAAGCTGCCCAGCTCCCAGCCCTGCCTTAGCTTTGGCCACTGACCGTGGCCCAGATGTACTCAGCCCCATCCCCAGCCTCTGGCAATGGATCCTCAACAGGCCCCAATCCCATCCCAGCCTCAGCCCCCTTACACTGCCCACTTTGTCCCCACTTCCCTGCCCCCAGGAGCCACATCCCCTGTCCCGGCCACTGGGGGAAGGTGGGAGCACAACACTGAAAAGATTGGGAACCACTGCTGTAGCTGTTCCAATTGAATTAGGGGGGAGGGATAACTCAGTGATTTGAGCATTGGCCTGCTAAACCCAGGGTTGTGAATTCAATCCTTGAGGGGGCCATTTAGGGATCTGGGGCAAAAATTGGGGATTGGTCCTGCTTTGAGCAGGGGGTTGGACTAGATGACCTCCTGAGGTCCCTTCCAACCCTGATATTCTATGAAGAGGATGCAACTTCAGCATTAAGGCCTTAAATACACTGGGCCAAAAAAGTACATTTAACCAGTTTAGAATTCCCTTTAAAACCAGCGTTAACCTGAACCAATTAAGTCTTCTTTTCCCCTCACAGCCAGAGTGGATGAGCTCAAACAAAATCCTGAAAAATCCTTACTCATGCAAGCAGTCCTTCAGACTTCTGCTTGCACCAAGTAAGCCGATAAAGAGAGAAAGAATCTCCACTTTCTTATAATTTTTCTTAGCAATGTCACCTGATCACAAATAGGAGGGGAGGTGGTCCCTGCAATCACAAAAGAGATGGGGAAATGGCCGGAGCGGCATGTTGCTACAAGGAGGTTCACATTATGGAAGGGTTTGAGAATCTCTTATTTATAATGTAAATTTGCAATGAGTCAAACATAAAAAAACCTTAACTGCAACCACAACAGCAGAGATCAATAATCACTGAAGGTCTCGGTCCGAGCTTCTAAAAAAAATTATACTAAGAAATAGCATCTTTAATGATATTGGGTATTCTAATGGACCGAAAATTCCAATTATTTTAAAAAAAATCATGTATTCAGCTGAAATATGTCATTAAATGGTCAGATTTATACAAATATTAAAAGCCACCAAGATGAAAAACCTTGAAAAAACTCCCCACTGCAATTAGCTATTGTAGTACATTGTGTAACAGCAGGCATCTTCTACCACAGACTTAGTAGCTTGTAGCTAGCTTGTTGGTTAACATATTATGACAAAAGTATGGACAGAAATCACTACCCTATTATTACAGCTATTTAAAGTTATGAGAAACACCGAGCAGGAAAAGGATTCTGTCTCCCCACACAATCACTTAGCTTGATTTTTGTACAGAGATGACTCAGTCCATTTTTGTTGATAAAATTTTGCATGCTGGTATGTGCTGCAATACCTAAAAAGGGGGGGATTAGATAAGTGACTCTTTGGGGAGAAGGGGAACTGAACTAGCAGACTTAAAAAAGCTTTTCATTAAAACAGATTGCTCCCCTTTTCCCAAAATCCTGGCCTGTAGATGTATCTTGTTGATTCTCTCATATCCATCTTCCAGACTCCACTGCGAGCAACAGACTGAGGACAACCAGTTGTACATCCCCTCGTTCACAGACTCCACCAAAGTCATCTCTATCCCTAGAGATCAGTAACCGGTTCAAATTCAACCCAGCAAGACCAAAGCTATACTAGCTGGAAGAGAGAAACACTTTGAAGAACCGACCAAGCAACTGTTCCCCCATTCCATCAAGGACATCTCTAACCTATTCACTTGAAAGATTCGAAGGCTCATGGTCTTGTCTTAATTGCCACTTCGTCTGGAGTCCAAGGCAGCATCAGTGATGAAAATGTCTTCTTATACCTCCAATTTACTGCTAAGTGACTCCTTTCTCAGGCAAGGAAGATATCTTGTAAAAGTGACCCACATATTCACCAGCTCCACTCTGGATTGCTACAACTAGTAGCATCTGCATTTGAAGCTGAAGTTTCAGCTTGTGCAGAATGCAGCAACTCAATTCTCCAGTGTCACTGCAAGGCCTTAGTTCTCATCATTAAGGACATTCACGAGTCAGGACCCAGTTATATCAGCAATCATCTTCATCCACAACCCACTAAGTAGGCTGTCCTTCTCTCAAAAATTTAGTTTACAAATCCAGGACAAAGTGAGAATCAGAGTAAAGTCATTCTCAGAAGAGGAGTTAGAGTTTTCAGAGGAAAACAGTCTAATCCAGAATAGTACCATCTTCAGAGTAATTTGGTGACCTACGCACAAAAGTAATCCTTCAAGAAAACAATCTTTCCAACCAACTATAGTCCAAGCCCATCCTCCTCTATCAAGGCACAAGAAGATTAACAAACCTAGTCATGTTTCACAGTAGCAGCCCTGTCAGTCTGTATCCACAAAAAGAAAAGGAGTACTTGTGGCACCTTAGAGACTAACGAATTTACTTGAGCGTAAGCTTTCGTGAGCTACAGCTCACTTCATCTATGAAGTGAGCTGTAGCTCACAAAAGCTTTATGCTCAAATAACCTAGTCATGCAATCCTCATAATGAAGCTCCAAGTAGGTTACCTGAATAGAACTTAGATTCTGTAGTGACCAGCATAAAAGAAAGGGAGGGGGGTGTGGGGGGAAACAGGGCTGATAACTAACCACAGACTAAAGATCTCTACCTCTAAAAATGTAGGCATAGATAAATATTTACTATAGATCCTGGGTAAAATAAACTTGTGGTCTCAGTAGAAAATGAAAAGCAAATCAGTCAGCCAGTACACAAATGAAAAGCTAGTTTATATAGGCAATCCTAACTGACCATTGTTGCAAGGAAGTTAGTTGAGCCTTACTTACAGACAGGTAGGTATTTATTCATCATCTTCTATAGTGTTCAAATTATCTATAAATTAAAACTCTAATCCCAAACAGTTTTACCCAACCATTACTAAAGTAAGAAGCTGATACACAGTAGTATCTCAATTTTAGCCATGTTTTCAAGCAGATAGTTAAGGACTCTGTCTACACTGTCGACATCCTAGCCATAAAATCTGTTCCTACATGGATAAGTCAAAGTGAGTTAGTTTGTAAAAACTAAGAGCATTAACCAAGTTATGGCACAGAAGCCTGAATTAGCCACTGAATGGTTTGTGAAGTGCTATAGCGCCAGCTACGGCACTACGGGTCTTGTGAGCGCACCAGATCTATCCCAGTAACACCGACGCTTTCAAGGGGAGGTAAAAGATTGCCAAAGATACAAAAGAAAAAAACCACCTTCTCCAGTAAACCGAGCCGAGCAGACGAAGCACTGATTACTCTCACTGGGTAATCACCAGAGAGCCCAAGGGAGCAGGGGCTCGGCTCAGCTCAGACCCCCAACCTCCCACCCCCAAGCCAGGACTGCCTTATTTCGGGGGGGGGGGGGGCTGGAGGAGACTTGCAGGATTTCCCATTGTGGGGTCTCCACAGTACCCAGGTCTGCTGTTTGCCTCCTTCAAGGGGCAGGAGCAGAAGTTCGAGTAAATGACATGCCCTGCTCCCCCCGCCTCCTGCCCCCCCCAGCCGCCGCCGCCGACCCGGTGTGTGTGTGTATGGGGCGGGGCCCTCAGGGCTTTACTCCCCGCCCGCGGAGCAGGGGTGGGGGAGCGCGGAGCCCAGCCCCACGCTGGGCTCACCGCCAGCCCGAAGGTAAGGGCCGGGCCGGGCGGGGCGCGCTCTGTACCCGGGCCCCCAGCCGCTGCGACTGCCCGGGTGGGGCGGCAGCAGCGAGCGAGCCGGGAGAACGGGGGGGCGGGGGTGATACCTCCCTGGACCCCGCTCCCGCAGGGGCAGAGCCCGGCTGCCCACCCCGACACTCACCGGCCGGGCCGAGGCGGCGGCTGCTATTCCCAGACCGCTGTCGGCGGCGGCGGCTCCTGGCGACGCGGCTCCGCAGAAGGAGCGGCGACCGAAGCTGCGGAACAACGGCTGAGTGCGCTGCTGTGCGCATGCGCCGCCCTCGGGGCCCCGTGACACGGCGGAAGGAGAGGGCGGGGAGTCTTTTGCCCGCTGGGGGAAGCGCCTGCTCCCTCCCCCGTCCGTCGTGCCGGGGCCGGCACCCGCCCTCCTTGAGCGTCTGCAAAGGGCCTGGGCGGCGATCTGCGGGGGAGGGGCGGCCCTGGCGGTGGCGGAGCCGGCGGGGGACGCCCGAACCCCATTGTCTGCAGCCTGGTCCGCCGGGCGGTGCCCGCCTAGCGCGGTGTTACAGCCCCCCTGCCCCGTGCCCAGCAACGCGGCCCTCGAGCCCCACCCCAGCGCCCCCCAGGTCCCTCACACGGACCCCCTCTCCCCAGCCCGTGACCGGAGCTGCTGGCTCAGCGGCATGATGATTCCCCACTTCCGTCGGTAGCCCCGGCCCGTGACAAGCCGCGGGGCGCCCGGAGACCCTGGCCCATAGGTGCTGGAAGTAGGGCAGCTGGGCAGCACCCTTGGGGTTGAAGTGGTTCCCATCGTTTACAGGGTTACGGTTTTGTTCTCTGGCTTTCGGCACCCTTTCTGTAAAAATTGTTCCAGCGCCTCTGCCCTGGAGGGGACTCAGTTGACCATGCGGTTAACCTGAGTTCATTTATACAGCACAGTCCTGATTAAAGAAATGAAACTCCTCATCAAGGCCCCTGTGTCATGCTGAGAACAAGAGAACTGGTTGTACATTAAAAACAAACAAACAAGGAGTCCTTGGGGCACCTTAGAGGCTAACAAATTTATTTGGGCATAAGCTTTTGTGGGCTAAAACCCACTTCATCAGATGCATGGAGTGAAAAATACATAAATAAATACATAAACATTTATGCCCAAATAAATGTGTTAGTCTCTAAAGTGCCACAAGGACTCCTGGTTGTTTTTCCTGATACAGACTAACACAACTACCCCTCTGAAACTTGATTTTACATAGTGTCAGGGCCCTGAATTACGCCTTTCTACTTTCATAGCCTTGAGGTATGATTTTGGCATGGGGCTGACAAGAAACTAAAGCATGTGACAGTCGTGCATACTGTGAAGTTTTTTGTTTTTTTTTAAAATAGCCAGAAGTCTGGGATAATCTCAAGTGAGGAAGCACAAGTGAAAACTGCAGCTTTTCCCAAAGTATATGAAAGCTTCATAGCACAGACCATAGCCATATTTATTTATATTACGTGTGTTCACTCTCTAGAATAAAGGTGGGGGGGTTTCAGTCTTTTGTCGTATATGTGCCTTCTTTACTCATGTTTTTATCTTCTCAAGTCAGCAGCTGCGTGCCCATATGATTCAGTGTTTCTCTTTCCATTTCTTTCTTTTTTTTTTTGTAATCTGTTAAATGGTTTACGCACTGTTCTTGGTTGTGTTTGTGGTTTCACTTCCTTATAGGAGGGACTTCAGTTGCTCTTTTTGTTGCTGTCGTCTTGTAGACAGTTTCATTTGTGGCTAGATATGGCACTTGGCTTCACCTCATCATTGAAAGAAAGCATTTGTGGATTTAATTTGTTTATTATTCTCAGAAACATTCATATTGTCACTTGGAAGACTAATTTAGATTGCAAGATCTTTAAGGGAGGGACCATCTTTTTGTTCTGTGCTTGTATACCATCTAACACAATTAGGGTGACCAGATGTCCCGATTTTACAGGGACAGTCCTGATTTTGGGTCTTTTTCTTATATAGGCTCCTATTACCCCCCCAACCCCGTCCCGATTTTTCACACTTGCTGTCTGGTCATCCTAAACACAATGGGGTCCTGATCCATGACAGTAATACAAATAATAATAATAAGACAGATAATGATTCTTTTACTGCTTTTCTAGCTTTGAATGTGACCACAATTAGTTGTTTAAAAGATGTGGACTGAAAGATCCAGAAATATTAAAGTAAACCAGGTTCAGCATACCAAGGGAGCAAGCTGCAGCTGATTTAGGCCTCCACCTTATAATGAGCTCAGTGCTGGCAAACCCTTGCACCCACACCAAGTTCATTGTAGGACTGGGGCTTTAGTATTGTCCACAAAACTTAAATGAAAGGCATTATAGTGCAGTTTGAAATTTGTGTACTCAAAAATAATCAATAATACAATTATGTGCTTCATAAAACCAAGTTAAGACACATTTCTGAGCCTAGTTCCATTAGTCAATGGGAGTTTTGCCACTTTCACAGAACCAAGAATTGGGTCCACAATGCCTTCCATAAAAAAAAACCGAACAACCAAAAACCTTATGTTTTAAGGCCCCAATCCTGTAATCTGATCTGAAATGGATGGGTCTCTCTGCAACCCCTCTCATTTCAGCAGGACTCTACATTAGCAAGAGCGAGAGCTTCCCCAAACTCTGGGTCAATGTTGAAGCTCCCCAAGGATAACTTGACGGAGTCCTTGAAATGTGTCTTCTGGCTTCCCTGAGTGCTTTCCCTCCTTTAGCTTGCCGTAAAAGATCTTAGATGAGCAACTGCCAGACATTCTGGTGACATGGCCTACTCATCTCATCTGTGACTTCATCAACCGTGTGGGGATGCTTGGAATGCCTTCCCATATGAGAACTTCAGTATTTGGTACCTTGTCTTGCCATCATTGGTTTCCTTAGACAGCCCATGTGAAGTGAAAGTGATTCAGCTTCATAGCATGGCATCTGTACACCATCCAGGTTTTGCATACATACCTCAGAGTTGGGAACACAATGGTTTTGTAGACCTTCAGTTTTGTTTGACTGATGTCTCTACGCTCCCACATATTTACACGTATTCTGCCAAAGGCTATGCTTGCTTTGGCAAATCTGGTGTTGGTTTCATCATCAATGTGAACTGCATGTGACAGTGTATTGCTGAGGTAGGAGAACCCTCTTCAGTATGATGTTCTCTGCCATGCTTCCAGATGCCTTTTGTGACTGACACCAGGGACTGGCATCAGATACCAGACTGATGGCAAGCTCTTCAATTTGAGGAGACTATAGGAGAAGACAAAAAGGTACAGGAAGTGGCTGTTCATGATCTTCTGTTTGCTGATGGCTGTTCCCTGAATGCTAAATCTGAGTCTGACGTAGTGGACTTTGGATTATTTTTCTTTGGTTTATGACAATTTAGGTCTTACAATCAACATCAAGAACACAGAAGCGATGTACCAGCCTGCACCAGGAAAGCCTTATGTAAGCCTACTATCACACTGAATGGCCAAACCCTCCAGGCAGTGGACCACATAGGTAGTATGTATGTATATTCACGGTTACAGGGCTAGCTGAACCTCTGGTCTGTTCAAGTGCAGTCTTAGTGGTCTCAGGCCTTGTTTCCTTACCTGTCTTTAGGAGAGAATCACACAATTCTCATTGCTTTAGACCAGGTCCTGAGTTGAAGTACCCTGTGGATCAACTGTGCCTTCCCAGCAGGTCTGGGTTCTTGTGGTTCTTTCCTTTAGGAATCTGTGACCAGTGGGTTACAGTGACCCGGAACTGCCTTTTTAAACAAAAGTATCGATTATTTAACCAGAGGAACAAAGCATAGCATAAAAGACAGAATTTTACACCACCACAAGGGGTACTTACGTATCTATCATACCTAGTGTCCTAGGCATGCCTATTTTACCTCGGGCTCCTAATCTCAGGGATGGGTTGGGGGAGGAGGGGTGAGTGGGTTTGAGTGTCAGTTTCCAAAAACCTAGGTAAGTCCTTATGGGAGTGTGGGTGCCTTTAATTCCTGCTATGGTTCTTTGTTCACAGTTTCCTGAACTTGGACTTGCTGCCCAACATCAGTTTGGTGAGTTCTGCAGGCTCAGAGATAGCACATCCAAGCCGATGGCTCTTGTATCATTCCTGAAGTGTTTGCTTAGAGGTGTATATTGAGATCCATCTCCCCTTTCCTGGGTGCATTTCCTGACAATCCTGCTATTGAATTAACTCAATATATGTATACAGTAAACCGCAGAGTAACCAGATCATACATAATATTTATAAATTCATAGAGGAAACTCAAAATTCATCACCACCAATGTAATTCATAGAGCTGGCTGGAGAATGAAAACCTATATTTGTGAACAAATTTTAAATTGTTTTGTTTCAAAGTTTTCAAAATGGACCGGTTCTTTTTGGGGGAGGAGTTGAACATTTTTTAAATGCCTTTACTGTTTTAGCTTCTGCTAGTTTCTGCTGTTCTGAATTGGCCTTGTGCAGTGACCTTTCCTGAATTGGAGAATAAGAAAAGAAGATAGATAGGAAAAAGTGGGAGTGTCTTTAACAACTATAACTTAACAAGCCTCACATACTTTGAAAATATTTGTATAGGGATCAGTACCTTAGCAACCTGAGATAAAAAAACCATTTATCTTGCTTAATATAATAGATATTCTCATTGTATGTATGACAGGACCAGAACATCATCTAAATAGCTAGAAATAGACTTCTGTTATTTTTTTTAAATGCAACAAAATGCAGTTAAAATGCTTTTAGTGTATGTGAACAGTTCAAAAGGGGAGGACTTGCAAATGTTACTCCTGAGTAGTTACTCTTTACCCTAGCGCACAAATCAGATAAATGTAGTATTTTTAAGGGTATATTTAACTGAGCTGATGTAGAACTAAAAATAGCATGTAAAAATAGCATTTTTAAAACTCTAATATGATATTGTTTTCTTTGGTTTTGAATAGCAAGATCAAGTAGGACTGGTTGCTTTTCAGATTAACTGTTTATGGAGAGGAGTCCTTAATTTCTTAGTCATTGAAGTTCACGGGAGTTTTGCTTGAATAAGGGTTACAGAATTAGATCTATTGTTTGAGAGCAGAGCAAACACATGGTGAAGTCATCAGTTTTTTGTTCACTTAAATTGCAACCAATAGCTTGGTAATTTTTCTGTTGTTGAAATACTTTTTTAAACAAACCCTGTTATTGTGCTAACATCCGGAGAATAACAGACTCTACCCGTGGGGAAATAACTAGTCATCAGAAGCTGAAGAATTCCTAATAAAATAATCTATGGCAGGTAATGCGGGCATTTTCCCCCTGAAACTGGAAATAGACTCTACTTTGCACATGAGAAAGCTCTCTGACCATCCAGCAGCGAACAGTTGTGAAGAGTCACTTGGACTCTACAGAGAACAAAGACATTTGTTCTCTGCCATATACATTGTTTGCATATGGCAGAGAGGGATCCAGCATGTATGTGGCAGATACAATTATTAAAAAAAACCTACATTAAAAGATTATTAAGGTTGCAAAATCAAGCACTCAAACGTTAGGAAATGCCAGACTAAGGCTGCTTGTGCAATGTTAATTTGGCCCTCTTGTGCATATCCGTGATGATACATTCTTTAATCACATGAACATGTGCTATTTTTTCCACTTCTGGCTCATTTCAAGGAGGGACAGTGCTAACTGAATGAGCAGCTGTTCAGTTTTCTCCTTGTTCAACAAGGAGCCATATGACTTATTTACTGCACACTATTCAACCTGGCTTTAATGGCAGAATTATTAATTTCCTCATGGGCTTTTCTATTATGCTTATCAATGTGCTTCACAAACATTAATGAACTTATTTTCAGAGCAGCCCTATGAGATGAGGGAGTATTATTCCATTTTACAAATGGGGACCGAGACACAGAGAGATTAAAGTAAAAAAAATTATATGAATTTTGGTACCCAGTTTGAGATGCCTATAGCCTGTTTTTTTTCCCCTGAGAAATTAGCATTCTGCAGCACTTTATTGGTCAGTACACACCTTCTGACTCCAGATTTTTACAGAGGTTCTGGCTGCATCCCTACCACCTGATTTATGAACATCCCATCCATGGGCCCACAAAGTCGCAGAACAGCCTTTTCAACCTCCTCCTAGCACTGGCCAACATAGCCATTCATCACACCAGGTGGAGGAAGCTAGACGGGTGGTTTCTCTGTAACTGGGGCCTATTTCCTTTCCCGTGTTCAGTCATGTCTCTAGGCTGAGTTCCTCTGGGCAGTGTCCACTGATTCCTTGGACACCTTTGAGGGACAGTGGGTGCTGTCCAGGGTTCTCTGCTCAGTGTCCCTATCTGGTTCGTTGATTTTTCAACTTTTGACCTCACTCCCATTTCTGTTTTCTCATTTGTTGTCCTCTGTAATTAATTGGAGCCTGGTGTTGGTGGTTCCTCTCACTTAATTGTGGTGGATGGCCTTTAGTTTTGGGTGGACCTAGATGCACCTGTCCCCAGTACTTCAAATGCTACATACTTCCCAACTTTAGAACCTCTTGCTGAAGTTCTGGCTATACTTTTCCTCACACCACCTGATGAATGCACATCCTATGCATGGTTCCATAAAGTCATGGGACCTCCTTGCCAAACTCCTCCTGGCACTGGCCAGGACAGCTGGATGGGGGTGGTGCTCTGCAACTCTGGGGCCTATTTCTGATTCCTCATATGATCATGCCTCCAGGAGAGTTCCTCCAAGTAGCATCCATTGAATCCCTAGCTGCCTTTGAAGAGCAGTGGACTCTGTCTGGGGTTCTTTGCTTGGTGTTCCCTTCTAGATTCCCGATTTGTTACTGCTGACCTTCTTCCTGCTCCTTTTCTTTTATCTGTGGCCCTCTATAATCAACTGAAGCCTGGATTTAGTGGTGCATACTTCTTAGTTGAGGGCCTTTAATTTTGGGCAGGCCCATAATTGCCTTTCCCCAGTACTTCAGATATAATATGCCTTCCAACTCCTGCAACAAATGAGGCAGGGGCCCTACAGACAACAGCCTCTTTCATCACACAACTCTGATTTATTCCCTGTGAGAGGAGACAGGAAAGAGAAGTCAGGAAGTGGGTGGAGTGAAGCTCTGCACTTATACATAGAGGGGCTTATTGTGCCTTTTCTGTAACTAAATCACAGGTGGGGTTCCTCTGGAAGGGATAGTGACTGAATGAGCTAATATGACTTTTCCATCTCCTACCTTGTTTAAGTTAATGTTTTAATGTGCTAAGGCTGGAAGCTGAACTGAACAAATTAGCACTGAAATAAAGCTCACATTCGTAATAGGGTAATTAACCATTAGATCAACATACAAACAGATGTGGTAGATTTTCAGTCTCTTGAAATCTCTAAATCAAGATTACATGTCTATCTAAAAGATCAAACAGAAGTTAGGGGCCTGATGGTGGAAATACTGGGCAGGAAGTCAGATTAGATCATTATAATGTAGCCCTCAAAAAAATCTCTAAATAAAATGGAATAATTGAGTGTTTCTCTGTATCCTGCAGGTAGTGCTACACTATATTCAGCTGAAAATGCAGTAGTGGTTTAGTTAGAATGTTATTAAGTGAGTTGGAATTCATCTAGGACACTGGGACTTTGCAACTCTTATGAAAAGTGCCATGGGTTCTACAAGTGGTCAGAACCTCCATTTTATAACTCAGTGCTCTCCCCCTGCCCCCCACATCAGTAGCATAATGACCCTATATACTTTCCCAGAGCACTGTCTCAATACTGACTTAGAGAAGAGGGAAGAACACTATATTAACAGTACTTTCTGCAGCTCATGGGTTTTTCTTGGAAATCTGCCATCTAATTACTGACCAAACTAAACCTGTTTCATTTAGGAGGTCAGAAGCCTTAGATGGTATGGCTGCAGGAACACCCATGTGAACACCAATTTGTAAAGAAAATAATTTCACCTATCTAAACTTTCCATCTGTTTCTATTCTTCTGTTTTCTACCCCCTCTTTTCATGTCTCCTCATTATGTGTAGGAACAGGTTAGGAATAAAATATACCTCTCTTCCAACATCTAGTTTTTATTTCTCTATTCTCTTCCCTCTTCTTTCAGTATGTTTTTTCCTCTCTCCTCCTTTTCCTTTGGTTGAAGTCTCTCCCTTCAGTGCATGATATAAGCATGCTAAGTGCTAGTTCTACAGCCTTTACCAACTTTAAAAAAAAAAGAGAGAGATACAAAAAGTTCTAGTGATGTTTACAGGGACAGAATAATTTGTTTACACACAACTGCACAATAGCAAAATGCAGTGTACTTAGTTTGGACAAAGGACAATTTAGCTGTGAATTTTTTGTTGCTTTTTAAATTTGTGGAGAAACTGAAAGAAAGGCTGCTTCTGAATTCCTGCTCCATCTGCTGGAGTAATACAACATGGCTTGTCACATGTTTGGAGCAGATTAGGATAATTTTCTGTTGGTAATTTACATAACTTCTTCACTGTGCAGTAATTTTTTTCATACTAATAGCTACCATTTTGTGAGTTTTTTAATTTTGACTTTTTAAAAACTACTTCTCTGTTCAACTGAGTGCTTTTACTTATTCACTTGAAACTAATGAAAGTTATTTTTTAAATATGCTGTTTTAATGGGGGCCTTATCTTTAAACAAATGATATTGCCCAAGTTTTAAGAGTACACTTTTAATGCAATAACTGTTAGCCATAACCCTTCTCTTCATGCTACATTTTGTGTCCACTTCTCCAATTCTGTGTCATTTGCTACTTCTCATTTGTGTTCTCTCTTTCACCAACTTGTAGTTTGCTTCTGCTTCACCAGCTGCTCCCTCTTTTCAATTTGTTCTGAAGTGAAACTTACTAGAATCCTGATCTTTTGCATCACTGTTTGCCAATATCAAAGATCAGGGATTGAGTAGACTCCCTTTGCTACCAGCTGCCAACGGAAAAAAAAATAAAAGCACAATAAAATCCTTTAAAAACAAAAGTTGTAAAATCGTAATGCTAAATGTTATTAAAATCTGCTTATTTGACAGAGGGGAAACTATTTGTCCAGAAGTTATATTTCATATTGCTTGGAATTATGGAGAACCAAATGGAGAACCCAGTCCAGAGCAAGTGCACCTGTATTCCCCATCCATGGTCTCTTGAGGATACAGAGTCTAGGCTCCAGGCTCCTCAGCGAATACCTCTCTTGGGTAGAGACCTGGGTCAGTCTGTCTCTCCCTCCCTCTCCGAGTTTTTGAGGCTATGCAGTTCCCTGCTTACACTGCGATATCCTCAGCAAGCCAGGCTGTCTAAACAGGCCAGCATCTGTGTTGGCTCTCTCTTCTGTTACTGCCAGCAGTCATAAATTACTACCCAGCCTTTGTGTAAGCAAGCACATTTATTCTTAAAGTAAAAACATGACAGAAAAAACCCATTAATAAAAATAAAAATCTACATGTTAATAAACTTACCAGAAGTCATGCATCAGTCTTATTGGGCCTTAGTAGGTCAAGTCCTTGCAAAGGAATACTATCAAAAGTGGAAACATGGAAAAATTTCTAAGGAGGAGTATAGAAGAATTGGATAAACACGTAAGGACAAAATCAGAAAGGCTAGTGCACAGAATGACTTACACCTAGCAAGGGGGAGATAAAAGGCAACAAGAAGCGGTTCTTTAAAGGAGCAACAGAAAGATGAAGGAAAGTATAGATCCTCTACTCAGTAGGGAAGAAGAGCTAATAAAAAATTACATAAAGAAGACTGATCAGTTCAATGTCTGTTCTGATTCAGTCTTCACTAAAAAGGTTAATGGTGACCAGATACTCAACACAATTAATATTAACAAGGGGGAAGGAACGGAAGCCAAAATAGGGAAAGAACAGGTAAACAATATTTAGATAAGGTAGATGTATTCAAGTCAGCAGGGCCTAATAAAATTTATCCTAGGATACTTAAGGAACTAGCTGAAGCAATCTCAAAACCATTAGCAATTATCTTTGAAAACTCCCAGAGGATGGGGGAGGTCCAGAGGACTGGAGAAGGGCAAACATGTTCCCCTTTTTAAAGATAGGTACTAAATTGGACCTGGGAAATTATAGACCAATCAGCCTAACTTCAATATCTGGAAAGATATTGGAACAAATTAAACAATTAATTTGAAAGCATATAGAGGATAATAGGGTCATAAGGAATAGCCAGCATGAATAAAACGTGTCAGCTATAAATATTATAAGCATAACCTCCTCTCCATTATCCAAGCAATTAATGAAAATATTGAACACTACCAGTCCCAGGAGTGACCCTTGCAGGATCCCACTAGATATGTCCTCCCATTTTGACAGAGAGCCATTGATAACTGCTCTTTGACTATGGGTTTTCAACAAATTGTGCACCTACTTTATAGTAATTTCATCTAGACCGCATTTCCCTAGATCGCTTATGAGAATATCATGTGGGACTACTGTGTCTAAAGCCTTACTAAAATCAAGACATATCACATCTATTGCTTTCCCCCCATCCACTAAGCTAGTAACCCAGTCAAAGAAGGACATTAGGTTGCTTTGGCATGATTTGTTCTTGACAAATACATGTTGGCTATTACTTATCCTATTATTTTCTAGGTGCTTACAGACTGATTGTTTAATAATCTGTTCCAGTACCTTTCCAGGTATTGAATTTAGGTTGATTGGTCCAGAATTCCTGGGGAATTCTAGATAGAAAGTAGACATCAACCTGTTCATTCTCAAGAAACAGTGGTCTATACCAGTGGTTCTCAAAACCTGAGGACGTGGCAGGTAAACAAACTGGACTAGCCCGCCAGGCTGAAAAAAGCCCACCTGAAAAAAGGTGGCGGCCCTAGTTTGAGAACCACTGGTCTATACAATATTAAATTAAATTTGAAATGTTCAGTGACTACTATGTTTGGAACAGGAGAGAAAGAAAACCACTTCCCAATATTGGACAGTTTCAGAAACACTGATTGTCCCAGTGCAAATATAATTCATTGTAGCAGAGTACTAAAACATTAACTTCAAAGATTCTCCTAGGTATAACTGGCCAAAATAAAGCAGGTCACCTGGTCTCAGAGGATGTGAGAGCTGCACCTTTGCCACGGTAAGACTCAGACAGGATTTGATACAGAGCCTGAGAATAACACAGAAATCTAGAAGTTAGAGCATCATATTTTCTGATTTCTTTTGTGTAACTTTAAGGATTTGGGCTTGCCTATGAAAAACTAGGGAGTCTTGGGCTAGGTATGTTTCTTTCTACTGTTTATTTATTTTCTTCAAAGACAACTGAATCCTAGAATACACTTTTTACTACAGTCCATCATAGGAAAGGTAAACAACTTCTGAGGAGCCAGTCTAATTGGGTTATAAATCAAGTACACAGACCAAAGGATGCAGCTGACACACAATGCCCAGAAAAAGCCTGAAACCTCAGAAAAGAGAGGATTGGAGGGAAAAGATTGACATTGATTTTGTCAGGCTATGTCTACACTGGCAACTGATCAACAAAACTTGTGTCTTTCAGGAGGTGTTAAAAACAAACACCCCCCCCCCAAAAAAGACAAACGTTTTGCTGACAAGCACCGGCGTGAACAGCTCTTTCTGCCAACAATGCCACTCGTTGCGGGTGGAAGGTTTTTGTCGGCTGGAGAGCCGACAAACAGTAGTTACACTGCACGACTTTTAGCATCACGGCTGTAGCCACACAGCCTGTCACTAAAAGCTGCATAGTGTAGACATAGCCAGAGACTTATACCAACTGTTAACATAAGGCCTGGTGACTTTTGTCACAGATACTAGGCTATCTGGTCTCTGAGTTCCACCTCTCAGGCCTCAAGCCATCACCTCTTTGGGGGCAGAATCATGTGATTCTCTCATTCTCACACCAGGTTTGGGGCTGCAATCCCCTCTGTACCAACTGTGATTACCTCAGGAGGCCTGACTTGTTAGGTTCAATACCTGCAGTTCTGTACCCTCCTGGAGCTAGGACCACTGATATCCAGTGACCAGATAGCCTTCTTAAAGCAAAGGATTGTTTATTTAGAACCAAAGCATTTCAGAGCAGAAGATTGCACAATGAAGAACAGTCTATATACATGCTTATCTTGCCTAAGGATTACCATTGCCTGGAAGTTTGGGAAGCCCCCAACTGCTTCAGACATTCTTGCAGTCTCTGTGACTGTCTGTCCCCTGGGTGACCAGCTTACAAACAACTCCCCCACAGCCCTCTCTCCAAGGAGTCTTTTTTAACTGCTCAATATGTCAGTAACTTTGAGCGGCAGCCTGGAAGTAGCATATACACGGCTAAAAGTTCATCTGTTTTGTAATCACTCCCAAGTGTTTGTTAGGAAGCTGGTTATCTAAAACCACTGTGTTGTCTTCTTCCTTGTCTGTCCAACAGCTCCCTATTAAAACTAAAACACCACATTCATACACGAAAGCCCAGTAACTCAGTATAGCTATATAATGATTGACCTGACTAACCAAGTCACATACTGTATTCATAAGATTATTACCCATCATTATTTCTAGATCATTACATAGCAGCTGCACATCCGCTACAGTTTTTCGTCTGTGAAACTGAAATGTTGCTGTATAAAATGGTACATGTTCTACTTCTTAGATGGAAACGTTCGTAAGCAAACCGGTAAGTAGGTGGCTGAAATACTTCTCTGATGGACTGTATTTACTGAAACAATGAGGAGTCCTTGTGGCACCTTAGAGACTAACAAATTTATTTAGACATAAGCTTTCGTGGGCTAGAACCCAATTCATCGGATGCATGGAGTGAAACTACACTACAAGGAGAGCTGGCTGTATTTCAAGGAATCCCTGTTGAGGTTACAGGGACAAACCATCCCAATGAGTCGAAAGAATAGTAAATATGGCAGGCGACCAGCTTGGCTTAACGGTGAAATCCTAGCGGATCTTAAACATAAAAAAGAAGCTTACAAGAAGTGGAAGGTTGGACATATGACCAGGGAAGAGTATAAAAATATTGCTCGGGCATGTAGGAATGAAATCAGGAGGGCCAAATCGCACCTGGAGCTGCAGCTAGTGAGAGATGTCAAGAGTCACAAGAAGGGTTTCTTCAGGTATGTTGGCAACAAGAAGAAAGCCAAGGAAAGTGTGGGCCCCTTACTGAATGAGGGAGGCAACCTAGTGACAGAGGATGTGGAAAAAGCTAATGTACTCAATGCTTTTTTTGCCTCTGTTTTCACTAACAAGGTCAGCTCCCAGACTGCTACGCTGGGCATCACAAAATGGGGAAGAGATGGCCAGCCCTCTGTGGAGAAAGAGGTGGTTAGGGACTATTTAGAAAAGCTGGACGTGCACAAGTCCATGGGGCCGGACGAGTTGCATCCGAGAGTGCTGAAGGAATTGGCGGCTGTGATTGCAGAGCCATTGGCCATTATCTTTGAAAACTCATGGCGAACCGGGGAAGTCCCGGATGACTGGAAAAAGGCTAATGTAGTGCCAATCTTTAAAAAAGGGAAGGAGGATGATCCTGGGAACTACAGGCCAGTCAGCCTCACCTCAGTCCCTGGAAAAATCATGGAGCAGGTCCTCAAGGAATCAATTCTGAAGTACTTGCATGAGAGGAAAGTGATCAGGAACAGCCAGCATGGATTCACCAAGGGAAGGTCATGCCTGACTAATCTAATCGCCTTTTATCATGAGATTACTGGTTCTGTGGATGAAGGGAAAGCAGTGGATGTATTGTTTCTTGACTTTAGCAAAGCTTTTGACACGGTCTCCCACAGTATTCTTGTCAGCAAGTTAAGGAAGTATGGGCTGGATGAATGCACTATAAGGTGGGTAGAAAGCTGGCTAGATTGTCGGGCTCAACGGGTAGTGATCAATGGCTCCATGTCTAGTTGGCAGCCGGTGTCAAGTGGAGTGCCCCAGGGGTCGGTCCTGGGGCCGGTTTTGTTCAATATCTTCATAAATGATCTGGAGGATGGTGTGGATTGCACTCTCAGCAAATTTGCGGACGATACTAAACTGGGAGGAGTGGTAGATACGCTGGAGGGGAGGGATAGGATACAGAAGGCCCTAGACAAATTGGAGGATTGGGCCGAAAGAAATCTGATGAGGTTCAATAAGGATAAGTGCAGGGTCCTGCACTTAGGACGGATGAATCCAATGCACCGCTACAGACTAGGGACCGAATGGCTAGGCAGCAGTTCTGCGGAAAAGGACCTAGGGGTGACAGTGGACGAGAAGCTGGATATGAGTCAGCAGTGTGCCCTTGTTGCCAAGAAGGCCAATGGCATTTTGGGATGTATAAGTAGGGGCATAGCGAGCAGATCGAGGGACGTGATCGTCCCCCTCTATTCGACATTGGTGAGGCCTCATCTGGAGTACTGTGTCCAGTTTTGGGCCCCACACTACAAGAAGGATGTGGATAAATTGGAGAGAGTCCAGCGAAGGGCAACAAAAATGATTAGGGGTCTAGAACACATGACTTATGAGGAGAGGCTGAGGGAGCTGGGATTGTTTAGCCTGCAGACGAGAAGAATGAGGGGGGATTTGATAGCTGCTTTCAACTACCTGAAAGGGGGTTCCAAAGAGGATGGCTCTAGACTGTTCTCAATGGTAGCAGATGACAGAACGAGGAGTAATGGTCTCAAGTTGCAGTGGGGGAGGTTTAGATTGGATATTAGGAAAAACTTTTTCACTAAGAGGGTGGTGAAACACTGGAATGCGTTGCCTAGGGAGGTGGTGGAATCTCCTTCCTTGGAAGTTTTTAAGGTCAGGCTTGACAAAGCCCTGGCTGGGATGATTTAACTGGGAATTGGTCCTGCTTCGAGCAGGGGGTTGGACTAGATGACCTTCAGGGGTCCCTTCCAACCCTGATATTCTATGATTCTATGATACAGGAGCAGGTATCAATACATGAAAGGATGGGGGGTTGCTTTACCAAAATTCAAAAGTTATTTTTCTTCCCCTGGTATCCTGCTGTTAATTGATTTAACTTAGTATACTGTCCACTAACTTGGTAAAGCAATCCCCCCCCCCATCCTTTCATGTATTTATACCTGCTCCTGTATTTTCACTCCATGCATCCGATGAAGTGGGTTCTAGCCCACGAAAGCTTATGCCCAAATAAATTTGTTAGTCTCCAAAGGTGCCACAAGGACTCCTTGTAGTTTTTGCAGATACAGACTAACATGGCTACCACTCTGAAACCTGTATTTACTGAGGGACTACCTATCCTAAATTCTCAATTACTAAGGGACAATCTACACTCATTGCTGTATTTGTTTTCCACAAACTACTATTAGCATAACCTTTTATGAGTGATGTACCAGAATATTTGGATGCTAATATCTAAACTGTATTGTTAAATTTATTAACCTTTATTTGGGATAGTGCAGATTATGTACTATATGTATTTTATTACTTTTAAACCAAACTTTGTACTTTTGGATAATTTAAGCATTAGTCTCTCCCTAACCTGTGTATTAGATAATTTTAGCATTAGCTTCAATACATTTTTTAAATCTGCCTATTAGATCATCTAGTACTTTACCATGGCAATGCAAAATTCTTCTCTACAGAATATTTGCTACTACTTTACTCAGTCTCCTTTCAAATGCTTCAAAAATGGGTCTTCTCCACCATTTGAGACTGTTCCACAGTCTAAGGAAGAAGGAGAAGACTGAAAAAGAATAGTGAACTATTTTTTGGTCAATTTACCTCTGATATCACAACCCCAACACATAATCCAAAAACAATCTGTTGTTGAACAGCTACAGAGCCAGAAGGAGGCAGAGAAAATAATGGGGAAGTGGAGGATGCAACAAACTACCTTTGATGTCATAATCCCATCTCCTAACAATAAGTTTTCTCTTTGAAATGGGGAGATCAGCAGAAGTTGTAGTGCAACAGGGAAGAAGCAGAGTAGTGCTGATCATTTCCTCCCAGGATTAGTACAGACCAAACTGCTTTGCTCATTACTAGAGAGGAAGGAGGAAATCCTGGCCCTGTGGAAGTCAGCAGCAACTCTCCCATTGACTCCAATGAGGCCAGGATTTTATCTCAACCCTCAAAGACAGAGGTGAGTTAAACTGGCAGAGTAGTGGGGAAGGCTACCTTTCCACTCTCTGCCTAAACTACCTTTAGTCTGACTAAAATAAAGACTTCCTTCTTAAGTGCTATTAGTACAATAACTTTCAAAAGCCCTATATTTATTTTACAAAAAAGAAGAATACTTTTAAGGAGGATACAATTATCATTCCAAAAGGCACTTATAGTAATGGAAATAAAGCCCACAAATATCAAGAGATAATTCTATTATTGCTGTAGAATACATTATTCAAGTGCCAGTTCATAAAATGAAAAGGAGTACTTGTGGCACCTTAGAGACTAACCAATTTATTTGAGCATGAGCTTTCGTGAGCTACAGCTCACTTCATCGGAATACCGCGGTATGCATCCGATGAAGTGAGCTGTAGCTCATGAAAGCTCATGCTCAAATAAATTGGTTAGTCTCTAAGGTGCCACAAGTACTCCTTTTCTTTTTGCGAATACAGACTAACACGGCTGTTACTCTGAAACAGTTCATAAAATGCCACTAGGTGGAGATGTTATGTAATCATCAGTCACTTTACAGGCAAGTTAGAAGACGCTGAGCTAGAAGCAGATACCTTGCAACTGTACTAAACTTTTGTTTCCTGTTTTTGTTCTTTATTATTCAAGTTTCCAACATAGGTTTTACATATTTCACTGATGTAATTGTATCTTCTGATTGCAATGCCATAACAATACAATCTATTGCTGACCTGTGAGCTACAGCTTTCTTTTTGTATTGCTTTCTCTGGTTCTTTTGATGGCTGATGTTAACAGAGATCTTACAAAATATATAGGGAAAAGCAGCAAAAGGCAAAGTGTCTCTTCACCGGGGACATTTGTTATCAACCATCACTGCACAAACAGAAATTATAATAAGCACACTCTAAGTACATTTCTTATTGCCACTTATCATCAATTGCCTTTCATAACTCACTCATTTCCCTGCTTGCTCCACTGCACCTGAATTATGAGGCTATCACTAACAGTGGGAACAAATTATGCCCATTTTATACACTCTAAATATTATGGGTCAAATAACGACATTACTGGTGGGAGCTTTGAGGGCAGAGGAAGCAGCATGGTCTCAGCTACACATAAAGCTGGATCGTTATTGGCCCCTGAGCAGCTGCACAGACGTGAAGAAGAAATTCGCCTACACCTGGTGTAGGTTTTGAGGAAACATAATAGCAGTTCCTTTGCCTGCACTGTGGAGAGAGCAGGGACTACTTGCTCAGTCTGCCATAAGAAATTCATGGCCTTGCTTGCTCCTCCGCTTTGGCTCACAGAGTAGAGCCGGAGCATTCTCGGCAGACCAATGTCTGCTGCAAGGTATGCATGAACCCCCATGTGTAGGAGTGGCTCAAGGATAAATTGGCATAATCTCTCTGGTGCTCTTTTTATGGGCAGAATAGTGCCACATCCCCTCCTCCTCAAGACTGTGACATTAAAGGCACAGTCTAACCCATATACTCTGTGGCAATTCTGCCAGCATTGGCTTTGACTCATGGCCAAGAAGGAAGTGCTGCTAGGTGTATCTTATTACTGCTAATATCTGCCTCTCGCTAGTGCATGCTATCAATCACAGTATGTGCACTGACGCTATCTATACCCTCTTGTGGGCTTTCCTGTTGGGTCTGGGGTGCATTTTAGAACCAGGAATCCCTCTCCATGTTGTCTTTAGGGCTGGGCAGGTATTCATTGGATAGCACAAGGCAGATCAGGACTGGGACCCTATGGCAGGAGAGGCTGTTAAAAATATTTGTTTTTTCAAGAAAACGTTGAATGAAATCTAATTGCTTAAAAAAACAGAAACCCCGTTCTCTAGTACAGTTTAGTCCATACTAATTCTCACCAAACAATAAATCAATGTATTGCAGGTCTGCACCACTCTTTCTAACCGATATTTCTACGGCACGAGCAGTTAAACTGACAAACCCTATTAAAAATAATAGGGCCCAAGTCACGCTAAAGGTATACCATGACTACTTTTTTTAAAGTAGAAAGTTATTGGCCAAATAAAACAAGGCCCTGCACTCAGTGTGATGGCATTTCTCTGTCTGCCTTGTAAGGCGATATCTTTTGAGCACTGCATCCAATCAATTCCAAAACTCCAAGGAATGTTCTAGGCATCAAAGGGCAGAACCCCATTGATTTTGGTGAAAATGGAAAAGCTAGAAATGCCTGGTGTGACCAGAGTCCCGGGGGGGCCACGCTGAGATTTCTCAATTAGAGAAAACTGCAAATAATAGGGCAGACAATCCCCCGAACTGGTGGTTATTCTACTACTTAGATTCACCAAGCTAGCAACAAGCCAGCTTCTATAATATCTTATTGGTTACCCAGAAGCCAAAACCCACAGTTCCCTTAAAGCAACCCAGCCTTGAGCTCCCACCCAGACAGCCAAGTCAAATATGATGAGGATTATTGAAAACCTTGGTCATCATATAAGAAGTTCTACCAATCCCAAAGGATCAGACACATTACCCACCAGGTTAATGAATATTTTAGATCTTACCCAAATACACGCTTACAGCTAATTCTTATTAACAAGCTAAAATGTATTAAAAAGGAAAAAAAAAGAGAGAGTATCAGTTAAAAGATCATTATACATACAGACATGAATAGAGTTCTTAGGTCAGCTTTATAGTAGAGATGGTGAGCTTTAGAGCTGCAAAGAGTTCTTTTAGAATTAGTCCATAGGTTACAGTCCAATGTCAAGGTGATCCAGATGAGACTGAAGATCTCAGTCTTGCAACTCAAACTTCCTCTGATGAAGCTTAAGCACATCTGAGATAAAAGGATCAGGGCCCAAGAGTTCTTTTTATAGAATTCTGGCAGGCCATTGACAGCCTCTTGACAACAGGTGTTCCTTGGGTGAAGCATTGTGACTTTTAAGTAGAATCACCTATTTCCTATGTATACACAGGTAATTAGTTGCATTCATTAGCATAAGGTAATTATGCATTAAGCAGTTCATAGACGATTTACTACAAACTTCAAAGAAAAATATAGACAATGAAATTATTACATTCAGGTTTCATTTACATTTTAATATTCCCTTTTGATCTCTGAATCAATAGACACAGTAACAGACAGGAACCATCTGTTTACATGGTTAACATCTAACAAGATATAAGTAAATACATACAATTAGTATTACCTCTAATTCTCTAACAATACAGGTATGCATTTCAAAGCTTTAGTCTATTTAACATGAAATTGCCCTAATTACCATTTACATACTTTTCTAACACATCTCTACAGATTGAAGTTGGGTCATTTAGCCTGCTAGTCATTTAACCCTTTCTGGCTTAATGTCACACCTGGTTTTCCACTGGTATAAATCAGAAGAAAAAATCAGACACCTGTGTGGCCTATTGGGTGCTGCTGGCAGAGGAAGCTCTCTGGTGCCTTCTACTGCTGCCTACACATATCACAGGCAGAAGCTTCATAAATTAATCTCTTTCCTTTTCAAAAGTTTTTGTATTGATGACCCCTTTCACACAGCAAGCCTCTGAGTGTGACCCCCCTTATACATTAAAAAGGGGGGGGGGTAATTTAATTTAATGGGGGCTTAGGGCTGTCAGCCCCACATTGCTGACAGCTCACAACCCCCATGTAAACACCTTGGGACCCCCCTGAGGAGTCACAACCCCCCCCCAGTTTGATGAACCCCTGGCATACAGTGTGGACCACATAATCAACAACATGTGCAGCCCTCTAGTATTATTGAGTACCCAATAACTGTGCTAGGCACATCAGTGAGAGCAGCCATAGTGGTATTTTATCTATGGTATTACCAAATATTTTAAGAAAAAGTGGAGATGGATTTGACTCCCCTGCCTATAACAGCAATCGAGGTAGGCTTTGTCAATGACCGAGATATGGATGGTCATGCCAGTGGTTAGAGCAGGAGTCAGGTTTACTGGCCAGAGAAGGAGTCAGTAGTCAGGAATCAGAGCCCAGAGTCAGAGGCCGGATGCCAGAGCCAAGTCAGAGTCGAAGTCAAGAACTGGAGCCAAGGATTTTGTTTTGTTCAATATCTTCATAAATGATCTGGAGGATGGTGTGGATTGCACTCTCAGCAAATTTGCGGACGATACTAAACTGGGAGGAGTGGTAGATACGCTGGAGGGGAGGGATAGGATACAGAAGGCCCTAGACAAATTGGAGGATTGGGCCAAAAGAAATCTGATGAGGTTCAATAAGGATAAGTGCAGGGTCCTGCACTTAGGACGGATGAATCCAATGCACCGCTACAGACTAGAGACCGAATGGCTAGGCAGCAGTTCTGCGGAAAAGGACCTAGGGGTGACAGTGGACGAGAAGCTGGATATGAGTCAGCAGTGTGCCCTTGTTGCCAAGAAGGCCAATGGCATTTTGGGATGTATAAGTAGGGGCATAGCGAGCAGATCGAGGGACGTGATCGTCCCCCTCTATTCGACATTGGTGAGGCCTCATCTGGAGTACTGTGTCCAGTTTTGGGCCCCACACTACAAGAAGGATGTGGATAAATTGGAGAGAGTCCAGCGAAGGGCAACAAAAATGATTAGGGGTCTAGAACACATGACTTATGAGGAGAGGCTGAGGGAGCTGGGATTGTTTAGCCTGCAGACGAGAAGAATGAGGGGGGATTTGATAGCTGCTTTCAACTACCTGAAAGGGGGTTCCAAAGAGGATGGCTCTAGACTGTTCTCAATGGTAGCAGATGACAGAACGAGGAGTAATGGTCTCAAGTTGCAGTGGGGGAGGTTTAGATTGGATATTAGGAAAAACTTTTTCACTAAGAGGGTGGTGAAACACTGGAATGCGTTGCCTAGGGAGGTGGTGGAATCTCCTTCCTTGGAAGTTTTTAAGGTCAGGCTTGACAAAGCCCTGGCTGGGATGATTTAACTGGGAATTGGTCCTGCTTCGAGCAGGGGGTTGGACTAGATGACCTTCAGGGGTCCCTTCCAACCCTGATATTCTATGATTCTATGATACAGGAGCAGGTATCAATACATGAAAGGATGGGGGGTTGCTTTACCAAAATTCAAAAGTTATTTTTCTTCCCCTGGTATCCTGCTGTTAATTGATTTAACTTAGTATACTGTCCACTAACTTGGTAAAGCAATCCCCCCCCCCATCCTTTCATGTATTTATACCTGCTCCTGTATTTTCACTCCATGCATCCGATGAAGTGGGTTCTAGCCCACGAAAGCTTATGCCCAAATAAATTTGTTAGTCTCCAAAGGTGCCACAAGGACTCCTTGTAGTTTTTGCTGATACAGACTAACATGGCTACCACTCTGAAACCTGTATTTACTGAGGGACTACCTATCCTAAATTCTCAATTACTAAGGGACAATCTACACTCATTGCTGTATTTGTTTTCCACAAACTACTATTAGCATAACCTTTTATGAGTGATGTACCAGAATATTTGGATGCTAATATCTAAACTGTATTGTTAAATTTATTAACCTTTATTTGGGATAGTGCAGATTATGTACTATATGTATTTTATTACTTTTAAACCAAACTTTGTACTTTTGGATAATTTAAGAATTAGTCTCTCCCTAACCTGTGTATTAGATAATTTTAGCATTAGCTTCAATACATTTTTTAAATCTGCCTATTAGATCATCTAGTACTTTACCATGGCAATGCAAAATTCTTCTCTACAGAATATTTGCTACTACTTTACTCAGTCTCCTTTCAAATGCTTCAAAAATGGGTCTTCTCCACCATTTGAGACTGTTCCACTGTCTAAGGAAGAAGGAGAAGACTGAAAAAGAATAGTGAACTATTTTTTGGTCAATTTACCTCTGATATCACAACCCCAACACATAATCCAAAAACAATCTGTTGTTGAACAGCTACAGAGCCAGAAGGAGGCAGAGAAAATAATGGGGAAGTGGAGGATGCAACAAACTACCTTTGATGTCATAATCCCATCTCCTAACAATAAGTTTTCTCTTTGAAATGGGGAGATCAGCAGAAGTTGTAGTGCAACAGGGAAGAAGCAGAGTAGTGCTGATCATTTCCTCCCAGGATTAGTACAGACCAAACTGCTTTGCTCATTACTAGAGAGGAAGGAGGAAATCCTGGCCCTGTGGAAGTCAGCAGCAACTCTCCCATTGACTCCAATGAGGCCAGGATTTTATCTCAACCCTCAAAGACAGAGGTGAGTTAAACTGGCAGAGTAGTGGGGAAGGCTACCTTTCCACTCTCTGCCTAAACTACCTTTAGTCTGACTAAAATAAAGACTTCCTTCTTAAGTGCTATTAGTACAATAACTTTCAAAAGCCCTATATTTATTTTACAAAAAAGAAGAATACTTTTAAGGAGGATACAATTATCATTCCAAAAGGCACTTATAGTAATGGAAATAAAGCCCACAAATATCAAGAGATAAATTCTATTATTGCTGTAGAATACATTATTCAAGTGCCAGTTCATAAAATGAAAAGGAGTACTTGTGGCACCTTAGAGACTAACCAATTTATTTGAGCATGAGCTTTCGTGAGCTACAGCTCACTTCATCGGAATACCACGGTATGCATCCGATGAAGTGAGCTGTAGCTCACGAAAGCTCATGCTCAAATAAATTGGTTAGTCTCTAAGGTGCCACAAGTACTCCTTTTCTTTTTGCGAATACAGACTAACACGGCTGTTACTCTGAAACAGTTCATAAAATGCCACTAGGTGGAGATGTTATGTAATCATCAGTCACTTTACAGGCAAGTTAGAAGACGCTGAGCTAGAAGCAGATACCTTGCAACTGTACTAAACTTTTGTTTCCTGTTTTTGTTCTTTATTATTCAAGTTTCCAACATAGGTTTTACATATTTCACTGATGTAATTGTATCTTCTGATTGCAATGCCATAACAATACAATCTATTGCTGACCTGTGAGCTACAGCTTTCTTTTTGTATTGCTTTCTCTGGTTCTTTTGATGGCTGATGTTAACAGAGATCTTACAAAATATATAGGGAAAAGCAGCAAAAGGCAAAGTGTCTCTTCACCGGGGACATTTGTTATCAACCATCACTGCACAAACAGAAATTATAATAAGCACACTCTAAGTACATTTCTTATTGCCACTTATCATCAATTGCCTTTCATAACTCACTCATTTCCCTGCTTGCTCCACTGCACCTGAATTATGAGGCTATCACTAACAGTGGGAACAAATTATGCCCATTTTATACACTCTAAATATTATGGGTCAAATAACGACATTACTGGTGGGAGCTTTGAGGGCAGAGGAAGCAGCATGGTCTCAGCTACACATAAAGCTGGCTCGTTATTGGCCCCTGAGCAGCTGCACAGACGTGAAGAAGAAATTCGCCTACACCTGGTGTAGGTTTTGAGGAAACATAATAGCAGTTCCTTTGCCTGCACTGTGGAGAGAGCAGGGACTACTTGCTCAGTCTGCCATAAGAAATTCATGGCCTTGCTTGCTCCTCCGCTTTGGCTCACAGAGTAGAGCCGGAGCATTCTCGGCAGACCAATGTCTGCTGCAAGGTATGCATGAACCCCCATGTGTAGGAGTGGCTCAAGGATAAATTGGCATAATCTCTCTGGTGCTCTTTTTATGGGCAGAATAGTGCCACATCCCCTCCTCCTCAAGACTGTGACATTAAAGGCACAGTCTAACCCATATACTCTGTGGCAATTCTGCCAGCATTGGCTTTGACTCATGGCCAAGAAGGAAGTGCTGCTAGGTGTATCTTATTACTGCTAATATCTGCCTCTCGCTAGTGCATGCTATCAATCACAGTATGTGCACTGACGCTATCTATACCCTCTTGTGGGCTTTCCTGTTGGGTCTGGGGTGCATTTTAGAACCAGGAATCCCTCTCCATGTTGTCTTTAGGGCTGGGCAGGTATTCATTGGATAGCACAAGGCAGATCAGGACTGGGACCCTATGGCAGGAGAGGCTGTTAAAAATATTTGTTTTTTCAAGAAAACGTTGAATGAAATCTAATTGCTTAAAAAAACAGAAACCCCGTTCTCTAGTACAGTTTAGTCCATACTAATTCTCACCAAACAATAAATCAATGTATTGCAGGTCTGCACCACTCTTTCTAACCGATATTTCTACGGCACGAGCAGTTAAACTGACAAACCCTATTAAAAATAATAGGGCCCAAGTCATGCTAAAGGTATACCATGACTACTTTTTTTAAAGTAGAAAGTTATTGGCCAAATAAAACAAGGCCCTGCACTCAGTGTGATGGCATTTCTCTGTCTGCCTTGTAAGGCGATATCAATTCCAAAACTCCAAGGAATGTTCTAGGCATCAAAGGGCAGAACCCCATTGATTTTGGTGAAAATGGAAAAGCTAGAAATGCCTGGTGTGACCAGAGTCCCGGGGGGGCCACGCTGAGATTTCTCAATTAGAGAAAACTGCAAATAATAGGGCAGACAATCCCCCGAACTGGTGGTTATTCTACTACTTAGATTCACCAAGCTAGCAACAAGCCAGCTTCTATAATATCTTATTGGTTACCCAGAAGCCAAAACCCACAGTTCCCTTAAAGCAACCCAGCCTTGAGCTCCCACCCAGACAGCCAAGTCAAATATGATGAGGATTATTGAAAACCTTGGTCATCATATAAGAAGTTCTACCAATCCCAAAGGATCAGACACATTACCCACCAGGTTAATGAATATTTTAGATCTTACCCAAATACACGCTTACAGCTAATTCTTATTAACAAGCTAAAATGTATTAAAAAGGAAAAAAAAAGAGAGAGTATCAGTTAAAAGATCATTATACATACAGACATGAATAGAGTTCTTAGGTCAGCTTTATAGTAGAGATGGTGAGCTTTAGAGCTGCAAAGAGTTCTTTTAGAATTAGTCCATAGGTTACAGTCCAATGTCAAGGTGATCCAGATGAGACTGAAGATCTCAGTCTTGCAACTCAAACTTCCTCTGATGAAGCTTAAGCACATCTGAGATAAAAGGATCAGGGCCCAAGAGTTCTTTTTATAGAATTCTGGCAGGCCATTGACAGCCTCTTGACAACAGGTGTTCCTTGGGTGAAGCATTGTGACTTTTAAGTAGAATCACCTATTTCCTATGTATACACAGGTAATTAGTTGCATTCATTAGCATAAGGTAATTATGCATTAAGCAGTTCATAGACGATTTACTACAAACTTCAAAGAAAAATATAGACAATGAAATTATTACATTCAGGTTTCATTTACATTTTAATATTCCCTTTTGATCTCTGAATCAATAGACACAGTAACAGACAGGAACCATCTGTTTACATGGTTAACATCTAACAAGATATAAGTAAATACATACAATTAGTATTACCTCTAATTCTCTAACAATACAGGTATGCATTTCAAAGCTTTAGTCTATTTAACATGAAATTGCCCTAATTACCATTTACATACTTTTCTAACACATCTCTACAGATTGAAGTTGGGTCATTTAGCCTGCTAGTCATTTAACCCTTTCTGGCTTAATGTCACACCTGGTTTTCCACTGGTATAAATCAGAAGAAAAAATCAGACACCTGTGTGGCCTATTGGGTGCTGCTGGCAGAGGAAGCTCTCTGGTGCCTTCTACTGCTGCCTACACATATCACAGGCAGAAGCTTCATAAATTAATCTCTTTCCTTTTCAAAAGTTTTTGTATTGATGACCCCTTTCACACAGCAAGCCTCTGAGTGTGACCCCCCTTATACATTAAAAAGGGGGGGGGTAATTTAATTTAATGGGGGCTTAAGGCTGTCAGCCCCACATTGCTGACAGCTCACAACCCCCATGTAAACACCTTGGGACCCCCCTGAGGAGTCACAACCCCCCCCAGTTTGATGAACCCCTGGCATACAGTGTGGACCACATAATCAACAACATGTGCAGCCCTCTAGTATTATTGAGTACCCAATAACTGTGCTAGGCACATCAGTGAGAGCAGCCATAGTGGTATTTTATCTATGGTATTACCAAATATTTTAAGAAAAAGTGGAGATGGATTTGACTCCCCTGCCTATAACAGCAATCGAGGTAGGCTTTGTCAATGACCGAGATATGGATGGTCATGCCAGTGGTTAGAGCAGGAGTCAGGTTTACTGGCCAGAGAAGGAGTCAGTAGTCAGGAATCAGAGCCCAGAGTCAGAGGCCGGATGCCAGAGCCAAGTCAGAGTCGAAGTCAAGAACTGGAGCCAAGGATTTTGTTTTGTTCAATATCTTCATAAATGATCTGGAGGATGGTGTGGATTGCACTCTCAGCAAATTTGCGGACGATACTAAACTGGGAGGAGTGGTAGATACGCTGGAGGGGAGGGATAGGATACAGAAGGACCTAGACAAATTGGAGGATTGGGCCAAAAGAAATCTGATGAGGTTCAATAAGGATAAGTGCAGGGTCCTGCACTTAGGACGGATGAATCCAATGCACCGCTACAGACTAGGGACCGAATGGCTAGGCAGCAGTTCTGCGGAAAAGGACCTAGGGGTGACAGTGGACGAGAAGCTGGATATGAGTCAGCAGTGTGCCCTTGTTGCCAAGAAGGCCAATGGCATTTTGGGATGTATAAGTAGGGGCATAGCGAGCAGATCGAGGGACGTGATCGTCCCCCTCTATTCGACATTGGTGAGGCCTCATCTGGAGTACTGTGTCCAGTTTTGGGCCCCACACTACAAGAAGGATGTGGATAAATTGGAGAGAGTCCAGCGAAGGGCAACAAAAATGATTAGGGGTCTAGAACACATGACTTATGAGGAGAGGCTGAGGGAGCTGGGATTGTTTAGCCTGCAGACGAGAAGAATGAGGGGGGATTTGACAGCTGCTTTCAACTACCTGAAAGGGGGTTCCAAAGAGGATGGCTCTAGACTGTTCTCAATGGTAGCAGATGACAGAACGAGGAGTAATGGTCTCAAGTTGCAGTGGGGGAGGTTTAGATTGGATATTAGGAAAAACTTTTTCACTAAGAGGGTGGTGAAACACTGGAATGCGTTACCTAGGGAGGTGGTGGAATCTCCTTCCTTGGAAGTTTTTAAGGTCAGGCTTGACAAAGCCCTGGCTGGGATGATTTAACTGGGAATTGGTCCTGCTTCGAGCAGGGGGTTGGACTAGATGACCTTCAGGGGTCCCTTCCAACCCTGATATTCTATGATTCTATGATTCTATGATTAGGGCTGTGTCACCTGGAGTGAGGCAAGGCAGGGGTAGTGCTGGGAATAAGCAGGCACAGGAGCTATTGCAGACACAGCTGAATGCTTTGAGAGCCACTGAACTGTTACTGGGCTTCAGAGCCGGTCTGCTGACTCTTCCAATCAATCGGGTGGTGTAGCCAAACAGGCAGCCTATTGCAGGCCTGCTGCACTCATTAGGTTGCCTAGAGACTGATTCTGCTGCAGGCCCTGCTTCCTGACTGTACTCCCCTGCCAGCTGCAGGGTGCCTCTAGGCTTGGTTTCTTGGGCTACTTCCGATGGAACTCTTGCAAAAGGTCCAGGGCATGGATGTTCTCTACCAGTTCCCAAGAATCATAGAACGGGAATGGACCTCGAGAGGTCATCTAGTCCAGTCCCCTGCACTCTTGGAAGGACTAAGTATTATCTAGACCATTCCTGACAGGTGTTTGTCTAACCTGCTCTTAAAAATCTCCAGTGATGAAGATTCCACAACCTCCCTATGCAATTTATTCCAGAGCTTAACCACCCTGAAAGTTAGGTAGTTTTTCCTAATGTCCAACCTAAACCTTCCAAGCTGCAATTTAAGTCCATTGCTTCTTGTCCTATCCTCAGAGGTTAAGAAAAACAATTTTTCTTCTTCCTCCTTGTAACAACCTTTTACATACTTGAAAACTGCTTGTCCAGACCATAACCTTCCCAGTCCACCACATACTGGAGCCTTCCACTAATTTGCCAAAATTGAGGATCGACTTTCATGGGTTCAGATGACAGAGAGGGGACTAGTGATGGCAGTGCAGAGCCAGAGGGCTGGTGGGAGCAAGGAGGACCATCTTTTTTCTTAGTTGCAGTCGGTCAGGTAGTTGTTGATCTTGATGCATAGGTCAGCTAAGGCAGTGGTTCTCAAAGCCGGTCCGCTGCTTGTTCACGGAAAGCCCCTAGCGGGCCAGACTGGTTTGTTTACCTGCCGTGTCCGCAGGTTTGGCCGATCGCAGCTCCCACTGGCCGTGGTTCACCACTCCAGGCCAAGGGGGCTGCGGGAAGGGCGCCGCTTCCCACAGCCCACATTGGCCTGGAGTGGCGAACCGTGGCCAGTGGGAGCCACGGTCGGCCAAACCTGCGGACGCGGCAGGTAAACAAACCGGTCCGGCCCGCCAGGGACTTTCCCTGAACAAGCGGCAGACCAGCTTTGAGAACCACTGAACTAAGGGATCCAGGCTGGATGGAATTCCACCCGTGCCAGTTCATCTTGAATATTATCATTTAGGCCAAGCGGGAGATGATAATGCCAGGCAGCCTCATTTCACTTGGTATCTACTACCAAGTATGGAACTCTGCTGCATATTTAGCAACTGGCCGGCATCTCTGCAGTAGCACCTGATGTGTGGCTTTGGCCATATACTTATGTCTCGGATCATCAAAGATCACTGCCAAAACTCAGAAGAATGTCCTCAAATTTTCCCAGAAGGGGGCTTGAGTTTTCCAGGAATGGAGACACCCAAGCCAGGGCCTCCCCAGTAAGCAGGCTGATAATCAATTCCACTCAGGCTTGGTCAGTGGCATACAACTGTGGTCATCGTAGAAATAGGAGCAGATACCAATTTAGGAACCCAGAAAACCCACTGTGGCAATCGCCTTTGAACTTGTCAGTTATGGGGCGCTTGGGCTCTCAGGCAGTGGGGTTTGGAGCTGAAGGAGGTTTGGCTTGAACTTGCATGACCCCATTCTGCACCTGCAGGGTGGCAAACTGGGCCTGTGAGGTCTGTAGGGCTTCCACTGTCTCTGTCAGAGAGATATTGTCCTTTGAAGAATCCATAGCTACCAGATCAAGGTAACTCCTCAAGGTGTCAGTGACCAGGATATGGGTGGTTGTGCCCATTTACTTGGAGTGACGCTAGACAGGAGTAGGAGCTGCCATGGGCAAATGCTTTGAGCAGCCACTGAACTGCTGCTGCTGGGCTTAAGGGTTGGTCTCCTGACTCTTTCCAACCAATCAGGTGGTGTAGCCAATCAGGCATCCTGTTATAGGCCAGTTGCACTTATTAGGTTGCCTGGAGACTGGCTCAGCTGCCAGCTCTTCTTCCTGTCTGGCTCTGCTGCAGGCTCTGATTCCTGACATGGTGGCATCAAGTTTCTCCATAATTCCCAGCCTTGCACAATTTGATTTCTATAGTACATGAAGAAATCAAAAGGCTCCTATTTTTAGACTTGCTGCTCCTTCTTCTGGAGTAGCTGAATCCAGTCTGTGAAAGGCATAATGACATTATCGCATTGTATTGTACCTACACAAGTCAAGTAAGGAAATAAGGAGCAGGTGTGACAGAACTATCTAGATGCATGTGTTATGCTGTCGTGAGCCAAAGATCTTAAAATAAAATAGGTCAATATCTGTTATTTGAATAAATCCTATTACTGCTATATGACCTTCCAGCTCATAGGAGGCAGAAATTTTTGCAGACACACCCCCTATTTATTGAAAAAAATTTTGCTAAACAAAAGACTAAGACCTGCACATGGGAAGAGAAGAGACATTGTTTTGCATAAAGGGACATCCAGAATTGAAAGGGTTTTAGCTTATTGCTCAATGTGCAAATTTCCCATAATGGAAATTACCAGCTTGGTAGACTGGGAGTAAGGAACATGAGTCTTACAAAGTGACCACCAAAAGAGGATATAAGCAGCAGCCTGTAAGCTTAGTTACAAAGGGGCGGTCTTTTCGGGAAGTCAAAAAAGGAAGGAGGATGTGAGATCGGACTTTCAGCTAACATGCAGAAGGAGACAGACAGCCTTCAGACAGAGAGAGGAAGCTCTTTTTTTTTTTAAAGGATTTTTGTCTTTGTTCAAGAAAATTTAAAATTGTCTCAATTACATTAGCATAGTTAAGAGCTATTTGCAGTCCCACAGCCTGCCTGGAATGTGGAGCAAGGGGACATGGGATAAGAAGATTTCTATCCATCAGATTTTCAGTCTGCTGACTTTGGCTTTGCTCTGGGAGTTTTGCCCAAGGGCCAAATTCTGCAGTCCTTACAAAAGGAAAACTCCCACTGACTTTACATTTCCACCGTGCTTCTGGAGCAAATCTCCTGAGTGGGAAATTTCACAGAGAAGTGAATTGCACAATGTGATATTTAGAAAGGAAAAAAAGTCTCTGTGTCCTCAAAATTACATGGTTCACAAAGTTAGATGAATATAAAAACCACACAATGAATTGCCCCAAAAATTCCTAAAATCCACACTGGTTTTACACAGTTCTAACCAACTCATCACTTTTGTGTGGAGTGGTGGGAATGTGAAGGTTGGGATGTTTTTCATGTGGTGGAGAAGAGTTAGCAGGGTTTCTGAGTCAATTAGGACTTTATGGAACGATATGAAGCCAGTGGGCTAGGTCCTCTGCTACATCCAATAATTATACTGTAAACAGCTGCCACACCTGTGATACCCTCTAACAAAATGGTAGTAGATTGTAAATGTGTATACATTTGCATAAATTCGCAAAATCATTAGAAGCACGTATCTTCTAACTATATCTTGCAACTGCATATCAGGAATTTCCATTTACATAGTTTAGAAGACAAAAGCCAGATAATTGCTATAAAACATTTTAGTGCCAGGGCTATTTCTCAACACATGTTCTAAGTAGAGGGAAATACTGTTGTGTCTTAGACAGTAAAGCTCGAGAACTATTGGAAAATGTTGGCATTTTAATGATAATCACTGTATAGTGAGCTGGGATAAAGTGCTCACATGTACCCAATTTCATGTTCATTTACTGTGAGGGCATGTGCAAAAATAAGCATAGAGGTGTGCCTACAAAATGACTGTAGAGCTTCAGCTTCTTTTTCAAAAAAGTGAGGTCCCAAATGACTGATGAGACATCACTTACTATCTGAATCTTCTAACTTGTCCAAATGCCATTGCTGATATTGGTGGGATGCCAAGATTTGAGGTCCTAGCGGCAAGAGTCTGAACTACAATCAAAGCTTAAAGAACAGGAGTACTTGTGGCACCTTAGAGACTAACCAATTTATTTGAGCATAAGCTTTCGTGAGCTACAGCTCACTTCATCGGATGCATTCCATGAAGTGAGCTGTAGCTCACAAAAGCTTATGCTCAAATAAATTGGTTAGTCTCTAAGGTGCCACAAGTCCTCCTGTTCTTTTTGCGGATACAGACTAACACAGCTGCTACTCTGAAACCAATCAAAGCATAATTTGTCTTGATTACATTTGTATTATAACAGCAATATTACAGCCACTCCTTTTGCCTCATTGGAGATCCAGTGTCCTCATTGTGATAAACTACTCTAACTTTGGTCTTGTAATGTAGTCACTCAGAAATTAGACTATTGACAAGAAAAAGCAGATGTGTAATGACACTGTCATATAATCAAGTAGCCCTTTTTCAGTGGAATTCCCTTTAAGACTAGATTGAATTTCCAATTCTTGAGACTAGACCCCTAAAACCTACCACTGAGTCACTAAAGAATGCTAGAGAAGGTGACTACTCTGCATCCTTATCCCTCTCTAAGCAGAAGGAGTACCCTGATATCAGAACACACACACACTGGATTAGTGCTCAAACTGACCCTTCTCCCTGGGTTCTTCTTTTATTGGAAGTCAGAATAATGATAACACAATAAGCTAGGCTGCTCTTAGGAATTCCCTCCAGAACCTCTCTGTCCCAGACCCTAGTCACCTCTGCCCAGAAAGCCACTCCCATCTATTTTTATCCAAGATGGTGCTAGTGAGCCAGCAAGAATCAGTCAGCAGCCCCAGGCAGGGTTCTAACAGTGTGTGTGAGGGGTAGGTGGGTACAGAGTGGTAAGGACGCGAGAGGAACAGTTTATGAGTGAGGTGGGATGGAAGGATGTTTCTGAGCTCCAGAAGTTCTCAGCCTATAGTGAAGTAGGTAGCACAGGAAAAGGTTCTGAGCCTGGAAGTTTAGGTGAGCAGGACCTTGGATTTTGAGCCAGAGGGAAGAGTGAGGTCAAAGGGGGCGGGGCTTCAGAAGTATATGTGAGATGAATAGGAAAGGATGAGTTCTAGGTTTTGAGCTAAAGGGAAAGAAGATCTGGAATATGGTGGGGTCAGGCTGAAGGAGATTTCTGAGCAGGAATGGGTTAGGTTAGATGGAGCATCTGATGGGGTCAAAGTTTCTGAAAGGGGAGGGAAATGGCAGAATTGAGTGTAGGTGAGTGGGGAGAAAGGATTATAAGGATGTGCATGAGAAAGGGGTTAATTGATGAAAGAGGGTTTTGATCCTGTAAGGTGCTGAAAGTTCAGTATATTCTTTGGAGCTTTGCTGGATCAGGACTAGAGTGTCCAGATCCAGCCAGGAGCCTGACTAAATTGGTGGTGTGCAGACAGGAGGAAGATAGATCAGGAGGTAAGAGCTAGACTGGAGGAGGGAGAGGGAGGCTGGGACTTGTCAAAAACAGCAAAATGAGGCTAATGCTGTTTTCTCCTACTCCTGCCCTCTGCTGTAACTGTGTCCATGCTTTTCATGTTGACAGTGACAGATGCTTGGAGAGGGAAAACAATCTTTTTCTTCCCATTTTCCTATTAATCTCTCATTCCCAGCCCAAATCTTCCCCTGACTCCCTTGAAAATTTAGTCAATCTGCAGGGAGAGCATAAAGTGTGGTAGGGTGCTGTGGCAGAAAAGTCAGGGAACTATGGTAAGTACTTGGGGCACCAGCTACCACCGTCTGTATGTTGGCTAGTCATCTCCTATATTGCTAAACTTGAACTATAAACTGTAGTTGATAAATCTACATGACAGATCAAAACACACCTGAGAGACCTTCAAATTATTAACTATTACAGCTCTTTGATTACTTTGGAATCTGCTGATACCAGCTCAAGGCCGTCTCTGCAACTGTCCAGATTAAGTCTCTCAAGTTTTTTTTACAGAGATATCAGTCAGAATGAAGACATAATAGTTTCTATCCAGAAATGGTTAATTAATAGCTTGCCTAGGTTATTTAAGTTCAATTAAGTAAATTTGTGCCCCTGATCTATATAAAAAGTGGCTGTTTGATTTGTCATTTGCATGACTCTCAGTCTTTAAAGTGTACCAAGCTACTCTTTTTCACTGTAATTTGAAAAGTTCACTGTAATTGTCTGAAATGTTAGCAGCATCTTTGATCTGGGGAATAGTGATGATACTATGCTGTTGTTTTTGGTTTGTTCTGGGACTAAGAAGGAGGTAAGGTTTCTTTTTAAACATATCCCAACTCTAATTTCTGTAAAAAGATAGTATGTATATAGCTGAGACAAAACTAGTCTGAACATTGGCAGATGGATACGTAAAGGATAACAACGGTGATGTTGGTGTTTGTTCTTTGAAATCTTTATATTCTAATGGCATTTTTTGTGCACATAAATTTAAAAAAAAACAAGCAGGCTATGCAGATCTATAGTCATGACTAACAGAAGATAGAGATACAAAGAAAGGAGGAATCCATTTGTAAATGAGGTTATCATCATTTGGAACATTAAGGATCTGATTTTTCAGAAGTGCTTAGTATGTGCAGCTTCTGTTGAAATCAACAGGATTTGCAGGTGCTCAGTATTTTTGTGAAATCAGATCCTACATGTTTGTGCTTCTGATTACAGATGACTGTTTTATCCCTTATACCTTTTTCATTTTCTTTTCTGTATCAATGTAGTTTAATCTGGACTGCAGCCATATTGAATGACTTTTAATGCTAGTTATCATTCATCTTGTTTACTGTATTGAGTAAATACTCTCAAGTCTTTATCCTATTGGCATGTGCTCTGTACAGAAACAAAGAAATTCATGAATATATTTACTATAAAAAGTGGCTCTTTGACTTGTCTTTTGCATCACTCTCTGGTTTTAAAGTGTACTGTACTGTTAGCTACTCCTTTCCACTTGAAACTCCTGAAATTTCACTCAGATTGCCTGAAATGTTAGCAGCATCTTTGATCTGGGGAACAGTGATCTTCTGTAAGTTGTAATACTTTGGCTTCATCTTGGTTGTTGGGTTTAGTGTACAGGTGCTGGGCGGTGTTGTGACCTATGCTATACAGGTTAGATTAGGAGGTGATTGTAGCAGGATGATCTGTAGCCTTTAAGGGCCTGCAGAGTTAGGGAGCAGCAGCCTGTGGCTTAAAGAGAAGCCCAGCAGGCAGCTTTTGGGAACCAGCTGATCCAGCTCGGAATCAGATCCAGTCATTAGCTTCTGCTTAGCTAGATCAGCTAGTTCCCAACACAGGCTTGCTGGGCTTCTCCTTAAGCTACAGCCTGCTGCTCCCTAGCTCTGCAGGTGGTTAAAGGTGCAGACCACCCTACTACAACAGTCTGGAGGTCCCTTCTGACTTTAATCTCTTTGACATGTATTATTTAAAAGTTATTAGTGACTTACTGTGGGTGTCCATATCCAGGAATACAGTTATTTGGATCCCATTCAACAAAGCACCTTAACACTTGCTTAATTTTAAGCATGTGCTTAAGTGCTTTGTAGAAATAGGGCCTGTGAGCAAAACTCCCATTGATTTCAATGGTGCAGAATCAGACCCAAGCGGGACATGCAAACAACAATACTGTAATACTCTTTCTTTGGTGGGTTCAAAGGCCTCAGCATTCAGTGTGCTAGAGAATTGTGCAAGCCAAAGACCGACCAAATAAATAAAGTAATCCTATCTTCATGTCTCTGGAAGTCCAAATGATGCTTGTCCATCCATCTTCTATTCCTCCTTTCTTTCTGTCCATTAGAACTGTTAATAATAAGTTTTTTATACAGTCTTAATTGAGTGTGTATTTGAGGTAATGTTATCTATTTTAGAATTTGCAGAGCAATTAAGGGCCCAATCCTGAGCAACTAAGGGGTTGATTCTTGCAAAGTGCCATGCATCCTCAACTCCCAAGGGGCATTGAGGTAGTCAGCAACTCCCAGCATCAGGCTCTAGAGCAGAGGTGGGCAAACTACAGCCCGTGGGCTACATCTGGCCCGCGGGACCGTCCTGCCTGGCCCCGAGCTCCCGGCCAGGGAGACTAGCTCCCAGTCCCTCCCCTGCTGTCCCCCTCCCCTGCAGCCTCAGCGCACCACGCCGCCAGCACTCTGGCCCGCCGCTCCTGCTGGGCAGCACGGCAGCGTGGCTGGCTCTGGCATGATAAGGGGGCAGGGGTCCTGGGGGGCAGTCAGGGAGCAGGGGGCGGTCAGGGAAAAGGGGAAGGGGGGGTTGGATAGGTGTGGGAGTCCTGGGGGGCCTGTTAGGGGGCGGGGAGGTATGGATAGGGGTCAGGGCAGTCAGGGGACAGGGAGAAGGGGCGGTTGGATAGGGGGTGGGGTCCCAGGGGGCGGGTAGGGGCGGTCAGGGGACAAAGAGGAGGGGGGTTGGATGGGTCGGGGGTTCTGAGGGGGGCAGTTAGGGGGCAGGGGCCAGGTTGTTTGGGGAGGCACAGCCTTCTCTACCCAGCCCTCCATATAGTTTTGCAACCCCAATGTGGCCCTCGGGCCAAAAAGTTTGCCCACCCCTGCTCTAGAGGGGCTGAACCTGCACTACTGAAGGAGCTTTGCCATTGACTTCAGCTGGAATAGGGTCAGGCCCTAGGTGCTTAGGGCTCTATCCTATTCCCGATAAAGTCAATAAGAGCTGGGCCAATGACTTTAATGAGAGCAAGTGTGGATTATTACTAACAGAAACTACAAACCAGAAATTCTGGACCTCATTCTGCACAGCATTACTTACGTGAGGATCGCTTATTTATTTGAATAATAGAGTGATATAGCTTCAGTTCAAACTACATTTTTTGTTGTTCTTGGATTCTAATAAGGCTTCTGTAGGCTGTTAAGGTCATTCTTTCTAAGATACTATAGACCTCATCATGGATTTGTTATGAAACGGAGGGCAATTTCCTATCAACACTGATAGAAACTGAATGTTCTAAATAGACCGGTATCACAATCTTATTTAGCTGGCTAAGTTGAAGGACAGGTCTTAATTTATAACCCTAATTTGTAACATTTGTTTGTAACTTGTAGGCGTCCAGGTGAGCCGCCAGTGGAAAATGGGCTACTTCCATATCTGGGCTGCGCTTTGCAATTTGGTGCCAACCCTCTTGAATTTCTCAAAGCAAGACAAAAGAAATATGGGCACATTTTTACTTGCAAAGTGGCTGGAAAATATGTTCATTTTCTCACTGACCCTTTTTCATACCATTCAGTGATACTTCAAGGAAGGCATTTGGACTGGAAAAAGTTTCACTTTGCTGCTTCTGCAAAGGTACCGCTTTAAAATTACAGTAGTATTTTAACATATTTTAATATTTAATATGAAAAATATCAACATGGTCAAGTCAGACTGTACCTAGTTAATCTATATGTGACTTTTCAGTATGTCTGCCTGTCTGAAAGATAGTTTGTCTCCTGGCTCAAATCTACCAACAATGTGTAATACTAGAGCAAAAGTACAGCACAAGATGGTTTGCACTATTGTGAATTTATATTGAATTGACTAATTTTAAAAACAAATTACTACTTGTGAAAGATGCCAGATTAGCAGCCCTGGAAACTGAAATCCTCTATATATCCACAGAGCAGGTCTGGCATAGACTCCCATCAGTACAAGTTTCTTCCCATTAGCCTAGCATTGTTCTTCAGTCAGTAGTTGGAAGGGTCACCTCTAGAAGTCTCATTCAGGCCATTCAAACCTTGGACTTTCTGCCAACAGAATAACAGTTATGGTGTTGGCTGTGTAATGTAAAAGCCTGTGTCCTAGAATCTAAATTCTAGATTAATCCACACACTCATTTCACTGAGGACCTCAAACAACACTTAGATAGTAATGGTCACTACTGATTTATCCCTTTATTTGCCCTGCAGTGACACCCTGAGAAGCAAATATACATCTGTAAAATAGAATGTGTCTTTACAAATCAGTTTAATCTTACCTCAGACCTCAAACACTAAAATGCCTTAATCATAACTCAGGCTACATCTACACTGCAGTTGGACATCCGTGGCTGGCCCATGCCAGCTGACTTGGGCTCACGGGGCTCGGGCTAAATGCATGGCTGGCAGGTATAAGAGGCTTGGGGAGACTAAGCCTCCCCAAATGGGGCAAGAAATGATGGATGCGGCACACCTCCCTTTGGAGTCAGGCTGGCCAACCGCCTTTGGAGCACCCCTGCTGGAAGCTCCCGAAAAGTAGGGAGGGCCACTGGTGCCTGAACTGTGGCCCTTCCCGTGCTCTGCCCCAAGGCCCCGTTCCTACTTGGCCTTTCCCCCCATAGCCAGACCCACACTGAACATCTTCCCCCTGAGGCCCCCCCTTGCTCCGCCTCTTCCTGCCCCCACTCAGTCTCTTCTCCCAAAGCCCCTGCCTGCCACTTGCTTCTCTCTGCCCCTGTTGCTTGCCCCTAAGGCGGGGGGGGGGGCAGAAAGGAGTAGGTGGAGAAGAGTGAGTGGTGGACAGGGTGACCTTGGGAGAAGGGGTGGAGAGGGACAAGCAGCGGGGGCTTCAGGGGAAGGGCCTTGGGAGGGGGGCAGAGAGGAGCAAGCAGTGAGTAGGCGGGGGTCCTCAGGAGAGGGAGTGGAGAGGAGCAAGTGTCGGGCAGGGGGTCCTCAAGGGAGGAAGTTGAGAAGAGCAAGTGGTGGGCAGGGGATCCCTGCGGAGAGGGACAAGCAGCTGCCGGGGGTGGGTCTCAGGGGAAGGGGCCTCGGGAGAGGGGACAGAGAGGAGCAAGCGGCAGGCAGAGGACCTCAGGAGAGGGGCCCTTTGGGGAGGGGGGCAAAGTGAGCAGGGGGGCTTTGGGAGAGGGGGCGGAGAGAAAGAGTGGCAGGTGCAGGGCCCTCAGGGGAAGAGACAGAGTGAAGATGCAAAGAGGCAGAGTGGGGGCGAAATCTTGGGTAGGGTGACCAGATAGCAAGTGTGAAAAATCAGATCAGAGGGTGGGGGTAATAGGTGCATATATAAGACAACACCCCAAATATTGGGAGTGTCCCTATAAAATCGGGACATTTGTTCACCCTAGCCTTGGGGGGAGGAGGCTGAGCAGGGGCAGAGCCTCAGGCCACAGTTCAGGCGCCGGTTCCTCCGCCCAGTTGTGAGCTGGAGCCAGTTTGCAGCGGTTCGCTGGAACCAGTTGTTAAATTTAGAAGCCCTTTTAGAACCGGTTGTCCCGCTTCTAAATTTAACAACCGTCCAAAAGTGGCGCCTTTTGCTCCGGGGCTGAAGCACCCACTGAAAATTTGGTGGGTGCAGAGCTACTTGCCTCTCAGCTCTCGCAGGCTTCCTGCGCGAAAAACGGAAACGGGGCGGAGAAGCAGAGCAGAGCAGCGCGTTCAGGGGAGGAGGCAGAGTGGAGGTGAGCTGGGGCCGGGCGCAGGGCGGGGAGCTGCTGGTGGGGGCTCTGTACCCACCAAATTTTCCTAGTGGGTGCCTAAGGCCCCACTTTTGGCCAATTATCACTTTACAGATTTGACAGTTCTTACTATATGTCCCAGTGTTAAATTATGAAGATGACATCTTGGCTATGATTTCCCTTGTAAATTATTATTTACCAAGGTTGTGGTGATCCTCATTTATCTTTCATACAATTTATTTGGTGGCAGGCTTTTGGACATGGCAGTATTGACCCACGTGATGGAAACACCACTGAAAATATGCATCAGACTTTCATTAGAACCCTGCAAGGTAATGCCCTGAATTCCCTCATTGAAGCTATGATGAAAAACCTACAATATGTCATGCTGCAATCAAGTACATCTAAACTGCATTCCAACACCTGGGTAACAGATGGGCTGTATGCATTCTGTTGCCGGGTGATGTTTGAATCTGGCTTTTTAACGCTTTTTGGTACAGAGTTTAATTCAACCCAAGACCAGAATCTATCTCAGCAGGAAACCCAGAGAGCACTTATTCTAAATGCTCTTGAAAACTTCAAGGAATTTGATAAAATCTTCCCAGTCCTTGTCGCAGGCATGCCTATCCATGTGTTCAAGAGCGCCCACAATGCACGGGAGAAGCTGGCAGAGGCTCTGCTCCATGAGAACCTCAGAAAAAGGAGCAACATCTCTGAGCTCATCACTCTCCGTATGTTCTTAAATGACACTCTGTCTACTTTTGATGATAAGGAAAAAGCAAAAACCCACCTGGCTGTACTATGGGCTTCACAAGCTAACACAATACCCGCTACTTTCTGGAGCTTGTTCTATCTTATTAGGTAAGTAGCAGTGTTTGCAGTTTCTAAAGGAAAATAACTTCTTGACTTTGTTGCCACTCAGAAATTGTCTCAGCATTAAGGGCCAAATTCTGCTCTTGGATGAATGTCAAATCTAGGTCCCACTGACGTCAATGGCAAAACTCCTATAGACTTCTGCGGGCCCAGGATTTTGTCCTGCATAAGTAAGACTTCCACAGAAACCCCTCTCATGCTGCCCAGGGAAGGAGATGGTCCCACATAGGGTTTTTCTACATTAGAGAAATTTACTAAAAATGTCTCGTCTAATGCTGTGAGCCCTGGTATAGAGAAGACTCCTGTAGCCACAGATGCTTTTAATGCTATGTTAATTAAACCTTCAGAGCAAATCCTAAACAACACAGTATTAAAAACACCAGTGCCTGTGGAAGTCTTGATTACGCTAGGGCTCCCAACAGTAGGTCCTGTGGGACATTTTTAGATCATTGCCCTAGAATCGACAAGGTTTTATTGCACACTTTTGTTTATCTGCCCACTTGTTGGATTCGCAGATATATATTGGCTGCTTTACAGGAAAAGAAAATGAGGCTTCTGCAGAGCTTATGTTGATGTAGCACTGTTGAAGTTAATGGAGCTACACCAATTTGCACCATCTGAGGATCTGACCCATCTGACCATCTGATTCTTCACTCTGCTGCTCTCTTTTCACTCTGGTGTAACTCCACTGCATTCAAATCCCCTACATGTCTTAAAAAAACCCTCAAGCTAAATTTCTAAATCTGTACTTTTCAAGATGAGACTTTACACTGCCTGTCTACATTTCTGTGATAAATTGACATAACATTAAAAAACACCATACCTACCTGCATTAATGATGATGATTGAGATTTAGATAGCACATTTCATTCAAAAATCCATAAGTGGTCTATTAACTTTACAAACATGATCCTGAAGTACTTGGGCACGCCCATTGATTTCCATGGAAGTTCTGTGCCCCCCAAGGACTTTGGGATTAGAACCTGTATATCTGTTTAAAATCATGTTCTCCATTACTAACATCTGCCATATCTGTATGGAAGACCAGAAAGTGAAGGATACATTATTTAATTTAAACTACGGGGAGACTTTTTTTTTTGGTAGGCAGAATGTAATTGTCCAACTGGATATAATTCAGGACAGCTGATAATGTGAATGTGATCTAGATTTTTAGCTGCAATGGGGCTATCTCCTAATCTAGGATTGATCACTATATTCCTTATTCTTGGCATTGCTTAACAGACATGTCATTATTTAACAGCATTATACACATTAATTTGGTCTTGCTCAAAATTGGATACTGAACAAAATCTTTGAAGACCTTTTCAGTGTTTTGAACAACCAGGATTTTGCCAATAAAATAAGTATACTTATATTTTTTTCTAGGTTCTTACGTAGCTTTTTTGTTATACCAGGTTACATCCATGGATTAACAAACTACACTGTAGACAGGAAAAAATGAATATCATATTTAACAGCAAACCTTTTGAACATTCCTTAAGTTACAAGTAAGAAATATTTTTGTTTCTGGCATATTGATTTTAGGAGCCCAGAAGCAATGAAAGCAGCTACTGAAGAGGTGCAAAAAACACTGGGAAATGCTGGTGAAAAGATCAACTTCGATGGCAAATGTATCTCCTTGAATCGAAAACAACTGGATAATATGCCAGTATTAGGTATGGTCACCACATGTAACAGTACCAGGAACACCCACTTTCAGATATTTTTCTATCTATAGTCAATAAAACACTTCCTATGAAATGCTAAATGACTATCCAACAGCAGGATAATAACGCTACACTGTATCCTTAGTTAGCAAAGGCCACACTTCTCAGCAGTCCTCATGTCTGTGGTGTGGGGATTATCAGAATTTTGAAAGGAATCCCATTTTTCCCATGTAATTTCATGTATGAGTAATGCTTAAGTACTATGTCATGCAGCACCAATGATCTATAGGTAAGTCAAAGTAAGGTTGTATTTTGTTTTTGTTAAAGGACTAAGATCAAAAAGAAGGATCTTACCATATATGGAGTTGAAACTAATGCTTGAGAAATGTTAAACAATGAATTTCTAACAACATGGCTAAAAGCATTATTATGATGATGCATATTTTTTAAAATATGGGTAACATTTTCAAAAGCACCCAAGTGACTGAGGAGCTCACTCCCAAGTCACTTAGGCCCCTGTTAATGTCAATGGAAGTTAGGAGCCTAAGTAATTGTGAGGATCTGGGCCTTACAGCTTTTGAAATTGTTGCCCTATAGTTACTGGTGGGGGGAGGTTCAATGTACTTTTTTTTTTTTTTAAATCATTTTTTTTGTCAATATCATTCTCCTTCCTTGAGCACTAAGGTTTAGGAAGATACTGCCACACTATTCTGATTTTTTTTTTCTCCACATCTTTCTCCAGCATCTTTATTCCATTCCCATCTTAGTGCAGCTTCATTTCCCAGTCTCAAATATTTTGTGCCTCCAGTTTCTAATGTTTCCCTGGGAGGAAAGTGGAATGTCCTCCCAAGATGATCCGCACAGCGGGTTACCTCTGCACAGACCTCGCCGCTCCCTAGTAGGGCAAAGAGGTGTCTGTCACCTCTGCTGCAGCATCCTCCCATCCCCACAATCCTCCAGGGGAGTAGGAGCCCACAGCTGGAGAGTGGTTGGGCAGGGGAGAGCTGAAGGTAGGGCTAGGAGCTGTGTATTGAGGGACCTGCAATTTCAGGTGGTGGAAGAGGTTTTTTTTCCACAATGGTGAGGCAAATCCCTCTGAGGAACAATTTTAGGGGGAGGCCACAAAGGGATCTTGTCTGTTTTCTCCCTATCCAGCCCCTTTTTTTGTTTGTTTCCTTGGGAAGAGTGATCCAGGTCACAGTTTTCGTTTTCATATCAAATTGACTTGAAATTGGAATGATAAACAAAAATAGATCTGCAAACTAGGGTCCTTGATTTCAAAAGGGAAAACTTTTAAAATAGTAAGAGAATTAGTTAGGCAAGTTGACTGGCCTGAAGAACTTGGAAGGCTTGGAATTACTTGAAGACAAAGTTGCAGGAACTATCTGGAGCCCGCATCTTAGCTCTATTCATTTTAGCAGTTTCCTTCTCTCAATAATATTGCATGTTTATAGAAGATTACAGGCAATTTAAACTGTGCAGCCTTCCCAAGGGAATACATAGATTCTTTTCATATTAATAATTTTCTTTTTCTCTCTCTACAGATAGTATTATCAAGGAAGCAATGAGGTTGTCCAGTGCATCCATGACTGTCAGAGTGGCTAAGGAGGATTTCACCTTGCACTTGAATAATGACTCCTACAACATCCGCAAAGATGACATTGTAGCTCTTTATCCTCAGCTGCTGCACTTTGATCCAGACATCTATGCTAATCCCTTGGTGAGTGATTACAGTGACATACAAACTTCCTGTTCCAGGAGATGTTAACTGCCTGTTAACAAGGCATCTGGCGTCAGTGCCCTGGTGGTTGGTGCTTCACTCTACCACGCAGGTCCTGGATTTATGCCTGGGAACTCCCTGAACAGGCAGGGGTTGGGAGCGCAGTGGAGGCAGCAAAATCAGCCCTGGCCTCTTCCATCGCTCCGCAGAGAATTCTTTGGCTGAGCAAAAAAGTAGCGTTGATAGGTTTAAAGGCAGCTCCCTTCAGCCTTCCTCAGCCAGGAAGTGGTGGTGTTTCAAGAGAGGACAAGAGAAGGGGAAGTCCTTAAGGACATACAGTGGTGATGCGGGAAGTGGCACAAAGTCTTCCAATTTGGACATATGTACAAAAAGCTAGATTGCAGCTGTTGTGTGTGTGTGGGTCAGTAAAAGGCAAGGAGAGGTCCAAGCAGTGATGCCCCTGCACAGGGGTGGGTATTCTGCTACCCCAAGTGGCAGAGCTGCTCAGGGTAAGGGGCCTTGCAGAGGCTAACCTCTCCCAAAAGGGTTTAGAGGACGGGAAGCATGGCCAGCCACAGAGAAGGAGCATACTGTGCATTGGCTGCTCTTCCCAGAAGGCATTGTGTCAGTGCAGTTGCACATCCTTCCCTCCCTGCATAATCTGGTTCTAATAGACATTAAACTTTCAACTTTCATTACAGACATTCAAGTATGATCGCTATCTCGATGAGAATAGAAAAGAAAAGACTATCTTCTATCGCAACGGTCACAAGTTAAGATATTACTACATGCCATTTGGATCAGGAATAGCAAAATGTCCTGGAAGATTATTTGCTGTCCACGAAATCAAACAGTTTTTGACTTTGGTACTTTCATACTTTGAAATTGAGCTTCTTGACAGCAATGTGCCGTGTCCTTCTTTAGACCAATCCCGAGCAGGGCTGGGTATTTTACAACCAACTAATGACATTCATTTCAAGTACAGATTAAAATGTCTGTGAATATATAAAACATTTTACCTATAGGATAAAAAGTAAGTATCAAGATTATCACTGATCTAAAAACTCCAAACAGATTACACCATAATGCTAATGCATTGCAATGTGAATAGCACACAGTGCTGGTAGGGATTACAGAAATGGTTGTTTTTCCTTCCACCAGGCTTTTCATATGCAAATTGAGATTTTTGTACTGGGGAATCCGGCATACATTTTCTTTTCTGCCAGCAAACACAACTTCTTCCTGTGAACGGAATAAGAATATTGCCCTCTGAGTTAAATAATTTCCCCATATTTGCTTGTAAACAAATTTTTGCCATTTTCACAGATGAAAGGTCTTATATTTTTTTCATTATTGTAACATTTTTGTTGTATAATGGCATAATACTTTATGTTTTCATGGAAAAACTAGCACAGTTTTTGAGGAAAACCTACAAAATGTTTCACGTTTTAGTGAAACTGCACCAACTTGTACTATATTCCTGGTGTGAGAATCTTTTCACAAAACTCTAACCACATGGGCGTGAATCTAATTGACTGAGGGAGATGCTTCTCTCAGTTGTCTGCTTTTTCGTCATTTTTCAACAGTCCAATGTCATAAAGCACTGGGCTCAGCCATGATTCGTTTCTCTATTCCATACGATTCTATTCATTTCAGTGTTCCAAACTGGGCATTTAACATCATACAAGACCAACTAAATTTGGATTGATTTTCTTAGGAAAATTTCTTCAGGGTAGAAGAGGTAGTTTTGTTGTCATCTGTCAATGAAAAAAACAAATGAGAATCTAATCTACAGTTGTTTTTTCCCCATTCCTTGCATGTTTTCAGGGATTGAAGGTCTGATCTTGCAAACCTTACTCATGAGAGTAACCCCTGTCCAGGAAGAGATCACATAAAGAGCTCTTAGCCATTTCTAAACTGCATATACAGGCAAAAATTCCATTGCAACTTATAAGAGTTATTCCTAAATTAGGAATTTGGGATTGAGCCCTAAATCTGCTTTAGATTTGCCATCTGCTCCCCTTCTCGCTAGCCTTTATTTTAAATATTCCTGGACAAAGAAAAAGAAAAGGTTCTGCTATTTGTAATTATTTATTACCCATATTTTGTCTTCTAATTTTATTTACTCACTTTTCATTTTCAAAAGAGAACTGGTAAAAGCAGAAAATGACACTCTATCACTTCATGTCTGTCTTAGCGTTTTAACTGTTATGTACAATGTAAATACAGTTTAATTTCTTATTGTAGCTGATATGGATGTAACCTTAAAATATGGATTATTTTCATAGTTTTGTCAATCATATTTATGTATAATCCATTTACCATACATTGCTGCTCCCACCTAAAGTGTGTTAGAAGTACAGTAGTATGCTACTCATACACAGCATGGAAGGCCTTGCTGCCTTTACAGTATGGCTCCTTTCCTCTTAAAAAAGTTCTTTTTAAAAATCAGTGTTGGTGGAGGTGGTGGGATATGGTATGCAGCATATTCTTCCACTATGAAAAGTAGTAACTAGTAGAATGAAAACACAAAACAATGGGGAAAGACTATGAAAACACTTCCTTTACTGTTTTAAATATATTTATTGATAAATTAATTTTGCATTACTTTTACTTTATTCCAGGTTCCCTGGAACATTTCAGCCTCTATCTTCCTTCTCCTATCCCCTTTAATTTAGCTGCCTTTTCAGCAGCACTTTGTGGCCTAACATGCTACTTTCAGTTCACTTTGTATTTTGAAAACTAACTTGGAAGTGTTAAACAGTTGCTAATGTTGACCTCTATCACCACCTTCCACAGAGATACCTATGGGAAGGAGAACATATGAACAAATTCTCTCCCAGAATTCCATGGGGACAGGTGCAGGGTCTGCATCTTGTGGAATGGGTACTGATTTTAGCCCCAAACTCTACTGATTGTGAGGAATCCACAAGAGGCACAAAGACCTATGTTCGATCTGAGGACCTAAAAGAAAAGGAGTACTTGTGGCACCTTAGACTAACCAATTTATTTGAGCATAAGCTTTCGTGAGCTACAGCTCACTTCGTCCAATGAAGTGAGCTGTAGCTCACAAAAGCTCATGCTCAAATAAATTTGTTAGTCTCTAAGGTGCCACAAGTCCTCCTTTTCTTTTTGCGAATACAGACTAACACAGCTGTTACTCTGAAATCTGAGGACCTAGTAACTTTTCCCCTCCCATTGCTTCCTGGCAGTGCAGCTCCACTTGAGACAGCTAGCGGGCTTTCCCCCTGACCATGTCCGCCCCTCTTAAAGGTGTTTCGCACTGTACAGAGGGTGTGTGCATTCAAGTAGCACAGCCCCAGAGTCTATTATCTTTTCTGGATAATGTCTATGGGTAATGTCCATGGGAGGATGATGAAAGGGGTGAAAGTAAGGCGGTACAGGCTGGTACAGTGTACTGGTAAAAAGTGTTTGCCAGTCCCGGCCCCAACTGCCTTACTTTAACATCGCTGCCGCTTTTGCGCCCCCCGTCGGCGGCCCCTCCCGTAGCAAAGGAACCTGCTTAAAGCACTGCCGTGGCATTGCTTTATTGTCGCTGCCCCTTTTGCCACCCCAGGTTGCCAACAGAGGCGGGGGACAAAAGGAACAGCTGCCCCGGCGCCTGCGATTTAAAAGGGCCCAGGGCTCCGGGCCCTTTTAAATCACTGCTGGAGCCCCGGCTGGCATGGGCCAGGCACCCTGGAAGGGCTGACCCCCATCCCCGTCCCTTCCGCCCAAGGCCCCACCTCTTTTGGGGGTGGGACAGAGCTGGCCCCTATACCGGTAAGTTTTCAATTTTACTTTCACCCCTGGGTGATGCACCCTTTCCCCCAGTCTTTCAACTTCTTCTCCAACTTGCCAGTTCCTACTACCTCTCTCCTCCTTCTAGGTAGCTGACCCAATAAACAGTCTTGCCTAGGGTTTGAGGAAGGGGATTGGGTGTGGTGCCACAGAGGCAACCAACCGCCCCATACATACTGCACAGTAGCACTTTACATAGCGGTTCAGTTATAAGCAATCTAGCCATCCCATACCTCAGGGCTGGCTCTTAAATCCTCCTGCTAGTGCTTCTCTAGCACTTAAGAGCGCTCATGTGCCCCATTTAGGGAGTGATGCAAAGCTCACTGAAGCCAATGGAAAGATGCCCATTGCTTTCAGTGAGCTTTGGATAGATCCTTAACAAGCTGACTACACCAGAGACAACCTACATATGCAAATTGGCACTGTAGTAGCAGCAGCTTGGTCGTCAAGGAAAATGAACATCACTTGAGTAAAGCATTGTAAAGATCACGTTAAACGTACTATTAATGAACTAGAATATGTTTGATATCGATTCAAATGCTAAAATTGCTGTTGCTCCCTATTATTAAAAATCTAGATGGAAAAAGTGCTTCCTTGCAACTTTCAGATGCCCTCCAACATTTGGTGATGGAAATAAGCTGAATTGTACTTTAAAAAAAATATATCGTTCCAATTAAAATAGTTGTAAAATATGTGATTTCTCTGTGTGTGTGTGTGTGTGTGTGTGGTTTTTATTTATACAGTTGTGGGTTGGGCTAAACCTTGCTGTCATGGGTCACGCATAACCACTGCCCTTGAAGACAGCTGCAAAGTAAAAACCCCTTCACCTAATACAAAAGCATATGTGAGTTTACTCAGGAAATTTGAACCATGTTGGTGTAAGCAGTGTCAGGATGAGCTCCACCCTGACAGCTGGTGGTGAGGTGTGGCAAGCTGTGGAAAAGAACTTCAGGGGCCGATCTCATTTGCATAGGCACACCCACCCCGCCTAGAATGAGGCCATAGCTGCCCAAACGGTCACTTTGGCTGCTGTGGGATCCCCATTGTCTCTGTTATTGGGGCAGGAAGAATAAATTGTTATTACCCAGATTATGGGAACTGTGCTTGGAACTGTACTTGGCCTTTTGTTATGATGGAGGGACTCACCATTAACTAAGCAGCACTAGCTAGGCAACGGTCATGGGTTCCAAAACTCTGTGAATTGAGAGAGGCTGGGGACAAGTATTAATACTTGGTGGCATGGGCCCCTTGGTGAGGGCCTTACATGCTAATTGTACTTCTGCCTCTCTCCACTGTAGAATATCAGAGCTAATTTTGATTCCATTAGGAGTCTAGTTACAGGCTGCTGAGCTCACTTTGGGCTAATGGTGTACCAGCACTGAGGCTCCCCTACTAGAAGCTGAATTCACCTAAGAGCTGAAATCACTGAGCATTGTGTTAAGTAGTGGGGGAGCCTGAAGATATATTGTAGAGCAGTTCATAGGACGGCAGGAGCTGCTTGTGGGACGCGGAGCAGTTCATAGACTGGCTGGTGGAGCAGTTCGTGGGACGGCGGGAGCTGCTTGTGGGCCGTGGAGCGGAGCGGAGCTGAGCTGAGCGAAGGAGTTCGTGGGGCGGCTGGCGGAGCGGAGCGAAGGCCTATGGAGCTGTGGGGCGGTCAGCTTCAGATCATGTAAGGTGCCCCTTACCTCTCTTCCCCCCCCATCTCCACCCAGGTTGGGAGGTAAAGCTCTGCAGATAAACTTTCGAACTTTGGGACTGCCCTGACCAGGGACAGAGACTTTTGGGTCATTGGACTTTTGGGACTTTGGGTGATTTTGGGTTGCTGGACTCAAGAACCAAAGGGAAAGGCCATGCCCCAATTTGCTTGGGGTGGGTTTTTTGCTCATGAGTTGTGTTACGAATCCTGTTGGTCGTGTTTCCCCAACATAATGCCACATTGTTTCTCTCTGTTATTAAAAGGCTTTTTGCTACACTCAGACTATGTGCTTGCAAGAGGGGAAGTATTGCCTCTTGGAGGCGTCCAGCGGGGGTGGTATATATTTGTCCCAGGTCACTGGGTGGGGGCTCGAGCCAGTTTGCATTGTGTTATTGGAATGAATCCCCTAGATATTGAACCTGGCCCTTGTTGCTGCCAACTCTGACGGGCAGAAGGGTTACATTGGCAAAGGGCGTTTGCTGGCCATTACATTGTTTGAATAAGGGGTGTGTAGGTGCAGGGGTGTGTGGGGGGGGTTGTTTGGATAAAGGGGGAAGGGGTAAAGGGTAAAGAGCAAGACAGAGTGAGAAGCAGAAAGAAAGCCAAGCAGGCACAGCCTGGAAGCACAACACATGGCCCTGGGAGAAGCCTAGAGAGAGACTTTTGGTTGGGATACTGGCTGAAAAAGGCCTGGACCTGTAAGCAAGGACACTGTCTCCCATTGTTCAATTCCTCCTTGTTCAGGCAAATGGGGTTTTGTAATTCTTTGCAAGTAAACAAAACTGCATCAAAGAAATGCCTGACTCTCATCAGTTTTCCCTCCTATCTGGAACAACTCAGAGCACCACAATTTGGGCTCCCCACTTGGGTCCAAAGTGGTAACAATACTGTATATTAGATAACTTTGCTCTAAAAATGAGTCCTCATAACACACAAAGCATTGAATGAAGAGAAGGCCTTGAGTGTAAAAGGAATTATATTAAATCCAGATCCCATGTAGAATGAATCTATGCTGGCATTGGGGCTGAAATGGTTGAGGAGGCATAAATGCAGCTAGCGCTCCCCAAGACATTTAGAAGCTGTGGCTTTGCAGTCTTCTCTCTTGTCACTGTATCCATGAACTTTGTTTTAAAAATGAGGTTGTTAAATAAAATTCTAGCCTGAGACTAAATCTTGAAGGCTCTCAAAAGGACTTAGCTGTTCTGGCCAACACTATTTTAAAAAGGTCTATTTTGTTGAATGATATTGTTATTCATGACACAATGAGAGAGGTGCCGGTTCTGGGCTGGTGCTGGAAATATGGGCAGGTTGCACCCCTGTCAAGATGGAAGAATGGTTGGGCCAAATTTGGGAGGCACTGTGACCCTATGCACCATGTTGCAATGACACTGACTCAAATTTGGCCCAGCCACTGCCCCCCCCCCCTTCGCATTATGACAGAGCAACATCTGGGCCAAATAATAGTGGGGCTGCAACCACATGCAACAGCCTGGCCCCTCCCACTTTTGCAATCTTTCTGGTGTCCATGAGCACCCAGCACCCTGAGAGAAGTGGAGAAGGGGGCATTCCCAGTTCCCAGGAGGGTGGGAGGATTGGATCTGGGCTTTTGGTACCTCCTGGGGAAGTGGCGATGAAGAAGGAGATGGGGTCTGGGGCTCTCAGAACTGCTGGCCCCTGGTGGGGATGGTGCTCTTCAGCTTGACTGCCTTTCTGGGTAAGGGCTTGGTATTAGGTGTAGCGGGGAGAGCTCAGAGCTGGGTGTGAGGCAATGTGGAGCGCAGAATGCAGGCCTGGGTATGGGGCAGCAGGAGGAGAGTGTGTGTAGAATTGGATGCAGGGGAAAGAGTGCAGGTCTGGGTACAGAGGCTGGGGTGGGGGGGGAGAGAAGGAGTGTGCCGGAGGAGAGAGCTTGGGGCTAGTTGCATGGCAGATGAGGGAGAGCTCTGGGTTCCCTCCTTAGACAAATGCTTGTTGTGTGGCTGGTGTGATTCGTATTTCCATAGCACTTGCCTCTTCAAAGTGCTGTTCAAACGTTAACCAGCTCACCCTACTAAAAGTCTGGCTGCATCTCTCAATCACAGCAGACCAGCCAGCCTTCAAGCCTCCTCTGAACAAACAGGGCACCTCCTTAGCACAGTCCAACTTCCCTTATCTCTTGCCCTGTTGTAGGGAGGACCAATGGATGTGGATAAATTGGAGAGAGTCCAGCGAAGGGCAACAAAAATGATTAGGGGTCTGGAACACATGAGTTATGAGGAGAGGCTGAGGGAACTGGGATTGTTTAGTCTGCAGAAGAGAAGAATGAGGGGGGATTTGATAGCTGCTTTCAACTACCTGAGAGGTAGTTCCAGAGAGGATGGTTCTAGACTATTCTCAGTGGTGGAAGAGGACAGGACAAGGAGTAAGGGTCTCAAGTTGCAGTGGGGGAGGTTTAGGTTGGATATTAGGAAAAACTTTTTCACTAGGAGGGTGGTGAAACACTGGAATGCGTTGCCTAGGGAGGTGGTGGAATCTCCTTCCTTAGAAGTTTTTAAGGTCAGGCTTGACAAAGCCCTGGCTGGGATGATTTAATTGGGGATGGGTCCTGCTTTTGAGCAGGGGGTTGGACTAGATGACCTCCTGAGGTCCCTTCCAACCCTGATATGCTATGATTCTATGAATGCCCTGCTACCTACTTCATTGTCTGCAAAGGTAAAATGTCAGCCCTGCGCCTTCTCTTCAAATATACCTCACATTTTGATCCACCTCTCTCAGGCTTCTTCTTGTGTCCTCTCTCCTTTATTTATACTCCTCTTTGCCCTCCTCTTTTCTCCTCCTCCTCACACTGTCCCTCCTTCAGTTTTCCTTCTCTTAAATCCCCTCTCTCCCTATCTCAGACTCCCACTTTTAGGCTTCAGCTGAGGGCCACACTCCCCAGGGGACAATATTGTGCTGTGAGGCTGAGTGCTGTTTGTACGAGCCTCCTAGCCAGCAGGTACAGTCAGGGCTCTCTGTGCCAGAGGCTCTCCTGCTCAGTTCAGAGGGAACATGGAGGGTGCATAGGAGAGGACAATGCCTGTGGCACAGAGAATGTTGTACTCTGCCAGCTGAGGAAAGAGAAGAAAAATCTGCCTGACTCCTGCCCAATGCAGCAAAGCACAGTTTGGCAAAAAAATTGAACTTTTGTCCTAGAAGAACTGGAAATCAACAAACAGAGGGAAATGGGATGGGTTGTGGTTTGAGGTCCTACAAATCAGCCCAGAGATACTGCTGTGGCAGAAGCAGGTAGTGTCCCACAGTGCTCTTGTGCAGTAGCTAGAAAATTTTCTGGGTCAGCTAGGTAGGACTGTACAAACTGCACTACACCTGATCAGAGAATATTAATGGACTGGGCTGATCGATCACGGGTTTGACCAGAACCCAGATCTACCCTGATTTCAGGTCCTAGCTAATTTTTTCTCACCACACCTTTCAGAACCTTCCCCTACCAATCTTTCCTGTAAATTATTTTGTAAATCCTCAGTCTAACTTTCTAAATTCATTGCTTTCAGTGTTCCACTATTGCCATACGAAAGAAGAAGTGGATTATAACTTTAGTCAGGATGTCCTGAAACACATTTATAATCGATCTCCACATATTATATATCCTGGAATTTAGTTCATAATTATACCATCTTCCTTCCACACATACTTTTATTCTGTGTTCCGAAGCAACAATATTATCCAGATGCTATTTTATAAAATTTCCGCACATAGATTGCTTTAGAACTTAATCGCTATTTGAATGTCTTTGTATTTTGCCTGTATTGTTCACAAATAGTTTTACATATGCAAAGCAAAAGTAGAAATCTCAGTTTGTATTAATATAAAATGCTAAACCTTAGGATAGTCTCAGACTATAAATAGCTCCTTCAGGAGAAGATGAAGGAGACTTTCACTTAATTTAAAAAAGTCCATAACTCACTCATGATACATGCTTGACTTAAACCTGTAAAAGCAAGGACACTCATAGATAACGCCAAGCTTCCAGACTGACAACATGGCCTCAGCTGACTGCTTGCTACCATGGGATTACAATAAATAGGATTTATAATATAACACACTGGTCTGATGCCACTGAAATACTGGTAAGTTCCCCTTCATCATGTATGCCTCCAGACTATTTCTGAAAGGCAATCTCTGTTCTCAATTCATGTAATATGGCTGTCCCTCATAATACGAGTATGGATTTACATATTGTAAAATGCTGTTGAAATATAATTGAGCATGCACAGCCAGCAGCTTGTATATAGTAATAACTCAAAAGTTTTATAATTAAAAGCTTTCACAAAAGAGACCAAGCATGGAAGAGTCCAAAAGGGTCAAGCACAAAGTGAAAAAAGAACATTTTTTTAAAAAAGATGATGCAGTTTTTGAACATTAAATCTACAGCAGAAAAGCATCAGCCAGAAATGCACAAGGATTCACACAACCAGATAATTACATCTGAAAGGATCTCTTTTCAGGATCAGGGCCCTGTATTGCATGCTGTATAGCTTTATGAACATACAATGCTCTTATACTCTTTTGAGTCATCATAATCACTGAGCGCTTTTCATCTTCAAAATGCTTTTCAGACATTAAATTTTTGTAATTAATGTTTATTAATTATTTATAGGACAGTAGCACTCAAAATGTGCTCTGCAACCATAGAGTAAGACACAGGTGAGATTCTTCAGAAGCACCTAATAGAGCTAGACCTAGATCCTCAAAGGTATTTACACACTTAACTCCCTTTGACGTCAAGAACAATTTCAGTAGCCAAACAGAGAACACCTGCAAAGTGTATTTTATATTTGATACATCTAAAAACTTGGGCTATTGGTACTTCATATTTACCCACCCTCAATCTTCATTGGGACTACTCGTGTGATGAAAGAGATGCATATGTGTGTTTAAAGGATTAGGGCCTCAGGTAAAAACCAGTATTATTAATATATCGATGTAAATAGATTAGCTGTGATGGATACTTTCAAGCAATCATTTTATATGTAGACTGTGAAATGGTGCAGTAGTTTAAATATGCAGATAATGCTAGTAGAATGGAGACTTCTTAGCAGCAGATGGTATACAGTGAGACTCACATTTTCAAAAATATCCTCTAACGTTGGGTGTTTCTTTTTCTGGGTGCCACACTTTGGACACCTGTTGCTTGATTTTCACATATTCTCAGCAGTCACAACTCCAGTTGGAAGCTGTAGGTGTTTGCCATCTCTTTAACTCAGCCTCCTTTATGGTGCAGAAGGCACTCAGAATTAAAAGCCACTTTTGAAAATTTGTTCCTAAGTTTTCTAAGGGTATATCTACACTGCAAAGTAAGCCCAGAGTTTGAACTCAAGTTAAACCCTTTTCTGTCTACAACTAAATCGCACTAACCCAGGGCTCGGACCCAGGGCCCAGGACCACAAGGGGGTGAAAGGTCTGAGCCTGAGTCAAGCCAGGACTGAGGGTTCAAGATGTATTGCATTGCAGTGTAGACACAGCCCCACTGGCCTTGTGCTCTAGGAATCCATCAAAAGTATCCCACAATCCCATGGAATGACATTTTTTCCCTCTGGCCAGCCAAGTTTGATGGACAGTCAAGTTTTCCCACACACAGCATGATGAACAAGAGCCAGAGTGGCCACTTTTAGGGAGGGCACTAGGAAGTCTGGGACACGGGTGGTTGAACTTGAGCCTGCATAACACAGTGTAGACTCTGGATCCCCAGGTTGGGACCCAGGATTCAACAAATACTAACCTGGGGTTACAAATGAGCATAGACATTCAAGTCCTAGCTTAACAAACCTGAGGTCTGCTTCCTCGAGTTCTACTAACTCTGGACTTTACAATGTAGTGTAGACATACTCTGAGGGTCAGTTTGAAGCCATAGTTATTAGTTCTGCTTCATACTCAGTCAGAAAATAAGATTTTTCTTGATGAGGAAAAGATATTTTGCCACAGACTTCTCCATTAACATCACAGAAAAGAACGCTGGAGATGTGGCTAAAATTGACAAGATTAACAGAATTGAGACATGATTTTTTTTTTTTTTTTTACCAAGGGCCTAACAATAACTTGTCAGAGGTATGGTGGCATGTTGTCCTCCTTCATGGACATGTCAACTGTTTCCACCAGTAAAGGACCAAATGCTTTTATCTAGCTTTAACTAGCCATGAAGGATATGTCTACAACTTCATATTACAAATTGTAACTTCAGGTTTGCCAAGTGAAATTGGCCAAAACTCAGTGAGAAAAGCATCATATTTGCCCCTGCTCTGAAATATTACTGACACCACAGAACCAGCCAATCTGTTCCAAATCCAATGAATCATATCTATGAAGTAGATAGAAGCTTTTCCCAATGAACAAAACTCCACTCTGTATCTGAGTGGAGGCAGACTGAGTTGACCATATTCCCATCGCCTAGAATGGTTCCTTGGATCCAGACTTCATGGTCACTGTATCGGAGGAAAGGAAGACTTACATCACAGCCACAGTATAAGTCTTCACAAATGTTTCATGCCATGATCCACTGGGATCAGAGCATTTTTTCTGCTGATAACCCTTCAGGCTTCTCCATGCCTGGCTCATCTTTTGCACTTCGTTAGAATCCTGTAATAGTAACCACTAAATACACACACCTGTCTCATGACAGAGATATTTAGCTTTGGAGGACTGAACCAAGTCATGTGACTGGGACCAGGAAATAAAGTTTCTTATAGATTCAAGGATTCAAAGGCCAGAAGGGACCCGTGTGATCATCTAGTCTGACTTCCTGTACAACACAGGGACATAGAACTTCCCCCAAATAATTCCTAGAACATAGCTTTTAGAAAAACATAGAACCTTGATTTAAAAATTGTTAGTGATGGAGAATCCACCACAACCCTTGGTAAATTGTTCCAATGGTTAATTATTCTCACCATTAACAATTTATGCCTTATTTCCAGTCTGAATTTGTCTAGCTTCAACTTCTAGACATTGGATTATGTTTTACCTTTCTCTGCTACATTAAAGACACTGTTATTAAATATTTGCTCCCCAAGTAGATACTTATAGACTATAATCAAGTCACCTCTTAACCTTCTCTTTGTTAAGCGAAATAGATGAGCTCCAGGAGCTCAATCACTATTAGAACAGGAGTACTTGTTGCACCACCATCCTGGCCACTATGGATGTAGAAGCCCTCTACACCAACATTCCACACAAAGATGGACTACAAGCCGTCAGAAACAATATCCCCGATAATGTCACAGCAAACCTGGTGGCTGAACTTTGTGACTTTGTTCTCACCCACAACTATTCCACATTGGGGGACAATATATACCTTCAAGTCAGTGGCACTTCTATGGGTACCCGCATGGCCACACAGTATGCCAACATTTTTATGGCTGACTTAGAACAACGCTTCCTTAGCTCTCGTCCCCTAATGCCCCTATTCTACTTGCGCTACATTTATGACATCTTCATCATCTGGACCCATGGAAAAGAAGCCACTGAGGAATTCCACCATGATTTCAACAGTTTCCATCCCACCATCAACCTCTGCCTAGACCAAGCCACACAAGCCGTCCATTTCCTGGACACTACTGTGCTAATAAGCAATGGTCTCATAAACACCACCCTATACCGGAAACCTACTGACCACTATACTTACCTACATGCCTCCAGCTTCCACCCAGGACACACCACACGATCCATTGTCTACAGCCAAGCTCTAAGATACAACCGCATTTGCTCCAATCCCTCAGACAGAGACAAACACCTACAAGATCTCTATCAAGCATTCTTAAAACTACAATACCCACCTGCTGAAGTGAAGAAACAGACTGACAGAGCCAGAAGAGTACCCAGAAGTCATCTACTACAGGACAGGCCCAACAAAGAAAATAACAGAACGCCACTAGCTGTCACCTTCAGCCCCAACTAAAACCTCTCCAGCGCATCATCAAAGATTTATAACCTATCCTGAAAAATGATCCCTCACTCTCACAGATCTTGGGAGACAGACCAGTCCTCGCTTACAGACAGCCCCCCCCCAACCTGAAGCAAATACTCTCCAGCAACCACACACCAGACAACAAAAACACTAACCCAGGAACCTATCCTTGCAACAAAGCCCGATGCCAGCTCTGTCCACATATTTATTCAAGTGACACCATCATAGGACCTTATCATATTAGCTATGTCGTCAGGGGCTCAATCACCTGCACATCTACCAATGTGATATATGCCATCAAGTGCCAGCAATGCCCCTCTGCCATGTACATTGGCCAAACCGGACAGTCTCTACGCAAAAGAATAAATGGACACAAATCTGACATCAGGAATCATAACATTCAAAAACCAGTAGGAGAACACTTTCTAACCATCAGAGGAGTGAAGTTTTGGAATAGCCTTCCAAGGGAAGCAGTGGGGGAAAAGATCTATCTGGCTTTAAGATTAAACTCGATAAGTTTATGGAGGAGATGGTATGATGGGATAACATGGTTTTGGTATTTAAGTATTCATGGTAAATAGGCCCAATGGCCTGTGATGGGATATTAGATGGGGTGGGATCTGAGTTACCCAGGAAAGAATTTTCTGTAGTATCTGGCTGGTGAATCTTGCCCATACGCCCAGGGTTTAGCTGATCGCCATATTTGGGGTCAGGAAGGAATTTTCCTCCAGAGCAGATTGGAAGAGACCCTGGAGGTTTTTCGCCTTCCTCTGTAGCATAGGGCACGGGTCACTTGCTGGAGGATTCTCTACTCCTTGAAGTCTTTAAACCACGATTTGAGGACTTCAATAGCTCAGACATAGGTGAGAGGTTTTTCGCAGGAGTGGGTGGGTGAAATTCTGTGACCTGCATTGTGCAGGAGGTCAGACTAGATGATCATAATGGTCCCTTCTGACCTTAGTATCTATGAATCTATGAAACACTTCAACCTCTCTGGCCACTCAGTAAAAGACTTAAGGGTGGCAATTTTGCAACAGAAACGCTTCAAAAACAGACTCCAACGAGAAACTGCTGAGCTTAAATTAATATGCAAACTAGATACCATTAACTTGGGTTTGAATAGAGACTGGGAGTGGCTGGGTCATTACACATATTGAATCTATTTCCCCATGTTAAGTATCCTCACACCTTCTTGTCAACTGTCTAAATGGGCCATCTTGATTATCACTACAAAAGTTTTTTTCTCCTTCTGATAATAGCTCATCTTAATTCATTAGCCTCTTACAGTCGGTATGGCTACTTCCACTTTTTCATGTTCTCTGTATGTGTGTGTATATATATCTTCTTACGATGTGTTCCATTCTATGCATCCGATGAAGTGGGCTGTAGCCCACGAAAGCTTATGCCCTAATAAATTTGTTAGTCTCTAAGGTGCCACAAGTACTCCTGTTCTTTTTGCGGATACAGAGTAACACGGCTGCTACTCTGAAACTTATCACTATAAGGTATATTTTCTAATCCTTTAATCATTCTCATGGCTCTTTTCTGAACCCTGTCCAATTTATCAACATCATTCTTCAACTGAGGGCACCTGAACTGGACACAGTATTCCAGCAGCTGTCACACCATTACTAAATACAGAGGTAAAATAACCTCTCTACTTCTACACAAGATTTCCCTGCTTATGCATCCCAGGATCACATTAGTTCTTTTAGCATCACACTGGGAACTCATGTTCAGCTGATTATCCACTGCAACTCCATACTCTTTTTCAGAGTTACTGCTACCCAGGGTGTAGTCCCCATCCTGTAAGTATAACCTACATTCTATGTTCCAGAAGTACACATTTACATTTAGCTGAATTAAAATGCATATTGTTGCTTAGGACTAAGTACCAAGTCATCCAGATTGCTTTGAATCAATGACCTGTCCTCTTTGTTATTTACAACTCCCCCAATTTTTGTGTCACCTGAAAACTTTTTCAGTGATGAATTTGTTTTTTTCCAGGTCATTGATAAAAATGTTAAATAGTGTAAGGCCAAGTACCAATCTCTGTGGGACTCCACTGGCATCAAACCCACTCAGTGATGATTCCCTGATTACAGTTATATTTTGAGACCTATAAGCTAACCAGTACCTTAACCAGCATTGCTCTCTGTAAGATCCTTATTCCAAATACCAAGATGCCCTCTAAAGATGACACAAAAGGAGGGGACGCTTAGAACTCACTGTTTCAATAATCAAAGATTATCAGTGTCCCTTAGAGCGGTGGTTCTCAACCAGGGGTACGCGTAGCCCTGGGGGTACACAGAGGTCTTCCAGGGGGTACATCCACTCATCTAGATATTTGCCTAGTTTTACAGAGGCTACATAAAAAGCACTAGTGAAGTCAGTACACACTAAAATTTCATATGGACAATGACTTGTTAATACTGCTCTATATATTATACACTGAAATGTAAGTACAATATTTATATTCCAAATGACTTATTTTATAATTATATGGTAAAAATGAGAATGTAAGCAATTTTTCAGTAATAGTGTGCTGTGACACTTTTGCATTTTTATGTCTGATTTTGTAAGCAAGTAGTTTTAAAATGAGGTGTAACTTGGGGTATGCAAGACAAATCAGACTCCTGAAAGTCTGGAAAGGTTGAGAGCCACTGCCTTAGAGGGTATCAGTAACTTAGCCCTGCTCTACACTAGTGGGGGGGATCGATCTAAGTTATGTAATCTCAGCTACGAGAATAACGTAGCTGAAGTTGACGTACTTAGATCAACTTACCATGGTGTCTTCCCCTCATTGAGTTGACTGCTGCCGCTACCTCATTGACTCTACCTGCACCTCTTGCGGCGGTGGAGTACAGGAGTCACTGGGAGAGTGCTCAGGGGTCGATTTATCGCGTCTAAACTAGACTCGATAAATCGATCCCCGGTGATTGATCGCTGCCCGCCGATCCGGCTGGTAGTGTAGACATACCCATAGAGAAGTTGTTTTACTTCTCTCCTGTTGTAATACTTAACCTTTAGCCAATACCTAATTTTAACACACACAAAAAAGGCCAGTTCTGTCCATGCTAGGAAACTGACCAGTTGCCAACAATTGATAAAGATGAATCCCACTGAGCCAGCACTGAAAATGATTTAGTTGCTAGCACAGACATGACAAAACCTTTTTCTCACTATTATGAGCCTGATTGAGACTTTGTGGGTATATCTACACTGCAATAAAACACCTGGGCTTGCAGGGCTATAAAATTGCCCTGTAGACATCTGGGCTTAGGTGGAGGTCAGGTTCTAGAAACTTGCTAGGGGGAGGGTCCCAGAGTCCGGGCTCCAGCCTGAGCCCAGATGGCTGTACTGCAATTTTATAGACCCACAGTTTAAGCCCCGCCAGCCAGAGTCAGCTGACACAGCCTAGCTGTGGGTGTTTTATTGCAGTTTAGAAATTCCCTCTGGAACCATGTTTCTGTAACAGTAATGAAAATGATTTTGTTCCATCTATATTAGCAGGTAAATCGACATGAAGGGGACTGACTAGTGACAATCACAGTCAGGAATATGTTTATTTCCTACTGTAGATGGGGCATCATTGTACAATATATGCAGAGGATAAGAAGTCTACTTCTGGCCTAAAATATAACCACATGCTGTTGTTGCCATTAGAAGATAAACATTTCCTAACACACAAGACAACGGTCCCACAGTTATTTATTTATTATAATTTAATAATGGATCAGATCCTCAGCTGGTGTAAATCAACGTGGCTCCATTGAACTAGCTGAAGACCTAGCCCTGTGGGTTCTGAATTCAGACTTAGATTTGAATGTTATCTGGACTTATAGTCCTCTTAGGACAGTAGACTAGGCCTTGTCTAGATTTAAAGTTACCCCAGTTTAACTTCAAAAGAGTTAAAAGAACAATTTAGTTAAATGAGTGCATAACCCTGTGTGAATGCTGTTAATTTGATTTAATTTAACTAGATTCCTTTAGACACTCAAAATTGATTTAAAATCATGTTTAAACAAGTGCAAACATGTATATGAGAAGGGTTATATACAGTCATACTGTAATCATGTTGTACTTATACTTTCTGATACACATGTACACACCAAAACTTCAGTGTGCACTAGGACCAGCTTTGAGAACACTTAACATAGGTCACTGAACAGACATCAGAGGGTAATAACTTTCTCTCACTGCTGATTTGGCCTGGATTTCAAAGGATGATTTACTGATGAAAAACTTTGTAACCCATTGCCCATCTCCTGAGCGATACAGACCCAAAAAGAGAAATTAATAATTTTAAAATAATGGCATCAGTGTCCTTAACAAGATTACCACCCCCCGGGAAATGCTGTTGTGTAGCAGAGAAGCCTGGACAGAGAGACACTATTTTTGTCCCTAAATATACTTATGTTAAACAGAATTTAATGAAGCAAGCACCAAATTTTTGGTTTTTATCTAAATTACACATTGCAAAACTTTGCTCTCAGTAGACAATAGTAACCCCAGACCAGATTCTCAGCTGGTGTAAATCAGCATAGCTCCAGCAAAGTCAATAGAACTGTGCCCGATGTACACCAGCTGACGCTCTGGATTCCTTTGGATTAATTCTTTGTATTTACTTAACCCATGGTAACTTTATTTTACAAGGCTCTTCGTTCAAAACAACTTCAGTTAAGGACAGGTATATTAGGGCCATCTCTGTGAACCACTATTATGATAACTCAGCTAAGGATAGCAGCATTTGGGACATGGCACATCAAATAGTTAGATTTCTAATGTTTTCTTTGAAAAACAAAGGAAAAAATGGAATTTCCATGTACAAAACATGTTAGTTTCATACTGGGGTTGAGCAAATAAGCAGTAAAAATCAGTAAGGGTCTGACTGAATGGGAGCTGGATTGGGTTTATCCTCCCTCCCCGCCAAGTTGAATTGGTGGGAGTTTTGCTCACTGAACCTGTGCCTCTACTGAGACCAGTGTGGGATTTGGAGGAAAGACTGCAAATCAGGCCCATCCCTAGGAAGGTCTGGTGCCCCTTCACATTGAATGGCCCCTTGAAATATGTGTTAACTACTTATGCTAAACAATCTGTTCCATCTTTATTGAGCTGTGGAATTCTGAGTACGTTTCCCAGACCTGGAGAAAAACTCTAGGTAAGCTCGGAAGCTTGTCTCTCTCACCAACAGAAGTTGGTCCAATAAAAGATATCACCTTACCCACCTGGTCTCTCTATATTTCCTTTTATTTTCCTCTCACCCTCCCTCAGTTCCATGACAAGACAGCTAGGATGGATCTGTTCTTGGAAGGTTTCTCCTGCCAGCTGTTGCCACCTTGTGGGAGGTGGGGTGGTTCAAATTACAGAGGGAGACCTCCCCAAGTTAATGTGCTGTACAGAATTGAGTAATCTGTGAATGGATGTAGGGCATGCTGGGGAATGCTGCCACAGAGAGCTGGTGGCCTGTGGTTCTAGTTCTCTGTGGAGGTCCCAGTTTCTATGGAGCACCAGTTGGAGCAGGTTCAGAAGGCTGAACAATACTTCAGAGACCATACTTCATTGTTCCACACATGCCATCAGGATTTGCCAAATCACAAAATGCCTCTTGCTTTTGGAAGCAGAGTGTAGTGATATGACCCCATAATATTTGACTTCATAAAGCATATTGAGATACAGTTGGTATGAAAGTTATACAAGATAAAGCCATACCGTATGCTTTTAACAGTACTGCTGGTTAAGAAACTGCAATATGGTTCAACAATGAAATTACATTTCCCATTTCACTTTTATTATTAATTATTAGGTTAGAGTGAATTTACAGAAAGAAAAACTAAGGGCTGAATTCAGTTGTCTGCTAAATACATTTTGCACTGCTTCCCCCTGCGTGTCTGTGTGCGCGGGTGCACATGTGTGCATGTCAGATTCAGGCTGGGAGCAAGCTGGGTTTGGAAAAGTGTAATAGAGCTGAACTCCAGTATGCCTGATTCCTCAGGGCAGAAGTTAGAGTAGGGCCCCTGCTGCTAAGGCTTTGGCTAGGCAGCTGGGGATCAAGGAGGGACAGCTAGTTTCTGGCAGCCTCTACTGCCCACTACATCAGAGCACAGCTCAGACATAGAGAGAACATGGGGGAGTGCCTTAGACTTCAGAGTTGTGTAATTTTAACACTATTCAATTCCGCATTATTTTCAGTAATAAAATGTTTTGCTCCCTTTTACCTTTGCATTCCCTCTCCAATCATGACTCTACCAGATAAAGGTACTTTAAAAAGGACCCTGTAGTTTGTGCAATGCATTGCTGGTGATAGGACAAAGGAAGAGATTCTCTCTCCTTGTTTGCTACTTTCCGGAGAGGTTTCAGAGTAGTTTGCTACTTTCAGGAGAGTCGTTCTAAGAGGGTAGGGAGGGTCCATCTGTGTTTTGGTTTACTCCAACAGCTGAGAAAACTCTGAACTGTGTTAAACCAATGCCACTGAGGAGTGAGGTCATACAGATGTGAGGGCAGAAACTGGACCAAAGGCTGTAGCTGCTACACTTACGCTAATGTAACCAAATACTTCAGCAATCAATATGCACTTTTTTTGCAATGTCATCTGACCGAATCAAGGTTGACAGGGCAGTTCTGTTCACTTGTATTCCAACCAGTAGGTTTTTTTAAAAAAATGTATTTGAATGACTGTAGTAGACAAGACTGTCTCTCACTGATAATTAAAGACTATAAAATCAGCAAAAAACATGAGACAGATCCTGTTTGTTAGCAAATTGAGACAAATCTTCATCCATAGCTTTTTCAAATATTCAAAAATATTCATTTTTACATATGTGTAAATACAATGTATGTAATTGTGTGTTTCCTCTTTCAGGACCCGTGTGTCAACCTCAGATTGTTAACGAAAGTGAGAGTTGATGAAGTTGAGATAAAGTCTAGGGTATTTAGCCACTCACCTCCATTTAATTTCAGTCAGAGCTGTGTTGCTGGCTACATACCTCAGTAGGTTTTGAACAATTCAACTTGATCTGTTGTGATCTCTTTGTTAGGCATAGGATCTGTCTATCTTCATTCCAGCAGTTTAAAAAAAAAAGGGGGGGGGAGGGAAGAGAGTAGGAAGAATTTTCTGTCCTCTCCTTTTTCAGGATTCCCAGCTGTGTGTTTTCTTATGGAGGTGAGAGCCATTCTATAGAAAAGGGTGTCACTCATTAAATTTCTGTTAGTCAGATACAGCATACATAGGACATCCTTCACTTGCCTTTCACATGTCTTAGTTTCTCTGGATCCTATTTTGGATTTGAAGTTGTGCACTTAGCACATATGCATTCTGAAGATAACAGTCTCTTACTGGTAAACTCATACAAGAGGGTCTGAAGGAAAATGCCTACATTATAATCAAGTGGCAGAGGTGAAGGAATTAGGAAAAGACAATGGGTAAAATTTTCTGAAATGCTTAATGTAACTAAGAAATCTGAGCTCCATCTACTTCCAGATTTAGGCTTTTAAATCACTCAGACACTTTTGAAAATTTGAAAATTGTATCCATGATCTTAGAGTAAACAGATCTCTATAGCAGTGTAAAAAGATACGCACCCTCCAGGAACCAGGTGAACAATCCAATTTGTAAAGTGTGTAATATACACAACCAGCAGGCTAGACATAGGGCCAAATTCTGCTCTTGTTTACGTTACAGCAACTGCAATTGGAGTTATTCTGGATGCAGACCCAGCACCAGGCCTAAATAGACTAAGCAATTGTATAAGGTTCCAAGCAGTTCAAGGGGACCCCCTATTCGGTTTTTACTAGGTGGTGTGCGTGGAGGGGCAAAAATATTCCTGCTTAGAGCCCCCAGGGGACTAGCACTACCTCTGTCTGGATGCACACTGGCCTGAGCAGAATAGTCTGCCACAATCTTCATTGCGCCTGTTCAGATGGCTTAGGAGAAGAAGATCACTGGCAAAAATAGCTACTGCCCCTAAGAAACTTCAGATTTAAATACTTTTGCTTTTGGTGCAAGATGTAGAAAAGGTTACATATTGTTAAGTGGACCAATATCAATGTAAACATACACTTCAGTGGCCATTGTTGACTCAAGCTTGTTTTCCGCCAAGACTGACAACCCTATGGGAGAAAACAAACTCAAACAAGATTTTTCATGGTTCACGTGTCTGACATGTGCATGTAAGTGTATGAAATTGGTATGTGTGAATACAGCACATATAGACATTCCCAAATTAGCTTTGATCTAGTTAGATCAAATAGACACTTGAGTTATTACCTAAGGTTCTGGGAGGGATGGGGTTAGCCCACGCAACCACTTGTGAGACTGCAGATTCTCCCTGCTATTGTTATTCCAGCTAGCTTTGATCTAGCTCAAATCAAAGTTAGCCCAAGTATGGCTACCCCGGCTGCAATCACAAGTCTGATTGCACATCCTTAGTCTGATTTACTACAGAGGCTACATATTTTATGTTATTTTTAAATGAAAACTGGCATAATGTGGGTTACAGTTAAGATAAACAAATATCTCCCAGCATTTCTTTTGTTCTTTTCAAAGATAACACTCATTTCTGAATGTAATCACAGCAGGCAGAAAAATCCTGAAGAGATTTCAAAAGCTAGCACATCAGTTGATTAAATCACCTTTTGAAAACCCTGGTATGTGGAGAGATATGGGATTAGAATCCCATAGCATTTTGTATGATTTGGAAGAAGACTAAGGCTATGTCTGCACTACAATAAAAGACCTGTGGCTGGCCTGGTTCAGCTGACTTGGGTTCATGGGGCTCAGGTTGAGGGGCAATAAAATAGCAGTATAGAGTTCAGGCTTGGGATGGAGCCTGGGCTTTGGGATCTTCCCACTTCACGGGAGTCCAGGCTGCAGCCTGAGCCAAAAAAATCTACACTGCAATTTTATAGCGCCATAGCCTGAGCTGGAGTCAGCTGACCCAGGCCAGCCATGGTTGTGCCACGAGTGTCTTATTGCAGTGTAGACATACTCTATATGCCTCAGAAGTTTGACAGTGAGATAAGGAAGCTTTCAGTTCTTGGTCACTGCTGGTCAACATCAGGACAATTCAGAAGTAACTGAGGCCAATAATCTCAAACTGGAGTGCCTACAGTTAGGTAACGAAATCTCAGTACACGTTTTCAGAGGTGCTGAGCATACCATTGCCTGATCCTTCTGTAGTAATAGGCTGATAGTCCTGGTGGTCTGAGATAGGTCCCTGGCCTGTCATGGAACTACAGGGTGACAGATTGCCTAATGTGGTCCCCAAGTTTCCCTCTAGTTTCTTTGTGCACCTGTACTGTGGACATTATTGCATGGCTGCTGCATTGTCTATGGGTAGATCAATCTCAGCATGTCATCCTCTGTCTCTTCTCCCATGCTCTGCATGAATGTTTGTCTTATATTACGCAGAGTGCAGGAGTAGCGCCCTGGAGACTCAGAAGCTAGATAGTGGAAAGACATTAACTATCAGTCCATCCAGCAGTTTAGAGAAACCTCTCTCCCCTCCACCACTCCCACACAAGTGCTTTGAAATAAGGACAAATAATTTAAGAATAAGGTTGTTTAAGAGGTGATGTAAAGAGCTGCTCAAAGGAAGCCATTTGTAGTGCATAACAGCAACACCCTTTATTGCATCTACAAACCCCTTAAAAACAATGCTACATATTCCTGAGCGCCCTTTATCGGCACATTATCTATTTACATATATACAGACACAGAGCACTCTTGTAACAAAGGTTGAGCTCAAACTCTTAACTGGCTATGACTGAATCCAGATTTAAAGGTACAGCTCCAGAGCTGGAAGGCTTTCCTCCATGATTGTGCAGAAGCATTCAGCAAATGATTTTTTTCTGAGACAATAAAGGGCAGATGGCTGACTACTTATGGGTTCTACAGTCAATGCAAGGGCTAGAGCCTTAGTTAATATATATTAGCACAGCTCCATTTCCTTCAACGTGGCTATGCCAATTCACAACAACTGAAAATCTGGCTGTATGCCTGAAGAAAGGACAGCATAATATCACCTATGCCACACTTCCCCACAAGGCACTTGACCTCTTAGGGGAGACACCCATTAGGGTTTATGATTTAATTTAGGACCAGATCCACAAAAGGATTTAGGCACTTAACTGCCACTTTAGGCTCCCAAATCCAACCACTGAGATCCTTGTAACCCCATCTCAGCTGCTGCCTAACGTGCAGGTGCTTCAAGTCTCTCGGGCACCTACATTTCTGCTCTTAAAGTCACCAACGTGTCTAAGTTTCTGCCACTGGGCATATGCACAGCTGCCTCTAGCCTGATGGCTGGCACCTACCTCATACCTAAGAGCAGTCAGGATTCTCAAGCTAGGTGTTTCCCTGCCTCTCTTGTCTGTGGGGCCTGATCTGATAGGCATGCCCAAAGAACGCTGCACTCCACACAAAATGAAGAGAGAGAGGAAGAGGTGGCTTCTCTTATAACCTTTGGCCTAGTGGTTAGGGCACTAAGCCAGGGTGTGGGAGATCCTGGCTGAATTCCCCCTCTGCCAGAAGTGAAGAAGGAATTTGAATTTGGGTTTCCCACCTCTCAGGTGAGTGTCTTGACATTGGACTACAGGATATTTTGGTGTAGATCTCTCTCAATCTTTCCAGAAGAAGCTTCTCCATTGTGTATAAACAATTAAATATGTGTTGGGACAGAGTGAGAATGAGGCTAGTGATTAGAGCACTCTCCTAAGAGGTGAAGAAATCCCTTATTCACATGAGGTAGAGGTAAGCATTGAACTGGGGGCTCCTACATCCTGGGTGACTAAAGGGATTATAAGGGAAACCCTCTGCCTACTTTCCCTCTCCCACTCCGGCTGTTTTATGGGGGTTTAAGCATATACCACCAACCTTCTTCCAAGAAATGGCATAAGCGCCTAACTCCAGGAGAAGATTCACAGCTGTGAATCGTGAATGGCAATAGGCCCTTTGCTCCAGCCCAGATTTAGATGCCCAATTCTGAGAGGGATGGGATTTAGGCCACACCATTTCCTCAGAATCTGTTTTTCACTTGCTCCACATTCAGTGCGCTGGCTTTTGTGGAACCCATTCTGAGGTGCCCAACTCTCCCCATGCATTGTATAGGGAGCCTGGGTGCCTACCTCAGGGCTGTGGATTTCACTAGGTAGCAAGCGGCCTAAAAATTAGACATTGCAATGCTGACCATTGCAACATCTGAGTCCCTTTGTAGATTTAACCCTTAGTCTCCATGCACATTCATTTCTCTGCCTCTCTGTGCGTACTCCAAGAGCACTAATAAGGATGCTAGTAATTGTGAAGCAGAATTTATTAGAACTGATGTCTCTCTTTCAGGTCAACAAAACAAAATAGCTACATGTGCTAAATAAAACATAGCGGACTGAGTGTGCCTGCAAACATACACACGATAGCACTCTGGATCAAAAAGTTATTTGATGATAGCATTCAGCCTTGAGCATTTAGCCTTGAACAGCATTTGTTAAGGTCTTCCACTACTCCAGCTATCTCTAAACATCAATACAACAAACTGCACTTTCAATTAGCCTTGAACCTTTGTGCAGGTGTTTTCCAATAAATAATTGCCAGAAAATATGTTATATTTCAAGCTTGTCAAATAACAGCTAACAGCAGCAGCTTAGGTAAGTATTAATATTTATTTAGTGTCATAAATAAAATATCTGGTAACTATAAAATAAATAAGATGACATGCAGTAACCATCTGATTATGATAAAGAGATGTTAATGTTTATGGTCCCAAGTTAGATTAATCTGACATTTAAAAACCAATTTAGAGGGTTTTTTTATAATCTTTTTTTACCCTCATGGCATCATTACAGGGCGGAGTTGAGACTGTCTGGCTGCTTTGACTGTACATTTCCAGACATTGACATGCTTGGATTTCTTTTACATTTAACCCTAACTCTGAATTTCCTTTGTAATGATTGTTGTAATTCTTCCCAAAAACATTCTCATGATTTTTTTCTCCTCTTAAATTACTGATACGGATGTTCAGCTTTAACTTCATTTTTGCATAGTTTTTTGCATGTGAATCGTTTATATTATGTACAATTGTAATAGACTTATCAAAGGCTAAGCCAATAAAGATAGACTGGATGAGTATGGCAATGAAAATAGGATAAGTATACATGCATGAAAAAAATATTATAAGATGCTACATGTATATAATATGATAAAAATATTGCATGATATTATTTAAGAAATAGTGTAAGATGCTGAAATTAAGGGCTATGGATAAAATTTTCCGAAGTCCCATTTTCACAAGTGACCAGTGGTGCAAGTAGGGTGGTCCAGTCCAGTATGCTGTACCAGTAAGCTATTTATAGCTGGTACACCGTAACGGAAAGACACAGGAGGAGCAGAATGTAGGGCCACGGGGTGGCCCCACTCCAGCAGCTCCTCTGGTGTGGCTGTACTTTCCCCAGCCCTTCCATGCAGCTGCGTCTAGTGTCTCCTGTCTGGAGTCTGTAGGCAGCCCTGCCGGAGGACAGGGCTGGGGGCGGTACAACCGTGCCGGAGGAGCTGCCGGTGCGCAGTCGCCGGGCAGCCCCATGTTCTGCTCCTTTCACCACTGCGGTTCCCAGGAGAGCCCTTAACCGCAGGGGTCTCCTGAGGACTGCAGCAGAGAAAGGAGCAGAATGTCAGGTGGCCCCATGCCGGCAGCTCCTCCACCTAGCCTCGCAGGCCCCGGACAGGACTCAGGACACACAGCTGTGTTTAAGGACTGGGGGTGAGGCTGGGGGCAGTACAGCCCTGCTGGAGGAGCTGCCGGCATGGTGCCGCCTGGTGGCCGCACATTCTGCTCCTTTCACCACTGCAGTTCCAGAGAGCTCTGTGGTTCAGAACTCTCTGGCACAGCTGGAGGAGAGCGGAGCCCCCTCCGCTCCCCCCCAGGTAACATGGGATGGATCATGGGGAGGGGTGGGGGAAGAGCACGGGGCCCTGGGCTGGGGGTGGAGTCACATGAGGTGTCATTTTCCATGGGTGTTCTGTGTTGGTCTAACTCAGCTCCACATGGGAGTTTTACCATTGATTTCAATGGTAAGAAGTCAAGGCCAATACCAAGCACTCTTTCAAATGCCACTTCTAACCTTTAGCGGAAAAACGTAGGTAGCATTTATATTCTTTTAAAAATCAGAGGAACACCCCCAGGTATTTTGGGAGCAGCATTCTTTTAATAATTTTGTATCTGTCCTTGATTCATCAGAACATGCAAAGACAGGCCACTCAGTTGACATTACACTTATGTGCACAGGTCACATGACTGCAGCAGCCATTGTCCAAGAAAAACAAATGTTGAAGAGTGGTGAGATGCACTTTGGATAACCCGTTTATGCAAAAGGTTGGAACAGCTCAGAGGTAGGGCTCTATCTTTCTTGTTTACTTTGAAATTTACCTGAAAAGAAGTTAAATTAAGGCCTAATCAAAAAGCAAACCCAATGATTGTTATTTCATTAGGCTACGGCTTTTGTTTGCTGTTTATAAAGATAAGGTACTCCTAGCTGATAAAATTACCTCTGTAGCTGCTGACTCACAAAAGCTTTCTGGGGCTATATAAGAGAGGAGATTTCTCCCTATTTGGGAGCCCCATCAAAGCTAGTGTCTCACAGAGGGTGAAGCTACCCCCATTCTGACTCCACCCTCTTGAGCTCATAGGAATTACATCAGACTTTGTAGGGAAGAATTTTAAACGAGTCTGAAGACACCAAGGAAGTCCCTGGCTGACAATTTCACTCTGCTACAGAAAACAGTGAAGGAGAAGAGTAGTATTGCCATCCCCAAAGGCTAAAACAAGCAGGAATCAGACCCCACCCACCCACCCAAAATCATGAGACTTAAAAAAAAATAATCTTATGATTTGGGGCCCAAAGATTATATTGTGTTTTCCTTTCTGACCCTCCCTCTGCCCAGCTCCAGTGTGTGCGCATGTGACAACATGGCCAGCACTCCCAGATTCAGAAACTATCACGATTCCAGCCCTGCTGCAGGTGCACTTGCTGGCTGCCCCAAAGTTCTAATTAATTAATACTGGGCCCTGCATCTCATTGGTCATCCCCCAGCCCAGAAGTTAATTCTGTACTCGCAGCCCCACACCTGTCCTTTGCCCCTCATAGAATATCAGGGATGGAAGGGACCTCAAGAGGTCACCTAGTCCAACCCCCTGCTCAGAGCAGGACCAATCCCCAACTAACTCATCCCAGCCAGGGCTTTGTCAAGTCTGACCTTAAAAACCTCTAAGGATGGAGATTCCATCACCCCCCTAGGTAACCCATTCCAGTGCTTTACCACCCTCCTAATGAAAACGTTTTTCCTAATATCCAACCTAAACCTCCCCCACTGCAACTTGAGACCATTACTCCTCATTCTGTCATCTGGTACCACTGAGAACAGTCTAGATCCATCCTCTTTGGAACCCCCTTTCAGGAAGTTGAAAGCAGCTATCAAATGCCCACTTATTCTTCTCTTGTGCAGACTAAAGAATCCCAGTTCTCTCAGCCTCGCCTCATAAATCATGTGCTTCAGCCCCCTAATAATTTTTGTTGCTCTCCGCTGGGCTCTTTCCAATTTTTCCACATCCTTCTTGTAGTGTGGGACACAAAACTGGTTACAGTACTCCAGATGAGGCCTCACCAATGCTGGATAGAGGGGAATGATCACGTTCCTCTATCTGCTGGCAATACCCCTACTTATACAGCCCAAAATGCCGTTAGCCTTCTTGGCAACGAGGGCACTGTTGACTCATATCCAGCTTCTCGTCCACTGTAACCCCTAGGTCCTTTTCTGTAGAACTGCTGCCTAGCTGCTCGGTTCCTAGTCTGTAGCAGTGCATGGGATTCTTCCGTCCTAAGTGCAGGACTCTGCACTTGTCCTTGTTGAACCTCATCAGATTTCTTTTGGCCCAATCCTCCAATTTGTCTAGGGCCCTCTGTATTCTATCCCTATCTTCCAGCATATCTACCACTCCTCCCAGTTTAGTGTCATCTGCAAACTTGTTGGGGGTGCAATTCACACCATCCTCCAGATGGTTAATGAAAATATTGAACAAAATCGGCCCCAGGACCGACACCTGGGGCCTTTTGCTTGATACTGGCTGCCAAGTAGACATGGAGCCATTGATCACTACCTGTTGAGCCCGACGATCTAGCCAGCTTTCTATCCACCTTATAGTCCATTCATCCAGCCCATCTTTAACTTGCTGGCAAGAATACTGTGGGAGACCGTATCTAAAAGCTTTGCTAAAGTCAAGGAATAACATGTCCACTGCTTTCCCCTCATCCACAGAACCAGTTATCTTGTCATAGAAGGCAATTCGATTGGTCAGGCATGACTTTCCCTTGGTGAATCCATGGTGACTGTTCCTGATCACTTTCCTCTCCTCTAAGTGCTTCAGAATTGATTCCTTGAGGACCTGCTCCATGATTTTTCCAGAGACTGAGGTGAGGCTGACTGGCCTGTAGTTCCCTGGATCCTCCTTCTTCCCTTTTTAAAAAGATGGGCACTATATTAGCCTTTTTCCACTCATCCAGGACCTCCCCCGATTTCCATGAGTTTTCAGAGATAATGGCCAATGGCTCTGAAATCACATCAGCCAACTCCTTTAGCACCCTCGAATGCAGTGCATCTGGCCCCATGGACTTGTGCTCGTCCAGCTTTTCTAAATAGTCCTGAACCACTTCTTTCTCCACAGAGGGCTGGTCACCTCTGCCCCATACTGTGCTGCCCAGTGCAGTAGTCTGGGAGCTGACCTTGTTCGTGAAGACAGAGGCAAAAATAGCATTGAGTACATTAGCTTTTTCCCCACATCCTCTGTCACTAGGTTGCCTCCCTCATTCAGTAAGGGGCCTACTCTTTCCTTGACCACCTTCTTGTTGCTAACATACCTGAAGAAACCCTTCTTGTTACTCTTAACATCTCTTGCTAGCTGCAACTCCAAGTGTGATTTGGCCTTCCTGATTTTGCTCCTGCATGCCCGAGCAATATTTTTATACTCCTCCCTGGTCATTTGTCCAATCTTCCACTTCTTTTAAGCTTCTTTTTTGTGTTTAAGATCAGCAAGGATTTCACTGTTAAGCCAAGCTGGTAGCCTGCCATATTTACTATTCTTTCTACACATCGGAATGCTTTGTTCCTGCAACCTCAATAAGGATTCTTTAAAGTACAGCCAGCTCTCCTGGACTCCTTTCCCCTTCATGTTATTCTCCCAGGAGATCCCGCCCATCAGTTCCCGGAGGGAGTCAAAGTCTGCTTTTCTGAAGTCCAGGTCTATATTCTGCTGCTCTCCTTTCTTCCTTGTGTCAGGATCCTGAACTCCACCATCTCATGGTCACTGCCTCCCAGGTTCCCATCCACTTTTGCTTCCCCTACTAATTCTTCCCGGTTTGTGAGCAGCAGGTCAAGAAGAGCTCTGCCCCGAGTTGGTTCCTCCAGCACTTGCACCAGGAAATTGTCCCCTACACTTTCCAAAAACTTCCTGGATTGTCTGTGCACTGCTGTATTGCTCTCCCAGCAGATATCAGGGTGATTGAAGTCTCCTGTGAGAACCAGGGCCTGCGATCTAGTAACTTCTGTGAGTTGCCGGAAGAAAGCCTCGTCCACCTCATCCCCCTGGGCTGGTGGTCTACAGCAGACTCCCACAACGACATCACCCTTGTTGCTCACACTTCTAAACTTAATCCAGAGACTCTCAGGTTTTTCTGCAGTTTCATATTTGAGCTGTGAGCAGTCATACTGCTCCCTTACATACAATGCAACTCCCCCAACTTTTCTCCCCTGCCTGTCCTTCCTGAACAGTTTATATCCATCCATGACAGTACTCCAGTCATGTGAGTTATCCCACCAAGTCTCTGTTATTCCAACCACATCATAGTTCCTTGACTGTGCCAGGACTTCCAGTTCTCCCTGCTTGTTTCCCAGGTTTCTTGCATTTGTGTATAGGCGCTTGAGATAACTCGCTGATCGTCCCTCTTTCTCAGTATGAGGCAGGAATCCTCCTCTCTTGCTCTCTCCTGCTCATACTTCCTCCTGGTATCCCACTTACCTCAGGGCTTTGGTCTCCTTCCCCGGTGAACCTAGTTTAAAGCCCTCCTCACTAGGTTAGCCTGCCTGCTTGCGAAGATGCTCTTCTTCCCTCTTTCCTCCTGCAGCACATGGGGTTCTTCACCCCCATCTTCCCTTTCCTGGTCGTGCTGGGGCAGGGAGGAGAGAGAAGTCTGACCCATTGTTCGCAGAAGGGGAGGGAGGAGGAAGGGGCAGAGCTTCCTGAAATGCTGGGCTCTTTCTGCTCTGTGAGAATAGTGTTGGCTGCCCCTTCTCACTTCTCCCCTCCCTGACACCTCCTCTCCACTCCTGAGGGGGGATGACAGCTCTGTTTGATTCATGCCTTCCCCACCTCCCAGGCAAGAGCAGCCAGGCAGGGCTGAAATACAACAAGCTGGAGCATTTTACATCACTGGGATATGTTGGCACCAGTAAGGGCCAAAACTCCATTACTCACAATGAAATTGTGCAGACTGGTACTACTGGAAGAGAGATCCCTCCCCTTAGGCTGAAGGTTTCTTGTACCCTTCCAAACCAAAATGATAATCAAAGAGTGAGGCCCCTCAAGGATTCAGATGGTTGGGGAAACTCAAATGGCAGAAAAGCATTGGTTGTAAGGTTCTGTGGGGACAGGACTGGAACCTGGATCTGTGAGGTGCGGGATGGCTAATACCTGCACACCACTATCCAGCAGCCATGGTAAACCTGCACGTGTTACCACATAGATCCTGTGCAGATAAATACCACAGGAAGTACTACCTTGGAAGGCTGGATTGACAGCCCTGATTGGTCCAGGCATCCTATTTAAGCCCAGGAGGAGTTTTAGGAAGTGTCTGTGTAACAAGGCGAACTCCCTTGTCAGCTCTAGCAACAGGGCAGGCCTTACCATGAGGTGAACAGAGGCGGCCACCTCAGGTGCCAGACTGTGGGGGTGGGGGGGGGCGCCTCTAGGACCCAGAGTGCAGAAAACTGTCTGCTGCTGGTGCATATGTATTCTCTCTGCTCTAGATGGACAGAGACGGTGGAGTGCTGTGCTGGAGGAAGGAGGGCACAAGGGACATAACAGGCAGGCAGGAGGAAAGGTGAGAGGGAATAACAGAAAGTAGCAGGAGCTGCAGGGAGAGAGAGAGGAGGAGGAGGAGCCTCTTATGGACCTCTCTAGCACCCCCAGGAGCCTGGGCTGATTAACACCAGCTTCTCAGGGAGCTTCCTGTTTCCTGCTGCTTCCCTGAACCCACTTGAGGAGAACAGGCAGTCAACTGAAGTAGTAGGAGCCAGTTAGGCCCTTAAGTCGCTGATATCTTTCCTCACTCAGGCCCGGCTACGAGCCTGCTTATTTGTCCCCTTCAATTGAGTGTTGAGAGTCACTATAGCTGGCACAAAACAGCAGTCATGCGTGAAAGAAGAAAACGCCCCTCTGGGGCGGCATTCAGAAAAAGAAAGCAAGCAAAGGAAGCTTTTCTATCTAAGCAGGAAGGAGCTCTCCTGAGATACATAGACACAAATGTTCTGGCCCCAGTGAGGATGTGAGTGGTGAGGAGATGCCTGATCTTCCAGTTAGTCAGAGTGCAGGTGACCTGGCAGCTACTGCAACATCCATATCTCCATCTCAAAGGGATGTAACCATGCACATTCCTGAAGAAAAAAGTGTAGATCAGAGAAGAGTCTGGTGGAGGCACAAGAAACAGCTGCTGCTGAGTTTAGTTCCTTAAGTCTAGATGATCCAGGACTGTGGACCCACTTGAGCAGTAGCCTGAGGGACTTCCTTGTACTGCATGGGCCACAGCAAGTGAAAAACTTCATGTTACCCAAAGACAATGAAAATAGAAGTTTCCATCCAACACATTACTGGTGTGAAATCCCCAATGGTGACAAAGTGGAGAGGCCATGGTTTATGTACTCAAAAACCACAGAATGCTGCATACTGTTTTTGTTGCAAACTCTTCCAGTCTAATGTTCCAGCCACATTGGGTTCTACAGGAACAAAGGACTGGAAAAATCTGGCTAGAAATCTGGCATGCCATGAGAAGGCAGCAAATCACCAGAGAACATTCCATAGGTGGAAAGAGCTTGAGATGAGACTAAGGTTAAAGGCCACCAGAGATGATCAGCATCAAGAGATGATTGCATCAGAGTCTCTTTAATGGCAAAATGTTCTGAAAAGGCTCATTGCCATTGTGAGAATGCTTGCTACCCAGAACCTAGCACTGCATGGCACTTCAGATCAGCTGTGTGTGCCAAACAGTGGAAATGTCCTTAAAACTGTGGAGCTGATGGCGGAGTTTGATGCTGTACTCCAGAAGCATCTAAGAAGAGAGTCACCACCCAAGAAAAGTGCACACCCCACTACCTTGGAAAAACAATTCAAAATGAGATCATGCAGTTACTGGCAACAAAAGTCAAACAGAAGATTGTGGCAGATCTGAAGTCAGCAAGATATTACTCTGTTATTCTGGACTGCACACTGGACATCAGCCATACAGAACAAAATGACTTTAATGGTGCGTTTTGGAACAACAGAACCTAGTGAAAATGTCCCTGGAATGGTGACTGTCAGAGACATTTTCTAGACTTTCGTGACATTGATGATACTACGTGAGCTGGTATGACAAATATGCTTCTTAAAAAGCTGGAAGATACGGGAATTGCGATAGCTGACATGAGAGGTCAGAGGTACGATAATGGTGCCAACATGAGAGGAAAGAACAAAGGAGTGCAGACACGGATCCGAGAGTTAAACCCTCGAACTTTTTTTGTCCCATGCAGTTCTCATTCATTGAACTTGGTGGTCAGTAATGCAGCATCAGCTTTTTGTGAGGCTGCTGAATTTTTTCACGTAATTCAAAGCATCTATGTATTTTTCTCTGCATCAACAAATCGATGACAGATTTTGAAGCAACATCTGGTAACATCCTCTCTGACACTGAAACCACTGAGAGCCACAGGATGGGAAAGTCGAGTGGAGGCGATAAAGCCTAACACACACACACACACACACACACCCCCACCCCCCCCAAATTGGGAAGATAGATGATGCCATAGTTGTCATTATGGAGGATAATGCTATGACAGGAACTGTTCATGGGAGAACAGTGGCAGTGGGAAATGGAATCACCAGAAACATACATAACTTCACATTTCTGTGTGGCTTAGTGTTGTGGCATGACATACTGTTTGAAATAAATGTTGTAAGCAAGAGACTCCAAGGTATTGATCTTGATAAATCTGGAGCAATGGAACAACTGGACAAAGCAAAGTCATACCTACAGTCTTACCGGTCAGATGAGGGATTTCAAAATGTTCTGAAGAGTGCACAGAAGTTGGCAGAGGAACTTCACACTGAAGCTATTTTCCCATCCATTCAGGAATACAAGAGTCACCCAAGAAGATGATATTTTGATTACGAGGCACAGGATAATCCCATAAGAGACCCCAAACAACAATTCAAAGTTGAATTCTTTAACCAGGTGCTAGGTTGTGTAATACAGTCAGTTGAAGAACGTTTCATGCAGCTCAAGGAACACAGCAGTATATTTGGGATGTTGTATGATATTCCAAAACTCCTCGCTATACCTGAAGAAGGCCTACACCAGTAATGCAGGGCACTAGAGACAGCGCTGACACATGATGACATGCACAATATTGATGCGACTGATTTAGAAGATAAATTTCAGCAGGATCAATTCCAAAGGCTGTTCTGGAATATATGTGCACAGATAAGATGACCACCCTCTTTCCAAATGCTTTTGTTGCTCCACACATACTTCTAACACTTCCTGTGGAGAACGCAGTGGAGCCAAGTGGAGAACGCAGCTTCTCCAAGCTGAAGTTAATAAAAACACATCTGCGCTCCACAATGACACAGGAGAGGCTGGTCGGCCTTGCAATCATCTCAATAGAGCATGAGCTGGCCCAGACTGTGGACCTTCAGCAGGAAGCAGTTCAAATCTTTGCAACCAAGAACGCATAGAAAGCACCACTTTGATATTCAAGCAGATAAAAATGCCAGTGTTTACTATGCAGACAAGAAAAGTTAACTTTCAAATGCCTAAACAGCAAATGTAAGTGTTACTTAAAATTTTTGAACAATGCATTTTTAGTTGTTAGTTCTCCTTTATTGGGGTAGGTAGCAGAGCAGTACCACGAGACGAGTAGAACAGGAAGAAGGCAGAATTGAGACCTTTTAAAGTTTTGGCCCAAGTGAAGGGACATGGGGGCGTCATTTGAGCTCCGCACCTCAGGTGCCAAAATGTTGTGGGCTGGCCCTGTGTAGCAATGGTCCTGCCTCTTGAATCACTCTTAGACTCCTGACCCCTTGTGCTGACTCCAGCTCTGATTCTTGGTTCCTGACTCCAGGTCTGACACTTGATTCTAACACCTGCTTCCCGACTTCAGATCTGTTTCCGGTTTCTTACTGCTACCACTCTGATCACTAGGTCTGACCTCCCAAGCTCCAGTAGTGACAGTTTGGATAGACCCACACCTAACCTCCCGCACAGAAATGGCCCCAATTGGGGGAATGAAAGCAACAGGCTTCCTACTAACCAGGGTATTCCAAAGGGCAACAGAACTACAGGAGTGGGTTGCCCACCTCCAGGCTGAAAACCGTGCGCTGCAGGCTCAGGTGGCACAACTGTGGCTGAGAATCAGGGCCTTCGAAACAAGTGGCCTGCTTACACAAAGAAAACACTTCACTCTAGGCATGGATCATGATCCCATCTTCTGAAGAAGCAGCATACTCACCATGTTAGAACCATCCTAGAGAGATTGCAACAATGCAACCTGAATGTGAAGTTGGAGAAGTGCGTTTTTGACCAAACCTCCAAAGAATTCCTACGGTTTATCCTACCTCCACAGAAAGTATTGAGATGGATCAGAAAAAGGTGGAGGCCATTCACAACTGGGCAATGCTCTAGTGCACCTGAGACCTCCAACACTTCTTTGGCTTCATCAATTTCTATCAGTGTTTTATCACAGACTTTGGGCAAATAGCACCTATGACCACCTTCCTCCATAAAAATGGAAGATTTATCGAGCCCCTGAAGCAAAACATTTTGCACAACTCAAACTTACCTTCATCACTGCCCTAGTACATCCACATGTGTGAGTTGATGCATCCAACATGGCAATTGAGGCAGTGCTCTCTCAGAGGCACGGTCCCCAACAGTTACTACACCCGCGCACCTACTACTCCAGGAGACTCACTGCCATAGAGCAAGATTATGAGATCTTGGATGCAGAACTCCAGGCAATAAAAGACGCTTTTGAAGAGTGGTGTCACTACCTCAAAGGAACCCCATGTCCAGAACAGGTCTATACTGACCACAAAAACCTTGAACATGTACGCAAGGCCAAAGTACTGAACCAGAGACAACTCAGGTGGGTTACATTCTTCTCACACTTCAACTTTATCATTACCTATCTCCTGGGGGACAAAATGGTAAGGCCGAGGCACTATCCCAAAAGGGGGAATATCACGTAGGCCCAGAAAAAGCCTAGCCAGAAGCTGCCCTACATTGTCAAGCCCCAATATTTCCTGAATACCATCATTCAGCAAGATCTAATCACCTTAAACTGTCTGGCCTCAAGGAAGGGGATAGCTCCTGAAGAGCTACGAGCAGGGGGAAAGGGACAACGCTCTATGCAGGATAGGATAATATATGTGACTGGTTGCATATATGTCCCATTGGGACTTCCCCGGAGAGTGGTGATGCGTCTGTACCATGACACTCCAAGTGGGGCATTTTTGGTCATTTTAAAAACTATTGCTTAGCCTTCCATTTCTTCTGGTGGCCTCACATGCAAGCCGCAAGCCATAATACAGACTTACATTGACTCCTGTGACTTGTGCATCCACTCCAAGACACAATACCACAAACTGCTTGGCCTTCTCCTGCCCCTAGAGACCCTGCCAAGGCCCTGGATGTCATCATTCATTGTCAAACTCCCTGAAGCCAGTGGCCTCACAGTAATCCTGACTGTTGTGGACCAACTTACCAAGATGGCACACTTCATCCCCTGCATCCACTACCTTTCTCTGAAGAAACAGCTCAGCATCCAGAGAAACATGTGATCTGCCTTCATGGGCTCCTGGACCATGTTACTTAGGACTGAGAACGACAGTTCATCTTATGCTTTTGGCATGAAACTTTCCTGCTCTTTGGAGTCTGCGTTTCCACCTCTTCAGCATACCACCCACAGACAGATGGCCAGGGTAAGCCAAATATTACAACAAATACCTACAATGCTTCATCATTTACCACCAGATCAAATGGTCTGTATTCCTGCCTTACATGGAATGCACATATAACACTGACCATAACTCCACTGGGCCAATATATATATATTTGGTGGCCAATTATGGGTTCCACCAAGCATTATGTGTGACTTCCCCAAACTTAGCAGCCACTGACTGGATTCAACAGATTTACCATGCCTCTTTGAGGAAGCAAACACAGCCTGCAAGTGATATGCAGACTGTTGCTGAAGGGAGAGACCAACACTTTCAGTAGTCCAAAGGTGTGCCTTGCCACAACACCTGTGCACAGATAGGCCATCCCGTAAACAAAACCACCAGTTCCTTGGGCCATACAGAAGGAAGAAGCTGTTCTAGATTTGATTTTCACAAATAGAGAGGAACTAGTTGAGAATTTGAAATTGGAAGGCAGCTTGGGTGAAAGTGATTTAAGGATGATTCTATGGAATGGTGGAAGGGAAAAGAGCAGAATAAAGATAATGGATTTCAAGAGGGCAGACTTCAGCAAACACAGGGACTTGGTAGGTAAGATTTTATGGGAAGCAAGTCTAAGAGGAATAACAGTTTGAGAGAGCTGGAAGTTTTTCAAAGAGACATTATTAAGGGCACAAGAGCAAACTATCCCACTGTGTAGGAAAGCTAGGAAGTGTGGCAAGAGATATTCAATGATCTGGAGTACTTTTCTTTTTGCGAATACAGACTAACACGGCTGTTACTCTGAAACCATTCAATGATCTGAAACTCAAAAAAAGAGCCCTACAAAAAAGTAGAAACTAGATCAAATTATAAAGGATGAATATAAACACCACAAGCATGTAGGGACAAAATTAGATAGGCCAAGGCACAAAAAGAAGCTAAACTAGTTATAGACATATAGGGTAGCAAGCAAACATTCTACAAATACATTAGAAGCAAAAGGAAGACCAAGGTCAGGGTAGGCCCATTACTCAATGAGGAGGGAAAGACAATAACAGAAGTACTAAATGACGTTTTTGTTTCAGTTTTCACCAAAAAGGTTAGTGGTAATTGGACGTCTAACATAGTGACCGCCAGTGAAAATGAGGTGGATCAGGGCCAGATTTCCAGGTACAGTAGGCACGTGCCTAGGGATGCCAGTGTTCTAGGAGCACCTAAAAGTTAAAAGTGGGTTAAAAGTTTAATTTTTTATGGAAAACATGAAGATCAGCTATAGGCAGGAAGGGTGCTGAAGATGCTGTGCTTAGGGGTGCATAAGGCGTAAATACGCTCCTTGGTAGGATCTGAGGATAAAATAGGGAAAGAACAAGTTAAAAATTACTTAGACAAGTTAGATGTCTTCAAGTCAGCAGGACCTGGTGAAATACATCCTAGAATACTCAAGGTGCTGACTGAGGAGATATCGGAGCCATTAGTGATTATCTTCGAAAACTCATAGAAGACGGGAGAGATTCCAGAGGACTGGAAGAGAGACAATATATGCCCAGCTATAAAAAGGGGAATAAGGACAACCCAGGGAATTACAGACCAGTCAACTTAACTTCAGTACCCAGAAAGATAATGGAGCAAATAATTAAGCAATCCATTTTGCAAACACCTAGAAGATAATAAGGTGATAAGTAACAGTCAGCATGAATTTGTCAGGTTTGACATGATTTGTTCTTGACTAATTCATGCTGCCTGTTACTTATCACCTTATTATCTTCTAGGTGTTTACCCTGATAAGGCCTCAGCTGGAGTATTGTGTCCAGTTCTGGGCACAACATTTCAGGAAAGATGTGGACAAATTGGAAAAAGTCCAGAGGGGAGCAAAACAAATTATTAAAGTTCTAGAAAACATGACCTCTGAGGGAAGATTGAAAAAATTGGGTTTGTTTAGTCTGGAGAAGACAAGACCGAGTGGGGACATAACAGTTTTCAAGGACATAACAGGTTGTTACAAGGAGGAGGGAGCAAAATTGTTCTTCTTAACCTCTGAGGATAGGACAAGAAACAATGGACTTAAATTGCAGCAAGGGAGCTTTAGGTTGGACATTAGGAAAACCTCCTGTCATGGTAGTTACGCACTGGAACAAATTGCCTAGAGAGATTGTGGAATTTCTGTCACTGGAGCTTTTTAAGAACAGGTTAGACAAACACCTATCAGGAATCGCCTAGTTATTATGTAGTCCTGCCTTGAGTGCAGGGGACTGGACTAGATAACCTATTGAGGTTCTTTCCAGTCCTACACGTCTCTGATTCTATGGTATCTCATTGACTGGTGAGGTTACAGCCCTGAAGAATGGTCCTGGGAACCAGCTGCCCATATCCAAACATCTGACCTTGTGGATGCCTTTCATAAAAACGACTCATACAAGCCTGGTTCAGCAGGGCTTTAGGGGTGCCCCGGGAAGGGTGATGTGAGGTTCTAGAGGGAGAACCAGGGTCTGCGGAATGGCTCACCCCTCCATGTCGCTATCCAGTGGCCAAGGTAGGGTTGCATGCATTACCACATAGACCCTGTGGAGATAAACACCACAGGATGGACTGCCTCAGAAGGCTGGACTGACAGCTTCCCTTGTGGTCTCTCTTAGGTCCAGGCACTCTACTTAAGCCCAGGAGGAGTTCCAGGAATTGTCTGTACAACAAGGTGGACTCCCTGCCAAGCATAGCAATGGACCTGCCTCTTGGCTTGCTCTCAGACTCCTTGTTCCTGATTCCAGCTCGGAACAGATGCTGTTCCTGAGTTCTTACTGCCACTGCTCCAACCACTAGCCATGACTGCCCAAGCTCCACTTGTGTCAGTGCAGGGGGTGGGCTCACAGCTCTGATCCATTATGGGAATGCCTGATTGCCAACTGCTTCTATGCTAACTCATGTCTTCCTTTTGGGTCTAATAAAAGCCCCCTCCTTATCTCTAATACCCACTGTAGCCTTTTGCAAGCCACTTCACTTGGAGATGCCATTGGTTTTCATGCTGTTTGGACCAAGAATGAGTGAACTGAGAGGGTTAGGTTCCAGGCACATCTTTTACTTTCTCTACCTCCCCTTAGTGGTTAAAAGACTTTGCTCTCTCTGGGGATGGATTATGTGAAACACCCACACAACAGTCACTTGTTTAAAACAAAATTTATTAGATAAAGAGAAGCAGATCAAAATAAAAGAAATTATTCACATAATATACCGCATCCCTTAGCTTCATTAAAAGAGAAGAAAGGAAAATAGAACATGAAAGCAGGTCCTATCTGTGACCCAACCCTGGTCAAAACTGAAAGCCTTGCATAGCTGATTCTGGAGAGAGAATCCCCCCCTAACCTAAACCAGTTTTCTCCAGCTAGATACACAGAATAGAGGAGTTGGTGAGCAGTTGCATTGTCTAGGGGATGTGCCACTGAGGATCAGAGGACACTTTAATGGTGCTAATGGCGGTCTTTCAAATGCTTAACCACCAAACTCAAGTACAGCCTTGCGCAGTTCATTTGGTCTGGCTGTCTCCAGTTTATCCAGGCTCCATCACTTTTCCCTTGCTGTGAAGTATAAATTATTGATAGAACCCAGACGCTCCATCACACAGATGAACTCAAAGCAAAGCAGAATCAGCCTAAACAGCCAAATTTTGACTTTTTTTGAACCAAAGCCATAAATCAGCCCCAATGTGCATGACAACTAGCCAAACTTCAACAACACATGCACAAGCCTTGGCAAATCCTACCCTACTTTAGAAACAAAACTCTAATCCAGTTTTATTTTGCCTGGTTGAGAGTTTTATTACAAAACCAGCATACTGTTTTGATTGCCTTAAACAGAAATACAAAATACATTCATACAGAATGCAGTACAAGAAACAGTATTACTGAATGGAATGTCATGTTATTATATGGGAAAGGTTATCTGTAAATACTCTGCATAAAAATAGATTTCAGTACTCGTAAAATACAATCTACTTCTCTATGATAGAGTTAGACCTCTATCGCAGCAACATTTAATGAGGGTTTAATTACTGTACTTTTCAGAGACTATTCAGTTAGAGTATCTGAGTTTGCAGCAGATGGGGCTTTAAGAACTCTACTCCATATGCCACAGTTCTAGGAAAAGTCCAAAAATGAAACTTGTTTGTAATTGGCCTTGGCCACTACTGAAGGTCATTTGGAAATCACTAACACCAGGTCACCTCTACCTGCTCTGCTTGCGCAGTAGATTGGGTAATAGCTGCCTGTATAGGCTTTAAGGCAAACAGACCTTGCCAGGTTGGCATTTTCTGAATTTTTATGGGCTGAGCTAAATGATCACTTCAGAAAAGAGTAAAAAAACAAATGAATAAAGCAAATGAACAAACATTTGGGTTTATTGGAGAGCATCACAGAGATAGCTCTTGGAGTATAATATACACTGTTGTTGGCTAATTTTGCTTGCCCATTAACAGCTACAGATGGAGAAACTAAATAAAAAATTTAGTAAACTGTATTGTTTAATAATTATATTTTAGTAGCATCCAGAGGTCCCAATCAGAACAGCAGAGCCACTGTGCTAGGTAGTGTACAAACACATACAAAGACCTGTAGAAAGGACCAGGTCTTCAAGGATATCAATGGGAGTTAAGCACCTAAATAACTTTGAGGTGCTGGGCCATACAGTTGACAATCCAAGCTCCCAGTCCTGCAAACATGCCTGATTTATGCATGGAAGTGGTCCCATCCATTTTAATGGAATTACTCATGTGTGTCAACTTGTGTGTGTGCATAAGTGTTTGCAGGATCAACATCTATGGAAACAGCATGAATATTGAGCCTGTTCAGCAAGTCAGGTATAGCTGAATATCCACCAGAAAATATTTGGCTGTATAACAAAAGAAATAGTCAGTGTGGAATGGAGAAAAGATTTGGAAAGTAAAACTTCTCTTGAAATATCTTATCTGTATTGTGTTCAAAATCCTCTCAAATTTGTCTCCTGACAAATGTGGCCACACCCATATTTTATATATGTATAAATAAAATATACAGATCTGACCAGCTATTTACTTACCTTTTTAATGTAGTCCACAAAGTTTTACAAGAAGGGATAAAACCAAGCAGAGCTTTCCTCATCACCTCTAAGGCTCAGATCTCAGAACAGGGTTTGCTTAGATCTGCAACAACGGAAATATAAGCACTATATCAGTAATATTAGTACTATATCAACAAAGCTCTTGCCCTGCTTACACATCAGTGGGGATCAAAGTCCAGATTTATCGGATTAACTAAAACAAAATTAAGTATCAGCTGTCAAGTGAGCTGTAACAGGGTGTAAAACCAGCACTGTATAGTCTGGAGTACAAAATGTATCTAACAGGGTATATTGCCATCCAACAATGCCAAAAATGCTTTTTAAATTAAATTTTAAAAATGTTTTGGGCAGCCATCTTTTAAAATAACTCAAAGGAGCTTCTTTCAGCCAAGGTTTTCCCTTGCGTATGTAGAGGGTCTGGTTGCTATAACAGGCAAGGTTGAGAAAGTGAGATTCTGCAGATGGGACCTAATCCTTGATAAAATTAAGATTGACTTTAGTTGGCATTATGTCAGACCCATAAAACAGGAGGAAAACTCCTGTTTACTTTTGTGGAAGTTGGATTGGGGCTGTAAACCCCTTCACCAGCAGAAGCTACATGACAAGATCATTTAACATTTTCAGCCCTTAAAAATTTAGCTTAATCGCCTTCCCATCATGAAGTTTCAGAATTTTGCTGAAAGCTACAGAAATACAGTTTTGTAAAACCTTTGGCACTGAGCAAATAAACTACTAAGTTATTGCTGTATTTCAAAGAGCTTTATGGTATATTTTAATTAGCCTGTCAACCTACTCCTCTGCTGTTCAGTTACTCATGTCTGGCTAAGGAACAGTATGCTTTTGTTTGGGGACTGGCATGCTTAACTAGCCAATGGGAACAGGGTGGGAGTCTGCTGGACAGACTATATTGTCTGTAGAACTACGCAAATCGGACATCGTGGTGGCTCCAGCTAACTGAAGTGTTTATACGTCAGCTTCCTAGATTCATGAGTAAGAGCTAAATAAGCAATTACATTGACAAAACTCCCATTCTGTCCATCACCTGTATGTATACAACTGCTGCTGTAACATCCTTGCACTTGGCTGCCTCCTGTCCCCACCCTTTGTAAGCTGCTGTGACAGACCCAGACCAGTGGGGTACAAGAGTCTGGTAGAAGGCAAATATACTGGCCACTGAATGAATAGTTTTCTCTAGTGCAGCCCCTGTTCTGGTCACTCAGTGAACAGAAATCAGGAACCTGCTAGAACCAATTAAGACAGGCAAGCTAATTAAGACAGCTGGAGCCAATTAAGAACATACTAGAATCAATTATGGCAGGCAGACTAATTTAACCTGGTTTAAAAAGGACCTCACATGGGGAGTGAGGAGTACAAGTGTGATCAGGCTTCAGGAGGAAGATCCTGTGGTGAGGATAAAGAAGGTGCTGGGGGGAGGCCGTGGGAAGTAGCCCAGGGAGTTGTAGCTGTCATGCAGCTAATACAGGAGATGTAGACAGCGGCTATCCACAGGGCCCTAGGCTGGAACCTGGTATAGAGGGTGGGCCTGGGTTCCCCCCAATTCCTGATCGGACACAGGAGTTGACTTGATCTGTGAGCAACACCAGAAGGGAAGGTCTAATTTGGAAAGGGATCTGGCCTGTCCCTGATCCACTAGGTAGGGCAATAGAGAGACTGAACATTGTTCTCTATTTCCCCCATGCTGGCCAGTGATGAGGTTAGCTGAGTGAATGGCAGGTTCAAGCCTCTAGCAGAAGCAGCCAAACTGAGGGCTGCTGTGAACCTCTGAGATGAGCAAATCTGCCAAAAAGCGCAGGACAGAGGAAGAACTTTGTCACACTGCATATAAAGAGCATGTACAGTGGCCTATTGTACAGCTGCATGGTTTCTACTTGCTGATCACAAGGTTCACTGAATAGCAGGCATGCTTGAGGGGAGACCAAATGTCTTTCAGAGCAAAAGTATGAGACTAATAATAAAGGGGGTTGGATTCCTTAGCAGCTTGGCACCTATGACTAGATGTTGCTGAGCACACTGCTAGCCAGTGTCTGGGCTGCACACATGATAGGGGCCAGGGTAAAGAGAATCAAGGTGTGGTGTGCAGGGGACTTCACAGATGTTTAGCAGTAAAATTTCCAAGTGTGCCTACACATTACCTGAATGTCCACGGGTAGACGATCCCACCCCCTACAGGTGTAAGCAGGGCCAAAAGAAAGCCCAAACACCCAGAATAGATATCCTCACTGGGAAATGCTTGTTGTAGCAGATTAAGTATTAGTGTCCTGCTCCAATAAACTCTTTGGAGAGAGAGAGAGAAAACACAGAGAGATGTGGTTGAATATTGTGGTTCAGATCTAAGATGCACAGTGGCCTGAAAGAGGAGCCTCTACCCATATCACACTGAGATCAAGGAAGACCCTCAGAGGGTCTTAGACCTGGTTTTAGGGGTAAAAGCATCTCCTCCTATCCACCTTATTCTCCCCCTTGTCAGACTCCTTTCCTTTATTTACCTCCTAGCATACAGAAGTCCAAGCACAATGATGTGTTGCAATGCAACCTTGCTCCCTGATGCTGTACTCTCTATACCCACCCCCAAAGCACCAGTATGTGAGCTCCCCACCATTTTCACTCCTCCCCCACTTATTCTGATCCCTGCCTGACTCCACCACCTATCTCTATAGTATTTATAGCTACTCTCAGCTGCATGTCTGTGTGGATCCCTACTCCATGCACTGTCTGCTTTAAGTGTGTCAATACTCCAAAGCAGCCAGTGAGACACGGCTGCTTGAACACCTTAACCTGTGCCCCTTTACTTAGTTATGCTTCAGATACAATTTCGATAGAGAGTACATGGGATGAAACCCAGTGCCTTGGCAGCCCTTACCCAGGCCATTCTTGAACATCCATCATTACAGTACTCAACTTGCTGGGCACCCAGACAACTTAGTCAAGAGCAGCTACCTGCAGTGTAAATGTGCTGGCCAACCAACTCTAACTGTTATCCAGAGATAGCTGGCTAAATGGCTATTTATGCCCATACAAGCTTTTGAAAATGCAGGTGTTTAGTAAAGGTTCTGTGGCTTCCAGGTATGGCACTCAGCTCCCATAGGGTGGGGGAGATGATGTTATTCCCAAATACAGAAGTTTTTAAACTGACGCGTGGCCCTCCAAGGGGTGTGTAACAGGACACACACCCCTCTTGTGAGCGCCCCCTTGGCCAAGTGCATGTGCCTGCACTCTGTTTGTGGTGAGTCTTCAGTGACTCAGCCCTCCAGCAGTCTCACACAGTTGGTCTGTGAAAGCAAAGCAAAATCCCTTCTGGGGTACAAGTCCTACAGGGGTGTATCTCAGTGCTCTCTGTAACATCTCCCTCAAGTTGCCCAGCTCTGGGATAGAGCGGTACTAGTCGTGCTGCTGCTCTAGTTCCCTGGGCCACTTCTCCGCGGCATCTTCACCTTTACCTCAGGGCCTTGTCCCGATGGAGTCCCAGCAACCCTCTCGGAGCTCCTCGCTCTCACCAGCTTCTGGCAGCACTGCCTCATCCAAGGTCCTGCAGGTCCCTCAGCCAGCCACACACCATCCATGCTCCTCCAGCAAGGAACTGGCCTTACTCTAGTCCTGCAGCTCCTCTTATACTGACCTACTGGGCTCTGATTGGCTGTGTCCCAAACAAACACTCTAGGCAGTTTCTGGGCCCTTTTCTGCAGTGGAGTGTGGCAGGGCTGTGAGGCCTTCAGCAGGGGGCCTCAGAGGGTCTGGTATACTCTGTCACAGGGGGGCATGGAGGAACATTTGGGGAGGAGAGTGTGAGTGGCAATGCCTACCTTGTGCAGTGGAGCATGGGGAGGGAGTACAATCTCTACCCCTTGACTTACCTCAGCAGGCCATCCAGCCCGTGGGTCAGGGCCACATCTGCTGTGGCCACACCCAGCACTGGCTCTGGCCCCAGAGACCATTGCATGCACCTTCCCCAACCCTGAAAACCTGAGGGGGGAGTGGCAGGTATTGGGTCTATTTTTGCCTGGGTTGGGGGGGGCACAACCCCAAATTGTAACTCAAAGTGGGGGGGGGCGGGGCGGTGCGCTCAGCTCAAAAAGTTTAAAAAACGCTGCCTGAATACCTCCAAAGATATTAATAAATACAAATGCATGCTGTATTTTCTCTGAGCGCTTTAATCTTGAAGTAAAGACTTTTACCCAGATGTTACAAAGCTCTTACATCAGAAGTTCACTGGCTATTTAAAATAAAGAAAGGGTGACAACATGTAGTTAGTGATGTCTTAGATTCTCATTTTTCAGGGTTGTTCAATTTTTTTATGTAACCACAGTTCCTTATGCATTAAACTGTTCAATTTGTTATTACCTGAGCACTGCTTATATTTTATTAGGTATGGACGTGAAGCTAATCCTTGATTCCAAACACGCCCAAACTTTGTAGTGGTTCAGATCCACATCAGAACTCTGACTCGGAAATCTATATTTTATGTACCAAGTATTTACGTCTAGTATATTGTTTTAAACATATATTTCCTTCCTCCCTCACCCCAAATACACAACACTCACCATGCAAAACACACAAACAACTCGTTTGTCACAGCGTAAAAAATAAGAGAATATGAAAAAGTTGTCTGGAACATTTTTAACTTAAAATGTTTTCTTTATTGATTAGCACACACAATGTATTTGTGATTGTTTAAATCATGCAGATATTTGTCTTACAAAACATTTGACTTCCTAAATGGTTGCAAATGATTGAAAATTACTTATAGTTGGAAATGCCTACTCTGAGGTAAGAACTTAAAATAAATTCTACTGACCAAGGGTGAGCGAAGTATAGTGAAATAAGTTTTCAAGTTTTTGGGAAATAATATTAAAGACAATATTCTATACATACTGGCACATGGGAGGCAGCCCATTCTCCTCATCTAAGATTTGATCCTCTCTTTTGACTCACGGTATGCAGATTTATAATATCTGTGGCTGTATAAATACAGGACCCCATTTTCTATTTCACGCTATTTCTATCTGCATAGCAGAATGAAGGATTAAACTCTTTGAAAAGAATATATTTTCAAAGAATTGTCATGGTTTAATCACGCAGCTGCCAGTGAGAATAAAGAAAATTGCATAACTAAATTCCCATTGTACTACTTTGAAAATTTAACACTTTTAGACAAAATATCAAATATGAAGAGCTAAAGTCCAGGTGCAAAACTGCATGCACAACTGCACATCTTCTTTTGTGCATTCAAATGACTACATAAACAAGTCTTGTGTTTGTGCACACATGTTATTTGAACACCTAAATAACTGCTTGTGCATGGAATTATGTATCTGCATAGGTCTCACTTGCACGTGTGTTTGAATGTGATCATCAAGCCAATTCTTTGGAAAATATGGAGCTTTGTTTGTCCATTAGTTGCTATTACTCTCTACCATTTCTATTTAAAGTAAATTCTTTCCAACATGAGAATTACACCTGGAGCACAAGTGAGAAAAATATTAAATATGAGTGAGAACAATATTAAATATATTCAGAAAAGGCTGAGATTTGTTTTTCTTTTGTTACGGATCCATTCATAGTGACGGTTATAGGATAACTTACAGGAAAAATATTTATAGGTTATTTTATGTAATTATACTGCACCAACAAAACACTACAAACAGAATATTTTAAAATCATATTAGGGCATGTAAACATGTCAACTTACAAAGAATACTTGAAAATCTATGTGCTAAGGGAGGTAAACATATCTCAGCCTACTGGGTTAAGTTTTCAAAAGGCTGTTTGTCAATGCAGCATAAAACATTTCCTTAGTGCAAGACTTACCAAGTGTGTAAAAAGACACTGACTCCCTGAAAAAACTCCTTTTCTCCCCTAAAAATATCTGAATAATAAAGTGATATCTGTGTTTCTCAAGTAGCTTATTAGTTCTTGCTGAGTTTTGGAACATACCCATTTATACAAGCTTAGTTTTAAAACTGTAAAAACATTTGGTGAGAAATCACTCTAAAATCTGATTCAAATATGCTATCGTTGGAAGACAGAACAGAAATAAAAACAAAACTGATCTGTGCAAGTGAAAGAAGACGTTGATTTGATTCCCTCCCTCCGCACCACTGGAAGCATCCTTGTATGACAGTTTGGCACATTACCTATCCACAAAAGCTATATTGGACTGACAGGTGCAAGGTTACTTTAGTTGTTGAAGAATCACAGTGTTAAGTATATCTGCTTCTTGTAGTGTCAGACTTTCATCTGTTAGTTCTTTATTTGGAAATGTAGTCACAAGAACAAAGTCAGATGCTGCAAATGCAGGACGGGACTGGATAATAAAATCTCGAACATCCATAATCCTGTTGAAATAAATATGATATAAACACTGAAAATTACTAATGATTTAATTTATACAGGAATCAGCTGCCAACACCAATAAAGGCAAAAAATTTGAATACTGCAAATACATCATGCACTATTTACGAATGCACTTTTGATTGTATACCTATATTTTGATTATATTCGCCAGATTAGGATGATAATCTAGGGATTCTTGCTTTCTGAATACAAGGACTGAAAAGAAGAGTAGATGTATGGTTTGTCTTATATAATAGAAAGTTACTCATCTTGTAAAATCTTGAGCTGTCTCCCTCTATAAGTGCTCCACTTCAGGTGTGCAGGTGCCTCTTGAGTCATTGATCAGAGATTTTCAGCTATCAGTGTCTGTTTAGCCTGTGCATTCGCCTATGCCTCCTTGTGCCAGACACCAAGGCTATATAGGTGTGTGCAGGCAAACTGGCCTCAGGTCCTTCTCTACCCAACTGTCCCCCAAGGAACAGTGTGAAGCACAAGGGAAGGAGGGCAGGTACTGGAGCACCCAAGGGGACACACATCTTGAAGACTGTAGTTACTGCACAAGTTGAATAACCTTCTCTTCTTCTTCGAGTAGTGTCCCTATCGGTGCTCCACTTCAGGTGATTTCTGGACAGTATCCCCAGAAGGAGGAGGGAACTTCAAAACAGAGTCCAGAACTGAAGATGATACTGTAGAACCTATTGATGTATCAGATCTGACCACATGGATAAGGAAATGAAGCTGGAATACAGGGTTGGTTCCACCACTGTTGATGACCAATACAATCCTCCCTGGGACTAGCCAAAAAGGAATTCCTGAAGGGGCAGGTTGGTGAACCCCTGACCAAGACAGAGGAGACTGATTGAAAGTCTCCCTCTTTCTTTTTTATGTCATCCCATGGGGTCGGGGGGCACCACTGAAAATGGTGGAGATTCCTACGGTGCCAGAGGACAGTAGCCCAGAGACTGGTGTCTCAGTACCAAAAGGCACTTAGTACCCATAAGAAGCAGGGACTCTGGTCCATCAGATAACATAAGGTCCTTAGAGTGCTGGAATGCTTGTGATACTGAGAAGGGATCCAGTACTGAAGCAGTAGCCCAGGCCATGGTCACCAAAGCCAACGGTACTGATGATGATTACACTCCAGGTGAAGAAGGGGGTCATGCCAAATGCGCTGGCACTGATGGCTGGACAAACTGAATCAGTACCAATGGCTGGACTAAGGGGAGTAATGGCACTGCTGGCTGGGTCGGATGCATTGGTACTGACTGCTGGGCTGAACTCGACAGTACCCCATGACTGCTCTCCTTGTGGGTAAAGGATACTGGCATCCTGCCAGAGCAGTGTCTTCTTTCCTTGGAGCTCCAGTGCTTCACAGCCCCACCAGTCCCCATAGAAGAGTCTTTGGCCTCAACAGTACCCTCGGAGACCGTAGACTTGGTGCGGAGACTTGGTCTTTTCTGGTGCTGGCTCCTTGGATTGAGAGTCTGCACTTCTCTTTTTGGGAGCCTTCCCAGAAGCCTCCAAAAATCTTCCCTTCCTTGGGGGAAGCTTGCCCCAGCGTGCTCTGGGTCTGTCTGAGGACAGGCATTCTGGAGGTGGGAGGTTTCTTGTGACCTGGTTCTGGCTGCAGGAGTGTTCTGTCATGAACAGTCTTAGCTTGGTCTCCCTGTTCTTCCTTGGCCTACACTTAAAGGTCAAGCAAAAGTTGCACTTCTGAGAGATATGGGACTCCCCCAAGCAATGAACACACTTAGAGTGGCCATTGTTTACAAGACTAGCCTCATTAGGAGAGGCAGCATTTGAAACCTGGTGAGCCAGGCATGTCCTGCCAGGAAAAATGAGTCTCCCAAAGGAAAAAAGGGTAAGGAGAACAAAGCAATCCCCCCTCACTAACTACTAGTCTCTCCATAGTAGTCGTCCATCACTGATAATGATGACAATATTGTTACAGTTCTCATCTATGGCCATGCATATGACTCTGAAGTCCAAACCCTGATGCAGAGTCAGCTGCACTGAGGGTGCAGGAAGTCCGTATCCATGATATTTGACGATGCAGCTCTATGGCATCTTTCATATGCAGCCTGGAAACAATTTGGTCAATCCTGCTCAAACCCATGGCATGCTAATCTTGTCAGAGACTACCAGTGAGTCCTGTTCTGAGCGGTTTGCTCAAGTTCTTTGAGATTGATCCCAGCCCACAACAGACCGCATTTCAAGTTATCTATGAAGCGCTCATACAGATGACACTTCTTTGTTTTGCCCTGCCTCAGCTCCCCATACAGGATCTGTTTTGGGAGGTGGTGGTCTTCCATTCTGATGACATGTCCAGTCCACCTAATTTGTGCTCTCAATAACATTTCCTCGATGCTGGTTGTGTTTGCTGTAACTATATACCACACTAACTATATTACCAACTGCTAAACTAAGTATCTTAACACTAAGGAAAAACAGAATGGCCAATGTAGATACACTAAGGCTCCGTCTCAGGCTGAAGTGGTTGAGAAAAAGCTAAGGGCAGTTTGCCTGTGCACCCATATATAACCTTGGTGTCCGGCACAAGGAGGCACAGGGCGCATGCAAGAGCTGAACGGACACTGCTAGCTGAAAATCTCCAATCAAGGGCTCGAAAGGCACATGAGCACCTGAAGTGGAGCACCCATAGGGGACATATCTTGAAGAATGAAGGTTGTGGCACAGGAATTCACTAGATAAACTCCTTTTATTTTTCAACGTAATTTACTCCTTCAGCAGTTTGAGTACATGTGTAAAATCCAATACCCCACATGTAATGACAAAGCCAAGCTAAATTAACGCCAGTTCCTTAATTAGCTTCAATTCTGAGTGATCAGTGCTGTCCCTACTTCCCAGACATGGCCAAATCTGAATGAAAAAAGAGAAGCATTACACTGTACCCCTGTGGTGTAGCTAGGTATCGAAATTTGGGTGGGCCCCAAATTCTGATGGAAGGGCAATGTCTAATACCTGAGCTCCCACCTTCACGTTGCATGGTTCCAAAATAAAGCCCATTAATAAATTCACTTAAACTTGGCATTCACACAGACTCTGATTCTGGTGGGCCTGAGTGAGCTACGATCCATGTCTACACCAGATCCATGTCTACACCCTTGATGTACCCTGAAAGTCAGCAGACTAGCTCTGACAGAAAAATGGTGGTTGGGGACAGGAATGTGTTCCAAAACCAAAAAGTTTTCTGCTGAATACCCTATCAACCACCCACAATCTAAAAACTGTCAGCAAAAGTACTTCAGATGACATCATAAGTAGTGTCAACACACAGAACAAGAAGTCATCTTAAGACAGCCAAGATGCAAATTATATAGGGCTCGAGAACAAATTTAATGCTGCAAAATTGTTCCAGAAGAAAATAATAAGCCTGTGCAATCTTTGAAGAGTTAGTGTAAAATGTCCTCTTTAACCAATAATTAAGCAAGCAGACAGCAGCATCCTGCAGTAGCTGTAGTTCCTTACTGATCCTCTACCGTACACTGGGCTGTGAAGTGTATTCTATATTGACATGATCAGTGCTTGGATAACTACGACAACTATGTGAGAAAAGGGTCACTATTGCCTAACAAAATACATGGAAACAAGTGCTTCTGGCTATTGATGCTATCTGGGAACCTAGGAGCAGGTTGGAGTCCAGAATCCCCCTTCCCCTCCTGGATGGCAAAGTTCCTTCAAGACTGGAAATACTCCCTCAATAATGGGGAAAAGCAATATCCTGGGTCACACCTTGTATCAGTTTCCCCGCTTGAGCTGATCAGGAATATTCAATGCAGTGGTTTGTCACAAAATACTGATTTGCCAAAACTTTTTGCAGGAACATGCCAGTTTAAACAAAAAACTTTTGCCAGGAAAGGTTTCCTGGGTTGAGGAGGGAATTTCTGGTCTAAATGAGAGAGACACCTTCCTCCTCCACCACCACCAGAATAGCCCATTGGTTAGGGCATTCAACTGGACGTGGGAGATCTAGGTATGAGTCTTGCTCTGACTGATTCAGACCAGGGACCTGAACGTAGCCTCCCACATCCCAGGTGCGTGCCCTATGCACCATGCATTGACTGTTCTGGAGTGTCTCTCTCTTCGGCTCTTTGCAACTACATAAAATGTCACTGTTTTGTCCATATGCAGAATGGGAGTGTTTTTGAAATCTCAAAAATTTTAACAGGACAGGAAATCTGTTTCCTGCACAGTTCTATTCCCAATCTATCAGCATCACCTTTATTTTAATTGGACTAAGCCTCAGCCACCTTGCTCTCAACCAAATACTGGGAAAGAAGGAAGGTTGTATTATTCATGTCTGCTAAAATAAAGAGACCTAGCATTGCAAGTCCCTCTGCTCACTGATTGTACCACAGCCGAAACTGTCTCACTCTGCCCACCACAGTTCTCACATACATGTAGAGCAGGAAATGTGACAACAGTATAACTTTGCCAAACTCTGCACAAATGCACTCTTAGAATGGATAAGTAATTGCATAACACCACACATCAAGCAGCCAAACAGAAGTAATTCTCAAGGCTATATCCAAACTAACAGCCAGAATGATATGAGTATGGACGATGAAAGTTATATTAATTTTACAGTTACCAAATGCCTGATCACCTCCAAAAGTGTAATTCTACATCTAGCGTTCCTCTACCGCAAACATTCATAATTAATAAACTGCTTATACACTTTACCTTTGTTACCATCATTCTTGCCTTTTTATATGCCAGCTGCTATTTTAGTTCTTTTTTTATCTTACTGAAAGAAGTGTGGTTACTTGTATCTCTGTGGCATTAGTTTACCTGTGTGTTTGATTGAACCTTTGTATCAAACGGCTTCCATCCGCTAGCCTAATCTGAATTTTAGTTGTTGCAATGGAGTCATCAATCAGAACAGTTGCATTAAGAATGGATTTTTCCTCTTCTTCTGGGGAAGAAGGTGTACTGACAATTTCAGGTGTGAGGCTAAAGGATTGAAATATAGGTGTTACTGAAAGAATTAAACCACAACTGAAAAGATGTATTTTAGAACATTTCTTATCTTTTTTTTCTATCTGAAACCAGTATCATGCACTGTATGCTAATTGACCTGGGTATTGAAAACAGTGTCAAAGCTGTCTGCATTAATACATGGATAAGATTTTATAAACATGCACTTAGTTACACAAGAACATTTTCTCCATACATGAGGTTTCTTGTACATATGTTTTTATATACAGAACTATTTCACACAGGGATATAAATATTGTTTAAAAAGTTAATCGTTTAAACGATTAAAATTTTTTCACTTAAATGGTTAACCGATTAAAGGACCAGACTGGTGCGGCTGGGGCTGCTCCTGCCCTTGTGGCTGGGGCCGGCGGGTGGGCTGGTGTGGGGTTAACGGTTAAGGTGGGTTAACCAGTAAGACTAATGCTTACAGGTTAACTAGTAAACATTTTACATCCCTAATTTAATGCACATCACTACGAAAGAGGGAAGGCTAATACAGTTGCATAATTTTATATATATGGACAGATGATTATAAAACAACCCGCAGGTTGCAGGTTGCCCATCACTGGCTTACACTGAAAGCTCCAAATCAAAAACCCATGCAGTTAATGGAACCAACTTTTGACACTTACACCCCACACACCTTACCTGCAAATGAAAGCTTTTTCAGCAAATTCATTTGAATATGTCAGTTAAGTGCAAAGAAGGAAGACTTGGAGAGTGAGAATCTGAACAGGAGTTTTGAAGCAACAACAACATGTAGCTATTGCCTGTTGTAATCAAACAAATCTGCTTATGTGATCTTAGATGTGTTATATATTTATTTTAACATAGTTAAAAATTAATTACCATATATACTTGTTTATAAGCCGACCCCCCGCCAAATGGATATGTAAAAATAGTAAAAACTGCATGACCCTTTCATAAGCCGACCCTATATTTCAGGGGCTGGCAAACTTTGGCTCCCGGCCCGTCAGGTCGGGACCTTTTGTTCACTTGGGGCGTCTGCAGGCACAGAGCCCCTCACTCCCAGTGGCCGTGGTTTGCCATTCCCAGCCAATGGGAGCTGTGGGAAGTGGCGCCACTTCCTGCAGCTCCCATTGGCTGGGAACGGGAAACCACGGCCACTGGGAGCTGAGGGGCTCTGTGCTTGCAGACGCCCCAAGTGAACAAAAGGTCCTGACCACCAGCAGCTTACCCTGACTGAACAATAACTGAACAAATATGTCTTCACTTTCAAAATTACAGTCAACTGCATGCCACTTCCCGCACCTCCCATTGTCTGGGAATGGCGAACTGCGGCCACAGGGAACTGAGGGGCGCCATGCCCGCAGGCTCTCCAGGTAAACAAAACGACAATGTATTAGATAGTCAATTCAATGATTTCATAGAGTTTAAAATCACCACATTTTGGTGTAGACCCGTTTATAAGCCGACCGCTGCTCTTTGATGCGTCCTTTTTTACCAAAAATATTTGGCTTATGAACGAGTGTATATTGTAAGCTATTTCCAAAAAGGTATCAGAACTGCCTTGCTGACAAAATTAGTACACATTATATAACGTGGTGAGCATCAAGCAGTTGAGATGTTTACTATTCAACTGCTAGGCATTATTGAGTTAGTCTATAAGATTGCTCTGGAGCCTATGATTCTGTGTTACATAAAAGCTTGAGGACAGAATGTTACACGTATATTTTTTTCTGCTTCTTCTTGCTGAGTTACCTTGAATAGTTTTTTAAAGCCTTGTCTAAAAAGGTATAATATCTCAAGTCTGATTAGGGATGCAAGCTGACTGTCACATCTCAGATGCTCAGTCACTAGAACATATTTTGCAGTTGCACTATTATGTAACTGTTTAGAATTTTATCATCTACATATTCTTGCCCCCAGATACCAGATTAAGCAATTCAAAGGCAGGTGTCACATTCTTTAACATTATTGCTTATGTTTCAATTACTATTATCTATGTACTTCAGCTTTTTGTGGCAGCCTTTGAAGCTCTCACCAGGATTTCATTGGAATTCAGGTTTTAACATCATGCAATTTATTGTTCATATTCATTTTGTGTAAAATAAATCAAGCGGGATTCTCAAATTAATATCTCTTCTGTTTAAGGATACCGGACCTGTCAATTGTGTAGCTGGGAGTCTTATATTCAAAGGTGTCACCAGTTCATATACTATATCACAATATTTCTGCCACTGGCATTTCAGCCAATAGATACTTTAATTGCTGCCATACAGAAATCCTATCAAGAACTTGGTCAAGTATCAGACTATGAAAATGTCTATGGCTAAAAGCAGAAAATGACAGAGAAGGATGGGGGTTGGATGGTTCAGGGAATTAGTAATGGAATATACAGTTTGCTATTTATACTGAACGTCATTGGATTAAATACAGACCAAGTACTGACGGCTATAGGGTTGAATGAATTAGTGGTCTCAGTCAAATTCCTGTTGAACTGGTGCCTTCTTTAAAATCTCCAACAAAGTAGGCAAAGTTTTTGGCAGTCTCACGTGAGACAGCAAGGAATTAACAACGATCAAGACTTAAGTGTGAAGGACTACGTATAAAGAGTGGTCCTTCCAGATCAGGGTTGAGGCATATTGGCAAGGTTGCATGAGGAATCCTATACTACAGCTCTCGGCATTCTACCCATTCAAACAGTAAAATAAGGGCTTCAATCTGGTTGGCAATCAATCCATTACTTTTAATCAGCTACATTTCCTTAATAAAGGAAGGACAGGTCTTTGTATATATTAATTTATCAAGTGTCTAGGTAAACTGATCTGGCAGACTGGAATGACATTCCACTATGAACGTCAAATTCCACTTCATGATTCTCTAGAAACAGTAATAAAGCAGCAAGTTTAAATTTGAATAGAATAATCTTAACATCCTGCATACATTTTTTTCCGATGATTATAAGCAGAACTGGTAGCACCACCCTTCGTTAAAGTTGCCCAAAAATGTTCCATTATTAGGATGGCCATACATCCTGTTTTGGTGGGACAGTCCCCTTTTTAAGCCCTGTCCAGGATGTCCTGACATTTTTGGCAAAAGTGTGCATTTGTCACAAAAGCTAATGGGTCAAATGCACAGTTTTGCCAAAGCAGAGGAACGTGGCGGGGCAGGGGTGTGACGATGTCAGACCTTGGGCTGTCAGCCCTAGCCCTGAGTGGTGGGGCTAGGGTTTTCAATCCTGTGCTGGGGGCAAGGCTTGGGTGAGCCCCACACCGGGGGTGGTATGGGTGTGGGATGGTGGTGGTGTGGAGTGGTGGTGGAAGACTTGCTACGTCAACCCTGGGCAGCAGGGCTCAGGCTTCAGCCCCAGCCCTGGGTGGCGGGGCTAGGTCAGTCAGCCCTGCTCTTGTGGGGAAAGGCTCGGGCAAGCCCCACATGGGAGATGGGGAGAGAAAGGGCCTTAGGCTTCAACCCCAGTCCTGGGCAGCAGGGCTCAGGCAAGCCCCATGCGGTGTCCTGTTTTCCCTTTGGGAAATATAGTCACCCTATCTATTATAAGACCCTGTTTTTAGTTGCCTATAACTTGGCCAAATGTTAAGCATTCAGGCTGAAATGTTCCATTCTGGGTGTCCACTTCAGGCTGAATTTTTTGTAAAATTTTAGCAAAAATGGTTGAGCCACATCTGAGAATAAAGATAAGGGTAAAATACATTGTTTTCCCAGTGTTAAAAAAAAATCTTACAACTTTGGCAACTCCATTCTTTGAAACAGGGACTTGAAATTCGGCAGGGGTATCACCCTGATTTCAAGGGTGCAGCTTCTGCTGTTCCCACAAAAACCCCCTAAATTTGACCAATTTATACAAAAAAACCCCCACAGTATGTGATCATGTAATTAAGCAGGGCTGCCCAGAGATGGGGGGGCGGGGAAGGGGCAGTTTGCCCCAGGACCCCTGTTTCAGAGGGCCCACAAAATGACAGAGGGGCGGCTGAGCCAAATTTGAGTGAAGAGGTGTTGCAACATGGTGAACGGGATTGCAATGCTGCTCAGGTTTGATGCCTGCCATCAATAATGCAGGGAGCGAATTGCCCATCTCATTCAGGCCCAGAACCCATAGTCAAGGTTATTGGCATCTTTATGCCAGGCTTGAGGCAACCTGCCACGCTGACAGCCCAGAAGAAGGAGTAAGGTCAGGGATACTGTTCCCGCTAGTGACAGGGCTAGAGTTCAGGGAGAGGCAAGACCTGGCTACATGCAGAGAAGAGCATCCCCATTCCTGTGGGGAAGGCAGCAAACATACAGGCCTGGGGCCTCGCTGACCCCCTCCGCCTGTATCCTTTCCCCTCTTCCTAAACTTTCATTCCATGGTAATTTTTTTTTATTTGGATGGGGACATCAATTTCAGATTTTGAACTGGACCCCCAAAACCCTCTCTGCAGCCTTGAAGACTGTAAAATAAGGCATGCACACAATGGGACAGAATTACATTGCAAAGGCAACCTTAATTGGTTTTCTAACTTCTAAGTTTTGACATATTTGACTTGTGATATTTTGGATTAATAAAGTATTTGTTTTCATTCACTACATTCTTTGAACAAGATTGATCAGTAAACGCTTCCGGTATTAACTGCCATAAGTGGAAAGTGCACTGAGTTACCTTCTCCAGAAGTCTCCTATAACTCAATTAAAATCAGTGTTTGAAAACATTACAAAAATAAAATGCATCTTTTGCGGTCATCCTGAGTCCTACTCTTCTCTTTAATTGCAAATTACACATGCACATGACAGAAGAGAACATTAATTTGTTTACATTTTTTTTTACCTTCCAAGCTTTTGTCCTTCTCCACTGAAAGCTTTGAATTTCAATCTAGGCTTTACATATTCCTGTTCTTGGTGGTCTTCCATATCCAAGTTAACTTGGCCACCATGCACCAACCGTTGAAGTTCCAAAGGAATCTCTCTTAAATGCAAAAATAAACCATTTTAGCTGTCTCCTTAAAGTACACAATAGAAATTCCCAAATACAGTAGAGTAAAACATTTCAGTATGGATCCTACAAGAGCCTAAACAATATTTTAATAAAGAGTGGAAACTACTGCCCTATCTGTATCAAAATGCAGAGGAATCCAATTGCGCCTACTTCTTCTAGAAGCTAGAGTTAAATATAAAGACTAATGGAATGTATAATTAATGTAGTTCATTATTAAGTCACAAGTTGAAATCTAGGGTGCACTGATAAAATTGTACACTCATTCATTGTAATAGCTACATTTTGCAAATGATGTTCAAGCAGATGAAGTTACTGGGGAGTTCTGTGTTTAAAAAAAAAAAGTGAGATGGAATATTGCCCATACTTAGATATTTTTAATATTTTGGTTGAGAATTTAAAAAATAATCCAGAGGAACAGAATTAGAAATGTCTAAAAATAGTTGCTGTAACTTTAAATTTATATTATAATTTTTCACTAATCAAACATTTTTAAAGTTTTCTCAAGTAATCTCTAATGCAGGCGTGGGGAAACTTTTTTCTATCAGGGGCCACTGACCCACAGAAAAAATCAGTCACAGGCCACACACAGCCCCACAAGCCGGGGGGGGGGGGGGTGTGGCGTGGAAGCTCAGGGCTTCCCCCACAGTAGCGGGAGCCAGCTGGGGGCTTACCCTAGACCCCTGGGTGGAACTAGAAATGAGGGGTTCAGGGTGCAGCAGTGGGCTCCGGGCTGGGACAGGCGGTTGGGGTATGGGATGGGGTGAGGGTTCCGGCTGGGAATGCAGGCTCTGGGGTAGGGCTGGGGATGAGGAGTTTGAGGTGCAGGAGCAGGCTCAGGGCACGGGAAGGGGATTGGGGGTGCAGGTGGGGGTCTGAGAGGGAATTAGGGTTTCAAAAACTGGGGTGGGGGTTGGGGTGCAGGCTCTGGGAAGAAGTTTGGGTGTGGGAGGGGGCTGAGACCTGGGGGTTGGGGTGCGGGGTCTGGGAGGGAGTTAAGGTGTGGCAGGGGGCTCAGGGTGCGGGCTCCGGCCAGGTGGTGCTTACCTGCGGCAACTTTGGTTGGCTGTGCAGTGGGGCTAAGGCAGGCTACCTGTTTGCCCTGGCCCCGCACTGCTTCCGGAAGTGGCTGGCATGTGCAGCCCCTAGGTGGAGGGGCAACCAGGGAGCTCTGCACAGTGTATGCTGCCCATGCCTGCATCGCCGGGCCCGCAGCTCCCACTGGCCGTGGTTACCGGCCAATGGGAGCTGTGGAGCTGGTGCTGGGGGCATCATGCGCAGCTTCCCTGATTGCCCCTCCGCCTGGGAGCTGAGGGGAGAATGGGGGGTGGGAGGGGAGGGCGCAGAGGCTCAGGGCTTCTGGCCCACAGCACAGAGACTTGCTGTGAGCTGGATTAAATTAAGTAGTGGGCTGGAGGTTCCCTACCCCGGCTCTAATGGAATACATTTTTTTTGCCTGTCAATCACAGTCCTTAACAGGGATCTTACTCCAACTGAGGGGAGGAAAAAGGCCTTGAGAAATAATCAACTGATTATTATATTGCAGTAGCACCCAGGGCCCTCAATTAGTAACATCGCCCCACTGTGCGAGGTGCTGTACAAATACAAAGACACAACCCTACCCTCAAGATCTTACAATCTCAAACAATCAATATGTAAAGGGTGGAGGGAAGAGGGATGAAATCTAATATATACATATACAATAAGAGGTATAACATGGATTTTGAAAACTGGACTTGCAGTCACTGGAGTAATTTCAAGTGTTCAAAATGTATTTCATTTTATAACTTATAACTTCAATATTCCTCCTCACAATAAAACTTGTAACCCTACATAAACAAAACTAAGCGTGTTGAGTAAATATTAGCAATACTATATTTTACTTTTGCATAGTGCCATTCAATTCAAAGAATCAGTCCTTTGCAAGTCTTCATACATTTATTTATTTATTTTATATACCGCCAAAATGCATCCACCTCTTCGGTGGAGCTCAGCTGTTTAAAAACTTATATCAACACTTTTCCTTCTATACTGTTAAGAAAATACTTTTGCTAAGATTGCCTAAGATAGCAAATCATGCTTTTCACATACATAGTGGACACTTCACAGGTATTAAAACTAGGGCTGTTGATTAATCTCAGTTAACTCACACGATTAACTAAAAAAAATTAATCATGATTAATGGCAGTTTTAATCTCACTGTTAAACAATAGAATACCAATTGAAATTTATTAAATATTTTGGATGTTTTTCTACAGTTTTTCTAAGTGTATATTATTTTTTATTACAAATATTTGCACTGTAAAAATGATAAACAAAAGAAATAGTATTTTTCAATTCACCTTATCCAACTCTCTGATGCGGAAACTACAAAATCTGAACCACCAAAAAAGAAAATCAACCTTCTGCTTGTGGCATCTGACTCATATAATGAAAATGCATCGGTCCGCACTGCTTTGGATTCTTATCGAGCAGAGCCCATGTCTGCATGGACACATGTCCCCTGCAATGGTGGTTGAAGCATGAAGGGACATATGAATCTTTAGCACATCTGGCACATAAATATCTTGTGACGGCTACAACTGTGCCATGAAAAGGCCTATTATCACTTTCAGGTGACATTGTAAACAAGAAGTGGCCAGCATTATCTCCTGTAAATGTAAACAAACTTGTTTGTCTTAGCGATTGGCTGACCAAGAAGTAGGACTGAGTGGACTTGTAGGCTCTGAAGTGTTACATTGTTTTATTTATGAGCGCATTTATGTAACAAAAAAAAAAAATCTATATTTGTAAGTTGCACTTTCACAACAAAGAGATTGCACTACAGTACTTGTATTAGGTGAATTGAAAAATACTATTTCTTTTGGTTTTTTTACAGTGCAAATACTTGTAATCGAAAATAAATATAAAGTGAGCTCTGTACACTTGTATTCTGTGTTGTAATTGAAATCAATATATTTGAAAATGTAGAAAACATCTAAAATATTTAAATAAAAATTGTATTCTATTATTGTTTAACAGTGCAATTAAATCGCACAACTAAAAAAAAATTAATCGCTTGACAGCCCTAATTAAAACATTATTCATGTTAAGGAATAACTACACCTGTTTTGCTCAGCCCAGCATAATATGAATATTCAAACAGAAGGAGGCATTTGTTGCAGTGAATAAACCGTGAATTATTTTGAATCACAGTTGGCACTTCTGAGCCTACTACTGCCCAGCAGGAACTAAAAGCATACCCCCTATGGAGATTATTTCTGTTTGAGCATATTCGCAGAAATACATTGCGTGGAGTGGCAATGTGTGTAGGCCCCTTGTTGCGTCAGAGGGCGCGCGCGCACGTGTGTGTGTATATGCAGATAATGCTAGCTAACATCTAGGCTTCAGAGGTCTCCTCAGTGCAGCTATAGCATAATAAATAGACAGTCTATGGAATAGTCCCATACCGCAGTCCGTCTCCCATCACAAAAAAAGTTTTCAAGATAGGAGGAAATTAAGAAAGCGTACAACATCAATCCTTATAAAATTGCAGGAGGCATAAATGCCTTTTGATCCATTGCAAAGAGGTCCCTATGACAATATACACTGTCTGTATCTCTGCAGTAACATTAATCAGCCTAATCTTGTTTCTGGTACAATGATTATTTAATGTTTCAGTACTCGGTTGCTTTACACTGCAAAAAGGTCATATACTTTAATATTCATCACTGTTTTATTACTATTTCCCTTCTCTCCAACTGATTGCTCTGATATAGTCAGCAAAGTAACCACCATTATAACTTACCCTCTTTTAACAGACTCAAGAAACTGAGCATTTGTTGGGTCTGTGTAAGATCTCAACTCTCCATCATCTAAACTGAAACCATTCCTCCACAGTTTAAGCAAAATTTGAACCTATTGAGCAAAGAAAGTATAATAAAAAACTAAATGAAAAAATTTCTAAGCAATTATCTGCTGATCTTTTTTGTTAGCTTTGTACATATTGGCAAACAGAGTACTGAATCTAAAACACACACACATTTTGGAGCAAAACATAGAAACATAAGACAGAAGGCAAAAGAAATAAAAATACTGTGTTAGTTTTTGTAGAGAGATTTTGGACTGTCATTTTTAGATTCCCCCCCAAAAGTGATATAGACTTCTAGTAACATTGGCACTGTTGCTACAGTTGAAATTACAAATTCAATGGTACTGAGACCTCAGACAGATTGGCACCCTTGAACTTCACAATAAGCCTTGACTTTTAACAGTGACATAGCTAATAGATAAAATACAAGGTACACAGAAAATATATGCCAACAATAGTGTACTAGGCTTAACAGGTGATGCAACTGCTTTCAAAATAGTGAATACTGTTTTTGTTTAAAATTGATATAGCACCCATAAACTTGCAGACTACTACTACTATTCTAATCACTTGTGGAATAAAGCAAGAGTTAGAATTAGTAATTCTGATAACTGGTTTTATCATTGTTATTTTTATTGTAACACCTAGGAGCCCCAAGTCATGGACTAGGACCCCTCTGTGATAGGCACTGTACAAACACAGAACAAAAATACACACCCTGCCTGCCCCCAAGACCTTACAATCTAAGTATAAGATAAGAGACAACAGATGGGTACAGACAGACTGACCGGGGAGTACAAGGAAACAATGAGACATATTGGTTAACATGATAGGTATGTATGTATTCTCAGCATACCCAGCAACATAACGATTGCCATATTTTCTGTAGGCTTCAGGGCAAAGGAGAATTTTAGAGGGATTCAAAATAGGATAATGAGTTTGTTTTGTTTTACAGGGAGCTTCTCCAAGGCACAATGGGTAGCATAAGAGAAAGCATGAAGGTACTTGTCTGCCAATTTAACAAGTGGGTGATGGAAGCTAGCATCATGGGCTTATTGGAGGTAGGAGTCAACCTTTCAATATTGAATGAGAGATGACAGGTAGGGAGGCAGATAATCATGAAAGGCCTTGAAAGTGCAGACAAGTAGCTTATATTTGATACAACAGAGAAGAAGGGAGCCAGTGAAGGGATACAAAGAGAAAGGTTACATGGTCAAAGTAACGAGCTAGGAAAATGATCTTTGCAGAAGCATTCTTAGTGGAAATAAGCAGGGCAAGACTGCATTTGTCAAGGCCAGAGAAAGGATGTTTCAGTAATCAAGATGCGATTACTTAAGCATTTATACAACACTAAACAATTATGCAATGTTTTATAAAACATAAAAGACGACATTCCTGCTCAGAAGAGCTTGCATTCTAAAACAGACGAGGAAAAAATTCAGGAAAATGTCTGGGTGAGAGTGTGACTTACTGCCAGGGAAAGTTGGTAAGAACAATTCAGGGTAAACAGAAGAAATATGTGGAAGTCTGGATTTACAAGAAGCAGCAAGAGAGTGCGCACAAGTTTAGGAAAAGCATAAAAAATGAGGTATAGAATAAGAAAAAGGAGAATGAGGGAGCAGCAGATACAGATGATTATAGCACAGAAAAGGAGCATGCAGGAGCATAGGAAGAAAAAAGAGTAGAGATAAGGATAGGGCAAAATTATGCAGAACCTTAAAGGCAAGGATGAAAAACCTGACGCAGTAAGAAAAGAATCCAGCAAAAGGGCTGAAGGGGACAATTATAAGGGCAGAGTAGACACAGATAAAGATGACTTTAGCAATGGTATTTTGGAAAGTTTGGAGGGAGGTAGAGGTGAGAATTCCAAAGACCACAGAGGAAGTGGTTGCAAAAAGGAAGAGGAAATATGACAAAAGCATAGACAAGGGTTTTAACAGTAGCTATAGCTGAATTTTGGTTTTTTAGGGCTTGCAAACACAGGACTTGTGCAGAAATCCAGGGTGTGAATGTAGAGCCCACTAGCCTACTGCACAGTAGCAGGCCATGTGGACCCTGCTACTTTGCACTAAAAGTTCTGTAGTGTGCTTTGATTTACTGCTGTTTCTTACAACCTGTTTCAAACAGCAGTATGTCAAAGCACACTACAGAACTGTTAGTATGCAGTAGCATGATCCACACAAGGATTTAGTGTGCAACAGGCTAGTGTGCTGTTCATTCACACACTGGTTTGCCGCACACTAAGTTTCTATGTAGACAAGCCCTTAGAGAGGAAGAAGTGACAGAACTTAGCACTAGTTATGGTGGGGAAAGAGCAGAAGTCAAAGATAACACCAAGGTTGCAAATATGGGAGAGTAGGGGAGTGGAAAATGGTGTTAGAGAAGAAAAGAAAATGAAGAAATTTTAGGAGAAAAGTTCAAGGTTGGAGAAAATGGGCTTGAGATGGCAGGAGGACATTCACATAAGTATATCAAACATAGTTGAAGAGGTGGACAGAGGGATGAAGATTAGAGAAAGAGAATTAGATTTGTAAAATTATTTCCATAGAGGTGTTAGCTGAAATCAAGTGGAGCTATCTTGAGCACAAACGACAAAGAGGAGATGACCTAGCACAGGACCCTGAAAGGCACCAGAGAGAGAAAGATGCTTTAGTGTTAATTTAGTTTTACTGATGATATTATAGTGTAGTTTTACTCTGAAAAGTGACTATATAAAATGGCATCATCTTAGTTCACAATTCTATTCCCTGTGTATATTCAGGGTCACGTCTGCTCTCGTTAGTGGCAAAAGTAAGTTTGACTCTTCTTTACTCCTGTTAGCACTGCCGACCAAGCTCAGCTAAGATTCAATTACTGCTGATGTTTTTTCCATCTTGTGCATCAACTAAGTTGTTTATTAAGCTCCTATCAGTCACACCTATCCAAGTCTGATGAAAACAATGGCAATCAGGAAACAACTCTTCTATTCTATTCAATTTGTCATACTGATCCCAGCACTTTCACAGGTGTAGCTGAAGGCCCAATTTGGATGTTAGAACATTTATTATTGGTGATGATGCATGGTATGGAAAGAACCCTGTTTGACTCTCACTGTGCAAATAATATGAAAGGCTGCCAGGAAAAGACACCTCTTTCTAACTATAAACGGACACAGAAATCACTGAGCTACAACAACACAGAACACTATGAAGCAGGAAGAGATTGAAGCCTCTTCTACAAAGTAGAACCATTCTGGTTGTTTTCTCTTCACCCTAAATAGGACTTAAAATTAGTCAAATATAATATTTATTTTCTTTCTACACAATATCAACTTTAGAAGGATCTTATTTAGCTAGGGAGTATTCCAGTAGCTTACTATCAATGACACTCAGTTTTCTATCTCACAGGGAATATAGACAACACACAAAATTACAAGTTATGAATTGTTGTGAGATGCTTAATAGGGCTGAATCAATACAACTAATTTCTACAGAGCCTTTAAATATTGTAGGCAACTCCTCACAAAATTAAGCTTTTAATTCCAAAGGAGCACTTTGCAACTCAGATTAGAGTCACAGAGCACTCACAGAAATACAACCCTTTCTTTTCACAACACTGAACCCAGTCAGCCAACTTCTTTGCCAAACACCTCTTTCCTCTACCTGCAGAGCTTATGTACTTCATAATCTATGTATTTTTGTCCATGTAGACCCTTTGGCTTTAAGAAATTATTCTTAAAATGTACATTACATGGCTCTATAGCTATTCATTATAAACAAAACTATTGTTATATAAAAACATTATCTTGAAAACTTGGGCTTCAAACATTGCCAACCAGTGGTCAGAATGTGTAGCCCTATTTTCTGCTATTCAACATTTTACGTACATCTTGCCCATTCTGATTTTCTCCATATATATATTCAGAGCGCTTCCATGATGAGTCACCCAATCTGTATCCACCACCTGAAAATGACTGATAAAATATTTTAAAAGAAAGTTAATTAAAAAAATTAAACAGCCAGAATAGATACATGAAACAAGTTACAAAAATATTTAATGGGGTGCAAGCATATAAATTAAAATGTGAACAAGCCTGCTTTTTTAGTTAACACAAACACATAATGTTCTAATTGATATGCCTTCTAATTAGCAAATTAGGTAGTTAGAAATTATAACCATGCAAAGCAGTCAGTGTACTATGAAATGTTAAGATTGGAAATTGAACATTTGCAAGCATTAGTAATATAATTCACGAGACAATAAGCCATTTAGGCAAAAATAACTATAATTCATTTGGTTTTCACCAAACTATCTTTTTTATACTTACTTTAGCTTTACTAAAATCACCTGAGGCTCTTGCGGCTTCATCCAGTGGAACTGCCCCATGTTCTTTCGCCTCTTTGAAAAGTTCATCAACAATTTTACTGGGATTCTTATTATCAGAAGGCCCAACAATCTGTAGTCCGCTATATTCTGAGTCACCTGAGTAAAATCTTTAAACAATAATGTACATCAGTGACAATCCTTTTGAAGTAATTGATGGACACCCATTTTTCAATAAAAAAGCTCAGTAAACAAATGGAGCCAAATTCTGGCACAAGACCTCTTCACTTTGATCACAGAAGCATTCATCCAGTTCTGGCTTTTGCAATACACAAAGAAGCACTGCTCAAAGAATTGTTACAGTATTGGACCTCCAAAGGTCTAGAGGTTCCCAGAGGTTAGGAACCATGGTCATATTTTATAGCGAACGCAGTCCTGACATAGCTGTGGCTTTACATGCCTTATCTTGTGTGGATTCCACCAGCTCCTGGAAAGAATAATCTCCACTGGGAGGTTCTGTGCATGAGACTATGGCTGGTCTGATCAAAATAAGGATGCACAATTAACATTGCCTTTGTAGAATTAAACATACAACTGTTTGGGGGAACAACTAAAAATAGCACCAAAGTCAGATTTTAGGCTTAATGGTCAATTATGGTCACATTTCTAACAATATTAGTTCTTTTTAACAACAATTAATTTATATTCTGAGGCACTTTGGAGTCTGCAGTAACTTCAGAGAAAACCACTGAATAAAAGAAACAGTAGTAAACATCTAGTTTATTTTCAAAATAGACTAATTTCTAGCCATTGCAGGAGATCCATTTCATAGGAGTGTATTATTTAGTAGTTTTATTATCTATAATCAGAAGTTATATACATGCCAGATAGTAAGATTAAAAGACTAGAAGTGCTTGGGGCTAATATGTGCTTAGACACCATGGTGATGGATGCTATCCAAATTTAGACAGATAGATATGACATACTGTCAAGCTGTAGCATCTTTAATGTCTGTTTGATTTGATTTTAAACAGATAATAAAATGCTGAATGCTTCCTATTCTCTTTGGGCATACTATTTAAGTATAGGAGGCAAGGTGAGTTGATTCAGGATAAAACAAGTCAATCTGCTGCTGCTTACTAGAATAAAACTGATTCTGCTATCTCAACACTTATGTCTATAAACTAAGGGTGATGTGATGAAGTGGAGCTGGAGGTGATTGTTCTAACAAGTTAATAACTTATTGCTAGCAGTTTAAGGATTAAGTGTTACCTTTAATATTAAATACAAGATTCACACAACTGAAGGTAACAAAGGAACAAAGTTAAGCTGTGAAACAAGAACACAAACACAGAGAAGAGTTGCAAGGAAAAGCGGGGAAAAGATTCATTAGAAAAGGTTTTTTGAGTAATGGCCAGAGTTAGATTATTCTAGAGGAAAATTACTCAATATGCACCTGTGTAAATCTGACTATGAACCAAAAACGAAACTATTAAATAAAAGGTGCTCGAGTGGCTTACCAAACATAATGGACAGTAATGCAGATGTAAAAAATAAGCATATTTGGAAGAGCTACTAGCACATTTTAATGCCTCTACATCATATTCATTTCAGTTCCAGAAATAAAATCTAAGAAATATATAATTATTTACAAAATATGTAACATATAAATTTGATTTAATTCTAAAATTTATTTTCCTAAATTTGGCCTGGGCATTATGGATTATCAAGAGCAATACTTTGCCAGGGGGCAGGGAGGTTATAACAAATATTACATGTAAAACCAAAGAGATTAAGAATGGAAGCCTACAGTTCAGAAAGATTCAGATTATAGGTTGAATGTTGGACAAAGCATTTTATTTTAAATAGGAAAGGCTATCCTCCATACCTTGTGTTGCCATTTCCCTCTAATGAGTCACACAACAGCCCTTATGTTAACACTTAGAGCAGTGGTTCTCAGCTCTGATCTGCCGCTTGTTCAAGGAAAGCCCCTGGCGGGCTGGGCCAGTTTGTTTACCTGCTACGTCCGCAGGTTCAGCCAATTGCGGCTCCCACTGGCTGCGGTTCACTGCTCCAGGCCAATGGGGGCTGCAGGAAGGGTGGCCAGCACATCCCTTGGCCCGCGCCACTTCCCGCAACCCCCATTGGTCTGAAGCGGCGAACCGCAGCCAGTGGGAGCCATGATTGGCCAAACCTGCAGACGCGGCAGGAAAACAAACCGGCCCGGCGCGCCAGGGGCTTTCCCTGAACAAGCCGTGGACCAGAGTTGAGAACCACTGACTTAGAGGAAAGACTAAGATCAACACCACTATGAAGAAAGAAGAAAGGGAAAAAAAAATGTATGAATGAAAAAAATAAAAACTAAATTAATATATTCATAATTGTTATAGATAAATAAGCTTCTGTTTTCTGTTTTTACAGTACCTTTGGTTTTCTTTGTCATCACTCATGCTTCTTTCTGGTTTTCTCAAGCTTCTGAAGGAGTCAATTTTTAGACTGCCAACAAATATTTTAAAAAAAATTATTTGATGATTACTGATATATACACTGCATCATATATCCATGGTGACAAGAACTTCACACTTTATGACTGTCCTATGTAAAACAGTTTTGTTTTTTTTTAAGTATACAAAAAACTAAGAGAAAGAGCAAAAATAAGGTCTCTCAAAAGTTCTGACCTGATGGGTTCCAACAGCCATTCAGGCTCACTGTTTAAGCATTTTATAAAATAATTCTAAATCGTTGACACACTGTAACAGCATATGTTCTTTTGACCACTGTAAATAGTTCCAAATATTTGCCATGTAGCAAGGAAAGAATGGAGGGCAGCTCATTTAGGACCATACAGCAATACCCTTATGCATGCTGAATGACAATTTACTTCAAAAGTGGCCTCACTGACATCAATAGGTAACATTCAGTGTGAATAAGGGTTGCAGAATCTGGCCCTTAACCTTCAATTATATTTAAAAACTGGTTTTGTAGTACAGTATCTCCTCGCTTAACGTTGTAGTTATGTTCCTGAAAAATGTGACTTTAAGCAAAACGATGTTAAGCAAATTCAATTTTCCCATAAGAATTAATGTAATTGCGGGGGTTAGGTTCCAGGGAAATTTTTTTCACCAAGCAAAAAACTATATATAAATAAATAAATAAAAATATATATAAAAACACACACACACACACACACACAAAATAAGTTTTAAAACAAACCATTTAATACTGTACACAGCAATGATGATTGTGAAGCTTGGTTGAAGTCGTGAAGTTAGAGGGTGGAAGAGGGTGGGATATTTCCCAGGGAATGTCTTACTGCTAAATGATGAACTAGCATTCAGCTGAGTCCTCAAGTGTTAACACATTTTTGTTAATGTAGCCTCACACTGTACAAGGCAGCATGAATGGAGGGAGGGGAGACAGCATGGCAGACAGAGACACACACCCTGTGTGTGTGGGGGGGAGAGAGAGAGAGATACGCATTGCCCCTTTAAGTATGCTGACACCATTCTAAGTACATTGCCTCAAATATCAGGAAGTTGAGACAGCAGCTGCGGCCAGCGTCCTGAGCCCTGTCCCCATATAGAGAAGGGGTAAGCGGGGGGGGGGGGAGTAGAGGAGTAGATGGGAGGGGGACACCCTGACATTAGTCCCCCTCTTCCCCCCTCCCATACACAGCAATCAGGAGGCTCCCGGGAGCAGCTCCAAGGCAGAGGGCAGGAGCAGCACATGGCGGGGGGAGGAGGAGGAAGGCAGGACAGCTGAACTGCCAGCAATTGGTAGCCTGCTGGGCGGCTGCTGCACAGGGAACTTAGGGGAGCGGGGAGCTGATATGAGGGCTGCCGGTCCACCCTGGTTCCAAGCCCCCACCAGCTAGCTGCAACGAGCTGTTCTTCCTGCAAGCGGTGGACAAAGCAGGCGGCTGCCAAACAACATTATAAGGGAGCATTGTGCAACTTTAAACGAGCATGTTCCCTAATTGATCAGCAATGTAACAACGTTTACCGGGACAAGTTTAAGTGAGGAGTTACTGTACTTGAACCTGCAATCGGACCAACCAGCATTACTATTATTTATTTGTATTACCAAAGTGCTAGGTGCCCCAGTCATGGACCCGGACCCCATTGTGATAGGTGCTGTACACAGACCAAAAAGACAGTCACTGGTCCCAAAGAGCTTACAAGCAGTAGTTTCCCCAATCCTTACTGTTTATTATATGAATTCAAAAATATTCTTAAAGCCAACATTGCAAAAGTTTACAGTAAACATTTAGAATGAATTTAAAAGATACTTTGTAATAGGGAATCAGAACCACTGCACTAGCTTCACATCCATGGGATAGGTCCACCACTGGTGCAAACTGTCCTAGCTCCACTGACTTCAGTGGTACATTGACAATTGATGTAGACTACAATCTATCCAAATTAGGAATTATTTAACATTGTGTAGTTAAGGGGGCATCTTTTCTTTCCAAAAATGATTCATCTGAGCCCTGGTATATGATTGCCAATAGAGAGCCAGAGTTTGCCAACATATACCATTCTGAAGTATTCAAGATACACTACCAACCTATTCCCTACTTGAAACAGGAAGTAAGTATAACAACTTTGTGGTATGTATTGGCACGCAGATTTTTAATAGTGATATCCATAGATGGTTAACCATCCTATATTGGCGATCTCAACCAGAAACAATTATTAGTGTCCCCCAAGTATCCGACCCTTGGGTGAATTTTATCTTTCCAGAGATCCATGTGCACAAATGGATTGGAGGTTGTCCAGTCGTGGAGATGTCCACTGGTATACACCCATTTTTTAAAAAATGAGATTCACATTGACACATCTGTGTGGATGGGGTCTTTTTGGAAAGCCACAAAAGCCTTGTGTTTGGTTCATCATGTCCCAGTCACTTGCCACATATAGATCATTTTAAAAACAAAACACATCTTACTGTTCAGTTGTTTTGTACTTGATTAATTTAAACTTGGCAAGATTTTTTAGAAGATTATTTGAGAGTGCTATAATGAGTCTCCATATATTCTGTTATGTGTACCCTAAGTACTTAAAGCAAATTCTTGTTGGCTGCATGCACCTAAACATGCCAGAAAAACAGAGAAATATATTCAATTTCTCTACCACACAGAGGTTGTCCACCCAAGTTCTTTGTTCCCATGAAGAATCTTAGAGGATATTTGCCAAATCTCCTATGGTAGATGCTGCTGAGGGATAATTTTGGATAGGGCTTAATGGTCACGGATCATAGTCCTCATGTTGACATAAACACTGTGGTTTCCTGACCCAAAAGAGGCACCTATGCATAGTCCTCCATGTGAATTGCTCCTGCTCCTAACAGTTGTTGCCCTTAAAAAAGAAAAACAGGTCATATGTCCAAATCTGTGCGACAGCATAACTACTTCTGCATTTAACTTTGAGTCTTTTTCCAGCATCTAACAGAAACATATAATGGTTGGGAACAGCTGCAGAATGAAGACTACTCAATAAATAAATATATGCTACAAACACTTCCTAAGGAAGCAGAGTGGGCATAGTATTATAGGGACACCCATTTTACTCTTCTGTGTTGTTACAGTTTTTTAACTAAGCATTGGAATATAATACTTCTTTGAGCTCAAATTTCTGAATGTTGTGACAAAAGCAGGGTTAGTAAACTGAAACAGATATTACAGATGTCAAATAAATTACAAATCCTAATATACAAATCACTTCTTACCTCTGAACAGGTAGTCTTGGGTTACCGACCACTGTAGCTGGTGGTCTGTCAGAATGGGATAACTTGCTTTTAACTTCATCTTCATATAACCCAGCCAAAGCCAACTACATACAATACCAGACTTTTTAGAAAATCGATAAGACTAGAGATATAAACTATACAAAGAACAAGAGAATAAACATTGTATTCATTGTTTTAGAAGCCCAGGTTCCTTATTGATTTAGAAACACGAGTGACATTATTCAAATACTCAAATATTTGTCTGGATACTTGTACTCTGAAATAAACACACTTGTATTTATTTACATATTAAAATAAACACAAGTCTGAATTACCTCATTAAATATGTAATAAGGCTACATTAGCACAGAATGACTAGACTTTTATAAAGAATACATAGAGAGCACTCACATTACTTGTAAAAGGTTAAGACAAAGATATTCTATGTTCATGTGAAGCAATAAGCCACATTACTTTCAATAAGGTTGTTAGAGAACACAACAGTAATAGCTTTTGATTTATATTTTTCAGTTTCTACATAACAGGTTTATAACCAGGACAGAATGTACTAATATTAAGACCCAATTTAGCAAAGCACCTTAGCATGTGTTAACACTGACTTCAGCAAGTGTTTAAAGGCTTACACCCAAGCGTAATAATCTGTATTAGAAAGGCTTTTCCCAAGGATAGTCCTAGATGCTGCCATTTCTCTGGCAGATTCAGCTTTAAAAACAGTATGCGAAGGTATACCAAATACGACGTTTTTAGTAGCTTGATTTCTATTGTCTTTAACAATGTTGTACTTTGGTTCTGAGACAAAAAATTTAATGTTTTTTAAAATATTAAAATTTTTGTCTCAGAACCAGAGTTCTAAAATTTGATTCTGCTGTTCCCTGGAGTGATATTAACATTTCACCACATGGTGCTGCAGGGCTGTAATTCTACTATGGTTTGGCTTACAAAACAACAAACATTCAAATAAGGAGAGCCCTCTGCAAGACAAACTGTTTTAGAATCACAGTATTTAATACTGTAATAAGTGTTGTCATGAGATGCTTGTTATCCAGGAAAGTAAACTAGTTGAAGAATTGAGGCTATTAAGAAAATTGTACAGAGTAGTTAGACTGCAATAGAACTTTTAAAAGACATCCAGTGTCTCAAACTTAATATGCATTCTACAGATTTGTGCTAGTTAAAAAGGGAACTTTTATTTCAGATACATTTAACACCATGAAAGACCATCTACTCAAAAAGCCTGCTTAACTACAAGTCCGATCTTCAACAGCTGGAAACCTGAAGATGAATGTAACTACTGTATGCTTCAATTAAAAATGTTATTCTCAATAGACTCATAGGCTTTATCAACAATAATTAACGTGCCTAATATTTAGTAAGTAGAAAGGAAAAATGGTAAGGACTGGTCAGCAAAGTACTGGCCTTGTGTGTAATGTAAACAAAAACAGTAACACTGCCTAGAGTTTCATGTTTCTTTTAGTTAAGTAATAGCTAAGGGTAGGTCCACACTTGTGTATTGTGTAGAGTACACACAGCACGCCCAATCAGCAAGGGTATAAAAATAGTAGTATAGACAATGAGGCATGGTTGAGTAGAGCAGAAGGCCCTACATGCCTGAATGTTAAAAGTATATACCCTACACAGCTCTTTACATGCCCAAGCTCTTTACATACCAGTAGATCTCTGCTGGAGACTTTCATTTCCACAGCGAGTGTGGACATCACCTGCCCTTCGTTGCGGCATGTAGCTACATGCAGTGGCATTGGAACTATTTTTATTGTGGGGGTGCTGAAAGCCATTGAACAAAACGGTATACCCTGTATATGATGGAAACCACTTCAAGCCAGGGGTTGCTAGTACACCCGCAGCACCAGGACCCCTGGCTACACATACCCTTCATGCCGCTGCAAGCATGGTCAAGCATAGACATGGTTTTAAAGAATTTTATTTGGAAGCCTTTCATAGTTTTAAAGTTGGTGGGGAAAATGAATGCTGAAAACGAAATGGTTACAGCTGAGAAGATTTTATATCCTTTCTTTGCAGGAAGCTAGAAATGGGAGCCAAACTCTCTCCAGGCTGGGGCACCTCTCCATTGCTCCAGTGTTTGAAAGCCAGGCTCATCGGTGCAACAAGAAGGTTTTTGGATTAAGCAGCTTTATTCTGGCCCTGCAAACAAGAGCGGGCAGCCTCATCGGGCCGGGCTATTAAGTCCTGAAAAATGTGGGTCTCGTGAGAGAAGGGGTGTGACACAAAGCCGCCTGGCGGATCACCCCACGCCCTATGGCACGTTACGGCCCCGTGGGGAGGAGCACGGCGGCGGAGGGCCCAGGGGCAGGGTGCCAGGTGTGTGCATGGAAAGGGAAGGCAGCAGCCCCGCGCCAGCGCTCAGCTCCCAGTGCCCCGCTCCGCCGGGAGATACAGCCCGCCGGGGAGCGCCCTCCGCGCGCCTCCCACCGCAGAGACTGGCCTTGCCCAGCCCCGCCTCCCCCGGCCAGCAGCCCGGGGCAGCCTCCGGGCTCTTGTTCGTCGTTCCCGGGTACCGCCCCGGCCCTTCCGTACCTGTAAGTCCCGGGCCGTGGGTGGCCGGGCAGTAGCCCGGGGCCCTTTTTCCCGCCGCGGCCCGTCAACCGCCGCCTCTTCCCGCTGGCCCGCGGCTTCCCCGCCGTCCGCCATCTTCAGCAGCACGGAGGGAGCCGCTCCCCGCGGCCCGGCCCCGAGCGGCGCCCTGCGGACCTGGAGGGAAGCGCCGCAGAGCGCTTCCGTAGCCAGGCTGCCATAGCAACGGGAGGAGCGGGACTGGACCAGTCCCCGAGCCCTAGCCCCGCCCCCTCCGCAAACGTGTGATTGCGCGCGTGCCTGCTCCCCTCTGTGTGCGCGCGTGCACACACATATGGCCTCCCCACCCCGGCCCCCATGTGTGCAGGGCCCAGCGTGCCGCTTTGTATGATTGCCCAGCTTCCTGTTGTGGGCATGCGTAGGTGCTGGGGGTGCTGCTACACCTCTTGGCTTGAAGTGGTTTCCATTACATACAAGGTTTACAGTTTGGTTCAGTCACAGTGTTTTCCCCAGGAATTGAAATTAGGGGTGGGTGTTTGAATTTACAAGGGAGTGGGGTCAGGGCCAATGAGGGGTGAGACTATGGGCTGTATGGCACCATAGTAAAAACTGAAAAAATGTTTCAGGACCATTTTATTAGATTTAACTCATGTTTTAAAATCATCACACAAATTAAAGTTGGCTACTCAAGCCTTCTAGGAAGCACTAGATCTACATCCTTCTTGGTTTCTTGTTATAATTTTGCACAACTCTGTTAATAAACTTCTTGAATGCAATGCGTTCATCTTTGGTGGCTTCTCGTGTGTCTGGTACTTTCATTCCTTCAACTGATATTCTTATTAGTTTATTCATATGATCAGGCAGGAGGCAACTTCTTTCAGAACACAAAATTCTATTCAACGATGAACAAGAACGCTCAACTGTTGTGACTGAGAGTAGCAAGAGATGAATTCCTACTTCTTTCAGCCCAGGAAACATAGCACAAAGATTGGGTCGAGCCACTAATGATAAAAAAGAAGTTGAAGTCAAATCTTCATTCATTCATCGTATGATATTCCACTCTGTGTTCAAATTCTCTGTTCTGTCCTGAGCATGGCAGCCCCATTGCTAGTAGTGCCTCATTCCACTCAGCTGTCGGTGTTTTATAGGACAGGGATCTGTAAAAGCTACGTAGAGGTTGAGTAGAATCTAGAAATCACTCTTGTAGATTTGTAACAATCAAGTCTGTGTACTTTTTCAGTTGTCTTGACAAACACTTCTTGTCCGCTTCACTTAAGGATACAATATAAATGCCTTCATTAGTCAACTTCTGGACTGAAGTCTTTGCTTCTTCCAGCACTTTTTCAAGGGCTAGCTCTCTGATTGATCCAAATATAGCTTCTATTTCTGGACAAAGTTCTACTACTGTTGTAGCAGATGCCTGGATGCATTGTTTAATGACCCAAGTGGTTCAAGTGGTAGACTTATAAGAGAGAGAGAGAATGGCAATGATCTTCTCTGAATGTAGTAGCAAAAGTAATCCCTCAGCCTCACTACTTAGATCCATCCCATCTTGGTAGATACTTTCCAAAGCCGGTAATAATGGCTAGAGTAATTTTAAGACAACAGCCAAGGATCACTCATGAGAAAGCCAGAGGGTTTTCCCAGGTTGGACTAATTTGAACTTTAGTCCCAGTGTAACTTCTATATTTTCCAAGATATTCAGTCTTTTTGGACTCTTGCTGAAAAAAGAATATACTGAAGACATTAAATTTATAGCTTTTTAAATGTCTTTTGAAGTGTAGTACTTGTGGCACCTTAGAGACTAACCAATTTATTTGAGCATAAGCTTTCGTGAGCTACAGCTCACTTCATCGGATGTAGCTCACGAAAGCTTATGCTCAAATAAATTGGTTAGTCTCTAAGTGCCACAAGTCCTCCTTTTCTTTTTGCGAATACAGACTAACACATCTGTTACTCTGAAACCTTTTGAAGAGTATGCAGCTCGTACTAGTGCTAGTTGGAGTAGATGGCCTCTGCAGTGTGTATAGGAGAAATTAGGGTTACACTTTTCTCTGAGCAAAGCTTGTGCTCCACCATGTCTTCCAGAGAAGTTTGCAGCTCCATCAAATGCATAAGCAGCCATCTGTTTGGGATCCAATGGACAAGCATTTAACTCTTCTAAGATGTGGGTTGTCACAGGTGCAGCCAATGTGTCTTCTATAACTTGAACATCTAGAAATGCATCAAGATAACGTACACAATGACTTAATACTTGATGCCCATTTGCATTGGTGCATTCATCAGCCATGTATGCTGTCAGGGTTCCTTCCGCACCCTGAACTTTAGGGTACTGATGCGGGGACCTGCATGAAAGACCCCCTAAGCTTATTCTTACCAGCTTAGGTTAAAAGCTTCCCCAAGGTACAAGCTTTGCTTTGTCCTTGGACAGTATGCTGCTACCACCAAGCATTTTAAATAAAGAACAGGGAAAGAGACCACTTGGAGACGTCTTCCCCAAAAATATCCCCCCCATGCCCTACACCCCCTTTCCTGGGGAAGGCTTGATAATAATCCTCACCAATTTGTACAAGTGAACACAGACCCAAACCCTTTGATCTTAAGAACAATGAAAAAGCAATCAGGTTCTTAAAAGAAGAATTTTAATTAAAGAAAAGGTAAAAGAATCAGCTCTGTAAAATCAGGATGGTAAAGACCTTACAAGACAATCAGATTCAAACCATAGAGAATCCTTCTAGCCAAAACCTTAAGTTACAAAAAGACACAAAAACAGGAATATACGTTCCATCCAGCACAGCTTATTTTACCAGCCATTAAACAAAAGGAAATCTAACGCATTTTCTAGCTAGATTACTTACTAACTTAACAGGAGTTGGAAGGTTGCATTCCTGATCTGTTCCCGGCAAAAGCAACACACAGACAGACAGAACCCTTTGTTCCTCCACGCTCCAGATTTGAAAGTATCTTGTCCCCTCATTGGTCATTTTGGGTCAGGTGCCAACGAGGTTACCTTAGCTTCTTAACCCTTTACAGGTGAAAGTGTTTTGCCTCTGGTCAGGAGGAATTTTATAGCACTGTATACAGAAAGGTGGTTACCCTTCCCTTTATATTTATGATGTATGCAAATTTTTGGAACTTGGTAAAAGAATTCTTCACTTTTTCAACTGTTGAGTCTTTCACTGTTGCATCGCATGCTTCTAGCCATCAGTTCAGTTTCTTGCAGAAAGATAGTGAGCATTTGATGGTCTTGTTTGGAACCAGTGTTCAACTTCAGGATGAACAAGTGACAATGCACTTAACATTGGCCTCCAGTTTGTAGTGTGTGGTATCTCTTGCTTAAATAGAAAGTATGATGCCACAGCCATGTTTGTTCTCATGAACTGTGTTGTGTCTCCAGCATTCTTAACAGCCTCATTAAGTACTTCTAAAATTGGCTTTGAAAGTGGGGTTATAAGGCTTTCTGCATGTTGATGCAGTCCAGAGGCATGGTGTTTTGCAGCCTTTTCACATAAAGGGTTAAGAAGCTAAGGTAACCTCGCTGGCACCTGACCCAAAATGACCAATGAAGAGACAAGATACTTTCAAATCTGGAGCGGGGAGGAACAAAGGGTTCTGTCTGTCTGTGTGTTCCTTTTGCCAGGAACAGATCAGGAATGCAGCCTTCCAACTCCTGTTAAGTTAGTAAGTAATCTAGCTAGAAAATGCGTTAGATTTCCTTTTGTTTAATGGCTGGTAAAATAAGCTGTGCTGGATGGAATGTATATTCCTGTCAGCATTGGCTTTGCTGATCAGTCTGACAAACCAAGCTCCTCCACTTTTACCAATTATAGCATTGGAAAGCTTTCTTTCTTCATCAGCTTTTTTGCAAGGGTGCACCAGTAGCCATCTTTTGTAACTTCAATAAATGGGAACACTTTGACTGACAAACATCAGGCCTACTAGGAAACATATTTATATAAGTTTCCATTCCCAGTCACAAATCTAGCATTCTGGAGCAAAGTCACTAAAATATAGTCCAACAAACAAATATTTATTTAACATACCCCTCACTTTTCCCTCCACTGCACCCCACTCACCGGTGTTGTCCTTGGTTAGTGGAGACTCAGAGTTCAGAGGTGCTTTCACATGAGTTTACCTCCCAGGTGGGGGGCAAGAAGGCACCTTGCTCATTCCTCCAGCTGCTCACTGTTCGCTCTGGCCACTGTTGTTTGTTGTGCCACCGTTCACTCCATCACTCTGTTGCCAATGGCCCTGCACCATCACCTTCTGCTGCCACCTGCCACTGTGACCTCTGCGAGTTGGTCTCTTGAGGGTCCACCCAACTATCAGTGATTTCAGTTGAGCTCTCAGTGGGGGAGCCTCACTGCTTGTGCAAGCTGGGCCGTCTCTTCCACAGAAACAGTGTCCCACGGCAGGTCTAAGTACTTTGACCTGATAATCAGTAATTTCAGCTGTAGTGGTCACTTAACAAAACAAAAGACTATCTATGGAGCCTAATCAGATCTGTATTTAAACAGCGGAGAGGGGCAGGTCAAATAGTACTTGTGACTCAGGCAGACCATAAAGCAAAACACCTGTCCCCACCCTCTCTCTTGATGCCCTCAATCAGCACAGGCTAAGTACACTTCTACTGCCCTTTACTCATACAATATGAATAACATTTCATTTCCCCCCCACCCCATTCAAGTGATTTGTAACCCAACCCCAGCCAAAATTTATCACTTGGGCAACACAGCCCTGTTTGCTGGATACCTAAGTAGATTAGGTGTGAATGTAAATATAATCTGGTCCTGAAGCCTTTCTGCCAGCCTCCAGCTCATCACTAGCTGTCAGGGAGAGCTCATTTAGACTTTGTTACAAATCATAATTTGAAATTATTAGGTTGGCCAACATTGCCAAAATGAATGCACTGACATTGTCAAAAAAAAAACAACAGCTGTATAAGGAAGCTAGTCTATGTCCATACTTTTCAAATCAATTATACTTTTTCAGATACACATTTTATCATACACTGTATATGCTTTTAAAGTGTGTATTAATATTTCCATTTCAATTCAAATTTCCAAAAAATCACTAAATTGGCAACACTGCATGTAATTAGTTCACAAAACTGAAGTGGGGGTCTAGGGAAATCGCTGGTTCAGTGGCTCTCAGCAGCCCCACTATACAAATTGTTCCAGCACCTGTGTGCATATGCCCACCTGCCCATGTATGTGCACTCACTCCTGTGTGTGTGCCCACAGGCACCCATGTATGTGTCTGCCTACTCATGTGTATGTTTCTGCCTGTCCCCATGTATGTCTGCACATGTCTGCCCCTGTGTGGGCCTGGGTGTGCTTCCTGCCCCCCAGAGTGCATGGGTGTGTGCACCTGCCTACCACTGTGTGTGTATACATCTGCCCACCCCACGGGTGTGTGACTGCCTGCTCCGTGTGTGTGTGTGCTCGAGTGTTAGAGTTGCCAAGTATCCGGTTATTGACTGGAACACCCGGTCAAAAGGGGACCCTGGCAGCTCCGTCAGCACCACTGACCAGGCCATTAAAAGTCCGGTCAGCGGCACAGCAGGACTAAGGCAGGCTCCCTGCCTGCTCTGGCTCTGCGTGGCTCCCAGAAGCAGCCGGCATTTCCCTGCAGCCCCTAGGCCAGAGGTGGGCAAACTACAGCCCGCGGGCCACATCCGGCCCGTGGGACTGTCCTGCCCGGCCCCTAAGCTCACGGCCGGGGAGGCTAGCCCCCGGCCCCTCCCCTACTGTCCCTCCTCCCTCGCACTCTCAGCTTGCCGTGCGGGTAGCACGGCTTGCGCCTGCCCACCTCCCAGGCTTTCCAATAAGCCTGTCCTGCCACTCTGAGCGGCCTGATAAGGGGAAGGGGGGTTGGATAAGGGGCAGGAGGTCCCGGGGGGCAAGTCAGGGGACAGGGGGTGGTTGGATGGGGTGGAGTTTCGGGGGTCAGGGGCTGTCAGGAGACAGGGAGCGGGTGGGGTTGGATAGGGGGTGGGGTCCCGGGGGGTTGGAGGGTCCTGGGTGGGGGCAGTCAGGGGACACGGACACTAATTAGGTCAGCATTAACTTGTATGGCTTCCCATCCTACTTAGAGAAACTCCCTAGCAAAGCATAGCTGGGTGAACATCAGGAGGAAGGGAAGACATAGGGGACTAAAAAAGGCAGTGGGGGCGGGAACAAACCTATTCTCTCAAACCCACAGAGGAAAACTGATAAGGGAACTTGGCAATCGGAAATGTACACCATTTCTAGTCTTTCATGTGGGAACGATGTATGTAAGGGACAACGTGGCTCTTTATTTCCAAAATCCCCATGGAAGTTTGTGCCATGAGGCTTGAAAGATTATTAAAATACAGTTAATATGTATTTTTAAAAGTATTGAAAGACAGCACATGAAATTGTTCTGATTGTCATTCTGAAACAAATCATTTTAAAGATCTTCCGTAAATTGTGTTGGGATTTATTAAACACTCTTGTAAAAATTTCCTGTTTATGGATGGGCCAATACTCCTTTTAATTGTTTTGGTTTCCTTTTACTGATTTCATTTTATGTATAAATGTGTATATTCACATGTGTGTGCACTATGGAAGTTTTTGGGGGGCTGATCATGCATTCCCTGCACACCCAATATTTCTGTTGATTCCAAAAGTTGTGAAAGGAATATAAGATCAGACTCGTGGAGTGTTTGTGAGCTACAGCCTGTGAACTCTCTTGGTGGTTTGTAAATCTGACAATCTTTGAAGAAACTTTCAGTTATAGTCCCAAACACAAATCCATTTACTTTTTTCATTCTTAACTTTACCTTCCTTATTTTTGCAGCTCTGCTGCCTCCAAGATTCCTAATAATTTCAGGGATAATAATGCATGTCTAGGCACAGTAAGATCAGGCCCTCTGTGCACTGTAGCATCCCCTCCTGTGAGCAGAGGGTACAAGAACCTGGAAGGATTCCCGCTGGGAAGGTGTGAAAAGGGGCACACCACCTACATGACATCAGTTCCCTTGATCCCTTTGCCTGACCCAGCAGAAGCCCATCAGTGAGTGCTCTATAGAGTTATGGTTTCATACTGTGGGAATAGGAGGCTGGGGTTTATCCTTCAACTAATGTGGGCTTGGAGTCAACTGGAGTTTTTCCATCAACTTCAGGCTCTGGATCAGACCCTGAGTGAATAAAGTAATGCAGGCAAGGTCAAAATTCACTTCCCCCCATCTCTAAGAAAGGTTCTGGAGGCAGCGACCAGGAGAATATTCCCTTGTAGTGTGGCTTCCTCAGAAGCTATGTTGCCATAGGGCTTGAGATAGAGAAGGTAAAAGGAGGTCCTGTATGCCCTGTGTCTTTGTCATTCTCAGAGAATAAACCCTGATTTTGGGGCCCGAACACCTTGGCACTTCTTGGAGGCTAGAATGGGAGGGAACATGTGCCTCCCACCCCAGCAGAAGAATTACAAGGAAACTGTGTTAGAGTGGCATTTCTTGTACTCTAAATTGTTATAGGCCATGTGGTGAAGATAGGCCCCAGCACCCAGCACTAGTGGCATGTGAGTCAGCTGACCCGTTTTAGGGAACATAGGAGCTGGAATTAGGGGTGCTGGGGGTGCAGGAGCACCCCCTGGCTTGAAGTGGTTTCCATCATATACAGGGATTACAATTTGGTTCAATAGCTCTCAGCACCCCTGCTATATAAATTGTCCAAGGACTCCTGTTAGAGAACCGTGGGCTTAAGCATCTACATTGTATTTTAACCCTATGTTAAGACTTCTGTAGCTCGTGCTCAAACCTAGGGCTCTGGAATCCACACTGCAGTGCACAGACCCAAGTCAAATTAACCAAGTTATGATTTGATAAATATGATTATCCTGTTTATATGCATGTATCATTTCTCTATCTAAAGTTATGAATATTGTCCATGGACTTGTATCTTGTACATGTGTTGTATTCCAGGGTAACTCCCATAAGATAAAATTTACATCAAGGCTAGACAACTGTGTTGATGGCTCATTAAGGTCATTTCACTCTAAGATAGAAGAAACTCATCCTGGCCAGTAGCCTTCCTGCAGACACCTCAGCAGTCTATTCCATCACTGTTGCAAACTTGATATAGGGCCTTTGCAATTATTTGTATGTGTATGATCTAGTAAACATTATTAACTCTCTTATTCTTTTCTTTCATTATTAAACCTTTAATTTTTAGTCGTCATGGTTGTATCACCACAGCCGTGCAGCTAAAAGTTGTGTAGCGTAGCCACTGTTTGTTGACTCTCCTGCCAACAAAAAACTTCTACTTCCAATGAGCAGCGTTTGCATTGTCGACAGGAGAGCGCTCCAACAACGCACTGTTCACACTGGCACTTGTCGCGGCAAAATTTTTGTCTTTTGGGTTGTTTTTTTATTAACACTTCTGAAAGACAAAAAATTTATTGTTCAATTGCCAGTGTAGACATAGCCTTACTAAAGGATTGGCATCAATGTGATTATTGGGTAAGATCTGAGTTATATATTGACCTGGCTATGTGGCTGATTTTCTGGGATTAGAAGAATTCTATTTTTGATTAAATTGGTTTTCAGTAACTACTCATCTTGGAGCCCAGTGTCTGAGTGGTGAGAGAAGGGTTGAAATGCCTAAGGAGACTGTGTCTTTAACTTCTTGTTAACCAGTGTGGTGAGACAGAAATTTACTTTTGTTACTGGCTTGGCATAATCTAATGAGATAATCACCAGTTTGAGGTGAGTCTGCCCTATTTCTCAGCAATTTGTCCTGAATTTGGCATCCTCAGCTGTGACCCACTGAGAAATGGTGACAATCGAGTCAAAATATCACATCCCAGAGTCCCTAGCACCAACTGCCCACCTACGCCTGAAATGCAGCTGCGAAACACTAGGACCGTGGTGCTCCGTGGAAAAACTTTACTGCTTGCCCTGGATGTTATCAGGAAGTAGCTTGCTTTGCAAAAGGCTTGTTCGGTTCACTCTCCATTGCAAATCCAGAAGACTCTCTGACAGTGTGCTTGCAGATCGGTGATCAGAAGAGAATGGGTTAATGTTGACCTGAGCTTCTGTTGTTTGCAAAGGAATGGGTGGCTTCTGTTTTCACTAGAATGGATTGCAGATTGTTGGATAAAGAGGACTAAGAAAGTTGTCCTACAGAATTGTGGGATACTCCTGGGACCTGAGTCAAGTGGGGCTGTGTCTACAGTGCAAAGTAATAAGGACTTGGACTGTGGATCTGGCTTAACTCGAGCTTGGACCCTCCAGCCCTGAGATCTGAGCCCTGGGTTAGCATAGTTACAGTGTTAACGCAAAGGGAGTTAGGCTTGAGCCTGGGCTCAAGCATGGGCTTATGTTGCAGTGTAGACGTACTCATTGACTTCAGTAGGGCTTCATGTAGAAGGGTTCTGCTTCCATGCAACAAATTCAGCATCAGGGTCATAGTCTTTTGTCAGTCACAAAGCCATTTTTGTTTTCATGAGGGTTTGCACTGTTCTTTGGTTTTCTGCAAGTGTTCCAAAGACTGAGCTGTCTTTGTGCTGGTCATATTTGCCCACATTATTGAAAATACATTTAATAATGTAAGTTCAGCTGTGGGATATATAAATGAAATGTAGTTGACCTTTACTTGACAAGACTTGTGTGTCTGCAAAGTTTTCTAACATGAAATAGAAACAGCAGAACAAAATGAAGGATAAAGAAGAGAGAACAGAAAAAAAAAAACAAAAAACCCTAGAACTATCAATGTTGTTAAAACCCTCACAGAACTGAACTGGTTTTAGCAGCAATGGACAGGGTCAAGGAGAATATTTAATGCCTTTGAAATGAAGGCATAGTTCATTTGAACTCCACTCTGCCTCATCTATGCACCTGACTGAGTAGAAGCACACCAAGGGTTCAAGAATACCCAAAAGAGAACAGATGCACAGAGAATAGATGAATCATTCCACAGACAATCCATTGCTGCAAAAGAAGTAAGGAAAATGTTTCTTTTTGATAAATATTGTAAAGGTATTTTTTAATGATTACATTCTTACAGATTTTGTAGATGCTTTCAAAAATCATGGGACAAAGTTAATCTTAGTTGGGCTATTCCTTTTTTCTGCTCTGCTACCCAGCTCCCTCTCCTCCTCAGGGCAGCTACCAGCGGAGAGAAACTTGGGCAGGCATGGAGAAGGATTAGGGAGGTGAGGTGAGAGTTGGAGGTGGACTAGGCTCCACAGGCTACAGAAGAGGTTTGGACAGTAGGCTGCAGGAAGGAAGCAGCAGCGTCTTAGAAGAGCAAGAAGGGCACGTTTAAGATGCTGGCAGTTAGTTTACAACAGCACTCCTACCAATGCTACCACCAATGGAGCTGCAATGATGGAAACATTTAACACAAGGCTAGTGTAGTCACAATCTGCATTAGACTATGCAGAAGACTCTATGCACAGGTGCTAAGTGCCAGGGCTTTGACTCTTTACTGTTTTTTAAGCAGAACTTATCAGGCCAGACGCAGCTACTAAGATGATTACGTTCTACCTAGAGAGAAAATAGTCCTAAAAATGCCATTTTTATCATATCTGAGTAACAGGCTTTTTTTTCTAGGAGCATTGATATTTTTCCATCAGGTTTATTTGTATATGTTTTCTTTTTAATATAGCATGCTACGAATATCCTCCTTTAAATATGTGGTAAAAGGAGAGCAGCGGGAAAATTACATGTTGATAGGCAAAACCCTGCTTGTCTAACTCCTTTGAATAGTCTAATTGAAATCAAGTAGGTGTAAAGCAAACAGGACTTGGATTAATATATGTAATATAATATATCTTCTGTGACTCACACTTGACAATATCTATGAAGCAATAGTCCCACAGCTATAAAAAAATTCAGTTTTCTAAAATGAATGGGTACAGTGTTTTTATAGATATTCTTAATAACTATGGCTTCAGTCATGCACAGCCCATGGGACTACTCACAATGTGTAAAATGACCATTAATCTAATTCTGCTTAGACTGTACTTTAGAGATGCTGAATTAGACTACATGGAAAAGAATTAAAGTTGTGTAAAAGCTCTGACTCTGAAAAAGATTTGGGGGTCCTGGTGGATAATCAGCTGAACATGAGCTCCGAATGTGCCCCTGTGGCCTAAAAAGTTAATGCGATCCTGGGATACATAACCAGGGGAATCGCAAGTAGCAGTAGAGAGAGGTTATTTTGCCTCTGTATTTGGCACTGGTGCGACCACTACTAGAACACTGTCCAGTTCTGGTGCCCACAATTCAGGAACAAAGTTGATAAATAGGAGAGAGTTCAGAGAAAAGCCATGAGAACAATTAAAGGATTAGAAAACATGCCTTATAGTGATAGACTCAAGGAGCTCAATCTAACAAAGAGAAGGTTAAGGGGTGACTTGTTTACAGTCTATACCTATCTACATGGGAAACAAATATTTGATTATTTACTCTTCAGTCTTGCAGAGAAAGATATAACATGATCCAATGGCTGGAAGTTGAAGCTAGACAAATTTAGACTAGAAATAAGGCATACATTTTTAACAGTGAGAGTTACCAACCTTTGGAATAATTTACCAAGGGTTTTGGCAGATTTTCCATCACTGACAATTTTTTAAATCAAGATTGGATGTTTTTCTAAAAGATCTGCTCTAAGAATTATTTTGAGGAAGTTCTATGGTCTGTCATACAGGAAGTCAGACTAAATGATCATAGTGGTCCCTTCTGGCCTTGGAATCTATGAAAAACAAAGAGTCAGGCTCTGGAGCTTTTGTTCAAGTTTCAACGTGAATTTTGCCTAAGTCAGCCTTTCAGGATTTGGCCTACTCATTTCTTCTAAACTTCATAGAATAATCTGTGCAGAAAATTATTTGTTTTATGAGATCTGCATACAGTTCAGAGCAGGAGTGCTGGAACTACGGGTGCTGGGGATGTGGCAGCACCTCCGGTTTGAAGTGTTTTCCAGCATATACAGGGTTTAGTTTTGTTCAATGGCTTTCAGCACCCACACTATAAAAATTGTTCCAGCACCACTTGTTCAGCATTAAGAAAACAACAGTCATAGGTTTGTCTTTCACTAAATTCTTCTTATAATGCAAATAAAAGGCAAAAGCAAAATAATCTTACTACAAAAGAGAAAAATGTTGGTGATGTGATTTACCACTAGGTGGCACTCATATAACAGTAAGTAGTAACTGTGAAGGGAATATTTGAAAACTTTGTTCCCAGCTATTACCTTTTCTACACCACTGTTTACTATTTAATATTATTATCATTTCATATTTGTATTGCCATAGTGCCTAGGAGCCTAGTCAGCAACCACGGCATCACTAGGCGCTGTACAAACACAGAACAAAAAGAAAAGTGTTTTGTTCCTCCACTATTTCCGGTTACAGGGCGGTTACATGCCACATAGGACACTTGGGGATTTCCAGGAGTCTCGTTAAAATTCTACCAATAAATTGAAGATCAGGTGTAGAGGATTTACCTATCTCTCATAGAGCTGATCCTATATGGATACCATATCAGATGCAGAAAGACCTCATCTCGAGAACTGCCAGTTACACCAATTGGCAGGCACTTCAGAAAATAATACCCAGGGGGATATTCCCCCATCAAGGTATCTTACCCGCCACTTCAAATTACGAGTTGAACGCTGTGCTATATTTTTAATGTACTCCATATATTTTTTTCAAGGCAAAGTAAATTTCCAGCTTTTAACGTAAGCATCTCATCTACTTCCTTGGTTATGGAAAGCATTTCTGTTTAACTTGGAAAACAAGTGTACATATTCTCCAGTCTTGCTCCCCTATTCATCAGACCAAGGGCTTTATCCCAGGTAAAGGGAGAATAATTTGGGGGGAACCCCTTGCTGAAATATTGATAGCACGTCACAGCCAAAGCTGATTTCTTCCTTGATTTGCTAGTAGCAATCATACTGAATTCATCCCTTTTGAGATTAATTTGCAGGTACGGTTTTATCATGTGCCCCAGGCTGCTTTATTTTTATGGTGTTGCTAAGTCTTATGACTTTAGCAAACAATATTTGGCCATTTTCTTAAACCTCCAGCTTCTGGAGTCACGTGAATACCTGAAAATCTCAACTCTCAGTTTTTTTAAAAGCTTTCTAGACTTTGTGGTGGTGGAAAAATGTTTGAAAACATGGCCCATGTGCACCCTAATAATAATAATTAATAATATAAAACCAACAATCCAGAACACAAGTAAAAAGAATCCCAAATATATTTTAAATTTAAATTTCATGATTTTAAGCTAATATTATGATTTGGGGAGTCAGGAGATGGGTGACTCATAAGGTTTGCCTGCTTGGGATTAACCATTCTGCTTTCAGGAGCTCAAAGAGTTGTGGCTTTTAGATCTGGAAACACTTGCTCTGAGAGTCTTTTTTGTTCTTTCTGTTTCTTTTATCTCTCTTATACCTATTTTTTCCCAGGACAGATTTGAGTTGAAGTTGGGGCAGGGGGGAGGGGTGCGGGAAGAAGTGGGAAAGGAGCTGGGAAGTGCATGAGATGGTCTTTCTCCATTCACTTGCACATTCAACTTTTACCTCATTGTATGGCGTAGAGTATGATTTTCTGCGGGGGTTTTGTCAATGGCGCCTCTTCTCCATCCCCATTTCCCTGAGCAGTGTTAGCCCTGTTCCTTCTTCCCTGGCTGCTGTCTGTGCTGCAAGAAGCATGGCAGCAACTGGTAGGAAGAGCAGTGGGACAGGAACCCAATGACAAGAGGCAGGTGTTGGCTGCTGCTCAGCAGCCATAACAGTATCCCCATGATACTTAAAAACAAACTGTAGGAATGCACAGCTGCAAATCTCCTACTGTTAATGTGACTTTATCGGGTTCTGCCATCAGTGGGGTCGAGTAACATGAGTAACCTCTCACAGCCTGCTACCTGAGATTTGGTTGGCACAAGCCATTATGGTGAGACACATCAGAAAAACACCCCTGAAGAAATGATCATCAAGCAAGCCAGGTGAGTTTCTGTATTGCTCGGCCCAGGGAGAAATTGTGGCCTTAGCAGGGCAGAGAATCCAGTATAGCTGTGCCTGGGCCCTGACCCTTACTTCTCTCTGTCATTGCACTGAAATGGTGTTTTAATGTATTTTTTAAGATTTCCCATTGACACCTGCAAAGTTCAGACCCAAGTAAAATATTACTGCCATTCTGAGGAAATGTTTTGACATATTTCAAATCCAACTGCCCTCCAAGTTATGTATGTCCCACCTCCAGTTTTGTGGAACTGAATTTCAGACTGTCTGCTAGGAAATGAATATTCTTGTCAGATAAGCCAAAGGTTAACCTTTTGTAATCTAGCCAGGGGGAGAACTCAGCATTCACATTCCAAGAAAGGACTATGACAGAGATATGTGTTCATCCCACTCTTATATCAGGCTGTAAATCCATTCAATCAGTCATACACGGTTACAGTAGCGAAGGGTTGCTGGCTGACCCTACAGTTCAGATAAGCGGTATTAACAGAATGCAGACTATCCGTTAGGATTAGTGGAAGAGTCAAGATGTGCATTCCCAATTTCGTGTTTGTGCGGCTGAGTAGCTTCTTACAATTTACATAGTGTTGCTAGCTTAGCCTGATTTCAGAAAACAGGTGCTGATTGCTGTGAGTTTCTTCTGGTACTTTTACAACAAATGCTGATTTCTCACTCTCCCTGAACTGTTTTGCATCTACATGTAAATTCTGTACAATGGGATCTGTTCTCCAGCCACTCCTAGAGTACTAAGCATTGCTTTTTATTTTCTACCGAGTCCCTACATTATGAGATGCTAACCACAGGCAAGGTTCTTCCTGGGCCAAGCATGCAGATGCAGTGAGGAGCTGAAGGGTTCACTTACAGAGAAAGACATGGCTCTGAGAATGGCTTCATACACTCCTGTGTCTGTCAAAGTTTCCTTGAGCCAGTGGCTCACTGGGCTGTGGATGAGACTCCCAAATAGCCATGTGTGTGGTCTATGGTTGTATACACACATGTGGCTTGAATTTTCATTTGCTTTGTGCACTGTTCACGAGTCTCATGTTGATTATTATTGGTGGTATTACATGACTGTAGTTCCCTACTCTCATCAGCGTCAAATCTATGCAGGTAGATATCCTACTAGCAAGAATGTATTTGGCTATTAGTGGGAATGGGGTTCTTTTACATGTCTTCTCCAAGGTCTGTGGAATTGCACCCAATGTTTTTGATTTATTGCTCAGTTGCTCCACTAGTCAGCTGGTATTGGCCACGGAGGGAAAATATGATTGAATCTTGGCACTTACAGACAAGTCATAATTGGTTTAGTAGAGTTGGAAGGTAGGCTGCGTAATGTAGCTCAGTTTGCCAAGGATACAGGTTCTAATGGGGAAACAATAACAAAATAAAAAGAGATCTTTGATCAACAGAATGATCACTTCTCATGTGATAAAAGTGGGACAGCGTCTTCATGAACCAGTTACATTTTACTATATTTGTGTCAGGAAACTAATTAATCCATTTCATCTTATGCTAAAAGAAATAGGGAAAGAACATACTAAATTAGCCAACAGATAATTGCTAAATTAATTAATTAATAATGATCCTGCCTATTTGTAGCACCATTTGGCACTTTTCTCATGACTAGGGATATTAAACCACATTCTGCCTATCCAAACGGCTCCTGGATTTTCAGTGTCATAGGTATTTTCACCTCCGGCCCTAAGCTTTTGTATAGTATTGCACTGTGTTGAAGAACTGCTAGTGGGCTGCCTTTTGGTGGTGGATGAAAAGATCACTGTGTAGAATTATATAGCACTTGAAGGGCTTGTCTACATGGGAAAGTTATGTTGATATAAATTAAGGTGTGAATTTAAAGAGAAATAATACCATGGGATAATGCTGCATGTGAACACTCTTATTCTGGTGTAAGAGTGCCTTTTTTTGGTTTAGCTTATGTCACTTTGGAACAGATTTAAACGAAACCAAAAATACCCACTCTTATTTTGGAACAAGCGAGTCCACATGGGAGTTATATAGGTATAACAATATTGGTTTAACTGTATTAGAAATATACTGATATAACTGGTAAAACTGTCCTGTGTAGACAAGCCCTCCATTTTCAAAGTGCTTTCAGAGTCTTGAGGATGTAAAGTTCTCTATACATTTATTATAAAATTCTTAGTTATTATGCTTATTATTTTCCCCTGGAAAGCAAGCATGTTTGAAATAGAGATGGAGCCAAACCAAAACCCTGAATTGGAACATAATACCTTTGGGAAAGTTCAAATCCAGAGAGAAACATCATATCTTTTTGAAACAGATAAAACAAGTTCCACATTGTTTACTTTTCAGAGGCTGTCCAGCCGAAACCTTAAAAACTGAGGTCCTGTCTGCGCTGCATAGACATAAAGGAGTCCATGGTTTGTTTTGTTGGATTGGGAATATGCCCCCGTTGTCTTTGGCCTGAATTTCCCTTTTCTTCCCAATTTTGTGCAGGACCTCAGATGATTGCCTCCCTCTGTTGTAGAGGGTGCATTTGAATGTGTCTGTAAAGGATCTTTTTTAACCTGGTTTAAGACATTGCAAAATTATTAGGCATGTGAATCTGCTGCTGTTGCTGCTTTCCCAAAGTTGGTGATCTAGCAATTGTGAGGGAGTTGTTTCTGTATCACTGTTTCTGACTAAGAAACAATTATCATAAATTCCATTTGCAGTTGTATGCTAGTGATACGCTTATTCTTTTCCTTGGACAGTTGATCTATCTTTGGTATTTATATGGCCCCCCATTACTGTACTATCTGAGCACTTCACAGTCTTTAATGTGTTTAGATTCATGTCATCCTTGGCAGTTTGGAGGTACTATCACCCCATTTTACAGATGGGGACTGAAGCACAGAGATTTTTTTTAAGTATTTAGGCATCTAAAGATGTAGATAGGCACCACCATAGAGGGACTTTGAAAAGTGCCTAGGCACCTTAGCTTAAATATCTTAAAAACCTGGCCCTAAGTATTTTGTCCAAGTCACACAAGAAGTCTGTGGTAGTCATCCAAATTCTGGGCTAGTGTCCTTTGAAAAAGTTCAGATCCAGAAACAAACTTCATATCCTTCATAAATAGTTAAAATGAGTCTACTACAAGCAATGCTGACATAGTATAAGTAGATCTGGTTTCAGCCAGGTGAGAAAAACAGAAGACAAAACAGCTAAATTCCTATTAAACCAGAATATCACTTTGCATCTAGCAATCTGAAATTAAATATCACGTTTCTAATTTGGTTGGATTTTACATTCATCTGTAGTCTCTATAGTTAAAATACTTGTTGGAATTCGGCTTTTGTTTTGAGCAACCAGAATGAGGTTGCTTCTGAGTAGCAGTCAGAAGCTTAAATAATGGAGTGTGTGTGTTTTGTTTAAACTGAACTCTAACGTTAACCTTATGTTACACAATTAGGTTAAAAATTAAGAGAAGAGTGGAAAGTAAATTACATCCCTCCTTTGGCTCTGTGGGGCCTGGCTATATACCTCATAAGTAAAATAAATCTAGAATTAAAATTTATTAACAAACCAATGTAATAAGGCTGAATAAATTAAGCTGTCAGATGCCAGTCATTACATATTCTTCTGTGATGCATGGCAGCTGGAGACAAAGACTGTGAATATTATGCTAATATTATTTAGTCTACTCAGTATCCATGACATCGTATCCTGGTGAGTCTAGGCTACAACAAAATTATTCCTCATAGGGAAGAGAAAGAAAGAAAGTTAATGAAATTGCATTTTAGGATCATGGCGAAGTAAAACACATCTCTGACTAGAGTACAGAATAGTATTTGGGATATTCATGAGCTATTCAGTGGGCTCTCTGATTCACATTAGCATGTGTAACATAGAATCGCCCTGTCAAAGGACACTTATTCTGTTTAACAATATAAAAAGGGATTTACTGTGATTGTTGGATTATAGAGTCCAACTACTTAGATAGATTTTTGGATTGTGCACAATGTCAAAATTACAGTAAAGGCCTAATTTTTAAACAGCCTCCAGAAATACAGCTGTCATTTGAAAATATTGCCCTAAAGGTATGAGTAAAGCCTGGAAATTTAGCATTAAAAGTGGACTTTTCATTTCAATTTGCCTTGTTATTCTGTGGTGTTTTAAGTGGCTTCTGATTTCACTCAAGACAAACTTTCCATTTCCAATCAGGATCTATTTATCTTAAAATAAATGAATGGATCTAGATCAGTGGTCCCTAACCTTTCTGTGAGAATAGCATATTCCTATTCCCAGACGACTGTGGGAGTGCCAAACACCCCGCTGCCAAAATGCCGCTGAGAAGCGGCAACGACAAGAAGCGGGCGCACACAACTGACCCGGCGGGCGCCATTGCGCCTGCAGGCACCATGTTGGGGACCCCTGATCTAGACCAAAAATCTATGCATTGTTTCTATTATAGGGCCTGATTCTGTCACCCGTACTGAAGCTGAGTAGTACCTTACAATCAATGGAACTACTGAGCCCCATATGGCAGGGACCATCTTTTTGTTCTGTATTTTTACTGCACCCAGCTGTCCTGGTCTATGACTCGGCCTCCCATGTCTCAACAGCCCATGAAAGTGAGCCTCCCAGCCCAGGTAGACAGATTTGGGCTAGCAGGACTCACGTTAGTGCTCTAACAATAGCTATCTAGGTAGTTCTTTGATGTTGCAACTCGTGCTCTGAAGCTGAGGGCTTGGGAGGCTTCACAGACTGATCTCCAGCCCAAGCCATAACTTCCAAGTGCTGTCTACACAGCTATTGTTAGAGCACCAGCATGAGCCTTGCTAACAGGAGTCTGTTGACCTAAGCTGGGAGGCTTGCTGCCATGGGCTGTGTAAACATATCCTTAGGTACTATGGTAATACAAATAACAATATTCCAAGAGTAACATACTACTCTGAAAGTATGGGTGGGCCCATAGTTAATTTACATATTTAAATTTTTTTGTATACTACACACAGTCTTAACTACAGGAGAACAACTGTGTCCCTTCTAGTAAGCCTTGAATCCTAGTATTACTGGATGTTGAGTCTTCCTAATGTACCATATAGTGTATAGTAACAGCTAAAGATATTGATACCAGAGGACTTAGTGACCCATCGTTGGTCTATGTTTAAAAGGAAAACATTGTTATGATACTAGCTACTTTAACTATTTTTTAGAAAAGGATAAAGCTTTTAATTTATCATAGTAAATTTGACATTTAGTCTAGTATTAGCTAACTAGTACAATAATACTATTATCAGTAATGTAGAGTCTACAGTATGGATGTACACGTGAGGCTGATGGTCTGGTAATAGTGTAATGTGCTATTATGTGGGGTTTCTGAGTGTGAACTAGTATTATGTGGCCTTCACTCTTAGGTCAATACCAAGGGCCAAGAACATTGCAGAAAGTAAACAGAAGAGAACCTCACAATTCTTGATAGCCACCTTTCAGACCCTTTCAGGAATGGTGTTGATATTTTCCCAAAAGATCTATGGCCAGCTCTCGTTAGATAGAAAAGCTGGGGCAGATCCTCAGCTAGTATAAATTTTAATAGCTCAAATAGAACTATGGCAATTTAACCTTATTAAGCATCTGCCTAAGGGTACAAGGTATGACACAAAAAATACAGAAGGTTTGGAAGAGTGAAAGTGAATAGTCGAAGGAGAGGGCAGGAGGGAAGAGTGGAAATCCTCGGGATTCTGAAAAGGTATACATGTCACTAAGAGACAGCATGGACGTTTAGTAAACGGTCAAGGAAAAAAAGGAAACATACAACTGAACTCATGCTCATCTCTGCAATAACATAGCTGATGCCTAGACAGGTTCTGAATTGAATTATGTAACTAATTACAATGACATTTTTCATGGCCTTGGTGTGTACCTTAGACGCTAGATTAGGATTCAGTTTGATGTGGATGTTTTTCCTGACAGAAAGTAGAATTTTCTAGATGAGTGGCCAGAGACCTATAAGTTAACTAGAATGGCAGTGGGATGATGGTTCTGTTGTAGCATAAAGTATAAGGAATCAGTTGAAAGGGATAAAAATCCAGTTTGGGGATGAGGTGAACCATTAATTGTTTCAATTAGATAAAACTATAGAAGACAACAGATCACATCTGGAGCTGTGAAGTGCAATGAATTAATTTATACATGATGTATTAATATTTCTGATCAGATCAGCACCGATTATCCTCAATTTGCTTTGCTGATCAAAGTATTTTAACTATAATAAATAGGGGGTCAGAGGATTTAACCAAATTTCTAGAAAGCAGTTTCACACCACATTTTAGCAAATGGAAATTTGGATAGCCTCCCTTCCCCCTCCACCCTCAAAAGGATCTAAAATATTTAATCCTTGTTATCAACAATACATCTAAATATATTATTTAATTAAGTTTAACTTCAGAAATGAATAGAGCAAAATTAGAGCTAGCTAAATGAGACCAGTTAAAATTTAGCATATGGAGAAAAAAGGGTTCATTTAAAATAACTTAGTTTCCAGAATACTATATATACTCAGTGCATTACTCATGACTATGCCTAATCAATACTTGCTGATTTTAACAGTCAGTTTCAGAATGTTATCTGGGGAGTGGGAAAAAAATCTCCAAATTTCATTTTTTAAATTGGACATCCACTGCACTTCCAAAGGATGGAAGATTTGGGAACATGAAAACAGACTGTGATTTATTTACCACTAGGCCAATTATATACTGATTAAAAGAAAAATTCCAGGATGAGTTGGACATGGCAGAAGGGAATAATGCATGGAACCTATCTGCCTAGAAGTGCTTCTGTGCAAGACTCAGACTAGCAGATTATGCCTTTAGCCAGATACTGTAGATGGATTTCAGAATTCAAAATAGGATTTGCAAAAAGGGCTCAGCCTTTACCTAGCTCTGCTCCCATTGAGATTGCAGATAGAATTTCCACTGGTTTCAATAGCGGCAGATTTGTCCAATGCTAAATGCTTTTGAAAATCCCACCTTTAAAGTCTTTAAACACTCACCTAATAACATTTTTTTTAAAATCAACTATGCCATAAAACAAACTGAAACCCCCCACAATGTGGTTGAAGCTTGCATCTCTCCCTGAAAGAAAATGCCTCTGCAGAACTCCAGCATCTGTGTTAAGATTGCTATTTAACTCAGGCCACAACAACTTGCTAAGCCTCACATAGCAATATAAGACTTTACAAATGCTTACTGAACAGGAAGATGTCAAAAACAAAGCAATATGATTTGTTTGCCAGGCAGATGGGAAAGACATTCAGCATAACAGCAATCTCAACCCAAGGCCATTTAATTTAATGAGAGAATCTCCTAGCTCTTATTCAAGTACTCCTACAGGAGAGCCTGGGGAGCAACAGGTCAGCTTATCAACCAGTGTTGACCATACTCTTGCATTTGTGTAACTGTGCATGTTGTCTTCTGTTTAATCTCTGCCGATACGTTTGTTCCTATGTTGCTGCTGTTCGTAGCCAAATGATGCTATTCTCTATTGCTTTTCAGCCTGGACTAAATTCTACCAGTTACAGACGCTATGTCCCTCTTTCTTAATGTAATACTGTCAAAAATGTTAGTCATCTGTTTACAGTGCTGACAACTCTATGTTGTTGATTTACAATTCTGGCACAATTTCTGTATTGGTATGGGTGGTCCTGACCCCAGTAGAACCATCCTATTCCACTGCGTGAGAATGGCAGGGGTAGCTTGAAAGTGGACCTTTGGTATTGAATCCCAAATAGGTTATGCAAAGGTGCAACAGGGAGGAGAGGATGTTCTAGGCATTGCTTGGGGTGTGTTGGGGAAAGGTATACAACAGGGTGACAGATTCGGGGACCTTGCAGAAGGATACATGGCTCTTCTGTTGAGTAACCTAATGTCAGGTGCTTGTACAGTTAATAGAGACATAGAGGTATTTTTGCTCAATTACTCCAAGGTTTGATCAGTTTTGTCTAGCTAACACTGATCTAGGGCAAATAACAGGGACTGAAGTATCTGTCTGAAGCAGAAGGAATGGGGTGGGGAGAAAGGGGAGGATGGACAGACAGAGTTTGCAGCTAGGAACAGCTAAGGTGAAGGAGATAGGTTAGGCTGACATGTATGTTTGGTGGCTGTTGTAGGAGTAACCAAAAGAGTCACACTCCAGAAGGGGCTAAGTCTGGACTAGGTGCAGTGACTGGAATTTTCAAAGGCATCTAAGATAGTTCAGTTCCCAAATCCCATCAACATTCACTGGGAGCGGGGTTCCCCTCCTTCCTTTGAAAATCCCAACCATTCTTTTAGATGAAGGATAGAAATATGCCCTGCTTACAATATAAATAATGGTTTGGAAAACAAATCCAGTGAGACCTTGTGACAGAGCGTGAGCAGCCTAAGGGCTTGTCCACACTTAAAACGCTGCAGCAGTGCACCATTGCAGTGAACGGCTCTACCGTTTTTGCCGCCCCAAGCAGCATGCCGAATTGCTGCTACCATGAGCAGCTGAACAGATAGAAAGTTGCCACCGAATTGCCGCCGCCTCAAGCGGCTCAAGATAGAAGTTGCTGTTGATTTGCTGCCGCAGGCGGCTGAAGAGAGAGGCTGCCGCAGAATTGCCACGCCATGGAAACGCCCTAACGGCACACGGACTGCCACCCCTTGCAGATTGCCGCCCGAAGCACCTGCTTGGAACGCTGGAGCCTGGCAGGGAGCTGGCCCTGGCAGTGAAGACACTATCTGCGTCGATAGGAGGGGTTCTCCTGTTGGTGTAAGTACTCCACCTCCCTGAGAGGTACTAGCTAGGTTGACAGGAGTATTCTTCCATCAACCTAGCACTGCCTCCACCAGGGGTTAGGTCAGTTTGACTGCATCGCTCAGGGGAATGAATTTTTCACACCCCTGAGCGACATAGTTATACTGACCTAATTTCCTTGAGTAGACCAGGCCTAAGGCATACTTGTCCCCACATGGGTCAAACCGATGAGATAATAGATTAAGTACCAGGTGACTGACCAACTAAGAAGGTGATCCAGCTGAGGACAGCTAAAAGAGAGACAGGAAGAGGCAGAAGACAGAGGGTGAAGTCTGGAAGGAAGGGCTAATGGAGCCTGGTGTCTCCGAGAGGTGAGAACTATCACCCCATATCTGCAGAGAAGGTAAAAGCCTTATGCTGTGGGGAACAAGCACTTGCATAGCATGTCTTTTGTTTATCTTGCCCTGGAAGTGTGCGAGGACTGTTCGCAGAGAGAAATCAAGGGTGAGGGAACCCTGCCCAGTGATAGACCTTAACTGATCTGTTGATATGTGTGACTGGGATTTTTTTCATTTAATTCCAGTTTATAATCTTGGGGCCAATTCTTGCTTTGCAAAGCCTTTGAGACCAATTAGGTCGTAAGCCAGTGCTGCATTTGGCCTGGAACTTTGTCAACATTTTATTTTATATATTTAGCATTAAGTCTGATAGTTTTTATTAAATTAGAAGTTTTGGTCAAGAGCAGGAATAACTGGAATTTTACCCAAACTGATGTTTCTTTCTTTTCTTTACTTAAATATTAAGATTCACATTCACCAAAGGCAGAAAAGCATTAAAATATACAGCAGTCTATTCTGTTCTGTTCCAAGAATATGTCAAACAGTTAGATATTGAACAGGCTTGTGTGCAATAGAGCAGACTTAACTGAGATGACTAAAGAAAATGTTATCATTAGTTCAGTGGGCAAACTGCATTAGGAGACAGAAAACAGTATGTGGAAGCCAGTAGTATTAAGTCATTACTTACTGGTCATAATCACGTTGCAAGCCACATCCAAAAATATCAATACTGCTGCTGAAGGTAGAACTGACAAAAAATGAAAATACAGTGTAAGAGGGAGAAAATGAAGTGGCAGACATTTCTGCCCATTCCCTTCCCCCACACTAAAACTAGAAGTCTGAAAGGTCTGGATGAAGGAAATTATTATCTGGCTCTTCCCTTACCCGTATACATGGAGTATTGAGGAGTGAATTTAGGGATGGAAATGAATCATGATGGTTTTTGACACAAAGTGGTTGCCATAATGTTTTCCAAAAGATTCTAAGTATATAGAGAAAATGTGGTTCTCCTATGCCATTGTGCAGTAACTGTGTCAAATTATAACTTTTTAATGGCGAACACTTGTGCGATACCAGTGTCTATATATTTCCACCAGCAACAAAACTTGAGAACTCAGAACCAATGCACGTAATCTCCTGTCTTAATTCCAATGTAGTGTTCCATAAAATGTATTGTACAGCAGTAAGCACACTGTTGATGCTTAGAAAAACATAAGAATGTAGTCATTAGTCAGTGAACTATATGTATTTGAAATATTGTGCATGTGCCCAGGTACTGAATATGTGAATTTTGTAAATTTAAAATGCATACAGAACTCACTTGCAGAAAAATCATTGAGTTACTGAATGGCATCTAGTTTACAAAGAGACATTGTATATCATCAAATAAATACCATGAATAGATATCATAGAGCTACCGTCTAAGGTTTATCTAATTGTCTTGAGATCAGTGTAAGTTTACATACACACAATCTAGTGTTTCCTCTTTTCCAATAAATCCTACCCTACCAACGAACAAAGTAACAAAACAGACAAAGGCAGGTGGACATCATAGGGCAGATCCTCAGATGATATAAATTGTCATAGCTCCATTGAAGTCAGTGGATCTATGACAACTTACCCCAAGGGAGGAGTTGCTCCCATGTATGTAGTTTAGTGTGAGCCATCCCACACAAATCTCATCACTGAATAAGCTTGTGTCAAAGGATACCAATGGTATTACAAAGGCCCTGATTCTGCCAAGAGAACTGCATAGGCAGATCTCTGTGCCTAAGTGAAGGACTATTTCCAGCTTGAGGCCAATTTTACCTTAAATCTCATCAGAGGCCTAAAGGGTATGAACAGCCTTATAGTGTAGTATTGGCAACATCATCTCTATGTAGCTTTTCCCAGGGAGTAGGAGAGCACCTTATTGCACCCTTTAAAACAGCTTTCACTCACATCAGAAAAATATTTTAATACAGTATTTATAAAATGTGTTGTTCAGGGTAAATCTTTGGAGAAGTGAAAAATAATTCCCATGCATCACTTTAAAACGTACATTTACAAGTGTGTTAATATTGTAGCTTCTTTTTGCAAATACATTTGTATAGGCATTTCCATTGCTGTAAGATGGACCGAATTCATCTGTGGTGTATATCCACTGAAGTAAATGCAACATCAGGGATAAATTTGGCATATTTACAAACTAGAATCCAAATGAGAGACATTGTTAATCCTTACAGACAAAAGGCGGTGGTTTCCTTAGCAATGAGAATGACTTGAAAGCTCCCAGAAGAGTTTCTTTCTTCTTTCTGGTGGTTTTCTTCCAGTAAATTCATTTGTTTACCTACTTGCATCAAGAATCAGATACTTAATGTCTAGTTTGAATTGATATTGTGAACTGATGTGGAGAAAATGGATTAACTGTTTGTTCTTATTGCTAAACCTCTAGTAAACTCCAGCAGGTTCACCTCTGTCTACATTTAGAAACACTAATGAATTTTTAATGTTAATATTCAATTCCTTCTTGATGCTAAGGGTACAGATTTGCAGCTATAGTAACTGTCACAGCGTTGAAATAATCACTGTGGACTGCTATCCTTTAGAATGATTTCTGTTCTAACATTGGTGGGTCACATGAATGAGTTTCATTGTAAAAACCACAAGCCTTAAATTTAGCACTAGGGGGACAGTAGGCAGCCAGCCAACATCTTTTGATTACAAATTTATTTCTGGATCCTTTATCTGGAAGCTCTTTATAATAATCCACACCAAGTAAAAAGAATAGAGATACAAAATATTTGGGATCTGATTCTTAAAGCCCCTTTACAGCACTTTGGCAGGGTGAAAGGGCTTTAACCCCATTTTACTCTGAAAGAATGGTATAAAAAGCCCTTCATGTAAAGAGAATGAGGCCATCTGCATATGACCAGTGATAGGTAGAATTATAATGTCATTTTGGTGGGCCACGCATGTCTTTTTCTAATGTTGCCTCCTCCCTATCTTTACATTCTCTGCACTAAGTTCTACATTAGCTAAGTAGCAGAAATTCACAGTACTGCTGTGTCCCCTCTTGTGCGAAAACACCGATGTTTAACCAAATTCACCCTCAGATAGTGAAGTTACATTGGGATTAGTTTGCTTATTATTTTAAATAGGAGTTGAATTGATATATATCAGTTTGTGTGGAAAGAAGCAGTAATGTTTTGTTCTCCAGTTCTCTTCTCGAAAGCCCTATGATCTATGGTTTAACTGACAGCAGTCCTCAAACTTCATTGCACCATGACCCCCTTCTGACAACAAATATTATTACATGACCACAGGAGGGGGGCCGAAGCCTGAGCCTGCGCTAGCCCCACCGCCCCGGGCAGCGGGACCAAAGCTGAAGCCCAAGGACTTCAGTCCTGGGTGTGGGGGCCTATAACCTGTGTCTTGCTGCCCAGGGCTGAAGCTGAAGAAGCCCTCAGCATGGGCAGTGGATGAACCATGGTCTCAGGGAGGCTAGCCCCTGGTTCAGCCCACCCCTTCCGCCTGAGGCCACTGCCCGAGCGCCTCCAGCCCTGGAGCACCGGGTGGGCAAGCTGGTGGTGTGTGTCCCCCTCCCCAACCCCAGAGCACCGGGCAACGCAGCCCCAGCACCCCCAGGAGCAGTCTGCATGGGCCAACTAGCGGCAAGCAGGAGGGAGCCTCGGGGTGGAACATAGGCAGGGCCAAGTGAGGCTGTTTGGGGAGGCACAGCCTTCCCCAGCCAATTATATGCGCTGCCCATGGCCCTCAGGCTTGGGCTTTGTCCCTGGGTAGTGGGTCTCAGACTTTGGCCCCGAGCCCCAGCAAGTCTAATGCCAGACCTGGCGACCCATTAAAATGGGGTTGTGACCCATTTTGTAGTCCTGACCCATAATTTGAGAACTGCTGGACACTTATGTCACCTACACCAGTGACATCAGAAATAATTCCTCTGCAGTTAATTAATTTATTTTTTTACTTTTATTGAGCTAGCACCTACAGCATTCAACCAAAACCTCATTGAGCTACATGCCATACAAACACAGAACAAGAGATTGTACTTACTTCAAGGCAACGACTAACTAAACTGACCAAACAGATGTTGGGGGGAGAAAAGGATGTTTGGGGGGAGAAAGGGATGTTCATACATGCCAAGCAAACAGTGGTGGTTTGCAAACGTCATGTTAGTTCCACAAGTGAGCTGTAGCTCACGAAAGCTCATGCTCAAATAAATTGGTTAGTCTCTAAGGTGCCACAAGTACTCCTTTTCTTTTTGCAAATACAGACTAACACGGCTGTTACTCTGAAACCTGTCAATATTTTTTTAAAAACTATATTTTAGTGTACAACCGGTGAGATCAAAATCAGCCCTTAAGGGTCTTCTTTCAGCTACTAGTCCACTGGCCTTAAGAGTCTACTTCAGCCACTAATTGGCTGGAATGCTATTGTGAGACTTGGAAATCTCTCTCAGAGCCCCACATCCAACCTCTAGGCCATTTTGATATGTGCACTCCCATATCTCCAACACCCCAATATTTTCAGATTGATATTCAGAAATACTTGTCTCACAAAATATGGCTAATATTTATGCTATTCAGTAAGTTTATCCATCACAACTACAGATATACATGTGCATAAAATATATTCTCTCTCCTACATACTTACTGATTTGGTAGGGTTGACAATAAGCTATTTGATTTTTGTTATATTTGGACCCCCATAAAGGTCTCTTTACACTGCCAGAATAGAGTGAAAGAACCTCCATGTAAATGAGAATCAGGTCATTAGTGTTTGGGCAAATTTGGTTGCTCATAAAAATGACACTTTAATGACAGTGACTGAAATCAAGGCAAAGTGGACTGGAACTGTGTATACTTCCCCACACTCAGTTATTCATTATTTCTCCATTTTGAGCTGCAGGGTCTCTTCTGATTCAGTTCTGGATCAGTGCCAACAGGAATTGTGCCAAGCTTTGTGATCAGCGTGTGATGTTGCGATCTTCCAGTAATGTAAGTCTACCACTAGGTAGCATGATTGCCTTTATTTGTTTATTTGGTTATATCCTGAAACTACTATTGCCTTCAAAAAAAAATATCAACCCTTCTTTGCTGAAAATCATCAACTCTTCTCTGTCCTAGCACTCAATACAGCCAAGTGCTGAGCATTTTGGCCCTGATCCTGTTGACTTCATATGCTTACAGCTAAGCATGCACTTAAATGTGTAGCTGGATTGGGGCCAAAGAACTCAAACGAGTAAACGGTCAAACTCATTTTAACTTCAGCGACATTACACCTGTGTAAGGTCACAGGCGAACCAGGCCAGAATAGTGGAAAAGAAAAGTTTCCTGCCAATGTAGGATTATTCCTGATTGTACATTACAACCCAGATAGCAGGGACCACAAGAGTGAAGACTGCACTTTTTTTTTTTTTTTACTAACTGGTTTAAGTTATACATAACTTCCCGTCAATTTCACCTATCAGGCTGAACTTTCCATGCTTGATCTCTATTTGAAGGGAATCTTTTTCTTTTTTAAAAGTTTGAGCAAAAATAATACAGCTGTTTCTGAGTATGAGTGAAAAATATGTTTTCACATTATACAAAATAAACCTTAACAGCTAAAAAATAAATAAAAATGCAGCCGTAGTAGTAGGGTAGAAAGTAATTTTGTTTGCACCTGAATAGCCCTCACTGGGAAAAAATTAGTTTGTGTGTTCTAGTAAAAACTGGTTTTGACTTAGTTGATTTACGATACGACTTTGAAAAAATGTGCTGCAGGATGAACAGAACATTTTTTAACATCAGTGTTTTTTTAACAATGATCACAAAATGTTTTGAACAACTGGAAGATGTGCTGTGAATATGTACATATTAATGTAGAAATGTATTCAAATGTGACACAAGAACGGCCATACTGCATCAGACCAAAGGTCCATCTAGCACAGTATCCTGTCTTCCAACAGTGGCCAATGCCAGATATCCCAGAGGGAATGAACAGAACAGGTAATCATCAAGTGGTCCATCCCCTGTTGCCCATTGCCAGCTTCTGGCAAACAGAGGCTAGGGACACCATCCCTGCCCATCTTGGCTACTAGCCATTGATGGACCTGTCCTCCGTGAATGTATCTAGTTCTTTTTTGAACCCTGTTATAGTTTTGGCCTTCACAACATCCTCTGGCAAAGAGTTCTACAGACTGACTGTGTGTTGTGTGAAAAAAATACTTCCTTTTGTTTGTTTTAAACCTGCTATCTATTAATTTCATTTGGTGGCTCCTAGTTCTTGTATTATGAGAAGGAGTAAATAACATTTCCTTATTTACTTTCTCCACACCAGTCATGATTTTATAGACCTCCATCATATCCCTCTTTGTCGTCTCCTTTTCAAGCTGAAAAGTCCCCATTTTATTAATTTCTCCTCATATGGCAGCCATTCCATACCCGTAATCATTTTTGTTGCCCTTTTCTGAATCTTTTCCAATTCCAATATATCTTTTTTGAGATAGGGCGACCACATCAGCACACAGTATTCAAGACGTGGGTGTACCATGGATTTATATAGAGGCAATATGATATTTTCTGTCTTATTATATATCCCTTTCTTAATAAGCCAACATTCTGTTTGCTTTTTTGACTGCCACTGCACACTGAGTGGATGTTTTCAGAGAACTATCCACAATGACTCCAAGATCTCTTTCTTGAGTGGTAACAGCTAATTTAGACCCCATTATATGTATAGTTGAGATTATGTTTTCCAATGTGCATTACTTTGCATTTATCAACATTGAATTTCATCTGCCATTTTGTTGCCCAGTCACCCAGTTTTGAGAGATCCTTTTGTAGCTCTTCGCAGTCTGCCTGGGACTTAACTATCTTGAGTAGTTTTGCATCATCTGCAAATTTTGCCACCTCACTGTTTACCCCTTTTCCCAGATAATTGATGAACATGTTAAATAGGACTGGGCCCATTACAGACCCCTGGGGGATACCACTAATTACCTCTCTCCATCCTGAAAATTGACCATTTATTTCTCCCCTTTGTTTTCTATCTTTTAACCAGTTACCAATCCATGAGAGGACCTTCCCTCTTATTCCATCACTTCTTATTTTGCTTAAGAGCCTTTGGTGAGGGACCTTGTCAAAGGCTTTCTGAAAATCTAAATACACTATATCCACTGGATCCACCTTGTCCACATGCTTGTTGACCCGCTCAAAGAATTCTAGTAGATTGGTGAGGCATTATTTCCCTTTACAAAAACCATGTTGACTATTCCCCAACAAATTATGTTCATCTATGTGTCTGACACTTTTGTTCTTTACTATATTTTCAACCAGCTTGCCTGGTACTGAAGTCAGGCTTACTGGCCTTTAACTGGTGGGATCACCTCTGGAGCCTTTTTTAAAAATTGGTGTCACATTAGCTATCCTCCAGTCATTTGGTACAGAAGCTGATTTAAATGATAAGCTACAGACTACAATTAGCAGTTCTGCAATTTCACATCTGAATTCCTTCAGAACTCTTGGGTGAATACCATCTGGTCCTGTGGATACAGACTAACATGGCTACCCCTCTGACATCTGGTCCTGGTGACTTATTACTGGTTAGTTTATCAATTTGTTCCAAAACCTCCTCTAATAACACCTCAATCTGGGGGGAGGGATAGCTCAGTGGTTTGAGCATTGGCCTGCTAAACCCAGGATTGTGAGTTCAATCCTTGAGGGGGTCATTTGGGATCTGAGGCAAAAACTGGGGATTGGTCCCCCTTTGAGCAGGGGGTTGGACTAGATGACCTCCTGAGGTCCCTTCAAACCCGGATATTCTATGATTCTATGACAGTTCCTTAGATTTGTCACCTAAAAAGAATGGCTCAGGTTTAGGAATCTCCCTCACATGCTCAGCTGTGAAGACCAATGCAAAGAATTCATTTAGTTTCTCCACAATGGCCTTATCATCCTTGAGTGCTCCTTTAGCATCTCGATTGTCCAGTGGCCCCACTGGTTGTTTAGCAGGCTTCCTGCTTCTGAAGTACTAAAAAAAAACCCTTGCTATTACTGTTTGAGTCTTTGGCTAGCTGTTTTTCACATTCTTTTTTGGCCTTCCTAATTACATTTTTACACTTCATTTGCCAGAGTTTATGCTCCTTTCTATTTTCCTCACTAGGATTTAACTTCCACTTTTTAAAGGCTGCCTTTTTGCCTCTCACTGCTTCTTTTACTTTGTTGTTAGCCATGGTGGCTCTTTTTTGGTTCTCTTACTATGTTTTTTAATTTGGGGTATACATTTAAGTTGAGCCTCTATTATGGTGTCTTTAAAAAATTTCCATGCAGCTTGCAGGGATTTTTCTTTTGGTGCTGTACCTTTTAATTTCTGTTTAACTAACCTCCTCATTTTTGTATAGTTCCCCTTTCTGAAATTAAATGCTACAGTGTTGGGCCACTGTGGTGTTTCCCCGCCACAAGGATGTTAAATTTAATTATATTATGGTCACTATTACCAAGTGGTCCAGCTATATTCACCTCTTGGACATGATCCTATTCTCCACTTAGGATTAAATCAAGAATTGCCTTTCCTCTTGTGGGTTCCAGGACTAGCTGCTCCAAGAATCAGTCATTTAAGGTGTCAAGAAACTTTATGTCTGCATCCTATCCTGAGGTGGCATATACCCAGTCAATATGGGAATAGTTGAAATCCCGCATTATTATTGAGTTTTTTATTTTAATAGCCTCTCTAATCTCTCAGAGCATTTCACAGTCACTATCACCATCCTGATCAGGTGGTCGGTATTATATCCCTACTGCTATATTGTTATTATTTGAGCATGCAGATTCTATGGTACAGTTTGGTTCATTTAAGATTTTTACTTCATTTCATTCTATGCTTTCTTTCACATATAGTGCCATTCCCCCACCAGCATGACCTGTTCTGTCCTTCTGATATATTTTGTACCCTGGTATTACTGTGTCCCATTGATTATCCTCATTCCACCAAGTTTCTGTGATGCCTATTATATCAATATCCTCATTTAATACAAGGCATTCTAGTTCACCCATATTATTATTTAGACTTCTAGCATTGGTATATAAGCACTTTAAAAACTTGTCACTTTTTAGCTGTCTCTCATTACATGATTTAATTGAATGAGACCTTTTTTCACGTGACTGTTTCTCATGTGCTGGTGATTTGCAATATTCTATTCCCTTGTTTGATCTCTAGCTCATTGTACAGTGTGTGGTGAATGAGTCAAGGGTTCAAGATGTTGAAAACAATGAGGTTGCACAGGTGTAACTGAGGGAAAAATTTGTCCTATAGAGTCTTCATTACTGGTAATAATGTGCAAGCCAGAAAGAACAAAGTGTGATTTTCCAATCTCTGGAAGAGTTTGCAGTGCTAGCATTTGGGGGAAGTGGGGGAGGAAATATTTTACTTCTGTACTGAACAAATTTAAACTAGAAGTCAACAAGATGCAATAAATATGGGACCCCGTACTTCAATTTTTGCAGAAACGAACTTTAAAATTGTTTCTAAACAATATTCTCATTCTCATATCTTCCATAAAATTGGTGCCTGTCACTGGCGGAAAAGTTTCTTTAATCATTTATCAGGTGATAGATCAACATGCAAAGCACTCTGACCTGAGTCAGTTCCCGAGCTGCTTCTTAGAGACTGATTGCATGATATGGACACAGATTAGTTCCATCTAGAAAGCAAGTTTTACCATGAAGTATGAGCCTTACAAATCCTGAGGGAAGGGATTGGACTATACTTCATTCCTAAATGTTATCACTACCAGCCTCCTCTGAATCTATGTGCTCTGACTCAGATCAGTTTGGAGCAGACTCCCAAGTCAGATAATTTCACATTCAATCACTGAATGGTCTCAGGGTCTCTAAGTCAGAAGTATTTGACTGCAGGTTGTTCATCTTTTGTGTTACATTTAAAGGGGCCAAACTAGTGACAAGTCAAACCTGTTACAGAGTGTCTTTCACTGTCAATAGAGGTCACTGAACATCTCTATTCATTCTTTTACCAGGAATGTTTAGCTGATAGTCTTTTTTTCCTGAAGATGGACTTCAGCTTAGAGTTCTCTGGCATGATGTTTTGAAAGCATAGCCCCTTATCTTTCCAGACTTAGTTCACTTGCTTTCTGCTCCACAGTATGCTCTTCTCTAGACACAGAAGTCAGCTCTTGCAGGTTTTGAATTGCATCATTGATCATACAGATATCCAGGGCTGTGGGTACACAATTATTTTTTTTAAAAAAAGTTTTAATGGTTTCATTTATATAAAGGTGAAAGTATTCTCTAGCTATTTTGCTCTCTCATAACTTAGTTTTCCATTTAGTCTCCTAAAATTGTATTCTATTCCCTTGTTTGATCTCTAGCTCATGAGAAAACTTAGATACACAGTATTCCCCTTTTCCCTGTTCATGTATGGTATCTTCATATTTCCAGGCTGTAGATGCTGACTAGTCTTTTTGGCCATTTGCCAACACCATAATATATGTTTCTGCTTCAGTCTCTTTCTTTTCTACTCTATAAAAACCATTTCTGGGGGGAGTGGAAGGTACAGGGGACAACATGTTAACAGCTGCTGAGACTTCAGTGGTCACTAAGGTGACATAGCTTTGATGAAGCACCTCCACAACTAGGCCATGGTCTTGCATGGAAGATTCTTTGCCTACTCCATCACCCCTTTCAGGCTATAAAGGCAGGATGCTGCATTTTGGACTTGGCTGCAGATGTGCTACAAAGCAATACTAGTGATAAAAAGCATTTTCAGCATATAATATAAATGTAATGTCTACTGTGGAAGCATATCTGGCATTAGATATTAGAACTGCTGTTCTGCTTAGGGCTGACTTGGCTTTTCATCCTTCTCTGAAGTAGACAAACTGAGCTCCCTAGAGTTTACTGTGTGTAAATATTCAAAACCAGACCTTAAAAACCAGGATTTTGTCAGCTCTGCGTAGACATTAATGATCTCTTGGCTCTTATAGTAAGAGAGATTCGCCCTAGTGTCCTTGGCCCCAGTTTCTCTTCCTGTCACTATTGCGTCGCTGCAACAGGGCATGAATTGTCTGCTATCTTTCACCCAGGAAGGACTGTATTTCACGGACACTGCATGCGTATCACTTAACATGCTTTAGCATCCTTTGGGATGACAGGGGCTATATGAATGTATTGCCTTCATATAAGTTAGGCTTGGCTAAAGCCATGCACACTTGGTATGGCACTCTGTCCCCCTCTAGTGGTAGCTAGACTACAGAGGTTAATGAGCATGCTACAGCCGAGACTAAGAGAGCTCAGTCTTTCAGCTCAGGAAGTTGAGGCTTACACATTAAGATCCAGAAGTCCCAGGTGTTGGTCCCTGCTGCTGATGACCCACCCACGGGCATCAGTGTTAGAAGTGGTGTTCTCTTTGGGGAATTGAACTGGGAAGATCCAGAAGCTTGGGATGTGCTTCCTGGCCAGGGAGAGTATGTAAAGCCATGCCCACTCATTGTGGCATTCAGACCCCTTCTAACAATGGCTAGGTCAGACAGAAGTTAACCAGCTTGCTACAGTCTTGACTGACAGAGGTGGAGCTTTTAGCTCATGCAGTAGAGGCTCACGTATGGAGCTCTAGAGGTCCCAGGTTTGATTCTGCTGCTGACCACCCACCCGGGGGTGTCAGCATTACACTTGGATAACTGTTCATCCAGCCCTCGCTGTTGAAATGAAAGTAAAGTGCATGTAGATTATATCTTTACCCTGTAACTTAAAGGCAGCATTAGCAGTCAAGTTGTCAGAAGCACTCTATTTGGCAGGCAGAAATGATATAAAACTCCAAGCAGCACAGAGTCACAGAACATTCCTGTCACATGGCATTCTCCTCTTCTCCACTGCTGACTGCTGGCCTGGGTCTTTGAAGCTTAAATATTTTGTTTTGTTATAAATTACAATTTTACAGTATGGGCTTCATTCAGCCCCACTGAAAATTAGTGCAACGCCATTGAAATCAATAGAGTTGTAGGCACGAGTTCCATCCACCCATGAGGAAGTCCAAATTCAGGGCTCTGCTGGGGCATACAAACCCCATACTGGAGAGCAAGGGGTACAGCTCTGGGCCCAGACACACCTGCAAAGCCTGCCCAAGCTGGAGGCAGGGCTTCAAACAAGAGAGAAGAACAGCTCAGAAGGGGGCAGTGGAAGGAAGCAGATGGCTGCTGTGAGGGGAAGTACAGCCCAGGAGTTCACTGACTGAGACCTGATGCCACAGACCTGTGCAAACCTCCAAATGAGAGGCCAGTGAGTGAGTGTGCAGGTCAGAGTCTAGCCAGAAGTAATTTACTCCAAGAAGTTAAAGAAGGCTGAGGTAGGAACTGGGGGCAGCTGCTTAGCACCCCAAGGTGCTGATTGAAGCTGCCCACCACTGGACCCTGGACCAGAGCTTGGTGGAGAAGATGGGCCTGGGCTCCCCTATCCACTCCAAAAGGACATAACAACGACAAAAGCCTTCACCTTGGGTGAAAGGCTAGCGGGAAAAGACTTTGGCTGTTTGAGGGACCAGTACCCCAAATCCTTGTGCTAAAGGGGAGGCAGGGCATTAAAAGACAGAACTATTTTTCAACAGGGAGCTGGCCTGCAACTGCTGTCTGAGCACGAGCAGCACTGTCGGAGGTTGTGAACCTTCCACAGGGGCATTCTAGTCTTTCCAGCGAGTGTGTTTTGTAAGATAGCCTGTAGCAATAGTCATATTTGGCAGAGGGAGCCCATTAGAAAGGTACAACTTGCACTGTTACACTGGCTTTCTTAGTTTGATTGCGATCTCAGAAGTGACATTCATTCTTTTACCATCAGAACCTGTCCGATCACAGCAACAGTCTGAATGTCTCGGCAGATGTTGTTACATTCTCCGGGAGGTGAGGGATATAGAATTAAAATCAGGGCATGAGCCATTATTTGAGAATACATTGTTTCCCTTAGGATTGAGATTTCATCTTTGCAACGTCTGAATATGAGAACACATTTTTCCATCTAATTTTTAATAAGATACAGCCTTGAAATTAACTCAGGTTAACAGGCTAACTCAGGTTAACTGGAAACAGGCTGAAGAGCTGTCAAATAGTGCAGATCATTCTGCTCCAGAAGCATCGGCTGAGCTAAAGGAGAATGTCCTAAAGAGGATAGGAACAGCTTGAAGAAAAGAGGCGCCCAGAAGAAGCTTGTTTTGGGACCGAGGAAGTTGTGCAGGTTGACCTAAGTTACATCAACATACAGCCACTGCAGTAATTAAATCACTTTTGCATATTCACACTACACTCCTTGTGTCGGCAGTGCGCATCCTCCCCAGGTGCGTTTACACCGATTTAATTGTCAGTGTGGGGCATTGTGGGACGGCTTCTGAAAGGCAGCAATAGATGATGTAAGCAATGCAGTGTCTACACTCGACACTGCATCGACCTAACTTCATCCGCTTAAGTGCTACACCTCTCGCGGAGGTGGAGTTGTTAAGTCAGTGTAGTGGGCAAGTTACATCGGTGGGAGCTGCATTTTAGTGTAGACACTTGCAGAGTTAGGTTGACGTAAGCTGCCTTAGGTCGACCTAACTGTATAGTGTAGACCAGGGCTTAGTCATGCTGAGGGCTTCTGCAGTCCCCAAAGCAGCACAGGTGTAAAGCCACCTTAGCCCCATCTCTCAAAGGAGCAGCATAGACTCAACCCTGGTCTACCCTACAAACTTATGTCAGTATAACTACATCACTATGGGGTGTGGAAAATCCATACCCTTGAGTGACGCAGTCATACTGACCAAACTCCCAATGTAGACAGTGCTATGTCAACAGGGTGGCTTCTCCTGTTGAGATAAGTACTGCTTCTTGGGGAGGTGGAGTACCTGTACCAACAGGAGAAGCCTTCCCGGCAGCGTAGGTAGCATCTTCACTAAGTGCTACAGCGGTATAGCTGCAGCAGCTCCACCGCATCGTAGACAAGCCCTAATACACTTTAAGGCCAGAAGGGAACAGCATGATTATCTAGTCTGACCTCCTGCACATTGCAGGCCATATACAACCTCACCCACCCATTCCTGTAATAGACCCATAAACTCCTGCTGAGTTATTGAAGTCCTCAAATCTTGATTTAAAGACTTCAAGTTACAGAGAATCCGCCATTTACTCTAGTTAAAATCAGCAAGTGACCTGTGCTCCCTTCTGAAGAGGGTCTCTGCCATTCTGACCCGAGGGAAAATTCCTTCTCAACCCCAAACATGATGATCAGTTAGACCTTGAGCATGTGGATGAGACCCACCAGCTGGACACCTGGGAAAGAATTCTCTGTAGTAACTCAGAGCCCTCCCTCTCCAATGTCCCATCTCAAGCCATTGGAGATATTTACTAATAGCAGTTGCAGATGGCCATATGCCATTGCAGGCAATCTTATCATACCATTGCTTCCATAAACTTATCAAGCTCAGTCTTAAAACAAGTTAGGTCTTTTGCCCCCACTACTCCTCTTGGAAGTCTGTTCCAGAACTTCACTCCTCTGATTCATCTAATTTCAAGCTTAAACTTATTGATGGCCAGTTTATATCCATTTGTTCTTATGCCAGTATTGTCCCTTAGCTTAAATAACTCCTCTCCCTCCCTGGTGCTTCTCCCTCTGATGTATTTATAGAGAACAATCATATCTCTCCTCAGCCTTCATTTGGTTAGTCTAAACAAGCCAGGCTTCTTAAGTCTCCTCTTATAAGGTTCTTCTTTCCTCTGATCATCCTAGTAGCCCTTCTCTGCACCTGTACCAGTTTGAATTCATCTTTCTTAAACATGGGAGACCAAAACTGCACGCAGTATTCCAGATGAGATCTCACTTAGAGTGGATGTGCATGCAGATGTTTGCATGGCTAGTGAGTGTGTATGAGAGAGACTGGGATTATCGATGAAGCATATAGCAACACCGACAGTTAAGATCAAAGGGATTTTTTCCAGTCCAAAGGGCTTCTTTCAATTGCTTATAACTTACTCAAATTCTTATCTTTTGGCTGAAATCTTCTAGGACTCCAAACAGATGTAGGTGGGGTAAGACCCTGCAACAACAAGCAAGTGATCAAGTGTCTTGTTAATTCCATAGTTTTTATTTAGCGGGTGTTTAAATGTCATAATGCTGAGTGTTATATGTAGGCACACATGCACATGTCTCTCTTTTAAGAAAATTGTCAAAGATTCAGTAGATGTTTATACGACTGAATTGCTTTTCTAGAATACCTTGACTTTATTTACTTGCAAAATAGTTTAGATGATTTTTTCCCTTGTCGTTTGCTTCAGAAAAGTGTCAAGAATAAATAAAGCTATAAATAGATAACTGGAAAAAGGCAATGGGCATTGCAGTAAAGGTAGAACCTCAACAGAATTTGAATGAATAGCCTTTGAAATATGTAGCAGATACTTTATCCATCAGGATTCACAGCCTTTCTGTACAGTCCAGGGGAATTTGCAAAAGTAGAAATAGCCACAGGAGGGCTCCCCTATTGTTCCTTGAGAGCAACAGAAGCACACTGTGAATTACAAGTAAAAAGTAATTAAAAGTTGAATATGAAGCTATAGGGTTCTGACAGAGCTTCTTTTCTTGTGCATATAGTATCAAGATTTATCTGTACATGCATGGAAAATGTCATGTAGATCTAACTATAGAAAGAAGTCAAACAGAAAACAATGCACACATTTACCCCTAGCTGTCTCCATAAATAGGCATCTGTTAAAATTATTTTCTCCAGATGTTAGGGTGATTAGGTTTATATAAAAAACCCCACACACCTGTTTTCCTCCATAGTCTCTCAAGGGCAAACACTCAAGGTTTCTGGCTCCCAGCCATCACCTTTCTTGGGTGGAGACCTGTGTCTCTCTCCCTCTGGACCAGGGTTTTAAGGCTGCACAGCTTCCTTCCCTACATTGTGATATACCTAAAAGTCAGTCTGCGCAAGGCCCATGCCTGAGGGCCATGACCAGTGTATTGCCAGCAGTTACAAGTTATCACACAGCTGTTTCTAAGCAATCACCTTTATGCATAGGGTAAAAAGCATTACAGTGAAAACAATAAAAGTTCCTATACACAAGCTAAAAGCTTACGAGAGGTCATTTGTCAGTCTTATGGGGCCCTAGTAGATCAAAGTCCTTCCAATCCACCCGCAAGGGTTGGGGGCTCTACCTTGGACAACAGGGCCTGTCTGTGGCTGGATCAGAAAGAAGTCAATTAGATTTAGATTAGAAGATCAGAAGGAAGTCCTGAGTCAATTCAAGCTCATCCTTTTGTACCAAGAACCCTTTCTTTGTTTCCTAGTCTCCGGAAAACCCAGCCTGAACCAGCATATGCAAACCACTCTAGGGGTGGAACTTCTCTGGAGTAATTTACAGTCTCAGGAGTACTCACCCCACACTGTTTTCAGTTCTTGAAGGAGCTGTGGTAACCCACCTCTATGGAGTAGAACACAATCATATATAAACTATTCAAAAATGTAATACAATGGTCCCCAAATTTACTGCGTAGAATTGCAATATCTGTCACTCACTGCACCCTGATTCTCAACAATTTCATTCTTATATAGATAGTAAAGGTGCTGTTTTTCTGGCTCATTTTTAAGTCACTCTTGGGCTGGTGCTGTGTAGTGGGACTTCACAGAGAATGTTCACAATTATCTTGATTGTTTTACAGGACATGAGATCCGCTTTGTATTCAAAGAAAAAGTTTTTACCAATCACATGAAGTATTATGGAACCTGGCCCCAGTGAAGTCAATGGCAAAAATCCCATTGACTTCAATAGGGCCAAGAGGTCACCCCAGAGATTCAAGTGGTGAAAATCTCCAAAGCTCTGTTGAAATCAATAAAGCTAGGTTGATTAATACTAACTGTAAATTTCATTGGAATAATTTGTTTAACTGCAGTGATTTTTTACTTAAAAAAAGAAGCAGGTTGTTGGGGGTTGTTGGGGGTTTCTTGCATCAGGAGATGTATACTTCATCTATAATTAGTAGATTAATGCTAATGTTCATAAGCATTAAGTGAGAATTTGCCAGTCATTCATGGTGCTTCATTGACCATAGTCATATAAATGAATGGTGGTGGTGGTGGTGGTGGTGGTGGTCAGGGGGGAGGGGAATGCCTATGTAATTCAAATTGGGAACTCCCAAAACATTCTCAGGTCTTTTTTGAAGATGATTGTGGTGCATGTTATCAGCCAAATCAAAGTCTCAGGACACCCCCCAACCCTCTATCTAGTCTGCTGTCCTAGAACCCTTTCCAGTCACACATCAGAAGAACTATGGTAACAGAGGAATAATACATTAGTAAATGTTCTCTCCATTTTACAATGGAGAAACGCTTGACAGAAGGGACCAAATTATTATTTATATTCAGTAGTCTCTAGGAGCCCTGTTCAAGGGATAGGCCCCCCCCGCACTGTATTTGGTGCTGTGCATGTATGTAGTAAAGAAACAGTCCCTGCCCTAAAAAGTTTACAGTCTAGGCCCCTGATCCTGAGTGTAATTAACTGTTGGAATAATTTACCACAGGTGGATTCACCATCATGGGCAATTTTGGATTTTTTTTTTCCTAAAACATGTGTTCAAGGAATTATTTTGGGGAAATTTCATGGTCTAGGATATCTGAATTGGTAATCTCAATGGTCCTTTCTGGCTTTCGAATCTCTGAATCCTGTGAATGCAACCCCAGCTGGACTACTCACATTAGTAAAGCTGAGCATAAGCATATGTGTCTGCAGGATCAGGGCCTAGGTTAATGACAAGACACCATGGTACAATTCCTGTCACTTCAGTGTGGTTGCCTACAGTGTTACTGAGAACAAAATTTGGCCCAGAGAGACTAGATCATGCTGCACTGCTGCTGTCTGATCTTATGAGCACAGACACCTCGCCCAGACAACAGCAAGAGAGACTCCAAGCAGATTCACCTGAGATGTATTTTAAGTACATTCACAGCCATGCTCAGCTCACAGATTTTTCACTGGGCTTCTCAGAATGTCTACAGCCAGCTTTTGAGAGTTAATTGTATGTTATGTCAGTTGGGGAAGGGCTGCTGATGTTTACTCTAGTGTTTACTCTAGTGTTTATTTTTGACCCTTGGCAATTACCCTAGAGGAGAGAAGGCTGAATTTCATCCCCCATTTTGTTTGCTCTATCACTATTGTAGCAATATGCTGAAACAAGCATATTTTTATGTCACAGTGAATTGCCAATGTGTTCACTTTATACTTATTCTCCTTGTTTCTTCCATACAGCAAAACAATCCAGACTTTTAATCCAGACTTTCCTTGGTTCTTTTTCTCAGATACGTTTTTAGGTCAATTATAGCGTTGCATCACTGCTTGCCTTGTTCTCTGCCAATATTATAAACACTGGAGGAATATCAGCCTGGCAGTATCTCACCAGATAGACCTTTAAAAGGACATTTTTCTTCAATCAACTCCGTCAGTTACCATTTTTTAGCTTTGTATTATTTCCCTTTGTTTTCTGCAATGCAAACTGCAAAATGTACAGAGTCATTCTCAGTCCCTTTGTGATTTACCACCACTCTGGCACCCGCTAGTACCAATCTACTCTCTACAAGTGTCTGCTGGCATGTGCATTATGAACTCTGTTATACAGGGTCTAATAACTCAGCTGTTCAGAATCAGTTGGGCTGAAACTTGGCATTTAAATTGTCAGCTCACATGATAATTATTGCAATAAAATGATTATAGTGTGGCCTTTCCTGTTACCCCAGCCTCAGTCCCTGCAGCAGCATCCCTGGAAATCACTCAGTCACATCAGAAATTAAACACAGAACATGCTTTCCCCTGCTGATAACAATATGTTGACTCCAGGGGTGGAATCCTGGCCCCAATAAAGTCAGCGTGAGTTTTGCCATTGAACTCAACAGAGCCAAGACTGTACCCCAGATCTTTTAGTATTGAACTAGGATATTATTTATAGTAATGGGAGAAATATTGCTTCTCCTCAGTTTCTGTAGTCCTTGAGAAGCAGATTTTATTGCTTAAGCATTATCTGCTCTTCTCCCCGCAATGGACACAACTATATTTTTGTCACCACCCCAACCATCTCCAGAAACTGGCTGTTCTTGCTGAGTCTCCCAGGCTTCTCCAACTATCCACCTCTGGCTTGAGGTCCACTTCTCTCTCTGTTCAAGTCTTTCAACTACTTTGCTCCAATCTGGTCCCCCAATCAGTTAATCTCCTCTCTGCGGCTTCCTGCTCTTTTGGACAGTGCTAGAAGAGCTCTGAACAAAGTGTGTTTGTGTGTGTGTGTGTGTGTGTGGGGGTGCTATCATAACCTGGGAGCAGCAACTTTGGTAAGATGGTGCTTAAAGTGTGTCATGCTGAGTCTTTGTTTACTTATTTTGCTGGGGTCTGCAACCCCTTGTGAAATTCTCCCCTCCATTTTAAGCATTGCTTCTAGGGTTCTCTTTCCACCCTGTATTGCACCTATCTAGTTTGCCCGCTTGCTCTCATCCTCCAACCCCTGAGAAGAGTAGCAGGTAAAGGAGAAAGTTAGTGGCCGATTGAGTGATTGCTTGGGAGAGCATGGGGGACACAGAAAGTGTCTGGGAGAGGTAGAAAGAAGGCCAATTTGAGGACAATGGGGGAGACACAGTGTTGAAGGGTGAAAGTCATTTTTTAGGAGTCTTTGTACCACACGATACTGTGTGGATGTTGAGAGGAATGTTCAGCTTGCAAAGATAAAGCAGAGATAAGAGAAGTCACGGATGGAGTAGAACTGGACTATTGTCTTTAAAATATGAAATAGCTCTTTTCAGGAGATAAGCAGAAGATGTGAGTTTCAGGCTGAGAAAACCAGGCAACTATGAAGCCCTACGGTGATAGATCTCCAGTTACCAGTTAATGTGGATTATGGATTAAAAGAGGGACACTGCCCACCCCCATCTTCACAGTCCAAAATAAATTACACATGAATCATAAAATAGAGACGTGGAAGACCCACCCCCAACAATTTCTCTTTGCAGACTATTTCCTGAAATTGTTTCAGGTGTTAGAGAGAGAGCTGGTTGGGAAATTTGCAAAGAAGTGTGGTGGTTTTGGTCTGGGTTTTTTTTGTTACAAATGTCTATTTGTTGAAAATGAAAGTTTTTTGTGGGAAAAGGTCTGTTCTGATGAATTTCTCAACTAATTTTTTTAAAAAAGTTAAGAAATTGTCAAAACATCCCATTTTTGACATTTTTCAAAATTAAAATTATTGGTTTTCTTTCCAAACAACTTTTCATTTAGCTAATTACAGTCCACTAATTTTAAATTTTAAAAAGTGGTTGAAATTGAAACAAAACATATTTATTGAACTAAAATGTTTTGATGAACCTGAACGGAAATGTTTATAAACATGTTTGAAATTTCAACTGTTTGTTCCAATTTGGGGCAGGAAACATTTCCCAAATCTCAATTTTAGTGTGTGTGACAGGCAAACCATTTCCTACCTGGGTATAATTAGTGGCATTATAAATATCAATACTTTCAGCTTCAGGAAGAAGTTACACTCATTGCTGAAGATGCAACATCTGTATTGCCAAACATGGGATACTATTTGGACATGGTATTTTGAGACTTGTAATTACCTGCTAAAGATGTGCAACAGTTTTTACCCAATAGAAAAAACAAGCAAATCTGAGGCAGTGTATATGCACTGGAAGAAAAAAGCATGTATGCTGATTCTTAGAAAACAGTTAAGAGTTAGCACACAAAGTGTTAGTTGGTTTTAGTAGAGGTAAGGACAATATTTATGCTCATTATGCATTTTGATTTAAGACAATTTTAAAAAATTTCTATAATTCTTCTCAGAGGCTGTACAGAGAATATGCATGTGACAGGGTGTACCAACCCTGCACGGGGCCAACAGGGGCTGACCAATCACTGTGGGCCCAGGAGGCCATGCCCCCCTTTTTCTTCCGTGCATGCTCCTGGTGGAAGAGCCAGATAAAAGGAGGCAGCCCAGCTCAGTCAGGGCGGTCAGCAGAGGGAGCAGGATGAGTACTGCGGGTTCCTGCAGAAGTACCTGCAACACTCCAGACAGTAGAGTCAGTAGACCCAGACTATGCCGTGGACAACTCGCTGACTGCAGAAACTGACGGGAAAGCCAAGCCAGTTGAGGAGATGCCCAGGACACACTTAGTGGTAGGAAGTGACTCAGGGGAGATAGTAGATACCTGAGACTTTGATGGGAAGTTCTCTGGCTTCATAGGACCCAGTGGAGAGAGCGGGGCCGGGTTCCCCAACCACACCCCGAGTGCTACTGTTTGCCCCAGCTAGGAGGCTGCAGGGCTTTAGACTGTTTTTTTCCCCACCCAGAGGCTACGGACTGTTTATGTGACCCCGTCAGGGGACTGGAACCCACCTGGCTACAATCACCCGCTTAATGGGGAGTCCCAACAACTGGGTGAAGGGGTGTACCAACCCCATACAGGCCAAAGGGGGTGACCCAGCTCAACATGTAGGGCCTTCGTCACAATGTATGTCTAGATACTCTTTACTTTTGCTGATGGGTTATGATTTTGGCTCTTTTTCCCCCCCAGTAGTTGGTTTCCTTCTTTTTGGTGTCATAGGTAGGAATGAAGGGGTTGACACCCAGTTGGCTTGCCTGGTTGTATGTCTCATACCAGGGTTCACAGCTTCATGCTCCTCTCTTTCCTGGCTTCAAAGGAAAACATTCCAGCTTCCTAGCCATTTATTTTACGATCAAACACACCAGGCGAAAAAGTTGTTCTCCCTTCCCCTGTTAATACATAGGGAAATTTAACAAGTGCTGATGAGTGCACAGTCAGTGCTTAAATAATAATAATTACAATAGTATTAATGTGAAAGTTAGGCATAATTCCTGGACTCATAGCAGAAGGTGACAAAATGAGGAATTTGAAGATTTTTGCTGAAAGATCCATTTGTAGATACTCCCAAATCAGTTTAAACCTGGCTTCTATTGATTTAGCTCCATTCACTAAGAATTGACTTAGTTTATACCAGGTTTATATCAATTTATCTTAAGTTGATCCATTACTGAATTCAGCTAAATCAAATTAAACTGTCTCTTTATTAAGAGAAGTCTTTACAGAGATAGCGCATGTAGCATTTCTAGCCACATTCTTGCAGACTGACTTCCAGTTGCTTCCTCCAATCTCTTCCTTGGTGTAACCTGTGCTCCTCCCTCCAAGTTCTATGCAGTTTGCTATAATACACAGGGGTGTTAAGCTGCTGAATAGGCACAGTGTTGGATCTTGTGATTCCAAAGTATGGCCCACACCCTGGGCTTATTCAGGCCTAAGGCAAAGCCTCAGTCTGAGCTGCACAGAGGAGGTGGAGGCCCAGACTCCTGTGCAATATCTCTATTCACAGCCCACTCTGCCCATGTGGTTTAAGTGGCAACAAACACAGAGAAATCCTGTTGTAAGCCATAATCATGATACAAAGAAGAAACCTACTGAAACCTACGAATGAAACTGATACACTGTTGAATTGTCATGCTGTACAATTCTTGCAGGTATTATGGGGATGATATTGCAATGCCTGGAAGTGATAGGGTTGCCAGTTTTGGTTGAATGTAGGTTTCATTTCATGACATAATCTTTAATTAAAGATTCATCTTTAATTCCTAGAGACTCCAGGACAATCCTGGAGGATTGGCACCCCTAGGAAGTGGATTCCCTAAAGTTGATACTTAAAGGGAGATGGGCTGGTCCCTTCCATTTTCTCTTGACCCACAACTGAATATAAATGAGAGCCAGGATCAGCAATTGCCCAAGCTGGCCATTATTTTTTTCCTTAAGTTTTGCCCCGGGGGGCATAGGGCCCCTCAGGAGCCCTGCTACTGCTCCTGGCCACAAGAAGCAGCACAGTGCTACATTGTAGGGCTGAAGAATCTGTTTGTAGAGCTGAATGAGCACTCCTATCCAGTCCTGCTATAGCAATGTGGGAGCAGAACAGACACACACCCTGTGATATTTAGCACCAAGAGGGTGTCTTAAAAAAGAACAAACAAAAAACTGATGAATACAAGAGCCTTACCAGCCTTTTGACCATGGCTGCCCCCAATTCCCCCCATCCTGGAACCTGAAATATTGGGTGGAGTCTGAGTGCCCAGCAACCCTGTTGCAGACAGACAGATGTTTGGTGAGGGAATTCCCTCCCACTTTTGCCTGTCTCTGGGGATAGCTGCTCCTGTCCTTGTTCCCAAGCATCTCTGGTGGGAAGGAGAATTGCTGGCGCTAGAAATGCATCAGGATTTGAGGGATGACGGGCGCTTAATGCTGGCTGCAGCCCCTGCCAGCAACCCCAGGTTGTACCTCTGTGCCCCACAACAATAGCCGTTCAGCTGCTTCTCACTGTTAGCAGGAGAGAAGCCAAGGAGGTTTTGCAGACGGAGCTGATTCCTGGTTTGGGGCTAGGAGCTTCCTGGGGACCCTCCAATGCCTCCCCCAAATATTGATTTAAATGGCACTAATATTGGACAATTGCTAGGCCTAACCTTGATAATTTTGTAAAGTCAAGGCCCAGGGACAGAGCTGTACATACATTTTTGGAAGGTCCTCCTTACTTTGGTATAAATCGGTGGTAGGTGTTTGATCAAGGACACTCTTTGAGTGGTTAGGCATATAAATAGCTCAACTAAAAAGTTGTCCGGCATAGTGGGTCTTACCTTAATGACACTCAGTATTGACAGTCAGTATTGTTTTTGAAAATATATATTTTCTGCAAAGATAAATTTTAAAGAAGCTGACTATATTCCCATTGTAAACAAACCAACCATACACATGCAATATATAACAGGAGATCAACCAAATGGATTTCCCTTTGCTATACTGTGTAATTTTACTGATGGTAATAGAATGAACCCAGGCTGCCAGCACCAAGATTAGGAAAGTAGTTCATGCTAAAGCACATGTGAGGTTAATAAAAATAAATCCTCAGAAGGAAGATAAATTAGTCTTTAAAAAGTTATGCTGATGATGCAATTCTAAAAATTTAGAAACTGTTATCGCTATTTCAATCACCCTGATGCCGATTCCTTTGTATGGGAGGCTGATGTAGCGATAAGACTATTTCTAGGAAAATTATCCTCTCATAGGAATTCAAATGTGGCAGTTCATCATAGACTTCTTTAATGGTTTTTCAGAAGAAGTGTTAGCTTTCTGCACGTTGTCCATCCCTGTTGTTGTATCTAGGCACTCACCATATCACATCCACTCCTCTCCGGATCCTGACTGACATTGTATGCCTTATTCCCTGCTCTTCTTCCTCACACAGTTCTCTTCCATCCACCAACCTTGTCTCTCTACGTGTATCATCTGTACTTTTTTCTAATTTCCTCCCAGGAATCTCCCACTATAGCTTGCTCTCCTACTCTCTTCTCAATCAGTTCCTCTGTGTCCTTCTCCTTTTTTCTAACGGCATCTGTCCCAGTCTGGGCTCTGCACATCGGGCACCATCCATCATTCATGGGTGGGCAGGAAACCTTAACAAGTCCTCTCTTATGCTGACCTTGAAAAGGTCATCCACCTTTGTTACCTTCAGCAAGACTACGATAATGCACCCGACGAAAGGGTTACCCTGGAAGTCCCAGCTAGTGCAGGATGCAGCCTCCTATTTTCTAGTGCGGTGAACCTGCTGGAATCTCAAGTCTCTGCCTTAGCTTCTTGCTCCAGTTCAAAGCGTTGGTGACTATGTGTCTGGGACCTGGTTATTTGAGAAGCTGTCCATCACCTGATAGTTGTGCAATGAAGATCGGCTGTTTTTCTAAAAAGCTATGCTCTAGGAATTATTGTGGAGAAGTTCTATGGCATCGTCTGCAAAACGTGGACAATACTTCCCTACCACAGGGAATGTGAACAAAAGTCCATTAAAGACTGTGAGATGCTCAAATACTATGGTAATGGGGGCCAGATAAATACCTTATCTAGATATGAGGACTTTTGCCCATATGGTAGGTTTCTTATCAAGTCTGACCTACGGGAGTAACAGAAAGGGCTAACGAAATATATTGCCTGTTCTGAGAGCTCAAATTTGGGAAAGTAATTGATAGTCTCAATCTAGGTCTTAATCCATGTCACAAAAACATCAGCACAATTTGTACATTTGATGATCGCCTCATCAGAAAGGCTATAAAAACTGAATATTAGGGAGAGTGAAATATGCCAAATATATTTCCCTTAGAACTGATGATGCCATAAGAGAAGCTTACACTGCGATTACCCATGCTGAATGGGTTATGTGGAAAAGATTTCTGTTTTCAAGGCTCTCAATACAGCACTTAAATACGTATATGAGAGGTGAGAGTCAATTATAAACTACATACAGTAAAACAATATTTTCCCATATTTTTGTTCCAGTTTGTATTAATATATCTTGTCACAATCTCAATTTCCAGAATCAAAAGTGAAATTAAAAAGAAAGTTTCTAATCTCAGTCTCCGTACATCACAGCCACGGAGCAGGTTTGACATAAATTGGGGTATTTTTGGTGCACCTGTTTGATATATAGAATACAAAGGAGAAAAAAAACCAGTTACCATAACAACTGTGCTACCACCTATGAGATAAGTGACACTTCCTTAAAGCAGCACATTGTTCAACATGTCATATGAATGTTTGGGGCTTGTTGTACCAGATTTATGCTAGTTACGTTGCTGTAAAATTTTAGTAAAGGAGTGGAGAATCAGCCCACTGTTTTAATAATGCTTTTTCACAGTTTCTTATTCAGGTACATTTCACCAGTAATCATCCTCAGTGGCCATACAAAATTTAATGATTTTTTTTTAAGAAAGAAAAATTAATATACATTTAAAAATGTAACAGTGAGTAGACCTAAAGTTTAACACAATGAAAGAGCAGCTCCTCTTTTTTCACAAGGAGCTGGGTTTGCAAGTTTGATATTTGGCTTATTTGATGCGGGATATTTCAGGCAGGGCAGTGTTCTTACAGGATGTCAAGGCCTGGAAAACAGTAAACATGTTGGTTAACATGAACTGAGGCTTCATCGGCTGCTGCTGGATTCAGCGAACTATAGAAGGCTTCTGCTACAGTTCTTTCTTCTGCTACAGTACAGTAACTGCTTCTTTAAGGCCATGCTGCATTTAGCTCAAGACTGAAAGGAAAGTTTGTGATCTTTCCACAGCCCATCAGTACGGAACTTTTTGTATTATGGTCTAAACAGACACCTTATTATTGAGACTTAACTTCTTTTCTGAAGTGTAAACAAAGGAATGTCCATTGTTAGTGATAATGTAATCATACTGTGTTTAGAATTTACCCTGGTTTATTTTTAGGTAGATACAGTAATTATATTTAAAAAAAGGAGTACTTGTGGCACCTTAGAGACTAACCAATTTATTTGAGCATAAGCTTTCGTGAGCTACAGCTCACTTCAAGCTTATGCTCAAATAAATTGGTTAGTCTCTAAGGTGCCACAAGTCCTCCTTTTGTTTTTGCGAATACAGACTAACACGGCTGCTACTCTGAAACCAGTAATTATATTAGTATTGGTAAACCAAAGTAATTTGCATTTAATGCTGCCTCACTTCATCTATCCATGGAGCTTCCCAAATCCCTAGTGATATTTTCAATCACAAGATTATGCATGTAACAACAATAGACCTTTTTATCCCTCAAGTCCTCCAGTTAGCCTCCTGAGGCAAATAATATCGCTTAGCTTGTTAGAGTGAATAGGAAAATACTCTCATCAAATATTCCTCCAGGCTATCATAGCACATAACAGGGATTTTGATGGCTTTATCAGATGTGCATCAAAGGCTCACTTTCACAAGAGGCACAAATAATTTCACTTTAATGCAAAGCTTTGGGATACACACTAGGAAAGATAGAAATCAGAAGATAAAAGGGAGGGATACAACTATTATGTTTCCAATGAAACATACTAAAGTCCTTTATATTATATGTCATTTAAATTAAAACATTCTTATTAGCAATTACTGGGGTTTTCATCATGATTTCAATTGCTTCACTGGGAATGGATAGTACACAAGCATCAGCAAATCTTATTACATTAACTGGCGTTACAATGCTGCCTGCAGCAGGCCTCCTCAGGATATGAGATCTAACAAAATCACAAGAAAAAACAAAAACAAACCAAGATCAAGCTGAGTAGGTATGTGGATTATACACCTCCGAGGAAAGCCTACAGGAAATCATATTGCTGATTTTGGTAGGTGCTAGTGTACTGAACAAATGTCCCCACAATGGTGTTGAGATACTGTGCTGTTGATGGTGCTGGCTTTAAGATGAAATCTAAAACTGAGGTCCTGAGTCCCCAGTGATCTTTAAAATTGTGGCTTCTATTCGACCACAAACAACTTTGTGGTCACAACTTACACAACCACATTTCTTCACACTATCCCTTGTGCATATAAATGAAGAGATTAACACATGAGGCCTATTGTGCATACAGATTGGGCCTCACTGTGTTTTGACTGTACTTTCTCATTTGTGTAGATAAGTGAAAAGGCACAAATAGATGCACAAGCCAGTGACTGTGCATGCAAAGCTGAAGTGCACACAAATGAAGACCAGGTTCTGGTTCCTTTAAACACCTGGCCCTTAGTATTCTAAAGGACTTTTTAGGCTAGTGTTTTGTTTGGCTAATTATATTCAGTCTCTCTTTCTACTTCCTCCTGACAGCTTCTGTTTCATCTTCACTTCTTGACCTGTGTAGTATTGCTGTAATGGCAGATACAGTTCAGATAGATACACACTGATACTCTGTTTATTTTAGTGCCTGTTGATTTTAGCATGAGAGAGATGGGCCTTGCTTGTTCATTACATTCATATTTGTGTTCCTACATGGCTATTGCATGTAAGAACTGCCATTTCATTTTGCTACATACATTTATTTAGAACTGGACATAGTGGTTGCAAATTGATTTTTGCTTTATTTGTGGGATAGCTAAATAAAGCAAAAATCCACAAATAAAGCAAAAGTCAATTTGCAACCATTATGTTTATCAAGTGTTTTGAACTCAAAGGTGCTATACATTACATACTCTAGATATTGGTATTGCCATTATTCAAGCTCAGATGGTTAGAAGGTTTGCTATTAAATTCCTAGCGCACAGTCATTAAGCATGTTGAGTCTGTAAAGCTGCTAAGGAGCAAAGCTTGAAAAATTCTGGCATGTCATGATTTCTTGTAGAGGCACAAGAGTTCAACCATTAGAACATAGAAAACAGTGCTTCAGTATTTACAACAGATAAAGCAGTTAAGCAGATAGCAAGAGATGGGGAGGATGCTGCAGAAGAAAACATGAACTTAGAATTCTTAGAAGGCAAAATGTGGCTGCTATTTTGTTTATACTTTGCAAGTTTACCATGCAGGCAGTTTTAATAAAACCCTTAAAGGCATCTTAGGAAAGTTTTATGAAATTCATTTAATGGAAGTTCTCATAAATAATTTCCACATGTTACTTGGTATCTATACCTACTTCATACCATCTGGACAGATGTGAAAAATGCTTGGACTGAGCCAATCAGCTGGTGCAGCTGTGGAGGTGTTGACAAGGTTAATTTCTTGGGAAAGGTACCAGCCAGTTCACTTCATTAGCACTCCCAGCAGGTGGATTTAGTCACAATTATGCATCCATTTTAAAATAATTTTCTCACCCCTTCCTATGACTTGAGACATTGCAGTGATAACAACAAGGCAAAGAGGAATTACCGATTTTTAAAATATCTCCAAAGAACAGCTTAATTAAATAGAGAAAACATTACTCTGTCCTATTGCATAAGGAGGAAATAAACATTCTGCTGATAAAGTACATGAGAGCTATAATAATAGGACACTGTTTTCATAAATATCTCTCACTTATGTCATGTTTTCACACTTTTGGAAACCTAAATTGTTTGTTTAATTCTAGATTACGGTTCTATCTTTTCTAAAATGTTTGAGTGGATTCAGTTCCTCATAGATCAGAAAGTCAACCTAATGCTTTAGTTATTGCCAACAGGTACTCTGCAAGTTCCCCACATGGCTCCCACCAATGCACCTCAATCTGCCCTACCTCCTTTTTCCATTTCAAAAAGCTCTCTAGGTTTTCTTTAGTGTTCTCAAATACCAGCTGGGACTATGTTAATTTCACTTGTGATCTGCAGCAAAAATGAATCAAGGCCTCCAGAGCAAATAGATCAGCAAGCACTTACCTGAAGCAGAATGTGGCATTAGCTCCTCCACAACCTCCCACCCAAAAATTTAGTGTGAGATCTTGATCCTGTATTCAATCCACTAGAACTGACTCCCTGCAACCATAGAAAGCCTTAGTGAAGTCAAGAGGACTCTCCACAAGTAAATAAATGTATTTATTTTGAAATGTGGGTGAGTAATTAGTGAACCAAGACAAACAAAGAACCCAGCTCCCCCAGCCACAAAACCATCCCAAGTAGAGAATGAAGGGAAAATAGAAAGACCCCGGTGTGGGGCTTATCTTGTGCCCTTGCCCCCTTAAAGTACCCTTTCCCCAAGATCAAGGCAAACAGAAGTTTTAAATTCCTTTGTCTCAGATTTAAACAGACAAACTCACATTTGCTGTGTAGGATCCCTGCTGCAAGAAACTGGTACTTCTCACTGAAGCTTTCTGGCTCTCTGGTCATTCTTAATAGCCAGCCCCGATATCCTCCTCCTTTTATATGCTGCTGGCTGGTTTTCTCTGAAGCTAATGGGCTGCAGCTCCTTGTGTTTCCTGCTTCTTAACCATTATATCCCATCACAATGTCCAAGTCCAGAACCTTGGGGCTTTCTGTCCTGGATATCAAACAGGGAGTATATCCTGTCACACTCACCTTAGATAATACTTAACCTTTGCATGGAACACAGCTCAGAGTGCTCAGGGAGGCCATACCTGCTACCCCATCCTCTAGATAGAAATGTTATTTTGATACAAAATATAATTTTTCAAGAGAATTTGTGAATGTGATCCACCCCCACCTCCACAGGGCAAAATTTCACATAGGACAAATACGTCTTGTAGAGGGCTTCTACATCCATAGTGGCGACACCAACATTCCACACAAAGATGGACTATAAGCCGTCAGGAACAGTATCCCCCATAATGTCACGGCAAACCTGGTGGCTGAACTTTGTGACTTTGTCCTCACCCATAACTATTTCACATTTGGGAACAATGTATACCTTCAAATCAGAGGCACTGCTATGGGTACCCGCATGGCCCCACAGTATGCCAACATTTTTATGGCTGACTTAGAACAACACTTCCTCAGCTCTCGTCCCCTAATGCCCCTACTCTACTTGTGCTACATTGATGACATCTTCATCATCTGGACCCATAGAAAAGAAGCCCTTGAGGAATTCCACCATGATTTCAACAATTTCCATCCCACTATCAACCTCAGCCTGGACCAGTCCACACAAGAGATCCACTTCCTGGACACTATGGTGCTAATAAGTGATGGTCACATAAACACCACCCTATACTGGAAACCTACTGACCGCTATACTTACCTACATGCCTCCAGCTTTCATCCAGACCACACCACATGATCCTTTGTCTACAGCCAAGCTCTACGATACAACCGCATTTGCTCCAACCCCTCAGACAGAGACAAACACCTACAAGATCTCTAACAAGCATTCTTACAACTACAATACCCACCTGCTGAAGTGAAGAAACAGATTGACTGAGCCAGAAGAGTACCCAGAAGTCACCTACTACAGGACAGGCCCAACAAAGAAAGTAACAGAACGCCACTAGCCATCACCTTTAGCCGCCAACTGAAACCTCTCCAGCGCATCATCAAGGATCTACAACCTATCCTGAAGGACGACCCATCACTCTCACAGATCTTGGGAGACAGGCCAGACCTTGCTTACGGATAGTCCCCCAATCTGAAGCAAATACTCACCAGCAACCACACACCACACAACAAAAACACTAACTCAGGAACCTATCCTTGCAACAAAGCCTGTTGCCAACTGTGTGCACATATCTATTCAGGGGACACCATTATAGGACCTAATCACATCAGCCATACTATCAGAGGCTCGTTCACCTGCACATCTACCAATGTGATATATGCCATAATGTGCCAGCAATGCCCTTCTGCCATGTACATTGGCCAAACCGGACAGTCTCTATGTAAAAGAATAAATGGACACAAATCAGACATCAAGAATTATAACATTCAAAAACCAGTCAGAGAACACTTCAATCTCCCTGGTCTCTCGATTGCAGACCTAAAAGTCGCAATATTACAACAAAAAAACTTCAAAACCAGACTCCAATGAGAGACTGCTGAATTGGAATTAATTTGCAAACTGGACACCATTAACTTAGGCTTGAATAAAGACTGGGTGTGGATGTGTCATTACACAAAGTAAACCTATTTCCCCATGTTTATCCCCCCGCCCCCCCACTGTTCCTCACACGTTCTTGTCAACTGCTGGAAATGGCCCATCTCGATTATTACTACAAACGTTTTTTTTTCTCTCCTGCTGGTAATAGCTCACCTTAACTGATCACTCTTTTTATAGTGTCTATGATAACACCCATCGTTTCATGTTCTCTCTCTCTGTGTGTATATATATATCTTTCTACTGTATTTTCCACTGCATGCATCCAATGAAGTGGGTTTTAGCCCACGAAAGCTTATGCTCAAATAAATTTGTTAGTCTCTAAGGTGCCACAAGTACTCCTGTTCTTTTTGTGGATACAGAATAACATGGCTGCTACTCTGAAAATAGTTCAGCAGAGTACTAATATTGATTTGATTTTTCGTTGTTTGGATTTCTAAGAAGAGACAATAAAATGATCTTTATTTTAAACTAGAAGCAACCTAGACACACAAACTTCCATAGGAGCAGAGTTAGGCCACTGCCGAGTGCTCTGAAAATCCTTCCCTCAGTGCATAATCAGACATAAAGGCAAAAGCACCATCACCCACAATACCTGATAGTAACTTATTAAGCAGTACAGCAAAGGAGAAATAAGGGAAGTATCTCATCCTCCCTCAATATTAGATCATCCACCAATATCTCCTTTCTCCAAAGGTATCTATAAAAGATAAATCTTGCAAGGCCCTTTGAAGGTCAAAACATTTGGGCTATATTAGCCCAAAGTAGGAGAGTGAGTCTGACAGCCAAGGGACTGTCATGGGACCCTGCTAGCACCTCCATCTCTTTTATGGCAAAAGAGATCCAACTCGAGGCCCTTATACCTCCACAACTTGTCTGCCATGGAGATGTATGTTCTCACTCTTAAAAACTAAACCCATTTTATCAGCAATCCCCACATACACACCCTGCTCAGTGTTACACACAGGGCTGGCCTTAGGGAAAATGGCACCCTGGGTGAACTTGTATTTTGGTATCCCTGACTACTGCTGCCTTCCCTAGCTCCCCACCCATTCTCTGATCACCCCTGGCTCCTGATGCCTCCCCTCGCCCCATTGCCCTGAGGTCCTTTCCACAGCCTCACACCCCAGGCCAGCCCCGCTCCTTGCCTCTTGACCACGGAGTCCCCTGTCCCCGGTGCCCTAGGTGTTCGCCCACCCGTAAGGCTGGCCCTGGTTACACACACAATTGTATTTATGCTACAGTATGTTGAGTTATGGCTTTGGATCTTGATTCAAGCATTTGGCACATTCTTTGCCATATATTCTCTTATTCCATTTCTGCTCTGCTTCACTACTGGGTAGGTGTGTATGGAATGTTTGGAAAGAGTTTGGAGATTAATGCCAGGCAAATCCTGCAGTTTGATTCACAAATGGAAGTGAAGCCCCTCCTGCTGTTTTGCTTGGTGGTTTAAATTCAATAAGGTTTAACTCTCAAGCTTCAGTTGCACCCCTTGCTATTACAGAGCCTCTTTCTACTTCTCCTTAGGAAATTTCAGGCAGGAGGGGAAGAGGAGATTACTCTGGGGTGGAGGGAAGTTTGCCAGCATCTCCAAAGTGTAAATATTTTCCATCTGCATTTGTCAGGCTTTTGCAAACATGAGCTGAGGTTCACAAATTCACTCAGCCTTGAACCCAACATTCAGCCTGAGTTGAGTCTCCAGGTCGATGTGAATGTATCATGTGGCTCTATGTAGGAGGAAAGGGTCCGTGTGGAGAGCTGTTTCAAATGGAGTGAAGTCCTTCCTTTCAAATGGAGTGAAGCATTATAATTTGAGATGATCTCAAAGGAGACCAAATCACCCAAACCCTGGTCTGGAGTTGAACTTTGTAATTTGGGCCTCTCTCAGTAAAGGGTCAAACCACAAACTGAATCTGAACATACTAGACTTGAGGAAAATTTGATTTCACTTCCAGATCTGAACTCTACAGCTCTGCGCCGCCTCTAATTTGAACACATACTTCAGATCTTATGAATAGACTTCAATATTTTTCTTCCTTAAAAACAAACAGCACATAAGCAAGTAGTCTCAGACTGCTGAGGTCCATCCCTGTATATGTGCAATAGATTTATTAAGCTTAACATTGAATAGTAGTTTCCATGGATAACAGCAAATTAAGTATAAAATATCATCCAATGGCCTAACCCATTCAGAGTTCCCCTAGCTTCATTCTGACATGGTATCTTACAATTACAGCGGGACTATCTACTGTATAAAATGTCCCACCAGAAAGCATATGGTCTGTGGTGTGCTAACCTGGGGTAGTGATTAAAAACTAGAGTCTAAAGGCCATAACCTCAGTCCCTACCATGTCCCTTTTGGAGCACTCTTAGGGGAATTCACAGCTGGCATATGCTGACTCTATGCCAGGCTGCCCCTCTCAACTGCTTCCCTCTCCCCCACACACCAGAGGGTGTGAAAGATTTATGTGCCCAGAGCACTTTGTGCTCTGACAAACCTTGTGCACATGACGGTCTCTAAAGATATGTCTGTAGGGCAAAAAACAAATCCTTCCAGTCTCAAAGCCTGGGTCTACGGACTTGGGCTTGTGGGGCTTGGGCTACAGCACCAAAAATAGCCCTGCAGACATGGGGGTTGTGGCTAGAGCTTGGGCTCTGAAGCCTGTGGAGGAGGGTGGGTTTGACTGACATGGATCAGCAATCCAGGTCCCAGACCCTAAGGATACATCTACATGGCAATAAAAAACCCAAGGTACCAAGTCTCAGAGCCTGGACCAATTGACTCAGGCTCACAGGGCTAAAAATTACAGTGTATATACTCAGGCTCGGGCTGGAGCCCAGGCTTTGAGACCTACCCCACTCCTGGGGTTTCAGAGCACAGGCTCTAACCTGAGCATCTACACTGAAGTTTTTAGCCCTGCAGCCAGAGTCAGCTGACCTGGGCCAGTCATGGCTGCACTGTGGGTCTTGTATTGCAGTGTAGATGTACCCTGTTGTGGGAGAGGGGGTCAGAGCCCGAGTCCCACTGAGACTCAGGTCCAAGCCCTGTCATTTTTCACTGTGGAAGCAGCTCATACCACAGACCTCAATCAGAAGGTCTGCAAAGCACAGCAGTGAGACTCAGGCTTGCAATGCTGTGTGGATGCTCATACAGCATATGCCATAAGCCTGGGTCCCACAGATATGGGTTTACAATGCACTGTAGACATACAGTAAGGGAGGCCTAGGTATACTTAATCCTGCCTCTCGAAGTCCCTTCCAGCCCTACATTTCTACAATTCTATGATTACCAGTCAACATAAATTAGAGGGGCCCTGAGACTGGTTTAACACGCTGGGGGCTGTGTTGGCTCCTGGCTTCCCCAGATTGGCAGGAACAGTGCAGCATGGAGACATCTGAGGGGACTTGCTGCACCCAAAGTGATAGAATACAGTTTCATCGGGTCTGGCCCTCAAGGAATTACAAACTGTACCTGTTTGGCATTCAAATCTACATACTCAAGTAGAGTCTTTGCATGGGGATGAACACTGGAGTTGATTAAAGCATATTTGAAGTTGTGTGGCTGGCAGTAAATAGCCTTGCTTTTTCAGTTCAAAGATTAAGGGAAAAGCCATCATTTAGCATGCGGTAGAACTCAAAGTAGGTAAATTGGATGGGATGCTCTGTCACTTCATTTTATCCCTTCATTCAGTTGTGCTTTCATTTTAAGTGAAGAGATTATTTCTGTAGTCTGGTATACTTCTGTGCTCCTATTCAATGATACACAGGCTGTTAAGAAAACCAGGCCTTGATATGAAAATGTCATTGAAATCACAGCTGATGAATACATTAATTCAAACACATTTTAAAGATCTTTTCAAAGCAAAAAATAACCTTTTGGAAAGTTAAACACGGCTTAACAATCAGTACAAAACCACTATCTGTATCACATGAATATGTGAGATAAACACAAGTGGTCTAAAGCCGAACAATTTTATTTGTGTAAAAATAAAGGAAGCATATTTTCAGTTTTGATACCATGTAACACCTGGAAGCTATGCTTCTGCACTTTGGTGGATATCTTTATTTTAAATTAAATTCAAGTGAAATAGACAAGACAGTTTAGCTCCTGATATTTATTTTAACTTTTTCTCTGTTATGTTAGTCTTATCCAACTCCCTTTCAAGACAGTGGAAGCTTTTCCATTGACCTCAGTGTGAGTTGGATTAGATCTTTTTTGCAAATGTCAAACTCTGTTTTCATTTAAACTGGTGGTTATTTATGGAGGTTGGAAGTTTTTAACTAGATTTGGACACAAATCTGAAAGCCCAGATCTCAACAGAAACTTCCTCGGAGTTTGGGGATTTTAACATCCAGGATATTTGTTTGGGTCTCTCTCTAGTTTCAACTTGTAGGGTTTTTTTAATTATGTATATGATATATAATACTGTATACCAGGACCTTTTTATACATGTAGTCAATGATAGTTTTTAAAAATCTGAGCAGGAATATCTTGCTTACTTAACATAACTTCCACATTTACATGAAGTGTTTGGCTTTCACTCTGTTGAAGACTTTTCATCAGTTTTAAGCACAATTTTTATCTTGGGGAGCATCTACTCAGAATACAAATCCTCAAGTTTCTAATTTGCAGATAAATCACTATAAATTGATCCTGCACATGTTTGTGGTAATATATAATATACAAATTCTTTAACAGATTGCTGTTTTTTCAAGCCCTGTGTAAAGTGCCTGCTATTCAGGAAGAAAGGTCTACAGACATATTTTAAAAGTAGACAAGAGAACAAAGGGCCTGATTCTCCTTTCATTTTTATTGGTGTAAATGAGGATCTAACTCTGACTTCAACAGACTTACTCTGGTGTAACTGAGAGGAGAACCAAGCTCATTATTTTCAGGTTCAGGCTTAGGTCATGTCTACACTACAAAGTCTGGTCAACTCAACTTACGTTGGCATAAGCTAAAAGAAAAGGAGTACTTGTGGCACCTTAGAGACTAACCAATTTATTTGAGCATAAGCTTTCGTGAGCTACAGCTCACGCAGTTAGTATATTGCTTGCATGCATGCATGCTAGTCTCCTTGTGTTGGAGCTGTGCATGCTCACCCGGAGTGCTTGTGTCAATACACAGTGTGAGGCACTATGGGTAGGTGTCCCAGTGTGCAACTCACCACTGTCCAGAACACTGTCTTTTGGGAAGTTCTGGCAATGCATGGTAGGGCAGAAACAAGTTGCACAAGGGTGACTGGGAACAAGGGGTCAACTTCCCAATGTGCAACTGTCTCCTCCTTGTCTGGTTCAGATGTTCCACAGGTATGGAGGGGAAACCCCTTAAGGCCACAATGGCAGCAACTGCAGGTAAACACAGAGATACCATGATCAATATAGTCACAATGAAAATTGAAAGTTAAGATTCAGATCTCCCTTCCCTTGCTCCTTTAAAGCTTTAAGCAAGACATGCTTATTGACATTTCTGCTTAGGAGTGCTTGTGCATGGTACCACTCATAGCACTAGTCATGGTGAGTGTGGCCCACCAGCGGTGAGGGAAATGAGGAGGGAATTGCTCAGTTGCATGAAACTATGGGTCTAGGGCAATGGCACTGAATACTGCTGCCATTTTTCACAGGCAGTGGGGATTTTAGCTGATATCTCACTCCTGAGGGTAACAGAGGCAGAGAGAGCACAGCTGCTGGTACTGCTGCTGTCCTGAAGCTGCCCGGGGCCCATATGCTGCTAACCTGTTTATTGCAATGGTGCCTGCTGAAGTTATCACTGACAGGCATGGAAAACTGTCCTGCCGAGGAGGAAGAAATAAGGCTGCCGTCCCTAGAAACTTTCGGGAGAGGACTACAGAGTACGTCCTTGAAATTTGCACTGAGAGCTCTCAGGAGGATTCAAGGGACATCTCTGTGAATCTAAACAAACTGCTCTGCATGCCCCTCCCCTGCATCTCGCTTACCTCTGCTGGGGAACAAAAAGCAGGTAACGACGCTACCTCTGGTTGTTGTACCGCTACTTCTTCTAGTATGAGTAAATTCATGAAGAGTCGCTAGCTGTGTCCTGTTAAGTTGGGGGCACCATCAGTATATTATTTGCACACTTACCCAGGGTTCCTTCCCCTGTGTCAGGCTCGCCCATGCTCGACTGCTGGTAGTGACTCGACTGCAGCGGAGTCTCAAACAGGTCCTGGCTTGTAGCATAGCTGGACTCCGCAGTCACATGTCCCCCATTCTCCTCCTCCTCCTTTCTGTTCATGCCAGGGGTTGGTGGGCGGGTTGGTGGTAGGTGTTTCATGGTGGGTGGGTTGGTGGTGGGGGTCTCTGCCAAGTATGACATGCATACTTGTAAAAGCAGCAGGTCTGTGGCTTGATGCCAGGTAGACTATTGGCCTCCTGGCCCTCTGATATGCTTGACGCACTTCCTTTGCTTTCACGTGGCACTGCTGCTGGTCCCTGTCAGACCTTTTCTCCTGCATCCCCCATGCAATCTGCTTGTAGGTGTCCACATTTCTATGGGTGGTCTGTAGCTGTGCTTGCAGCCTCTTCTCCTCAGAGGCCCAGGAGATCGAATATCTCCTATCTATTCCAACGTGGAGCGTGGAGCTGGCATGGTCACAGGGGCTGCAGCACAACAACAGAGAGCTGCTAGGTGTACTTGCCAAACTGGATGATCAGGAAAAGGCATTTCAAAAATTTTTAGGGCTTTAAAGCAGAGGGAGTCCTTCTGGTGTTTATGACCCCTGGGCGGTGGAGTTCATAGATGTGACCAGAGCAGTCAATGTTGGGCATTATGGGACAGCTGCTGGAGGACCATTAGGGTTGACATAAGTAATGTGGTGTTTACACTCATGCTGTGTCAACCTCAGTACATCGACCATGGCAAATGCCCCTCTGGGAGGTAGTGATACAGCATCACTGTAATGAGGCACTTACATCAGTGAGAGACAAATTTAAGTGTAAACACATGGACAACTAGACTGACTCAAGGTAGCTTATGTCAACCTAACTTTGTAGTCTAGACCAGGGCTTAAAATGGGAAGATAACTTAAGAGTTCCCATCTTAGTTTCACAAAGTACATCTGGCTGGTAGTTCAAAGTTAGGCACTTGCTGATGTATGTTTAACAGGGAGGATAAAAATTGATGATTTTTTTAAAAAAACAATTTAAAATATTGGATTTTTTAAAATATAAATTAAATAGTTTTGTTTGTTTTAAAATAAACCTATTTAAAAATAAATTTTAAATTGACAACCTATGTTAAGGCCTAATCTTATAATCAGTTAAAAGCATTTAAATTAAATAAAAATAATAATATTAAGACCATGTTTGCCAAGTTTTAAAGAAAGTGAAATCACTGAACAGTCAGTTCAGCTAAGCACCCAGAACCAGAGTGTATTGAACTGGTAAACAAGCTTTTGACATCAGTAGCCTCTCATGCAAGTGCAGAGAGAATATTTTCTTCATATCAATTTATTCAACTAGTTGAGTTCAGTGACTAGCTCATTTGAAGTTAAGAAAGCAGATGGGAGTTGAAAAAGCAGGCAAATTTGTATTCCTCTTCCAATCTATGAATAAAAACTGAGTGTGAAAGAATGAGATCTACTAGTTCTAATAATTTCAAGGTCATAATGACCAGAAACAATCAGTTCAATTCACTAACTACAGCTAATCCTTCCTTTGTGTAGTAAATCATTTAATTTTAAATGCAAAACATGTTTTGAAAAACATTTTTCTTATGTATCTAGCACTTTTAAGGTAGTTTTATTTAATAAAAATAAATACGGCTTATTTTGTTAATTTTTAATTGAATTTGATTTTCCATCCAAATATAGCTTGACACAAATCACAAGTAAAAATATAATCTAATAAATAAATATATTATTTACTACAATAATAAAAAAATGTAAAAATTAAGAATCTGGATTATATAATTGCTTATATGAATATGTATTGATATAGTGTATTCTCTTGGTTACCAAATTTAGTGTAAAACCTGTATTTAGTTGCAAAACTACATGTTTTAATGATTACCAACCCATGAGAATCAACCTCTCTTTAGGAAAATAACTAAAAAAGTATAAACATATGTCCTATTTGCATGCACAAATCAGATATTTGTGCACCTCTGTCCATTTATACACCTACCACTAACTAGCCATGTGCGCACACATGCTTTGTGCTCTCACATCAGATATTTGCATTCATAAGTTGGATGTACATGTATGTCTGTGCCCAATTGCATGTGCTAACTGTAACTTTGAAAGTCTGGTTATTAGTTCAGAGAATGAAGAATGCACCATTGTTTGTAGAATGGCAAAGAAAGGCCGGAGACCCAGCACAGTTGTCCTAAGCAAACTCTTTTTTGTAGTTGCAGCTGAAACAACAGTAACACTTTGAAAACAGGCATTAATCAAAATAGCAGATTTTTCTTTAGTGAACGGTAATTAGCAGCTCTGCCAGTTTCCAGTATGTGCTGCAGAGCAGACTAGATGATAGGCTGGTAGAAAATTTTTTGTGACAGACACATGAATGTACACACATCGATCCACACATCCGGAGCAGATTATAAATTAGCTTTCCCAGAGAGGCTTTGGTAAATAAAGGGTTCTTTCAGCAAGGAAAACTCTCTTTACAAAAATACTCAGGCAAAATCCTGGCAGCATGGAAGTCAATGGGAGCATTGCCATTGACTTCCATGGGGCCAGGCTTTCATCCTCAGTTATGATAATATCCACGCCCCCACTACCCCTCTCCAAGTCTAGTTTTCAGGAGTTTTTTATGTATCTGCTAGATTCTAATAGCAGAAAGACCCCAGCTTCCTCTAACTCAGATAACATTTTTAGCCACTGGGCATGTGCACATCTGGATTCTGTTGAACACTGAATAAACCTGACAATGTGTATGTCTAGGTCCCCAAAACAGAAGCCAAAGAGCCATCACTAATTGATAGTTCTTCTGGCAACTGGGGATAGAGTGTGTAAATTCAAGAGGACTACTCAAATGCATAATCTTACTCGTGAGTACCGTCATTGTGTAAGGGCCTTGGATTACTCCATCTTAAAGAATGTTCCTAAACGAAACCAAAACAATAAATTCATTGTGATTGGCCATATGCATCCCCAGAGTCTGGAATAAAGAAATCACAAGTCTAAACTCACAGGAAAAGAAAAAGATTTACTTTCTCCTTAGCACATTTATAAAGATTAATGGTCTCACCCTTTAGTCTCAAGGGCCAAGGCTAATGATTTGGGGCTTAAGTGCACACACGCTAGCTTTGCTGATAGGACAAACTGTACTTATTCTGAAGCAGCAGTTATGTTCCAGAGTCAATAATCCATTAACTGAGTGGATGGATCATGATCACGGAGAAGAAACAGTTACTTAAAATGATGCGTTCCATGCAAGATCATAACGAAAAAGCATAGGAAAGTGTAGCTGCCCTCTTCTGGTTAGTGCATCACATTGTCAGGTGAGACCCCTGTGTACATGTCTCAGGTGGAGTTTTTTCTTGACTGAGGCACTGGGGATGGAGAGTGCTGGGGAGGAGGAAGTGTATTTTGCCCCAGAGGAGAGTGGGTTACTCGCCTCCCCCAGCTTTGACATCTTGCTGGTGTGAGAGAAATTGAAACTGATTGATATTATTTCAAAGAGAGACCCATTTCTTCATTCAAAGGGAAAGGTTTCTGTGATGCAGGGCCTCAAGAGAGTGGGTGAGGGAATCACATGGGGGCTTTCACCTCTTTCCTCAGGGGAAAAAAGCATGGAAACCATGCCAAGCTAAGAAATGTAAAGTTGAAGCTGATATTTCATCCTTAGCCTGTTTTGTTATGCCAAGGTACTGATCTCGGTGTCAAAGCCTGACTGATATTTAAAAACATAGGGCCTGCCTGACCCTTCGTTGCCCAGTGTAAAATGGGCATAAAATGCTATCAGTCCCATTTTGCATCCATTTCGTCTTAATGTAAATGACTGCATAAGGATCAGAGCAATGGAAAACCAGGCTCTCTGAATTCAATGTCTGCATTTCACATCTATTCTGTCTGAGTCTGAGCTTTAAGCCCATTTAGTAATCTTGACCCACTCTACTACACATATGTTTCTTCTCTCGGTGGTACAGATACCCAGGCCTAAAAACGAGATCTTGGTACATTATGAAGAGTTGTCTGAAAGAGAACCACCACCCACAACATTACTTAGACAATGCGCTTGTTTCACTGCCTCTTACACTGGTGAAACTAAATGAAAAATTCTTCTATTCCCAATATGTGTGAGAACATTGTTAGCTTGCTGCTAGGTATTTTGATAACTGTAAGAACAGAGTGCGTTATTGAGTTCCAGATAATATTTCTTTATGCTATAATCCAGCTCCTGGATTTCTTGCTAAATATTTTAAACTTCTAAAAGGGCATAGATTATAACAGCTGGGAGCTTCCAGAAGGACTAATTAATATAATAGACAAATGGAGCTCATTAGTACCTTTCTGTTTTCTTTGGTCACCTGTAAGTGGGGGGAAGGGATCCCTGTGAAACATCCAATGAATGCTGAGAGCCTGGTAAGGTGGAAACAGAGAGAAATATTTCAGGTTTCCCCTCCCTTTAAAAAGAACAATACTGATAATAGTCTGTTGCACTTTTCACTGCAGTTGTTCCAGGAAGTGCTTTCTATGAAACACCAGGACATATTAAGACAACATACAGCCCCAAGGATAAAAGGGATTCACGGATGCACCCAATGCACTGTTTTTTATTACTAGTGTGAAAACAGGTGTCAGCATATTTTATTAAGAAGTAACATTGGAGAGAGAAACCCTGTTGGTTAAGGGTGTTTGATACACTATGGATAACATGACACATCTATTGACTATTCCATTACACTATCTGTTTTTATTTATCGAATTAGACAGTTTTCTCCCTTTTCCTTTACACACTCTTCTGGCCCTTCTCCCCCATGTAAACATCTACAATGAGTTGTGGCCATCAGCGCTAACAGCTGTCCCATGTCCCCTCTTAAAGAACTGGCTAGTGGTCAAAGTAGCAATCTCAGTTGCTCACATTCATGCCCGGTGACTTTATCACGTCTGTGGACTTGAAAGACTTGGCTGTGCAATAATTATTCCTCCCACAGGCATACCCTTAATATTCTTACTAAATAAAGGGCAGTTCATCCCCACAGAGGAGATGAAAGTATTCAAACCACCACCAACACTGCTCAAAAGGAGAGAATAGAAGGAAGTCTACGAAATCATCTCATCTTCCTCCACTCTCACAGGAGCCCCTCCTTGGCTGGGGGAAAGCTGCTCCTCTAGCAAATTGTCCTCCACCAAAAACCAGCATGAATGAACACTGGCTATGTCAGCATTAGCTCTCATGAGTTTCCACTCCTGCCTCAATAGCAGGACTCCCAGTGTTTGGGGGAGGCAATGTTAGCATACCACTTCAGGGAATCATGCTACTGGCAGGGACAGGAACTACTATCTTCTGTATGTGAAGATCTCAGCCTTCTACAGAGATCCTGGGGGATGTGGAATTCATTCCTGGCTCTTGGGATAGCTATGGGGTTGGAGGGCCAAAACCCCTGCCCAGTCTTCAGCGAGGCAAACCAAACCCAGCAACCACCTCATCCTTCAGAATCTCCACAAGTGCAAACTCACAGTGTTTATTGCGATACCCAAAGGCCTGGGAGGGGCTGAGCATCCATCCCCAACTGCCATTGGGTGAAGTTTACCAGAAAGGCACAAAGCTCTTCCCTGGCTGAGGACTAGCAGCTCTTGCACCCCAATAGTATTGTCCTTAGCAAGTCGGAAGAAACCTCAACACAAGCAGCTGGACTCTGCCACTGCAGTCAGGGTGGGGAGCGGGCTTGTCATAAATATAAAGGGAAGGGTAAACCCCTTTAAAATCCCTCCTGGCCAGAGAAAAAATCCTCTCACCTGTAAAGGGTTAAGAAGCTAAAGGTAACCTCGCTGGCACCTGACCAAAATGACCAATGAGGAGACAAGATACTTTCAAAAGCTGGGAGGAGGGAGAGAAACAAAGGGTCTGTGTGTCTGTCTATATTCTGCTTTTGCTGGGGATAGAACAGAAATGGAGTCTTAGAACTTTTAGTAAGTAATCTAGCTAGGTATGTGTTAGATTATGATTTCTTTAAATGGCTGAGAAAAGAATTGTGCTGAATAGAATGACTATTTCTGTCTGTGTATCTTTTTTGTAACTTAAGGTTTTGCCTAGAGGGATTCTCTATGTTTTGAATCTAATTACCCTGTAAGGTATCTACCATCCTGATTTTACAGGGGTGATTCCTTTACTTCTATCTACTTCTATTTCTATTAAAAGTCTTCTTGTAAGAAAACTGAATGCTTTTTCATTGTTCTCAGATCCAAGGGTTTGGGTCTGTGGTCACCTATGCAAATTGGTGAGGATTTTTACCAAACCTTTCCCAGGAAGTGGGGTGTAAGGGCTGGGAGGATTTTTGGGGGAAAGACGTGTCCAAACTACATTTCCCAGTAAACCCAGTTAGAGTTTGGTGGTGGCAGTGGTTATTCCAAGGACAAAGGATAAAATTAATTTGTACCTTGGGGAAGTTTTAACCTAAGCTAGTAAAAGTAAGCTTAGGAGGTTTTCATGCAGGTCCCCACATCTGTACCCTAGAGTTCAGAGTGGGAGGAACCTTGTCAGGGCTCCTAATATCACACACACTTTTGACAGACCGTCAGTTAGTTTTGGAGCATCTATCAAAGACTCACCTGATGATTTGCATTAAAATCCTCAAGCTGGTTCTGGGCATGGTGGTGTGATCAGGGTGGACTGTAGTTGGTGGTCAAAAATACTAAAGAGGGCTGCTCAGCCAGTTTTCTGGAGTTATTAAGAAGTATAGGAGGTAAGTGTCAAATTTTAACAGCTCTTTCTTATCATCCTTGTATTTCTCAGAGAAAGGCAGCTGTTTAGGGGAAAGTTACAATGATTTTGATTTCAACTTGTTCATGAGACAAGCAATGGTGCCACATTATATGGGGTTTGCACTCCTCAAGTGAAAAAACAAACAAACAAATAAAACTGCAAGGGTATTAGAAGGGTATTAGCAGATCTTTTTAGAAAGTGTACACTTGTCCGCACAACTGACAGACAATCCTGAAAACACAAAGGAAAATACAAGGCAAACATCTCTTCAGAAAAAGGGAGGTATAATGCTGCCGTTTGTGGCACAGAAATAATAGTATTCCGCTTATAAAAATTAACTATTTTGAATATTGTTATGCTCTGCAGCCTACTCAGTTCTTTTTAAGCTAATGTTTACTGGAAAGTTTTGCTTGTATCATTTCTGTTCAGGGCTGGCTAATCTGTGGTTCCATGTGGCTTAATCACATTTTCTTCAGTCTCCTATTGACAATACTGGCCCCAGACAAATAAAAAGCTATCGTTCAAAGCAATAACATACCCACTTAAGTCAAACCGACATAGGAAACAGTGCAAGCTAGAGCTCAGACAAGTTTAAATGTGCTCTATTAATGGATGACATTTTTAACAATAGAGCTATTGGACCCCGTTGGAAATAATGGGCTGTAATCATGGCAGGAATTAGTGCACATGACGGGTGATTATGTTCTGGAAATGTTCCAGGACCAGCTGTGTTGAGTCACAGTATTAGTAACCTCTGTAATTACAGCTTTTCAAAACAATTTTTATTTGGAATTGGGGAAAGCCAGTGCAGTGGGGACAAAAACCACCACCACAATTTGCCAGAAGAAAAAAAATGTGTCAGAGCTAGAACAATGCTGCCCTGTTTTCTGAATTCCCATCTTAGACTCCCTTGTTCTATTAAAAGAAACCCTCCTATAATCACTATCATATCTTTCTTTTTTTCCTTTCTCATAGTTTAATTACAGCACCTGCTTACAAATGAATGGTCCAGCAAGTATCTGCATAATGCTTGTGGAGGGAATTCCTTCTGAAACATCAAAATGGCTGAAAGTGTAAAAGCTGAGTCTGTTTACTGGATTTATTTGAATGTTAAATAAGCAGCACTCTGCTTATTTTAGGGTTAAACCAAAATAGGAGAGATGGAGAGAGAAGCTTTCTTTAATTGCTTATAAATGGCCATAATATATATTTTAAAGCACACACAAACACATGTAAATATATCAGAATAATCAGATTGTGCATATAACAAGCCTGATTAAATGCATGATCTTAGTGCTATTGTCCTTGTCCTCATTTTTTCCTCTAGTTGGTTTGTTACTCTCACTTGTCACATCTGGCTAAAATTAGAGTGTGAAGTCTGCAGAACAGGGGCCATGTCTTTTCTTTGTTTTGTAAAGAACAGAGAACGCTTTTGGGTGCGGGTATAAATAATAACTCTTTCCAGTCGCTAATCTTACTTGCACTGGCATTGTTGAAAGAGTCCAGTTTTTGCCTTTTTATTCTTTTCCTTAAATCATATTTGAATACAAGTTTAAAGAGCTGATGGACAGGGAATGGATTAAAAGCATTAGACGATTTGACTGCCAATTAGAAAAGTGCCACGTTACCAGTCAGCAATGCAGTTAGTCAGATTCCTAGTGGAATATATAATCTAGACCCAAGTCAGCTTTTCTCAAAAGCAAAACATTCGGTACTTTTGTATCTGACATCTGTGATTTCTGAAACCATTGATGGGAGGGAGGGAAAAGAAGTCACATGAGAAGGGAAGGAAGTTCTAAGAGCTTTCATAGGGTTCTAGTTGCTAGGGTAACTATTTTACTTGGTAATCAATATGTTTAGTGTGTTTCTGTTGCTTTGTGCCGACCTCCACAGGCAACATTGTAGGGTGGCACTGGGGAAAACACTAGAAATGAAGAGGACAACAAACCTTGAAAACAATTGCTTCAAATAGATAAAAAAACAACCCTAAATAGTTTAAGGCCCCGTAAGATTTTAGTGGAATTGGGTGTCATTTTCTGTAATAGAATTGCAGGTTTTGCTAAGGTTGATGGGAGACTTTGAGTTTCAGAATGATGCCTGCTAGGCAGAACAGAAACTAGAATTTGATTTAAACACTGAAAACAATGTGCTACTTCATGTCATTCTCTCTGTGTCCGTCAATCAGCATCACTTTCAAATGGACAAAGTTTAGGAAAATGAAATAAATGTTTCTTTAGCAATATCTGAGCAGCAAAGCATTTTTGATTTTATATCTGTAAGGGTATAAAATTATGGGTTTCATATTATAATAGATACATTTTTATATTTATAATTATATAAGCTTTCAAAATTAAAACTACATAATACTTTCATAGCAGATTTCATCCATGCATCTCAAGGTGCTTTACAAATGAATGCACACATTAATAATCTCATTTTTTAAAATAAGATGATTTACCCAAAGTTATACAGCAAGTCAGTAACAGCAATTCAGACTAGCCCTGAGCTGTTTTTATTGCTATTATGACTTATTGTTTCTATGACACCATAATTGTTAGGCCCCTACCAAATTCACGGCCATGAAAAACGTGTCACGGACCGTGAAATCTGGTCTCCCCTGGTGAAATCTGGTCTTTTGCATGCTTTTACTCTATACTATACAGATTTCACAGGGGAGACCAGTGTTTCTCAAACTGGGGGTCCTGACCCAAAAGGGAGTTGCACGGGAGTCACAAGGTTATTTTAGTGGGGGTCGCAATATTGCCACACTCACTTCTGTGCTGCCTTCGGAGCTGGGTGGCTGGAGAGCGGCAGCTGTTGGCCAAGTGCCCAGCTCTGAAGGCAGCGCCCCGCCAGCAGCAGCATAGAAGTAAGGGTGGCGATACCATACCATGCTACCCTTACATCTGTGTTGCTGCCTTCAGAGCTGGGCTGCCGGAGAGCGGCAGCTGCTGACTGAGGGTCCAGCTCTGCAGGCAGCAGCGCAGAAGTAAGGATGACAATACCACACTGTGCCATCCTTTCTTCTGTGCTGCTGCTGGCGGTAGCTCTGCCTTCAAAGCTGAGCTCCCGGCCAGCAGCTGCCTCTCTCCAGCTGCCCAGCTCTGAAGGCAGCGCTGCCGCCAGCAGCAGCTCAGAAGCAAGGGTAGCAGTACCGCAACCCCCTCGCAATAACCTTGCGACCACACACACACACACACACACACACACACACACACACACACACACACATTTAAATAGCTGAAATAATTAAATTTAGGAGTTTAGAAATCTTATGACTGTGAAATGGACCAAAATGGGCCATGAATTTGGTATGGCCCTAATAATTGTTTATGGGGTTCTCCAGGCAAGTGAAAGAAAATGTCTCTGTTCTGAGGAATTTACCATCTGAGGCCCCATCCAACTTTGCCCCACTCCCCCTCAGATGCTGTAATGGGAGGACTTCAGCTGTGCCCATGATGAATCCGGCCAAGCCAGTGGTGGCTAAGAGAGCTGGAGACCAGAAAATCCAGTATTTTAAGAGGAATACAGGTTTTGGCTCTAACGTTTGTCACATTTCAGAATCTCAGACTAGCATCACATTCAGTACAGCACTGTACCAAGGAGACACCAGAACATTAGACAAACTATTTTTTGAGTTCAGTCTATTTTTTATAGCCTTTTTTAAACAGAGAATCTTAAAATACTTCACAGTGAGAGATAACAGAATTAGAAGTTACATTACCGAATGGGCTGTAAAGAAGGCACAATTGCAAGATAAAAGGCATAAGAAGATATGTCAGAGTAAAAGAGAAGAGCACTTTCATTTAAAGTGCTAATGTACATAACAATTCTCTCTCACTAGCTGCAGTGCAAAGGCATAAGGGAAGGATGGAAGAATGGAAAGGGGGTTAATAAATGGATTGAATTATTTTATTTTATATTTTATATATATTATAGTTAACTAAGAATTTTATTATTTGTTTAGGATGGCTTCGTATGGATTTTGTGGTGTGTTGTGATGCACTATGTGAAAAATTCTACATAAGAGCAATTTATACTGTATTGAGCTCAATGAGCTCCCTACAAAAAACAATGAAAGATATTTGTGATGAATTTTGCGCTCCCAAAAGGAGCACAAATTGTAAGTTATAGAGACTGCAGTCCTCTATCATTGAACACACACAGCATAGCCAGTGATTTGGCAGTGCTGGCTGCCTCCTGCCAGTTTGCCTCACCTGGGGCTGGAAACTACTGTAAAATAATTCTGTAAATATTTATTTCAATGTTTACATTAATTTGCATCAGCTGTCCTGGTGCCCCTTTTGTGCTTTCTAATCATCATGGGATTAAGCTTTACTATTGTTATTAATTCTTATTGTTCTTGTTTTAACAATTACTGTTCTTATTGTGCCAACACTTACAGACCCAAGTCAGGGATCAGGGCTAAGCACTGTACACTCATATGTGACCCAGAACCTCAGCTGCTGTAAGTTGAATCATAGAAGATTACAGTTGGAAGGGACCTCAGGAGGTCATCTAGTGCAACCCCCTGCTCACTGGACCAACCCCAACTAAGTCATCCCAGCCAGGGCTTTGTCTAGCCGGGCCTTAAAAACCTCTAAGGATGGAGATTCCACCACCTCCTAGGTAACCCATTACAGCTCTTCACCACCCTCCTAGGGAAATAGTTTTTCCTAATATCCAACCTAGACCTCCCACACTGCAACTTTAGACCATTGTTCCTTGTTCTGTCATCTGCCACTACTGAGAACAGCAGAGCTCCATCCTCTTTGGAACCCCACTTCAAGAAGTTGAAGGATGCTATCAAATCCCCCTTCACTCTTCTCTTCTGCAGACTAAATAACCCCAGTTCCCTCGGCCTCTCCTCATAAGTCATGCAGCCCAGCCACCTAATCATTTTCATTGCCCTCTGCTGGACTCTCTCCAGTTTGTCCACATCTTTTCTATCATGGGGGGACCAAAACTGAATGCAGTACTCCAGATGTGGCCTCACCAGTGCCTAATAGAGGGGAATAATCACGTCCCTTGATCTGCTGGCAATGCTCCCAATGCAGCCCAATGCTAATGCAGCCCAATATGCCGTTAGCTTTCTTGGCAACAAGAGCACACTGTTGACTCATATCAGTTTCTCATCCACTGAAATCCCCAGGTCCTCTTCTGAAGAACTGCCACTTAGCCAGTCGGTCCCCAGCCTGTAGCAGTGCATGGGATTCTTCTGTCCTAAGTGCAGGACTCTGCACTTGTTCCTGTTGAACCTCATCAGATTTCTTTTGGCATAATCCTCCAATTTGTCTAAGTCACTCTGGACTCTATCCCTACCCTCCAGCATAGCTACCTCTCACCCTAGCTTAGTGACATTCACGAACTTGCTGAGGGTGCAATCCATCCCATCATCCAGATCCTTAATGAAGGTGTTGAACAAAACTGGCCCCAGGACCAACCCCTGGGGCACTCCGCTTGATACTGGCTGCCAACTAGACATCGAGTCGTTGATCACTACCCCGTGAGCCCAACAATCTAGCTTGCTTTCTATCCACCTTATAGTCCATTCATCCAATCCATACTTTTTTAACTTGTGGGAGATCATATTGAAAGCTTTGCTAATGTCAAGGTATATCACGTCCACCGCTATCCACAGAGCCACTTATCTCATCATAGAAGGCAATCAGGTTGGTCAGGCATGACTTGCCCTTGGAGAATCCATGTTGACTGTTCCTGGTCACCTTCCTCTCCTCCAAGTGCTTCAAAATGGATTCCTTGAGGACCTGCTCCATGATTTTTCCAGGGACTGAGGCGGTCTGTAGTTCCCTGGATTCTCCTTCTTCCCTTTTTTAAAGATGGGCACTATATTTGCCTTTTTCCAGTCATCCAGGACCTCAAAGATAGTGGCCAATGGATCTTCAATCACAAAGCCAACTCCCTCAGCACCCTTGGATGCATTAGATCCGGACCCATGGGCTTGTGCATGTCCAGCTTTTCTAAACACAGAGCTACCTCTGATCTACCGGAGGTGGATCTAAGTGGGGGTACTGGCAGGGAGAAGGAATCAGGGTAATAGCCTGTCTGCATGGTCTATTGAATTGCATCCTACAGGTCATTTGGGACCTACAATATTTAAAGCATCATGATATTGCTGCAGCAGCAACAGTAACTTCTCCTTTGTTGCTTTTCAACACTGCAGTGGGGCTCTCCATGTGCGGGCTGGCTGGGCAGACCCTGTGGCAATGCCACAAAACTAGAACACCCTGAGAGGCAGAAGGCTGACATGCAGAAGACCGTGGATCTCCTCTATTGATCTAGGGCCCTGCATCCTAGGAAAGTTCACTCCAGGAGAGGACAATGCAACAGAGCCAGAGCTTCTCAGGGGCTATGATCTGTCTTTCCCTTCTAAGGCTCGTAAGACATGAACGGGAGTATTTGGCAATGGTTTAATGAGGCTGTGCCAAATTCACATCTCTGGCCAAAAACGAAAAAAACTCCTTGATGTTTGTCTTATAAGATATTTAGGCAAATGTACTATAAACATTCTGTTTCCCTGGTGATTTCATAGTATAGGTTCAGTGGTTTTCAAAATATAACAGTTTTCAGCTGTTGATCCTAAAGAAAACATAGCCAGTAAAGAGTAGCCAGATAGATAGTCTGAATAGCCTGATGAGAAATAAAAATCTGTGCCCAGGAAAATATGACACAACAAAGAGACTAAAAACCACAAGGGGCATCTGGATTCTAGCATCCAGCTTTGCTACCAGCTACAATGAACTTGGCGACTCAGCAATAGAGCATCCCCTCATATAATTGTATTAAGAAAAGGGGAATTTGGAAGTGCATTTTTTTTTACTGAACCAGGGTCAGGATCTATGCAGCAGGATGGCAGCTATGCAGGAGTCCCAGCTTAAGAAAAGCAAACCCTCTCTATTGAGAAGGATTTTTTGTAGGTTAGGTTTTGTGCAACCAAAATAACATATGCAAAAACCATTGCACTGTCTGGCCACCTTGCCTTCAGCTTAAATCCTTAAACTAAAAGAAAAAAACAAAACAAAAACCAGCCATTCTTTTATGTTTCCACAGCACCCCCTAGGATAGATTCTACAGCATAGATTCCACAGCAATCTTCTGGGCCTAAATCCCCTTTTCTTTGCTTGTTAAGGCACTTGATTTCTTCAGTCTATGCTTTTAGGGTATGTCTACAGAGCAAGAAAAGGCCCACAGTAGTGAGGCTCAGAGGCCGGCTCACCTGACTCAGGTTTGTGAGCCCCACGTTGCAGTGGCTAAATATAGCAGTCTAGATATTGGGGCTTGGGCTGGAGCCCAGGCTCTGAACCCTGGTGAGGGGGGGATGGTGTCAGAGCCAAGGCTCCAGCCCAAGCATGAATGTCTACACTGCTATTTTTAGCCCTGCAGCATGAGCCCCACAACCCTGAACCAGTTGCCACAGGCTCAGAGGCTTACTGCCTTCGGGGTTTTTTTTTTGCTGTGTAGATGTAGCCTTAAAGTCCCTTCTGGAATGGTGTAACAATTACATTATATCTAATTATTTATGCTATATTGCTTGGGACATTTTAGAACGAGTCTGGACAAAGTATAAGAAAACTTATTATAAGGAACCAAACCTGCCGAGAAGGCAGCTAGAGTGGATGAGCTAATGGGTCCTTCCGATTTTTAACTTCTATGATTCTGTGAAATAACGTATCAAATAAGTAGGAGCAAGGCAAATAATGCAGTGAATCAGTGATTACAAATTACAGTTTATTCACACACACACATATCCTGAGCCAGCAGAGGAATGTGTATTATTTAATCGTAACATAAGCAATCCATATCTCTTCTCCTTTTATCCAACTAATTGCAGGCACATTCTATGACTATGATAAGCAAATGCTGTTTATGTATTAAATACTTGGGATTTACATGGGGGGGGGGTGTAAGGTTCTGCCATTTGTTATACATGAACTTTTTGTGTTTTCTCCTCTTTTATTCTTCATCCGCTAAAGTGAGAATGTTTTCCTTCTATGGAGGACTCTTCTCTTACTCTTGTACTTCATAAATAGAATGGGCTGTTCTGTTTGGTGTTTTGTTTTCAAAACAGCCTCAATCTGGTTTTTTGCAGACACTCCAAGAAAATTTTCTGGTCTGGAAGATGTTTGTTTGATGAAAGAGCAAGCCTCTGAATAAATGAGGAAGGGGCTTGCCAAAGCTACATACATAAGTAAATTGTAGCTAAAGATGGTATTAGTTTCTGGAGTGAATATTCACAAATTTGAAATTGGTGTTTTATGAGCATTCTGCAGTATTCACATAAAATTGACCATTTCAGTGAACATGCCTGCCAACAATCTCATTTGCTACAAGATTAAGACTGCTATGATTATTTTGCTGGTGCAAATTCCATCCCTGTTAAGCAGCATACACAAAGGAGTTAGACTTCTTTAAATTCACACACAGGATGTTGCGCCTGCAAACTGCAGATGCATGTAGGTGCCTGCATAATTTTGCACACACAGAGTGTCCTGGAGCCCCTGAATCTCTGGTGTGATACTTACTTGTTCACATTGGTTTGGCCAACAAAGACCAAGTCACAGCTGGTGGTAATAGAACATATTATAAGTTGTTTAATTTCTAAGGGAAGAGGATCTCTAGCTGAATGGCACTGCTTCCCCTCAAACCTGGAAGCATTGTTATTCTGAGATGATATTGCAGCTTGTAAAAGCAGAATAAATCTGTTACACTCCAAAGTTTTTCTTGATGGATGATTTTACTCATTGAGATTTCTAGACATTAATCAATATATTTTAGGAGCGGTCACACAATGTTATCTATTGATTTTTTTCCAGTAAATTTATTAATTTTGAATAACTAAATTGACTGCCATAACAAGCAAAATGTTCTAACCCCTGAACAAGTACAGAATGGGCACTGACAGCTGGAGCTTCTCTTTTCTGGAGTTCCCATCACTGGAACACAGAGGGGCGTTCCATCTCTAGACCTATTTAGTCTGGACTTCTCTGCTGAGACTGCCAAAATGGCTACCATACACAACCTCCATGTACGTATGTTCACCCACTAGCAATGAGGCTGAGACTACCAATTCATTGCTCATATGCCAATGAACAGCTCTCAGGAAATAATGACTTTAGATTAGTTGCAGACTGAGCTTGTTTGAACCAGACACCTAGAGAAGAAATTTTCTATGGCCCATTACCAATCTCCAAGTCATTCAATCCTCCAATCAGTAGGGGTACTTTGAGTTATTCTTGGCAGCACCACTGAGATAATTTTTGGCAGATGAACAGCCCAATTAACTTCACTGGCTTTGTAACTGAGAGCAAAATGTGGTCTTACATTTACAAGCCAGAGTGTAGTTTCAAAGCTCCCTCTAATAAGACAACCAAAAGCATTGTTCATGATAGTCAAATGACTATCACATGCAGGTTTGATTTTAAAAGAGCAGCTTTCTAGAAAATACTGTTTTATACTGGAAAAGTGTGCATCAAATAAATGTTCTTGTGTATCCGGCTCTCTGTCCCCAGGACAGTCAGTTCAATATTCTCCAGGTCAATGTCTCACTAAGAAGAGATACATGTCTAATGGCTCGGATTGCACAAATCAGCAACAGCACAAAAATGTGCTAGAAAACAGTTGAGATTTTCAGCTCTACTGTGATTTATTTGCCAGAAAAACACCCACCTTTTTAATGTCAAATTCCAAAAACTGTAAGTTTATTCATTATGAAATTATTTTGTAGAATGCAGTAAACAATAAAATAGTAATTATTCAAAGATCTCTTTGCCCTTCAAAGGATACAATCCATATTGAGTTTAAAATGATAAAATGTCACAAACCTACTGAGCTAGGTAATGAATACAACACTGCAATTTAGTGATTCATTTCTGAGCTGCTGTTAATAGTTTAAATGTTTCTTATTGTAGTGTTTTTTTTTATAATTGTGGTAACTGAAACTAGATTATAAAAATGATTCTTGTCTAGGTCATTCCAGAAAGAAAAAACAATTGAATCCTAATGATATTTCACCTGCAAAGAAATGGTAGTAATAGTTTTAATATAACATGATGGCTATTGTGCCTATGGCTGCCATCTAAAGATGATAATGAACATGCCTAAAGTTAGGTTAAAATAACATTGAGGCAGAAACACAAAATATATAAAGTATCAGGGGGTAGCCGTGTTAGTCTGTATCCACAAAAACAACAAGGAGTCCAAAACGAACGTTTATTTGGGCATAAGCTTTTGTGGGTAAAAACCCACTTCTTCAGATAGCCCTTTAGAGCCACTTCTTCAGAGAGTGGTTTTTTACCCACGAAAGCCTATGTCCAAATAAATCTGTTAAAATATATAAAGTTGAGTGTAATCAAAGATGTGTCTGATGCTATGTCCTTTGTAATCCCCATTGTTCTCAGGCCTATGCAAATCATACAACCGTAAGCATACAATTCATTTTGTCTATAAAATCATTCATATACAAGTGCCACAGGAGACTCCATGACCTCTTCTACTCAGGTTCTTATACCATGCCTGGCACCTTGGTATCTGAGCACCAAGCCAGTAGAGCAATAAATGATGTGACTAGCATAGATCACATATGGTCTGAACCACAGTGGTCTCATAGTCATGTTTAGACTCTGGAAAAGGGCACACATAATGTGGGCTACCAATATAGCAGAAAGCGTGCAGCTGTAAATATAGTCAGGCCTAGTCAAAGAGGGCTCAGTGAAATGGCCATGTTTCATATGGAGGCTAACAGCACAGAGAAACTAGGGGCTCATGGAATAGGCTACAGAAAGGAGAGGATTAGCAGTGAGAAGGCCAGTGAGAAGAGATGGGTTTTCACATTGGATTTGAAATGACTTGGGGAGTCAGGTAGATGCATACAAGACTATACCAAATGGTGAGGGAAGCATGGGAGAAGGGTATATTGCTCACTTTAAATATAGACAGCGAGGTCAAAATTTAAAAGAAATTTATCAGGTACCAGAAGAGTATAAGTAATGAGTTTGAGAATACAAAAAGATGGTTTCAGGAAGATGGGAGAGGAGGACCAACCTGTGGAGGTGCTTGAGGTTCATGAATGAGAGATTTTTTTTCTGGGTTCTGAAATGGACAGGAAACTAGTAGCAATATCTAAGGTGGGAGGTGAAGCTCTTCCATTTCTAGGTATGGCTGAACATTTTGGACAAATTGAGCATCAGAGCTTGAAGACAAAGAAGTTTGGGCAAAGGAGTGGTCGAGATAGTGTCCCACACGCAGACAATGTATGATAGAAGACAGATGTGTAAACCTAGGGAATGTGAGAAGACAGAACTATGTGAGAACATTGGAAAGAGATGGAAGAAAAAGACAGCTCTGAGAGATGGTAGGAGGAGAAGAGAGAAGCACCAGCAAATTGTTAAATATTATATCTAAATCAGAAGGGCTAGAAGAATGAGATAAATTGGGCCAGATCTGACTTGCACCCTATAGCAGTGGTTTTCAAACTTTTTTCGTTGTGACCCAGTTGAAGAAAATTGTTGATGCCCATTACCCTACATAATTATATCTTTTGACTAGAGTTTTCATAAAATCATAATATTGCAATTCATTCCAGCTTAACCCACTTTACGTAACTAACACTAGACACTAGCCTTCGTAAGCCTCTGATAAAGAGTGTGGGAGGTGGCCCAGAGTAGGGCAGTGGGATGCGAGGGTGAGGGCTCTGTCTAGGGGTGAGGGCCCTAGGGTGCAGGAGGGGGCAGAGGGCTGGGATGCAGGGGTGAGGGCTGCAGGGTGGGTCTGGGGTTGAGGGGTTCAGGGTGCAGGAGGGGGCTCAAGGCTGGGGCAGAGGGTTGGGATGCGGAGGAGGGGGTGAGGGCTCTGCCTGGGGGTGTGGGATCTGGGGTGGGGCCAGGGAGTAGGAGTTTGGGCTGTAGGCTTGCTGCCCCAGGGCTGGGGCCAGAGGACTCTCCCCAGCCCTCTCCCTGCCAGCAGCAGCTAGCTCCGGGAGAGGGGTCTCTCTCCCCCAGTGCCAGCAGGCAGCATGGAGCTCTGGGGGAAGGGTCCTTCTCTCCCTCTACATGGAGCTCTGGGGAAGGGTCCCTCACTCCCTGCTGGCAGCAGCGAGCTCCAGGGCCAGGAGACAGGCCTGCAGCAGCCCAGCAAGCCCCAACTTGCTCCCCTCCCCAGTTCCCTCCCACCCCCTACCTCTCTCCTCTCCAGGTCCCTGCCACGCAGCCCTTTAGAGCTGCTGTGGGACAATGATCATTATAATTCGAATCAGCAAGGCGACCCAGTGCCTGACATTCCACGACCCAGTACTGGGTCGCAACCCGTATTTTGAAAAAGACTGCTCTATAGGGATGAATTGACTTCAGTGGCATTACCCATAAGGTAAGACAGAGCTAAATTGTAATCGCGAAAGCCCAAAGAGGTCACAGGATAGAGAATACCAGCAAGAACTGAAAAAATACAAAATCAGATTTCTTGGTTGACTTCCCCACCCCCTCATCTTTTAAACTAGATTTTGGGAGATGGGTTTCCCTGTCAAATTAAAAGGACATGAATGCACTGACACATGAAGTCAATCTTGAAAATATATTGGGGCATCCGTAAGAAAAGTCTTTGTGTAATCTAAATGCTGTGAAAGTGCAGTAACCATTTTTCAAAGCGGATATTTTGGAAGTTCTATAAAACAATGCATTGAAAATATCAAAACCGATGAGATTATAATGTAGACTTACTCGTGTTCCAAATTTCATTTTGTAACTAAAAACCATTATTGAATGATTTGAGCAGAAATGACCTCTTGGATCAAGAAGCCTCTGATATTTAAGAACATAGAAAAAAGACAGGAAGTCTTTATACATGAAACAACTTCAGCTGTGTCACCCTCATTAGCAGGCATCACGTGCCATTGCCGCAGAATGGAGAGAGAGGTTTCTTAGCAATAGGAAAGGTGTTTAATCCCAAAGCTATCTGAAAATTTATGTGCAATCAGCTAATTTTTCAAAGTGTTCTTTGAACGCAAACTCTTGTGTTCAGCATTTTTATCAACGAGATGCACAACACTGTTTGAGCAACCTGTTCATTAATACTTTGGTATGACAGGCCACCGGAACAAAAGGAGGCAGACACAAGTGAGAAGAGAAGCTCCGTGGAATGGCTGGGAGAGTAACAGAAAGGTGGTAAATAGCAATAATAGCACCAGCACCATATATAACAATGGCTTTTGTGTTTTCAATGGATTCATAGATATTTAGGTCAGAAGGGACCATTATGATCATCTAGTCTGACCTCCTGCACAACGCAGGCCACAGAATTTCACCCACCACTCCTACAAAAAAAACCTCACACCTATATCTGTGCTATTGAAGTCCTCAAATTGTAGTTTAAAGACCTCAAGGAGCAGAGAATCCTCCAGCAAGTGACCCGTGCCCCATGCTACAGAGGAAGGCGAAAAACCTCCAGGGCCTCTTCCAATCTGCCCTGGAGGAAAATTCCTTCCCGACCCCAAATATGGCGATCAGCTAAACCCTGAGCATATGGGCAAGATTCATCAGCCAGATACTACAGAAAATTCTTTCCCAGGTAACTTGGATCTTACCCCATCTAAAACCCATCACAGGCCATTGGGCCTATTTACCATGAATATTTAATTACCAAAACCATGTTATCCCATCATACCATCTCCTCCATAAACTTATCGAGTTTAATCTTAAAGCAAGATAGATCTTTTGCCCCCACTACTTCCCTCGGAAGGCTATTCCAAAACTTCACTCCTCTGATGGTTAGAAACCTTCGTCTAATTTCTAATCTAAATTTCCTAGTGGCCAGTTTATATCCATTTGTTCTTGTGTCCACATTGGTACTGAGTTTAAATAATTCCTCTCCCTCTCTGGTATTTATCCCTCTGATATATTTATAGAGAGCAATCATATCTCCCCTCAGCCTTCTTTTAGTTAGGCTAAACAAGCCAAGCTCCCTGAGTCTCCTTTCATAAGACAAGTTTTCCATTCCTCGGATCATCCTAGTAGCCCTTCTCTGTACCTGTTCCAGTTTGAATTCATCCTTCTTAAACATGGGAGACCAGAACTGCACACAGTACTCCAGGTGAGGTCTCACCAGTGCCTTATATAACGGTACTAAAACCTCCTTATCCCTACTGGAAATACCTCTCCTGATGCATCCCAAGACGACATTAGCTTTTTTCACAGCCATATCACATTGGCAGCTCATAGTCATCCTATGATCAACCAATACTCCAAGGTCCTTTTCCTCCTCTGTTACTTCTAGTTGATGCGTCCCTAGCTTATAACTAAAATTCTTGTTATTAATCCCTAAATGCATGACCTTACACTTCTCACTATTAAATTTCATCCTATTCCTATTACTCCAGTTTACAAGGTCATCCAGATCCTCCTGTAGGGTATCCCTGTCCTTCTCTAAATTAGCAATACCTCCCAGCTTTGTATCATCTGCAAACTTTAGTAGCACACTCCCACTTTTTGTGCCCAGGTCAGTAATAAAAAGATTAAATAAGATTGGTCCCAAAACCGATCCCTGAGGAACTCCACTGGTAACCTCCCTCCAACTTGACAGTTCACCTTTCAGTAGGACCCGTTGTAGTCTCCCCTTTAACCAATTCCCTATCCACCTTTCAATATTCCTATTGATGCCCATCTTATCCAATTTAACTAATAATTCCCCATGTGGCACCGTATCAAACGCCTTACTAAAATCTAAGTAAATTAGATCTACTGCGTTTCCTTTATCTAAAAAATCTGTTACTTTCTCAAAGAAGGAGATCAGGTTGGTTTGGCACGATCTACCTTTTGTAAAACCATGTTGTATTTTGTCCCATTTACCATTGACTTCAATGTCCTTAACTACCTTCTCCTTCAAAATTTTTTCCAAGACCTTGCATACTACAGATGTCAAACTAACAGGCCTATAATTACTTGGATCACTTTTTCAAGGTATGCAAAGGTGAAGGATCTCGATCTAAAATTTAGACTGTATCATAACACTGAGAAGCCAACCAGCAACAGACTAAAGATAATGAGTGAAATCAAAAGGGGATTTGAATTAATCATTATTTGAATTAATCATTATCAAACATCCAAAACATTAACCAACCAGGGAGCAGGGGAAAGCAAAGAGGGGAGTTCTTGAAGCAGTCTTGATGCTTAAAGGTTACAACAAAGTTGGAAGACATCCTGTAATAAAATAAAATAACTGCTATAAATAATGATTACCCAGAGAGCCAAGGAAATTGATTGCTGAGCCTGTGAAAAATTCCTATATATGACTGAAGTTCACAAAAAATCTATATGAATATAAGTAATGAAATGCAAACTGATCACTGCCATGAAAGATGGAGGAGGGAGGTATCAAGGAAAACTTGATGTTTACTGAATAATAGAAAGGAAATTGACATGGAGCGATTTAACTTTCATACCCCCAACAGGTTTCCTGTCCCTGACAAGATAGAGGAAAAACCAGCAGCCAACTATTGATCATGAGCTGACAGCTAACTGGGTGCTGCCAGAAAGAAAGGCTCCTAATTGGTGAAGAATCTGAACCATGATATCCATGTCCCAGATCAATTAAATAGGATGGCTGTTGTCTCTGGGATTGTAAAATGTATTATCACAATAAGAAGCGCTGGCCTCTTAAAGAATGCTACATTTTTTCTGTATGGGAACAAATGACACGAGTGAAGGAAGACTGTAGAGAAGAATCACAATAGGGACACCGGAAGGAAGGTGAAGATGAAGTGAAGCAGCCTGTCTTCTTAGAGATCCAGTATAGAGTGCAAAGAAGGGAGAAGAAAGATATTGGCAGCCAACTCTGAATGGGTAGACAGAGGGATATGGATTCCTAGAACAATTTCTGTGGTGACAGTCTGGATGGATTCAGAATCTGTGTTTAAGTAGGGCTTGGTACATGGCCTTAACTAGGTAAGAAAAGGGAGAAAGGTACTTTTGCTTAACTTAAATAATCCTGCAGGTGAAATGACCATATAAAGTAAGGCAGAAGGTAGATTTTGTTCTGAAAATAAAATAGATGGAGAATGAGTATTAATGTACTAAAATGTCTGCATGCAAATGTAAGGGCATGGGAAACAAGCAAGGAGAACCAGAAGTGTTACTAAATGGTGGTGATTGTGATCTGAAGCCAGGTGGGAAGATTTTCATAGGGCTAGATCCTTCAAGATGCTGAGGGATCTCTCTAACCCCAAAGAAGTTATGAGTATATTATGGTACAATTAGATATCATCATATACAAATAGATAAGAAAGGCTTTTATAACTACTGTACATCAGAGGAAAAACCACTGGGGAGAAAACAAGCCTTAATAAACAAGGGGGGTGATTAAGTTGAAGATTCAAAAATAGCTGAGACACTGAACTGTTTTAAATTGTTTTTCTTGTTGAAGTCAGATAAATCTGCACAATTAGAAAGAGAGATAAAGAAATAGGTAATTTTTTCATCCCTGTCCAGTCACTCCCCACTCTCATCTAACAAACTTTGCTTTTTTCTATCCACAAGAGAAAGAAGGGCAGGTGTGCTGGTTTCATATTTAAAAATCTTTGGTTTAGTCGAGTACCTTTTTGATAACACTGTTTCTGGTTCTTCTTTGTGATGCCAGCATCCACCTGTGCCATAATCCCAGGCAGTCACCAGGGGTGGTTAGTGACATTTTTTTACATCTTTCAGTCTACTAGTAAGTTGGCTTTCTGTTGTATGTATAAACCACATCATCTCACAATTGCAAGCTGCCTTTGGAAAGGTTTGAACCCATGAAGTTTGATATTGTTATTATCCCTACTATGCTGCCAGTGTATCATAATACTGCTGTATTTAAGTGCAATATGGAAAGGAGAGTGCACTGTTATAACCCTACCATCTTGAAGCTCCTCTCTGAATTGTTTCTTTGTACTTACCTTATTCATTACATCTTTCAGATTCATACTTAGCTTTTTCTGCATTATTCAATCAAATTTCATTTTGCTTTTCTTTTTGTATGTCTCATATGGATGTTGTTGAAACTGAAACCAATTAAGCAACATCTGCAGACAGAATGTGAACAGAATTTCTTTCGAGAGAGACTGCTCTGAATAAATCAGGGAAAGCTCCCTCAAACAAAGAGCTTGCTTAAGTCTTCACTACAGATGGTGTTTGAACATGGCTGTGAAGAGAACAGTAAGCTGAAATAGTGCAGCCCATGCCTTTACAGTTAGCTGCACAAATTGTGTTCAGACAGGTCAGCTGGTCATGGCTAAACCCTGAGGGCTGGAGGAATTGCTATAGTGACCCATGCAATAGCCGTTTAATTATGACTAACGCATCTTAGTGTCTGTGGTCCCTGATTAGACTGAATTGAATTTTAAAGATTATTATTTTTCTTCTCAAGAGTTAAGGCTCTTTGGGTGCCTTCACTATGCATGGCTGTGTCTTAAAATGTTTAGATCTCTTTTAAGCTTAAACATTAACTCTGAATTTCGTGGGTTGTAATGCTTGTTTTTGGGATAGTCACAACATCCTGGTAACATTTTTTTTTACCCTTAAATTACTGATATGTACTTTCAACATGAACTCGGGTTTAATATGTCCCCTTCCTCCCCCCCAACCCAAAAACTATATTAATGAAACTTAAGCGTTCACATCACGGAAAGAATATATCCCATTCCCTAACTGTTTGACTGAAATTATAGTCTGTCACGAGCTGCTCTTGAATCTAGTCAAGACTAAATTCTAGCAGGTTACTACAAAACAGATCTATGGAGGGTTGAATTTTTCTGGCCTTAATTGGCTATTTTGGTAGCACATTCCATCTGGGCTTGGAATACAACTCGTCTAGTCAATATTCATAATGGATGACACTAAACTGCGGGGGCAGGTAGATATGCTGGAGCATAGGGATAGGGTGCAGCGTGACTTAGACAAATTGGAGGATTCAGCCAAAAGAAATCTGATGAGGTTCAGCAAGGACAGGTGCAGAGTCCTGCACATAGGATGGAAGAATCCCATGCACTGCTACAGGCTGGGGACCGGCTGGCTAAGCAGCAGTTCTGCAGAAAAGGACCAGGGGATTACAGTGGATGAGAAGTTGGATATGAGTCAATAGTGTGTTCTTGTTGCCAAGAAGGCTAACAGCATATTGGACTGCAATAGTAGGAGCATTGCCAGCAGATCGAGGGATGTAATTATTCCCCTCTATTCTGCACTGGTGAGGCCACATCTGGAGTATTGCGTCCAGTTTTGGGCCCCCCCACTACAGAAAGGATGTGGATAAATTGAAGGAAGTCCAGCAGAGGGCAATGAATATGATTAGGGGGCTGGGGCGCATGACTGACAAGGAGAGGCTAAGGGAACTGGGGTTATTTAGTCTGCAGAAGAGAAGAGTGTGGGGTGGGGGGTGGATTTGATAGCAGCCTTCAACTACCTGAAGGGGGATTCCAAAAAGGATGGAGCTTGGCTGTTCTCAGTGGTGGCAGATGACAGAACAAGGAGCAATGGTCTCAAGTTCCAGTGGGGGAGGTCTAGGTTGAATATTAGGAAACACTATTTCACCAGGAAGGTGGTGAAGCACTGGAGTGGGTTACCTAGTGAGGTGATGGAATCTCCATCCTTAGATTTTTTTAAGGCCCGGCTTGACAAAGCCCTGGTTGGGATGATTTAGTTAGGGTTGGGCCTGCTTTGAGCAGGGAGTTTGACTGATTCATAGATTCATAGATATTTAGGTCAGAAGGGACCATTATGATCATCTAGTCTGACCTCCTGCACAACGCAGGCCACAGAATTTCACCCACCACTCCTGCAAAAAACCTCCCACCTATATCTGTGCTATTGAAGTCCTCAAATCGTACTTTAAAGACTTCAAGGAGCAGATGACTGGATGACCTCCTGAGGTCTCTTCCAACCCAAATCTTCTGAGATTCTATGATTCTATAATGGGGAAGTATTCCCTTGGTCATCCATGGGATGTAGACCTTTCAGATCCCCTCCATGCTCTATAAACGGTGGGAAGCCTATGCTCCCAAAACCGCAAGCTTCACAAGCTGATTTGCGAGGGAACAATGCATCTTGCTGTCTAGTCCTATTAATTCCCTGAGAACACCAGGTACTGCAATTTAAAAAGCAATACAATTTTATCTCTGTGCCTGCTTTGTAGGTTAATGAAATGTTAATTGAGGCTGTGTGTGTGTGTGTGTGTGTGTGTGTGTTCAGCACATTATGACAGAATGTGCAGTGCAATAAACAGATTTCCTCCTCTTTGTGGTAACACCTGAAATCTGATTTCTTCCCCCTTTGTGGCATCATTGCTTCTAGTTGCTTCCTGTATTCCTTCATCAATTCCCATCATCATGGAGGTTGCACCTGCATGTGTCTGGCAAACTAGGAAGATGTTTAAAATAGTAACAAGGGGAGGTGCTTTTTTGTTTCTTCACTGTTATTATTTGGGATGGTTCCACTTAAGAACTTTGGACCACTTCCACACATTTTCTAAGCTGCACAAAGGTATTGATTGCTCCAGTTTCTGCTGCATGGGGCTCTTAGTAAAAAGCAACGACTCAGCTGGTCTGCTCAGTGAAGCTGTTTTACATGCTCAGAATGTGCTGCTGAGTAGTTAAATCAAAGGCAACCCTTTTCATGTAGCCAAAGTAGCATGGCAGGCAATAGCAAGACTTTTGGGTAACTTTGTAAAGATCATTGTAAATACTACTAACAATAGGTCTGATTCTGATCTCACTTATGTGGGCAGTAACTTCTGCGGAATTGCTCACAGTTTACTTCATTGGAGATGTGTTCAGAATTGGACCCAATAGCTTCCATTCTGGTCAAAGGGATCAGTACATGAAAAGACACCTAAAAACACCCATGTAACTAAATGTATAAGCAGTTAGATCTTCGAGAAACATTGTTGTGATTCAGAACTTTTCAGAAGCTTTGTGGCACCATTATAGCCACATAGTTCTCTGCATAAGTATCTTACTGGAATAGTTCCTACATTTCTAGGCAGATCCTGTACCGGGGATCATAAAGCTTTTGCCATCTACCCATATTCTGTTTTAATGTGTAACGATTATAGCAATTTACTGGATTTACAAAGAGGACACAATCTTGCACTTCCTGATTGAAGCCACGTGGGTTGTGACTGCACAAAGGGCTTCTGAGCCTCCTAGCCAGTGAAGGGAGGAAGATGCTGTGGATCGTACCTTAGCCCTACTCCAGAAAGTAATAATAGAGGAAAAACTAACAATGGACTGACCTGAATAGAAAAGCCTTGCAGTGAGCCTTGAACAGTATCACAGAGAGACGCTGGCAGAACTGGAAGGAATTCACAGGTGGAGTCTCTGAAGCAAGAAGCCCTGGCACCTTTGAGATGGGAAGCAAGGACAAACTGATCTGACTCAACTGCATTGTGTAGGATGAGGGCTGTATATGCTATGAGGGAAACCTGGAAGTGCCAGCTGTAATTAAAAAAATGATTTCCAAATGCCGTTCTCCATTCAGAGAAGGCAAGAAATGCTTCTTACGATTTAAGCTCTGAGAATGCTGTGCTGAGCAAAAGGAGTTCAAGGGCTGTATGCTCATTGGATTTATGCATTTAATGACCGTGGCAGCATTACAGACAAAGCCTTTAAAATAGAGATGAATTGTTTGTGTGCAATTTCTTTAAAGATTAAACATCAACATACTTTCCCTCATCATCAGATACACAGATGGTTTTTGTTCCCTTTTCCCTTCCTTGAATAAACCTACTGTTGAGTGTGGAAAAAAACACCCCAGCTGTTTGATTTCCACATTATCCTTCCTATAGCATCCCTAGATAGTAGATACAAAACAGTATTCATGCAGCTTTTTCTATCCTCCTTCAAGACACCAGCTTCGGAACAAACAATGACTTTCTATCTTAGCAATTCCAGTTTTTTTTGGCAATGAAACTGATTTCCCACATCCAGACCAGCAGAGATATAGTAAGTTTTCCTTCACTGGAGAGCATGCAGTGATACTAGGCAGACAGAGGATGGGAATTTGGAAGATTCCCAATTTAAACATAGGATTTGCTCTGCTGCATCAAACCATTGTTTCCCCAGCTCAGGAATCCTGCCTTTGGCAATGGCTTTCTGTCTCATGCTCCTGAGGAAAAGGACAAATCTACCCTGCAAATAGTGCACCTGGCCATTATGGTGTAGGGAGCTAGGGAATTCTTTTCTACCCCTGGCAATAAATAGCTTAAACAATGAGGTTTTATTGGCATGTATAACTGCAAGGATTATTATGGGTTAAAATATCTGTTCCCTGTTAAAACATAATCCAAATAGACTGTTATTAATGGTTGTGATATTATTGAGGGATATCAGATGTTGCTACTGTACATTGTTCACCAAGTTTTGATTAACTAAATGTATAGCCAATTAGATCTTTGAGAAGCGTTGTTATAATTCAGATCTTTTCAGAAGCTTTGTGGGCACCATTATAGCTTGTTCTCTGCACAAGCATCTTACTGGAATAGTTCCTACATTTCTAGGCAGCTACCTATAGGCTATACCCCCATGCATAACAAAAGAAAACTTTATGTAACATGCCAACACATTACAAGGAATTCCTGAGAACAGTAAATTCCACAGGTTGCTGAGCTATCCTATGGCTATCCAGATAGGAGAACCTTACATATTTTCAGAAGAACAATCATGTAACTTACTCCTGTCACACCAGTACAGCATGTGAACAGATTACAAAATCTCTCTTTATCTTCACACAGGCTAATATGGTGAATTACACCTGGCAACTGGTAAAATAACTGTGTTCTAAATAATCCTGTTCTTTCAAATCCCCTGATGCCTCAAGTTTTTCTTCTTATAAATGGAGGCATGCTATGCAATGCTAGTGATGATGAAGCTTTTGGAGCAGCAGTTAGGTGGACTCACCAAACCTTCTTGTCCCTTCATCTCTTTGTCTATGTTGACAGTGGCGTAATCCTTTCCAGCATAAAAGCATCACTTTATTTCAACAGAGTTGCTATGTTATTTTGTGTGATATTATGTAACAAAATATTGCTATTGTCCATCTTAACATTTATGTTTACCCCATCCCTAGTGACCCCTCGTTGACTGATACTGGCGTGAGCAGTCACTACAGAAAGGGACGTTTACTGAAACACGCGTCTGACTCCCAATATTTGCACACTTCCAAAAGAGTTCCTCATTCACCTTACGGTTAAGCAACAGTGTGTTCTCATTACCCACTTTTGAAATAAAATTCAACAAAGCAATTTACCTGTGCACACATCACATGAAGGAAGTTATCAGGAGATTACTGACATACTACAAGTACAACAGCTTGCATTACAACACAAGATATTTACAGAGGAGATGTGACATAATACACAAGAGAGACAAAGAAAGCCAGAGAGCAAGCAAACAAGAGAACCATGCTGTAATCTGGAAAAGTTTAAAATAATATTGCCCTTCTTTTTAAGGTGAACAGCCCCACAGCTGTACCCCATACTTAAGGCTGACCCTGTATGTTCAATCTAGCACATAATCAGAGTTTATCTTATTGACCTGCTTCTGATTTGCTGACCCTGAAATTGTTTAGTGTGTCTCTTTGTGTAAGGACTGGTCCAAAGCCCATTGTAGTCAATTAAAGCATAGTTTAACTCTGAAACCTGATTGTATACAAATGTGCACATAATTGGCCTATTTTAACACATCAGAGAGACAAGGTGGGTGAGGTAATATCTTTCATAGGATCAACTTCTGTTGGTGAGAGAGACAAGCTTTTGAGTTTACAAAGAGCTCTTCTTCAGGCCTGGGAAATTAACTCCGACACAGGTCTACACTACAGACCTATATTGCTATAATGACATTACTTGGGGTAGGGGGGTGAAAAATCTACATCTCTGAGCGACATAGTTATATGACCTAACCTCCTGTGTAGGCATCACTATGTTGACATAGCTTCAGCCTCTTGGGGAGGTAGATTAACTACTTGGATGAGAGAAGCTCTCCCGTCAGTGTAGTATTATCTTTACTAAAACACGACAGTGGTGCAGCTACACTGCGTACAAAGACAAGCCCTCACAGTGCCCCAGCTAAATACGAGGTGGAACAGATTGTTTAGCATAGGTAGTTAACACGTTTCAAGTAACCATTCAAGGCGAAGCCGCCTGTTAACACCCCTGCAGTCATAGGAAGGAAAGGAAAGCAACTGGGGGACAGAAAGCAGAGTGAGGAGCATGTTGTAAAGGCCCAGGAACAGATGATAAAAGTGATGGAGGAGCAAACAGAGATGTTGAAGTCCCTAATCACGTTCCGAGCACGCTCCATGCATGCTGGCCCTCTCCCCTAGAGCCCATACAGACCTGCTTTCCATGCCCTCCCGTAACTCCTCCCACACATTCCTTGCAACTTCCCAGAACGTCTTGGTACCCCCTTCACTCCACCCCTTCGGACAGCGTCCAAAATGATAGCTAGACTTACATGCAGTTATGAGAGCTTACGCTGCCCAGCACTCTTACCTCCCTTCCCACCCAGCCTTTTCTGTGTGTGTTGTTAATTGGTATTTAATAAAAACAAACTCTCTGAAAGATAACCAAACTTTATTTGTCTCCTACATGTGTGGTTGCTGCTGGTAGTGTCTGTTTGATCATTTGCTGACTACAAATCCCGGTCAGGAATCATCACAATTTTCACACAAGGTGGCAAGTAAACAAAGCATAGCAGAGTGCTGTATAGAAAGACACATTACTGGTGCTCATTGTCAAAATGTTGTCTCGAAGTTTCCCTGATTTGAATAGCCCCATGTTGTGCCCCTCTAATAGCTCTGGTATCTGGCTGCTCAAATTCAGCAGCCAAGCGATCCACCTCCATGCTCCATCCCGAGGGAACTACTCTCCCATATGGAGTGTGCAGCAGGCTGCTATGACCATTGGAATATTTTCCTCATTTAGGCCTAACCTGCCATAAAGCCAGCACCAGGGCACTTTTAATTTGCCAAAGGCTCATTCTACAGTCATTCTACACCTGCTCAGCCTATTGTTGAAGCACTTCTTGCTGCTGTCCAGGTTTCCCATGTAAGGCTTCATGAGCTACGGAAGTAAGGGGTACTCTGGGTGTCCCAGGATCACAATGGGCATTTCAACATCCCCAGCTGGAATCTTCTGGTCTGGAAAGAAAGTCCCTGCTTGTAGTGTTCCTGAAGGTGCGTGCGTCATGTACCTTCCCAGACCACCCCACTTTGATATCAGTGAAATGCCCATGGTGAGCCACAAGTTCCTGCAATACCGTAGAGAAGTACCCCTTCCTATGGATGTACACCATCACAAGATGGTCTGGGGCCAAAATTGGAATGTGTGTGCCATCTATCGGCCCACTGCAGTTAGGGAATCCCATTGCTGCAAAGCCATCCACTATTTCACGCACATTGCCAAGAGTCGGAGTCCTTCGTAGCAGGATGTGATTAATGGCCCTGCACACTTGTGTTACCACAGTCCCAACAGCCAACTTCCTAATTCCAAACTGGTTTGTGACTGAGCAGTAGCAATCTGGAGTCACCAGTTTCCACACAGCAATCAGCATGTGCTTCTCCACTGAGAAGGCAGTTCTCATTATGGTGTCCTTGTGCCTCAGTGCTGGGGCGAGCACCACACACAGTTCCTGGAAGGTGGCTTTCCAATCTAAAGTTCGACAGCCACTGCTTATCATCTCAGACCTGCATAACAGTGTGATCCCGCCACTCAGTGCTTGTTTCCTAAGCCCAAAAGTGATGGTCCACTGTGTTCAGCTGCTCCATGAATGCCAAAAGTAATTGCTGTTGTTTCTTTCCATGGCACATATCAGGTCAGGCACCTTGGATTCCTGTTCAGATTTGGAGCTCATCATATACTGCATGGCCATCCACAATGTGTTCATAACTGTGGCCACAACAATAGAGAGCAGTGTGGGATCCATCCTTTCAGACAGAGATGGTAGGCGGACAGTAAACAGGGGATGTTGAAAAGTGCCGCGAAATGCAGTCGGAAGCCCATGGAACGCTGGGACAGAAAGAACTGCATCATGGGATGTTGAGCCCACACCCATGATGCACTGCGATCCACTCCTCCTTCCCACAACTCCTAGCTGTAGAAGGTGGTGAGTAGCACAGTGAGATAGCTACCCACAGTGCACTTCTCTCGCTGTCGATGCTACAGCACCAATTTTGGATGTGCTCTCCTGACAGAAGGACCGTTGTGTGAACATGCACAAACGAAGCAATTATCCCAGGTTTTGATTGTTGGTGTAACTTGCACCGACAAATCTCTGTAGTGTAGACAAGGCCTCAGTTTAAGGTCTTATCCACAGGACCTTCCTTTCTCGTCAACATATTGACACATTAAAAAAACCTAAAATCAGCACAGCCCATTCATTACTTTGATTGCTCTGAGGTGGGGAGTGTTAGGTGAGGTATGTCTTATCACAGCAATGCCCAGGAATTCTAGAACATACCAAAATAATCCTCTTGTGGAGCTCAATGCTACTGTAGGAAGATATACTGTACGCTACCAATCTGTCCCTGCTTTCAAGGTATTGAAAGATGTAGGACTCAGAGACTAAAGGCAATTTGTTTAAACATTAAAAAAGTGAAAAGCAGAAAAAGAGCAGCTATGAGCAGATAAGTTTAGGTTGACATTAACAATAAATATCAAGAATTCTAAAGGTCTGGGGTTTTATACTTGCCACAGAAACTTGATATAAGTTGTTTTCACCTCAGCATCAAACTTAACATAAAAATATCTGACTGACAAAAACCAGACAAGAGATCTAAAATATTCACCATGAAATACAAACTTTTGGGTGTTGACTAGTTCAGGTTGCTCCCTTCTACAAAATATCCTGTCCTCAATATCTGCAAACCTTTAGATACCTTTGCACTTTGTCTGAAGTACTTTAAAACTTCAGGTACCAGAATGACAGCCTTGGTAAATAAAGTTCACTGTCTCACCATAGAAAAAGTGAAGCATTATCAATGACAATTAAAGTTTCCCCACACTGCCTGGAGTTTAGATACCACAGTAATGGGTGTGGCATAAGTAGATGGATTATCCATCCTATCTATGTGCCTCAACCATATTTTGGATGGAACACATTGTGACTGAATGTTACATTGTATTCACACCCTACACATTATTGTAATCATCTTTGTACACACCTTGTGAGATACTGTTTGAAAACTAATAACACCACATGATGAAACGTGTAGCAAGATTATATGTAAAATTATAACCATAAACTGAAATTAGGTCTGAAATGTGTTTACCAGACAAGATGGTAAACTTTTTCAAAGACAAAGGACAAGCCAATGCCTCTAGCCAGGTGTCAGAAAAGTTGATGGGAAATCCACTTAATCAAGTAGCCATTCTTTGGCAAGGAAGAAGGACAGGAACTAACAGGTCTGCATCTAAGCAAACAACAGCATGAAACCTTCACAACAAGTCCCCCCTTGTCTCCTTCCTCACAGAGGGAATAAATTTTATCTAGGGGTAACTCTCAAGAAAATGCATTTCAAAGGGGGCCTTATATAAAAGCATACAAAAACACCTGAAAGTATCTCTCCCTATCCATCCCTTTCTTTCACCTAAGGAGACAAAAGAAATAGCCTTTCGACTTTGAGAGCAGGTCCTGGCCTGAGAATTTGATCAGCAATGTTACTGTGAACATATGTTAAGGTATTTCACGTTGAACAAAGTCTAGTTTATTAAGTTTCAGTTACTAGAAGGCATTTTACCTTTATGTCTCATGTAACCATTTCTGACTTTAATGTCTTATGCTTGTACTCATATAAAACATCTCTCTTTGAAGTTAAATAAACGTGTTTTATTCTTTAATCAAAACTAATTCAGTGTTGTGTTTAAACTGAGTTGTGTGGGTAACTCCATTTAAAGCAGCAAACTGCTGGATATTAATCCCCTTAAAGGGGCAAAAGACCTAAAATATCTGAACTGTCCAGGACTGGGAGTGTGTTGAGGTCACCCTGCAAATGGTAACCTAGGCTGGTGGAAACTGGAGTGTGACTGGAATGTGCTGGTAGGCTGCAGTGTGACCCTGTACACAGATGCTCGGAGTGCAACTTGCATGCTGGCAGGCTGATTGTGAGCAACCCATGTTGGGAGCCCCAACAGCAAAGTACTGTGAGGCACCCAACATTGCAGCCCCTCCTGGGTCTGGATTGCACCCCCAAATGTCAGAGGGGTATTTCAAGTTACAAGCTTATTCAGTCTTTGATTTTTCTACTGAAACTGCCTTAAAATAGTTATTTAATGACTGTTGTGATGGCTATGGTTTACTCATATCTATCTGGAACTGGATGGAAACCACCAACTCATTTCACATTGGACACTATCCTATGGCAGCTTTAGTTCACTGCTAACATAGGCCAGATTTAAACTGGTGATCATGACATTCCGTGTCCCTGGATCATCTACAGAAATTAAACCTGGGACCTCTGGATCTAAAAATATGATACTGTTCTCTTTGAGCTGAATGACCAAGGCTATTAACTTGCTGACTATAGAAAACCCATAAACCTCTACACACGGACAAGCGATTTGCAAGGGGAGGAGTTGGGGATGGCTTACAAACACACACACAGAGTGAAAATGGGTCATATCCCCGCTCCAGTTCTCTATGCCAAGTCACACATTTGTTTTAAGAAAAGTCTCTAGACACAAAGGCCTTCTCTACACTAACATTTTTCTTAAAAATTCCCACCATTATTTGCAATAGTGGGGATGCTAACAGAGACATGGTGCTGGTGCCAATGGTGTTTTACCCACCAGGTTGTCTAACAGCTAATGGCCTGTGCTAGCCACTAAAGCTAATATCAGTGGAGAAACAATGATGTGTATTTGAAGACGAAAAGACTTGTGTAGACCCACCCATTGAGCCTGTCTGTACTAAGCTCCGCTGGGCCACATTGTGTGTTAGACTGTGAACCCTGACAACTAGATGCTACATTGTGGTAACTTTCATAGCTGAAACAGGTAGGAGAGTTGAAGTATTTTTGTATGTGGGGTGAGAGTGGAAGACAGAAAAGAAAGGATTTAAATACTATCATCCAAATCAGCTGTATTTTCTTTCTTTTTTAAAAACAGAGTCTGTTTCTTAAACACTTCTGTTCTATTGTCTTTGGCTCTATTCTGCTCTAACATGAAGGGAAAATTTTCCTCAAGAGATGTCTGACAATAGAAAATGGAAGACAAAAGTCCTCATTGATTATTTTAGGCAACAAATAAAAAGGCTGAACAAGATGGTAATTAAAGGAAACTCATGAAAGCTCTTCATTCTGCAGGGTAAAAATAAAAAGTCTCCAAATCCCAGTTTAATTTTTCTTGTCATGTAGGCTATCCAGCTCCAATGAATAGACAAAACATTCTGGTATCTCTCCCTTTGTGTACATATTTATAATTTCCCTTTCTGCACTTACATTACAAAAAGGTTGAGAGATTGGAGGGGTTCCCATGCACAAAGGGTAGTTGCTGAATGTTCTGCAGACTATCAGGTTTTAAACCTATTTGAAATACTGAATTGTGATATGTGGTAATTAAATATAAAACAGTGGTTAATTTGATATTATTAATGAAGCTGACCAAGAACAATTTCTTCAAAAGATTCATTTTCACTTTTGCAGAACTTCTTTTGTAGGGGAGATATAATTTTCTTCAGCTTCCATACCTTTAGTACAAGGCAATCTTACAGGGCATATGCAGTTTTAGATGTTTAAGAATCTGATTGCTTTATGATATATAGTGTTATAATTTAGGAAATATAGGATTATCATGTGGGCTCCATTCATCCAGTAGGGGGTCACCCCTGTTTACCCAGTATGCGACATTTCTGCACCCTGTCACACAATTGTCTAGATTCCCTGCTGGGTCAAGCAGTCACTATCAGGCACTCTGGCCCCCCCAGGGCAGAGCAAAGCAAACAAATGGTCTCTGGCCCGTCAGCCTCCGGGCCAGGGCAAACAAAGGCAGTCTGGGGGCTCCGAACCCATGGGCGGGGTGGAGCAAACAATCTGTATCAAAGATCCCCGTCAGCAACACCTAGTGGCAAGTGGAGGATGGGGGCAGGGGAACCTGGGCCCAGCCTACTCCACCGGGCTCTAACCCAGAGCCATATGCAGTCAGCAAACTCCCTATTAAGGGTTCAAATTATTGAATCCCATCATATTCCCTGGGTCACTTCCTACCCTTAAGCCTGCCTTGGACATCTCCTTGGTTGGCAGCAGCTTGGCATCCCCGTTGGTCTCTGAGTTCAGCTGGTCTTCCACAGCGAAGTTGGGTCCACAGCCTCAGCGGTCTGGAGTGGCAGTGGTTCTGCAGGAGCCTGCAATGCATTCCCTTCTTCCTCCTCAGCTAGCCCAAACCGAGTTGAACAGTTGTCATTTATCTGTTCCCTCCACGGGAAGTATGCGCAGCAGGAACAAGGGGCCTGGCCTCCTTGACCAAAAGTGATGGGTTAACCCCCACTTGCCCCGTGGAGGCTTTATACAGCCCCTCACAAGGATAATTGTAGAATTCCTGTATCAGTTATTCCTGCTAATGAGAAACACACTACCTCTATATAGATACTTTTGTCCCATTTGATATGAGCAATTAGCTATTTCATCTTATTTAAATAGTGGGAAAATCTCCCAAGGTCATCCCCAAGACTTGAGGAACCATTTCAAAATGTAGAAAAACATTGGAGAATGTACTGCAGATTTGTTCTTGCAGGGAGAGAGATTAGGGGACCTAATGAGTTCTCACTCTTCAAAACCTATGATGCTAAAATGCTAAATTAACTCTTATTACAAGATCTCAGGCCAAAAATGCGTATATTTTTATATGTTATTCAATATTTTTCACTTTTTAGTTGTTGAGTGCTCTTCTACTGTGGCCCTGATCCTAGACTTTGTCTGAAGGGCATTTGATAAAACTTAGGTTGTGGGGAAGGGGTATGCAAAGTTGCCAATTGCAACCTCACCCCTCTAGATCCTGATCCATCTGGGTATCAGTCTGGTCCCTGGCATAAATTAGAATAGCCTGAAGACCTCTTAAAATTACACTAGCAGCAAATGATCCACAGGGCAGTTATGATAGCAGAAGTTCACCAGAAGTTCACCAAGGCAAAGAGACACCTTGGCCATCCCCCCCCTTTAGGCTCTGGCCACACCCTCTACAAAGAGCTTCCTTGTTGCATGAAACATATTTACAAAGATGTAATTGATTTATAGGCTTTGTCTGCCAATACCCAGCACCCTGGCTGTACAATTCCAGGTACAATTTTCTTTCATAGCCACTTGGGCTCAGTGCAGCCATTTCCCCAGCGGCTCAAAGCAAATAGAATAATCCCTTAAAACTGAATAACGGTTGAACTTTTTAAAGAAAGGAGTTGCCAAAGGCAAAGCATTTTCTGGGCTCTGAGGATATAGACTAAATAATGAGAACTTGAGACACAGCAGCATTGGCATGTCAATATTTCACCAACAATGCAAATATTTTCTGTGCCTTGTGGAAGCCCAGAAGAGTCTGTGGTAAAGGGGATGTTTGTGGCTGGTACACATGCATACACACCTAGAGAAAGTATGTAAACACCCCGGTATTGCAATATATTCATTGTAAGAACAGCTCTGATTTTACTGAATCCCACCCTAAATATCTTATTCTCACGTATTAAGCATTTCACAGGATTGCAAGCATCTCAGTTCCCCTTTCTTCATTGATACTATTGCCAGTTCCTTCTTTGTCCCCAGGTCTCTCCAATAATGCTATAATAATATAATAATGCCCCTATTCTGTGTGTCTATTTGAAGTTTGCTTGCATTGGCTGCTGTGTACCTGCCCTAAAGACAAACCACAATTTTCACTATGGTTAATTCCCATAACTTGCATGTGCACACATTAAATATAAACAGCCACCCTTCCCCAGTATCATGCTATGCTCTTTTGGTAACCTTATGAGGCTTGCAGGCTGAGTCTTGCTTCCCTGCAGGTTTAGAGGGGGACGGATAGGGAATCAGCCTTTTATCTGTATAATTTCCAAACAGATCAAAGTTTAATTATCATTAGAATGTAAATGTCACAATCATATGAAACTGGCACATCAGGATAGAACACATCTTCTTTTCAACTTTGAGAGCATTTATACATAATGTGACATTTTGGTAACATTTGAGGATGTTTTGAAAAAAATCTAACTCTCAGTTTTTCTGGCTTTGTGTAAATAGGCTGCTTCCCAGCTGCTAAAATAACACTAAAAATAAACTTGTTTCTAGAGACACCTTTTCTTTTAAACAGACTCCACCATCAATTTAGTTCTTTTATTTAATCTATTTCCCAGGGCAAGAAGAGAGGATTTATTTTGGATTAATGGATATGGAGTAAATGCAGCATCAGAACTTGTTTCTACATCTTCTCAAATTACTAATGTGTCACAGCAAAAGGTAGACTGTTCAGGAGTACAGGAACGGAGGAGCTATATGAGAAAGATAGAATCTGTTAAAACAGTTATTCTCTTTGAACAATAAAGCAGTTTCCATTTGAGTGGTTTCCGTTTAAGCCTGTGAATCTAGTATTAAAGCTTAAAGTACTATTGCCTGTAGCAAGGACACAATCAGCTGGTTATCTGGACAGTTTCATTTCTTTATTTTTGCTCCTGGCCTCAACCCTAAATTGGACCAGAATCTATTATTTTCTAATGCTTTTCTTTGGATTAAATGTATGTCATTATATCATACGTTGATGCAAAAATCTAAGGTCTAAGTAAACTGACAACATTCTAAATTAGAGAGAGAAGCACATTTAATCAAAGCTATAATAGCTTGCAAGACATCTCATGTCTGTGATTTCCCCCAAATTTTCAAGCCCACCAGCGTAGTATAATTCAACGGAGAAGTTATAAGAGACAATGTTAGATAGTTTGATCTACCTTAAATATTATTGTAATCTAGTTAGAATCATCTTCTAGAAATAGCTATGTGTGTGTATGTGGGGGGTGGTGGTGTTTAAATTCACCCTTAAAGGAGAGACGTGCACATTCTAAAACAGCTGTGGCAATAAAGTTTTTTATTTGAGGGCCCCACAAAATCAATGCACTTCTGTTGGTGCAATTCAGTAAAGAATATTCTGAGACCAGTACTGATAAAAATGAATATTGATGCATGAACTAAAATGGTTTGGCAAGATAAATTTATCTGTAGATGTACGCTGGCTTTGCTGAACAAAAACAGGCATAGTCAGTTTTAAACTGTCTTCAAAACATGAGGAAAAAAAACTATGAAAATTTGCCAAATGTAAACAGGACAAAAATGAAAAGTTAAAGATTTTCATTTTAGGTCTATTAGGTATTATGAATAATTGGAGGAACGAATACCCCAATAAACTCTAAACTTTACACTCTGTGTGAGAGAACTGAGCACTCGGGAATTTAAGAACAGACATCCATTTGTAGCCAAAGGAGGGCATGTTTCCCACACTTGCCAAAGTACTTAGGTCCTGACCTCAAGAAACTACCTCTAGGGTGAGAAGATAGTTCATGCTGGATGCTCATTCAAGCCTTGTCCTCTCTCGTAAGGCTGCCTGCAAGCAGTCAATCAATGGGGAGTCAATAGGCAGCTGGACTGAAACTTCCATATTTCACACTGAACATAGGAACTATGTGATGGGAACAGTATCAATTCCTGATGACTATGCTGGACCAATGACCAAAAATCAGTGATCTAGAGAAGAAAGGGTCTATTGACCATTACCCACAGAGGCCCCGGACTGTAAGCACTATTTAAGTGCTCTTTTACAGTAAAAAATAAATAGAACCGTGTTAATAGTTATACTCCATCAGAGTAACTCATGTCAAGAGAAGCTAGTGGGCTGTGATGGGAATAATTATCAATGTAAAGTACAGAATATATAAGCAATAACACATGACACTGGATGTAGTTATTCCAGATGTGGACTGCACAGGCCAAATGCTTTAGCCACCTATTGACTATTATAATATGTTTAAGTTATGTTTTTAAAACTATAAATAGAGCCCTGTCTCCAGTGGTTGGGCTGGATATCTGCCAATCAGAATCTTCTGTACATAAAACCACATTTTAGTTGGTTGATTTTTAGCTTAGTTGATTTAGTTGGTGTTGTTTCTGCTTTGAGCAGGGGGTTGGACTAGATGACCTCCTGAGGTCCCTGCCAACCCTAACATTCTATGATTTTATAAATCAAACATAACTATAAAAATTCACGACTTCCCCCCCCAAAAATGTTTACCATTTTTCAAAGGGGAGGGAGCAATAATAATATCCAAAGCTACTTTTAACTCCTTTTTTGAACTTAACTGAAATTCAAGCTGTTTTAAGTTAATAAATATTACAGCTGGGAAAACTAAGGCAAGAAGGTTAAGTGACTTGTCCAAGGCGACAGAGGGAGTCAGTGTAAGAGATGGAATTAGGGCTCTGAAATTCCTGTCTTGCAGCCCTGTGCAGAAAACATCTGTATTTTAAATAGTGTCTTTCGCAAATCAAAATTTACAGACCTATTGCCCTGCCTGTTCATCTGCAAACGTCCATAAAGCCAGAGCTTTTTCTATCAAAAAGGTATTTCAATAACTTCAGTTATTTAAAACAAATTTGTGCAAATAGAACATTAACATTGTGTTCTTAAGCATTCAAAAATCAGGAAATTTGACAATTAAGGATGAAGATGTACCCTAGCACAGACCCCTTGCCTGTTCATTATGTTAGTGTATGACCAACCATGCAATTAAAAGAAAAGGAGTACTAGTGGCACCTTAGAGACTAACCAATTTATTTGAGCATAAGCTTTCGTGAGCTACAGCTCACTTCATCGGATCCAGTCAGTGGACTCGCCTTACAGTGTGTGTGATAACACCCAACGTGTCATGTTCTCTGTGTATATAAATCTCCCCACTGTATTTTCCACTGAATACATCCGATGAAGTGAGCTGTAGCTCACGAAAGCTTATGCTCAAATCAATTGGTTAGTCTCTAAGGTGCCACAAGTACTCCTTTTCTTTTTGCGAATACAGACTAACACAGCTGCTACTCTAAAACATGCAATTAAAGACACCATTTCTCTAACTATAAACAATATGCTAAAATTCCAGTGTATGGATAACTATGCATGACATTCCAGTTTGTTTTGTATTAGGCCTTCTTTGACGTGACCTTCTGTTGAGATACCACATATCTTATCCCATTTGTGTGGCAGAAGTGCCCAGTTTCTGCTGCTCTCTGTGCATTCCACGCCTGCTGAGTGGCAGGATTTGCCGTTGAGATAATTATTCTTTTGCTTTATTGAACTCTGATAACTTCAACTGAATAGCCGCTGTTTGTTGCAACACTCTGCTTGAGATTTGAAACACACAACTCTCTAGAAATTCAAAGGTTATTTAACCCACAGCTATTCTAACTTGACCTCATCATGTTAAAAGGGAATAACATTTTGCCTCAAGATGAAATACTATTTATGAGCAAGGAAGACAAGTAGTACTTGCTATGAAAATGTTCTTTTGCATTATTAAATTACTTATCTTACCCATTTAAAATCTCAGGTCAGGGTGATTTGTTTAACATATGATAATGTAAACACAGAGTTCCTGAGAAGTTGTGTATAAAATAACTCAGAAAGAGTAATTGTGGTGGTGGTATTATTATTATTTCTTATTTGTTTATATTACCCACAGTGCAACAGGTGCTTTCCAGACATGCAAGAAGGGATAAACCCTGCCCCAGGAAGCTCACAGACCAAGGAAAGAGAAAATAGAGAGAGGTTAGGGACAGGGGAACAAGAAAAGGGGATTTTTAAAAATATACAAATCAACATACACAGTACAAATATGCACAATAGTCTATACTGCAGAAGTGACCTTAAATAGGGAAAGCGAAATCCGGACTCCACTGAAGTCAACAGCAAAACTCCCACTGACTTTTGTGGGGCCATAATTTCACCCAGAGGGTAGAAGTCTTGCAAATAAGCTCAGATAGGTCAAACCACATATGGAAAATCTGTATTATTTATCTTTAGAACCATGTGGGAATACACATCATTTTACTGTAAATATTTGGTGCAATCTTCATATGCAACAGCAATATAATGTGATTTGTAGAGTCACTGAAGTCTATTTCAGGGAATTTGTTTGTTGGCACAAGCAATCATGTGCTTCATTACCATGGAAGGCTTTAATGTAATGCTAGAAGCAATTCAATAGAAATGTATTACAAAAATGCTTCTGTATGAAAGAAAGCAAGTTGTCCAAACTGTATGCTTTTTACACATTGGCTTGGGCTTCTTAAAAAGATAGCTGCACTTTTAATTAGATTATAATTTTTTGTTTGTTTATAGTGCAGCCAAATTATACTCTGCAATAGTTCTGATAAAATTTTGGGGAACATAATTTATTGGTTTTTGTTTTTTCCATTTTCCAGCTCTTGCTCAGCTTTCTGAAGCTTCCCCCCGCCCACCCCGAGATTCTCACTCTCTGTGTTTCCCTATCATCTAAGTCTCCATGTTTAATAGTTAGCTTAAATGCAATCATCTCTTCAACCTCTTCCTACAGCTCCAATTCTATTTTATAATTCTATTCTAGTTTATAGTGGGGTGAGTATTAATAGGTAGGACTCTATCATTTCAGCAACGAATGTAGCACTGTGCGCTGGTTAATATTTAGTGATTATACAAACTAAACAATGAGGAGCTTCGTCAACTGTGATTTATATCAATCTGTGTCATAATAACAGCACAGTGAGTTGGAACAACTTAATTTGTTTTTAATAAGTTTTGTCTGAAAGACTGACAATTACTTGGGCGGGGGGGAGGAGGAATTTACCAAATGGAGATCACAGTAAACGTAGAAACAAAAACAGTGTAAGAATTTTGCATAAAAAAAGTCCACTGAGTCAAAATATAGGTACATACATATTTATATTATAGTGAATGCTTGGTGGCACCCATGACAGGTTAGGATGCAAAGCAGTTTCAGATATAAATTCATTATTACATGCTCACAGCCTTGGGAAACATTAACTTTTGGGTTGAGATTTTCTGAGCATGGCCCCAAAAGGTGATTTTCTGATTTGTCTTGATTGGAAAATTTGAATACAAGTTTGGAGTGTGGTCTGGGTGAAAATACACCCCTTTTCCATTTTAAAAAAATGCCAGGTTTTTTGGATGATACTAGAGCAAAATCTCGATTGCTTAAGTCCGCACTGAGCATGTGCAGGAAATAATGTTCGAAAGTCTCAGGTGCATGCTGAAAAGCTGTGCTGGGGAAATGTGCACCTTTGTGGATTCAAAGTATCTAGGAGTCCTTGTGGCACTTTAAAGACTAACAAATTTATTGTTAGTCTCTAAAGTGCTAAAAGGACTCCTCGTTGTTTTTGCTGATACAGACTAACATGGCTACCACTCTGAAACCTGTCAAAGTATCTAGTATCCCTCCCACACCTGGCAAAGCCAGCAGAATTTGTCAACTGCTTACGGCAAAGAGGGGAAAGAAACAAGGTTTATAAGCTTCTCTGGTCAAGTGAAGTCACTCCAGATTTTCTTTAAAGAAAGACACACAGGAAATGTAGTCAAACCACCCCAAACCCTGTTAACTCAAATTTGAGGTTGAATGAACAAGTACCTAGAAGTCAGGATATTAAAAAAGATAGCTCCAGCAACATTAACTGGACGATTGCATATTTGTAGCACCAGCTTGTGCCATTCTTACTCTCTCTTAGCAGTACCATACTGCACCAACAGTTTAATTGATCCTGAGAGTACAGCTAAATGATATGGCAATAAAAATGCTTGAGCCATGTGTACACTGGTGTTTCCACCATTGCTATGCCTTATGCTGCTCTACAGGTCTGAATATTGCTAGTGCAGAGAAGCCCTAATCTTTCTTAAGGCCTCTTACATACTGGACACCAGGACCGAATGATATTCACCCAGGAATTCTGATGCAATTTAAGAATGAAGTGGCTGAGCTACTAAGAAAAATATGCAAACTCTCATTCAAATCTGCTACTATACTGGAGTAATGAAGGGCAATAAATATTGTAGCTGTCTTTTAAATGTCTCTCAGGATGACACTGTGACGAAGCGGGACTGTTCTTAATGTTTCCTCTGAATATTGTAGGGGTGCCTCAGTTTCCCCTATGCAGTTCTTAAGTCTCTAGGTGGTGGGATAAGGGGGTGTAATTGTTGGAGAGCAAAGGGCCAGTGTACATAAATGGCCGACACTCTGTCTCCTGGCAACTGATGGCCTGGGCCCTTCTCCCCTGCAAGGTGATAGCTAAAGGGGTGGAGAACAAAGGAATCAGGTGACCTCCTGGCCCAGGAAAGGGACAAAGCCCAGAGGAGGAGGGGCTGGAGGGTGAGTCAGTTTGGGGCTGGCTGGGGATGTGGAGTGAAGTGCAGACATGGTTGTCTGGCTCACTGCCCCCCAAGATGGACCCGGCTGAGGGGTCCTGTTCTCTGTACCTACAAGCTCTGTTTTAGACCATGTTCCTGTCGTTTAATAAACCTTCTGTTTTACTGGCTGGCTAAGAGTCACGTCTGACTGCGGCATTGGGGTGTAGGGCCCTCTGGCTTCCCCAGGAGCCCCACCTGGGCGGACTCACTGTGGGAAGCACACGGAGGGGCAGAGGATGCTGAATGCTCCGAGGTCAGACCCAGGAAGGTGGAAGCCATATGAGTTGTTTGCCCTGGAGACAGTCTGCTCACAGACAGGAGACTTCCCCAGAGTCCTGACTGGCTTCATAGGGAGCAGTTCCAGAGCATCACCCGGGGACTCCATGACACACTGGCATCACAGATTAGTAAGTCTAATTCTAGAATTGTACCAGGTAAATGGTTGAAACGTCACACAGCATCATATATTTTTCAGGAAGGTCTCTATTTAGATACTGACCAGGTCTGACTCAGCCTAGTTTAAGTGATGTGACAAGTTCACAGCTCAAGATGTTACCTTTTTTCACAACACAGTTAATCAAATTCCATCCTACAGTGGTTTCCCAGGTTACCAGTGTCATACTGGCAGACCAGGTGCCAGCCCTTGCCAGGGCTTTAGGCCTCAGCTGAGCACTGATAAATTCATTGCTGGAAAGCAGTCCGGCTCACCTGTGTGTTAGTGTGGTGAGGATGGGTACTTAACTTATAACAATGTGTGCCGTGTTTAGACTTGGTGAAATGCTTATAAGTTGCTGCATGCATTAATCTCACATATAATATCTTTATCACATAGTAGAAGATAATATTTAAGTTTTTGCTTTATAACTATAAAAATGTGTTCTCTGAATCCATGAACCCAATCAGAGGGATAGCCTGCTAAGCATCAAGAAGGACTCTCAAAACTAAAGGGACCATTGTGGAACATCACAATACAAAGACTTTGTTAATTGCCCCTTCACAGCCATGAAGAGGCTATGTGCAAAAGGGCTCATCCCATCAGTCTGAATTCTGGAAGAAGGAAACAAAAACAGCTGACAAGAAAATTTTTCCTCTCTCTCTTTTGTTGTTTGGACTCTGACAGGGCTGGAGCTACGAATAGAAGCAGAGATCCCCAGGGTCAAATGGATTAAAAGACATTCTGAGCTGATAGATTACTACAACTGTGTCATCTTTTAAAACCAAAGGCTCTAATTCATTTGCATATATATGTTTGCTTCCTTTAACCTTTTAATAACTCATTTCTTTTTCCTAGTTAATAAATCTTAAATTCTTTATTACAGGATTGGCTAAAAGCATTATCTTTTGTGTGATATCTAAGGTACAAATTGACCTGGGGTAAGTGACTGGTCCCTTGAGACTGGAAGTAACCTGAATCCTTTTTGATCTTTGGTGTATAGGAACCAACTATCGTAAGTCCTGCTTGCCTGAGTGGCAAGATAGACTGGAATGCCCAAGGGGACTATTTGTGACTCTATGGTAAAACTGCTATAGTGCTTTTGGAGTTCACACTTGTTACTGGGTTAGTGAAATCTAATTATAGAACATACAATCAGTTTGGTGTGTCTGCCCTGCTTCTTGGCAGACTGCCCTGAGGTTGGCACTCACAGGCATGAGCCACTTCAGAGAGTGAGACAGCTATTATATAGCTATAGAAATGAGCTGCTCTCCAAAACCAAGAAGCAACCTCCTGATCCCCACAAAATAAAACAAGAGAAGTTGACTCAATTTAATTTGTAATGGTTTAAATGTGACAAAGATAGACAAAATGTAAGTACTTAGCTGTGCTTCCCATGTGGGGGGCATGCCCCCAGTGGTGGCATGAAAGATTAGCTGGAGGGGATGAGATGAAAAGACTTCTCAATTGTTCCCCAGAGTCTCAGTTTCCATTTTTCTTTAAATCATAAGTCTCTGGATGTTATGGCTCGAAGAAAACTTTCAAAACATGAAGCAAGTGTAAGTAATCGGATGTCTGCCTGAGTTCACAATAGCTTTGAGGAGTGAATACAGCTGTGGGGAGATAGGTAATTCCCTGTTGCAGAGGATTTTGAAAGTTCAAAATTTGGATTCATTCTGATTTGGAATGAAAACCAAAACTTTCAAAATTCTCCACAAACAGGAAAGCCCTGGGGGACCTGACCTCTGGGGTAGTCTGGCTGGCCTGGTCTTTGGAAAATCTGGGAGACTGGGTTGCCAAGGAGCTGCAAGCTTAGATATGGGCACCTCGGCTCCTGTCTCCCCATCAGCCCACCAGGCAGCCTACTGAGGAGCTGGGTCGGTGAGCTGGCAGGATACTCTGGTGGAACCCTGGCTGCTTTCCATCAAATCTTGATCAAAAATCAACCCATCTGTTCAGATTGTTTTGGTGTTGACAAGTCTGCATTATCCAACAGAAAAACATTCCATCAGAATTTCAGACCAACTCTAGTGGTGAACTGCTCCATTCTTAGATGTCAGTGATAATACTTTAAATTCCAACATTGTTAACTATTTCACCGCTCATCAAAGAGTATAAAGAAGGAGAGCAAGTATCAAATTATGAAGATCTACCGTACCTTTTCCCAAAGGGTTAGTGCAAAGGATTAGTTGGGGGACATGGACACTGTATAAATCAACATGGGTAGAACTTTAACACCACTTGTGGGGAGAGGGGTGCCTGCACATGGAGACAATGGCTTTCATTTTCCTACAGGGCGCTCAGCTTTCAAAAATTTGGAAGCAGGGCAGTAGACAAAGTGGGAATGGGATAAACAATTCAGTTAAGGGGGAGATGAAACCTCACAAGGGAGGAGTTACTGAAGGGAAAAGAAGGGAAGGGAAAGAGCTGCTGCTTTTGCACGATACAATAGGAAATACTTTGTTAAAAATAATGCACAAACATTCAAGAGAACAGTTTAACTTTGGGCACCTCTAACTTGAAAGTGGCTTTTTTCCCTCTCCACACACAATTTTGTAGGAGTTGAATCAATTATGTGCCTTTGAGAAATGAACAAGGATCAAAATGACAGTTGTTTCTTGTGGGAAATGGAGAGTTGGGATGACATTACACTTCCCATTTGCTAATCAATATTTTATCATAATTTTTACTATGTATTGCAAATGCATACAGCCTGTGTAACATCTGCATTGCTCAGATAGACTGGAATGGCTCCAAAGCACTTCTCAAGCATCTGTTTCTAAAACTTCCCCTATATTTACTGTTTATCCAACCTGGTCACTAGTTCATACTGATTCAATGGAGCATCTACATACTTACTGCACATTAGTAGAGAGGCTACATGGGAGTTTACATATAATAATTAGCTAGTCTTTCAAAATACATTGCGTTGCTCAAAGAAATAAATGCTGAAACCAGAGAAAACCCAAAGACTAAAATTACCAATAAGAAAGATTAATGGTCTGGGATTAAATTAATGAAAACAATGACACCGTTCAAACTTCAATTCTCTGCTTAGGAATCTAGTCGAGAGCTGGGGAGTTGGCAGAAACATTTCAGGGATGAGCCAGTCTGGCAAACAGTGGCAGCTATTATTTCTAATATATCACCATTCACTGTAAGCAAGAGGCAGTTCAGGTCAAGTAATGTTCAACTCCCTGAATATTTTACATAAAAATGCATGAGTCAGGAAGGACTCAATGCTCAAAACCAGTTGGAAATGGGACCAGGAGCATGGAAGGAAGGAGTTGTAGGCGGGGGGGGGCATTCTTGTATGGCAATGCATCCTTGAGGGGCATGCCCCTACTCAGTGTGTTAGGAGGCTGCATGATGAGGGCAAGGCTGAGTAGTAGAGCTCCTGTACATGGCATTTCCCCCTGCAGCTCAGTAGATTTCCATATAGATGTTGATGTGCTACTAACAGCATGAACTTGCTTGTGGCATCTGCCACACAGGGTATTGTGCAGAGGTGATGGAAAAGCCAATTTCTTCAGCAAGGCCAGAGGGAGTCTGGGGAACAGCAACGCTGTCTAAAAGGCTGACACTTTCCAGAAGGATGCCTGGCATCCATGGGGTTTGGAGGCCACTCCCGTTGCCACTCCCGTTGTCCCTAGGGTTGCCACCCATCCAGTTTTCACCAGAAGAGTCCAGGTTTCGGCTTGTGAATCTGGGTGCCATTTGACAAGTCCTAACATCCAGTTTTTTTGATGGTGGGGGGGAGGGGTGGAGCAGGGGTGGGGTCTTGTGGTGGAAGAGAAAAAGTTGGAGGTGGGGCATCAAGGGAAGAGGTGGAGCAGGGGTGAGGCTTTGGGGAAGAGGTGGAGAAGGGGCAGGGCCTTGGGGGAAGAAGCAGAGCAGGGGGCGGGGCCTTGGGGGTCCAGTTACCAGCCATTAGAAAAGTGGCAACCCTATCTGTCCCACTCCAATGCCCCTTCCCAGCAAGGAACATTTTTTAAAGGAAACTCATTGAGATGAACTTCCACAATTTCTGGGCTCAATGGCCTCCTCCCCTGAGTTTTTCTGCTAGAAAGTATGTTAATGGCCCAAGGCATCTTAAACAGGCCCGTCCTGTCTGCATTCCCAGTCTAGGGCAATGAGTGAAACATTGTAACTTTATATTGAGTGATGTATTTTGTATACAGCACTAGGCACCAGGGGGCCACGTCCAGTCAGATCTTTTTTGGAGCACTGAAGAGTGAAATTGTTCAGTGTCACTCGTCTGAGGTGAGCCTGAAGTCAAGCTCAGTATATTTTCCCTAAACCTTTAAATAGACACACAGATTTCAAAACCAGAAAGGATCATTGTGATTATCTAGTCTGACTTCCTGTATAACACAGGCCACAGAACTTCCCCGAAGACGTTCCTATAGCAGATCTTTTAGACAAAGATCCAATCTTGATTTTAAAATTGGCAGCAAGGAGAATCTGCCATCACTTTTAGTAAACTGTTACAATTACCCTCCTTTCTCTCTTGCTTTCTTGTTTTAATGTTATCAGCTAAATATACAGCAATGCCTTGTATGTTTCAGGACACCACAGGATCCTAAAGCTTGTAATAGCTGTTGGGAAATACACATTTGGAAAAAAGTTGGTATCTATCAGGAAAAGCTTCCTGAAAAATCAGAATTTTCTGAAAAGGCTCAACTTGATCCTAGCTCAGATGTTCCCAAACTTTTTGTCTGTGAGACCCAATTTTGAGACTTATTGTTTTAGCAGTGTTTTCCCCAGGAATTGAAATTACAGGGGGTGTTCAAATTTACGGGGTGGGGGAGTGTCAGGGCCGATGAGGGGTGAGACTGTAAGGGTGAAGGTGGGCTGTATGGCACCATAGCAAAAACTGAAAAATGTTTCATGACCATTTTATTAGATTTTAAAATCATTGCACAAATTTAAGTTGGCTACTCAAGCCCTCTAAGAAGCATTACATCTACATCCTTCTTGGTTTCTTGTTATAATTTTGCACAAGTCTGTTAATGAACTTCTTGAATGCAATGCGTTCATCTTTGGTGGCTTCTCGTGTGTCCAGTACTTCCATTCGTTCAACTGATATGCTCATTAGTTCATTCACCTAATCAGGCAGAAGGCGATGTCTTTCAAAACACACAATTCTATTCAATGATGAAAAAGAACGCTCAACTGCAGCTGTTGTGACTGAGAGTAGCAAGAGATGAATTCCTACTTCTTTCAGCCCAGGAAACATAGCACAAAGATTGGGTCGAGCCACTAATGATGATAAAAAAGAAGTTGAAGTCAAATTTTCATTCGTCATATGATATTCCACTCCGTGTTCAAATTCTCTGTTCTGTCTTGAGCACATTGCAGCCCCATTGCTGGTAGTGCCTCACTCCACTCAACTGTCAGTGTTTTATTAGACAGGGATCTGTAAAAGCTACATAGAGATTGAGTAGAATCTAGAAGTCGCTGCTGTAGATTTTTAAGAATCAAGTCTGTGTACTTTTTCAGTTGTCTTAACAAACACTTCTTGTCTTCTTTACTTAAGGATTCAATACAAATGCTTTCATTAGTCAACTTCTGGACTGAAGTCTTTGTTTCTTCCAGTACTTTTTCAATGGCTAGCTCTCTGATTGATCCAAATATAGCTTCTATTTCTGGACAAAGATCTACTACTGTTGTAGCAGATACCTGGATGGCATTGTTTAATGACCCAAGCGGTTTCAACAGCAGACTTACAAGAGAGAGAGAATGGCAATAGTCTTCTCTGAACGTAGAAGCAAAAGTAATCCACCAGCCTCACTACTTAGATCCATCCCATCTTGGTAGATACTTTCCAAAGCCAGTAATAATGGCTGGAGTAATTTTAAGACAACAGCCAAGGATCGCTCATGAGAAAGCCAGAGGGTTTTCCCAGGTTGGACTAATTTGAACTTCAGTCCCAATGTATCTTCTATATTTTCCAAGATATGCAGTCTTTTTGGACTCTTGCTGAAAAAGGAATAAAATGAAAACATTAAATTTATAGCTTTTTAAATGTCTTTTGAATGGTCTGCAGCTCGTACTAGCACTAGTTGGAGTAGATGGCCTCTGCAGTGTGTATAGGAGAGATTAAGGTTACACTTTTCTCTGAGCGAAGCTTGTACTCCACCATGTTTTCCAAAGAAGTTTGCAGCTCCATCAAATGCACAAGCAGCCATCTTTTTGGGGTCCCATTGACAAGCATTTAACTCTTCTAAGATGTGGGTTGTCACAGGTGCAGCCAATGTGTCTTCTATAACTTAAACATCTAGAAATGCATCTACTGGCCTACCACTGACATCAAGATAACATACACAATGACTTAATACTTGATGACTATTTGCATTGGTGCATTCATCAGCCATGTATGCAAATTTTTTGAATGTGGTGAGAGAGTTCTTCACTTTTTCAACTGTTGAGTCTTTCACTGTTGCACCACATGCGTCTAGCCAGTCAGTTGAGTTTCTAGCAGAAAGATAGTGAGAGCATTTGCTGGTCTTGTTCTGAACCAGTGTTCAACTTCAGGATGAACAAGTGATAGTGCACTTAACATTGGCCTCCAGTCTGTAGTGTGTGGTATCTCTTGCTTAAATAGAAAGTATGATGCCACAGCCATGTTTGTTCGCATGAACTGTGTTGTGTAACAGCCTCATTAACACTCGCTGGTGTTGTCCTTGGTCAGCAGAGACTCAGAGTTCAGAGATGCTTTCACATGAGTTTACCTCCCAGGTGGGGGGCAAGAAGGCACCTTACCTTGCTTGTTCCTCCAGCTGCTCACTGTTCGTTCTGGCCACTGTTGTTTGTTGTGCCACCGTTCACTCCATCGCTCTGTTGCCAATGGCCCTGCACCATCACCTTCTGCTGCCACCTGCCACTGTGACCTCTGCGAGTTGGTCTCTTGAGGTTCCACCCAGTTCTCAGTGATTTTAGCTGAGCTCTCAGTGGGGGAACCTCGCTGCTAGTGCAGACTGGGCCATCTCTTCCACAGAAACATTGTCCCACAGCAGTCTAAGCACTTAGACCGGATTATCAGTGATTTCAGCTGTAGTGGTCACTTAACAAAACAAAGACTATTTGTGGAGCCTAATCAGCTCTGTCTTTAAACGGTGGAGAGAGGCAGGTCTAATAGTACTTGTGACTCAAGCAGACCGTCAAGCAAAACACCTGTTGCCACCCTCTCTCTCTAGAAGCCCTTTACTCAAACAGGCTAAGTACAGTTCTACTGCCCTTTACTCATAGAATAAGAACAACAACATTTCTTTACCCCCCGCATTCAAGTGATTTGTAACCCAACCCCAGCCAATATCTATCACTTGGGCAACACAGCTCTGTTTGCTGGATACCTAGGTAGACTAGGTGTGAATGTAAATACAATCTGGTCCTGAAGCCTTTCCGCCCAGCTCATCACTAGCTGTCAGGGAGAGCTCATTTAGACTTTGCTTACAAATCATAATTTGAAATTATTAGGTTGGCCAACATCACCAAAATGAATGCACTGACATTGTCATAAACAGCTGTACAAGGAAGCTAGTCTATGTTCATACTTTTCAAATCTATTATACTTTTTCAGATACACGTATTTTATCATACACTGTATGTGCTTTTAAAGTGTGTATTAATGTTTCAATTTCAATTCACATTTCCAAACAAACACTGCATGTAACTAGTTCACAAAACTGGGAAGCGGGGGGTGGGGAAATTCAGGGGAGGTAAACACTGCCATGGGGGTGGGAGGTGAAGGGAAATCCCTAGATCCCAGACAGCACCAATGCAACATAGCTACCAAGGAATCCAAGGAATCTACACATTACGTACATCACTTAATGCTCTCTAATGTGACACATGGGCTTGTGTGTTGTGACAGTTTCTTGAAGTCTGGTGGTGTGGTACAAATCACATATCTAATCTCCAGTCTGACATCAACAGTAGATCAATACTGAGATTTGATGGACACAAGTGTGCTGAATCCAGCTTCACACAAATACATGCTCATGAAAGGCACCATCAGTTTCAAGGCATGTGTTGAGAGTGTAGGATATTCATCCTTCACAGTGAACCAGATCTCTGGGGGAGAAAGTTGGGCATATGTTCCCCACAAGAACTGATTACAAGAAATTTTGATGAGTTGTTTGATTTCACCAGCTGGCAAATCCAGAGCATCAGCCTTGCACTGAAAGGGGTTACACACCCAATCATACTTTGTCACATCCACATTTGGGGAAAAAGGATGCAAACCACTTCTCCAGCTGGCTGAGATGCTCAGCCATCACCTGTGTGGGAGGCTGAATAATTTCATTATCAGCCAGGAACTTGCAACGCTGTGGGAAGGATTCATAGTTTGTCTGCAACAGATTATTCTTCCAGAAAACAATTTTCTTCATGACTCCTTCGATTACTCAGCTGAAGGGCGTGGGTGTTCTTTTTTTGCAAACCTGCATTCAATTTATTCAGTCTCCCAGATATGTCTGTGATATAGGCAAGAAGGCACATCTTCCTTTGACCACGTAGAAAATCAATGAATTCACTCTTTTTGTAGTCCATTGCAAAGGTACACATTTTGTCACTCAGTTCAAAAAATTGTCCCAGCACTTTTCCCCTTGAGAGCCAATGAGCTTCAGTGTGGAACACGACCACATGATCGGACCTCATTTCTTCATGCAGTTTTGCAGACACACACCAAGAGGCTGAGTCTTGGTGTAGGTCATATAATTGTAGATCAAAATGGTGGCCTCCTGGTATGGCATTTGTGGAGCAGATCTGAACATGTTTGGGGGCAAACGGCATCATCTCATGGGCTCAATCTGGCCCATTGGACCTGCATTCCCCATCTGCTGATGGTGCAACCCCATTTGGGATCATGACCCAGAGTTTGGGAACCTGTGCCCTAGTCCAACTGACATCACTATGTCATCTGCACAAGGAGCTAGCACAGTTCAGGATAACAGATCTGGTGTGATTAAAAAAATAGCACAAAATCTTAAAACCTGTCCTGTGTTCATATTCAGCTATTTCTTTGACTTAATATAATATCGGGCTACATGATTGCATCAGCCAATCAGACTGCAGGATTTCACATGCCATTTACTGAGTCTGAATAGTCTGTCCTAATTTAAAACAGCAGAATGCACACTTTGTATTCGATAAAGGAATGGTCAGGAAGCCCAGTTTTCATGTTTTTAATACATTCTGCATTTTTATGCCATTAGATATCTGTTCATGCAGCCGACCGATTTCAAACGCTGTGTGTGTGCGCGTGTGCCCATGCATGGACATGGGTGTGTACATGAACATCAGATATTTGTAGAATCTGAATAGAGATAAGCCCTTTAGGAAAATGTCGAGCTATCTAATGCAACAAAACCTTCCTATATTTAAGTTACCTTTAGAAAGGCTGAGCAGAACTATTTGTGCTGCCATCCCCACTGGCCAGTTGTTCAGAACAGTTTGTTACAGCAAAGGAAAGGTTTCCTCACGCAGAGCAATGTTCTCTTTCTTCCATGTGGAGAAGGACCAGCAATACCAGGGAATGATTTGTTAAATATTTCATTCTTGTTGATCGCTTTAAAGCCCCATTCCTCTCCCACAGTCTGATCCAAGGACTAGTAATGAAGAAACCTCAAAAAGTGACTACAAATGTCAGTTCAGCTAGGCACCCAGAGTTTGGGGGTGACATCTTGAGCCCCACTGAAGTCAATGGCAAAATTCCCTTCGTCTTCAGTGGCTGAACTTTTAGACTCCCTTCGCTCTGCACAGCTTGGCTGAAAATTTTATGAGGAGTGGCTCAGTTGTGATGTTTCTAGTACTTTTTTGCTGGGGAGACCAGAGGAGCTGTCTCTTTCACCGTAGTTTGACATTTCCACTTTCTAGCTGTTACCAGGAACTGCAGAGTGGGGAGTAGGTTGCTATATGTAACCCCATTGTGATCAGCTGATAACTGGACTAACTCTATTCCACCTTGATTTAATCCTTGATGATTTATTAGAATGGGAAATGATGGATCATGTCTTTATTAATAGCATTATATAATGTACTATGAAAGGAAACCCAGCTTCTCCCACATTACTTTGTGGAAACGATAGAAACAGAAAACAAAGCAGAACTCTACTATCCCCACCATCCCCATGGTCCTGTCTTTGAGACTGGTTCAAAGGAAGGGAAGCTCCCAAATGTTCCACATTACCCCCAGCAGCCGGGCAATCTGGAGTTACCTCAAACAATTATGGTCCCGCAACTAGAGATGCTAAAAGCCTCCTTTCCTCAAGGTCAGGGTAAGAGAAGCCTGCACTTGACAGCCAAATCCACCAGCCAACACCCTGTTCTCAATCTGCCTCTGCCTGCCCAGCTAGAACGGTCTCCTTTCAGTGAGCATGCTGACTTACATTGTGGGCGGGCTGTCTGCCAGGTCCCTTTCCTGATAGCACAGCGAAAAGATCAAGTTGCGCATGGTGACATAGCAACTCTGCCCCCTTCCCTCCAAAGCACATACCCTTTTCAAGCCTCAAAAGTGGTCAGCAGCGCAAGTACACGGAGAAGGTCCAGGTCTAAGTCTATTTTGTACATTTCCTGATTGCCAGTTCTTCCCTGAACTGTTCAAACTGGCGCTGGTTAACGAGCTTCAAACCCTGATTTGTGATTATTTTCACAAATGAAAGTATAAGGATGGGATGCACTTTGGCGGAGGAACAAAGTTACCCATAGGGTGTATGGCGGCAATCACTACATAGCAAGCCTTAGCAAAAGAAGTACAGTGCTAAGGCACTTCTTGGAGCCAGCAACACTATGTGTACAGTTCTCAGCAACAACTTCAGTAAAGCATTCACTGTGACTTAAAAAGCCTCCAGTAGTGTTTCTTAGGTTATGAGAGCAAATTGGCATCAGAACACAACTGAAAGAAAGAGAATAGAACCTGAAAAGTAACTGAAAATGGACCAATTAAAGTCTCCTGCAAAGTCAGTGTTTGAAGGAAATGCAGCAGAAAACTGCAGAAAGTGGAAGCAAGTACATGAGCTGTGTAGCATTGAGAGTGGCGCAGACAAAAATGATGAATGGCTGCAAACAGCATTATTTCTTCATAGGGCAGGTGAAGAAGCAAGAGAGGTTGTTAATACTTTGCATCAGACAAAGAAAAAATACAGATCTTAAAGAATACATTGGAAGCATACCGTGCACCATGAGATGTCACGTATGAGAGGTGTACATTTTTCACCGGCAGTCAGGCAGATGGGGAAAGTATGGACTAATATAGGACTGATTTAAAACTGGCAGCACAATCTTGCAGATTTGGAGAACGGTGTGAATCGCTCATTGACGACCGGATCGTGGGCAGTGTTGTGTCAGTTTCAGGCTGTTGAGGGCTGTTTAACCCTTGAACACGCTGTGTACATATCGTGCCGATGAAATGACTGCAAAATAATTGAAAGGGCTGGGTGGACCGGGAAAATATGTGAACAGATTGCAGTGTAAATCAGGGGCATGGTCATGGCCCACCCACTTAGCGCTGAGGCCCACCCAGAGCATGGGCGGGGCCAGTGCCCCACAAATCCACAGGCTGGGAGGGGGGTGAGTCGTCCCAGGCAGAGGGGGGTGCCTCATGGGGGCGGGTCAGGATGGGGCTAGTACTGGGGCTGGAGCAGAGCTGGACCAGGTGCCTAGGCATGACTGGGCTGAGCATGAGCAGGGTGCTGGAGACCAGGGTAGCAGCGCATGGCGCCGGCAGGACAGAGGGATGCGGCCAGCCAGGCGGATGGACACTGAGCTGGGTGCAGGAGGGGTGGGCGAGCCTGAGCCCCAATGGGGCCCCCTCTGCCCCATGGGAGTGTCCTGCAGCCTGTGTGCCCCAGGCAGCCTCCTTTTGTGGTGGCTGCTGAATGGTAAAGGCCGGCTGGAGGGACCCCCATTCCTTCTGCCCCCTGTCATTGTCTGTCCCCCCAAAAGTCAGGGCCTACCCAGATTTCCAGTCCTAGCTACACCACTGGTGTAAGTCTGCCTTTATAAGCACTCACACATGCAGCCATGGACATGAGGACATCCTGATGCTAATAAAGCCAGCGATCAAGAGAAGTGAAAAAAAAGAGGAGTCCGCGGAAACTCAGGATTGGTATAGATGTGGCCAGTGCCATGCCATAAGAAACTGACCTGCATATAGGCAAGAATGCCAAAGATGTGACTGCAACTTTATTTTTAAATGACTGGGAGTACCCAGTAGATAAAAGTGTACAGTGCAGGTAATTCCATAATCATTTCAATATGTACCGGGGGAGAGGGAGGTCTGTCAGCCTTCCCTGTTACCCAACCTGTTACACAAGCAACCCTATGCTGGGACCTCACCCCCACCCTCCGCAATGAGGGTTATGGGGGAGCTATCAAGGTGGAGGAGGGGTTGGGTCCATTCCATACCAGTCATAGGAGCCCCATCCTTCCTCTGTTTCCATTCCTTTAAAGAATACCTCCTTTAAACCCTTTACCAATCTATTTTATCTGATCACTGTATTCATTCCCTATGGAGTACCTGCACTGAACATCTGCCACAAGGAGGCTCCAGCAATTAGCTTGGTTTCCTCTCCCCATACCTAGCTGAGTTCTCAGACATATCCTAATGCCCCCTTTAATATTGGCCAAAAATGTATCAGCCCCCAAGTCTGACAGGTGGACCCCATCCTCCCTGAATAATTCTGGGGCCCCGTATCGTATGTCTGGAGGCAAAATTACTGACTCCTTCCCATGACACCATTGAATCTGGCCACATCCTTATTCACTTACCTCTTTGTCTCGTAGAGCCACAGAGACTTCACAGCTCCCCGCCACACCCTGCATTACGGTATGTCTCATCAATTTTTACTCCTGGGAAAAGTTCCAGGATCTGCCCAAGTCCTCATATCTGAGCATTAACTCTACCCCTTTACACGTTCCCTAATAATTTTCCCCAAGGTGAACCACAGTTATATCTGGGGCCCGCTCACAGGCCCCCACAATGTACAGAAGGGGCTCAGCTGGTCCCATAATAATGCCCCTCCTCCTGTGCCAGCTCAGGACTGCTTCACCACTGAGGCTCAGCTGCGAACCTCCAGACAACTGGAATGCCTGGCTATGTGTCCAGTAAACACCACTGTGCAGATCCACCATCTGCCAGCATCTGGAATGAAAACACAACAGAAAATTAACATAGATTCCCCACGTAGGGTCTCACATTCATTCTGTATGCTTCACTGTGAATAAAGGGACCCATCTCTTCCTGGGCTTATTGCCACGTATGCCCTCACAGCCTCCACAGAGCAGATCCCGGGCTCACCACCCTCCTGTAAAATGATGGATTCAACCCCAGCCTCCTTAATCTGTCTTTGACTTTCTCAATGTTAATATAACCAATTGCCCCTCCCAGTGTTTATCCCTCAGTTCCAAGGCCCTTCCAGAAGAATCCCTACAGGACCCATGTACTAGCTCACTGATCCTAAAAGTTCCACAAAATGCTACCAGAAATGCTGCCCTGAACAAGGCCACCTCCTGTCCACAATGACAAATGGATTCCAGGATCTGCATCAGGTGCTTGACATATTAACAGTGATGGGATGATGTGTAGCCTCCCTATTGCTGGGGCTTCAAGACCACCCCACTAGAAACCTTCAAACTAAAACAAGGGCACGGGTCACTTGCTGGAGGATTCTCTGCTCCTTGAAGTCTTTAAACCACGATTTGAGGACTTCAGTAGCTCAGACATAGATTAGGGGTTTGTAACAGGAGTGGGTGGGTGAGATTCTGTGCCCTGCCGTTGTGCAGGAGGTCGGACTAGATGATCATAATGGTCCCTTCTGACCTTAGTATCTATGAATCTATGAATCTGGGTAACCATTCAGACTTCTGCCAAATGTAAGGGCTGATAGGTGAGTGGAGATGGTTGAAGACGCCAGTCATTGGTGTGCTAATGACACCATGTACTGCAGCCCATGTTCCTCTGCAATGAGCCATATCGATGACAGGCCTTCCACATCCTGAAACTGCACAAAGTCATTAAACTGCATTAAAACTTCTCTCATAGCTCTGCAATGTTTGCAGAGCTACTTGATAGCCATCATATACCAAGGTTCCATAGTGCCAGCAGCATCCGTCCAGGTTCCTCACTGGCTTCATCTGAGAATGAGAAAATGTATCAGCTTTGCCATTATCAACCCCAGGCACATGTCTGAAAGAGAAACAGATAATAAAGCTTAATCACTGTAGTACAAATGCCTTCACCAACCTCATGTGTGATCTGGAGGACTGGCAATTGATAACATATGCCACTGCCATGGTGTCACACCAGAAACACACCCTTTTATTAGCAAACTCTGTTCCCCAAATGACCACTGCAGCCAAAATGAGAAAAAAAATCCAGAAATGTTATTTCCTTTTTGTGTCCAGGCAGAGGGCCATTGCTGGGCACACCACCTGCCTTGGTAATCACCCCAAAATCCATACCTCCTGAAGCATCTGACTGGATCTTTAAATCCTCCTCAAGTATCCATTCCTCCTGCCATAATGAGACTCCATTAAAATGGCTCAGAGCTGTTCCCACACCTCCAAATCCTCCTTCATCTCTCTATAATTTTTATAAAATGGTGAGGTCTTGCCATGTCTGGGGTCACCACTGAAAGCCAGGTGCAGACCGCCCATCTCGGGGCTACCACCTAGCAGGCAGGGTTAAAGATGCCCAGTAATAGACTGCAGCTCCCAGAGTATAGCTTTCTTGCCCCTCCCCCACCCCCACCCCCACCAGCTCCTGAAGCTTACCAGAGGGAGTTGCGATATACCCTCCAGGATGTCCCGCTCAGTCCCTTGGTAGGTCAGTGTAGTGGTTTTTCCTCCGCTAGGGGTACCCCCAATTTTTTTTGCAAGGACCTGAAAGGTGTCCACCAGGTTAACACACTCATCCAAATCCACCCTGCCTGCGAACAAACAGTTGTCTTAGTAGTGCAGTCCTTTCTGTAAACCAGCTTCCCACATCACTGCCCCATCTAGCACTGAACTAAATTTCTCAAATGCTGAATGGGATAGTGCACATCCTGTGGGTATAGCTTTAACAAAATAAAACTGTCCCTCAAGAAAGAAACTCAAAAGGTTGAAGTCAGAAGGATTTACTGGTAGCAGTTGAAAAGCAGACTTGATACCACACTAGGCCATCAGCATCCCTGGGCCACAAGACCTAACCATGTGCCTAGCCTCATTGATGGAGGAATAGCAGACAGCACATAAGTCCAGGTCTATTCCATCATTAACTGAGCTACCCCGTGGGCATGACAGGTGGTGAATTAAGTGACATTCACTGGAAACTGTTAGGATATAGATATTCAGGCCTGTCTGTAAAGGCCTATACTCTAAGAATTTAGGTGTATTTTTCTTATCACTTAGCTAGTTATAGAAGTATAAAAGAAAGAATCAAAGTCACTGTCTGCTGGTGTAAGAGCCTTCTCTTACTGTGACAGTCTGAGGCCCTGTTCTTAGGCTAAGGCCTTTGGCTAAGCAGCAGAGGCAGCCATAAGCTGGGAAGCTAATGGTCACATCCTCACATTCTAAACTAGTCACATTGAAATAAGGTGCTATTGGGATATTAGGAATACAATTCTGACCTGATAATGCCTATCGCCTCCAGAGAAAGGGAAGTGCCTAGAAGATGTAAAAGGAAACTTAGTTTGATAGCATCCTGTCTGGCAAGAACTCACTTATCAATAGCTGGGATGTGAAATCCTCACTTCTGTATTATTTTGTCATTATAGTTCCCGCTTTGCTATTGTTTGTCTGTATAATCTCGGTCTGGTTCTGTGATTGTTCCTGTCTGCTGTATAATTAATTTTGCTGGGTATAAACTAATTAAAATGGTGGGATATAATTGGTTACATAATCATGTTACAATATGTTAGGATTGGTTAGTTAAATTTCAGGAAAATGATTGGTTAAGGTATAGCTAAGCAGAACTCAAGTTTTACTATATAGTCTGCAGTCAATCAGGAAGGGAGTGGGTATGTGGGTGGGGGAAATGAGAACAGGGAATGGGGGTGAGGAAATTGGAATCATGTTTTGCTAAAGGGGAAATGGGAACAGGGAATGGGGGTGGGGAAATTCGAATCATGTTTTGCTAAAGCAGGGGGGAATGGGAACAGGGACACAGGTGTAAGGCTCTGTGGTGTCAGAGCTGGGAAGGGGGACACTAAGGAAGGAAACTGGAATCATGCTTGCTGGAAGTTCACCCCAATAAACATCGAATTGTTTGCACCTTTGGACTTCGGGTATTGTTGCTCTCTGTTCATGCGAGAAGGACCAGGGAAGTAAGTGGGTGAAGGAATAAGCCCCCTAACAGAAACCTTCTGAGGGACAAAGCCTAGGGGAGAAACCCGCAAGTTCTGTATAGACAAATGAGTGAATGGCCCTGCTACCCTATTGTCATTTAATTCGTGCGTAATCTTTTTCTTTACAATATGGCCTATTCCCACTAAGGACTTCAAACTTTTAGACATCACATGACTTTTTTCCCCCATAAAGGGGATCCTAAACCTTGCAGTAAACTAATCTCACAAATACGTCCCATCTATCTTGTCAGGGTAGCGCTAAAGGAGCACCCTTAATCATGGGCGGCCAGTGACCCGGCCTTTGGGGCAGGCTAGCCCCCAACCCCTCCCCTTCTGCCCAAGGTCCCTCCCCTTCCCATCTGCCCCGCCTCCACTCCCCTTCCCCTGCAGGAGCCCAGAGTACCCCCACTGTGGCCCGCAGCCCCAGCACTGGGCGGCCAAGGGGCAAGGCCCTAGCCCTGGTGCTCTGGGTGGCGCAGCCCCAGCACCAGTCGCCCTGACTCCCTGTGGGAGGCAGGCCAGTGAGCCCCAGCCAGCCTGGGCCAGCCATGGCAGAGCCCTTCAACCACAGAAGGGGCATTGCAGGAATTTCAGGTGGTGGAATTTGACTCAAGCTATACTGGGCTTTCAGGCCGTGACAAGTTTAAAATTAGTGCAAAGAGTCAATATGGTAAGGAAAAACCAGAAGGTGAGTGGGATATATTTAAAGAATAAAAGTATGTATTTCAAGGCTTGCCAGGTAAACACACCATAAAGATGAACTTGCAAGTATCACCTATAATTCATGTACTTTGTAAAGTTCCTATGCATTAAGGGACAAAGTAGAAAAAGAATTGTACCACATGGAACAGTTGCAATTAATAACAAAAGTGCAAGAATATACAAAATGGATCAATTCTATAGTAACTGTAGACAAACCAGGTTGAGATGAAATAAGAATACATTTAGATCCAGGAGATTACAATGGGAACATTTTTAATTGCCTACAGTAGAAGAAATCAACCAACCAATTAGCAAAAGCTGAAATTTTCATGGTCTTTGATGCCAGTAGTGGATTTGGCAAATACAGCTGGGTGACAAAAGATCTATACTCTGTAGATTCAACACACCGTTTGGCAGGTACCTGTTCACCAGACTTTCTTGGGGCATCTGTTCAGCTTCTGAAATGCACCAAAGAGTGATCCTACAGACAACTGAAAGTCTGGAAAGTGTTGAGTGTTATATAGATGACATACTGGTGTGGGGAAATACCAGACAAGAATATGATGAAAGACTTAAGAATACTTTTCAATTTGATAATGCAGCAGATAAAGAAAAAATACAGAACTTGGAGAATAAGTCTGAGGTGTATTCTGCACTGCAAAGAAATGTACTCACAAATAACACCTGTAATTCATGCACCTTGAAAAGGTCTTGGAATGATTGCTTATCTTGGGAAATGTATCCCTCACACATCAACAGTAACAACTCCTTTAAGACAATTGTTGGGAAAAGATGTCAAGTTTGCCTGGATAAGGTGACATATGAACACTTGAAATAATTGTGCACGAGGGCACCTGTGCTGATGTACTTTAAAGTCAAAGAACCAGTTACTGTCCCAGTGGATGCAAGTTCTAATAGATTAGGGGCTACATTGCTACACAATTGCCTCTAAAGTGACAGAATCCGAGTACTGGGAAGTCTCAGAAAAGAGATCTTGGCTATTATTCATGAGAGTCATCTGGGAGCAGAACTATGTAAAAGAAGAACTCGAGATGCTGTCTATTGGCTGGTATATGTAGTCAAACTGATGAGATAGTACAATCTTGCAATACATGTCAAACCTTCAAAAACAGAAAGGAAAAGAACCAGTGCTACCACAGAATCATAGAATATCGGGATTGGAAGGGACCTCAGGAGGTCATCTAGTCCAACCCCCTGCTCAAAGCAGGACCAGTCCCCAACTAAATCATCCCAGCCAGGGCTTTGTCAAGCCTGACCTTAAAAACCTCAAAGGAAGGAGATTCCACCACCTCCCTAGGTAATGCATTCCAGTGCTTCCCCACCCTCCTAGTGAAAAAGTTTTTCCTACTATCCAACCTAAACCTCCCCCACTGCAACTTGAGACCATTACTCCTTGTTCTGTCATCTGCTACCACTGAGAACAGTCTAGATCCATCCTCTTTGGAACCCCCTTTCAGGTAGTTGAAAACAGCTATCAAATCCCCCCTCATTCTTCTCTTCCGCAGACTAAACAATCCCAGTTTCCTCAGCCTCTCCTCATAAGTCACGTGTTCCAGTCTCCTAATCATTTTTGTTGTCCTCCGCTGGACGCTTTCCAATTTTTGCACATCCTTCTTGTTGTGTGGGGCGCAAAACTGAACACTGTACTCCAGATGAGGCCTCACCAATGTCGAATAGAGGGGAACGATCACATCCCTCGATCTGCTGGCAATGCCCCTACTTATACAGCCCAAAATGCCATTAGCCTTCTTGGCAACAAGGGCACACTGTTGACTCATATCCAGCTTCTCATCCACTGTAACCCCTAGGTCCTTTTCTGCAGAACTGCTACCTAGCCAATAGTCCCTAGTCTGTAGCGGTGCATGGGATTCTTCCGTCCTAAGTGCAGGACTCTGCACTTGTCCTTGTTGAACCTCATCAGATTTCTTTTGGCACAATCCTCTACTTTGTCTAGGTCCCTCTTTATCCTATCCCTACCCTCCAGTGTATCTACCACTCCTCCCAGTTTAGTGTCATCTGCAAACTTGCTGAGGGTGCAGTCCATGCCATCCTCTAGATCATTAATGAAGATATTGAACAAAACCAGCCCCAGGACCGACCCTTGGAGCACTCCGCTTGATACTGGCTGCCAACTAGACATGGAGGCATTGATCACCACCCATTGAGCCCGATGATCTAGCCAGCTTTTTATCCACCTTATAGTCCATTCATCCAGCTCATACTTCTTTAACTTGCTGGCAATAATGTTCCAAACAGACCATGAAAAAAATTTGGCATGGACTTGTTTCATTTTCAAGGTGCAAATAATTTTACTCTGGTTGATTATTATTCAAAATACAGCTGTTTGCTTCAGGACCCCACAAGTGTGTCTGTCATCAGACACTGCAAGTCTATATTTGCAAAGTCTGGCATACCTGAAGAACTCATTTATGACAATGGACCACAGTTTTGCTCCAGAGACTTTAAAACTTTTGCAAAGCAATGAGACGTTATTTACAAATCATCAAATGATTTCTCCCACAGTATTCTTGCCAGCAAGTTAAAGAAGTATGGGCTGGATGAATGAGGGGGGATTTGATAGCTGCTTTCAACTACCTGAAGGGGGGTTCCAAGGAAGATGGATCTAGGCTGTTCTCAGTAGTAGCAGATGACAGAACAAGGACTAATGGTCTCAAGTTGCAGTGGGGGATATTAGGTTGGATATTAGGAAACACTATTTCACTAGGAGGGTGGTGAAGCACTGGAATGGGTTACCTAGGGAGGTGGTGGAATCTCCTTCCACAGAGGTTTTTAAGGTCAGGCTTGACAAAGCCCTGACTGGGATGATTTAGATGGGGATTGTTCTTGCTTTGAGCAGGGGGTTGAACTAGATGACATCCTGAGGTCCCTTCCAACCCTGATATTCTATGATTCTATGAAATCTGGTCCCAGAATGGAATGGAATGGCTGGGAGAGCAGTTCAAACTGTAAAAAGGATTTTTCGAAAATTTAGCTTGGGTAACAGATACCTATATTAGCCTGTTGGAGTATTGGAATACATCTACTGGGGAGGCTGGATCACCTGTTCAGGTTCTCATGGGAAGATGTCTAAGGACTCAACTGCTAACTTCATCACAGTTGTTGCAACCCAAGCTGATACAAGGAGACATACAAACGACCTTGACATTGATACAAGCAAAGCAGAAATATTTCGTTGATGAAGGTGAAAACCCTTTATCACCACTGGAAAATGGAGACACACTTTGTACCCTTCAAAAAGAAGCATGGAAACCTGCAAAGGCGATGGAGCAGTGTGTTGGTCAAAGATCTTGTTGAGACACAGGAAGGAGATTTCTAAAAGAAACAAGGGATTTGATGAGCACTAGGAGAATTGTGCATGAGGGGAATGAAAATATGAAACAAACAGAAACTGTGTCAACTTCCAACTCAGAAATGCAAGCAATACAGACCAATCTGCTGAATCTACTGAGCCTCAAGTGGTCAGTTCAAATACAGGAAAAAAAACTGGGACACTGACACTCCTGTTACCTCCTCTAAAGGAAGAGTGATAAGAAAACCTGCTAGATACAGTGACTAATTGTTCTAGACTCTTAAGGATTAAATAAGAGTTACTGATGCTAACTTAAGTTGGTACAGTTAAGAAAAAAAGTTTGAACTTCAGTTAAATAGTATGAATCTAATTAAACAAAGAAAAGGCAGATTTGGTGATAGTAGCAGCTTTAGAATAGGAGCCAAAATTACTCATAACGCTGTACAGGGGAATCATTATATAGTGAGCTTATTAGCAGAAACACAGAGCCACAGCACTTGGAGTGCAGCAGGCACCCCGGAACACTGTCTGCACAGTTTTCAGCTAACAAGTTAAGGAAAGTGTTCATGGTCACTTAAAAAGTCTCTGGAATCTTTTCTGTTATAATAGCAAGTTGGCAACAGCTATGACAGAAAGCACTTAGTTTGTTTTGCTATGAATCTGTGGATATTTGGTAAGCATTTGGACAACTGGCTAACACACGTTCATGAATCCTGAATGTTTTATGAATTTTAGCCTGAATGATTATGTATCTGAACATTTGAAGTGGAGGTGTATTATCTGTTCTTTGCTCTTTTTGTTATTCTCCGCCTTACATTTTTTTGGTCATCCAATCAGGAAGTGAAAACAATGCCATACGACTCAGGAATCCAACCACACAACACACATAATAGCATCAATAGCTGAAGAAGCAGATCACAAAAAATCTACTTGTCTGTAAGGTTTCAGATTGCGAGCGCCTCAAAACAGGGACTGTCCTCAGATGTTTGGAAAGTTATACCTTAAACAATCACCACCGTCAACAATTATTTTGGATGCTGTGGGTGGGTTTTGTCCATGCCTCTTTGCAGTTTTCTATGACACTGTAAACACAGTTTGTGATAAGTGTCAATTTACATCTGTATAGGACAGAAAAATCTAAGCATGGGCATTTCCTCAGGGTTCTCCCTGAGGAAATCCTAACCTTTATATTTGCAAACTCAGGCATTTGGTAGGTAGGATCCCATGGAAATCAAGCCTCAGGGGAAAAACTGGTCAAGAGAGTTGGCAGTTTTTCAAAGAGACATTATTAAGAACACAACAGCAAACTATAACACTGCATAGAAAAGATAGGAAGTATGGCAAGAGACCACCCTGACTTAACCAGGAGATCTTCAATTATCTGAAGCTCAAAAAAGTCAAAACTAGGTCAAATCACAAAGGATGAATAACACAAGTATGTAGGGACAAAATTAGAAAGGCCAAGGCACAAAACAAGATTAAACTAGCTAGAGACATAAAGGGTAACAAGAAAATATTCTACTAACACATTAGAAGCAACAGAAAGACCAAGGACAAAGTAGGCCCATTACTCAATGATGGGGGAAAGACAATAACAGAAAATGTGGAAATGGCAGAGGAGCTAAATGACTTTTTTGTTTCAGTTTTCACCAGAAAGGTTAGTATCATAGAATCATAGAATATCAGGTTTGGAAGGGACCTCAGGAGGTCACCTAGTCCAACCCCCTGCTCAAAGCAGGACCAATCCCCAACTAAATCATCCCAGCCAAGGCTTTGTCAAGCCTGACCTTAAAAATTTCAAGGAAAGGAGATTCTACCACCTCCCTAGGTAACGCATTCCAGTGTTTCACCAATTTCCTAGTGAAAAAGTTTTTCCTAATATCCAACCTAAACCTCCCGCACTACAACTTGAGACCATTACTCCTTGTTCTGTCATCTGCTACCACTGAGAACAGTCTAGATCCATCCTCTTTGGAACCCTCTTTCAGGTAGTTGAAAGCAGCTATCAAATCCCCACTCATTCTTCTCTTCCGCAGACTAAACAATACCAGTTCCCTCAGCCTCTCCTCATAAGTCATGTGGTCCAGTCCCCTAATCAATTTTGTTGCCCTCCGCTGGACGTTTTCTAAATTTTTGCACGTCCTTCTTGTAGTGTGGGGCCCAAAACTGGACACAGTACTCCAGATGAGGCCTCACCAATGTCGAATAGAGGGGAACGATCACGTCCCTTGATCTGCTGGCAATGCCCCTACTTATACATCCAAAAATGCCAGTGGCCTTATTGGCAACAAGGGCACACTGTTGACTCATATCCAGCTTCTCACTATAACCCCTAGGTCCTTTTCTGCAGAACTGCTGCCTAGCCATTCAGTCCCTAGTCTGTAGCGGTGCATGGGATTCTTCTGTCCTAAGTGCAGGACTCTGCACTTGTCCTTGTTGAACCTCATCAGATTTCTTTTGGCCCAATCCTCTAATTTGTCTAGGGCCCTCTGTATCCTATCCCTACCCTCCAGCATATCTACCTCTCCTCCCAGTTTAGTGTCATCTGCAAACTTGCTGAGGGTGCAATCCACACCATCCTCCAGATCATTTATGAAGATATTGAACAAAACTGGCCCGAGGACTGACCCTTGGGGCACTCCGCTTGATACCGGCTGCCAACTAGACATGGAGCCATTGATCACTACCCGTTGAGCCTGACAATCTAGCCAACACTCTATCCACCTTATAGTCCATTCATCCAGCCCAAACTTCTTTAACTTGCCGGCAAGACTACTGTGGGAGACAGTGTCAAAAGCTTTGCTAAAGTCAAGGAACAACATGTCCACTGCTTTCCCCTCATCCACAGAGCCAGTTATCTCGTCATAGAAGGCAATTAGATTAGTCAGGCATGACTTGCCCTTCGTGAATCCATGCTGACTGTTCCTGATCACTTTCCTCTCCTCTAAGTGCTTCAGAATTGATTCCTTGAGGACCTGCTCCATGATTTTTCCAGGGACTGAGGTGAGGCTGACTGGCCTGTAGTTCCCAGGATCCTCCTTCTTCCCTTTTTAAAAGATGGGCACTACATTAGCTTTTTTCCAGTCGTCCGGGACTTCCCCCATCAAAGATAATGGCCAATGGCTCTGCAATCACATCCGCCAACTCCTTTAGCACTCTCGGATGCAGAGCATCCGGCCCCATGGACTTGTGCTCGTCCAGCTTTTCTAGATAGTCCCGAACCACTTCTTTCTTCACAGAGGGCTGGTCACCTCCTCCCCATGCTGTGCTGCCCAGTGCAGCAGTCTAGGAGCTGACCTTGTTCGTGAAGACAGAGGCAAAAAAAGCATTGAGCACATTAGCGTTTTCCACATCCTCTGTCACTAGGTTGCCTCCCTCATTCAGTAAGGGGCCCACACTTTCCTTGACCACTTTCTTGTTGCTAACATACCTGAAGAAACCCTTCTTGTTACTCTTAACATCTCTTGCTAGCTGCAACTCCAAGTGTGATTTGGCCTTCCTGATTGCACTCCTGCATGCCCGAGCAATATTTTTATACTCCTCCCTGGTCATTTGTCCAATCTTCCACTTCTTGTAAGTTTCTTTTTTGTGTTCAAGATCAGCAAGGATTTCACTGTTAAGCCAAGCTGGTCACTTGCCATATTTACTATTCTTTCTACACATCGGGATGATTTGTCCCTGTAACCTCAATAAGGATTCTTTAAAATACAGCCAGCTCTCCTGGACTCCTTTCCCCCTCATGTTATTCTCCCAGGGGATCCTTCTCTGTATTAAAATCACAAATGAGTTTGATTCCCCAGAGTTTAAATTCCAGGGTATTACTAATTAAGAGGTCTCTTGGTTTTTGGTACTGTTTCTCTCCCTCTATGTGTGAAACTTGCAAGCTGCTAATTGTGTTAGTACATTCTAAGACAGAGTCTATTCTCAAAGCAATTCACAGAGAGAGAGACTCAAAACAATACTCTAACAACAGAAACAGCACCCAGAGACTCCCCGCCCTTTTGTTGTATTAACAATTGTGATTAAAATAGAGATAGAGGATGTATGTGGATGGATGCTTGGTGTGGATAATAACTGAATGATCAGGGAGGTGCCAGCCTAAGAATCCAGTGTCCATCGGCTGAAGAAGGCGTCAAGTGGAAATAACCAGAGGACCCCCCGGAGGGCAGACTGGAATCCACCCAACAGCCTCAAGAATGGGAGAACCAAAGAACAAGATAACATCTTGGAGCCGTCAGGAATGTGCTATCTGCTGATTGATTCAGCAACAGCATGAAGCAGCAATTCCCATAGACTGGCATAGGAAGAAATTCCTATAAAAATAGACTCTAAAAAATGAGAACTTTGGGGGGTCTGATTCTGCAAACCAACTTCCAGGAGCATCAGATGAGCATCTGACAAGGCCCTGCTCCCTCCTCATGTCCAGGACACCTTGCCAGTGGCTTGGCATGAGCAACTCTAAGGCTGGTAACTATGATAACAACCTTGCAGAACCTGTGTGTGTGTGTGTGTGTGTGTATGAATGAATGTGTGAATAAATATGAGATTGAATGGAATGTTATAACTATAACTAACTGCTTACTAGGATTCTTTCTGTATTCACAATAAATGTGGTATTTTGCCTTTTTCCCTTTAATAAGATCCTGCTGGTTTTTATTTTATTGGTACAACATAACCTCAATAAGGATTCTTTAAAATACAGCCAGCTCTCCTGGACTCCTTTCCCCCTCATGTTATTCTCCCAGGGGATCCTGCCCATCAGTTCCCGGAGGGAGTCAAAGTCTGCTTTTCTGAAATCCGTATTCTGCTGCTCTCCTTTCTTCCCTGTGTCAGGATCCTGAACTCGACCATCTCGTGGTCACTGCCTCCCAGGTTCCCATCCACTTTAGCTCCCCCTACTAATTCTTCCCGGTTTGTAGCGACTAGATGTCTAACATAGTGAATGCCGGTGAAAATCAGGTAGGATGAGAGGCTAAAATAGGGAAAGAACAAGTTAAAAATTACTTAGACAAGTTAGATGTATTCAAGGACCTGTATGCAGGACCTGATGAAATATATCCCAAAATACTTAAGGAGCTGACTGAGGCAATATCTGAGTTATTAGCAATTATCTTTGAAAAGTCATGGAAGACAGAAGAGATTCCAGAGGACTGGAAAAGGGCATATATAGTGCCAATTTATAAAAAGGAAAACAAGAACAATCTGGGCAATTATAGACCAGTCAACTTAACTTCAACAACCGGAAAGCTAATGGAGCAAATAATTAAGCAATCAATTTGCAAACACCTAGAAGAAATAAGGTGATAAGTAATAGTCAGCATGGATTTGTCAAGAACAAATATTGTCAAATGAACCTAACAGCTTTCTCTGACAGGATAACAGGACTTGTGGATGGGGGAAGCAGTAGACATGGTATATCCTGACTTTAGTAAGGTTTTTGATACTGTCTCACATGATCTTCTCATAAACAAACTGGAGAAATACAACCTAGATGGAGCTAGGTGCAGAAGGCAGATGCATAACTGGTTGGAAAACTGTTCCCAGTGGTTCAGTGTCAAGCTGGAAGGGCATATCAAGTGGGGTCCCATCAGTTCTGGGTCTGGTTCTGTTCAATATCTTCATCAGTGATTTAGATACCGGCACAGAGTACACTTATAAAGTGGACAATACCAAGCTGGGAGGGGTTGCAAGTGCTTTGGAGGAAAGGATTAAAATTCAAAAGGATCTGGACAAACTGAAGAAATGGTCTAAAGTAAATACAGGAACTCCTCACTTAAAGTCATCCCGGTTAACGTTATGCCATCATGTGCCAGCAATGCTTCTCTGCCATGTACATTGGCCAAACAGGACAGTCTCTACGTAAAAGAATAAATGGACACAAATCAGATGTCAAGAATTATAATATTCAAAAACCAGTTGGAGAACACTTCAATCTCTCTGGTCACTTGATTACAGACCTAAAAGTCACAGATCTTCAACAAAAAACTTCAGAAACAGACTCCAATGAGAGACTGCTGAATTGCAATTAATTTGCAAACTGGACACCATTAAATTAGGCTTGAATAAAGACTGGGACTGGATGTGTCATTACACAAAGTAAAACTATCTCCCCCACCCACTGTTCCTCAGACGTTCTTGTCAACTGCTGGAAATGGTCCACCTTGATTATCACTACAAAAGGTTTTTTTTCTCTCCTGCTAGTAAAAGCTCACCTTACCTGATCACTCTCATTACAGTGTGTATGGTAACACCCATTGTTTCATGTTCTCTGTGTATAGAAATCTCCCCCCTGTATTTTCCACTACACGCATACGATGAAGTGAGCTGTAGCTCACAAAAGCTTATGCTCAAATAAATTTGTTAGTCTCTTAAGTGCCACAAGTACTCCTTTTCTTTTTCCAGTTAACGTTGTTTCGTTGCTGATCAATTAGGGAACATGGTTGTTTAAAGTTGCACAATGCTCCCTTATAACTCCCTGTCATTTGGCAGCCGCCTGCTTTGTCCAGTGCTTGCAGGAACAGCAGCCCATTGCAGCTAGCTGGTGGGGGCTTGGAACCAGGGTGGACCAGCAGCCCCCATATCAGCTCCCCGCTCCCCTAAGTGCCCTGTGCAGCAGCCGCCCAGCAGGCTACCAATTGCTGGGAGTTCAGCTGTCCCTCCCCCCACTGCCATGTGCTGCTCCTGCCCTCTGCCTTGGAGCTGCTCCATAAGACTCTTGCTTGCTGTGGGGGGGGGAGGGGAAGGAGAGGGGGGCTAATGTCAGGGTGTCCCCCTCCCCCCTGCTCCTGCACCCTGCTTACCCCATCTTCCATAGAGCAGGGGGGACACACAGATGGAGGGAGCTACTGACTTAGGCAGCAGCTGCGGTCTGGTCTCAGCTTGCTGATCTAATTAACAAGGCAGTGTACTTCTGATCCCACACTTCATACTTAAAGGGGAAATGCACCTCTCTATCTCTCAAACACACACAGGGTGTGTTTCTCTGTCTGCCCTCCCTCCTTTCCTGCTGCCTTTTAGAGTGTGAGAGTTAACCCTTGAGGGCTCAGCCAATTGCTAGTTCATCATTTAGCAGTAAGGCATTCCCTGGGAAATATCTCACCCTCTGACGACTCCACCTCAACCAAGCTTCACAATCATCATCACTGTGTACAAGTATTAAATTGTTTGTTTAAAACTTATACTGTGTGAATGTATATATATATATAGTCTTTTGTCTGGTGAAAAAAAATTCCCTGGAACCTAACCCCCTCATTTACATTAAGTCTTATGGTGAAATTGGATTCGCTTAACATCGTTTTGCTTAAAGTCGCATTTTTCAGGAACATAACTACAGCGTTAAGTGAGGAGTTCCTGTAGAATGAAATTCAATAGGGACAAATGCAAAGTACTCCACTTAGCAAGGAACAATCAGTTGCACACATGCAAAATGGAAAATGGCTACCTAGGAAGGAGTACTGCGGAAAGGGATCTGGGGGTGATAGTGGATCACAAGGTAAATATGAGTCGACAGCGTAACATTGTTGCAAAAAAAGCAAATGTCATTCTGGGAAGGTTTAGCAGGAGTGTTGTAAGCAAGACAAAATTCTTCCATCTACTCCACACTGATTAGGCCTCAGCTGGAGTATTGGGTTCAGTTCTGGGTGCCACATTTCAGGAAAGATATAGACAGATTGGAGAAAGTCCAGAGAAGAAAAGATATAGACAGATTGGAGAAAGTCCAGAGAAGAGCAACAGAAATGGTTAAAGATCTCGAAAACATGACCTATGTGGGAAGATTGAAAAAAATGGGTTTGTTTAGTCTGGAAAAGAGAAGACTGAGGGGGTTCATGATAACAATTTTCAAGTACATAAAAGGTTAAGAGGAGGGAGAAAAATTGTTCTTGTTAACTTCTCAGGCTAGGGCAAGAAGTTATGGACTTAAATTGCAACAAGGGTGGTTTAGGTTGGACATTAGGAAAAACTTCCTAACTGTCAGGGTGGTTAAGACTGGAATAAATTGCCTAGGGAGGTTGTGGAATCTCCATCATTGGAGATTTTTAAGAGCAGGTTAGACAAACACCTGTCAGGGATGATGTAGATAATACTTAGTCCTGCCATGAGGGCAGAAGACTGGACTAGTTGACCTCTTGAGGTCCCTTCCAGTCCTATGCTTCTATGTGAATGCAGATCTAGTCAGTCAATGTCTCTAACATACCTCAGTAAATCTGCAATTGAGAGAAGGGGCATCCACATGACTGAGTACAAATTTTAATTAATCTTCATTAGACTTAGGCAACTCCCAGGGCACAGCATAAAACGTATGAGAGACATTCAGGTAATGAATTATAACTTGCAAACAGGATGTGCATTATTTATAGAGATTCTGTTAATTAGGGTTTTGGGGACAGGACAAGAAACCCTCCTTATCTGCTCATGCTATTCACATCCAGTTCTAGTAACTTGCTAAATTGCACTCAGCAAGTTTCCTCTCTGGCTTATCTTGAAGATCAATGTGCAGATTTATTTTTCATTAAGATAGCTCAGTAGGATACAGCACAAAATCCTTTTTGTGGTAAATACAACCAATGCAATTGAAAAATGAAGCAACACAAGGACACGTTGCCATTTAGATGTGCAAAGGGAAAGAGAGAGAAGTAGAGACCCGCTTATGGCAGTTTGATGACCCTGGAGCTGTTTGAGATTTTTCATCTTCACGTTAAGTATTCACTGGGTTTTTTTTCTTACATTTTGGACAATCATAGCTAGTCAGTGAGATCTTTATTTTTGAAGAAGAATCTACTGCTATAGGTGAATATATTTTTAGAGGTAATGAGGAACTTGTGCTGAGACACTAAGCTTTGCTCATTGGCTTGGTTTTTTGTTGTCCCATTTGACTACTCTTAATCTTAAATTGCAGGGTGCTTGAACACTTGTCTGTCTCAGCATTTCTCAGCAAATACATTAGGCCCTTGCTTCACTAAGGCGTCTGCATTACAGTAGTTGCTGGGTGCTGCTCTTCAGCGACAGGAAGTTTCATTACATACAGTACATTCCATGCATCTTTGTGCACATGCACCTCTTAAGCGCTGAGTACCAATTAATTTAGGAACGTTTAGAAATGCTGCAATCTAATTTGCAGCTAAGAAGCACATTATGCTAAATCTGTATCCTTTATACCCGTTAGCCTCTGGCCCCACATTTGTTTCATTTTAATACTTTTATAAACACATTTCAATTTTGAATTTTTAAAAATATAGTCCAATTCAAAACAATAAGGCGGCACTTGGGCCCAGATTTGTAAGGGTATTTAGGCATCGCAGCACTGAATGCAACAACATCTAACTGGTTTAGGAGCTTAAGTCTCATTTTCAAAAGTGATGTAAGCGCTTGGAAGCCGAAATCCTATTGACTGTCAATGGGATTTACACTTCTAACTGCCTACATCACTTTGAAAATGAGACTTCGGCTCCTAAACCAGTTAGGCATTGCAATACTGAGTTCAGCAATGCCTAAATACCTTAAAAAGCTGAGCCTTAAATACTGCATTTGGGAAAATGTTGCTTAGAAAGATTGACAGACTAGATGAGCCAATATGTATTTTCCCTCTGTGTTTCAAACACTACACTCTCTACATAAGAATATAAGAATGACCATACTGGGTCAGACCAAAGGTCCATCTAGCCCAGTATCCTGTCTTCAGACAGTGGCCAATGCTAGGTGCACAGAGGGAATGAAAACAGGTCATCATCAGGTGATCCAGTCACCCTTGGCTTTGATACCTTATGAGAAGAGTAACTGAGGTGTTTGATAATCAGCCACATACATAGTGCTCAGGATTTAGGCTCTTAAATGACTTAGATGCTTTGGAAATGAGACTTAGGAACCTAATTAAATCAGGCTTTTTGAGAAGTGTTACCCAAAATGACTAAATTAGCTGCCACATTCTAAAGAGTACAAGAACAGGTGCATTGTACATTTAAAATAAAACCCTATGCCATAACAAAATGTTTAGGTAGTGCCCACCATCCTGACAAATATCACAGCACTTTACAGACTATATGCACTCTAACACAGTCATCCCTGGGGAGGAACACAGACCATTGTTTCCTTATACTCCTCCATTTGTCTGTCTGTATTCCTCAGTCACCTCCTCTCATACTTTGATTGTAGGATCTTTGGGGCTGGGACTTTTTGTTCTGTGTTTGTACAGCACCTAGGGGTTCTGCTCCATGACTAGGGCTCCTAGGTGGTGTGGTAATACAAAAAATAAATAACACCACACTTTGTGCATCCACTCAAGGTCTGGATGGAATCTAGTCCTCAGTCTCCCATCACCAGCATGTTACCTACACCTTCATATAGATCATCATCCGCTAAGATCGTGTAGCTCACACATTGTTGGGCTAGAATCGATGAATGTAACTGTCACAATTGAGACATGGGTAGTCTGACTTAGAGGTTGGAGTGTGAGTTGGGATCGAGGAGGTAGTCTGGGTCAGATACTAGGAGATCAGAGTCTGAGACAAGCCAGAGGACCAGCAGAGAAGCCGGTGTCAGGCAGGGTGAGGTTACAAGATTGAGATCAGAATCAGGGAATAGGTAGTGCTGGGGAAGCCATTCTGAGCAAGGGAAACCCAGCTGCACAGATAAGTTCCTATTCCTTTGCTTGGTTTAAACAGAAGCAGGGAATCAACGGGGATTCTTGGAGTTCCACCGATCATATCCCAGGCCTGGAGTCCTGTGTCAGTGTTGAGCTTGTAGTTCTGGTGACTGTTAACAGGTCACTGCATGGAAGGTCAGATCTGTGGTCCCAGACAGTAGCAGGAAAAATCTGCTAAACAGGAGGATGTAAGGTCACATAGTTCCCTCTTTGCTCTAAATATAAACCTTCCTCCTCATGCCATGTAAATTGCTTGGGGTTAGTCTCCCTTACTCCCACACATAAATAAGTAGGTATAAATAGCCTGGGGGTGGGGCTGACTGATCTAGGGTGACCAGACAGCAAGTGTGAAAAATCGGGACAGGGAGTGGGGGGTAACAGGAGAGTATATAAGAAAAAGACCCCAAAATCGGGACTGTCCCTATAAAATCGGGACATCTGGTCCCCCTAGACTGATCCCACCTTTCATATCATCACCTCTATGTTTGGCCCTAAGGGTCTGGATGGTTTCCTGGGTGACTCCAGGAGCTGTTGTTACCACTTTTTCCAGACACATTACTTTGATTGAGCACGCAGAGGGCCTTGCAACCAGTAACATGGCACAAAGGCTTTCTGGAGGGGAGATGAACAACACAATCTCCCCCGCTGCAACTACAGGATGAATTGAGTTAGGCAGCATGCAGTTACCAAAGCTGGAAAATACCCTCGAGCAGCAGGCTAGGGCAAGTGGTCAGTGTTGCCAAAGGGGAGCCTCTTCTGAGTCAGTAGTACGACGTCCTGAGCAGCTTGAAGTGATTTAGCTTTCTGTCTTAGGTATCCATCCTAGTTACTCCTACAACCCCGCATCATTACAGTATCTGGGTGCCTCACAATCTTCAATGCACTGAGCCTCACAATGCCCCGTGAGGTAGGGAGGTGCCATTACCTCCATTTACAGATGCAGAACTGAGGCACAGAGAAGCTAATTAAGTTGCACTGGGTGGCACAGGAAGTCTGTGGCAGGGGAGGGTCTTGAACCCACATCTCCCAAGTCCTAGGCTCCTCCTTCCTCTCTCTTCACACGTATCCAATTCAAGTAGCAAGCAGGCCTTCCTCGACTTAGCTAACATATGAGATCCCACCTGTTATAGCTGCAAACAAATAGGCTAAACAAAGTAAAACTAATTGTTGGCATCTTACATTCACTTTGCATCAGGGTGAGGCCCCAACTGTACACTGTTAAGTTTTGACGTTGATTTCACTGAGTGTAGGGCTGAGTAAAAACTGAGGAAGCACTTGAGAATTTGGCCCCCAGTTTTAACCATTTGTGTTACTAGCTGGCTATGAATCCTGGCATGGCATGTTACTTTGTTTTTTTCCATTCACCATACGAAAGGTAGACGGGGGAAAAATGACCAGCAATTGAATTAGGAAAAACAACATATTGTAGTTTGACTTCCTTGCCTGGATTAAAGTTGCCTAGAAATTCAGTATATGATGAGCACACTTTTAAATAGAGTTCCCACATTCATTTAGGACATTATATTGCATTTAAGAGGCACCAGTTGCTGCAAGTGCTAGGAACAAAACCTGGGAAATTCAAATATGACAGCTTTTTATTCACCAATTCTTTAAACAAAAGGGGGAAAAAAATCAACAGATGGACTCAAATCCATAAGCTCACAGGAGGGTTTGCAGGGAGAATGAGTTAGTTTTGTGCCAGATACTTGTAAGCGGATATGCTCCAAGATATGCATAACGTGGATAAAGCAAATCAAGCTTTTGACGAGACTTAATACTATAAATTTCATGCAGCTAGACATATTCACTGCACCCACTTTCCTAAGTCATTTGCAGGTCAAAAATTAATGCAGAAGAATATGTGAATTGTCTGGTCTACACCTGCTCCTCCCTCCTGATACTCCCCCTCAAAAAACATATTTGGTGAAATAAAGTTCTCTTCAGCTAACCAGTATTATATTCTAATTCTTAAGTAAGACAAAAAAACCCCAAACACTGTCTGTATCTTCCATAAATGTCCCCAATGCTTGGAATAGAAAAGATTGTGTAATCTCACAATAGCAAGACTAACTTCATAAAAGATTAATACATTTGAAAAGCAGGCCACATGTAAAAATACCCTTTTAAAGCTTCAAACATTATTACCATTTTTTAAAAATTGCATCTCTTCTAAAGATATTTGCATAAACAGCTTATAACCACTCTCTCCAATTCTCCACTAGTTCCAAGATTATTGTTTTCTTTTTCCTCCTCGTAAGATGGGAGCGGCCACTGTTAATACAATTGCCTTCTGCCCCATCACAATATGCCTACCATTATAAAGGCACCAGTTATGCCATTAACCTTAATGCTTTTGGAAGTAATATACAGGACATGCCTTTCTTCTGCTTCCATACAATGGAATAACTACTTACTGTATGTTACTTATCCCACCTATGGCCTCTCTATCCTGCAATCAGAGCCAAGTGGGTGGACCTTGCATGTGGTTTGGGGCCCTGGTTTGCAAACCCATTGCTTTCTCTCCATGCAGATCCTTAATTTAAAAGAATTACTTCAGTCCTGGTACCATCAGATTCTGAACTCATATATACAGGTGAAATAAAACATATGCCACTCCCTCCTCTGGATCTGCCAGTGTGTCCCATCCACTTTCTGCTTTTACATTCTAAGCCTGTGCTTCTCAAGCTATCTGATGTGGGGGACTGGCAATTTTTTTTCCCGATGTGAGCGCAGACCGGCAGCCGATGGCTCGCGGACCAGGACCAGCCCACGGACCACCACTTTGAGTAGCACTGGTCTAAGCTCTTCAGTTCAGAGACGGTCTTCTTTTGTGTCCGGTATAGTGCTAACGACACTGTTGAAACTAACCAAATCATACACCAGGATGAGAATTATTAGCTCATTTTTTTTTAACTTGGATTTTAAAAAGACAGATGAAAAGTAATCCAGGCCTGTGTGTCTCTGATAATTAACCCCCATCCTTCTTTAAAGATTGCCGCCAAAGTCTCTGTATAAAGATGAGTCATGCAGTGAGCCCAAGTCAACAGCACGAGCTATTTGGGACCAGCAGTATATGAGGGGTGTGAAGCCCTTTCCAAAGCCCTCACAGAGAAAAGGGCACCCTGTCAGCAGTTCTGGCTTTTTTTATGGAGGGAGCTCCTCTAGCTCAAGTGCCTGGTCTGTTCTGAGCTGCAGCAACATGGCCCAAGGAGATGGACCCTCTCTAAAGTAAGCATGTTGCGGTCCATTTGCGGCTTTACAGCTCTAAAGCAGCAGCACCCTGAAAGCCACAGGCAGATCACACCGCAGTGGTGTATCATGCATGGGCTCATTACCAAATACCTACAACAGAAAAATCCTACCCGACCTTGCTAAAGCAAAGATATTTTCAGTGGTGCATGCAAAAGATGGATACTGGTAATTCCTATCAGATGAAGAAAGTATCTAACCGCCTTCTGGACACCAGCAGGCCGATAAAGATGGCTGTGAATGCCATTTGGAATCAAACCAGCTGCAGAAGAATATCAATGCTGCCAGCAAGACGTATTAGCAGGTCTCAAAGGGATTAGTATTATAGCTGATGGCATTTTAGTGTACAGGTGTGGAGACACAATGGAAAAGGCAATATTAGATCATGATCATAATCTCACTGAACTCCTAGAAAGGGCTAGTGAGGTCAGCCGAAATCACAACAAGCAGAGGATGAGACAGTGACTCACTGAGGTACCATACATGGGATACCGTCTGACCTCACAAGGCCTGTACCAAGATCCAGAAAGATGAGAGTAATACAGCAAATGCCAAACCTTCAAACTCCGAGTCTCTGAACCAACTATTAGGACTGGTAAATTACTTGACCAAATTCCTCTCTTGCCTCTCGGATGTATGCGATCCTCAGACAATTACTAGATTCAGATGCAACATGGATCTGGCTGCCCCAGCACGATACAGCTACCAACCACACGAAAAACTTAGTCACCACACATGCTGTGCTAAAATATTATGATGTGAAAGAAGCAGCTACTATACACTGTGATGCCAGTGAAACTGGACGTGGACTAGCCTGTGCATCAAGGTCCTTATTTCCGACAGAAAGACGGTACGCTCACATTTAAAAAGAGTGTCTGGCAATAGTATTTGCTTGGGAAAAATTTGATCAATCTATACAAGGTCAAAAAGCCATACATATTTAAAGTAATCATAATAAGTCATTTTAAAGAAACCACTCCTATCAGCTCCAAAATGCCTCCATCATGCAATTAAGATGCAGTGCTATCACCTAGATGTATGCTATAAAAAAAGGAACCAAAATGTATGTAGCAGACTTCCCTTCCAGAGGAGCTCTGCTACAAGAATCTGATACAAATGAACAAGACTACAAAATCTGTAACCTAACTGAAGCAAAAGAAACACAAGAAGAAATAGAAAGTATTAATCAAACCAACTATTTCCAGGTAAGGACTACAGAAAGTCCGTGAGCATACACGACAGGATAAAGAATTACTAATTCGGACATCTGTTATTTTAACAGGATGGCTGGACACATGTGAAGAGGTTCCAGAGGCCACTCGTGAGTACTGGAACTATCATGACAAACTCAGTGTGCAGGAGAACATTATATTCAGAAACAACCAAATGCTTATACCTAACGCCTTAAGAAGAGACCCTATTTTGAACACATCACAGCCACTCTGGGATAGAAGCATGTCTACAAAAAGCTAAGGGTGTAGTATACTAGCCAAATATCACCAGTGAAATTAAAGCTCTGATAAGGAACTGCAATGCACGGGCAGAATCGCAAGCAAGCCAGCAGAAAGAAAAAAAAACATTGAAGATACATAGCATTCCTGACAGGCCCTGGAGTAAGACGGCAATCAAGCTTTTTGTTGTAAACAACACTGACTTCCTCATCATAGTTGATTACTACTCTGACTTTGGGGAATTAGATGAACTATCAAACAGCACTGCAGCAAGAATAATAGGCAGAAGGCATGTCATGCCGGATTGGGTCATCTCAGATAATGGATCACAGTTCACCAGCAAGGAATGTGCACAATTTACCAAAGATTGGGAATTTAAACATATCTTAGCCTCCCCTACAACAGTCAGTCCAATAGCAAAACTGAATCTGCCATCAAAATTGAAAAAACTCTTAAAGAAAAACTTAAAGAATAAGGAAAACAAGTGGCAAACTACTCTATAGTGGAGAAATACCCCAAGGCATGACCAGAAGCTCTGTGAAATATCTAATGTCCAGACACACATGCACACTGGTACCTACAGCCAATGTGCTATTAAAACCTGAAGTAATGGAAGCAGTCACAGATCAATTACAGGAGAAGCGCAACAAGCTAAAACCTACTATGACAGATAGGCCACAAACCTTCCAGAGATACAACCTAGAGAACTAGTAAGAGTGTGATTATTTCTTCAAGACAGATCCTGCACATGGAAAAGGGCAATGTGCATGGAGCAGAATACTCCTCACCCCTATATTGTTGTGGTTGATGAACATACATATCACTGGAACCATAAATTCATCTGTCCAATAGACTATCCTACAGCCAAAGGAAACCCAATGAGGGGCAAGGAGGAACTGTGAGATCCTCTTAACAACGATAAGTGGAATATAATAAATTAACTGCCTAAGACACACATGACAGAGGTGAAACCGGTAGAACATGCCACCCTGCTATGTGAAAGGAGAAGCAAAACTGAGCCAAACACAGTAGCCTTTCCTGGCACCATAAAAAAGTACTCCAGCATGAACGGACATCAAATCACCATCCAGATACAAAGACTTTGTACTAAGTGAATCACTGACTCTCTCAAACTACATCAACGGTTGCATAAATTCCGTTAAGTATTTGTTGCATTATGTTTTATACATTCTGTTACTTAGATATACTTTCTTAAACAGACATGACAAAGGGGAGACAGCTTCCCACCCACAAGTGGGAACTGCAGCTACAATCTCCAAGGGCCTGAGCTGTGCAATATCTTGTTTAACAAGATGTAGAATAGTCAGCACCACTTCTGAGAGCAGATCACAGTGACAACAGATAAGGAAGCAGTCAGTGCTGCAGCCCGGTTTGTAATATCTTAGACATATGAAATAAAAGATTGTTACTGAAAAACTTCAGGGATTTCTTTGCCTTATTGACAGAACCAGAACATCCAAGAGCTGATTTGGAGAGAAGCTGAGATGGGAACCTGGATCAAAGGAAACAGGTTACTAGAAAGGCAGATTTGAGAGTCAGCCATATAAATACAGTAGTTGAAACTATGAGTGGATGATGCTACTCAAGAAAAAGGTGTAAAGGGGAAAAAGAAGGGATCTTGGTCAGAGCGCTACAAAGAGTGGGAGATGGAGGAATCACTAAAAGAGAGAGAATGAAAGAATGACCCAAGAGGTGGAGGAAGAGTATAGAGAAGAGTGAGCTGTGAAAACCCAGAGACATCAAGATGCTGAGAAGGTGGATATGACTGACAGTGTCAAAAAGCAGAAGAATAGCACACATAATAGAACTCTTACTCATCACAAGACCATAATTTCTGAAAGTTACTACCAGCCAAGTTTCAGAAGTATGTCATTCAAATGCATACAGTTCTTGTTATAGAATTCCAATTTTTTTCATAAAGAGAAAAAAATGCATAAAATACTCTTTTACTTTTGCAGCTACTACAAAGTGCTGACAGCAAGACTATTTTAAAATGTAGCCAACATTTTAAATATTTAAAAATGAAATATTTGAGTGACAAGTTTTCATGTTCACACTCATTAGCCCAGAACAGTAGGCTGTGGATGCACTATTCCTTTCAGAATACATGACCCACAAAAGAGTACAGCATCATTTGAAGCTTTTAAAGTGAATGTATTCTTGCTACAACAGATGCTATTTTGTTAGCTACTAGGATTTCCATGGTGACAAGGAGAGGGTGGTGTTAGGCAAATTTCTCAGTCAGAAATGCATTCCTGGTAGAGTTCCGCAAAGTTGACATATTCCATCATTGAAGATAATGCAAATAATTTCTCTTCAGAGTGAGGAATAAAATCTTTGATCTTTCTCATAAAGCTAGCGCTTGATTCAGCTCTATTACAGTTAATTGGAGTCTGCTTGTTGACTTCAGTAGGAGCTGTATCGGGATCTTGGTCATAAGGATTTAGGATTTTGCATGGAATTATATTACAGTTCTCAAGACAGGGACCCTTGTTCTCATTTACACTAAGGGCCCTTTGCCCAGCTCTGCCAGTGTGAAGGAGCCTTAAAGTGAGCGTGCATTTACACCACTGCAAAAATGGTATAAAGGGGCCTTATTTGTCACCTACTACTTCTAAACATGTGTGTCTCAATGTATGCGGTCAGATGTTCTCTCTTTACAATAAGTAGTTGTCAGAAAGTCTGTTTCTGGTCTAGATGCTTGGTCCTTTCCTGTAACAGAGATCATTCAGCTCCATGTCCCAGAGCCCCATTAAGCACTTTGTTTCTTATTGAATGAATGCAGTGACTTGAATCAAACATATACAGCCACCATGGATGGATGAAATTGCAGTGAAAAGTGAGAAGTCAGCGATACTGATTGGCTGCATTGTCTAAACATGTCTCCTCATTGTTGAATTCCTGCCAAAAACATTATCCTTCTGTGTTTACCCTTCAAAAGCCCTTGATCAATCAGATGGTGCATCTCCTTTTTAACATAACATTCTCTAATGCAAAAATTTAATTCATAACTCTGTATCATTCCAGAACCCATCAAAACACATTGATCATAATTTAATTTAGTAGCTGGAATCATATATTTCTTAACTTCAATACTATTACTGTGTTCTAAAATATGAAGTGGCAAGTTTTCCTGTTGACCTCTTTCATGTACACAAGAGTTATACCAATTTTCCCCCCAGTACTTGTACAACACTGCAAACAGGTTTCAAGATTACGTACACCGTGTCAGGTCAATTACATTAAAACAAAACTGTGATATCTTTTTTGAGACAAATTAGAGCTCCCTCTGCTGGAAATATACCTGCATTGTCCGTAACTCTGAGTGTCATGTTTACCAACTATGATGCTCAGCTCTAGCATTAGCAAAATTCTGTTTGTTAATTTTGTTCCACAGTTTCTGTTGCTATGTAGACACATTTTGGCATGCACTTTGCACTTGATCCAAAGCCCACTGAAATCAATAGGAAATTGACTTCAATGTGCTTTGTAGAAAGTCCTTTTAGAGAACTGGCAATCCGCAAATGCTTGCTAGACTTTTAGGATGATAGCTATGCATTCTCAGGATGATAATATCAACGTGTATTTATACAGTACATTTCACAAGGATCCCAAAGCACTGATAAAAGAATTGACATTCACTAATCGTGTGGGCCAACTGGGTACAAAGATGAAATGGCTATTCCTATTTAAAAACAAAACAAAAACAAACTAGATCTGTGATCTGACTCATTCTTAAAAGTCAAACGTGGTAAAGGTAAGAATTGTTCATATATAAATCCCCTCTGCAGAAACTGTGTCAAGGAACAAAAAAATCACTCATTTTCTCAGATGACTAGAAGCCACAAAAAGTTAACATTTATCAATAAATCAATCTTCTCTGTAATCTCTTTTGTATTACAGCAACCTCACCACCATTGTAAACACAGTTGATGTGAAAGTTAGGACTTGATTCTGAAAATCTTACAGCAGCAGTCCCATTGATTTCAATGGGATTAACTCGGGGAGTAGAGGGTACTTGTATAAATAGGGATTGCAGCATCAGACTCACTGTTGGTACCCTGTCAAAAGGTACTACATAAGAGTTTGTATGAGGAGATACTGCATTATAGATACCTCACCAGCCCAAACCACTTCTGGCATTAAAAGGAAATTAGTTAAACTTGGATCCCATTGCTTCAAAGAGAAAAGGAGTATTTGTGGTACCTTAGAGACTAACAAATATATTTGAGAGTAAACTTTTGTGAGCTACAGCTCACTTCATCGGACGCATTCAGTGGAAAATACAGTGGGGAGATTTATATATAGAGAGAGAACATGAAACAATGGGTGTTACCATACACACTGTAAGGAGAGTGGAAGGAAAAGGCCTGTGTAGAGACCGTTGAATCGTGGAAGTCAATGAATGGTTACGCAGGTGGTGTCGGAGAGAAGGCTTTGGATTCTTTGACCACGGGATGGTGTTCCAAGAAGGAGGAGTGCTAGGCAGAGACGGGCTCCACCTAACAAAGAGAGGGAAGAGCATCTTCACAAGCAGGCTGGCTAACCTAGTGAGGAGAGCTTTAAAGTAGTTTCACCGGGGGACGGAGACCAAAGCCCTGAGGTAAGTGGGGAAGTGGGATACCGGCAGGAAGCATGAGCAGGAGCGCGCGAGAGGGCAGGGCTCCTGCCTCATACTGAGAAAGAGGGACGATCAGCGAGTTATCTCAAGTGCCTATACACAAATGCAAGAAGCCTGGGAAACAAGCAGGGATAACTGGAAGTCCTGGCACAGTCAAGGAATTATGATGTGATTGGAACAACAGAAACTTGGTGGGATAACTCACATGACTGGAGTACTGTCATGGATGGATATAAAGTGTTCAGGAAGGACAGGCGGGGCAGAAAAGGTGGGGGAGTTGCATTGTATGTAAGGGAGCAGTATGACTGCTCACAGCTCAAGTATGAAACTGCAGAAAAACCTGAGTGTCTCTGGATTAAGTTTAGAAGTGTGAGCAACAAGGGTGATGTCATGCTGGGAATCTGCTATAGACCACCAGACCAGGGAGATGAGGTGGATGAGGCTTTCTTCCGGCAACTCATGGAAGTTACTAGATCGCAGGCCCTGGTTCTCATGGGAGACTTCAATCACCCTGATATCTGCTGGGAGAGCAATACAGCGGTGCACAGACAATCCAGGAAGTTTTTGGAAAGGATAGGGGACAATTTTCTGGTGTAAGTGCTGGAGGAACCAACTCGGGGCAGAGCTCTTCTTCACCTGCTGCTCACAAACTGGGAACAATTAGTAGGGGAAGCTAAAGTGGATGGGAACCTCGGAGGCTGTGACCATGAGATGGTCGAGTTCAGGATCCTGACACAGGGAAGAAAGGAGAGGAGCAGAATACGGACCCTGAACTTCAGAAAAGCAGACTTTGACACCCTCTGCGAACTGATGGGCAGGATCCCCTGGGAGAATAACATGAGGGGGAAAAGAGTCCAGGAAAGCTGGCTGTATTTTAAAGAATCCTTATTGAGGTTACAGGGACAAATCATCCCGATGTGTAGAAAGAATAGTAAATATGGCAGGCGACCATCTTGGCTTAACAGTGAAATCCTTGCTGATCTTGAACAGAAAAAAGAAGCTTACAAGAAGTGGAAGATTGGACAAATGACCAGGGAAGAGTATAAAAATATTGCTAGGGCATGCAGGAGTGCAATCAGGAAGGCCAAATCACACCTGGAGTTGCAGCTAGCAAGAGATGTTAAAAGTAACAAGAAGGGTTTCTTCAGGTATTTTAGCAACAAGAAGAAAGTCAAGAAAAGTGTGGGCCCCTTACTGAATGAGGGAGGCAACCTAGTGACAAAGGATGTGAAAAAGCTAATGTACTCAGTGCTTTTTTTGCCTCTGTCTTCACAAACAAGGTCAGCTCCCAGACTACTGCACTGGGCAGTACAGCATGGGGAGGAGGTGACCAGCCCTCTGTGGAGAAAGAAGTGGTTTGGGACTATTTAGAAAAGCTGGACGAGCACAAGTCCATGGGGCTGGACTATTTCACATTTGGGAACAAAGTATACCTTCAAATCAGCAGCACTGCTATGGGTACCCGCATGGCCCCACAGTATACCAACATTTTTATGGCTGACTGAGAACAACGCTTCCTCAGCTCTCGTCCCCTAATGCCCCTACTCTACTTGCGCCACATTGATGACATCTTCATCATCTGGACCCATGGAAAAGAATTCCTTGAGATATTCCACCATGATTTCAACAATTTCCATCCCACCATCAACCTCAGCTTGGACCAGTCCACACAAGAGATCCACTTCCTGGACACTACGGTGCTAATAAGCGATGGTTACATAAACACCACCCTATACCAGAAACCTGCTGACCACTATTCCTACCTACATGCCTCCAGCTTTCATCCAGACCAAACCACACGATTTGTCTACAGCCAAGCGATTTGTCTACAGCCATTGTCTACAGCCAAGCTCTACGATACAACTGCATTTGCTCCAACCCTTCAGACAGAGACAAACACCTACAAGATCTCTATCAAGCATTCTTACAACTACGATATCCACCTGCTGAAGTGAAGAAACAGATTGACAGAGCCAGAAGAGTACCCAGAAGTCACCTGCTACAGGACAGGCCCAACAAAGAAAATAACAGAACGCCACTACCCATCACCTTCAGCCCCGAACTAAAACCTCTCCAACGCATCATCAAGGATCTACAACATATCCTGAAGGACGACCCATCACTCTCACAGATCTTGGGAGACAGGCCAGTCCTTGCTTACAGACAGCCCCCCAACCTGAAGCAAATACTCACCAGCAACCCTCACCACACAACAGAACCACTAACCCAGGAACCTATCCTTGCAACAAAGTCCTGTCAAGGTTCCTTCCCCACTCTGAACTCTAGGGTACAGATGTGGGGACCTGCAAGAAAACCTCCTAAGCTTACTTTTACCAGCTTAGGTTAAAATTTCCCCAAGGTACAAATTATTTTACCCTTTGCCCTTGGACTTCCACTGTCACCACCAAACATTTATCTGGGTTTATTGGGAAAACGTTGTTTGGAGACGTCTTTCCCCCCAAAATCCTCCCAAACCTTGCACCCCACTTCCTGGGGAAGGCTTGGTAAAAATCCTCACCAATTTGCATAGGTGACCACAGACCCAAACCCTTGGATCTTAGAACAATGAAAAATGCATTCAGTTCTTGAAAAGAAACATTTTAATAGAAGAAACAGTAAAAAGAATCACCTCTGTAAAATCAGGATGGTAAATACCTTACAGGGTAATTAGATTCAAAACATAGAGAATCCCTCTAGGCAACACCTTAAGTTACAAAAAAGACACACAGACAGGAATATTCATTCTATTCAGCACAGCTTATTTTCTCAGCCATTTAAAGAAATCATAATCTAACGCATATCTAGCTAGATTACTTACTAAGTTCTAAGACTCCATTCCTGTTCTGTCCCCGGCAAAAGCATCACACAGACAGACACAGACCCTTTGTTTTTCTCCCTCCTCCCAGCTTTTGAAAGTATCTTGTCTCCTCATTGGTCATTTTGGTCAGGTGCCAGAGAGGTTATCCTAGCTTCTTAACCCTTTACATGTGAAAGGATTTTTCCTCTGGCCAGGAGGGATTTTAAAGGTGTTTACCCTTCCCTTTATATTTATGACAAGCCCGTTGCCAACTGTGTGCACATATCTATTCAGGGGACACCATCATAGGGCCTAATCACATCAGTCACACTGTCAGAGGCTCATGCACCTGCACATCTACCAATGTGATATGTGCCAGCAATTCCCCTCTGCCATGTACATTGGCCAGACTGGACAGTCTCTACGTAAAAGAATAAATGGACACAAATCAGACGTCAAGAATTATAACATTCAAAAACCAGTTGGAGAACACTTCAATCTCTTTGGTCACTCTATTACAGACCTAAAAGTGGCAATTCTTCAACAAAAAACTTCAAAAAGAGACTCCAACGAGAGACTGCTGAATTGGAATTAATTTGCAAACTGGATACAATTAACTTAAGCTTGAATAGAGACTGGGAGTGGATGGGTCATTACACAAAGTAAAACTATTTCCCCATGTTTATTCCCCCCGCCCCCACACCCACTGTTCCTCAGACGTTCTTGTCAACTGTTGGAAATGGCCCACCTTGATTTTATCGCTACAAAAGTTCCCGCCCCGCCCCTGCTCTCCTGCTGGTAATAGCTCACCTTAAGTGATCACTCTCCTTATAGTGTGTATGGTAACACCCACTGTTTCATGTTCTCTGTGTATAGAAATCTCCCCACTGTATTTTCCACTGAATGCATCGGATGAAGTGAGCTGTAGCTCACAAAAGCTTATGCTCAAATAAATTTGTTAGTTTCAAAGATGCCACAAATACTCCTTTTCTTTTTGTGAATACAGACTAACACGGCTGCTACTCTGAAACACTGAATCCTAGGAAGCAAGTGCAGAATACTAGCATATGTCCTACTCAATTACCTAGTTATAAAGCTTTCCTGATTATTATTTCTCGCTGCCAACGGTCAAAGATAGCATAGTTATCATCGTTCTTGAAACATACCACTTAATAGACAACAACATGAGAGCATTTTTATATTGGTTTTAAGTTCTTTATTTCTTAGCTGGACATCTGCATTACATTTGGCTTTAATCCCTTAAAGAATTACTTTCTTTGGCAAAACAGTTACTGAATGGGGTAGAATTCACAGTAGGAAAATATGTTTGAAAAACCAAAGTGATGTCAATGCCAGCTTAAATCCACAAAGCTTAAAATATATCATAAAAGTACTTTTACTTTAAATATATATATTCCTCTTTTTTACCTTTGTTGGAAACCACAAAGGTGTATGCCATAAAACCACCCAGAAAAATGTGTAAAACATGTAGGTTGCCTTTTATATGTATTTCCTTTTCATGAATAATCACTCTGTAAACATAAAAAAACAAACACAATTTGTGCTGTATCCAACAGCGGAGTCCACTATTCTTTGTACTCCAACTCCAGCCTCACGCCAGGTCTTCTGCACTGAAAAAGAACTGAAACTTCCCTAAAAGTAAGAATGCTACATGCAGTTGAGAACAGTAGTGCTAAAGGTGTAGAGGCTCCTTGAAATAAAATAAAACCTGACTTTGTAAGCACTTTTAATACTGAAATTTATAAATATGCATTACCGAAGAAAGATTCAGAAGAAATCAGAGGTTTGTTGGGAACAGATGCAATACAAGGGAACAATAACATTGCCAGATAAGCGTGCAGTAAGAATGAAAGAAGCAGGCTAGGAGACCGGATAAACTCTTCTAGTTCTACAGCAAGATGTTTCTATAGTTACAGTTAAAAGAATTAATGTTCTGCAAAGCGGTTTTGGGGAGAAATCTTCGACTGGAACTACTATTTAACCAAGATTTACCATAGCACCACAATTAAATTACCCACTATTTTTTAAAGAAAGATTAAAAAAATCTAAAACAAAGGAAAAACACCACCAATACCTGCACCAGGAGCTATTTATTAGCATAACACTCTTCTTTTTAAAGATTTAATAACAACTGAAGTATATACAAAGTATTACAGCATTTACACAATAAAAAAGTTTCCTATTAGCTGATGAAGTATAAGGTAGTGCTGCAATGTACTTCAGAGCATGAATACAATAATAATGAAGCAGACCACTGTACTTTCAACTTCTCTGCTACCACACACCACAACTGTCGGTTGGAATGACAGTTAATTAAACCATTGGGAAGACACAGATTGTCAACAAAATTGTAACAGATTAACGTGCAGCACTAACCATCATAAGGAAGGGGAAAAAAAGCTACGTACTGTCATGTTTCTACACTTTCCTAGAGCTGTAACAAACTTTCACAGCCTTAGATATAACATATGCAAGACAACATAATCACAGTTTCTCAGATATAGTTTAGCTATCGAGTGTATTTACTTCTTAACAGGAGGCTTTATACTGATATGGCTGTGTGTTTCCATTTTTGTTCATGAACTGTTCAAACAAGTCTACAAAAACTTAAAAGACAGCATGGAGTTTGTAGTCATGGTGTGCTTGACTAATAAAGGCATTCAATATCAGCTATAGAATCTAATCATTCCTGTCAAAAGTTTAAGACTAGGAATCTTTATTTAACAAGAAAAGAAACAAAGGAACAAAAACAAAACAAAAACCCAACACATCATTGAAGACATTTCTATCAGTCAACTTTCTTTGACACTTTTTAACCTCTCCATCAGTGTAACATGAAACTATTAATATTTTTACACTGAATCAAACTCAGGACTCATTTAGGCTATGAAAGGTCAAGCAGCTTTGCTAAACTACTTTCACTGTAAAAATGAGGGAACTTAGAAAATTAAAAGCATCATACCCCAAACAGTGCTTTAATAAAGGTGGATTTGCGTATTTTAACAAAGGATGCATTATTCTCTGTAGTTTAGGAACACTTTTACGTGAGCCAATAAATCCCATTCCACAGAAGATCAAGTTTCTTTGCCTATTGTTGTATGTCTAAATCTCTTATTTTGGCCAATTTTGCCTTGTCTTTTAAAAGGATTCCATTTCAATTTAAAAGCTAGTAATGTCAGTTGACAATATCTGTATTTAAGACACAAAAACGTGAGATATAAAAAAACACAAGGAACTATATAAATATGAAGAAGTCATATCATCTTTTCATGTAAACAATTTGATTATGATGAAGCCCTAATTAGATTCTGGTCTTAAACTTTTGGCAGATAATGTGTATGCTCAGCCAGGATTTGTAGTGTTATTGTTCAAGTGGAAGCCAGGTCAGTTCACATGTTGACAGGCATGCAACTTAAAAACATTGCACAACAAGCAACACAAAGAGATTTGAGAAGTGTACAAGACTTCAAGTAGACTTCACAACCCTTCACAACTGAATATTCACAAAGTTACGGTCCTTGCTTATTCTATTGTGGATTTCCTCTCACACATGGGACACTTTCTGTGACTCTCTAGCTTGCTTGATGCTATACAACCACTTGATGATTCTGGCATTTCTTTCAATTGCAGAAATGCCATATGGCACACGGTCATTGGCACTGTCATCATTTCTAAGGTCACTGTTGCTGTCCTGAGACTGTTCACAGTCTGAGCTAATCATGCTTGCACTGCGAAAGTTGAGGGATATAATATCAGAGTTAGCCCTTGCAAAATTTTCCATCCCAAGGTTTTCAAGCTCTTCAGGATCCAGTCCACAGTAGTTAAAGAATCGTTCAACATCTGCATCAACACGAAAGTATCTGTCACTTAAATCTGATTTTGATCGTTGTAGGGAGGGTCTTCGACTGACTCCACAACTGGATTCTACTGTGTCGATATCTGGGGATTTCAAGGTGGCGATGGCAGTAATTTTGGGTTTTGGAGGCAGAGGTGGGGCTGAACTACTGCAGGGTATTGCTTTTAAGGGCTTACCACTAGTTACTTTTCTAATGTCTGATGAGCTATGGGAAACGTGCAAGAAAGTCTCCGCTGACTGTTCTAAGAGCCTCCTGCTCACGTTGGAGTTGCTTTCTTGAGGGCTGCTCCGGCCCTGGGTGGGGTAGACCTTCAAAGATTCTGCAAATGAATGCCGGTTCAGCTCTGCTGAATCAGATCTGTGGGGAGGCCAGTTTCGTGAACTATGTTTGTGACCTGAACCTGAGCTGGAGCCTTCAGAGCTATTAATGATGTTTTTCAAAATCTCTAATTTTAAATTTTCTCTCTGGACACCACTCTCAGTCTTTGCATTGTTGTTGAACACTTTCAGGGTAGGGCTACCCAATGCTCGCTTGGCGGCAGGGCAAACTGGTGGCTTTGCAAGCACTGCTGGCTTTACAGGCTCTTGTTTGGCATTGATGACCTCTTGGCTCTTTACATATTTTGCTTTATCAGCTTCTAGTCTCTCCACAGCACTAAGTCTTTTTGGATTAGGCTCTGCCTGCCTGCGAAAATAGTCCGGTCCTTTGTTTAAGATGCGAAGAGGAACGGCAGATGTGAAAGTAACAGCAGGACTGACTGGTTTCACCATGCTACCTGTCTGTAGTGTTTCTGTAGGCATGTTTGGTGGTCTTTCCCCCGCAGCCGTTTTGGATTCTTCTCTGGGAGCTTCTAAATGCACGGTGTAGAAACATGTACATTAAGCACAATGAATAGCAGATGAATCTTGGAATTGGAGTGTTAGCAGCAGTGCCTCATCTCACAGCTCATTAAATAACACTGTTTCTTTTTTAAAGGCAGCCTTTGTACAAAAAGGCCACCAGACACAAGTCCGTATTAATCTGCTCTGCTGAATCCTTTCTTCTTGCTGAAAATGTGGGAGTCTCGTTGTTTTCTTTGTGCTCAACTACAGGCAGTGATCTGAAACATAAAATAACCAACCACATGTTAGTATCAGTGTGTGACATCACAGCTATAGCAACAGAGAAATTTTGTACACTCTTTCAGTTACTGGCTGAGTTACAGCTGTGGGCAGTTCAGAGGAAACAGGCAGTCCTATCTGAAACATTCCATCAGGCCTTTGCCTAGTGGCATATGTCTTTTTGACAGAGTAAGCAAACCTGGATTAATCACTCTCTCTTCATGGATATTTTCATGCATGTATTATAATGCATTTTTAAAATAAGACTTTCACTATTAATCACAATCTAAAGTTGGGTTTAAGAACATTATAACTGAAAATCAATGAAAAACATCCATACATTTATATATGATAGTTTGCATTCACATTTCCACATCTTATGCCATTTCTCACTATCTCTTGGCTACCTTTGTGTTACTTTTCCTTTGGGCGGGGAAGGGAGGAAGGGAGGCAATGTGATGCTGTATGTATATGGGTGGAATGTGCCAATTTGGGGAGGTTATGCAGTCTCACCTAACTACAAGGTGGTTGTTGAAAGATAATTTCCCCACTGATACTAGTGTGTTTTAAGCTAGCTAATTTATGTATGTTTTATCTTGAAAAATAAGAACACTTTCAGGACATATTGCCCATAAAGATAAAATTTGAAAAATATCAATGTATTTTCCTTTATATTTCTTTACATTAAATGCTCAGGAAGATGAGCGTGGTTGCAAAGCTAGGAGTAAGTGGAGATCTGTAATATTTCCAAGTGCACCCAGTAGGCATTAATCCAGCATCAAATCCATAATTAAAATGTAGTCTAGCTAAAGATACAAGCTGCATTGCAAAATCTGTTATAACCTAACTCACTAAACTCTGATGATGAATTTACTTACTAAAAAGTAAATTATATCAAAGATCCTTGAGTGTCATGGCTTAGATTTGGGCAACTTAAAGAACGTATTTATGAGTTTGGAATGTGTATAACTTCTGCTTCTTAAATTTTGACGCAATTGTTCAAGTATTAAATAGAGTACTCTGGCTAACCGTGAATGAAGTTTACATTATCCAAATTATTTTAAGATTCTGTCATTTAATTTTGGTCACACCAGACTGTAAAGCCCAACCTCAATGTTGTGTCCAAGTACTTTAATAATTTTTCCCACATAAGGCACTCAGGGGCACTTACCAATGTATCTTACCAATGTTTTTCAAATCAGTGATTTGGCTAATGGAGTTTATTTGCTCTATTACTGCCCCATTGAGCCGTGCTGCCCTTTTCAATATCCCATTTCTCTTGTCATTGAAATATATATATCTATCTTAAAAAAAGAGCTTCTTCAACAGTACCAAGAAATGCACGTAAAGCCTCTCCCAGAGACGGACTGCTTTAGTATATTTTAACAGGCCATGCATTTCCATCATATTATCGATAAACTGGATTATCATCCTCCTCAGTGTTTAGTACTCAGCTGAATTACTATAGAAAGGTAAAAGATTAAAATTAAAGATACAATTATTTAAAATATTTAAAATATTCAGGAAAAGAGCAAGTATTTGTTCAAGCAGATATGATATAGACATTGAACATTTCGTCTAAACCATTCAAGGTCAAAGCAAGCAAATAAAGTATACAAATACTGTAATAAGATTATAAGAAAAAGATGAGCTCTCCCTATAAGCTTACTGTCAGATGTATTCTCCAAATACAAACTAATATATTTTGTTTGGTGATGAACCAGACACAGTTTCAGTCCAACTGAAAAGGCAGTGCAATGTTAATTAAGTCTCTCTTTCAGGGTTGTTTTATTAATCCCAGTGTTAACTCCTCAGCAGTCTGACTTCTTAACTTTCAAGACCGTATTTCAAAAAAAGAAAAGGCCTCTTCCCTCATGGAATCAAAATAGATATCAGCACTATTGTTTTGTAATTAGGAACCAGATTATCAAAGATACTGAGCATGCTTGTGTACATACAGTTGCGTGCACTTATGCATGCAAATACCTAATATGCATTCACAAATCAAGTTTGTGCATATAATCGGTTTAGAGCTTTGTTTCTATGTTTGTACAAATACCTGACCAGTATATACATAGGGTATTTGTGTGCACAAATCAGACACACACAAATTATGCAGGAACACTGGCCATAAATTTCATAAAGAATGATAATATTTTGCACTTAAAGAGTGCCTGCTATTCAATGGCTTTAAAAGCACTCAAGCAAGCAAGACCACAACCCTCAGTTCCCTCCACAGCCATTGTCATTAGGCCACTATGATCCTGCCTCAGAAGACAGTCTTCCAGCTGCATTCTCTTACCTGGGGAGCAGACCAGCACAATACTACAGAGACACAGTATTTGTGAGAAAACAAAACATCACAAGCAAGATAATTTTGGAAAATCTTAACTAGTCACAGGCTCAGAACAGTCCCAATAAAAACACCACTTAACTAGTCACAGGCTCAGAACAGCCCCAATAAAAACTGGAAAGCATGCTACACACCCAGTGCTGACTTCAAATTAGTATTAAAATATTTAAAAAGAGTACAGTGTGACTCTGTGTGTGTGCAAGTAAGCAAGTATGGGAGCAAAGGGCCTGATACAAAAGCTCTTTGAAGTCAATGAAAAGGGTCTATGAAGGGAAGAAACAAAGCCAACCTTACTCTATGGTTTAAATTGTATTACTGATGTATTGTACTTAAATATCAATATAATTTAGGTTAGAAAAGTTTATTAAACCTTCAGGTCAGAGAACTAAGCCTGACACTCAGATGCAGTTACAAGAGATGGTAACTAAAATATAATAGTTTACTGAAATTATACTAACAAACACCCTAAGTACACAGCCTTTCTGGAATGTAAAAGAAATATATAAAACCAACCAAAGTTGCAAGCACTATTATTAATATGACGTTACTGCACAATTCAAGTTTACTTTCTCTTTCCCTCACACATATCACTATATTCTAAGCAAAAAGCTAACAATGGTAATTGACAAAAAGAAGAGCATTTCATTTCCCTACATCTCTGTTGTTTGCCTTGTGGAGTGTATTCTTTCCATACCACACAAGTGGTATAACCTTTAACTGTGTTTACATGGGGTTTATTTACAATAACAATGTACACTGAAATAATGTTAAAGTTGCAGCACATCAGTAAAAAGCAAGGGGGGAAATCCTGGCCACAGTAAAGTCAATGGGGGTTTTGCCATTGACTTCAATGGGGTCACGGTTCTATCCAAGGATAACTGCTCTTAACTCACACTGCAAGGGAGAGGGCTGGAGGGAGGCAGGAGGAAGCACAATACCAAGAGATAATAAAGATTACCAGCCTTTACTCTGTCAACCCAGATTGTCAGCCTTTGCTTTGTCTTGTCTGAATTTTTAAAGGCTCAAGTCAATTTTATTTTCAATTTTTTAAAAGTACCTATCACAACCTTTACACACATTTACATCAAATATATACATCACTCAAATTAAAAACATAACTAAACACAACTAATTGACATAAACATAGCTAATTGACATCAGCTCAAAGGACTCAAAGAAAAAATCCCAAATCACAAAAGAGATCTCACTTCCCATGTGCCTTGTAGGTCAAACTCAGGATCCACTGGACCAAAGGGGAAAGTACATTTTAGAGCTGTGGGTCCCATTCTGAAGTGACAGTGGCTTGGGCCTGGTCTACACACACAGTTGCACTAGTTCAACTAAAGGGGTGTGGTTTAAACTGATATAGTTACCCGCTGGGTTTAACAGCTGGTTCAATTTGGTTTGATCCTGGCTTATATATGTATAACTTGTATCTGTAAGTTTATAAATATAAACTAAATATAAATGTAAGCTAGAATAAGCCAGTAAACTGATAAGTTTCTTGTAACTGTTTAATTTTTTTCAGTGTTTAAATCAATTTTAAACTGTTGCAACTTGTGTGTGCACAGAAGGGCTCAGATGATGTCTGTTGTCAGGATACAGCATAAGGAGAGAGACAATTTCTAAGATAGCTTATGACTCAAACCACAAATCAAAGTGCTGATTTTCAATTTCACCTGGAAAAAAAAAAAAAACTATAAGGAGCACTGATGTAATATGTTCCCTGCAGTAAGAGGCGCTAAACAGTCAGGAACAGTCTACACGGATGGAAGTTTCAGAGTGGTCTTTAAGAGTTGCCTCAGAAGGACTGTATTATATTGATCCATAGTAGCGACAAAGGCTTGGATAAGGAAAGGCTGAAATTTTGTTGACCACTGCTACCTGCCTAATGCGTTACTTAAAATAAGCACTTATTCAAGAGAGAGAACTAGCTTTTCCTGTTATAGTATTTTCTTCATAGGATTTTACCAATGGCCCGACAGCCTCATGCCAGTTCTATTCTATTCTTACAGCTCGTGCAAACATACACATCAATTCTTAATACTGAACCTCCTTATGAAATGTTTAAAACAATTTTTGAGTCTGTATAAGAAATCAGTTTTCTAACCTGAATATCAGTTGTTGCATCCTAATATATCAAAAAGTTCCATCCAATATTATGGAATAAGGAATGAAAAACTTCAATAGAAATAAAAGTCTGGTTTAGTTTCATAAAGACTGACTTGGTTAACTCTTAACTTAAATCCAACCAAAAGGATTTTTTTATATTAAATTAAATATTTCCTTCTAAGCTGAAACTTTCCATTATCAAAAACCAGTCATCAGTTAATATTAGTTCTATTCTACTGTGCAGTTAAACCTGTGAAGTTTAGACTAGAACCCCAGCATGTTCCGAAACAGAGCTATGAACCATGTTATAAATGCCAGGATTCTAGCAAAGAAAGAGTATCCCAAAATTCTATTTACATACAAACGCCAAAAAAGTGGCTGAGCAACCTAGTACCTTTTTCATCACAAAGGCAGGATGTAAGCATATGTTTATTGTTTGACAGGAGCTAGAGTATGTCTTTGATGGAAAACCTAAAATAAGAAATATTCTTTTCTGCTGTAGAATCCTGCACTGTTCTATTTTCAACCCAGCATCCATAATCTACCCTCAGTTATACCTGCTTCTGGATAAATACTTTTCTATAAAAATCTGCACAAATACTCAAGAAAGCCCAGAAACAAAACCTCCTTTTCTTCCACCTCGAGACCAAAACCATTATGAGACATGTATAGGTCCCCACATTCTTTAGAGGAATATTACGAGCTGTATTTGTAAAAGCAGTAATGGTAATCAAGTCGGTTTTCTCTATGCCCCTATACTGCTCAGAACAGAATTCACTGAGGAATAATTCAGACTGTCATTTTAAAAAGTAAAAAGGTTTACTAATGTGACTTTTTTGTAACTACAGCTCTTTGTGAAGATTTCTATCTCAGTATATGTTTGATTAGAATGATTCACTAAAAACTCTGCAGGGGCTTGGAAACATTTCCTCCTCAGTCACACACCTGCAGACTACATTTATTTCTATGGCAATGACTGATAAATATTGTAATAGGTAGATGCATTTTATATACATGTATAGTACTTCTTTCAAACAAACAAACTTTCAGAGATTGCATGAAACTTTTGCCGGATGAATTAAGCTTCACTATAAGTATCAAAACTGTATACATTTAAAAAAACCCTCTCCTGTTAATTAAACCTCTGATATTAATAGGGAAAGAAATGTTAAATCTAACTAATTTTTTCATCGTTTATGCTGTGTGTTTACCCATTGCACTTTTCTTAGCACAAACAATGTTTACTAGGCTATTTTTAGTTAGTTTTTACTTGGGGTTTTCATGCACTTGAACATTTTTGCAGTGCTGTTTTTTTGTTGGGGGTTTGTTGTTATTTCTTACATAAAATGCCACGCACAGCGTGCATTATATATTATAGTTATTATTATTTGTATTACCATAGCACCAGTAATTGGGGCACTAGCCTAGGACTTGGGAGACCTGGGTTTAATTCCCTGCTCTGCCACAAACTTCCTGTATTAGCTTGGCCAAGGCACCTAATTCCACTGTACTTCAGTTCTCAATCTGTAAAATGTGGATAACACTACTTCCTTGCCTCACAGGGGTGTTGTGAGGATAAATATGTTAAAGATCATGACGTGCTCTGAAATCTACTGATGAAAAGCGCTTTTTAAGAAATAGGTATAATTATTATTAAAGACTGTACCGTGAGATGTTGTTATGAAAGAATCTTCAAGACTTAGACACAGCCCGGGTGTGAGGACCTGGAGAGATATCTGAGTCAAAGCTGACACACAGATTACGAGCCTGAGTGATAAGCAGGATGGTGGTGTTGTGCACAGTAATTGAGAAAGGAGGGCTTATGGGGAAAGATTAGGAGATACGGTTTAGCTAGGCTGAGCTGACAACTAGACATCCACAAGAGAGGTCAGAGACAGGTTGAGATTTTATTTTGGACAGAAGGAGGCAGGTCTGAAGCAGACAGGTCTGAGTCGTCAGCAGTTGTTGAATTTGTGTTTAAAGATGAGATCACTCAGAGATATGGTGTAGAGCCGTGATTCTCAACTCATGGCCCGCATGCAGCCCAATTAGCACACGCTTGCGGCCCAGCTCAGCTGTGTGCTAAAGGCTGGCCCGCGTGGTGGGGTCCGGATTCCCAGCTGCCCAGTGCGGTGGGGTCTGGGCTGCCCTGCCACCTAGTGCAGCATGGTTGGAGGTCTGGGGTCAAGGCTGCTGGACGGCTCCAAAGGGTTGGTGGTCTGAGGTCCAGGGCTGCCGGCCGGTCCCACGGGGTTCGGGGCTACCACCTGGCCCCACAGGCTCCAGGGTCTGAGGCTGCCACCCAGCCCCGCAAGCTCTGGAGCAGCCACTCGGTGCGATGGGGATCTGGGGCTGCCACCTGGCCCCACAAGCTCCAGGGTCTGGGCTGCCACTGCCCTGCCACTCGGCCCCTGCAGCCCAGGTAACACAATGATAAATAAGTTGAGAACCACTGGTGTAGAGGGGCAGAGAAAAGGGGACCAAGGACAGTCCTGTCAGACCCCCGAAAGAAAGCTGGAGGGCAGATGAGGAGGAGCCTGAAGAAGTGATTTAAAAAGTAGAAGGTGTCTCAGTTAGGACATGACTTCAAGAAAAAGAGCATGGTCAACAGTGTCAAAGGTGCTGACAGGTCAAGGAGCATGAGGTCAATAGAGACGATTGCAAGAGCGGTTTCAGCGGAATGCAATGGATGGAAGGTGATTGGAGGGGGTCTAGGATGGAACTGGAAGAGAGGAGTTCCAGAGAGTAGTTGTAGAAAGTGTGTGTCACAGTTTCAGGGTAACTGTACCTGTATTCACCCTTTGTAATCCACTCCAGGAGTTCCCAGTCAAGTCTCAGGTCTCCAGCCGTCAACTGTCACTGGGCAGGGACCCCTGTCTCACTCCCTTCTGACCAGGGAAGGGTAATGCAAAGGACCTTCCCCGTACCTGATTTTTTGAACCTTTGCCCTGAGAGGAGAGGGGAACCTTTGTCTGTGAATTATTTATTCCCAAGATGAAAAGGCCCAAACAGCATAAAGGACTAACTCACAGATCCATGCGTGTTCTTGTTCTGAGCAAAAAGGGGTTATACACTTGTAACCATAGTGGAGTTTGAAGGATTGTTCACTGGCCAGAGCCCTGGTTGGAGATGGGGTGATCTCTGGTAAACTGATTATCATGCAGGAAGGCTCTTCTTATTGTTTTCAATGTTTTCTCTATAATACTTTTGCCTTAAGAATAATTACATGCTTAGAAAGAGCTGGGTGGTAACAACTGTGGCAATTACACTATTTGCCATCTCTAAGGAGAAAAGAAAAGCAGGCCTGCTTAGGCCGTCTGACTTTGCTGAGGAAGTCATACAGTGCAGGCAGGGAGCTTGTCAGTCTGGAAATACCCCAGTCAGAAGGGAGAGAGGTGCAGGTCTCTGCCCAACAGAAGTGATGGCCAGGGAGCTGGAAGCCAGAGAGTGGGTGCTCTTGCTAGACCTTGGAAGGGAAGTAGAGGTGCAGTTGCCCTGAACTGTGACAGTGTGTTCAATGAGCTTAGAGCTGAAAGGCAGAAGGCAGATGGGGCAGTAGCTGGAGAGGCAAGTGGGGTCAAGATGTTATACAGCTTCTAAATTAATAAAACATTTTCAGATTGATTTACATTAATAAAAAAATCTAATTGTGAACAAATTTTCTAAAACTTTTCTTTTTAAAAGAAGTCTAAATTGGCATCTTTAGACCTAAACCTCTTGACCTTTTAAGTCTAGGGCCTCATCCTGTTCTCTGCTAAGTAAACACTGTTGCTTGAGCTAAAGTGTGCAGGATGAGGCATTAAGTTTGTATAGTCTTTGAAATTCAAAAGATTTTATGTAGATGCCTGGAGGTACAGAGATTGATGGTGGGAATTAGAAAATGTACGTGTGTACAGTATATACTACTGTGTGCACACATATAGTAAACGGTATAGTTAGTATAAAATAGCGATCTTGAAATAAAACTAGGAGTCTAAATTTTCTAAGGTCATTAGTGTTTTGAGGTGCCTCCCTTTCTGGCTGCCAAACTTGAGATACTTAAAGGGGGCTGATTTTCAGAATACTAGACCCTGTTAAGTTGTTTCATGTTGGTCACCGAAAAGTACTAGTCACAGCTGAAAATTTTGGTCAGGATATGTGAAAAATACTTGTATTGGCCTCTGTTTTGCTGCTACTGAAATTTAATGGGCGTTTGTTAGTAAAGAGAGGATCTAGCACTTCATCTATAGTATAATGACAAATCACACATTAACCACTTCATGTATGTTTTAGTAGTTTGTAGCCACAGCAGAATAATAATAGGCTATACTACAAATACATCACGGAGCATTCACGTGATTCATCACATTCATGTGAAGACTATGGGGTTGTAATAAGCCTCGTACAAATACCTATGTAATCACTTGAAAATATCAGCATCAGGAAACTGTATTAAAAAAAGCCTTAAATCTGATCTGACTCCCAAAGTAAGCCAATTCAATACCCAGAGGATTTTTTTCCATTAATGACCTCCAGGATAGAGACTGGATACTAAAATGGAAAGCTGGCTTTAGAACAAAGCAGGTATGACTGTCAAATCCTGAGGACTAAATACCTTTCCTTATGCCTAAAGACACGGATGTAATTATGATGGAATTTTTCTTCCTGCAATAACTTTTTTGATCTATGAGTACAGTAGAACCTCAGAGTTACAAACACCTCAGGAATAGAGGTTGGTTACAACTCTGAAATGTTCATAACTCTGTGTCATAAATATAAAGGGAAGGGTAAACACCTTTAAAATCCCTCCTGGACAGAGGAAAAACCCGTTCACCTGTAAAGGGTTAAGAGGTAGGATAACCTCACTGGCACCTGACCAAAATGACCAATGAGGAGACAAGATACTTTCAAAAGCTGGGGGAAGGGAGAAACAAAGCCTCTTTGTCTGTCTGTGTGATGCTTTTGCTGGGGACAGAACAGAAATGGAGTCTTAGAACTTAGTAAGTAATCTAGCTAGATATGTGTTAGATTCTGATTTCTTTAAATGGCTGAGAAAATAAGCTGTACTGAATGGGATGTATGTTCCTCTTTTTGTGTCTTTTTGTAACTTAAGGTTTTGCCTAGAGGGATTCTCTATGTTTTGAATCTGATTACCCTGTAAGGTATTTACCATCCTGATTTTAAGAGGTGATTCTTTTTGCTGTTTCTTCTATTAAAATGTTTCTTTTCAAGAACTGAATGCTTTTTTCATTGTTCTAAGATCCAAGGGTTTGGGTCTGTGTTCACCTATGCAAATTGGTGAGGATATTTATCAAACCTTCCCCAGGAAAGGGGGTGTAAGGTTTGGGAGGATTTTGGGAGGAAAGACGTTTCCAAACGGGCTCTTTCCCAGTTATATACCTGTTAGACGTTTGGTGGTGGCAGCGAAAGTCCAAGGGCAAAAGGTAAAATAGTTTGTACCTTGGGGAAGTTTTAACCTAAGCTGGTAAAAGTAAGCTTAGGAGGTTTTTCATGCAGGTCCCCACATCTGTACCCTAGAGTTCAGAGTGGGGAAGGAACCTTGACACTCTGACAAAATGTTATGGTTGTTCTTTCAAAAGTTTACAACTGAACATTGACTTAATACAGCTTTGAAACTTTACTGTGCAGAAGAAAAATGCTGCTTTCCCTTTATTTTTAGTAGTTTACATTTAACACAGTACTGTAGTGTATTTGCTTATTTTGTTTGTTTGTTTGTGCTGCTGCCTGATTGCATACTTCCAGTTCCAAATGAAGTGTGTGGTTGACTGGTCAGTTTGTAATTCTGATGTTCTTAACTCTGAGGTTCTACTGTAACTGTCTTTTGTTCAAATAAAATATTGCACAATTGCAAATCAGTAATATTGTAACAATTTGATATTGTACCTGTATTATCTCCGAATATTGTACTTTATGCTTATGCTTGTTTACACATCAGTAGACTGACTTTTCTCCTGTTCACAGCTTTCAGACTGTACTAGTGTCTGAGCTCTGGAAACAGCCAGTTCTCTTGCTGCGTTTCCTTTGCAAGTGAGAATAACAGGAACTATTCCCTAGTATTACCCTTCATATTGTGCTTGTCTATGAGGATCGTGCAATAACACAAATTGTTTCACAGGGTTCTTAACATACATGAATCTGGAAAATATAAGCCCACTTGAAAGGGAATGCCAGCTTTTCCCACTTCATTTCAGTTATGACAAAGCAAGATACAATATGACCTAATCAAAGCAAATCAGTCTCCTTCATAAAATATACTTGACACTTTACTACTTTACTTTACCTTCCATCTCTACAGATCGGGGTCGGCAACCTATGGCACACGTGCCAAAGACGGCACGTGAGCCGACTTTTAATGGCACGCTGTTGCCTGCTGGGTCCCGGCCGCCGGCCCCGCTCAGCCCGCTGCCGGCCTAGGTGAACGGCTAGCAGCGGGCTGAGCGGGCCGGCAGCATAAGATCAGCATTTTAATTTAATTTTAAATGAAGCTTCTTAAACATTTTGAAAACCTTGTTTACATACAACAATAGTTTAGTTATATAATATATAGACTTATAGCGAGAGATCTTCTAAAAACATTAAAATGCATTACTGGCACGCGAAACCTTAAAGTGAATAAATAAAGACTCGGCACACCACTTCTGAAAGGTTGATAACCCTTGCTATAGATCATACAGGTCTTTGGATGCTCTCAGCATTTATCCTCACCTCTTTCTGTCAAGGGCAAATTTTCCCTGCTGATGGTGATTCACATTAAATGCTCTTAGCTCTTGTTCAGTGTTATCCCTCTATCTTCTCCTTGGTCAGTCATGAGGTTGGACATCATAAGAATGTCCTTACAAGAGACATTTAACTGGTCTGCCTTCCATCGTTCTAACTACATGTCCTGCCCTCCATAACCCTCTAGAACTCACAATCAACTTGAAGACAATCAATAATCCTACAGAATTCTACATTACAAATTACAGATTCATATTACTTGACAAAGCCAAAATACATTGGTTTCAGAGTAACAGCCGTGTTAGTCTGTATTCGCAAAAAGAAAAGGAGTACTTGTGGCACCTTAGAGACTAACCAATTTATTTGAGCATGAGCTCAAAATACATTGTAGCCCATATATGTATTTTAAATATTACTTGCCTTTTCAGAAACCTTTAGCTCTCTTGCCTCAAAATGTGGCCTATTCAAGTAACATGACCCTTTATTGATACTACAATTCTTCTATTATTTTTACACTGAAGCCTACCCAAAGTCAAGGCTGTGGTGAGTACTCCAGCATATTCAATTCAAACAAAGTGGGAGGCAGTGCAGGAAAGGAACAGATAGTTTGAGATATTCCCACCCCAAGGAAGACAGCAACAGGAGGAGAAAGATACGCAAGATGAAAATGAGGGAGGCAAAAGGGAAGGATAAATGGAAGCGTAGGAAAAAAGGGGAGAGGCAAAGTGGATGAAAAAAGAATAAAGGGAAAAAGGAGTCAGGAGAAAGGAGGCACTGGGAAACAGGACATATGAACAGAAAAAGAATACACAAGAGTGGGGAGAAATAAAAGGAAAGGGAATAGGCGGATGAAAAACAGAGAGGGACGGGGTCCATTCACAGAGACTGCAGGGAGGGAAGGAGTGGAAGCTACAGGAACAAAACAGAAGATGCTGACAAGAAGAGAATACAGAAAACAACAGAATACAGAGGAAAATGGAAATAGGCATGAGTGGCAGATCCATTTCTAGAAGGAAAAAAAAAGGATGGAGGAAATCAAGTCAACCGGGAACTGCCTGCTGTCAATCAGGCAAGAGAGAACAGAATTGCTGTACAGTCTACAGCAAATCCAGTTTTCCCTTTGACATCACTTCTTCCTCTCGCTTACCTTCCCAATTTAATTTGGAATCTGCTGCAATACCAATACATGTAAGTGCTCTGCCCACAGACCCTCCTGAAACTTCAAGTGCATCCAACCCCTTATCCTCAGAAATCCACCAATTAGAAAGGTGATTTAGATTAAAGAATGCTAAGCAGTTTGTCCATCTGATGATATGGCCCCCAGAATTCTGTATCTGAGCACCTCACAATCATTCATGTATTTACCTGCATATCACCCCTGTGAGGCAGGCAAGTACCATTATCCCCATTTTACAGATGGGGAACTGAGGCACAGAGAGACTACATAACTAGACTAGGTGACATTGGAAGTCTATGGCAGAACCAAAAAACAGATTCAGTCTTCTGAGCCCCTGATTAGTGCCTTGAGCGTAAGACCATCCTTCCTTAAAAGATGAATATTGCCAAGTTCTTAATAGACGATTCTAGAGAAAATGATCCTCCAAATTCGTAGTACAAGTCTTGATGGCAGAATCTTTTCAGGAATCTTTGCAGTGTGGTGTAGAGGATAAGACAGTGGACTATGAGTCAAGAAACCCTGGATTCTGCCACTGCCTGATGTGCAAATTCACCTCTCTGTGCCTGTTTCCCTTCCCACCCACTGTGTGTTTTGTCTATTTAGACTCTATGTAAAGTCTTTAGGCTAGGAACTGTCTTTGACTACAGGCTTGTCTACACTACTAATTTAGGTCGATCTACAGCCACCACTAATTCAATTTAAGCTGCTGTTGGTGTCCACACTACCCTCCTTCTGACAGCAGAGCACATCCTCACCAGGAGTGCTTGCACTGACTGAAGTGAGACATTATGGGGCACTGACAGCTACGCAGGGCCCATCTGCCCCGGGGTAACAGCCCCAGCTGTGAGCCCTGTGAGGGCTCAATTTCACAGCACAGAGCCTATCAGCAGTTGACATTCTTGTCAATTTCACACTGCTATTATCTCTGCTCAGAGCAGCCGCACTCTGGGAGCTCCATGGGGAGCTTGGAGCCCAGGCTCTCAATGCCCAGAAGCTGGGCTTGGAGCAGGGAGCCGGGGCAGCAGCCCAGCTAGGAGCGGAGAGCCAGTGGGAAGCAGGACTCGCAGAAGGGAGTGGACAGCCCAGGCAGCAGCCTGCTGGAAGCAAGTAGCCAGGAGGGCACCACCCACCTGCCCTGGGATGACAGCCCAAATTGTGAGCCAGGTGCAGGATTCACAGAAGGGAACCTAATAGCTTTTCTTGTCAATTTCACAGCTCCAGCACAGAGCTGTGAAATTGACAAGAATTTTAGCCAACAGCCAATATAAGTGATGCAATGTTTACATAGACACTACCTCACCCTAACTACACCAACGTGGAGGTGGAGTTGTTATGTCGGTGTAGTACGGCACTTACATCAGCAGGAGCAAGCCTGTAGTGTAGGCACTGACATAGTTAGGTTAACATAAGCTGCCCTACCTTGATCTACTCTGCATTACAGACCAAACCTATGTGCCTGATCTCTAGACACGACTGTCATACTAATTACTAACCACTGCTGGTTGTGGCTCCATAGCGAAGTTTGAGTTCCATTTTGCACTTAAAGCTGGGATTCAGCATCTTGTTTATGTATGAAACACACACGTCTTCCCCAAACTTACAGCACTCCATGTGCTTTGTATGAGAACTGATTAAAGAAGGAATTATCTGAGAATACATAAATAAATCCAATACAAAACGACACCAAGAAGCAGAAAAGCATGGAAAATGTGTGTTTTTAACTCTGAATTGCCTGGGTTTGTAATGATTAGTTTTGAGATAATTACATTTTTGGACTTAATTTTTACCTGTAAATTACTGATATGTACTCTCAACCGTAACAACTTTTTGCCTTGGAATAAACAACAAACAGTTGCCAACTGAAGTGCACATGTTATATAGCTTCACCTTCAAGAACTGAATTTGGTGACTGGAAACAGATGAAAAGAATGCCTTCTACTAAATGAATTAAATTTGAATACCAGTGAAGCGTGTTACAGATTCCATTGTTTTGTGATATATGATGTATTAACACTGATTATTATTTATTTTTATAGCATCTTTACACACAAAAAACATCAAAAGTGCTGCATATCTGACTGCAGTTTATAATCCAGATATAATGTATAAATTGGATTACACAAGCTCTACTCACGAGCTATTTATGAAGACAGAAGTACATTCCCATTGAATTGTAGATTCTTTGGTATAAAGCAGCTTGTGTTTCCCTTCCTTACACTCTGGTTTCAGCTGTTTTCCCTATATCAGCTAACAGTAAGCTACTTCTTTTGTTACACTTCTTTTTTCCGTCAATGATTTCTAGAGGGAGAAGATACTGTATTTTTTCTTTTAATAGCTTTAATGATGGAAAAAGGATTTTAAACTTTAATATATTTGACCTGCCAGAACCCTAAAAACAACATCAAAGTGCTGTGGTTAGACTCAAAGATGTTGAAGGCTTCCTCTGTGTTTGAGGATATAACTAGTAAAATATATACATAACTGAAGACTCTAGATGTTTCAGGTTGAAAGGGCTTGCTTGGAAAGAGCACTTTTTTTCACAGGTTATCACAGCTAGCTGATTCGAAGTCCTTTTTCTACTAGAGACAGCAACAAGATAAAGTACAGACGTTGCACAAAAACAAACAAACAAAATCGAACAAAGAAAACCCTACTGGATCATTCCATGAGAGGATTCTGTCGGCATGATACATCTCCAACTATTTGATTGAGGACACCAAGAAATGAACCTCCACTTTCCTCACTGGAACCTTCTTTCTGAAGCATAAAGATTAAACACATACAAACCCAACCAATACCATCTGAAGGTCAAAGAAAAATTGCCGTTATCATTAGAACAGGTTTCTCAAAGATATAGGGCAAGAGATCAGAAAAAGCCTGTTGGAATCATATACCTTAACACAAAAGAGTACATGTAAAAATACAGTGCCAAATGCTGGCCTCCTTCTTGGTATGGGGATTACAAACCCTATTAGGGTAACTGTCTTCATGAAAGGAAGAAAGATCAGATAACACAAAAAACAGAAATACAGCAGCCACCTATAGAAATGATGTAAGAAATTGAAAAATGCAAAGGTACTTTTCAACATGGTTAAATAATTCCCTGATGTCAGAGAACACAGGGACACAACATTAATATGAGCTAAGACATCACATGCTACTGCAGAGGAAGAAGGAAGAACAGAGAAACCATGCAAAGAACCAAGAAATATTTCTAACTACTTTAGCAGATAAATGATAGAAGCAACCTGGCTGTACACTGAAGAAACTATGGACTGTATATCATAAGACATTTGGGAAGCCCTAGAACTGTGTCTTAATCCCTTCTATGCCATCTGCAATGTTGAGCCTAAGCAGTGTTATACATTTATTCAAAACAAAACAAACAGAGCTATATTTTCAAAAGTATTCAAGCTATGCACTAAGCCATTGTGTCACGCACAACTGCACATTCAAACAAATGTAAACATTTTCATAAGTAAAAATATAAAAAAAAAACAAGCTTCCAACAACTTTCTCCTATTTCTAGATGATGAGAGAAAAAAATCAGAGTTCCTTTTCAGAGTAGCAGCTGTGTTAGTCTGTATTCGCAGAAAGAAAAGGAGGACTTGTGGCACCTTAGAGACCAACAAATTTATCTGAGCATAAGCTTTCGTTAGCTACAGCTCACTTCATCGGATGCATTCAGTGGAAAATACAGTGGGGAGATTTATATACATAGAGAACATGAAACAATGGGTGTTACCATACACACTGTAAGGAGAGTGATCACTTAAGGTGAGCTATTACCAGCAGGAGAGCGGGAGGGAAAAAACCTTTTGTAGTTCCTTTTAAAACTACTACATTAATTCCACCCCAGAGTAGCCCAACGGTTAGGGGTATACACCTTGGATGTGGGAAACCCAGGTTCAAGTCTCTGCTCTGCCTGGTTCAGGCTAGGCCTCTTTCTCTTTAGGGGAAGGGATAGCTCAGTGGTTTGAGCATTGGCCTGCTAAACCCTGAGTTGTGAGTTCAATCCTTAAGGGGGCTATTTAGGGATCTGGGGCAAAAATTGGTCCTGCTTTGAGTAGGGGGGTGGACTAGATGACCTCCTTAGGTCCCTTCCAACCCTGATATTCTATGATTCAGCTTTCCTAGTCACTGACCCCAGAGTCATCTACTTCAGCAGCATTTTCCAAGGGCATTTCAACAAATTTTTCAAAATTAATGAATGTTCATGAGTTGATTCAAGGTAGTCCTAAGCATATTTTATGATAAAAACAGTACATCATATATGGTAGATTTCTATAAGCCAGGGATTGGCAACCTTTAGCACATGGCCCACCAGGGAAAGCCACTGGCGCGCCGGGACGTTTACCTGTAGCGTCCACAGGTTCGGCCGATCACAGCTCTCACTGGTTGCGATTCACTGTTCCAGGCCAATGGGGGCTGCGGGAAGCGGTGGCCAGCACATCCCTTGGCCGGTGCCGCTTCCCGCAGCCCCCATTGGCCTGGAACGGCGAACCGCGGCCAGTGGGAGCTGCGATCGGCCGAACCTGCAGACACTACAGGTAAACAAAACCGGCCCGGCCCGCCAGGAGCTTTCCCTGACAGGCCGCCTGCCAAAGGTGGCTGATCCCTATTATTAGCCTTCCACATCTGGAACTTGGAGTCAAGTCAATGGCATTTGAGAGTGAAGAAGTCTTCCAAGTTCAGTCCCACAGAGCAAGCATGGCAATCCTTTTTTTTACAAAAAGCTTTCTCTTATTGATGTAGCCCCGTTATGGTACTGATACAGTGCTAGGACACAATTCTGCTTTCACTGAAGTTAATGAGAGTTTTGCCACTGAGTTTACCTCCTAGAGCAGGATGGAGGACTAGAACTTATTTACACAGCAAGTTACTGTGCTGAAAGCTATGGCACGGATCTACAGCACACCAGCTTGCCATGCAGTAATGCCTCATGTGAACACTACTACAGCTCAGTGAACATGATGGAGTGCAGCTTAGCATGCTACTGTTACAAAGTGCAGTACGCTAGAAAGTTTCCAAATTTAAGAAATGAGATCAGAAGAACTTTTCAAATTCTTCTAGGACTATTACGAAAGTATATATTTACTTTTCATAATATATTTGTACCGAGTATTGGGAGATGCATCATGAAGCAGCGTCTGAGAGATAAGTAGTAGGAATTTTTGAAAAAAAGATTGAAATTTGGAATTTCAGTAACAAACAAAACAAACCTTGAACCTTTTTTGACCGGCTTTAAATTTTAGACATTGATATTTATACCATAACATTTGTCTTGTAACATATTACTCTCACTGCCAGACAATTACTGAACATTTCACTTTGCATTCAATACTTTTTCACCTTTCCCTACTCCTGGGGGAATTCTGTGCCAAAAAATAAAAAATTCTGCAACAAAATATTAAAAATTCTGTGCAAAATTTTCTCAAATTCTCCAAATTCTGCATATTTTATTTGTCAAAATAACACAATATAATCATAACAGTTTCAATTACTTTTGGTCATTTATTTCAAAATACCTGTCAGCAAACAAGTCTGTAACAATACAGACAACAAAAAAGATTCAGGAAATGTTTTTTGACAAATAGATTCCTTACTAGACATATTAATACACAACTCTGAGTAACAATTCATTTAAACTACAATACAGAACCGTATTTCCCGCACCCCTCAGAAGCAGTGCAAAGCTTGGGAGTCAGGGGTAATGGAGGAGCTGAGGGAGAGGGAAGTCTTTGCTGGGAAGGAGCCTGGGTGTGAACTTGGTGGGATGTTTGGTATGGATGGGAAAAGTATGGAACAGGTGTTTTTTTTGGGGGGCGGAGGGATTGTTAGGGAGCAATGCAGACCCTGGCTGACTCCTGGCCTCTCCCATTCAGTCAGGCACATCTGCCCCTGTCCCCATGTGTCCCGGCACCCCCACTCAGACACCCACTACCCACATCCCCATGTGGCCCTGAGCCCCCTCCCCCTATGTGTCTCTGTGCCCCCTTCAGCCACTCCTCTGTCCCTATGTGTCCCTGCATCGCCTCCCCTGTCACCATGTGGCTCTACGCCTCCACTCCCATTCAGCCCTGCCCCAGTCTGTCTTCCCCCATTAGCCCTTATGAGCTCCTGACCCACCCCAGCTGCCCCACACTGTCTCCTGACCTGGCCCGACAGGTGCTGTGAAGAAAGCAGGCTCTTTCTTCTTTCCTAGCTGGCCGGGAGCTTCTGCTCTGTTCTATCACCACAGAGCCCTCTGGTGGGAAAAAGGAAGAACTGCGGCAACTTTCCAGCCAAAGTTATTTTCTGCTGGGGCTGTCGGGGAGGCTGCTCTGTTCTAGTGCCACAGCACCTTCTGGTGGGCAAAACGCGGAACTGCAGGAACTTTCCAGCAGCAGCTTTTTTCTGCTTAAAGAATTAAAAATATTTGTGGCTCATTAATTATGCGCACAGAGGTGCAGAATTCCCAAAGGAGTACCTTCCCCCTTCAACAGTAGAGATCATTATTTGAACTGGAAAAGTTCTCGTGAATCCGATTTTATGTCTACTGATGACTTTTTAAAATATCTTCAGACTTTATAGGACATATAGAATGTCACCATATTGTATTTCAAAATTATGGGTAAGTTTTCCCCTCATTCAATATATTTGTACACAACAATTTGGAAAAAAGTAATCAGTACATTTGTAGTATATTGCTATTACACAAATGTTTTAAATGTGAATTTTTAAAACAAATAAATACTAACTAATAACTATCATCATCCTTATTGTGTAGCTAGGTTAAAAAAGCAACAGCAAACGATGAGTTGTCCTTACTTAGCAGATATGGCTCTCTATCTGTATTTCAATTTTGACTGGTTATTTCACTGGCAATTTCCCCCCCCCGATTTTGACTTCTGTTAGCACAGCAGAAACATTAGAACTATGGAAGAGCAAGCTGGATTCTATTCTGGTTTATACATCAGTCCGCAGAATTGTTAACTAAGGGAATGACTCAAGTAAAGGAATGAAAAGTCCTTACATTTTTCTGCTATACCCACCCACAATTTGAGAAATATACCCAACACCTACCAGCCTGAAGACTAAATGCACTGGCTAGAGAGAAAATTTCTGTGCACCACACCAAGAGTAGACCCTGAAAGTCAGCCCAATCACTAGCCATTTTGAGGAATAAAGCAGTTGGGGACGGATCCACAAAAGGACTTTGGTTTTGCAATGCCTTTTAGGTGCCTAGAAAATCACTGGGATTCACAAAACCCAAGTTAGGCATATAGGCTCTCTATAACAATGCGGCTGGGGGGGGGCGCGGGGGAGGCCTCTATCTTTGCTTGTAATCCACAGCTGGGAACCCCTTTTCTGGAGTTAGGCAGCTTAGGTGTCTAAACCATTTTTTGTGAGAATGAGTTAGGCAGGTGTCTAACTCCAAACAAAACAATCAGGAGGAAGAAGAGGAGAACCTCTCTTATAATCTTTAGCCCAGTGATTATGGCACTCACCCCAGATCTGGGAGATCCTGGTTCTATTTCCCGCTCTGCCTGAGGAGGAGTTTGAACAGGGACCTCCCACCTCTCAGGTGAGTGTCCTGTCCCCTGGACTTACAGAGTGATTTTCACTCTCTCTCTCTCTGGCTCAATTAATATTAAATTATTTATTAAAGTGGAATAGCTTCAACAAAAGAGATGGAGATAAACCCATATCAGAATACTCAGTCCACTGGTTACCCCATCCTCCATGTCTGTACACTCCTCTCATGTGAATGGCTTTAGATTCTCCCTCTGCCGCAAGCCACAGCTTTCCACAGAAGTAATGTGAAACCGGCTTGAGTTTTGTCAGTTTCACAGTTACCCACAAAGTTCTGAACATCCACAATGAAAAGACTGGTCAGTCTACAAGCAGCAGCAGTGACAGTGGAGCTAATGATCTGCAGACTTAGTAAAAAGCACTGCATTAATTAACACAGGGCTCACACTGGAAAGCATACTTAACTAGAAGGGTGAGAAAGTTTTAGGCAAGAAGCTGTTGTCACTCATCAAGGGAAGTTTCCTCCTTCCTACAGACAAATAGATTGAGTCATATATACCTGGAATAAATATATAACATATCATATATTTAAATCTATTTTTAAATAATTTACAATAAAGTAATAAGCAAAATTAACTTGTGGCAAGTTATGGCAATATTTCTTCAAAATATGTAACACTTGTGCTAGGTCACTACCCCAAAGAGCAAAAGGGACCTAGAAGGAATACAGATTTATGACGGGATTGTCAACGTGAACTATAACAATGAAGATGTTCTTATATAATGAACAGCGGTAGATATATTTGCAAGATCTGTATCCTATTGAATCTCCTAAAATGAAAGACTGAGGTCACGGTAACAGAAAACACAAGTATTGCCCATGAGATTGTGGCCTTGTTGTCTGTGGATTGTTGCAATCGTCTAGCTCCATGACAAACAAACTGTGCCAATTCTCAAGGGTTCCTTTAGAGCATATGAAGTAAACTGTGAAATTGCTAGAAAAGGTCATGTCACAAGGGATTCACCAACCTTGGGTTGGGTCCCAGGATAACAATGACTGAGAAAGGTATACAAATAGAGAGAAGCAAATCAATGTTCCATGGAGCCTTTAATCACGTTGCTGGTGTCTAATGTCTATGATATGGAGCAAAAGACCAATAATTCTATGCAGTGACAGTGAAAGAAACATACACTGCAGATGGAGCTAGCAGGCAAAGCTGATACGGGAACAAGGAGTTAGCAATGTGGTTGTTGGGTATGAAAGATTTAAAAATTATCAAGGAAGTTGGTTTAATTATTCTTTGTTGCACAATATTTATAGTATTACACACACATAGTTTTACTGTTAAGGCTTTAAATGCTACTCCAACACAGGAAGTGCATTTTCTAAACCAATAACACCCCTAAAAATACTCTTCATTCTCTGTATAGCATATGTGGGGCAAGCTGTGGCTTTTGGGGTGCTGGTTTTTGTTTGAGTGTGCAGCTAGGCAAAGATCTTTGAGCCCTCCCCCCTCCAGCACACCTATGCCCAGGCCAGTCAACAACGGGCTCATGGTTTGTGGCAGGGTAGAAGTCCCTGGGAAAACTTAGAGGAAGATGCGCTCAGACTCTCAAAATGAAATTCTGTAGAGGAGGAGGACGTAATGGCAACGTAATCAGCGACTGAATGTGAAACAATCTACTAAGTGCCTCAAGCACAGCCATATGTTAAGTTCATTATTTGATTAACTGTGTTGGTAACAAACCTCTCCCAGCAGTTTGTCAGTCCAGCATATTGCTCTTAGAGTGACATATTACAGAAAAACTTCTTAATCAACACAATGCCTAAAGCATAGTTTAGATTAGAGAGAGAGAGAGTGCACTGATTTACACTTATGCAACCCCACTGTATTCTACGGGATTGCACAAAAAATCAGTGCAGAATTTAGCCCAAAATCTTTATCAGTAGAAAATGTAAGTCAAAACCATTGGCCACTTATAAGTACAGTTAAAAGCATGAAATCTTACTTCACTGATGACTTGAATTAATATAAATAAAATAGTCATACATAAAACTCTGTTCAGTGCCAAATTACTCATGTAGATACAGTCGTAAAACGAAAAGTCTCGATTTTCATGTGCTACGCCAGTTAGATATTACAGGCCAGCATCTGTGACATGATGGTTATGTCTCCCTGATTCTCTGTCTGGCCTCAGGTACATGATACAGCAGCGTAGGGGAGTCCCCAAGAGACTATACGCCAGCTGAAGACAGTTGGAGCACCGCATACACTGCTCCTCTCTCTGTGGGAGGCAGGAAGGATCCTGTAGGAACCAGATACACTGATGCTACACCCACTGGGGACTCCTGCTACCGTGAATCACCAGTAGGCTGATGCAGTGAGCCTGTACTCACTTCGAGCTGGCTGCAAAAACAAAATAAGACTTAAAACTACCGACAACTAATGAAGAGTTTTCTCTGGTTCTTCTGATTCTCCTTTGGGCCTGTTTCTGGAGCAGAGAGCTCTACGCTTTAGTCTTCCTGCATGTGTGTGATTTAGGTAACAAATAAGATAAGTGTATATGCATCTTACTACATTTTTTTTCCACATTGGCTGTACTGTACAGCTTGTGAACATTTGCTAGTCCAAACAGACTATTCATCGTTCAATATTTCTAACGGGGGGTGTAGTTCTGCCATGTACACTGGTTATGAAAACTACTTGCTCTTTTCAAGTCAGCAAGCCTCCTGATCTTGTTATTTTACCTTGTCTAGGTATGGAGAAGATTTCTGTCACTGAATACTGTCCTCTTCAGCACTACTGTTCATTGTTTATTTTATCCCCTTCTATTTTCATCCTTTATTCTCTCCTCCGCTTTAAATAATTTAGAAAACTCAGTAATGGCAGACTTTACTCCTGGGAGAATTCTACGCCACTGCATGGACACAGAAATCATGTTGCTCTGCAGATTTCTTTGCTTCCCTGCAGAAAGTGATGGGGAAGCAAAGGGAAGCTGCAAGAGCAGTCACATGCCCCTCCCCAGAAGTGTGGGCACCTAGTTGTAGGCACTCAAAGCAGCAGTAAAATCACCACGGGGGGGGAGGGGGGGAAGCAATGCTCCCACAACAGAGGTGAGGCATGGGAGGGCATGTGTCACTGCCCCCCGCCATTTCTGCAGGCACAGAGCTGCCAGAGTGAGGGAAGGTAGCCTTTGGGTTCCTGTCTCTACAGCTGAATGCCATCTCCTGGGTCCTAGTGCCGGTCTATTTCCCCTTCTATGTGTGCTGGTGGTTTTCTGTACAACGGTAAGTGCCTGCAGTGGGCAGAGGAAGGGGGTGGGCGGCAATGGGGGAAGGGAGATGGGGAAAGCGGGGAACAAGCAGTGATGAGAGAGGGGGGATCGGATAGGGCAGTGGGATATGGGAGTGAAGGGAGAAGGTAGGGTAGGGGCAGTGTGGAGGGGATGGGTAAGAGAAGGGGGGATAGGGGAATGGTGGGGGAAGCAAGAGCCTGGCATGCAGCATCCCCTTGGTGGCAGCGACGGCAGCTGTGGCTCCCCCATTAAGCAGGCTCATCGAACCCCCACCCTGATGAGCATGCACCTTGGATACCCCCACACCTGAACCACCCCAATGAGCCACCTGGATCCCCCACTCCACTGATCCCCAACCAGCTGCACCCGGACCCCCACCACACCAACCTCCACTCCCCCAGCACCCAGACCCTACCTGCTGAGCCACATCCCCTCATACCCAAACCTTCCCTGCTGAGCCCCAACCACCTTCACTTGGACTCTCCTGAAGAATCCCATTGCCCCTGCACCAAGAACCTTCCAACAAGCCCCTGTGCTTCCAGATCCACCACTGAGCTGCCCGCACCCAGACTGTCCCCCACAGAACCCTCTCATTCCACACCTGGATCTCCCCACATGAAACCCCTCCACACTTGGATCCTACTGGGCTGAGCCTGCCTGCCCACACCTGGTGCACCTGGCACGGAGGGGCAGTGGCATGGGGTGTTTCTGGGGCAGGCCAGGCCTTTGTGTTGTGTAAGGGTCGGGTGCAGTCTCACCGCTAAGTCCCTATCCCGGGAGGTGGGGGGCTGCAGGGTAATATTCCACCTCCATGTAGCCAATGCCCTGGCCCCACTGCCATGCTGAAGTCTCCACATTTATTTATTGAATTTTGCAGAATTTTAAAATATTGTGCACAGAATTTTTTGTTGTTGTTGGCGGTGAATTCTCTCAGGAATAAGACTTGTACCATATGAACACAGGCTCAGGCCAGGGAGTATGTTTACAGGTTTCCACAAAATCGTCTTTTAGAAAAGAAAGCCCACAACAGCATCTTGCTCAACAATCTTTAACAAGTGTACAATACAGAGCCAAAGCCATGACAGATGAGCTTTTCTTAAAGCTCAGACGGATACCCACTACTTACTAAGTGATTTAAGAGTAGGAGTTTGGATGTATTTCTAATTTTGGGCCAGGGATGAATCATAAAAAAATTGCCTATACTTTCCTAACTGTTTCTTGTTCACCTCCTATACAGGAAAAAAGATTTCAAGACAACATAACAGTCATACTGAGAGAGAATGAAGCAAGCTGATGTTAGCTTCATAAAACTGTGACAGCCACTAAACTGAACCCAGTGCACTAGCTAAATTACTTCTTGAGTCGCAACTGACACCTCCATTTCAGTTGCATAGGCAGAAGTCGTGGTTGACCGAACAGAAGACTAGAATCTGTGCCTTAAACTCAGGCTGTACAAAGTTAATTTTTCCAGTGTTACCAAATCAGCCATTAGCCTGAGTTTGGATTTAAATGTAAAGATGTGTAAACTGTTGAAAAATGATACCCTGCTAGAATGTTCTACAGAAATGAGCCCAAAGCTGGGAACCAAGAAGACTGATAAGCTTTAATATTTTGCTGGATCCTACACCAATAAAGTCATTCTATATTTGTACAAGGCCTGGCACAATGGTGCTGTGATTTCACTTAGAGTCTCTAGGTATCACAGTAATAGAAATAAATAAAAACAAGAAGACAGTAATAATACATTGTACATGCTCCTCTCCAGAGTGAACTCCCAACTTCTGCCCTCAATCAGGCTGCATCTCTTAACATTCCAGAAGTTTTAAAATCTAAGATCTTCACTTTTAATTATTATTAGTAGGGCCAGAAAACACTCTTCTGTCTCACTGATGGCTCTGTAGTTGGTTACTGTCCGTTAACACTCCAGCACTGAAATTGCAATAGACTATGGGAAACACTAAGAGCATGTGGTGTTGTCTTGGCCTCAGAATCTTGAAGTGTCAATAAGCAGCAGAGCCCGGTCTTGGTCTCTTAATCCTGTTGCAGAATGGGAAGGGAGTGGTCAATTTATCAGACTTCCAGATGACCCTGTTGTGAACACAATATGGGGAAAGAGATAGGGATTCCTTTTTCCAGAAGGATTGATGGACTAAGTTAGCCATCTGCCTCCGAAGAGCATGGGAGGGGGTAAGTAGGCCATAGCCATTCTCCAAAGACATCTACAAACACATATTTCTCACTAGAACATTATGGTAGTGTGTGGGGATTCTGGGATCTGGGGAATGTGTGTGTGTGTGTGTGTGTGTGTGTAAAACATCTAAATCTTGTCACTCTTATGTGCTGAGACCAACCAAGGGTGATTACTGAGCTAGGGGTACGTGAAGCAATTTATTTGTTCCATTCCCCATGAAGCCAGAGGAAGGAGGCAGATGTATTTTTCCTGTGAAGTGAGTCTCATGGCAGCTGGAAATAGCTCTTCTTTCTCCCCAAACCAGAAATGGGATATGCGGGCCCCAAGACTAGGCTGATGAGCCTGCAGAGTTAGGGGTGGTTTGCTGGGTCTCTAAGTACAGCTCTCTCTCTAGCCATGGGCTCAAAGGAACAGGGGTTCTTAGTCTAGAAGAAAAAGTGTGTTTTCTCTGTCCGCTGAGAGAGAGTAGTAGTTGATTATTTAGCTGAACCAGGACTATTTACTTTGCTGAAGAAAATAATGAGAAAGTGAAACAGAATGAAATTATAAAATATATGTTTTAATTATTTTCTAAAGCAGCACCTTGCCAGTGAAATGCAGCCTGCTGTTTGCAGCCTGCCTTCTTTATACAATGATAAAATATTTATATATACATATAGTTTGGCTGGCTGTTTAAAATCTGTTTGGCTTTTTTCTTTCTCCCATGTTTAGTGAGAACTTGACTCTGAACAGCATTCGTATGGCAATATCTCCACAAGAAAAAACAACAACACATGCAACTTTATTTGAACTGACCGGGAGATTACAACTTTCTAGCAGAATATGCAAACATACACTTGAGAGTTTAATATGGAAAGATGCACAGCTACCTTACATGTAAATGAAAAGAAAGAATTTAAAGATACAATCAGCTTTCCACTTAGGAATGCAGTGAGTGTTTAATACAGCAGGTGGTTAGAGCGTGGGATGTACAAGTGAAGAATTTTCAGAGCCACGCAGCAGCTAATTTACAACAAAAGTACTCCAAGGTTGAAAACAAGAAAGTAAAAGTGATTGTTTAAAAGACCCCTAGCTATCGAGTTATCCCAAACCCTTCTTCCTCCTGAGTTTTTTTGTTCCTTTACGCAAAATGACCTCTAGACAGAAACAGAAAAAAGCTATAAAGCCATACAGGTCTAATGGTAGATTCCCAGTCAGTGGGCTCTAAACATTTGGTGTTGGGCACTGGTTTAACAATTCATTTAGTATAAACTTTTTGCATTTCACAGGAAGGGACTGGTGTCAGCTGTGCCCTTTTAAATGCTCCTTATGGTGCAAATTTACTGACAAAGTCAGTATTTCCAACTCAGGTATTGGCAGCAGAAAAGTAACTACCAAATCTATTCAGCACACTTAAGGTGATTTTAGAGAGACCAGGTGGGTGAGGTAATATCTTTTACTGGATCAACTTCTGTTGGTGAGAGAGAGAAGCTTCTTAAGAACTGTGTGTGGCTCAAAAGCTTGTTTCTCTCACCAAAAGAAGTTAGTCCAATACAAGATATTACCTCACCCACCTTGTCTCTCTAATATCCCAGGACCAATACAGCTCCAACCACACTGCATTCAGCTTATGTGGTTTGTTGGTTTATGTGAATTTTAAAATGACTGGAATTTTTGGCTGTGACATCCTATTACTGCCTATCTTATCTCACTGAAAAACTGGGATTGGTATTTCCATGATGGTATGGCATCATTCCTCTCCCTGTTGGAGGAAAAGCTGAGTGTTAATTACAATCATTCCAACAAGGTAACTGGAACCTTCATATTTCTGTCTGTTTAAACTGAAGACCAGTTATCTTACACCGAAGAACCTTGGGCTTGCCTGCTTTTTAAACTCTGATAAAGTTCTCTTTCTGTCTGTCTCACCCCAGTTTTTACTCTGACTAGTGCAAGTAAATCAGATTATTTCAAAACAAAGCAGTCAAGGGCGTCCTCTAATAAATAGCACATATAATAACTGCTTTGTCAGTGCATAGCATTCTCCATCCAAGACCTTAGGCCACATATGAAATGTTAACTCTCCCAACATTTATTATAACATAGACATATTACTGTTATCAATGGGTGTATTATTGCACAGATTTTTACAGATGGGTAAATTCTGACACTGAAAAGTTTAGGCCCAATTTTTCATAAAAATGGCTTTTAATTATGGGTTCTTAAATGCAGACACAGTCTGATTTTAAGACATGCAGAGTGTCACAATTTAGGGCAACTGCACCTGTATTCCCCCTCTGTGGTCATTCTAGGCTCCTCAGCTGTTACCTTTCTTGGATGGAGACCCATGTCTCTCTCCCTCTTGACCAGGAGTTTTTCCAGGCTCACAGTGTAAGCAGAGAACTGTGCAACAAGCCATGCTGCCTAAACAGGCCAATGTTTTTACTTTGGTTTCTCTTTGAAGGCTACCACCAGCCGTAACTGCCAGCAATTACCACACAACTCTTTCTAAGTAAGTACATTTATTCTTAAGGTAAAAGTGTTTCAGAGAAAACATATTAAAACAAAAGAACCTCTACACATGCTAATAAAGCTCAGCAGAGATCACCTCCAACTCCGGCTCTGGTCAGAATCAGTCCTTCAAATACCACATAGGGGTTTTTCTGTCATTACGAAGTCCATAACAGTCTTAGCTCAGAACTAGTACCACCCACGAATAGAACAGTCTTTCCTTTATACAGCTTGGGCCTTTGTTCTTGAGACTCTGGGAGCAGCAGATAATGGCCCCTACTCAAGGGCATAGCTTCAAAAGCCTGGATTTTTGCATAACTAAAGGTGGGGACTTTGCATTCACCTCCCCATAGGGATTCCCCAGGCAAACCACTTGACCCTGTTTGTCCCAGATGTCTATTCTTGTCTGTCCCAGTGTTCAGTATAGTCCTTTGAAGTTAATAACACTTCCCAGAGTTCACATCCCATCTCCGCCCTAGAGAGATAACATATAATCCTGTCGCACAATAATATGTAAACCATTCATTTAGCACAACACATCCAAAACTTTTTTACATTTAATTCAACAAGGTCTCCTAGGGATAGTACAGGAAATTGCTCTATCTGTCATAATGAGCCACAATTCAAACAGATCACAGGTGATGTAAATGCTCAGCTCTTCTGAAAATCAGAGCTAGAGATCCAAACTTGGGTGCACACAATCAGAGGCCATTTTTAGAAAATCTGACTATTCGTGTTTTCACCAATGGATGTATACAATCTAGGACTCCTGATTCCCAGTCTACTGCCCTCTCCATCAGTCCTTACTCACTTCTTCTCATTTCATCTTTGCAACCAATTTTTATTTTACATGCCATTATATAAAACTTTAATTTTGCTGTCCCTTTGAAGATTCCTGAATTCTAGTTGTTCTAGATCTAGTGGTAAGCTTCAAGATGCTATAAAATAAAACCTTCCTTTCAAACAGTCTCAAATAAGGAAATGGTCAAGTGGCTAGATTAGGTGACCACTGAGTCGCATGCAAGACTACAGGACAAGATGCATGCCTTTAGTGGAAGAAAAGATTCAAAGGCAGATGGCAGCTCTGGGAGCTGCTCTATAGTAGCTCTCCAGGGAGAGGTCAGACCTGGAGGATGGATCCCCAACTAAGGGCCTAGGAAAGGGGGCTTGGCCCAAGAGGGACTGCAAGGCAGACCATGGAGGTCATGTAGGAACTGAGACCCAGATAGAGGCACTCAGCCCAAGAAGGGGGCTGTCAAAAAGGCATAGAGTTGTGGTACAGGAATCCCTGGGGAGGTCCAGGGGTCTGAGTGAAGTGGACAAATGCCGCTTGCTACAGGGTAGAGGGAAGAATGGGTTTCCTTTGCATCACCACCTTCAGGATACAGAAATTCCTGCATAAAAGGGGAGGATTATTGAGCCCAAGAAGGGCTGAAGGAGGACTTAGTGACTATTAAGTTCAAGGAGGGTAACCCTGTGTCAACAGGGCAAATGAACTCCTGACTCTGGAAGGGCTGAACAGACTATAGATAGGTGCCTAGGGAGGGCCTCTAAAGAGAAAGCATAACCCAAAGAGATGAGGAGTGCTAGTTGAACTCAGATAAGGCAATCCTGGATCAGAGGTGAAGAACCAATGCAGTTTTGTGGACTGGTTTGTCTATCAGTGGGAAGAAAAGGACTCTAATGTAAGTTTTGGCGGAAGGCTAAACCTCAGTTCACCCATCTGCTTGGGGAGATGGTAGACTATTACCACAAGTTAAGGAAACAGAGAGACATGTGGCCCGACAGAGAGCGGAGGGGCTTTCCTATATGGTGTGAAACTCTTATCTTTCTGATTTAATATTCACTTTGGTAAGTTATAAATGACTACAATATGGTGTAAGACAGTGGAGAATCAAGTCCCAAGCCAAAAGCAGCATTATCTAAGAATATCAGCAACCTTTGCAAAAAGCTCAATATTATTTAGATGTCACTACACATCAATGAGGGAACTAATTTCTTAAGACAAATTTTAAAAAAAACCCCAGCAACCCCCAAACCAGCCAGTTGAAGTGCACTTAGGTGACTGCAAGTATCGTCAACCTGTGATACTCTGCCTTATATGCTCTGAAACTGTCATACTGCTTTGGAGAAGTTAACTCAATTACCAGCTTGCAAATGATGGAGATCTCTAAAGAGAGAGATCAGGTGTCTTAACTTCTCCCTCCACCCCTCGAAATGGCTAACTGGTCTGTTTATAGTAGATTCGCTCAGGTTCCTCAAATTCTTTACAAAAAAATAAAATATTACCAGGGAAGAATCTGCCTATAGAAAACTTCTCCTCGGCCAGTATTCATAACATGTGATTTGCTAGGTGTCAGAAATATTATACTGAAAGTGTCTTAGGAAATCGTTCATTTTGCTCTCAAGGAGAAAGTCTTGGGTATTTCCCCAACTACACTCCAGGGCTGTTGGGGGAAAAAAGGGCCTTTGCAAAGATTCTGGGCATTGAGCCAATCTCCAACTGTGCTTTGCCCTGCTAAACAATGTCTGGATTTTGCTGGAGGAGTGTATGGTATCTGCATAAGAGCTCTCGAAGCACCAGAGGCAATTCTGCAGGCAAAGAATCTGGAAGCAGTGTAAGATGTGGAGTTCAAGGATTAATTCTCCACTTCAGACTTGAACAAAGGTTGATCTTAGATTTGAACCTCACTTTTTACTGGCGTTTGTGTGTGTGTCTTCTGTTTCAGGGTCTGAATTTTAATTGCTACTGAGATAGCATATGTATAAAATAATTCTAAGTTCTTAATTAAATTAAAAAAAAAAAAACAGAGAAGGCAGGTCCCTAACCCTGAAGACACTACTATCATAATAATGGACATAACAGATAAGGATATAATACAAACCCACACTAGGAAGAGGAGGAGAGAGGAAGGACATGTGTTAGGAGATAATTGTGACAGGTTGGACCTCCCCCATCCAAGATGCCACCTGATGTACTGGAGTTTCACTGAGCCTCTCCTGCTCCACCAGCCTGGATTCCCTCTCCCTGTTTTGCTGAATTAGGCTCTCTGGCCTCTTGCAGCACACGCACACAGGTAGGGCCACACCCAGCTGCAGATGCAGACTGAAGTCAGCTGTGTGTGAATGGACTCATCCAGCACTCTCAAGCACACCCCGCTTGGGAGATAAACCCAAAGGTATATTGTCTTGCGTATAGAAAAATCTGCATAGTGGAAGCTCATAAAAATTCACCCTCTTCTTTAATGTGAAGAAAGATATGCACACCTTCTCCCCCCTTCCCAGTTAGAAATTGCACAAGCTGAGTTTAATAATAAACAAATGTATTATCTATAAAAGGCAGATTTTAAGTGGTTAAAGGGATAGCAAACAAAACAAAGCAGTTTACTAAGCAAATAAAACAAAACACGCAAACTAAGCTTGATTCACTAAAGAAACTGGCTACAAATAGTAATTTCTCACCCTAAATATTGTCACAGACAAATTACAGAGAGTCTTGAAAGTCAGCAGCACTGGCCTGCAGCTTGAAACTTCAGGTGTTGTTACTCACAAGCTAGATGCCCTTCTAGCCTAGGCTCAACTCTTCTCCCCCCAGTTCAGTTCTTGCTTCCAGGTGGTTTTCAGTGTCTTTTTGGCTGGGGAGGCAGAGGAGAAGCACGTTGATGTCACTGCCCTGCCTTATATTGCTTTTGTGTATAGCGGAAACCCTTTGTCTTCCAGTGGAAAAACTCTGGCATTCCAAGGGGGGGTGTCCAGTATTGGGTAACTCAGACCCATGTTTCTGCAGGGTTGTAGCAGCCATTACTTGCAGGCTATCTAAAGCGTCCACAGGAAGACTAAACTCTTTCACAGTCCACTGTCTTTCATTGTTGTACCTGAAGGGCTAGTTGGGGGTGTCACCCAAAGTAGCACATTTGAAATACAGATACATGGTCAATATTTCTAACTTCAGATACAGAAATGATACAGACATACAAATTGGATAATCACATTCAGTAAATCATAACCTTTCCAATGATATCTTACATGAGCCATCTTGCATAAAGTACATCTCAGTAATGCTATAGCCATATCATAAGCATAGTTCCATAAAGAATATGAAGTGTAACGTCACAATAATGATTACAGAGTTACTCATTTTAGGTTCACATACCTCTTGATGGTTCAAATAGGCACTTGTGTGTGATTATTTTGGAGGGGGATTCTGTGTCCTCCTCATCTCCTCCAGCTGCAAACACTCTAATTTTTTGCAGGTGATGCTGCAGAAATTAGTTTTTAGGAGTCATCTGAAGAAGGTTTGAAGTTGGAGAATAGGAGCAGGCACTAGAATATTGGTAGGATGCAACACAGGGGAAGAGAGGAAAATGATACACAGGCACGTCAATTGAAACAAAAAATAACCAATCTTGGCTCTTCACTTACATGCCCAATAATGACAGTGCCCATTAGACTCACTCCATCCTCAGCATTCTGCATTCCATCATCTCTACTCACATGTCAACCCAGCTGTGGGCATGTGCCAGGGAAATGCAATGAAATGTACTAGAATGTACACAGTCAAAATAGAAGCTCTGCTTGTGCCTACTTTCTTGGTGGTTCCCTCTCCACCACACCAATTATTTTACTCCCCAATTCTCAACCTCTATTTACCCTTCACCCGTGATCTGTTCTGTTAACCTTTCATCCCATCACTCCTTTTCCTATTCTTTGAAAAAACTAAGGACTTTCCTTCTTATTACACATTATATGTCTCCTGTATATTTTCTTTCTTGTGTTCTAGGTTCCCTTAGTTTCTTCTGCAGTGCTACACAGTGCTTCACCTCCCAATGTGGCAGTCTACAGCACACACAAAATGGAGTGACATGGAAGAGTTAAGGAGGAGAGTTACATATGTGTGTAAGGGGCACTGTTCACCAAGTTAGATGCACAAGCAATTCATTATTATTATTATTTTAAGAAGACACCTATATTTTAAGGAGTCCAGTTCAGTGAGATAGGTAGGATCCTGCTAGAGCACTGTGCAAGCAAAAAAAAAAAAAAAAAGTTTTTAATGCAACGGGAATGTCTTATCCTTATACTCCCTGTTAATATTTAGGGTTTACTACGGACTTTGTAGGGGGCTCTCAACCTTTCCAGACTACTGTACCCCTTTCAGGAGTCTGATTTGTCTTGCATACCCCCAAGTTACACCTCTCAAGAACTACTTGGTTACACAGACATAAAAATACAAAAGTGTCACAGCACAGAGATAGTGAAAAATTGCTTACTTTCTCACTTTTACCATATAATTATAAAATAAATCAATTGGAATATAAATATTGTACTTACATTTCAGTGTATAGTATATAGAGCAGTATAAACAAATCCATGTCTGTATGAAATTTTAGTTTGTACTGACTTAGCTAGTGCTTTTTATGTAGCGTGTTGTAAAACTAGGCAAATATCTAGATGAGTTAATGTACCCCCAGAAGACCTTTGCGTATCTTCATGGGTACGTATATCCCTGGTTGAGAACCACTGATGTACACTGTAAGAACAGACTGTGTAATTGTGTGATCACTGGGTTTGGTGCATATTGAAGGACCAACAATTTCTCCGTGGTGGGGCCAAATCAAGGATAAGGAAAAGTTCATGGTAGCTCTACAGTTAAGAGAAATTATCAAGTTTGTATAATCTCTTTGGGACAGGGACTGTCTTCTTGTTCTGTGTTTGACCTGCACCTAGTATGATGGGATCCTGGTCCATAAGTGTGGTTCCCAGGTGCTATGATTATACAAACAAACAATAGCATTTCTGTATTAAATGAACAATTAGGGTTCAATTCTACAAGTTCCTGAGATGGTTGTGAAGGTGCAGAGAATAAAGGTAGTTGTTCAACTCCCAGTGGAGGCTCAGGAGAGTGCACATCTGTCGACACAATGCTGAGCAAAGCTTCTTGTTGCTTTACTACTGCAATGATACTACTGTAAGTGTGCCAAATATACAAAATCGGCATGCCAGTGGGCAGAGCTGGAGCAAGATTAGGAACCAGGTTTGACAAATCCCACTCTATAGTTATTCCCTAATCAAGTGAGGTTTTTTCATATCACATATTAGGAAATGGGCAGTTTAATTATAGGCAAGGCTAAGATTTTGTCATGGTTATTTTTAGTAAAAGACATGGACAGGTCATGGGCAATAAACAAAAATTCATGGAATCCTGTGACCTATCTGTGACTTTTGCTGCTGCGGCTTCATGGTGTTTGGGAGCTATGGAGTTCCCCCTCTGCCCACGGCGGCTGGGAGCTGCAGGGTGACCATATTTCCCAAAGAGAAAATGGGACACCCTAGCCGCTCCTCCGATGCTTCCTCCCTCGCCCCCTGTGCGAGGCTGTTACCCACCACTGGAACCCGGAGGAAGGTCTCCTCAGGAGTCTGTCAGCTGTCGCTGGAACCTTGCAGGTGTCCCCTGTCGCTTGTTGCTAAAACCCTTCCAGGGCTCCTGCATCCCTTAGGGCTGAAGCAGAGGAATGTCAAGGAAGTCTCTGAAAGTTACGGATTTCGTGACTTCCATGACCTCCGTGACGGAAATGTAGCCTTAATTATAGGGAATCCTGTGCAGTCTCCCAGTTTCTGCAGTACTTATATGCTGAAATAGAAGACTGGATTACAATTATGTGATCTATTCTTTACAGCTCTTGGCAAACCACATTCAGTTAAAAAATTGTAATAATACTTAATGCAACTGGACTGCATACAACATTCTTTAGCTAGCCAAACTAAGGTTAGTTCTGCCCTCACGAGGTGCTGTTTCCCGCACTGCATATCAGAGATGACCCGTGCCTTCCGAGAGTGGGAGGGGCCATGGGTCCCCTCTGCTGCATATCCAAAAGAAGAAATACATTTACATAAAATCTGGACTGGCATTCCAGGCAAACTAACAGCACAGGATATCTAAGTCACACAACCTTGCCTTTTCCATTCAGTGGAACTAAATAATGACACCATTATTTCAAACTAGCAAATGTAGTCATTTTAAATAAAGACTGCAAAAGGCACTTGTTAGGATATAGATATTCAGGCCTGTCTGTAAAGGCCTATACTCTAAGAATTTAGGTGTATTCTTATCACTTGGCTAGTTATAGAGGTATAAAAGAAAGAATCAAAGTCACTGTCTGCCAGTGTAAGAGCCTTCTCTTACTGTGACAGTCTGAGGCCCTGTTCTTAGGCTAAGGCCTTTGGCTAAGCAGCAGAGGCAGCCACAAGCTGGGAAGCGAACGGTCACCTCCTCACATTTCAAACTAGTCACATTGAAATAAGGTGCTATTGGGCTGTTAAAAATACAATCCTGTCCTGATAATGCCTATCGCCTCCAGAGAAAGGGAAGTGCCTAGAAGATGTAAAAGGAAACTTAGTTCGATAGCATCCTGTCTGGCAAGAACTCACTTATCAATAGCTGGGATGTGAAATCCTCATTTCTGTGTTTGTTCTATCACTGTAGTCCCCATTTCCCTATTGTTTGTCTGCATAATCTCTGTCTGGTTCTGTGATTGTTTCTGTCTGCTGTATAATTAATTTTGCTGGGTGTAAACTAATTAAGGTGGTGGGATATAATTGGTTAAATAATCATGTTACAATCTGTTAGGACTGGTTAGTTAAATTTCAGTAAAATGATTGGTTAAGGTATGGCTAAGCAGAACTCAAGTTTTACTACATAGTCTGCAATCAATCAGGAAGTAAGGCGGGGAATGGGAACAGGGAATGGGGGTGGGGAAATTGGAATCATGTCCTGCTAAGGGCAGGAATGGGAACAGGGACACAGGTAAGGCTCTGTGGTGTCAGAGCTGGGAAGCAGGACACTAAGGAAGGAAGCTGGAATCATGCTTGCTGGAAGTTCACCCCAATAAACATTAAATTGTTTGCACCTTTGGACTTTGGGTATTGTTGCTCTCTGTTCATGCGAGAAGGACCAGGGAAGTAAGTGGGTGAAGGAATACGCCCCCTAACAGCACTCTTCTCAAAACATCCAAACTACAGTAAAGTTGGCCAAGGTATTCTAAAACATGCAGCTCTTCACCACAGATCCTGTTTCTCTCAGTATTATATATGACAGATCACTTTCCTAATGTACCAATCAACTGAAAACTATATTCATTTAAAAATATTCACTTTGTTGAGATTCTTATAAATACAGTGTGATACTAAAGATACTTTCAGACCTGGGATGTTGCAACCTCCAAACAATGATTTTCTTTTGGTGGGATGGAGGAGGAGGGAGGGTCCAGGAGGAGGTGAAGAGGGGGAACCATTTGACAAAGAATTAAAATTAACCCTCACTGAGATACAAATCATCTTACAGATACCCCAAACCTGAGGTCTAGGTTTGGGTTCTGGGCTGTTTACTCTGTTGTATATCACAGTGACGTTACTCTGTATATATTTTGTTAGGTTGAAGTGAACTTTACAAATGTGATACTAATGTGCCCATTTGAGAAACATGCAAATGTTGCATATCCACCAACACTACAAAAGTTACAGTAACAAATATTACATTTTAAAGAGTGCAAGTGTGTATCTATGTGGCTCACGAATGTCCCTCCTCCTCAACAATCACCTTTCTTATAACGTTGTCTGTGCTGTAAATATCCAACTTAGCTATTTAAAAGATATGCTATTGACCTAGAATTGCCAATGTGTAAAGAATGGTTTTACTTCAATATCTGCTGTACCAAGTTAAATGTTTATCACTGAACTTTTTTTAAGGTATCCTAGCAGTACTAAATCTTAAAAAAAAAAAAAAAAGAAAAAGAAAAAAAAAGCCTATTGTGTAATTTGGTTCTTTGCAAAACCAATTATAGCTTCTGTATACACATTAATTTACTTAAGAGTTGCTGATACTGAGGTGATGAAAGGTGTACAGAGGTGTTATGATGAAATTATCTGTTATATTCACACTGCCATAATATTTGCTATTAATAAATCAGATGCACAGGTGGCTCACCTATCCCTCCACTAGGTTCTGATAAATTGTTTTCACAGCCAAATTGCTTTCATTCTATGCAAAAATATACTAGGGTACTACCAAAACTCCAATTATGAAAAACACCTCACTTTTCAGATGTGCGTCACTGCTTTTATAAATTACAGGGAGCAGTTCAATGGCAATCAATGGATTGGGTGCAAACCACTCAATCTGACATCTGGACATTTCCTTATGTATAGGTGAACTGCAAATCACCTCTGCTGGGGCTCAGCTCAGGGATTCCTACACTGAAAAGTATCTTGGCTGGTCACTACAAATACTAGGTTATAACTGAAAACAAGGAGAGCAGCCACACCTAACAGCACTCCTCCTCATGCCGTTCTCTGCAGTACACACCAGATTCTGACTACTAATCACTGCAATGGGAACAGAAAATTTTGCCTTATGAAACTATAATGCCATTTTAATGCGATCACTATTAGCATTTTTTTTTCAGACAACAAAATGCACCGATCACATTCACAATGACATTGTGGGGTAACAGCAGCGTATACAGACTGAATCACCCCACAAAAATTTCACCACCACAACTGCATTTGAGTCCATGTTCTCTGACAAATCCACTGCCTTAAAAAAAAATAAAAATAAAAGGCACTCCTCCTATGGGAAACCTCACTTCTGAGACAACTCAGAGGCAATCCTCAGTGCTGTGGTTTAAGCCCTGCCCAATCAGTAGATATCTAAAGCCAACTTTTTTTTTTTTAATGAGGGACCGTCTAACTATGGAAAACATATCTTGAACAGCGATCTCTTACATGTACATATACGCCATTTACTATTTGTTTAATCTGTCCGTGACCTACCAAACACACAATCAGGGCAAGAATGACACCAGGTGACCCTTGTCCATGCCTTGTTCCAGTATGCTGACATACAGAAGTGTCCCCAATCATCCCCCATCCCCCCAAAAAAACTATATGGAATCACATGATATAAATAAAGAGTTCACATGGTTTCTGGAGATTCTATATTTAATCATTCATATCAGCTAGTCATAAATAATAGCTATGCCATGTTACACAGAAAACACAAGAAAAGGTACTAGGCAGATTTCAGCTGAGTACACAGTTTGCTGCCTGGGAATGCTTAGCTCCTCTGTGTAACAGCACTTTCTCAGGTGCAGCACTATTCCCACAATCCTTGTAACAATGCACACTAAAAAAATATCCTTGTGACCATAAACTGAATGTATGTGTCCCTTACCTGAGCCTATGTTATGTCAGGAGTGGAAATTAGCCAGTATAAAGATATAAATGACATCACAGTACTCACAAAATGAGTCAAAACAAGCCTCTCCATATACCTTTTCACACTCAGTCTGCTAAACTACTTGTGGTGAAGTTTGTAAATGTTTCATACCAAAACTGCACAGTTGCTTTAACAGGACTTGTTTATTGTACACTTTCAAAAACTCAAGCTTCTACTCTCAAGATTACGTAGACACAGTTAGTGATTCTGACACACATCCAAACATATTTAGGGATAAAAAAAATTCACTACTATGTGTACTTCCAATAAAGTACATGTAAGCAACAGTTCCAGGATCTGAAAGCTAGGTTTGATACAAGGAAGGTTAAAATCATGTTAACTGTGACATTTAATATTAACTGCTTTCTAAAGTGGTTAAATGCTGTACAGCATGAGAAGTTCAAAGGAATTCAAAATTCCCATTAGTCTGTGAATTTGATTGTGAGAAAGGAAAAACTAGAAGAGTGTGCTTTGTTTTTACATAAATTGTAGTTGAATGGGGCTTAATCTTTTACACACAAATGGTGCTGTGAGCATGAACCCTTCTTCTTCTGAAATGAAGGTGGAACTTGTGAGAACAAAATGGGGTATTCCTGCATATGTGGGAGGAATGGTGTATGCCAGAGGCTTTCAAACATTAACAGTGTGGACAACTAAAAAACATGAGGGACTGGTCCCTCTTCCATCCATAATCAAATAACTTCCCTGTGGAATCTTACAGTAATTATTCACATGGTGAAATATAAGGAAAGTATTCCGTGCATTTTTAGCTGACATCAAGGCAATTCAGGAGCTGGAAATGAGAAGGAGCAGTTATCACCATGAGCCAACTCTTCATGGACCATACTTCTAGGAACCACTGGTGCAGACAGGTGTTTATATCCCATACTGATTTTTTATTTTCTTGACTCTTGGAAGTTGTCTTGTGCACCTGAGCAACTCTGGTACCATTAGAGGCACAGATTGCTGCAGTACAAATAAGGATAGTGCACTATGCAGTTTCTTTCTCAGTGGCTGTACGATGTCCAAAACATACTGCTTTGTCGTCCAAGATTAAATGCTTCTGGAGGAGAAAGTTTCCACAAACTACGGGTACCAGTAAGAGTATTACGGTCTGAAAAGATGCTAACATTTCTATGGAAATGTAGCAGTTTTTAAAGACATTATGCATGCCATACATTTCAGCTGAATGGTGAGGACTCCTTTTCCTTTGAGTCCATTCTGTCTGGCTTTTATGTGCATAGCAAATGCCCTCACCAATCTCTCTTCTCATTCCTCCACAGCAGCTGAATACTTCATAACAAGCTCTGGAAAGCTTCACACAGCTTCATAGGGGAGACCTGATTGTGCATTGCCTTCAGCCTCATGTAGACATTTACACACGTGTGTAAAGCGAACATGTAACTGCCACTCAGAATGACTAAATGTAATATTCCTACACTGCAACATCTGATTAACATTGTAACAGATGCAAGACCTTGGAATCTGAGGCTATGGTTACACTACAGACCTTACAATGGTGTAGCTGTACCATCGGAGCTGTGCCACTGAAGCAGTGCCAGTGTGGACGTTCTAAGCCAGTGGGAGAGAGCTCTCCTGTAGACGTAATTATTCCAGCCCTGTAAGCAGCGGTAGCCATGTTGGCGGGAGAAGCTAACCCCAGAATCTGGACTAACAAACCATGGTTTTAAAATATTTTTCTAAATACAGATTGCATACAGTTGTCACCGATCCACTGTTAACTCTCTCAACTGGCCACTGAGATCTCTACTTGCACATCATAGGTAAATTAGCTGCAAACCTTCTACGTGCTGCCAGGGGCATGTCACTATGGACCGCAGAGCCATAAACTGACTGCACTAATGACTAGCAAATCCTAACCCCGTGTGCGAGTAATTTTTCTTTATCCTCTTGCATTCACCAGTTTCTGCCATTTATTTCAGATTTGTGCTAGTATGTTCAGGCTTCTGTCAGGTTGATGGATTTGGCTTCTCTTTGTATTGTTTTGTTTTGTGTAATGTTTCTCTAAATTGTCCTCTTTTTTCTTTCCAGAAAGATGGTGTCCATATTATCATTTGACATGGAAGTCATGTTGGTGGCGTCCTTAAGTGTGTCCTAAGTAGACCCATCATCATCTTACATAAGAACGATCATACTGTGTCAGACTAAAGGTCCATCTAGTCCAGTGGTTCTCAAACTTTTGTAGTGGTGACCCCTTTCACATAGCAAGCCTCTGAGTGCGACCCCCCCCTTATAAATTAAAACACTTTTAAAATATATTTAACACCATTATAAATGCTGGAGGCAAAGCAGGGTTTAGGGTGGAGGTTGACACCTCGTGACCCCTGAGGGGTCCCGACCCCCAGTTTGAGAACTCCTGATCTAGCCCAGTGTCCTGTCTTCCAACAGTGGCCAATTCCAGGTGCCCTAGAGGGAATGAACAGAACAGGTAATCATCAAGTGATCCATCCCCTGTTGCCCTCCATTCCCAGCTTCTGGCAAACAGAGGTTATGGACACCATCCCTGCCCATCCTTGCTAATAGCCATTGATGGACCTATCCTCCATGAACTTATCTAGTTCTTTTTTGAACCCTGTTATAATCTTGGCCTTCACACATCCTCTGGCAAAGAGTTCCACAGACTGACTGTGTGTTGTGTGAAAAAAATACTTCCTTTTGTTTGTTTTAAACCTGCTGCCCATTAATTTCATTTGGTGACCCCGAGTTCTTGTATTATCAGAAGGAGTAAATAACATTTCCTTATTTACTTTCTCCACACCAATCATTATTTTATAAACCTCAATCATATCCCTCCTTAGTAGTCTCTTTTCTAAGCTGAAAAGTCCCAGTCTCATTAATCTCTCCTCGTATTGCAGCCATTAAATACCCCTAATCATTTTTGTTGCTCTTTTCTGAACCTTTTCCAATATATCTTTTTTGAGCTGGGCCAACCACATCTGAATGCATATTCAAGATGTGGACATACCATGAATTTATATAGAGTTAATACGATATTTTCTTTCTTATTAGCTCTCTCTTTCTTGATGATTCCCAACATTCTGTTCTCTTTTTTTTTGACCCCAAGATCTCTTTCTTGAGTGGTAACAGCTAATCTAGACCCCATCATTTTATATGTATAGTTTGGGATTATGTTTTCTAATGTGCATTACTTTGCATTTATCAGCATTGAATTTCATCTGCCATTTTGTTGCCCAGTCACTCAGCTTTGAGAGATCCTTTTGTAGCTCTTCGCAGTCTGCCTGGGACTTAACTATCTTGAGTAGTTTTGTATCATCTGCCAATTTTGTTATCTCACTGTTTACCTCTTTTTCCAGATAATTTATGAATATATTGAATAGGACTGGACCCAGTACAGACCCCTAGGGGACATCACTATTTACCTCTCTCCTTCTGAAAATTGACCATTTATTCCTACTCTGATACCAATCCATAAGAGGACCTTCTCTGTTATTCCATGACAGATTACCTTGCTTCAGAGCCTTTGGTGAGGGATCTTGTCAAAGGCTTTCTGAAAATCTAAGCACGCTATATCCACTGGATCCCCCTTGTCCACATGCTTGTTGACCCACTCAAAGAATTCTAGTAGATTGGTGAGGCATGATTTCCCTTTACAAAAAACCATGTTGACTGTTCCCCAACAAATAACGTTCATCTATATGTCTGACAATTTTGTTCTTTATTCTAGTTTCAACCAGTTTGCCTGGTACTGAAGTCAGGCTTACTGGCCTGTAACTGCCGGGACTACCTCTGGAACCTTTTTTAAAAATTGGTGTCACATTAGCTATCCTCCAGTCATTTGGTACAGAAGCTGATTTAAACGATAAGTTACAGACTACAATTAGTAGTTCTGCAATTTCACATTTGAATTTTTTTAGAACTCCTGGGTGAAACCATCTGGTCCTCGTGACTTATTACAATTTAGTTTATCAATTGGTTCCAAAACCTCCTCAAATGGCACCTGAATCTGGGACAGTTCCTCAGATTTGTCACCTAAAAAGAATGGCTCAAGTTTGTGAATCTCCCTCACATCCTCAGCCGTGAAAACCGATGCAAAGAATTCATTTAGCTTCTCACAATGGCCTTACCATCCTTGAGTGCTCCTTTAGCATCTCAATTGTCTAGCAGCCCCACTGGTTGTTTAGCAGACTTCCTGCTTCTGATGTACTTAAAAAAAAACATTGCTATTATTTTTTGAGTCTTTGGCTAGCTGTTCTTTAAATTGTTTTTTGGTCTTCCTAATTATATTTTTAAACGTCATTTGCCAGAGTTTATGCTCCTTTCTATTTTCCTCACTAAGATTTAACTTCCACTTTTTAAATGATGTCTTTTTGCCTCTCACTGCTTCTTTTACTTTGTTGTTAGCCATGGTGGCACTTTTTGGTTCTCTTATTATGTTTTTTAATTTGGGGTATACATTTAAGTTGAGCCTCTATTATGGTGTCTTTAAAAATTTTCCATGCAGCTTGCAGGGATTTCACTTTTTACGCTGTATCTTTTAATTTCTGTTTAACTAACTTCCTCATTTTTCTGTAATTTTCTGAAATTAAATGCTAGAGTGTTGGGCTGCTGTGGTGCTTTCCCCGCTGCAGGGATGTTAAATTCAATTATATTATGGTCACTATTACCAAGAGGTCCAGCTATATTCACCTCTTGGACCAGATCCTGTGCTGCACTTAGGACTAAATAAAGAATTACCTCTCCTCTTGTGGGTTCCAGGATTAGCTGCTCCAAGAAGCAGTCATCTTCTTACCATATTTGATGTTTCAGATTGGTTTGCTTTACTTAGAATTTCTGATATTGCAAAAAACTCTTTGCAGTGGTCTCAGGCATTTACTTTGGAACGACTTGGTCTTCTTATCAATATCCATTACAGATTTCTATGACTCTGCTCCATTAAAGGATGCAAGACATGATGCTGGTGTTAAAAATCAGGATTTTTGTGTCAGTGTAATTCACGCTACTTTTCCAAATCTTTTCAAGTTTATGAAAGTTGTTTGCTGCTTTACATCTTGCATAGTGTAGCCATTACTGCATATCTCACTACCTAGACAGGTACAGTGGCTTACATCTATTCGTGTTTCTATTAGTGCATCCGATGAAGTGAGCTGTAGCTCACGAAAGCTTATGCTCAAATAAATTGGTTAGTCTCTAAGGTGCCACAAGTACTCCTTTTCTTTTTGCGAATACTAACACGGCTGTTACTCTGAAACTAGTGTTTCTTTGTCCACTCTAATGGTGACTTTTGGGACATTGATAGCTATATATTTTGTCTTCCCCTTGTTGATAGAAAAAACAACATGTTTTGCTGAATCTGCCAAAAGCTGGGTCTTTTCTTCCATTAAGATATATGTTGAACTAAGGAGGACATCAGCAGCAAAAATAAGGTAATCCAATTGTGATTTGTCATTTGTCCATAAAATTCCTTTGCTGCCTTTTGCGGTTACTTTCCTCATGACCATTGCAAACAATTGTGGAAACATAATACACCCTTGACTTACTCCAGTTGTCACTGTGAACTATTGGTTAATGTTGTCACCATCTCTGGCTGCACATTTGCCATTACTATATAGATTCTTATTCTAATAATTTTCGCTGTTATTCCATAGTATTCCAAAAACTGTCTCTGTGTGCCCTGTCAAAAACCTTCTGGAAATCTATACAATTTGTCACAAAAGGTGCTTGCCATTCCACACTTTGTCCTACAATATGTCTGAGAACACCAATATGATCTGCACGTGAGCTCGGTGCTCTAAAATCTGTTTGTTTCTCTTTACATCGAAGGTCTGTTGGTTTCTGGATACATTCCAAGATGATGTTGCAAATGATTTCCCCAGGCACTGACTACAATGTGATTCCCTTCCAGTTATTGCAGTTGGTAAGGGCAATTGCTGTTCTTTGGCAATTTTACTATAAGGCTTCTCTTCCACTGGGTTAGGTTCTTTTCTTCATTCAATATTCTATCAAAAAAACACAAGGAAAATCTGGATGACTGTTTCTTTGTCACTCGCTTTAAGCTTCTCCTCCAGTTGCTTTCTCATTTTTGAGTGTACTGATGGCTTTTCTATCTTCTTCCACTGTAATATCTCCTAAATCAATATCAAGTGAGTGGTAGGTCTTCATCCTATATTTCTAGAAGTTCACTTGGGCTTGATTTAAAACAGCCTGAAAATGTTCTGTCCATCTTCTCCTTTTGTTCTAAGAGTCCTTTCATTTACATCTTTAATAAAGCATCCAGTACTGTAAGTTTCCTGTTAGCTGTTTTGATTATTGTATACAACTTGTAAGGTCACCTCTTTGGCTAGCATCTTCAGTCTCTTGACATTTTCTATCAATATATGCCCTTTTGTTTCTTCTAGAGCTCTTTTTACCTCTCTACCTAGAATTCTATATTCTTCTTGCAACTTGCTTGTCTCTTCACATCTTAGCATTCATAAATTGTTGCTTTATACTTCAATTTTTCACTGCTACCTAAGTAGAATTCCCATTCTTCCCTTTTAGATTTTGTTGTTACTAGAACCATCTTTGAACTTTCTAAAACTGGTAGATATCTCTGGCTATGGCTAAGCATTTGGAAACAGACTTTTGACAGCTGTAGCTTCTTTTGCAGGTACAGAGCGCATATTTTCTTGTTTTCAGTTTGTTTAACTAGTTTGGTTCAATGACTAGTTCAGGCAAAGTTAAGAAACCAACTGAAAGCTGAAACAGTAGAAAAGCTTATTTTCCTCTTCCAGTCTTTTAATAAAAACTAGATGTGAGAGGACGAAGATCTACTAACTCTAAAATCTTGAAGGACAATCAGTTCATTTCACTAGCTACAGATAATACTTTATTTGTTTAAAAAATAACTTCGGTTTAAATGCAAAACATGTTTTGATAAATTTTCTGATAAACTTAATCCAGAATATTTAAGATATGAGTTAAATAAAACTAATTTAAATATTTAAAAATGGTGTTTTGTGCATTTTAATTGAATTCAAATTTCTGTCCAAATAGAGGTTCACACAGGCTACAAGTAACACATTAATTATCATCTAGTAAATAAGGAATGCATCGTTAACCGTTTTCTAACATAATAAAAATATAAAAATTAAGAATCTGACTAAATATAAAGTTATGTAATTGCTTAAATATATGTGTATAGATATAGTGTATCCCCCTAGTTAGCAAAAAGAAGTCCCAAATTTAATGTAAAGGCTATATTTAGTGGAATGTTAACGTTTTAATGGTTACCAACCAATAAGAATGCTACTAACTAAAATATACTAAGTAACTTTAAAAAAAAAACCAAAAAACCCAAAACCAAAACAAAACAAAACCCCTACAACTGCAAAACCAGATTAAAATGAATGATTTCAGTTCAGGTTTCCTTCATGCTGATTTAAGACACTTTGATTTATCAATCCACCCTGTCTTGAGCTGCAAAGCAGATGGCTATGTCAATGACACAGTACAATGATTTATTTTAAAGAACCCTGTCATAAATGTAAAGGGAAGGGTAAACCCCTTTAAAATCCCTCCTGGCCAGAGGAAAAATCCTCTCACCTGTAAAGGGTTAAGAAGCTAAAGGTAACCTCACTGGCACCTGACCAAAATGACCATTGAGGAGACAAGATACTTTCAAAAGCTGGGAGGAGGGAGAGAAAGAAAAGGGTCTGTGTCTGTTGGTATGCTGCTTTGCTGGGGATAGAACAGGAATGGAGTCTTAGAACTTTTAGTAAGTAATCTAGCTAGGTATGCGTTAGATTATGATTTCTTTAAATGGCTGAGAAAAGAATTGTGCTGAATAGAACGACTATTTCTGTCTGTGTGTCTTTTTTGTAACTTAAGGTTTTGCCTAGAGCGATTCTCTATGTTTTGAATCTAATTACCCTGTAAGGTACCTACCATCCTGATTTTACAGGGGTGATTCCTTTACTCCTATTTACTTCTATTTCTATTAAAAGTCTTCTTGTAAGAAAACTGAATGCTTTTTCATTGTTCTCAGATCCAAGTGTTTGGGTCTGTGGTCATCTATGCAAATTGGTGAGGATTTTTACCAAACCTTTCCCGGGAAGTGGGGTGCAAGTGTTGGGAGGATTTTGGGGGGAAAGACGTGTCCAAACTACGTTTCCCAGTAAACCCAGTTAGAGTTTGGTGGTGGCAGTGGTTATTCCAAGGACAAAAGATAAAATTAATTTGTATCTTGGGGGAGTTTTAACCTAAGGTGGTAAAAGTAAGCTTAGGAGGTTTTCATGCAGGTCCCCACAAGGAACCTTGACAAACCCAAATAAAGGTCATGAAGTGGTTGGCATGTTGGGGAGCCATCCTAGTACCCACAGATGTACTAGGATGGCTGTTACCCACAGCCATCGTATTGGATTGTGCCTAGCGTGTTTTCATGGAAGGACTGAATCATGCTTAAGAGCTTGGGGAATATCCAATCTTTTTAGGAGCACAAATAGTCTGCTTCTACTGACAAAGTCAAAAGCCTTTGTGAGATCGGTGAAGGCTATGTAAAGAAGCTTTTTTTGTTCTCTGCATTTCTCTTGTATTTGTCTCAGCGAGAAGATCATGCCGATGACCTTTCAGCTCTGAAACTGCACAGTGAGTCAGGATAGATTCTGTCTGCAAGGGTCTGAAGTGTGTTCAGGACAACTTGGGCAAAGGCTTTTCCCATAACAAGAAGGGAAGTGCCACAATAGTTGTTGCAGTCGCTCCTGTCACCCTTGTTTTTATAGAGAGTGATGATGTTGGAATCTCTCATTTCTTGTGATACTTTGCCTTCTTTTCAGCACAGGCAAAGCAACTCAGAAAGATGTTGCAGTAGAATATATTTTCTGCATTTTATGACCTCTGATGGTATTCAGTTTCTTCCGGGGGCCTTTCCATCAGGGACAAGAACTACTAGAAAATAATTCCTTTATTGGCAAGTGGATGGACCAGATAAGCCAACAGGTTGTTGTTATTTCTAACTTCAGTGATTTGGGCCAAAAGAATCCTACAAAATTCGATGATTCTATTGAGGTTCATGTACAGATCCAGTAGTGATGCCTCAAAAAAAAATTTTTTTTTGCAAAAGCCATACTTTGTTGTGCCTGGTGAAATAGTGTCCATTAAAACTGAACAATGATTATTTAAGTGCCTGCTTAGGGAATAAGGCAGAAGGATACATTAAAGATGTGCTAAATATTATATGAAATCAAGTAGCTTTTTTATTTATAGTCTTTAGATTTAGAAAATGGGCAAAAGAGCTCTACACTGCAGTGGCCAAAAAGATAAAACATTTCTCCATTGCACTGGACACTGCTGCAGTTTCAATTATTCAGTCTTTCAAAATGAACAACATGATTCAATGTGCAGATATTAATGTACAGTACTATAAGTGCATTAGGGTGGAAGGGGAACAGGGAGGAAATAATTTTGCCTGAACTGAAAATAAATGCTGCTGTAAGTATTTCTAAACCTTAGGTACTTTTATAACATATTACTATGATGACCTCTGATATATGACAAATAATACTTGCTCTCTTGCTTATACAGTTTATTTTAAAAACAAGCTACTTTTGGATCAACATGGGAAGAGTTTAGTTAAAAGGCTTAAAACGGCATTTAAATATTTCACTGCCATCTGGCAATTGCAATGACTGGCAGCAAATTCGCAGTCAAATAATTTATTCTTTTAAGTGAGATTCAGAGAACTGTATTCATAATTAATTAAATATTGAAGTGTAGGAACAATCATATAGCCTAAGCCAAGAAGACTTGTAAACTTTTACTTAGAAATATGCTAGATTTCAATCCATTAATATATTTATAACTCTTTTGTTGTGAGCCAACCAATTTTAACTATTTATACAAGGTCTAGCTGTATAGCTTTCTAATACATTCAGAAATTGTGCAGCCTGCATCAAAAGAATTTTATAATAAGATATTCCACATAAACCCCCCAATCTGTTTTAAGTAGAGTAAAGTTAGCATATGCACAATATAGGACTTCAATAAAGGGTGTGGTTGGTTTGCCTTTTAGTGAGGTGAGGATATGACAAGAGATAAATCAAAATCTGGATTAGAAATGTGTATATTTTTCTATTTATCCTTATTCAATCACTCATGACATTCAGAAATTATATTGGAAACATAATATAACCAATCCTCAGGCAGTCAGCAGACAGCAGCTGGTCCTAAATTCTGAGGCAAGGTCCATGTATTCTGAGGCTTTCTGGAAATTCTGCTGCCGCTTCATTTATTTTCTGTTTTAAATTAGTTTTTTAAGTAGTGTCAGTGTTATTCATACATAAAATTCAAATAATTCATTATGACGCCCCACATGTTCAGTTTTCAGAAATACTGCACATTTTTGTATTAACATATAACCATATAATAGAATATGTTATAGGGGAAGCTGGAGGTTCTGGCAGTTGGGCGTCAGATAGGCCTGGTCTTTCACTACAAAGTTTTGCCCTAGGAGTGTGGGGGGCGGGGGGAGTCATACCCTTTGGCTGACATAGCTATGTTGGGAAAAGTCCTGGTGAAGATTCAACCCTCCTGACAGAAGTGCTTCCGTCGGCATAGCTAATGTTGTTTGGGGAGGTGGTGTAGCTACGTCGGCAGAAGAAGTCCTTCTGCCAGCTTATACTGCATCTACACTAGGGGGCTTTTATCTTCATAGTTATACTGGCCCAGACTCTGTAATAGCAGTGGCTTTTGACACCTGAGGGAGTACTGAGACATTCACATTCACAGTATGTTTATGCTAAAACTAAAAGTAATGTTGACATTTCAAGTATTGTTGCTGTATTTCAGAGTTAACACCTCAGTAAGATGAACAGGCCAGTTCAAACATCTTGAAGCTTCAGGCAGTCTGCAGATTCAAGAGGACATCACTGCCTCACTTGCACTCTGTGAAAATATGAACCACCAGAAGGGCTAGAAAGTATTATTTTTCAAAAAAAATCAAAGTTTAGATTCTGAGCCACAATTCATTGCTAAAGGGTGGATTCCTTGACACCAAAGAATACTCAGAGGTCTGGATATAATAATCGTGTAGCATCTCTATTGTTTTAAGGCAGAATTGATGAAGTAGCAATCTAAGACTAGCTGTCAGTTTCGAGGCCTGTCGAACTAACACCACTTACGCAGAAAATTAAATGAAAAAAATAAAAGTAATATTACCAAAAAACATTAACAATACATTATTATTATAAATCAAACGGCATACGAAGTCACCATAAGGTAAATTTGATTAACATACTTCAGCAAAGGAGATTCTTGATCAACTTCATTTTTCTGTAATTTCTTGAGACTCCCTTTGCCTTGTCTATATCCTTCCACCACCTATTACAGCTGAGATTTCTAATACAATAGTTAACTACCGTCTATGTTCCACTAATGTCATTGGTCCTAACCCAGAGTTATATAAAGTCATCTTGATCACCTTGATAGATCGGTCCTTCAGCCCTCGTATAGACTGCGCCAACCACAAAATGTCTTCTATTCTTCTCGTATCCTGGCCTTCCTTCTCCCTGCGCGGCCATGTCTTTTCATGATAAAATCTTCCCATCTCTTTGAAGGTCGTTTCAGTTCCTGTGGGTACCACTCAGCAACAGCTGCAGTCCATCGATTGTCAGTGAGCCTCGCTATATGCCCAGCCCATCACATTTTACCATGCCTGCTCTCAACAATGACGTCCTGCACTCCACTCTGCTGTCTGATCACTTCACTGGGGACTCAGTCGTGATTAAAATTCCCAGAATTCTTCTTTCCATCACCCTCTCCGTGACAGATAGTTGCCCATGTTGCGCTGCCATACAATACTGCTGGCGGTACTGTTGAGTTGAAGAGGCTGGTGCGTGTTGCTTTGTTGATTTTTCTTTAGAAGACATCCTCTATTAATTTCTTAGCCCAAATAGACATATTGCTCAACTTTTTCTATTTGGTCTCTCTTGATTGTTATTTGGGCTTTTGGCAAGGTATCAGACTGCATAAATTTCATTTTGGAGCAGTTAATTTTCAGTCCGACTTGGCTGCTTTTTGTGTTGAGTTCTCGCAGCATTTTCTGTAGTCTCATAGTATTTTTAGTGATCAACACAATATCGTCCACGAATCTGAAATGGTTTAACTGCTTATATAAAGTAAACCAGTAAATAGACCTTGCTGTGCATGCCCAACACACAGTCTTCAATTTCATCCTTAACAAAAAAAAAAATGTACGCACGTATTAAGTTAGACATTCATTTAGATTAATCTTAAGGTGGCATTTTGTACTGGAAGTGAAACAAACAATGCATAATATTTATGGGAGACAGCAAAAGAAAAATTGATGGGAAAGCATAGTGACGCACAAAGGGCATGATCTACCATGGCACCGGGCACCTCCTCTCAGTGCTACATACCCTCAATTCCCACTGGTTCAGCAAACACTAAGGGCACAAAGCACACAGTAGGATCAGGCCCAAAGAGATTAATGTAAGAATCATCATATTAAATAGGCCTATCCATTTGTAGCAGTGAGTTCCACAGATTAAGTAAAATAGCTAGACATCTCTTGTTGAAACAGTTCGTACCATTCACTGTGAATTTCATATTGTCCCCATTTCTGCAGGAATTATTTTATAATTCTCAAATTATTACAGTGAGAGGAACTGTGGGATATTTCAGCATATTACCCAGCATGATCTACATAGCATTTCAGTGTGACCCTTCAAATACTGGCTCCATGTCTAGTTGGCAGCCAGTATCAAGCGGAGTGCCCCAAGGGTCAGTCCTGGGGCTAGTTTTGTTCAATATCTTCATTAATGATCTGGAGGATGGTGTGGATTGCACCCTCAGCAAGTCTGCAGATGACACTAAACTGGGAGGAGTGGTAGATACACTGGAGGGTAGGGATAGGATACAGAGGGACCTAGACGAAGTAGAGGATTGGGCCAAAAGAAATCTGATGAGGTTCAACAAGGACAAGTGCAGAGTCCTGCACTGAGGATGGAAGAATCCCATGCACTGCTACAGACTGGGGCCGAGCAGCTAGGCAGCAGTTCTGCAGAAAAGGACCTAGGGGTTACAGTGGATGAGAAGCTCGATATGAGTCAACAGTGTGCCCTTGTTGCCAAGAAGGCTAACGGCATTTTGGGCTGTATAAGTAGGAGCATTGCCAGCAAACCGAGGGATGTGATCATTCCCCTCTATTTGGCACTGGTAAGGCCTCATCTGGAGTACTGTGTCCATTTTTGGGCCCCACACTACCAGAAGGATGTGGAAAACTGGAAAGAGTCCAGCAGAGGGCAACAAAAATGATTAGGGGGCTGGAGCACATGACTTATGAGGAGAGGCTGACGGAACTGGGATTATTTTGTCTGCAGAAGAGAAGGATGAGGGGGAATTTGATAGCTGCCTTCAACTATCTGAAAGGGGGTTCCAAAGAGGATGGAACTAGACTGTTCTCAGAGATACCAGATGACAGAACAAAGAGTAATGGTCTCAAGTTGCAGTGGGAGAGGTTTAGATATTAGGAAAAACTTTTTCACTGGGAGGGTGGTGAAGCACTGGAATGGATTACCTAGGGAGGTGGTGGAATCTCCTTCCTGAGAGGTTTTTAAGGTCAGGCTTGACAAAGCCCTGGCTGGGATGATTTAGTGGAGGATTGGTCCTGCTTTGAGCAGGGGGTTGGACTAGATAACCTCCTAAGGTTCCTTCCAACCCTGATATTCTATGCTTCTATGGCATTTTTTTCAACCCATTAGAAAAATTAATGGTAAAGTGAATATATGCTGCATACAAGGCAGATGCTCCATTGGTGTTAAAACATGCAAGGCTTTGAAAGTCTATGATCTGATATATACCAGCGAAGCAACTGTTAGCATAAAGGTGAATATAATAGAATTTGATATACAGTACTTGTGTGGTACAAAGATGCTAGAGTTTTACACTGAGCGGAAAACTGAATATGACGTGAGTATATTAGACTTCTGAGCATGATGCATATATCAGAAATTATGATCTCCCACATTTGGTGTAAGTAGTCATCCGTACAATGATTTTCAAAAATATTAAATTAAAAATCTAACTTCCAAAAAAAAGAAGCAACCATCAGAAGGGTAAAAGAAAAAAATGGGGAGGAAAGGGTGTTACCATACACAGATCTGCTTGTTGTTATGAACACAATGTGTTTCCTTGTGTAAGGAAGAAAAACATTGTAAACAGACCTTTGTTATGGGCATGCTTCTTAGGCACCATCATAAACATTTATGTTTCCACGGTATGTATCTGATGAAGTGAGCTGTAGCTCACGAAAGCTCATGCTCAAATAAACTGGTTAGTCTCTAAGGTGCCACAAGTACTCCTTTTCTTTTTGCGAATACAGACTAACACGGCTGTTACTCTGAAACCAAACATTTAACAGTTACTTAGACACTGGGTATCCTAATGTCTTCTTTGGATACTAGTGTAGAGTTAATGTTCTTGAAACTAGCCTGAAGGGTTTCTAAACTAGTAAGGGTGTTTCCATGGTAACATACTGCATTAACAAAGTGAGATCATTTCACATGTTCACTGTAATCAAGCAAGTAAGTGACCAGGCATTTTGTAAAAATTGTTGCTTTTTTGGTTTTAATTTTGTCAGTATTGCTATAGAATTTAGTCTGACTAAAACAGAGTCAAGTAATTACTGTCTTTTTACAAGGGAAAAGATCTAATATGTGAAAAATGCACTTCTTGGGAATTGATAATGGTCTCTGTATTTCAAGTTCCTCAACGCTGTCTTGTCTACCCATTTCCAACCACTGTACTGTCCATCACAGCTGATATACATGATTAATCATTAACATTACAGTAGCTCCCAAAGGCTTGCCCATTGTACTGGGGCCTGTGTACAGATAACAAGACAGTCACTGCCCCAGAATGTTACAATGTAAAAGACAAATCATACTTCAATTTTAGATTACTTTTCACACTAAGGCCCTGACCTACCACTAGCTTGTGTAGCAGAACAGACTGCAAAACAGGAGCATAAGAATCTATTGAAACAGAAAAAGTAAAATGGTCATCAGAGATACTCAGACAACAAATTATTATACTTAATCCATTCTAGGGTTATCACTTTTCAGATTCCCCCAAAAAGGACACTGCTGGGGACAGGAGGAACTGGAGGGGGGAAGCTGAAGGGCAGGTATAGTTGAGTGTACTGGAGGGGGTACCTGCGGCGGGGGTACTCACTGGAGGTGGGGGGCAGTGTCACGCCGTGTCTCTGTGGTAGGGTGGCTGGTGCAAGCGCAGGATTCAGCAACAGCCATCAATCAGCGCCTCCCTGCTGAACCACCTCCCCAGGGCTGGGAGTTGGGGCCTGGGTGGGGGGGATCCAGCAGCTGTGGCTTGCAGGAGAATAGACCAATCAGCTGCGAATGCAGAGGAGGGACTAACAGGGAAGCGGATCAATAGGGACTCTTTCTGAGCTGCAGCTTGTCAGCTCTGCAAAACCCCTGGATATTTCCTGTTATTTGAGAAATCAGTCTGGACAGAGAAAGGAAGCTCAAAAAAGAGAGGCTATGTCTGGGAAAAACCTGGATTTGTGTTGGAAATGGCCTACCTTGATTATCATACAGATTGTAAGGAGAGTGATACTTTAGATAAGCTATTACCAGCAGGAGAGTGGGGTGGGGGGAGGTATTTTTTCATGCTTTGTGTGTATAAAAGATCTTCTACACTTTCCACAGTATGCATCCAATGAAGTGAGCTGTAGCTCAAGAAAGCTTATGCTCAAATAAATTGGTTAGTCTCTAAGGTGCCACAAGTACTCCTTTTCTTTTTGCGAATACAGACTAACACGGCTGTTACTCTGAAACCTGTCACATATTGTAAGGGACCATTCAAGGTAGAGTGGCCCATTAACACCTCTGCAGAGGTATTAACAGGCTACTCTACCTTGAATGGTTCCTTAGGCTACTGACAAGAAGCTGAGGTACAGGGGGGAGAACTGGCACAGGCCAGGCAAGGAGACTGGCGGCATGGCTACACTTGCAGATGTAGAGCACTTTGAGTTAAACCAGCCTTTGGAGAGCGCATTAGGGAAAGCGCTGCAGTCTTTCCACACTGACAGCTGCAAGCGCACTGGCGTGGCCACATTTGTGGCACTTGCAGCGGCATTGGGAGCGGTACATTATGAACAGCTATCCCACAGAGCCCCTCTTCCCATTCTGGTGCTGTGACTTGTGGGAAGGGGTGGGGGGTGCGGGGCATTCTGGGTCCTGTCCCAATGCTCCATGATGCATCGGTTCACATCCCAGCAATCCCTGTGCTTCCATCCACATTTGGCACCATCTTTCAACCGTTTCTGTACTGCGCGCTCTGTCTTCCCTTTCGGTCTGCGGGAATGGAGCCCGAACTGCTGAGGAATATGCTGACGAGTCTCGCCAGCATGTCACATTTGGCAGTCGAGTTACTCCGTAAGATCCAAACTGACAGTGAGGTCACCGATGATGATATCAACACGAGCAACGCATATGACACAAGACTGCTTGTGGCATTCATGGACATGCTCACCACTGTGGGACACCGCTTTTGGGCTCAGGAAACAAGCACTGAGTGGTGGGATCACATCGTCATGCAAGTCTGGGATGATGAGCAGTGGCTGCAGAACTTTCGGATGAGAAAAAGCCACTTTCATGGGACTGTGTGAGGAGCTCGTGCCCACTCTGCGGCGCAAGGATATGAGATCGAGACTCTGGGTAACATGCATGACATTGTGGCTGGCTTTGCACAAATGGGTTTCCCTAACTGTGGAGGGGCAATAGATGCGATGCATATTCCAATTCTGGCACCAGCCCACCTAGCCTCCGAGTACATTAATCGGAAGAGGTATTTCTCTATGGCTCTCCAGGCGCTTGTGGATCACCATGGGCGTTTCATTGACATTAACGCAGGCTGGCCCGGAAAGGTGCATGACGCACACATCTTTCGGAACCCTGGCCGTTCAGGAAGCTGCAAGCAGGGACTTTTTTTCCAGACCAGAAGGTCACCACAGAGGAAGTCAAAATGTCCATTGTGATCCTTGGAAACCCACTTACCCTTTAATGCCATAGCTCATGAAACCCTACACAGGGAGCCTTGACAGCAGCAAAGAGCGGTTCAACAACATGCTGACCCAGTGCAGAATGACTGTGGAGGGTGCTTTTGGCCATTTAAAGGGCCCCTGGCGCTCTCTGTATGGGAAGCTGGACCTGGCCAATGACAGCATCTCCATGATATATCCGTGTGCTGTACCCTCCACAACATTTGTGAAGGGAAGGGTGAAAGATTCACTCAGGCATGAAACTCAGAGGAGGCTGAATTTGAACAGCCAGAGAGCAGGGCTATTAGAGGGGCTCATCATGGGGCTGCAAGGATTAGGAATGCCTTGAGGGAGCAATTTGAGGCGGAAAGCCACCAATAATCTTTGGTGCCCTGCACGGGAGTAAAGTGCAGAGGTTCCAATGTTAGTTGGAATCTGTGTTTGATATGCTGACTTGCAGTGCCTGTTGCTTTCCTGGGCTAAGGTATTTTATACTTTAAGCAATAAAAAAGGATGTTTTCAAAGCCAAAAAATCCATTTATTGAAAAGGAAATACATTTATTGAAAAGAAACACAACTGCTTGGGAAAAGAAAGGGCCAGGGGGTGGGGTGGGGAACGGTACAATCACAGATTTGCATATGTCCTGTTATCATACTCAGCCTTCCTGTATGGAGTATTGTGGAATGAGTGCTGCACTTCAGGATGGCTATAATGCATGGTGATGGGGGCTGAGTGCAGTGGGTAAGGATTGTAGTTGTCAGGGCTGAGTGGTGAAGCTACAGGTGTTGGAGGCAGCTGGTGGTGATAAGAACCCGGATGTTGGGGAAAGTGGGTTGGAGGTGACATGGGGGCACAAGTGAAAGAGTTTTGGGACAAGGGCTGCGCGGGGGGCGAGCACGGTAGTGTTCCGCCTGCATGGCTACGAGCCCCTGGATCGAGTCCGCTTGGCGCTCCATGATGCTTATAAGCCGATCCGTGCTTTGCTGCAGGAGCTCCGTGCTTTTGTGCTGGCACTCCTCATTCTGCTGACAGATCCTCCTTTTGCTCTCCCTCCACTCCTGTGCTTTTAGATGCTCATTAAGGGACTGCTGCATTACTTCATGCAGCATGTCTTTGCTTCTACGTGGCCTCTTCCTAATTCTTTGGAGTCTTTCGGTCAGTGATAACATGGACGGCTGAGATCTGAAGGTTGCATCCGTAAAGGCAAAATGCAACACTTAACAGAGGCAGCATTGTTCACACCAGACAGAGCAATGATTCCCCCATACTTAAGGACAAGCACAGTGTGCACAATAGCAGAATTTGCACGTCCCAATGTGAGTGCACATAACCCACGGGAACCCCAAAATGGTGAGAAAGCACAGGGTCAAGGGGGATTGATTTTTTCACGGCCATACAGTCCTCTGGGTTTCTGTGCCTTGGGGAGAGCCAAGAGCTGCAGGGGGCCCCTATGCTGTACACTGTCCCCACATTTTCCACAGGAGTTTGTCCTGGAAGATATCTCGCTGCTAAGGGTGACCTGGGAAGCAAGGGAGGGTCTTCTACTACAATGCGGCTTCCGCCCTGGCCCATATGCAGCTTGCCTGTGTGCAGAATGGTTGCCGCACCCCTCACAGCAGAGTGGCGTGGACATGTTAGCCTGACTGGGACAAGACTGCAGTGGCTCTCCCAAGAAACCTGCACAAGCGCATTGGCCAACTTCTGGATGAGACCTTTGAAGAGATCACTGAGATCGATTACCACGATGTGAGAGAGAACATCAACGCTCTATTCTGCATCTAGGCATGCATGCAGCCCTAACCCTCCTTGCCCCAAGAGGCCACAATGAATAACTTCCAAACAACAAAATAAAAGCTGCATACCAGGCACCTCCACTGGTGTTTTTCCTTCCCCAAGCACCAGCCGCTGCGACTAGCTACCTTCCTCCCGGCTTGAGAACAGCTCCTGGCTGCATGCATCAAGGGATACCGGGGTGTCTTCCTCCGCCTCAGCACCCTCACTCCCGCTTTTCTGCTCCTCCTCTTGCCTTGTTGGACTGTGCTCTGAAGTGTCCATCGTGGTATTCGGAGTGAAGGTGGGGTTGCCCCCAAGTATCGCATCCAGCTCTTTGTAGAAACGGCAGGTTGTGGGGGGCAGCACTGGACCGGCTGTTTGCCTCGCAGGCTTTGTGGTAGGCATTCTGCAGCTCCTTCACTTTAACCCTGCACTGCACTGTGTCCCGGTCATGGCCCCTTTCCATCATGTCCTTTGATATCTGCCTGAAGGTAACGTAATTCCTACCGCTGGAGCGCAGCTGGGAGCAGGCAGCTTGCTCCCCCCAAACACTGATGATGTCCAGCACCTCGCCATTGCTCCATACTGGGGATCGCCAGGCGCGTGGACACATGGTCACCTGGAAAGATGAGCTGAGAGCACTCCACACCCGGCTGAGCAAATATAAAGGGGATTTTTCAAAATTCCAAGAGAATTTAAAGGGTGGGTCTGATGGTTGGTCACCTGAGGGAAGGGCAGTAGAGTTCAAAAAGTGATGACCTGAGTGCCTAGAACAGGTATTGTGAGACACTTCTGGAGGCCGATCAGAGCACACTAACAGACCAGGCCGTCCACACTGGCACTGCGGTGCTCCAGTAGGGGCGCATCAAGCATTATTCCACTCGCCGAGGTGGAGTACCAGGAGCGCTCTAGCAGGAGAGTCCAGGCGCTCTACGTGCCTTGCCAGTGTGGACGGGTCAGGAGTTAGAGCGCCTGGGGCTGCTTCAATGCGCTGTAACTCGCAAGTGTAGCCAAGCCCTAGGACTGGATGTGGAGAGAGAGAGAGAGAGAGAGAGAGAGATTGGTTGGGGAGCATTGGGAACCAGACAGCAATACCCAGAAGGGGAGACTAGGACTTGCTGGGCAATGAGACTGGGATGAGATGGCTAGAGACTGAGACTGGGGTAGGCAAGAAAAATGAGACTGGGGTTATGTCTATACTAGCACTTTTGTCGGTAAAACTTTTGTCAGGCAGGGATGTGTAAAAACCACCCCCAACCAAGTTTCACTGACAAAACTGCCGGTGTGAACAGCACTATGTCAGTGGGAGACGCTCTCTCACAGATATAGCTACCACCGCTCGTTGGGGGTGGTTTAATTATGCCAGCAGGAGAGCTCTCTCCCATCAGCATATAGTGGCTACACAGGAGTCCCTACAACAGTACAGCATAAGTCCATAGTGTAGATGTAGCCTGGGACAGGGACCCTGGGTGGGAAAGAGACAGGATTGGTTTGGAGATGACAGGGCTGAAAAGGTCAGACTTGAGGGGAATGAGAAGAAGAGTCTGTGCTCACTAGAGCACACGCCGCTCTCGAACTTGGAACGGAACCCAAAATTCCTCTGTCATCAGCAAATATCTGTCAATGTGTGTGAGTCCCATTCCACTCTGGTGCTGGTCCAGTCAGAGGATAACAACCCACTACTGCTTTCAGTTACTCTCTTAGGTCAAGTGGCAGAGGTCTACGCAGTAGAATTAAAGGTTCCAACTCTGCTGATGAACCACATGGGTGTCAGAATGTTTTTTTCGGTTTGCTTTTTCAAAATCCTAGGAAACTACACATAAAAAACTATGTTAAAAACATTAAGGACAAAGTCAAGCACTCAAACGTTAGGAAATGCCAGAATTAAGGTTGCTAGTGTCATTTTAATTTGGCCCCCTTGTGTGTATGCATTATGATTCAGTCTTTAATTACATCAACACATACTATTTTCTTCCAAACAGGACCTCTGCCTCATTCAGTACACAGTATGGACTCTGCTCACTTAATGAGCAACTAATGTGTATTTTGTTTCATCCTCCTCATTCAGTGTGTGGTCCCAGGCCTTATTTACTGCTCACTATTAAAACCCTGCTTTGTTTTCCCCCCCTCCCCCACCAATTATGGGCCTTCAAATTATCACCAAAAAATCCCTGAAGTTTGAGGGTTTCAAAAACATACAAAACAATATAAAAAAATGTTGGTGTGCAACATGTTTAATCAATCTCTTCCATTCTTTAATGCTATCTGATCTCTTGCTAGAATTTATGTGGGAAAACAAATTAAGAATTATGCTAGCTATGCTGCAGAAAGTCATGGGACTTTATATTTCCAGCTAAACAACATGTTTTGTTTGAGCTCTTATAAACTATGACTGTCCTGGTTGTTTTGACTGACAGGATCCTTACTTTACGATTATGTCATTTACAGTATCAGCTAAAATAATCACAAAATAGAGTGTTAACAGTTGCATCTTAATCGTAAAAAAAAAACCAAAAAAACAAAAATCCAACACACTGTGACAAGGAAAAGAACCAACATTTGTTAATGCAAATTAATGGCTTCAGATGACAAACACCTTAGTGCAGCTGCATTTCTGTGAAACAACAAAATACGAGTTGTAAAATTAAGTTGCTTGAAAATAAATCAGACAACAAAACTTAATTACTGTCAGCAAGGACATTATATTTTAATGCTAAAATGCATGAAACACCAGCCAATTTCAAGAAGCAATAATTTTAACAGGTTTCAGAGTAACAGCCGTGTTAGTCTGTATTCGCAAAAAGAAAAGGAGTACTTGTGGCACCTTAGAGACTAACCAATTTATTTGAGCATGAGCTTTCGTGAGCTACAGCTCACTTCATCGGATGCATCCAATGAAGTGAGCTGTAGCTCACGAAAGCTCATGCTCAAATAAATTGGTTAGTCTCTAAGGTGCCACAAGTACTCCTTTTCTTTTTGCGAATAATTTTAACACAGACCTAATATGTAGATCACAATTCCTAGGGAATAAAAGTCTGCTGCAGTTTCCACGGTATGCATCTGATGAAGTGAGCTGTAGCTCACGAAAGCTCATGCTCAAATAAATTCGTTAGTCTCTAAGGTGCCACAAGTACTCCTTTTCTTTTTAGGGAATAACAGGTTGAGATGCCTATTTGCTCAGAATTGTAGGATTTATAGCTTAATAGCTGGCATGTCAATTGCTGAAATGCTTTGCAAATTTTGCAGCTCTCATAGTGTGTGATTCACTAGACTGGTACAAAAAATGACTTATTTCATCAGATGCACACTTCAAAATTACACTCGCTTTGGCAAGGAGTGAAACTAGTCAGCTGGTGAAAAGTTTTTATTTTAGTATCCATCCCTGGTTTGATTGCCTGCTTTAAAATATGAAAGTTTTACTGCAGATTTTCACTACCTATCAAAGGAACACTTAGAATACATTCTCTCTCTTGTCAAAGGCAGTATTTATGTATATGAGAAAATAAAATTGCTCTAACAGAATAGAAGTGTAACAAATTTACAGTGGAAGCAAGTTATGAAAGAGTTCAAGTACATTTATATCTCCTGGGAAGCTGATGTTCAAAAAGCTAACACTGATGGGGAGTGAGTACTGTATGGCTTTTGGCTGAAATATCATTTCACCTTGCTTATCGCACTCAACTCCTGCTTCTCCCTGCCCCTGCTTTGAGGACAGCTGCATACCAAGGAAGGAGATACAATAATTTTTGACTCTTGTGCAAACTTTGTAACCTCAATAAAAATCCTAGATAATCTGATCTATAAAGTACCATGCAAACCTCTAAAATTTATGACATGATGAAATATGCATCTCTCTCTCACACCCCCTTCCTCCCACCTCTCCCCCACCAAAATAAGAAAAAGTTAGAAGAAAATCTACCTCACCCTCTCCTAGGCCCCAGAACCTTGCAGAAGAGAAATAAACACTGCACTAAGTGGGAATGAGAGATCATGTCTAATCTTGGAGGAACCACTGCATAGGCTTGGTTCAGTCATTTGTGCCTCAATGGCCATACATAGCCAAGTGGCAGGACCACTCTGAAAATAAAACGTCACCTCTACTCTGAGTTTTAACTTGATAGGGTACAAATACAGAAAGAATGGGAGAATCTTTCCCCCTTACATTATCAGCAATACATAACATTAACATTTTAGCTGATGTTTTCAAAGCTATTGCCAGTTTTAAAGGGAACTGGGTGCCCAAATCTCCTAACCAGTTTGAAACTCTCAGCCTCTCTATTTATAGACCACCTTTAAGCCCAAATGATCTCCAAGTACTCTTTAAACTTTACAAATAATGGGCCATCTATTTGTCTTGTGCCACTCTTCTGCAAACTCTGATTATGTACATAAACTGCATGCACACTACCAGGGGACAGGTTGTGCCTCCTTTTGAAGTCTGCTTTTTAGATGAATATTCCTCCCTCCCCCGCTTGTGAAATACACCCACATCTACGTTTCTAAGCCTTGGTCTACACTAGGCGTTGAGGTCGAATTTAGCAGAGTTAAATCGATTTAACCCTGCACCCATCCACATGAAGCCCTTTTTTTCTACTTAAAGGGCTCTTAAAATCCATTTCCTTACTCCACCCCTGACAAGGGGATTAGCGCTGAAATCGGCCTTGCTGGGTCGAATTTGGGGTACTGTGGACACAATTAGACGGTACTGGCCTCCGGGAGCTATCCCAGAGTGCTCCATTGTGACCGCTCTGGACAGCACTCTTAACTCGGATGCACTGGCCAGGTAGACAGGAAAAGGCCCGCAAACTTTTGAATTTCAATTTCCTGTTTGGCCAGCATAGCAATCTGCAGGTGACCATGCAGAGCTCATCAGCAGAGGTGACCATGATGGAGTCCCAGAATCGCAAAAGAGCTCCACCATGGACCGAACGGGAGGTACGGGATCTTATCGCCGTATAGGGAGAGGAATCCGTGCTATCAGAACTACGTTCCAGTTTTCGAAATTCCAAAACATTTGTCAAAATCTCCCAGAGCATGAAGGACAGAGGCCATAACAGGGATCCGAAGCAGTGCCACGTGAAACTTAAGGAGCTGAGGCAAGCCTACCAGAAAACCAGAGAGGCGAATGGCCGCTCCGGGTCAGAGCCCAAAACATGCCACTTCTATGATGAACTGCATGCCATTTTAGGGGGTTCAGCCACCACTACCCCAGCCATGTTGTTTGACTCCTTCAATGGAGATGGAGGCCAACACGGAAGCAGGTTTTGGGGATGAGGAAGATGATGATGATGAAGTTGTAGATAGCTCACAGCAAGCAAGCAGAGAAACCGGTTTTTCCGACAGCCAGGAACTGTTTCTCACCCTGGACCTGGAGTCAGGACACCCCGAACCCACCCGAGGCTGCCTCCCAGACCCGCCAGGCAGAGAAGAGACCTCTGGTGGGTGTACCTTTTAAAATACTATACATGGTTTAAAAACAAGCATGTTTAATGATTAATTTGCCCTGGCTTTCGCAGCTCTCCTGGATGTACTCCCAAAGCCTTTGCAAAAGGTTTCTGGGGAGGGCAGTCTTATTCCGTCCACCGTGGTAGGACACTTTACCACTCCAGGCCAGCAGCAAGTACTCGGGAATCATTGTACAACAAAGCATTGCAGTGTATGTTTGCTGGCGTTCAAACAACATCTGTTCTTTACCTCTCTGTATTATCCTCAGGAGAGTGACATCATTCATGGTCACCTGGTTGAAATAGGATGCTTTTCTTAAGGGGACATTAAGAGGTGCCCATTCCTGCTGGGCTGTTTGCCTGTGGCTGAACAGAAATGTTCCCCGCTGTTAGCCACGGGGAGGGGGGAGGGATGAGGGGGTAGCCACACGGTGGGGGGAGGCAAAATGCGACCTTGGAACGAAAACACATGTGCTATGTATGTAATGTTAACAGTAAGCTTTTCCGTGAAAGAGTGTATCCACTGTTCTATAAAACGTGTCTTTTTAAATACCACTGTCCCTTTTTTTTTCTCCATCAGCTGCATGTGTTTCAAGGATCACAGGATCTTCTCCTTCCCAGAGACTAGCAAAGATTAGAAGGCAAACAAAATGCACTTGCGATGAAATGTTCTCTGAGCTCATGCTGTCCTCCCACACTGACAGAGCACAGACGAATGCGTGGAGGCAGACAATGTCAGAGTGCAGGAAAGCACAAAATGACCGGGAGGAGAGGTGGCGGGCTGAAGAGAGGGCTGAAGAGAGGGCTGAAGCTGAAAGGTGGCGGCAGCGTGATAAGAGGAGGCAGGATTCAATGCTGAGGCTGCTGGAGGATCAAACTAATATGCTCCAGCGTATGGTTGAGCTGCAGGAAAAGCAGCAAGAGCACAGACCGCCCCTACAGCCTCTGTGTAACTAACCGCCCTCCTCCCCAAATTCCATAGCCTCCTCACCCAGACACCCAAGAGCGCGGTGGGGGGGCCTCCGGCCACCCAGCCACTCCACCCCAGAGGATTGCCCAAGCAACAGAAGGCTAGCGTTCAATAAGTTTTAAACTTTTAAACTTTTAAAGTGCTCTGTGGTCTTGTACTTCCCTCCTCCACCATCCCTCCTGGGCTACTTGGTAGTTATCCCCCTATTTGTGTGACGAATGAATAAAGAATACATGAATGTGAAGGAACAATGACTTTATTGCCTCTGCAAGCAGTGATCAAAGGGAGGAGGGGAGGGTGGTTAGCTTACAGGGAAGTAGAGTAAACCAAGGGGCAGGGGGTTTCATCAAGGAGAAACAAACAGAACTTTCACACCGTAGCCTGGTCAGTCATGAAACTGGTTTTCAAAGCTTCTCTGATGTGCAGCGTGCCCTCCTGTGCTCTCCTAACTGCCCTGGTGTCTGGCAGTGTGTAACCAGCAGCCAGGAGATTTGCCTCAACCTCCCACCCCGCCATAAACTTCTCCCCTTTACTCTCACAGATATTGTGGAGTGCACAGCAAGCAGTAATAACAGTGGGAATATTGGTTTCGCTGAGGTCTAACCAAGTCAGTAAACTGCGCCAGCGCGCTTTTAAACATCCAAATGCACATTCTACCACCATTCTGCACTTGCTCAGCCTGTAGTTGAACAGCTCCTGACTACTGTCCAGGCTGCCTGTGTATGGCTTCATGAGCCATGGCATTAAAGGGTAGGCTGGGTCCCCAAGGAGAACTATAGGCATTTCAACATCCGCAACGGTTATTTTCTGGTCTGGGAATAAAGTCCCTTCCTGCAGCTGTTGAAACAGACCAGAGTTCCTGAAGATGCGAGCTTCATGTAACTTTCCCGGCCATCCCACATTGATGTTGGTGAAATGTCTCTTGTGATCCACCAGTGCTTGCAGCACTACTGAAAAGTACCCCTTCCGGTTTATGTACTCGCCAGCTTGGTGCTCCGGTGCCAAGGTAGGGACATGGGTTCCGTCTATGGCCCCAGCACAGTTAGGGAATCCCATTGCAGCAAAGTCATCCACTATGACCTGCACATTTCCCAGGGTCATTACCCTTGATATCAGCAGATCTTTGACTGCGTGGCTACTTGCATCACAGCAGCCCCCACAGTAGATTTGACCACTCCAAATTGATTGCCAACTGACCGGTAGCTGTCTGGCGTTGCAAGCTTCTACAGGGCTATTGCCACTCGCTTCTCAACTGTGAGGGCTGCTCTCATCTTGGTATTCATGCGCTTCAGGGCAGGGGAAAGCAAGTCACAAAGTTCCATGAAAGTGCCCTTATGCATGCAAAAGTTTCGCAGCCACTGGGAATCGTCCCAGACCTGCAACGCTATGTGGTCCCACCAGTCTGTGCTGGTTTCCTGAGCCCAGAATCGGCATTCCATTGCATGAACCTGCCCCATTAGCACCATGATGCCCACATTGCCAGGGCCCGTGCTTTGAGAGAAGTCTGTGTCCATGTCCTCATCACTCTCGTCACCGCGCTGACGTCGCCTACTCGCCCGGTTTTGCTTTGCCAGGTTCTGGTGCTGCATATACTGCTGGATAATGCGTGTCGTGTTTAATGTGCTCCCAATTGCCAAAGTGCTCTGAGCGGGCTCCATGCTTGCCGAAGTATAGCGTCTGCACAGAAAAAAGGCACAGAACGATTGTCTGCCATTGCTCTGACGGAGGGAGGGGCGACTGACGACATGGCTTACAGGGAATTAAAATCAAGAAAGGGGGTGGCTTTGTGAGAAACAGAATGGCCCCCTCAAGGACAGAACTCAAACCCTCAAGATAGAACTCAAAACTGGGGTTAGCAGGCCATTGATTTCACAGAGGGAGGGAGGAGAAAATGAATACAAAACAAATCTGGTCTATTCCTTGTTTTGATCCACTTCATCTATCTTTATACATCTTGCTGGCAGCGGACCGTGCAGTAGGACCGCTAGCCATTGTCATCTCCTGGGTGCTCAGCAGAAGACGGTGCAGTATGACTGCTGGCCATCGTCTTCTGCTGGCTGCTGATTAAAAGACAGTGCACTGCTGGTAGGACTGAATCGCCATGAGACGAAACTTAAAAGGGAAATGACCTGGCTGAGTCACTTCCATGTTTGCCCAGGCGCCCCGACCTCATTGAGGTCGGTTAAAAGAGCACCCAGGACTACGTCGACGATGGCTACCAGTCATACTGTACTGTCTGCTGCCAAAAGGCAATAAACTGCTGCAATAAACAGCACCCAGGAGACATACGGTGATGGTTAGCTGAGCGGGCTCCATGCTTGCCGTGGTATGGCGTCTGCACAGGTAACTCACGAAAAAAGGTGCAAAACGATTGTTTGCCCTTGCTTTCATGGAAGGAGGGAGGGAAGGGGGGCCTGACGATATGCACCCAGAACCACCCGCGACAATGTTTTAGCCCCATCAGGCGCTGGGATTTCTACCCAGAATTCAAATGGGCGGCGGAGACTGTGGGAACTGTGGGATAGCCACCCACAGTGCAACGCTCCGGAAGTCGCCGCTTGCCTCAGTACTGTGGACACACTCCGCTGACTACATGCACTTAGAGCATTTGTGTGGGGACACGCACAATCGACTGTATAAAAACGCTTTCTACAAAACCGACTTCTATAAATTCGACTTAATTTCGTAGTGTAGACATACCCTAAGTACTAAGTTTCATTCAGAAGACAGCTTCTGACAGCACAGTGCTCCCAAACACCATGATGACTTAGTGAAAAATTAAAAAGGTATATTAGAACCTGCTTCTTCAGCTGAATTATGAACATTGGGAAGAGAAAGTACACATATTCTTGGCTAAGGATGTGCTGTACTGCTAGACACACAATCTTTTGGAGGAGAAAAAACACAAGTCTCTTCTGACTGTGTGTGAAAGTTAAGGTTCTGACAGCACTTTTCAAAAAGATATGAGGGTAACCCCTGCGTCCTTATCAATGCTCCATTATGAAGTTTTTACAAAATACACTAACACACACACACACGCAGTACTTTATGGTGAAGGTATTTTTTATTTAAATGGTTAACTAAAATTTAGGGGCCTACTGTTCCAGAGTGCTGAGCATACAAGAGCTCTTATTGATTTAAAATGGGACCTGATGAATGCAGAACACTTGAAAATTAGGGCATTTATGTCAGAAACTAATTTTAGACAACCATTTTTGAAAATGTTAGCCTCCACCTTCAAAGCATTAAACAAGCATTACCTAATTACTCTCTGCAACTACCCTGCAAGATGGTTAATATTATCCCTATTTTATAGGCAGAGAAACTGGGAAAGTGACTTGCCCAAGGCCATACTGCAAGTCAGCAACAGAAGTGGGCTTGGCATGCAAATTCCTGGCTTCCACAGCAATCCTGTTTTCTGTCCATTAAACCAGATGCTTGAAGTAGCGCATGAAATCTTGCTACTAATATCCCTGTGTACAACATAAAATTGCTATGTTTGGTCACGTGGTCACTGCACTAGCACTTGAAAATACACATTGACTGTATATAGCATCTTCAATACTGTTGCAGGTCGAGTGTGCCCCATCCCTTTTTGAGACGGAGCAAGGGTGATTATGGATCCGCGGCTGAGTCTATACAACCACAACCATCCCTCGTCTTGGGATAGCTTGGCCTAGGGGTAAAAGTCAATATGGCTGCTCTCTCTCAGGGCTGTGTGGCCTAGCACTCAAAGTCCATAGGGCTGTCCTGTTCAGCAGGCTGTGTTGTCTAGTGGCCAGAGTCAGTATAATGGCCCTCTTAAGTAGGGCTGTTTGGCCTGGTAGCCGGTCATGACAGTGGACTGCCACTGGGGAGTGGGCTAGGGGAGAGAAGGGGGGCGTGGTGGCCTGGTAGGGGAACCCGGGCCCTCCCTGTTCCACCAGGTCCCAGTCCACCAGGTCCCAGCTCAGGCCCCTGATAGTGGCAAGTACGCTTGCCACTGGGTCAGCGGGGAATCCGCCCAAAACACACTGACACCACTAGGTATAATGCCTAGTCCCCCTGAGCTACTTATAGAATCACAGAATATCAGTGTTGGAAGGGACCTCAGGAGATCATCTAGTCCAACCCCCTGCTCAAAGCAGGACCAATCCCCAGGTTTCGCCACAGATCCCTAAATGGCCCCCTCAAGGATTGAACTCACAACCCTGGGTTTAGCAGGCCAATGCTCAAACCACTGACCTATCTCTCCCCCCCCTCCACTTCCTCCCTGTCCCTTGTATAGTGGTCCTGGTATCTCCAGAGTTCATAGGCTCTTTGGCCTGTGTGACTCTCAGCAGCTCTGTCACTCCTTGGGAGTCTGCAGGAGCTTGGGCATTTGCCTGGGTCTTGGCGTCTCCAGCTTCTGCCGTCTGTGGCTTCAGCAGCTCCCGGGCTGAAGCTTGCAGCATGCATCATCCTTCTTCAGCAGTAAGCCCTGAATGAGCCAAGCTGCTCCCTTTTATAATTAGTCTCCAGCCGGAGCATGCCCAGCAGGGCTGATGGGGCATGGCCTCCTTGGCCCAGAGAGTAGAGTTAACACTTGCAGTACTAGTGCGGGGTGAGTGCACCCTGTGACAAGTACCAAAGGTGTTATAAGACAACGAACTTTTAGCATTCCTTTATTCTCTGTTTTCCCTTCTCTTTTCTATTAATCTCATTTCTCTCTCTTCCTTCAGTGAAATATGACAATTTATTCATTTACTGCAAATTTATCTCATAGCATATACATCCACCGATCTAGAGATGCTATTGGGTTAGACTTGTCCATCGCAGTACATGAAGGCAACTTAGCTAAAGTTTCTGGTGCTGTTACATGCCTTTACATAATAGATGTACGCTGCAAAGCTTTCCCAGTAGACATATAACTCCAATTCTTTTTAACACTTAATAGCATTATTATGGATATTCCTTTTGTGAGATTATTTATTATTACACTGTAATAAAAAAAGGGACCAAACACAGGAGTCTCTGGAATTCACATCACAAAATGGTATCTGGAGTGATCAAATATACCTTAGTTTAAATTTTCTCATTCTGCCTTACACATGTGAATTGAAGGAGGGTTACACAAGTATTCATATAACAAGGAATTAAAAAGAGGATAATTAAAAGAACGAGGGATGTCCTACAGACTGGTTAATATAGATTACAAGAGAATCAATTTATAGGTAAGGAACAGACTATTCTATTCCTATACATGAATACAACCAACATGGATATGTTTCAGAGTAACAGCCCTGTTAGTCTGTATTCGCAAAAAGAAAAGGAGTACTTGTTGCACCTTAGAGACTAACCAATTTATTTGAGCATAAGCTTTCGTGAGCTACAGCTCACTTAATCGGATGCATACTGTGGAAAGTGTAGAAGATCTTTTTATACACACAAAGCATGAAAAAATGGGTGTTTACCACTACAAAAGGTTTTCTCTCTCCCCACCCCACTCTCCTGTTGGTAACTGCTTATCAAAAGTGATCACTCTCCTTACAATGTATATGATAATCAAGGTGGGCCATTTCCAGCACAAATCCAGGGTTTAACAAGAACGTCTGGGGGGCGGGGGGGGGGGGTAGGAAAAAACAAGGGGAAATAGGCTTGAATAGATACTGGGAGTGGCTAAGTCATTATGCAAGGTAACCTAAGTTGATTGTATCCAATTTCCAAATGAATTCCAATTCAACAGTCTCTCGCTGGAGTCTGGATTTGAAGTTTTCTGTTGTAATATCGCAACTTTCATGTCTGTAATCGCGTGACCAGAGAGATTGAAGTGTTCTCCGACTGGTTTATGAATGTTATAATTCTTGACATCTGATTTGTGTCCATTTATTCTTTTACGTAGAGACTGTCCAGTTTGACCAATGTACATGGCAGAGGGGCATTGCTGGCACATGATGGCATATATCACATTGGTGAATGTGCAGGTGAACGAGCCTCTGATAGTGTGGCTGATGTTATTAGGCCCTGGGATGGTGTCCCCTGAATAGATATGTGGGCACAGTTGGCAATGGGCTTTGTTGCAAGGATAGGTTTCTGGGTTAGTGGTTCTGTTGTGTGGTATGTGGTTGTTGGTGAGTATTTGCTTCAGGTTGGGGGGCTGTCTGTAGGCAAGGACTGGCCTGTCTCCCAAGATTTGTGAGAGTGTTGGGTCATCCTTCAGGATAGGTTGTAGATCCTTAATAATGCATTGGAGAGGTTTTAGTTGGGGGCTGAAGGTGACGGCTAGTGGCGTTCTGTTATTTTCTTTGTTAGGCCTGTCCTGTAGTAGGTGACTTCTGAGAACTCTTCTGGCTCTATCACTCTGTTTCTTCACTTCCGCAGGTGGGTACTGTAGTTGTAAGAATGCTTGATAGAGATCTTGTAGGTGTTTGTCTCTGTCTGAGGGGTTGGAGCAAATGTGGTTGCATCGCAGCGTTTGGCTGTAGACAATGGATCGTGTGGTGTGGTCAGGGTGAAAGCTGGAGGCATGTAGGTAGGAATAGCGGTCAGTAGGTTTCCGGTACAGGGTGGTGTTTATGTGACCATCGTTTATTAGCACTGTAGTGTCCAGGAAGTGGATCTCTTGTGTGGACTGGACCAGGCTAAGGTTGATAAGCTATTACCAGCAGGAAAGTGGGGTGGGGGGAGAGAAACCTTTTTGTAGTGGTAAACACCCATTTTTTCATGCTTTGTGTGTATAAAAAGATCTTCTACACTTTCCACAGTATGCATCCGATGAAGTGAGTTGTAGCTCACAAAAGCTTATGCTCAAATAAATTGGTTAGTCTCTAAGGTGCCACAAGTACTCCTTTTCAGTATGGGTATGTATCCAGTCCAGTTGGAAATAAAACAAACAAGAGGGCTGGGTGAAAATCACAGGTATCTGAAGAGTTTTGTGCTTTTCTTTAAATGGGGAACTGTAACCTAAAGGACACTGAACTAAGGCTGTATCTGTGGAAGATGAAATACCTACTTTGTTGTGTTTCATGACTCAAAGTCACCGCCCTGTTAATTTTATTATATGAGACTATTTTTCTCTGTCCAAGAGCTGGTAAATATCTGATTGAAAGGGTTCCAATGTCCAAAGGAGGCATATGTTTAGACATGCACATCAGTTCTAACAAAAATTTGACCCATCTGGAAACACTGAACCTTTGGGCCTTTTTGTGTGTGTGTGTGTTCTTCCACATGATAAAAAAAAAAACCTCTTCTAGAGAGCTTGTAGCCTACTAAAGTAGTATTTGATGATGACTGCTCAAGTGTATGAAATATGACTGCAGTGTTTTTGTTGTTGTTGTTTGTTTTTATTTAAAGGGATGAATTGGTTTAAGGTGGAAAGAAGGTAGATATGCTTTCTGATTCGAGTGGATAGTGGAGTTTACTTCAGGGAGAAATTCTGGAGCTGGTATAAGAGCTACTTGTCTGAAAAGAACACCATGAAAGGCTCCTTGAGATAGAAGACTCCCAGCTGGCCTACTCATCTAGCTAGTGTAATCACTATTAAGAAGGTGACCTTTCTTGATAAGAAATATTAGGACATTTCAGAAAGCAGTTAAAAAGGAAGCTTCTTAAAGACCTTACAAAGAATTTTAAGTCCATCTGGGTACAGGATGTCCACAGTAGGTCTCACTGAGTAATATCCTTAACAAATCTGGTTTTCCCTTTTTTGATATATACAGTGCACACCTCCATACACAAAATCACAGCCCAGTAAAATTAGACATATGCAAACAGAGCTTCCAACCTACGTATAGGAGATAACTTAGTCTTTCAAAACTGATATAATGTGTGAAAGCAATAGAACATAAAAGTGAAAATTAATTTTTTTGAAAGATGAAAGGAATATCTTTGCACAGAATACATAATTAGGATACACAATCCTCAACTTTGTGATACAAAAGGCTTGAAAACCTGCTTGCCCACTCAATAGCGTGGAGTAGGAAGCTTTCCCTGGTGAGTTCAGAGGCTAAGCTACTAATTTCTTTAGAATTTAAACTTTAATTTAAATGTTTTTCTACCCTGAAGAATGATTACATAAAAATAGCACACATTTACTCTAGGTAAAGAAATCATGCAAAGTTATACCGGCAAAAGCACTTTTATGCGAGTATAACTGTTTACACTGGGGAGTTTGTCGGCACAGAAATGTTGCAAATACATAATAATCATAAAAGCAAACCACACACCTCAGGGAGAAACTCTTGAGCTGACTTCCGATCTTCGGACATTTAGGCCTGTTCTATATATCAAATCCAGTTTTTAATTACAGTGGTGACCCCCACCTTCATTGTCAATAATCAGCTGTGACTACCCCTTTTCTGCTTCCCACAACAGCATCAGCCTTCATGCTGTCTCCCATGCCACCCCAGCACATTGTGAAGCCACCACCTTTTCTCCTCTTTCAAATCTCTCCTTAAAATATCTTTCTTGATAAAATTTTAATCTTACTGTATTTTCTTTGTACACATAGTATTCAATCTTAAATCTGTAAACACTGTCAGTGGAGTTCCTCTTGTAACATTATCCCTGTGCTTAAAGTTATGCTTGGGGCCTAAAAGGAGATTGGAAAATATTGGGAAAAATTTTAACTGTACAAATTAAATTTCAATTTAACATAATAAGATGTATACACCACAAGGAGCATTTTCAGCTCATCTGGTCACTTTTATCATAATTCAGGTCTCAGGAATCCAGAACTCTGATGTGCCAGCTCCTATTCTGGGTCATTTCCCAGTGGGCACTCTGCTAGGGATATCAAACGTACAGTTGAACAAACAATGCTGGAGCTTGCATTATGGTCAAGTCCCACTTTTAACCCAATATTGTATATTTTAAACATTATTTTATCATGAACAGTACATGAATTTTAAGTATTACACTTTAAAATTATGGAATATTGGAGACAATGAGACTCTTCTCACCACAAATAGATAGCCAACTGTTGGTGCAACATAAGATGGACTCTGGGATATCACTCCAAATGGGAGCTGGAAGTCACAGAGGGTTTGCATTGTTGCAGAGAGATGGAGGTGGAGAAGCAAGGAATTATTTTGGAAATATATTCTCTTTCAAAAGAACAAAAAAATCCCAATTAAATACAGATATAAAAGTGCTTCCGTACTCTCTTTAGTTGGGGCATTTAACAAGCTGGAAATGTCTTCACCATACTTATAGATCACCTTAAAAGGTATTTTTAAAAGACAACAGCAATCTAATCAAATGTAAAATGTCTAACCTGCCAATGTAAAAAGAAACAAAAAAGCCTGCCCAACTGACAACAGTAAAAGGATTTATTTTATTTAATTTTGAAAAATCAATATAAAAATGAAGTCCAAAACTTCTTAGTGGATGTGTCATGATTTATTAAGCATGGAGCCTAAGCAAGCCCTCATAAGAGAGAAATTGCTTTCTTTCATCTTTAAAACAGACTTCTCATTCTTTTGCAAATACCATCATTTCAAAATAATTCTTCTCCAAGTAGCAGTGACACACCATCAGAACTTGTGAACAAGGCAGAATAGAGTAATAAATGCTGCACTATACATGCATTTTACACATTCAAAACACACAGAATATGGTGGTGTAATGGATTTTAAAATAAAATCTAATCTAAATTCCATGTAGAAACGCATGCCACGGAACATTTCTGGATCTATTAATGTAATTAATAACTATTATTGTAGATAATGAGAATCATCCTGTGAGAGGCCTCTGCTACTCAGTGAAGAGCACAATATAACTACAGAGACAGGTGTGGAGATATTCTTCAAATATCACATGAGAACAGATGTGGAATTTCAGGCTTCCAATTTCTGTTTTAATGATGAATTGCTCAAAAGATTTCCAGATGTAAACAATACTGTTTATTCTAACTTTACCAGTAGCATGCTGCTGTACTTACAGTAAAGAGGACATACTGATCAGTTGTCAGGTATCAACAGATGCATTGTGGCTTCATGGTCTTATAAACTGTTCTGAGATGCACGTGTCTGTAAAACAAATTTGCATCTCCTGTCACCCTCATCTCTGCCTGTCTCTCACACTTCTGGAAGTTTCACACCAGCTTAAATTTAACATGGCTCAAACTGAATTCCTTATCTTTCTTCCCAAGCCCTCTCCACTCTCCCACAATCTCTGGCACTCGTGGCAACAGCACCATCCTCTCTGCTAATCAGGCCTCCTTCATTTGGGTGTTGTATTGGCTAGGAGATCTTCTCACCTTACTATAGGCCCCTGGCTATTATGTGCCGGTGCATTTTTTCAAATGGTATGTTCAGAGGAGCAGAAGGATGTGAAGGTGTCTATGAGTGGGATAGATGGACAGATTCAGGTTGGAGAGACAGGGATAGACTGAAAAGAGAGAAAAACATAAAAAGAGGAAATGTGGGGCAGCCAGAAAAATATGAAGGCAAAGCTTGAACACATTATGTAGGGAAAGAGATCTAGGAGCCAACGGGAAAGAAAAGAGGAAACAATAGACAGTGAAAACAATGAAGGATAAGATACTGTCTTAAAGTTTTATACCGCTGCCCATGACTCTAGTAACTACCACCCACACCAAAATCACTAACAGCAAAATCCCCAGTGGACTTCATGGTGCGTCCGGCATTTTTGGCACCCAAAACTCTGCTAGGTGTAGGGTTTTTGTTTTGTGCAGGGGGTAGTGGTGGTAAGTGTTTAGAAACAGAAAGGGGTGTTTGAACTGTGAGCTTCACTTCTGGAGGAAATACTTTCTTAAAGAAACATGCTCCATGATGATTACAGTAAAGAGAAGAGAAAAAAGGTGAAATAGGGCCAGGTAGGTAAAGAACATAAAAGGAAAGCCTGAGATTCTTAGCACAACTTTCATTTTTAACAACTATTAATAGAAAGTTGTTACAATTACATACAAGAAACAGTACACAACTACTTATTTCTTTAAATTTGCATGGGTTCTCTCATTGTCATTATTATTTTGATTACGGTAGTGCCTAAAGGCCAGGGCTCCATTGTGCTAGGCACTATTCAAACACAGAACAAAGAGATGGTCCCAGCCCCAAAGAGCTTATACTCAGTGGTGCAAGTAAAATTCATTTCTTACCGGTACGGGGGGGGGGGGTGGGGGGGGAAGAACCAGGTAAGCGGGGCATGTGACTTCCCCATGTGACCCTCCATGTGATTCCTCACTGTGCCGCCCCTAGTCCGGGGCTCCCACGCTCTCCCCATCCCCTCCCCACATCCATCCCATGTTACCGGGGTGCGGGGGGGGAGGGAGAAAAGGGCTCTGTCCTCCTCCTGCTGTGCCAGAGACTTCAGGGCAGGGCTCTCCTGGGAGCTGCTATGGTACACAGATGGAGATGCAGCTCCGTGGAAGGGCAGAGGGCGGGGCTAGGCATTCTGCTCCTTTCCATGCTGGGAGGGGCAGCGGGGAAAGGAGCAGAACTCCTCCGGCGGGGCTGCTGCTGTGTCTTTCCGGTACGCCGTACCGGCTATAAATAGCTTGCTGGTACGGCATACCCGCCTACTTGCACTGCTGCTTATACTGTAAGTGGTTGCAGAGATACCTTAAGTTTTCAAACCTTGTTCAGATAGATTTATTGTGATGGCTTCTACCACTAAAAAGTGAGGCAGTGTGGTCTAGTGAATAAAGCACTGGACTGGGACTCAGTAGACCTGGGTTCTATTTGCAGGTCTGCCAATGAACTGCTGTGTGGCCAGAAGCAAATTGCTTTCACTTCTGTGTGGCTCTCCTCTTCTGTCACCGTTTTACCTGTGTTGTCCATTTAGAACGTACATTCTTTTGGGCAGGTACTGTCTCTTATGATGTGACTGTTGTGATACAGCATGGCCAGAGGGCAGCAGGAGAGTGTTGGAGTCTTAGTCCCTGTAGAGGGAAGGAAGTTTGCTATAAATTAATTAAAGCATCTGAAGCCAGTCACATGATAAAAACTCCCTGCTTCAATCACACAAGAGGAGGAGTTGAAGCAGAGTGGATTGGTGCTGGAGTAGAGAGCAGTTTGGAGGGAAGCAGAGGAAAGTTTGGAGAAGTGCTGTGGTGGGCTAAGAAGACCAAGATCCTAGGTAAAGGGACACCTGGTTTGTGCAGAGGGAGGGCAGGAAGCCCCACAAGCTGAAGGGCAGGAGAGGGAAGTAGCCCAGGGGAAGGAACCGCTAGTTCTAGTGGTTTACTGCTATCCCTAGGGCCCCTGGGCTGGGACCCGGAGTAGAGGGCGGACCTGGGTCCGTCCCTCTCCTCTCCCCTCCCTTCCCCTCCTCTAGGACACTAGTGAGGCAGTTAATACCCCAGTTCCGGGGCAAGAAACGGTGTCCTGAACCCCCCACCCCAAGAAGAGAAATCGCGAGACCCATCATAGTAGTTCTGGCAATTTGCCACACTGTACAGTACCTAAAACCTGGGGCCTCTACACATTGCTGTAATGCCGCTACTCCTCCCACCACCACTGACAAAAATGGGCAAATACCCAGGTCTTCAAAGGGTTAATTATAGATAGGGGCCTTGACCCACACACGCATGAACTTTTGGAAAATTCAGATACTGATCCCAACTTTGATATCCATGCCCATCTCCAGTTAATTTACATTACTAATACAAGACACGCCCCACACACTGCAGGGGTTAGCCACAGAAAAGTTTTCTACAGACGTCTTACTCAGCTGTCAGTTATGGTCTCTGCTACCAGAAAATGACTTCTCTCTCAGCTGGCAGACAAGGAATGATTTATAATTGCCATAATGGAAACAAAAAGGCACAGTTGCCCTTTTTCCATAAAAGGCAAACTTGTTTTGTATATCAGAAACGTCTGAACCCAAAAATTATGTATATTTAGTTGTTACGCTAAGGGCTAAATTGCAGCTAGAAGCTAGAGACCTCTGGCAGGGGATGGTGCAGAGGTTCCCAATCCCAGGTAGGAGTAGATTGAGGCACTATGCCTCAGATAGGTACACAGCATGTCTTAGAGCACACAGCTGCTGAGATTGCTGTGTGTGCTCCCTCTACACAGTGCTGGTTTTGCTGGCATGGGGGGAGGTGAGAAGTACAGAGCTAGCAGGACTCCATCTTTTTTCCACCTCCTTTCAAATGCTGTGAGGGCTAGACTCACAGAGTTCTTGCATCCCTTGAGAAAGAGTGACTGTACTTGGTCCCTGCACAGTAGGGCAGTGAGGGGAATAGGAACCTTCTTCCTCCCTGCATTCCCTATGGCACACACCCCGCAGATTTAGATACAATTTGGTAGTGTTACCACTATCTTTAATTGGTCGTATTGCCATAGTGCCCAGAGCCCCCAATTATAAACAGAGCTCCATTGTGTTGGGCTCTGCACAAACATATTCAGAGCAGAATCTGCCATAAAGATTTTAAAATCTAAAAGGTTAAAAAGTAAAACAAACCACCAAAATAAAAACTAATCAATGTCAGAGACACTCTTAAGGAGTTCTAACAAAGTTATAAGAATATCTGTAGAATTACAAATATGGGTTGATACTACATATGCAATAGTAACCCCTGCACTTGAACTGAAAAGGCAGAGAAAGGAGAAACATGTCTGTGACAGATATGGAAAGTTCCTGCAATATCTTTGGGAGTATTAACGGCAAAGAGTTCTGTGGCACCTTATAGATTAACAGACGTATTGTAGCATGAGCTTTCGTGGGTGAATACCCACTTCGTTGGATGCATGCACTACCCACGAAAGCTTATGCTACAATACGTCTGTTAGTCTATAAGGTGCCACAGGACTCTGCCGCTTTTACAGATCCAGACTAACATGGTTACCCCTCTGATGCTTTACTGTATTAAGTTTATGTATCATACTGGGCAAGGGACTGTATGCAATTCTATTGGGGAGGGTGACAACAACTCCTCCACAAACTAAGAACAGTGGGGGGTGAGTACACAAATTCACACAGGTTGTCACACCTCCAGAGAAGTACTTTCAGGTGTTCATGTGAAGAAGCTCACATATACTAGTTCAAATTGAATTCTCCACAGATCAACTGACAAAGAAAGGACTTTTGGATAAACAGCTTGAGCTTAAAGTGACTCAGAGCTTTCTTTCTGATCCAGCAAATGGATAGGACCTTCTGTCCAAGCGGGGCCCAAATTCTTCCTGGGAAAAGTTGGAAGGGCTTTGGCCTACTGAGGCCCCATTAGACTAACAGCTGACAATTGGTAAGCTTTTAGCAATAGTATAGGAACTTTTACTGTTTTTTGTATGTTTTCTCTGTAATGCTTACACCTTAAGAATAAATGTGTTTGCTCAGAAAGAGCTCTGTGATAACTTTTGACTGCTGGCAATTATGCTGTTCATAAGACTTTGGAGAGTGAGCAAAGCACAGATGCTGGCCTGCTAAGGCAGTGTGGCTTGCTAGGTCTACCACAATGTAGGCAGGGAGCTGTGCGGCCTGGAAAAATCCTGGTCAGGAGGGAGAAAGACACAGGTCTCCAATCAAGAGAGGTGATGACTGCAGTATTGGGTTTACAATGGCACCAGGCCCACACTTGGAAGGGGCCCATTAAGGCTCCGGCTCCGAGTGGACTCTGCTGCCAGTCACCTGCAGGGTCCCACCTGCCTCCCCAGAACCGAGCTCCCGGGACCTGTAGAGACTGGGCCACTCTCGACCAGTGGGGGGGGAGAAGTGCATCACAGGAGGCTTGGCAGGGCCCCAACAGGCAAGTGGGTCCTGAGGGAGCCTGGCTCGGGCAGGCCTCCCTCCTGCTTCAGCTTGGTTGACTGCACAGCTCCCGAGTGGCTGGAGTAATCCCCACCCAGAACCAACTCCCGGCCACGCAGCCAGCTCACCCCAGGGGACACAGTCACCTTCCAGTGGGGGTGGTGAATGCAACTGGGAGGCGGGACATGGGGCAGTGGGTCTCTGGAGAGCTTGTGGGGGCGAGAGGGTGCTGGGCATTGGGGGAGGTTTGTGCTTTGTGGCGCTGGTCAGTGGAGGGTATGTGGGGGGTGCTGGACATAGGGGTCTGTGGAGGGGGCACTGTGGGTGGTGGTGTGCAGGGTGCTGTGCAATTGTGGGGGGGTCTCTGGGTGGGGGGGCACTGGGCATAGCAGGTCCAGGGGGGAACTGGGCATAGGGGTCTATATGGGGGTCGCTGGGCTGGGGGGCCATGGGAAGGTGCTAGGGTGTGGTGCAGGCCTGCTCCCAAGGGGTGCGGGCAGTGCAGGGCTGGGCAGGCCAGTGTATATCTGTGGCTGTTGGTTTGTAAACAGTGCCCTCACGCTGGGCTGGGGGACCAGGGCTGCCCCGGGCAGGCCCCTTGCTCTGGGTACCTAACGTACCCCACCTCATGCCCATTTCCCCCATGGGGGCCCCTAAATATGTTTGGCATCGGGCCCACAAAAGGTTAATCCAGCCCAGGGTGGCTGAGGAGTGGGTGCCAGTCATGGACCACGGAGTGGAGATACAGATGCACCTGCCCTAAACTGTGACAATATGCTTTAGGACACAAAATCTCACTTTACTTGTTTTAGGACAATTCTAGAAATTTATATTCTGGCATTCTTGTTTGCGCTTGCTTAACTTTACAAATCACAAGGCACCCACGTGAAAATCCCACAGACAAACACTTGAGTAATACCTTAAATCCCAATGACTGTTTTCATATCATCTCTCTTATTGCTGGAAGACTACAAAAATGCATTAACCTTAAGAACAGTCTTTCCTCTTTAGATTTGGCACGGTTTTAAGTACAGCGAAATTTACTTAAATATTTAGCAGTAGAAAGACATAATACCTTAATTAATCTAAGCTAGTGTAACACTATTTGTTAGTGGCAGTCAGACTACTATATATACCAGGGGTGGGAAAAATCCAGTCTGCAGGCGGATCCGGCCCATCTAACATTTCTGTCTGGCCCGCCAGGCTCTTTGGCTGTCCCCTCATGATCTCCAGGCTGCTAAAAGTCCTGCAGTGCAGTGGGGCACTCAGGTAGGCTGCCTGCCTGCCGTGGTCCCACGCAGCTCCCGGAAGTGGCCAGCTGCTGCTGGCATGTCTCTGTGCACCTCTGGTGAGGTGGCGGGGGGGAGGGAGGCGGCTCTGCGCGCTGCCCCCACCCCCATTCTCACAGCTTCCATTGGCCAGTTTCCAGCCAATGGGAGCAGCAGGGGCGGTGCTTGTGGGCGTGGTCAGCACACGGAGACCCGCTACCCTCCCACCCTCAAGGGGCGCGCAGAGATGTGCCAGCAGCAGCCAGCCGCAGCCGCTTTCGGGAGCAGTGTGGGGCTACGACATGTAGGGAGCCTGCCTGAGCCCTGCTGTGCCGCCGGCTGGGAGCCACCTGTGGTAAGCACCTCCTGGCCATAGCCTGCACCTCGCACCCCCTCCCACACCCAACCCCCTGCCCCAGGTCAGAACCCACTCTGGTACCCAAACTCCCTCTCAGACCCCACACCCCTTCCTGCATCCCAATCCCCTGCACCAGCCCGGAGCTCCCTCCTGCACGCAAACTTCCTCCCAGACTCCACACCCCCTCCTGCACCCCAATCCCCTGCATCGGCCCGGCGCTCCCTCCTGCACCTAAATTCCCTCCCAGACCCCGCACCCCCTCCATTCATATAGTAGAAATGTGCGACCCGTGACGACTTACCAAAATTCGTGGAGTGGCCACCTGCGAAAATTATTGCCCACCCCTGGTATATACTCAAATTCAGTCTGAATATATTTTTTGTAAACCCAATCAATAATATGCACACACACAAAAAAGTCAGCAGTCATTACTGATCCTGAAAATACTGGAATGCAAATCTCTTTTCTGACACCACTGCATTATAACGGGATACCTACTATGACAGTAAAGGTGATAAAACCACATTCAACTGTACAAAATCTATTTTAAATACAATATACAACAAATGATTCTTAGGCAATTGGATATTGGACATTTTCTAACTGCTGAAACCCTGTGCCGGATATCACATGTCTGTATTCTTACTTTGTTCCTTGGCATTAGTTTTCCCTTTTTATGTTATAAGAAAGTGCGATTTAATAGGGAAGTTTATACAAGACTTGATGAAAACTGAGGCATGCTACAAAGCCACATATCAGAGGTAAGACAGGTATATTAAGATAGGTCACAATACAATTATCATGTGTAATCCATATATTTCCTAACATTGAATAGTTTTAAAATACTTTTTTAGTTTTAAATAAGTCCCCTGCAGCTCACTATTTGTTGACAACCAGCTGAAACACATGCCAGATTTAATCTAGTAAAATTCTATTTTGAAAGTTTTTTTCAAAAGTTCATTTTAGCTGAGATGAGTAAACCCTAAAATGTTATCTATGTGAATTACTGCTTAAATTGAATTTGTTTGCTGCCCCTACCCAAACGGAAAACACATTCCATTAGAAAACAAAGCTTTCGCCTCTAAAAAAGCCATTTATTTCTTGATGACAATAAAACAGTATTACTGTAAATTACAGTCATCAATGCTAGTTTCATGCTTTTCTGCATTAGCCGCGCCAGAAAAAAATCAGTCACACCTAACCGAGGGAGAGACATCTGTCTGACTAACTACTGGTGAAACAACAACATTATAGTTATTTATACAATGTGCAATTCCAGTATACATTTTCTTTTAACAATGCTTTACACATCACCAAGAAAAAAAATATGCTCACTTTTAAAATATGGACCAAGTTACCTATCTGAGATAAGCATAAGAAACGTTTTCAGGTAAGAAGTCATTATCATTTTACAGATATACAGTATTAGTTCACTGCATATACTTAATTTTCACTTTAAGTAACACTTTGTCTTCATTTTGAATGAAAACAGTCAGCTTTGCTAAGTACATTATTCAGCTGGGGATTTCTACCTACCAACTTCCCTTAACCACTACCAGCATCTCCATCATACACGGCTTGAGAGGCTCGTGTCAAAAATTATTCTAGATATTATCAGGAAATCTCTTCTTTAAAGCATGCACATGACATTAATTTACAAACCATATAAATACAGTTAGATGGTAATTCTGAGGATATTGGAAAAAAGTGCCATACACTAAGAACATTGTGCCTGCACATTCTCTCCATTCATCACTGTCCAGACCTAACTGTTGCTATGCAGGAAGGTTATTTTCAAAGCCTGCACCAGTAAAAACACCTTATGGCAATAAAGCACCGACAAATGCAGACAATACAAGCAGACAGTGACTGAGCTTCCTCTGTGGTAGCAATAATAATTTCAAAACCATTTTTGTTGGCAATGCTTTGTCCTGTACTAAAATCAGAATTTAAGTATGCATTTGAAATTTACAGTAGTGCAAATATTTTTGAACTAAGTCAGATAAAATATCTTTGCTTTTGAAGTGCCCCACATTATGAAACACTCATATACATTGTACGTATATCCACTTACATAGAAAGTTAAGCAAGCGAGTGACCAAGATGGAATTTTATGGGCCTTTTTTAAGAAGGTTACACTGTTTTAATTCAATTTTAGAAGTTTACAACTCTACTTTGCAACATTTTGGACAGCACAAACACAATACCTCATCGGGAGGTGACGGGAAGGAGTAGAAAGCAACATTAAAGTAGCTACAGTTCCTTATACCTTTCTGATATTAGCTGAGGCAATCTACTGTTACCTCAGACGCATGGTGGCAGAAAGCCAGCTGGATGAATGGTGACTTACCACACAAGTTTGTGGGCTCTACAGTCTGACACAGACAATATCATTAACTTTAAGTTTTAACAGTCAGCTTTAGAGTCAACTACCTTCATAAGAAGTATGACTACATTGCTCAGTGCTTGTTTTCTTCTCTTCCAAATACAGTTTTAACTGGGAAACATACCCTCTAAATTGGCATTGTTTTTATCAGAAAAAGTTCATATTAATTAATATGTAGGTCACAAATCTCAAAGAGATTAAATAAAATGGTGCTCAAATTATGGAAAACATTCTGGAAGTCTCAGAATCATAGAAGAAAAGATTGTTTTATACACATTGTTTCATTCTATTGCTAAAGGCAATTCCTACAACAAACAAGGCTTTGGGACAAAATCTGGCCTTTGGGAACAATATTTGTGTGTGCAGCAAAGAATATGCTGCAATATACCAGTTTGGGATCCCCACCCCGGCTGCCTAATAGGGAATTCAAAGAACGAAAGAAAGAAACTACTCAAATACTAAAGCTACAAGCATCTTTGATGAAAGAACGATAGCATATTACTCCACATTTCTTGACCTCTTTGCAAAAAACACAAGGATAGTTATTACCCTGATATAAGTATAAGTACCTCTCTCAGAATTATCCTTTTAACTGCTCATTATTTAGAACAGTTTCATCTCTATGTAAAGAAAGTCCTACATGCCTCTAATTCAACTGTTCTGCAGAGACCCAAATAAATGCAATATTGCCATTACCATAACAAAAGGGAACTAATAAAATTGCTCACATGCACAGGCTTAAGGTTTCACATGAAAGCAAATTTTCCTGTAAAAATATATTCTATTTCCCTGCTAAATCCACTCTGTAACGACATGTTTTGTAATCTGATGGCTATCCCACTGGAGTACACATGATATTAATGAAAGCAAGACCAAATTAAATAGATGACATGATTAACAGTATTCATTTCATGCATGACTGTGTTTTATGGGAGAGATAAAGACCTGAAAGTAATTACCATGAATTGAAACTCCTTCACTGACCTCTGTTTGCAGCTAGCAGTCGTTAAGTACTGATGTTTTATAACAAAGACCAATGCCTTTCATCTGTGCGCTTTCTTTTAATGCTACAAGATGAGCACCTCCACCGTTGCATGGACACAGTACCTCTGTATCTATGTCTGTAATGCAGCATAAAGATTACTGTGGAAACCTATCAAACTGGCAAGCAGCAACGTCTGCAGCCAATCAGAGAAAGGCACATGCAGAACCCAGCACATGCTCTCTGAGGCTCAGATACTGTCATCACTGTTTAACAGGCTGCTAATCTAATTATAGCTGTTTGCTAGCACAGTGCTACTGAAGTAGAGCACATGAGCAAAACTAAATTTCAATACATTAAACCACTTAATCACAATAATCAAATTTGGGTTTTTTAATAAAATTTAAATGCTTAAAGTTAAATGTTCACCTTACACAATGAACTGCTTTAAAAAAGTGCTTTTTTCTGAACTCTGAAAAAAATGAGCAATATTTAGTAGTGCACTTTCAAAATCAGACTTGTAGTTCATTAGTTATATATAGTAGTGAAAGATTTATTACGATGTAGCAGTTTATTCTGTATTTCTGAATTCTGATTCTGTATGTATATTGCAAAATTACACAACTCAGCTTGCTTTATTTACAATGTTTAGCATAACAATTTAGACCCCAATTCAGCCAGGTACTTAAGCATATGCGATTCAGTACATGAGTAATCCTACCATGTCAAGGGAATTACTCATATGCTTTAAATTACACGTGCTTAAATACCTTGCTGAACTGGGGAACTCTATGTTCATTTGGAACCCGAGCTGTAATCAATCTTCTGTCAGGCTACAGTGGAATGCCATGCAAATTGCTGCTACTGTACAAACTACTAATCAATCTGGAAAATATTCATCATGAATATATTCTACACATGCATGGTGAATTTAATCCACTAAATCTTAGATGCATGTTATAAATGCATGCCTAGCTCCATAAAATAACTAACGTTATGGATTCTGAAACAGAATACACAGATTTCAGAGTAACAGCCGTGTTAGTCTGTATTCGCAAAAAGAAAAGGAGTACTTGTGGCACCTTAGAGACTAACCAATTTATTTGAGCATAAGCTTTTGTGAGCTACAGCGAAACCTTATGCTCAAATAAATTGGTTGGTCTCTAAGGTGCCACAAGTACTCCTTTTCTTTTTGAGAATATACATAGACTATTATGTATGTAAGTGTTTTTTAAAATTGCTGATAAGTTCTGTAATTCATTTTTTCAGTTTTCCTACTTATCAGATGTACAATAATGAGAAAAAGGTGTAGCTATCTGACATTTAGTACTCTTGACAGTGTATGTCAAGTAATTTCTGTGACCAGCACAACAAGAAAGTAGTTTTCTGAAGTTTTAAGGGCCCATATGATTCTCATATGTAACTAGAAGTCTACAGTGGCCACAGTTTTAAAACATGGATGTCTCAAATTAAGCATCTAAACCTATACTTAGGCACCTAACTAAAATGGCCTGATCTGCAGCGGAGCTGAGTATCCACATCTCCCATGGAACAAAGTGGATTCTTTAGGTGCTTAGCACTAAAGATAAAGGCACTTTTACATAGCTAGCCAAATAGAGAGAGTAGGTATGTAACCTTAGGCAATCCAGTTTAAAAATGTTCCCGTGTCCATCTATTCATATGTACAATACATAGATAAACTCCTCTCACACAGACTTAAAACCCACTGCAATATTACTCAAAGTGAGCTGCTATGTGCCCATACAGCACTTTTCTCCTCAATGCTTTACTTTCTTATTACTAACACCACACAGTGTTAATCACTCTCCTACTGTTTAGTATTAAAGGTTTACATATGTTTCTGTTGCAGCATTCTTAGCTGGGGAGCAAAAACTGAATTTGTTACTTCATAAAAGTTGCTAACACAAGACTTCCATATAGTATCAGAAGAAGTCTAAATTTACTGACAATATGCAAATAACTAAACCATAGCTTTTTTTTTTACTCTGTTAGTGAAAACTGTTAATAAAAACCTGTTACTGTTTCTTTTAGAAATGGAGTCTAATACTTGTACAACATATGTTCAAAACTGTATCTGGCTAGGAATTAAAACTGAACGCAGACAGCATAAAATTCCTTCAACTTTTGTTCAGCAACATATCATAGGTTATAACAAAAAGGGATACCAATGCCATGTCCTAGAAACAAAAATGACATGAATAAAAATCAGGTATAAAAACAAGTATATATATCCTCAACTTGGTACTTATAATGTTTATTAAAAAAATTAGAGACTAACCAATTTATTTGAGCATAAGCTTTTGTGAGCTACAGCTCACTTCATCGGATGCTGTAGCTCACGAAAGCTTATGTTCAAATATATTGGTTAGTCTCTAAGGTGCCACAAGTACTCCTTTTCTTTTTGCGAATACAGACTAACACGGCTGTTACTCTGAAACCTGTCATTAAAAAAATTCTTCCTCTCATAAACATATCCCTATTACTTTTGTGTCTAAGGTTCTGTAAACAAAGCACTGTAGAAATTAGGAAGTTTCACAACACTGTTCTAAGGCAGGTAGATTATACATTAAAGATGAGAAAGGGGGTTATAAAGAGGTAGGGAACCTGATTTTGAGAATAGGTGAGCACAATTCCAACAGAAGTTGACTGGAGATACAGGCGTTCAATACCTTTGGAAATCAGTCCCTCACAACTTGTCTATCACCACATCAAGATGAAGTTTTCAGTTATCACTTCCATAGTCATAGGACAAAGGAGGGTTAGCAAGTTACAGATTGTTGTAATGAGACATAAAACTAGGGTGTCTATTGGGTCCATGATTTTTAGTGTCTCTCAAAGTTATGAATTTAAGCTCCCAGGCTCATCTTTTGAAGGCATTGCACGGGGTTCCCTTGAGGAGGGGGACCCAGAGGTCAGATACGAAGTGATCATTTTGTGAAAAGTGTTTGCCAATGGGTGATACGGTGTTTCTTTCTTTTATAATTTTTCTGTGTGAGTTCATTTGAGAGCACAGTGATAGTCTGGTTTCATTCACATTGTTGTTGGTGCCTTTGATGCTCTAGATGAAGTGCACCGTATGTTGTGATAAGCATGTGTAGGACCCATGGATAGCAAAAGGTGTGTTCGGAGAGCACTGATCATCATACCAGTGGAGATATGTCTGCAGGTTTTGCACCTGTTATGGTAGGGTCTGGTGTTGTTTGGAGCTGATGTGTCCTGTTGTGTAGGGAGCTTGCTTCTGATGATGAGCTTGGCGAAGTTGGGGGGTTGTATGAAGGTCAGAAGATGGGGTTCGGGAAAGAGTTATTTCAGGATGTAGTCCCCATCAAGTATGATTTATAATTGTTTGTTAATACACCACATGGACGCCACAGTGACAAGTAGGAGTATGCAGAATGTGGAGGGTTTTTTTCCAACTTATAAAATGATAAAAGACAAAAACACCCTATCCCTTGTGGGTGAACATTTGTCAGAAAATTGGTTGGCTGAAAAGGGCGGGAGTTGGGAGTGTTTTGTTTCAGGTGAGCCTGGCTGTTTAAAAAAGCCGGCGCTCCGCAAACCAGCTGAGCGGCGGGGAACCAGCTGAGCAGCGGGGGACAGCAGAGCAGCAAACAGCAGGAGTTTGCCTGGGATCTGTGTTGGTGAGTATCTGGGTATCTGAGTGTGTGTTTGGTGAGAGGATCGGAGTGTTTGTAGCGAGGGCAGCTTGAAAGTTTGAGCGAGTGCTTGACTGGTTGGCTGAAAAGGGCGGGAGGGGGGAGTGTTTTGTTTCAGGTGAGCCTGGCTGTTTAAAAAAGCCAGCGCTCTGCGAACCAGCTGAGCAGCGGGGAACAGCAGAGCAGCAAACAGCAGGAGTTTGCCTGGGAGTTCGCCTGGGGTGAGCCCACTGAGGCTTACACCCTAACAGCTTCGCTGAGTAATTTACTGCATCTCCTGAGGAAGCTTGTAGTAGGAAGGTAATATGGATGGTGAGTGTTCAGCTGTTGTGACCTGCACTGGATGTGCCATGTTTCAGAGTAAAAGCCGTGTTAGTCTGTATTCGCAAAAAGAAAAGGAGTACTTGTGGCACCTTAGAGACTAACCAATTTATTTGAGCATAAGCTTCCGATGAAGTGAGCTGTAGCTCACGAAAGCTTATGCTCAAATAAATTGGTTAGTCTCTAAGGTGCCACAAGTACTCCTTTTCTTTCTGGATGTGCCATGTTTGTCTTTCTTCCACAGGACAGAAGTGACTTTGTGTGTACAAAGTGCAAGCTGATCTCCATATTGGAAGAGAAGATTCAAGGTCTGGAGCAACAAGTATCGACCCTGTGTTGCATAAGAGAAACTGAAGATTTCCTGGACAGATGTCAGGATATGCTTCTACGCGCACAAGGTTCTGAAGATTCAGAGCAGGCTGCGCAGCAGGGACAGGAGGACGGTGAAGAAATTTGGCAACATGTGACCTCCGGAAGAAGAAGGGGGAACGTCTATGTACCAGCAATGCAGATACAGGTAAGTAACCGTTTTCATGTTCTCTCCACAGGTACCATTGCGGGGAGTGGCCCACATGATACGTCTGGGGGAAAGGAGGAGAAGGAGACTCCGCCAGTTGAAAGGCATGAGATGCACTGTCCTAAGATTGGAGGTTCCACAACCACCACTCCCAAGAGAAGGAGGCGGGTGGTGGTGGTCAGGGACTCTCTCCACAGGGGGACTGAGTCATCTATCTGCCGCCCTGACCGGGAAAACAGAGAAGTCTGCTGCTTGCCAGGGGCTAAGATTCACGATGTGACGGAGAGTCTGCCGAGACTCATCAAGCCCTCGGACCGCTACCCCTTCCTGCTTTTCCACGTGGACACCAATGATACTGCCAAGAATGACCTTGTGCGGATCACTGCAGACTACGTGGCTCTGAGAAGGAGGATAAAGGAGTATGAGGCACAAGTGGTGTTCTCGTCCATCCTCCCCATGGAAGGAAAAGGACGGGGTAGGGATCATCGAATTGTGGAAGTCAATGAATGGCTACGCAGGTGGTGTCGGAGAGAAGGCTTTGGATTCTTCGACCATGGGATGGTGTTCCAAGAAGGAGGAGTGCTAGGCAGAGACGGGCTCCACCTAATGAAGAGAGGGAAGAGCAACTTCGCGAGCAGGCTGGCTAACCTAGTGAGGAGGGCTTTAAACTAGGTTCACCGGGGGAAGGAGACCAAAGCCCTGAGGTAGGTGGAGGAAGCACGAGCAGGAGCGTGTGAGAGGGGAGGGCTCCTGCCTCATACTGAGAATGAGGGGCAATCAGCGGGTTATCTCAGTGCCTATATACAAATGCACAAAGCCTGGGAAACAAGCAGGGAGAACTGGAGGTCCTGGCAAAGTCAGGGAATTATGATGTGATTGGAATAACAGAGACTTGGTGGGATAACTCGCATGACTGGAGTACTGTCATGGATGGATATAAACTGTTCAGGAAGGACAGGCAGGGGAGAAAAGGTGGGGGAGTTGCACTGTATGTAAGGGAGCAGTATGACTGCTCACAGCTCAAGTATGAAACTGCAGAAAAACCTGAGAGTCTCTGGATTAAGTTTAGAAGCGTGAGCAACAAGGGTGATGTCGTGGTGGGAGTCTGCTATAGACCACCGGACCAGGGGGATGAGGTGGACGAGGCTTTCTTCCGGCAACTTGCAGAAGCTACTAGATCGCAGGCCCTGGTTCTCCTGGGCGACTTCAATCATCCTGATATCTGCTGGGAGAGCAATACAGCAGTGCACAGACAATCCAGGAAGTTTTTGGAAACTGTAAGGGACAATTTCCTGGTGCAAGTGCTGGAGGAACCAACTAGGGACGGAGCTCTTCTTGACCTGCTGCTCATAAAACCAGGAAGAATTAGTAGGGGGAAGCAAAAGTGGATGGGAACCTGGGAGGCAGTGACCATGAAATGGTCGAGTTCAGGATCCTGACACAAGGAAGAAAGGAAAGCAGCAGAATACGGACCCTGGAATTCAGAAAAGCAGACTTTGACTCCCTCCGGGAACTGATGGGCAGGATCCCCTGGGAGAATAACATGAGGGGGAAAGGAGTCCAGGAGAGCTGGCTATATTTTAAAGAATCCTTATTGTGGTTACAGGGACAAACCATCCCGATGTGTAGAAAGAATAGTAAATATGGCAGGCAACCAGCTTGGCTTAACAGTGAAATTCTTGCTGATCTTAAACACAAAAAAGAGGCTTACGAGAAGTGGAAGATTGGACAAAGGAGCAGGGATGAGTATATAAATACTGCTTGGGTATGTAAGAATGAAATCAGGAAGGCTAAATCACACCTGGAGTTGCAGCTAACGAGGGATGTTAAGAGTAACAAGAAGGGTTTCTTCAGGTATGTTGGCAACAAGAAGAAAACCAAGGAAAGTGTGGGCCCCTTACTGAATGAGGGAGGCAACCTAGTGACAGAGGATGTGGAAAAAGCTAATGTACTCAATGCTTTTTTTTGCCTCTGTCTTCAAGAACAAGGTCAGCTCCCAGACTACTGCACTGGGCAGCACAGCATGGGGAGGAGGTGGCCAGCCCTCTGTGAAGAAAGAAGTGGTTAGGGACTATTTAGAAAAACTGGACGTGCACAAGTCCTTGGGGCCGGATGCGTTGCATCCGAGAGTGCTACAGAAATTGGCGGATGTGATTGCAGAGCCATTGGCCATTATCTTTGAAAACTCATGGCGATCGGGGGAAGTCCCAGAAGACTGGAAAAAGGCTAATGTAGTGCCAATCTTTAAAAAAGGGAAGGAGGAGGATCCTGGGAACTACAGGCCAGTCAGCCTCAGCTCAGTCCCCAGAAAAATCATGAAGCATGTCCTCAAGGAATCAATTCTGAAGCACTTAGACGAGAGGAAAGTGATCAGGAACAGTCAGCATGGATTCACCAAGGGAAAGTCATGCCTGACTAATCTAATCGCCTTCTATGATGAGATAACTGGTTCTGTGGATGAAGGGAAAGCAGTGGATGTGTTATTCCTTGACTTTAGCAAAGCTTTTGACACGGTCTCCCACAGTATTCTTGTCAGCAAGTTAAAGAAGTATGGGCTGGATGGATGCACTACAAGGTGGGTAGAAAGTTGGCTAGATTGTCGGGCTCAACGGGTAGTGATCAATGGCTCCATGTCTAATTGGTAGCCGGTATCTAGCGGAGTGCCCCAAGGGTCGGTCCTGGGGCCGGTTTTGTTCAATATCTTCATTAATGATCTGGAGGATGGTGTGGATTGCACCCTCAGCAAGTTTACGGATGACACTAAACTGGGAGGAGTGGTAGATACGCTGGAGGGTAGGGATAGGATACAGAGGGACCTAGACAAATTGGAGGATTGGTCCAAAAGAAATCTGATGAGGTTCAACAAGGACAAGTGCAGAGTCCTGCACTTAGGACGGAAGAATCCAATGCACCGCTACAGACTACGGACCGAATGGCTAGGCAGCAGTTCTGCAGAGAAGGACCTAGGGGTGACAGTGGATGAGAAGCTGGATATGAGTCAACAGTGTGCCCTTGTTGCCAAGAAGGCCAATGGCATTTTGGGGTGTATAAGTAGGGGCATTGCCAGCAGATCGAGGGACGTGATTGTTCCCCTCTATTCAACATTGGTGAGGCCTCATCTGGAGTATTGTGTCCAGTTTTGGGCCCCACACTACAAGAAGGATGTGGAGAAATTGGAGAGAGTCCAGCGAAGGGCAACAAAAATGATTAGGGGTCTGGAACACATGACTTATGAGGAGAGGCTGAGGGAATTGGGATTGTTTAGTCTAGGGAAGAGAAGAATGAGGGGGGATTTGATAGCTGCTTTTAACTACCTGAAAGGTGGATCCAAAGAAGATGGATCTAGACTATTCTCAGTGATAGCAGATGACAGGACAAAGAGTAATGGTCTCAAGTTGCAGTGGGGGAGGTTTAGGTTGGATATTAGGAAAAACTTTTTCACTAGGAGGGTGGTGAAACACTGGAATGCGTTACCTAGGGAGGTGGTGGAATCCCCTTCCTTAGAAGTTTTTAAGGTCAGGCTTGACAAAGCCCTGGCTGGGATGATTTAGTTGGGGATTGGTCCTGCTCTGGGCAGGGGGTTGGACTAGATGACCTCCAGAGGTCCCTTCCAACTCTGATATTCTATTATTCTATGATTCTAGGAAAACGATCACTCTATAGCTGACCTCGTGGTCTCTGTCCTTAAGGGAAGCCTGCACAATACCTTCAAAAGAGGAAGCTGTGAGCTTAAATTCATAACTTTGCTAGACATTCAAAACCACGGATTCAGCAGACACACTGATTTCATGCCTCATTACAACAGTCTGTAACCCACTGAGGCCATGTCTACACTACACAGTTAAGTCATCCTTCGTTAGGTTGACTTATAGCCGCTGCAGTAACTACTGCAGTTTTTCATATCCACACTACCTTTCTTTTGTCAATGCTGCATGTCTTCGTCAGGAGTGCTTGCACCAATTTAAGAGGAGCAGTGTGGAAGGCTGAGATCCTGGGCTCTGCAGTCTCAGCCTGGGAGCTCTGCGGGGAGCCCCAGCCTAGGCTCTCAGCACCAGGCAGCGATGCTCCAGCTGTCAACACTGCTGGGGCTCACAGCTGGAATTCCTCCTCTCCCCTGCCCACTCAATTTCAAAACAAGGAGGGGAGCAGCCGTGAAACTGACATTTTTGTCAATTGCACGGCTCTGGCTTTCAGCCATCCTGACAGCCAACAGGCAATGCAAGTAATACAGTGTCTATACAGATACTGCGTCACCTGAACTATGCTGACCTAAGCGTTGCACCTCTTGTAAAGGTGGATTTACTAAGTCAGCAGGCGAGTTACAGCAGCAGGAGGAACACTGTAGCATGTAGGCTTACATAGTCAGGTGGACATAAGCTACTTTATCAACTTAACTTTGTAGTGTACACATGCCCTAAGCCTCCTTTGTCCTATGACTGCAGATGTGTTAATTGCCTGCTTCATCTTGAATGGTCTCTCGCAACGTGTTAACACCTTATGCATAACAATCTGTTCCACCTTATATTTAGCTGTGACACTGATTACCTTTCCCACACCTGAAGAAGAGCTTGTCCCTTTCACCAACAGAAGTTGGTCCAGTAAAAGATATTATGTCCCCCATCTTGTCTCTCTCATATCCTGGGACCAACACTTCTACAACACTGCAAACAATATTCGCACATGCATGCACACAAATACACAAGTAGACGATCTCTCCCGATAGCAAAAAAAGGAAGCACTAGACTTCCACCATTGTCTCCACTAATGTAAGCAAGTTTCAAACATAAGCATGGCATCCTTGAAGCCTGGTATTAACAACTTCCAAAGAGAGACTTTGCAAATGCTTTGTACTGAAACTGCTCCTTTTTCTTATCTTTCCTTCTGTGATACGGTAAAGGGAAGGTCTTGTAAAGAGGTTGTGTCAATTCTGCAGACCAACAACATGGACATTTGTAGTCTGGACAGTACTTCATAAAAAAGGAAAGATACCAGAAGTAATCTATGTAAGATCAAAGATTTTTCCCATCATGGTAAGAAAACAACTGCAGAATGGCTTATCATGTAAAACAATAAGAAAAGGAATACTTGTGGCACCTTAGAGACTAACAAATTTATTTGAGCATAAGCTTTTGTGAGCTACAGCTCACTTCATCGGATGCATTCAGTGGAAAATACAGTGGGGAGATTTTATATACACAGGGAACATGAAACAATGGGTGTTACCATACACACTGTAACAAGAGTGATCAAGTAAGATGAACTACTACTAGCAGGAGAGCAGGGGGAACCTTTTGTAGTGATAATCAAGGTGGGCCATTTCCAGCAGTTGACAAGAATGTGTGAGGAACAGTAGGGGGTGGGAAATAAAAATGGGGAAATAGTTTTACTTTGTGTAATGACACATCCACTCCCAGTCTTTATTCAAGCCTAAGTTAATTGTATCCAGTTTGCAAATTAATTCCAATTCAGCAGTCTCTCGTTGGAGTCTCTTTTTGGAGTCTGTTTTTGTTGAAGAATTGCCACTTTTCGGTCTGTAATCGAGTGACCAGAGAGATTGAAGTGTTCTCCAACTGGTTTTTGAATGTTATCATTCTTGACGTCTGATTTGTCATTTATTCTTTTACATAGAGACTGTCCAGTTTGGCCAATGTACATGGCAGAGGGGCATTGCTGGCACATGATGGCATATATCACAATGGTAGATATGCAGGTGAACGAGCCTCTGATAGTGGGGCTGATGTGATTAGGCCCTTTGATGTCTGATATAGAATATGTGGACACAGCAGGCAATGGGCTTTGTTGCAAGGATAGGTTCCTGGGTTAGTGGTTCTGTTGTGTGGTGTGTGGTTGCTGGTGAGTATTTGCTTCTGGTTTGGGGCTGTCTGTAAGCAAGGACTGGCCTGTCTCCCAAGATCTGTGAGAGTGTTGGGTCATACTTCAGTACAGGCTGTAGATCCTTGATGATGCGTTGGAGAGGTTTTAGTTGGGGGCTGAAGGTGATGGCGAGTGGCGTTCTGTTATTTTCTTTGTTGGGCCTGTCCTGTAGTAGGTAATTTCTGGGTACTCTTCTGGCTGTGTCAATCTGTTTCTTCATTTCAGCAGGTGGGTATTGTAGTTGTAAGAACGCTTGATAGAGATCCTGTAGGTGTTTGTCTCTGTCTGAGGGGTGGAGCAAATGAGGTTGTATTGTAGAGCTTGGGTGTAGACAATGGATCGTGTGGTGTGGTCTGGATGAAAGCTGGAGACATGTAGGTAGGAATAGCGCTCAGTCGGTTTCCGGTGTAGGGTGGTGTTTATGTGACTATCGCTTACTAGCACCGTAGTGTCCAGGAAGTGGATCTCTTGTGTGGACTGGTCCAGGCTGAGGTTGATGTGGGATGGAAATTGTTGAAATCATGGTGGAATTCCTTAAGGGCTTCTTTTCTATGGGTCCAAATGATGAAGATGTCATCAATGTAGCACAAGCAGAGTAGGAACATTAGGAGACGAGAGCTGAGGAAGCGTTGTTCTCAGTCAGCCATAAAAATGTTGGCATACTGTGGGGCCATGCGCGTACCCATAGCAGTGCCGCTGATTTGAAGGTATACATTGTCCCCAAATGTGAAATAGTTATGGGTGAGGACAAAGTCAAAGTTCGGCCACCAGGTTTGCCGTGACATTAACGGGGATACTGTTCCTGACGGCTTGTAGTCCATCTTTGTGTGGAATGTTTGTGTAGAGAGCTTCTACATCCATAGTCGCTAGGATGGTGTTTTCTGGAAGATCACCGATGGATTGTAGTTTCCTCAGGAAGTCAATGGTGTCTTGAAGATAGCTGGAAGTGCTGGTAGCGTAGGGCCTGAGGAGGGAGTCTACATAGCCAGACAATCCTGCTGTCAGGGTGCCAGTGCCTGAGATGGGGCGTTCAGGATTTCCAGGTTTATGGATCTTAGGTAGCAGATAGAACCTGGTCGGAGTTCCAGGGGTGTGTCTGTGCAGATTTGTTCTTGTGCTTTTTCAGGCAGTTTCTTGAGCAAATGGTGTCGTTTCTTTTGGTAACCCTCAGTGGGATCAGAGCATAATGGCTTGTAAAAAGTGGCGTTGGAGAGGTGCCTAGCAGCCTCTTGTTCATATTCTGACCTATTCATGATGACAACAGCACCTCCTTTGTCAGCCTTTTTGATTATGAGGTCAGAGTTATTTCTGAGGCTATGGATGACATTTTGTTCTGCACGGCTGAGGTTATGGGGCAAGAGATGCTGCTTTTCCACAATTTCAGCCCGTGCACATCAGCAGAAGCACTCTATGTAGAAGTCCAGTCTGTTGTTTCGACCTTCAGGAGGATTCCACCCAGAATCCTTCTTTCTGTAGTCTTGGTTGAAGGTCTTTGTGGGTTAGTATGTTGGAAATATTCCTTGAGTCGGAGACATCGAAAACAGGATTCTAGGTCACCACAGAACTGTATCATGTTTGTGGGGGTGGAGGGGCAGAAGGAGAGGCCCCGAGATAGGACAGATTCTTTTGCTGGACTAAGAGTATAGTTGGATAGATTAACAATATTGCTGGGTGGGTTAAGGGAACCACTGTTTTGGCCCCTTGTGGCATGTAGTAGTTTAGATAGTTTAGTGTCCTTTTTCTTTTGAAGAGAACCAAAGTGTGTGTTATAAATGTCTAGTTTTTGTAAAGTCCAACAACGAGGAAGTTTGTGTGGAAGGTTCGTTTTTTATGAGAGTATCCAGTTTTAAGAGCTCATTCTTAATCTTTCCCTGTTTGCTGTAGAGAATGTTGATCAGGTGGTCTGCAGTTTCTTTGAGAGTGTGTGGCACAAGCTGCCAGCATAGTCTGTGTGGTATGTAGATTGTAATGGATTTTTTACCTTCAGTCCTTTTGGTACGATGTCCATCTGTTTGCATTTGGAAAGGAAGATGATGTCTGTCTGTATCTGTACAAGTTTTTTCATGAAGTTGATAGATTTCCACTCCACGTGGCTAAATTCCGTGCCTTGTATAATGACAGGTTTCAGAGTAGCAGCCGTGTTAGTCTGTATCCTCAAAAACTAAAGGAGGACTTGTGGCACATTAGAGACTTTGCTCAAAATTTATTTGAGCATAAGCTTTCGTGAGCTATAGCTCACTTCATCAGATGCATTCAGTGGAAAATACCATGGGGAGATTTTATATCCACAGAGAACATGAAACAATGGGTGTTACCATACACACTGTAACAAGAGTGATCAGAAAGCTTATGCTCAAATAAATTTGTTAGTCTCTAAGGTGCCAAAAGTACTCCTTTTCTTTTTGTGGATACAGACTAACACGGCTACTACTCTGAAACATGTAAAACAATGTGAACAGAAGAGAGAATTAGGCTTTTTTCTTAAAGCCTAGTAAATGTAACAAGTGTAGTAAACGAGTTTTAAGATTTTGTTATGAACAAATACCCATGAGATAGCTTAGCTCATTTCTCTTTTAAAAGGCTAATGAATTCATCAATCCAAGTAAAATATTCATTAGAGTAATTGGTTTAGTTCAACCTCTCAATGCTACAGCTTGAAAATATATACATTGTTGCCTTTAGAAACATAATGTCAATTCATCAGCCCTTTCAGTCAACTCATTTTCATTCCATACTGTGTTAGGCAAAATAAGAGTAAGTAACCATTACAAATGTTTATGAGTAATATTTAATAATCTAAAGCAGGGATCGGCAACCTTTGGTTCGCAGCCTGCCAGGGTAAGCCCCCTGGCGGGCTGGGCCGGTTTGTTTAACTGCCATATCCACAGGTTCGGCCGATCGTGGCTCCCACTGGCTGCGGTTCGCCGCTCCAGGACAATAGGGGCTGCGAGAAGCGGCGGCCAGCACATCTCTTGGTCCGCACCGCTTCCTACAGACCCCATTGGCCTGGAGCAGCGAACCGCGGCCAGTGGGAGCCACGATCGGCCGAACCTCAAATACCCAATGCGAAAATTGGATATGTAAGAATATAAGTTTTGGCAGCTGTGTAAAAAATATTTGTGTGTCTAACTTTGCAAATCAGATTTTTTTTTATATTTCATTTAAAATGCACAAAGTACTTTGAATACATACAACTCCTCCTCATTTTTAATATTGTATTTCTCACAAACATCTTGTGGAATTAAAGCAAAGATTCTTCTCAGTTACTTCAGTTTTTATCCCCCAGTTAAGAGAACACAAGGCAACTTTCCCTTCTCCTGCCATCCCCCAGTCCTGTCCTTTTTATATTGAAATGTTGGTGTTTAAATTAATTTAAGTCTCATTTCCCTCTTTGGTGGTCTGAAGCACCACTTTCCAACATGGTAAACTAATACAATACTTCAGGAAGCAGTGGCTTCCATTCATGATTTAGCATCTGAATGTATTGATCTAGCACGACAAGTAATAAGAGACAAGATACAAAATAGATGACTTTATAAAAAAAACAACCCACCTCTTATTTGAAATTGAAGGAAAGCCAACAACCACTGAGAAGTGGCCCTGTTTTCTCCAGGTACAATTTAATAGATAAGAACGTGAGAACGGCCAAACTGCGTCAGACCAAAGGTCCACCTAACCCAGTATCCTGTCTTCTGACAGTGGCCAATGCCAGGTGCCCCAGAGGGAATGAACAGAACAGGTAATCATCAAGTGATCCATCCCCTGTCACACATTCCCAGCTTCTGGCAAACAGAAGCTGGGGACATCATTCCTGCCCTTTCTGGCTAATAGTCATCGATGAATCTATCTTCCATGACTTTATCTAGTTCTTTTTTGAACCCTGTTATAGTCTTGGCCTTCACAACATCCTCTGGCAAAGAGTTCCACAGGTTGACTGTGTGTTGTATGAAGAAATACTTCCTTTTGTTTGTTTTAAACCTGCTGCCTATTAATTTCATTTGGTGACCCCTAGTTCTTGTGTTATGAGGAGTAAATAACACTTTCTAATTTAAAAAGAAAAAGGAGTACTTGTGGCACCTTAGAGACTAACAAACTTATTTGAGCATAAGCTTTCGTGAGCTACAGCTCACTTCATCGGATGCATGGTTTAACGAGAACGTCTGGGGGGGGGCGCTAGGAAAACAAGGGGAAATAGCTGTTCCATACCCCTAATCATTTTTGTTGCCCTTTTCTGAACCTTTTCCAATTCCAATATATCTTTTTTGAGATGCATGCAGTATTCAAGATGTGGGCATACCATGGATTAAAATAGAGGCAATATGATATTTTCTGTTTTATTATCTATCCTTTTCTTAATGAGTCCCAACTTCTGTTTGCTTTTTTAACTGCTACTGCACATTGAGTGGATGTTTTCAGACAACTATCCACAATGACTCCAAGATCTCTTTCTTGAGTGGTAACAGCTAATTTAGACCCCATCATTTTATGTGTATAGTTGGGATTATGTTTTCCACTGTGCATTACTTTGCATTTATCAACATTGAATTTCATCTGCCATTTTGTTGCCCAGTCATGCAGTTTTGAGAGATCCTTTTGTAGCTCTTCACAGTCTGCCTGGGACTTAACTACTTTGAGTAGTTTTGTATCATCTGCACATTTTGCCACCTCAATGTTTACCCCTTTTTCCAGATCATTTATGAATATGTTGAATAGGACAGGTCTCAGTGCAGACACCTGAGGGACACCACTGTTTACCTCTCTCCTTTCTGAAAACTGACCATTTATTCCTACCCTTTGTTTTTGATCTTTTAATCAGTTACCAATATATAATTAAATAATTAGATCTTTGCTTCATATCTGGGTCTGAATAAACAATAAGATCAACATTTGTATGCAGTGTAGTTGTAGCCATCTTGTCTAAGATCAAAATTTATCTTTCATTTCCACCAAATATTTGAGGAAATTTTTTGGGGTCTATACCTGGACATTTCGTTCCTCCTCCTGCCCTCCACCCCCTGCCATCCCAAAACTAACAAAGTTGAGGAGTTGGTGAGTGAGGAGATGGGCCTTATGCCATTCCAACCACCAAGGGCTAAATCCACAAAGAGACTTAGGCATTGTTACATACAGAGTTGCGGTGCCTAACAACCCAGTGGAATCTACTGCCATGAGTTAGGTGCCCAGGCTTCCTATACAATGGATGGGAGAGATTGGTTCCTAAGAATGGGCTCCACAAAAGCCAGCACACTGAGCAGGGAGTCACCTAAGCTAGCCAATAGCAGATCCTGAGGAGAGATGTGTGGCCTAAACCCTTCCCCTTCAGGTACTTAGGTGCCTAAGTCCAGGCTGGATGGAGGTGTCTATTGCTACTTAGGATTCACAACCATGAACTGTCTACTAGGGTTCTGCTCCTAAGCTATTTCTTGCAAGAAACGTTGGTGCACACCTAAACTTCCTCTCTTAGAGTGCTCTAACCACTGCACAATAAGAGTTATTCTCACTCTCTCCCTTTCTGGCCCAATGCATATTCAATTATTTATACACAGTGAAACCGCTTCAACAGGATAGACTGAGAAAGAACTGCCCCCAGAATACCCCATAGCCCATTAGCAGTTAGGGAATTCTCCTAAGAGATGGGATAGCCAACTTCAAATCTCTTTTGCACATCCAGCAGAGGGGAGAATTCCTCCAGGGCCTCTCAATTGCCCTAACCACTAGGCTAGAGATTATAAGGGAGGCCTCTGGCCTGGCCATTTTGTGTCACTTTAGGTGTGCTCTGAGTTCACTTAACGGATCGGGCCCTGCAAGCAAGACAAGCAGAGGAATGCCTAGTTTGAGTATCCCACAGGGGCTTAGGCATGGGAGAGACATCAGCAGTCAGGACTGGGGACTTCAAAGGCAGAAATGTAGGTAATGAGGAACTTGAGAACCTGCAGGGTTAGGCAGAAGCTGAGCTGGGGTTTTGAGGATATCAGTGGCACCCAAATGTTAGAGTTAGGCAGCCTAAGTCCTTTTCTGGATCCGGGCCTCGGTTTTCTACAGTATCTTGTCCTATTTTATGGTGTCCCTTCTAGTCATAGAATCATAGAATAACAGAGCTGGAAGGAACCTCTGGAGGCCATCTAGTCCAACCCCCTGCCCAAAGCAGGACCAATCCCCAACTAAATCATCCCAGCCAGGGCTTTGTCAAGCCTGACCTTAAAAACTTCTAAGGAAGGGGATTCCACCACCTCCCTAGGTAACGCATTCCAGTGTTTCACCACCTTCCTAGTGAAAAAGTTTTTCCTAATATCCAACCTAAATCTCCCCCACTTGCAACTTGAGACCATTACTCCTTGTCCTGTCATCTGTTATCACTGAGAATAGTCTAGATCCATCCTCTTTGGATCCACCTTTCAGGTAGTTAAAAGCAGCTATCAAATCCCGCCTCATTCTTCTCTTCCGCAGACTAAACAATCCCAATTCCCTCAGCCTCTCCTCATAAGTCATGTGTTTCAGACCCCTAATCATTTTTGTTGCCCTTTGCTGAACTCTCTCCAATTTCTCCACATCCTTCTTGTAGTGTGGGGACCAAGTACTCCAGATGAGGCCTCACCAGTGTTGAATAGACGGGAACGATCACGTCCCTCGATCTGCTGGCAATGCCCCTACGTATACATCCCAAAATGCCATTGGCCTTCTTGGCAACAAGGGCACACTGTTGACTCATATCCAGCTTCTCATCCACTGTCACCTCTAGGTCCTTCTCTGCAGAACTGCTGCCTAGCCATTCGGTCCATAGTCTGTAGCGGTGCATTGGATTCTTCCGTCCTAAGTGCAGGACTCTGCACTTGTCCTTGTTGAACCTCATCAGATTTCTTTTGGACCAATCCTCCAATTTGTCTAGGTCCCTCTGTATCCTATCCCTACCCTCCAGCGTATCTACCACTCCTCCCAGTTTAGTGTCATCCGCAAACTTGCTGAGGGTGCAATCCACTCCATCCTCCAGATCATTAATGAAGATATTGAACAAAACCGGCCCCAGGACCGACCCTTGGGGCACTCCGCTAGATACCGGCTGCCAACTAGACATGGAGCCATTGATCACTACCCGTTGAGCCCGACAATCTAGCCAACTTTCTACCTACCTTGTAGAGCACCCATCCAGCCCATACTTCTTTAACTTGCTGACAAGAATACTGTGGGAGACCGTGTCAAAAGCTTTGCTAAAGTCGAGGAATAACATGTCCACTGCTTTCCCTTCATCCACAGAACCAGTTATCTCATCATAGAAGGCAATTAGATTAGTCAGGCATGACTTTCCCTTGGTGAATCCATGCTGACTGTTCCTCATCACTTTCCTCTCGTCTAAGTGCTTCAGAATTGAGTCCTTGAGGACTAGTCTTGGTAGCAGGTGAAGCCTAACTTGGTGCTTGATAAACCTTGCTCATTGATTTCCTCAAACAAAGGGGCATTAAGCCCAAGTCACTGAGATAGTTCAAGACAAGGCTGGAAAAGAAAAATGGGGGGCAGGGGAAGGTGGTGGAGATGGAACATTATCACATTGAGAGAGGCATGTTCTCTTTTTTCACTTTTGTTTAAGGGAGGAAATGGTGGAGCCTGCACAGCCCCAATAAATGACAAAAGGTATCTGGGGTGCTGAGGAGCCTATGAACAAAAAGCAGCCTTGCAGGTGGCAGAATCTCCTGGCCCACCTCAGAAATTCTAGAATTTTGCAGGGGTAAAGCTTTAAAACTCTCTGAGATCTGCCTTCACAATGTCACTGCTGGATGTATATTTGTACACTATGTACATTTGTTTTAGATCTCTGGGGAATCTTAACCATAACTGCTTTAAAAATAATTATTTGGGCAGGTCTCTTTCCCGCAAGAGTGCAAGTGGCAACTTGTACTTACTAACTATATCTCTAGCAGTGTGGACATACTTTTTACGGATAAGTAGATTTAATTTACGTAGTCTTCAAGGCAACCAGATGGAAAAATAGTATTGATTTCTTGTCTGAATGCTTACACAGTCTGTGGCTCAATGCTCCAATGAGTTAAAAAGGCAGACATCTAGACCTTTGATTAGCATTACAGTCTGTAGTATGGTGTAGCTCCTCAATGAGACACAGAAGGTAATCAAGGCCATGGTTTGGAATGGTCTTATCTTATCAATAAGCTAGAACAGACTCCTGAATTATTAGTTTCCATTTTACACTCCCATTCAATTTTCTCTTGGCATTACATTTACACTCCCATAATGTGCATTTCTTAGATACGTGATGGACCCTGTCTGAATTCATGAGTTCCTGATTATCCTCCCTGAGTAACCACTGAATAGCAAATACAACAAACTACAGGACCTGGTGAGTAGCTGGTATAAGGGAGAGCACTGGGATGGCAGCTGAAGCGAACAGGAGGGGGAAGAATGGTGTTTCTGAGATTGGTTTGAGGCAGCAGCAAAGAGGAAGGTGATTTCAAGTATGTGAACCTAACTGGTGCCCTTAGTCCAAGTTTTTTCAAATGGCCAAATCACCTTCAATTCAGAATGTATTTATTCAGCCTACTTACGACTGTGTTGGGGGTTCAGTAGTCTTTGGTGAAAGACACCATGAAAGGAGCTAGATTTAATGTCCAGATTCCCCAGGAAGAAACAAAATCCATTAGAATAGTCTGCAAAGGTACCGGGAAGATCTCTTCCAGTTTTGCTACATTAACATAACTGCATGTTGCTTCTATATGAGACGGAAAGGAAAGAGAGCTAGGGACAAGGAAGCAGCACAGCAGCAAATACAAGTGTAGAGATGTCCAATATTTTAGATAACTAATGTAACAGAATGATTCACCAGAGTAATAAAAGCGAATAACAATTCTAACTTTGCCTGATTGCATTATATAAAGTATGCAGGGCATCTAACATGCATATACCTTGAACACATGCCATATATTCTGCTCACCTCTGAATCCCCAAAAAGATACCTTGTGTTTTTAAAAAAAACTAATCAGTCATTTTGAACCATCAGTTCCTATTATAGAAGCTTTTGTGATATTACTTAGAAAAAGTGTTAATCCTGAATTTAAAGGGCTCTTGTGCGAGCATGACAAGGACTTTATGGAAAGACATCTTGTACTGTCTGTCCTGACAGTGAAATTTAAATTACTGTCTGCATTTGGAAGACCTGCCTGCAATGGCATAATAGCAACCTTTCAGTGAATGAGAGCACTGACTTGAACAACTACTCGTGATCTTTGCCAAGAGGAATGTGATCTAATACTTTAAACTTAAAATTACCTTGTATTCTGACTTCCAAAATAAAAAAAAGGAAAGTTTTGCTAAGGGGAGTCAACATTTTCTGAGTCACTTTCATTATATGCTACCTTTCATAATGAAAGCCAAAGTGAAGAAATCCTTTTCACTCCCTTGCGGTTGCTATCTCTTTACGTACAGCTTATATTGAATCTCTCTAATGGGCCAATATCCCTCATTAATATAACTTTCAAACAATAACAAAGACTCACATGGTAGTAATTCTATTAATGATATCAGTCACTTGCCATGAAAATAAATAGGGGTGTCACAAACTAAGTGTTCTGGTTTAATGGTAAGATAAAACAGGAAGAGGAGCTGGCCTGTGAATTTTGTTGAACTAAATGATCTATGATGATCAGTATATGTGGTAAGTACAAGTTTACTATTCTCTCTCTCTCTCAATCTCCCCACTTCTTTTTTCCATATTTTTTTTATTTGTCTTGTACCACAGATGTCATAAGACTGATACCACTTTATCAGAATAATGTACAAGTAATAGGATATTTGAATAGGAAGCCATACAAAGACAAAGCCCAAGAGTTTGGATGCCAGACTGGTCCCTAGGAACCATCTTTGATCTTTTAAGGAAGTACCAAGTGTTTCTCCAGTTGCTGTTTCCATCTTTGGCTTTCTAAGCTAGTGAGAAGTCATTCAGGTAACCACTGTGCATTCTCAGTCAATTCTTTGTGAGAGTCTAAAACAAAATATACAACAGAGGGATTTTATCCCCTGAAAGGATAGGATATCCCTGGTGCCAGCTCTGCTATCTTTTTGTCTGCAAAAATAATCTCTGTATCTTCATGGAGGACACAAGGGAGACAGAGAGGTACACACAAATGAGATTTTCCAGAACACAGTAGAGCAATCCCACCCCTGGTCTGACAGGCTCTGTGCTGCTGAGGAGGATGAAAGTCTCTGGGAAGAAGAGCATCATGCGGGAGTAGAGGGAAATGATCCCATAGCTGTGACTCTCCTGCCAGATGAAGACATGGTATCCTCTCACACTGAGGATATCGCTCCAAGGGGGGAATCCCTATTACTGGGAATCGACAGATAATAGTAATGGGGGATTCAGTTATTAGAAATAGTTTTGTGAAGAACCACATGGTTGAACTGACTCCAGGGTGAAAAGATTGCAGATCTCTCGAGACATCTAGATAGACTTATGTGTAATGCTGGAGAGAAGCTAGTGCTCGTGGTACTTGTAAGTACCAACAACATAAGGAAAGATAGGAGAAAGGTCCTGGAGGCCAAATTTAGGCTACTAGGTAAGAAATTAAAGTCGAGGATCACTATGGTAGCATTCTTTAAAATGCTTCCAGTTTCATGACAGCGCCTTTCGGAGAAGCAGAAAGGCAGGATCAAAATGCGTGGATAAGATTATGGGGTTCAGAAGAGGGACTTAGGTTTATTAGGAACAGGGAGAGCCTATACAGAAAGGATGGGCTCCAACTAAGCCAAAATGGAACCAGATTGCTGGCATGTAAAATTTAAAAAGTTGTAGAGGAGTTTTTAAACTTAGCACTGGAGGAAAGCTGACACATGCAAAGAGCACATGATTCAGACAAAGACATCCCGTAGGGGAGGATTTATTAATTTTACATCCCGTAGGGGAGGATTTATTAATTTTACATCCCGTAGGGGAGGATTTCTTAATATTACTCTATACCTCATAAAGAGAAGAGGATACAAGTTGATAAAGTACAGGTAGAAACTGAAGAGAGAGTCCAAAAAGAGTCCCATTCAATCACATCACATGAAGGCAGACAACTCAAGGAAGACATGGTGGTTGCAGGGAAGGAAATGAAGAATTCTCGGCATCAGTCTTCAGTTGCAGAGGACATGAGGGAGATTCCCACACCTGAGCCATTCTTTTCAGGTGACAAATCTGAGGACCTGTTGCAGACGGAGGAGTCAATAAAGGACATTTGGGAACAAACTGATAAATTGAAGAGTAGTAAGTCACCAGAAACAGACGGTTTTCATCCAAGATTTTTGAAGGAACTCAAGCATGAAATTGCGGTGTTCCAAGTGCCTTAAACTGAACTATGTCTTTTGTGAGCAATTGAATCCAACTGGCTGGTGTTGGCTGCAATAATCTCCTTCTGTAGGTAGTGAAATAGTATTTCTATTTAGTAAACTCTGCAGAGTCACATCTTTCTATGGTTCAAATCCTATCCTATCCTAGTCAGTCAAGGTTGAAAATTCCATCCCTCACTTTGACTTCCCCCATTTGTTGGATATCATACATGTAACAGGAAGAAATTCCTGATAATATCTCACTGAAGGGAACAGCCTCTCTGGCAGTAGCATGATTTATATGCTGGACATATTGTCTAGTTAGCATCCTTGGATGCTGGGGATAGGACACAATTCTGCTCTGCTACATAGGACTTTTCCTCCATTATTAAAAACTATCTCTTTATAGTTATTTACAGACATTTTTTAAAAAGTGAACAATTCTCACCCCAATCTCTGTTAGTGGGAAGAGGATTGAGAAAAACACACTGGTATCATGAGTGCAAATAAGCAGAGTTAGCCCTTGTCTATATGAAAAAGTTGAACCAATATAACTAATCTGATATTGAGAGTCCACATTGCAGATCATATACTGGTTTAAGTTACTTCACTTGCAAAACATTGCGTCCACACATTGTGGCACAGTATTGCTTTAAAGGCTTGCAATATGGCTGGGTATTCCATAGTGCCAAATGCCACTACTAGGCTTTATGTAGTTGGGTAATTTTTTGCACTGGATTATGGGATGCCTGCTAGCACCCAGTGAAATCATGGAACTCAAGGTCCAAGTCCCATGATACTATCTACTGTATTCCATAGCTCATGTGTTCTCACTAGCCAAAATCATTTTCAAAGAGCTGCCAAGAAGCATGGAGGAAGCAATGCAACCAGGATGATCCTGATTATAATTAGCATGATTTCATACAGCTACTCTTAGAGAAGGAAGAGGAGAGTTTCCTTGAGTAGCTGCACTCAGTGGAGTGCCACTCTTGGGCCCATCTGATCAGCACTGATTGGTAGGATAAAATAGCGATGCAGATCCAGAATGACCAGCAGAGGTTGCAAAACTCAGAATCATAGAATTTAAGGCCTGAGGGACCACTGGATCATCTGACCACCTGTATATCACAGGCCACCAACACCAGCCAGCACCCACACACTAAACCCAACAACTTCAGGAAGACCACTTTACTGAAAGTCTGTCAAGATCACAACAGGCTGCAGTGCCAGACTACCAACACTAGAGTTCTCCGCCCCCACATGAAGAAGCATCAGGCTATTGCCATCTGGAACCTGATCAGTAGGTAATCAGTTTGGTGTTGGAAAATCCACAGTGGGCTGTGAATGCTTGCGATTAACTGCTAATTATCTTATCCTATCCCATCCCGAATCCTTCATGCACTGCTTCTGGTTGGTAGGGAAGAAAATAATTATGTTATCTAATCCTGCAAATTGTTTCCATCCAGGAAGAGGTGCACTGACTTAATGAAGTTCTGAATGTGTGAAACAACTTGCAGAAATGAGGCCTATGAAGAGGTCTGAATTTCCTTTTGGTATACTTTGGAACTGACAAAAGTGTTCCTCCTTCACTGAATGTTTTGGGATATCCTTCTCTACAACTATGTAAAAACTGCCAGAGGACATCTTTTAATTAAAGTCAAGGATTTGATTATTTTATGCATGGCCCATCCAAGGAATAGCTACAGCTGGCATCTTGCTACTGCATGACTAGCAATCTCCTGAAAAACTTCAATGCATCCACCATAAAAAAAGTTTCAGGATTTTTTAAAGTTTATTTAAAAGCTGTATTTGGTAAACTCTCCCTCAAGTCACTCTCCCAAACAGGTCTCCTCTAGAGAAAAGACTGTGCATACAGACATGCAGAGGTCTTGAAAGTCCGTCATAAGGTGACATTTTCCAGGCAGAATCCTAAGGGGAGAAATACCCTACCAACAGGATAATAGTCTCCTTAGCAACACAGGAGACTGTGCTGTCTAGTACAGGAACTATAAGGATTTTAAAAACATTGTGGCTGGTCTATTCAATCTCCTGCCTTTACTTAGGAATTCCCACACAGCTAGTCTGAGGTTTTCCATCCACATGTAAGAGGACAAGCAGCTCATATTATGAAGCTCTAAGAAAAATAATGAAGTCTCTGTTTAGAGGACTACTTTTTCAGCCTATAGCACAGGCTTGAATGATTCCTGAAGGAATAGTCTTTCCTAGGGATCGTGGTCTGAATTTTTCAACTGGGAGTCTGACAATGATCCCTTTTCCTGGGGATTCACCTCGGGGAGAGAAGAGAATTTTTGCTTTCTTCTCTTCTTGAGTTTGAAGAGGGTCGATCATGGACCAGACTCAGTTGCCTTTCGTCCCTCTCCTTTGCTTTACTAGGACAGAGGTTTTAGCACTGAGAGACTCAACTGGGTCAGATAACAGAGTGGCATCTTCCAAACTTGGGGCTTTCACCGAGATTTGAAGGATCATTCTAGGTAGCTTGAAGATGTGAAGTAGAGAGGGAAAAGAGAATGTTTTGTCTTTCTCCTGTGGCATTCGCCTGAGGATCTCTTCGAGAACTCAAGAATCATTGGATGTGGAGGCTCCAGCAGGGGACTGGTGTGATCTAGAATGCAGGCTCACTAACAGACTGGGCACAGCACCCCCTCTGTATGATCGCAGGACATGTTGGCCCTCCCTCACAGTTTCAACTGTATGTGATATGCTTAATTTTACAATACTCTTCACATTGTCATGAACCACAGTGTTCTTTAGGCTTTATCTTGGACCAGCCACTCATTTTGTCATCAGTAGTGTTCGACTTGTAGCAAACCAGTATATCATAGCAAAATGGGCTCACAAATCCTTCAAGAGGGGGAAAAAATAAGAACATCGAGTTCACTACTGGAGCTTAAAAAAAGATGTTAACCCTAAGAGTTTGGGTCCCTCCTCTCAACTTTACATTATTTTTCACCTTTGCCCTCTCAAGTGTACAACATATCTCCCAATCCTGGCCCTCCCTTAACCCTGTTAGAACTTCCTGTCACATCCTCCTGTGTCCCCACCCCTTTTCATGCCACTTCCCCTATTCCTGCTCTTTTTGGAATGCCTACTGCATCTCTACAAATCATCTCTCATTTGCTCTACCGCCTTGTACTCACCAAGACCTGGCTCCCCCCTCCAACTAGCCTCTCCAGCAACACTTTTCTCACAATGGTGTCTCCTTCTCAGACATGCATCACCGTGAGACCTCCAGGAAATAAGACATTGGTGTTGTATTATTCCTCCTCTCCTGCACCAGTTATTTCCAAACCCCTCTTCCCACCCATCTCCCACTCCTTTTCCTCCTTCAAGTAACTTGAATTCTTAACTCCTTTCTCCCTCGTAGTGGCTGATCTTGATTTCATCTGCTTGACCCCCAGCTCTTCTCTTTCCTCCAATCAGTTTCCCACCCTCATCCTCTGTGACTTCAATATTTCCACTGATGTCCTGACCTTGCATCTTCACTTCCTTGTTTGACTTTCAAATGTAAATCAACTCTTCTACTCAATAGGCACTTATTCAGCCACATCTTCTGATCTTTCTACCACTTCATCTTCTTTAACACTACACACTTTACCTCTGCCCTCCTCCCAGTCCTTCTGTGATCCGCAAGCCATCAACACCTCTGCTCTGTGTTGCTCTCATCCGCTTCTCCCCACTCTTTCCTCCATTGATTCATTTGTCAAGTTCTATTTTTCCTCCCTTGAATCCTCTACCTCTTTTACCCACCCTGGCTTACACACACCATCCTACTCCTCTACTCCTGCTCTCATGCCACTGAATGACTAAGGAGAAAATTCCATGGCCACACACTCTCCCTCCTCTACATATTCCTCCTGTTTTCTTTCATAAATCTAAGGCTTTGACTACACTGGCACTTTTTTCATTAAAATCTTTGTTGCTCTTGTGTATGAAAAAACACACCCCTGATTGACAAAAGTTTTAACGATGAAAAGCACTGGTGTGGACAGCGCTTTGTCAGCAGGAGCTGTGCTCCTGGCGACAAAGCTACAGCCCCTTGTGGAGGTGGTTTTATTTTGTCACCAGTGAAGAGCTCTCCTGGCAATAAAGAGCAGCTACACTGTGCACCTTACAACAGCACAGCTGCAGCCATGCTGTTGTAAGGTGTGCAGTGTAGACATTGCCTAAAAGTCACAGTTCACTCTGGCATGCCATGTCACAGTTTACTAGGAGGGTTGCACCAGTGAAGCTACATCAGTGTGAACACTCAGTCCTAGTCTAGCCTAGAAAATTAGGTTGGCTTTACTACATCGGTCAAGGGTGCGAAAAATCGCCCCCTTCCCCCCAAGCAGCACTGTTAAGCTGACCTAAATCCCCATATAGACAGCGCTATATTGATGGGAGAATTCTCCCTTTGACTTCAGTACTGCCTCTCAGGGAGGTGGATTACCTATGCTGTCAGGAGAACCCCTCCCATGACTGTACGTTGACTCCACGGAAGTGTTAGAGCAGTGCAGCTGTGTCAATGTAGTGCTTTAAGTGTAGACAAGCTCCCAGTGTAAAAAATGCCTACAGTGAATACAGTGCTGGAGGAGAGGAGTTCACAGTTTTCTGCTCCTATTACTGGGCTGGAGACATTTTTCCTGAGAGGCTGCGATGAAAAGGTAGCAGCACATTAAAACAGTAACAGATAAGGGTAAAAGCAATAGGGGAAAAAATAAGCATTTACGTCCATTGGCTTCAATGGAGTTACACCAACAGGAAGTTTAGCTCTTAATCTGCATCTTTTGGAGGATTGTGCATTTAATTAAAAATAATTTTGTAAAGGTAAGAATTGAATATTTCAATCAATTTTGTTTTGAATTAATGGGAAAAATAGCTATTTACGGACAGAATACACAATTTCTATTCACTTACAGGCATGAAATACTAAGATTTCACTGCTCACAATATAAACACTGCATTTTATTTAAAAAAAGAAAACATACAGCATGCATGTACTTAAGAATATGGATTCCACAACTCACCCTAGCCACTTGGAAAATTTTCACTCTGGAGATTTCATACTGTTCACACTGACACGTGTGTGTGTGTGTGTGTGCTGGAGTTTTTATTTCATTTTTTTTTCGCATCAAGTACTAAAAGTGAAACAGAAATGTAAAGAAATTCAGTGCCAGTAGAGGGAGGCAGCTGCTCTCCAGGCAACACATCTTACTGTTCACTGATGCACAGTAGGGAGCCAATTGAATTTGTTTTTGTGGAAGTGAACTCACCCCTCAGCCATTGTGTAAATGTGGCTTTAAATCAAGCTGTAATTAGATTTTGCTGTATTTAACAAAACCCCTCTGTTGCTCTTCTTTCCCAGGAAATAAAAGCATTCATACAAAAAAAAAAAGTGTATGTCTTTTCCTTGAGTGTGTTCTGGCATACTTACAAATGGAAGTATGGAGTATAAAGCAACTGGCTAGGTTTATGGGATGTTTGCTTAATTTTCCTACAGTACTTAAGAAAACAAAAAGATCTCCCACCTGGCTAACTATTTAAAACATTATCCCAAAGTTAGCAAAATTCTGCCTTGTTTAGAATACTTAGAAAGCATTAACAAATCCAACTCTTTTAGTTTTGTTCATTAATTTACTTGACAAAAGACAAATGGAAATCTTTTGCAAAAGACACAGGCAGACTAGAACTGTCACATATTCATTTTGGGACAAGTCTTTTCCGCCTCCCTTCATTTTAACCATTTCTGTCTTTACCATCCTTGTCCTATCTCAGCAACTGTACTCCATTCATTGTGCACTTTTGTTCTCGATTGGTATCCATTAAGGTCAACTCTCAGTATCCTCCTTCTTTCAAAATGATTTGACAACAACAACGCACCCTGTATTAGGTGGTTTTATTTTGCTTTTGCTTTTTCTTACTGTCAGTACATACACAGGACTTTAAGTCAAAGTGATTTAAATTACCAATTTTAATTATTTAAATCAGCATGCAAGAAACCTTGACTTAAATAATCAATTTGAATTGTTTTGTATTCATATTCTTAGTTACTTTCTAAACAAAGGTTGAGTCTCATTATTGGTAACAATTAAAATATTTATTTGCAACTAAATATAGCCTTTATACTTAATTTGGTGCACTTTCTTGCTAATCAGGAGGATACACTATATTCACGCACATTTATTTGAGCAGTTATATAGCTCAATTCATTCAGGTTTTTAAATTTTACATTTTTAATACATTAGAAAATTGTGACTAAAGCATTTCTGATTTACTAGAGGATTAATATTTTATTGAGGATTTGTGTCAGCCTATTTGGATGGAAATTTAAATTCAATTAAAATGCACAAAATAGCATTTTTTAGTAAATAATACTACCGGTACCTTAAAAGTGCTGGTTACATAAGAAACAAGTTTTGCAATGAAAGGTAACTGAATTATTTAAAAAAGGAAGTACTATCTGCAGTTAATGAATTGATATTGTTTCCGGTCACCATGTCCTTTAAGATTTTAGAACTAGTAGAGCTCACCCTTTCCTCATACCGAGTTTTTAGGTACAGATTGGAAAAAGAAACCAGTTTTCCTGCTTTTTCAGCTCCCAGTTGGTTTCTTAACTTTGAACTAGTCATTGAACTGAACTGTTGAATAGACTGAAATGAAGAAAAAATAAAAGGCGTACTTGTGGCACCTTACAGACTAACAAATTTATTTGAGCTTAAGCTTTCGTGAGCTACAGCTCACTTCATTGTAGCTCACGAAAGCTTATGCTCAAATAAATCTGTTAGTCTCTGAGGTGCCACAAATCCTCCTGTTCTTTTTGCGGATACAGACGAACACGGCTGGTACTCTGAAACCTGTCATTATGCAAGGAACAAAAAATAGCCTCTCTTCACTTGCAGAAGAGGCTACTGCTTTAAAAAGTTGGCTTAGCACATCAACGAACCATGACTCTGTGTGCTTAGCCAGCGTCTTCCACCATTTATTAGTTTGACTTCCTTTAAAACTTGGCAGCAAACATGTACTCTATGTAAATAATCATATATTGTATTTAAATTTAAAATTATAGATTTAATTCAAATTATTTGACTAGATTATAATGTGTTTCAGTCTTTACATAGGTCATCCATTTCAAAGTTAATTTAAAACATAAACCTATACTTAATATAAAAACATTGATTTTTGTATCCATCCTGTATGTAAGCAACACCAAACTTATAAGGAACAATTACTGTAAGTTATGTCATACCCCACTCATAAATAGCACAAGTTTGGCATTTATAAAGCATTTTTCAGCTAAAGATCTCAAAGTACTTTATAGAATTGTGTAGGAATTATCCACATTTTACAGATGGTGAAACTGAGGGAGAAAGGCTAACTGATCTGTCCAAGGGCACATGGCAAGACTGTGGCAAAGGTAGGAGTGGTCTCCACTCACAGTTCAGTGCTCTACCTTCTGGAGCACACTGGATTCCCCAAGTCAAAATAAATAGGTAATTATTTGCTCTACATAAAAAGCTCAGAGTCCCTCAAGGGAAGAAGTTTTTTAATATCAATACTAAGGACTCTTTTAAAAGCAGAAGTCATTGGGTCTTTACAACTTGCCTACTCTGTGTTTTCAAAACAAATGTATTTAATATTAAACACAGAATCATAGAATATTAGGGTTGAAAGAGACCTCAGGAGGTCATCTAGTCCAATCCCCTCCTCAGAGCAGGACCAACACCAACTAAATCATCCTAGCCAAGGCTTTCTCAAGCCGGGCCTTAAAAACCTCTAAGGATGGAGATTCTATCACCTCCCTAGGTAACGCATTCCAGTGCTTCACCATCCTCCTAGTGAAACAGTGTTTCCGAATAGCCAACCTAGACCTCCCACACCGCAACTTGAGACCATTACTTCTTGTTCTGTCATCTGCCACCACGGAGAACAGCCTAGCTCCATCCTCTTTGGAACCCCCCCTTCAGGTAAGTGAAGGCTGCTATCAAATCCCCCCTCACTCTTCTCTTCTGCAGACTAAATAACCCCAGTTCCCTCAGCCTCTCCTTGTAAGTCTTGTGCCCCAGCCCCCTAATCATTTTTGTCGCCTCCCACACTGGACTCTGTCCAATTTGTCCACAAACATCTACCTATATATGTTAATATACCTTCCTCGCTAATGTTACAAGTTTTAAGAAAATTAAGACTGTTCCCTATTATTAAAAAATAGCCATACTCTTGAAATTTAGCAAATCTGTTTTTGCTTTGGTCTATGAGGTTTTGCTTTCTTTTTGAAAAAAGTAAATTTTAGTTTAGAAGGGAAAACAAATTATAGTAATACTTTTTAAACTACAGGGGGTTCAGAGAAGGGTAACTAGAATGATTAAAGACATGGAAAAACTTTCACATCCAAAAAGATTGAAATGAGTGGGATTATTTACCTTAGAAAGGAGACAAATGGAGGGGACATGATAAAAAATACAAAAAATGATGAATGATGTACAGAAGGTACATCACGGATCTTATGTTCTATCTATAGCATATCACAAAATAAGAGGTCAGACAATTAAATTAAAAGTGGGAAGTTAAAAGTACAGAAGGATGAAACCTTCTGTGAGGGGCAGATTATCTCACATATGTCTACTGTGTAGTTCTTTCACCTGGCTCTGAAACATTCAGTACCAGCCACTGTTGCAGAGAGCATACTGGGCTAGATGGACAGTGGTTTTGATCCAACATGGCAATTCCTATCATATGCAGAGGCATTCTGTTGCAAATGATGAAGTTATAAGAAATTAGCTGAGCACAGATTTCTAGAATTCCATGCCTTAATACATCACAATTAAACCAAAAATTCTATTTATTTTTAAGATAAATCCTTATTTATAGCAAATCTAAGATTCGCTATACCATGCTAGTACACCAAGTGCCATTAGCTTGCTTTGGGCACACAGGACAGAGATTTTCTTTTGGGGGTGTGTGTGTGTGTGTGTGTGTGGCGCCTCGTACAATGAGGCAATACCAGACTGGGGCCTGTTAATTTGCCCAGCCTCATCAATTATTCACAGAAAACTGAAAATAATAATGCACACCTATCCAACTGTACAGGTCAGTACTCAAATAGGAGAGTTCTACACTAATGCCTTGAGGTGAAGCATGAAATGTATTTGTCAAGGTTCCTCCCCCACTCTGAACTCTAGGGTACAGATGTGGGGACCTGCATGAAAAACCTCCTAAGCTTATCTTTACCAGCTTAGGTCAAAACTTCCCCAAGGTACAAAATATTCCACCCGTTGTCCTTGGACTGGCCGCTACCACCACCAAACTAATACTGGTTACTGGGGAAGAGCTGTTTGGACGCGTCCTTCCCCCCAAAATACTTCCCAAAACCTTGCACCCCACTTCCTGGGCAAGGTTTGGTAAAAAGCCTCACCAATTTGCCTAGGTGACTACAGACCCAGACCCTTGGATCTGAGAACAATGAAAAAGCATTCAGTTTCTTACAAGAAGACTTTTAATAAAAACAGAAGTAAATAGAAATGAAGAAATCCCCCCTGTAAAATCAGGATGGTAGATATCTTACAGGGTAATTAGATTCAAAAACATAGAGAACCCCTCTAGGCAAAACCTTAAGTTACAAAAAAGATACACAGACAGAAATAGTTATTCTATTCAGCACAATTCTTTTCTCAGCCATTTAAAGAAATCATAATCTAACACATACCTAGCTAGATTACTTACTAAAAGTTCTAAGACTCCATTCCTGGTCTATCCCCGACAAAGACCAGCATATAGACAGACACACAGACCCTTTGTTTCTCTCCCTCCTCCCAGCTTTTGAAAGTATCTTGTCTCCTCATTGGTCATTTTGGTCAGGTGCCAGCGAGGTTACCTTTAGCTTCTTAACCCTTTACAGGTGAGAGGAGCTTTCCCCTGGCCAGGAGGGATTTTAAAGGGGTTTACCCTTCCCTTTATATTTATGACAGTATTATTCTTATTTTACTCAGATTGAGTAACAACAAGTATGCATACAAGTACCTGGAAACAGATGTAGTAGTAGTTCAAGGAAAAATTAATCTTAAAGGTTAGATTAGTGAAAACCCAAGTTTCAAAGCGAGGAAATAATGTAATAGTGACAGCTATGTTTGGCATAGCTAGAACAATGATGACAACAAAAAAGGGTAATCTATTTATATTTGATCTACAAGAACAACTAAATTTCAAGCAATATGAAGGCGAGACACATTCACATATAGTAGCTTATAGACACAGCCATTTTGTTGACTGTACTTTTTGCCAGCCTGATTTTCAGTTCACTTGCAGCTAAGGAACTGCTAAACAGTCCTCAACCAGAGCATTTAATTTTATGTTATAATCTACATAATAATTCATGCCTTTCTTCTCAAAAATTGTGTCTTGCCAAATTTGGCTTGCCTGAGAGCATCACTTCTATTTCTTTATTTCTGAAAGGCTTTCTGCATCCCACCCCAAAGCACCAGTCCCTCAAACTGCAGCCTGTCTTGTATTCTACAGAAAAATGCTTGCAGCATTGGTACAAAGAATCTTCTTTGTACCAATGGGAGTGGCTGGGTCATTACACATATTGAATCTATTTCCCCATGTTAAGTATCCTCACACCTTCTTGTCAACTGTCTAAATGAGCCATCTTGATTATCACTACAAAAGTTTTCTTCTCCTGCTGATAACAGCTCATCTTAACTAATTAGCCTCTCACAGTTTGTATAGTAACTTCCAATTTATCTGTGTGTGTGTGTATATATATATATCTTACTATATGTTCTGTTCTATGCATCCGATGAAGTGGGCTATAGCCTGTGAAAGCTTATGCTCTAATAAATTTGTTAGTCTCTAAGGTGCCACAAGTCCTCCTGTTCTTTTTGCGGATACAGACTAACACAGCTGCTACTCTGAAAAGAATGTTCAGTTTCACAGATTATATGGAAATGAAGTGTAAGTAACGTGAGCAAACCAAGTACATTCAGAGATCCAGTGAAAACTACTATCAGAATAGAGTCAGGACCACATTATCAAACACTAGCAATCCATGGTGAAGTACAGATGTACAGTGGAGAGAGAGGGAAAAGTAAGTACACAACTATCACTTGTGAAGTCTTGTCAACCTAAGACTAAAAACCTATTTGACAGAAGATATCACTGAAGCAGATGTCAGGTGGTGTAAAGAAACTGAATCTGAATTATAGTTGAACTCAAAACTGGTTGCATTATATAAACCTTATGAAAAAGGAACAAAATATATTGGGTTGAAAAAAATGGTGCTTGTATCCAAAGCTCTAAATTGTGTTTACAATACATATACTGTTAGGTTGCACATTTAGAGTCACTACAGAATGTTTGGCAAATTATTGAAAATTCTTGCAGCACGCCCGCAAGAATTAGCAAAGGAGTAGCCACAGGGGCAAGGCCCATAGTGATTGTATGAACTTTACAAATCCTGATTGGTTATTCTGACTAGGTGATGCTGTCAGCAGGAAGACAATTTATCTGCATCATAGACACATCCCAGAAGATAATTAAAGTTATACTGCGATTTGCAGTTACCATTTAGTGGTGACTAAAATCCCATTAGATGATGTCTCGCTTGGCAGTTGTTGTGCTGTAATTCTTCATTATTATGCTAATCATAATCATCTCACTATTATAGTAGGCTCCCCAAAACTGCAAATAAATAATAATATGTATAAAAAAACTTTAACACCAAATTTACATTACTTACTCTGAGGGCAGCGACTGAATTTTCAAGAAGTAAATCTGTTTAGTAACTTAGAAACATTTTTTAACAAATTACTCTTTGAAATGTAAACCCACAAGTCTAATGTTTTCTTCCGTTTCCTCTGGACAAGTGAACGGTTAGTTTTAAGACTTGAGAATTTCGGTTCATGTAGTTCCACGCCAAATCTGACACAGGCTACTTTTCAAACAAAAAAAGTAATACAATAATTAACATACTTATTATATGTTTGAATAAAACCATATTCATGATTATTATTTTTGTGTGTGTCAAAGGAAACAGACAGATAATGGGTTTGTTGTCAAAACAGCCTATAACCCAGGCAGTGAGGTGCTGAAGCATAGCACTTTCCTGCCCGTGCTGGAACCAAGGCCCTATTTCCTCAGGGCTTGCCTACACCGGCAAGTTTTGTTGCCAAAAAACTGCCTTTTGGCAACAAAACAGCAAGAGCATACGCACTACAATGAGACTTTTGTCGTGAAAAACGCCCAGTTTTGGCAACAAAAAACTTCCATTCCTATGAGAGACTTTTGTCTTTTCCCCTCCCTTTATTGTCGACAAAGAGCCAGTGTAGACACTGCTGATTGTTTTGTCGCCAAAACTGGCTTCCCCCAGAATCCCACAATGCCTGCCCTGATTGCGCTGCTCAGTGGTTTGATCTCTGCTGCCCTGCAGACAAGAGCCCCTCCCCTTTCAAAGCTCTGGGAAGTATCTGTGTGCTGCTCCGATTGGGGAACAAACAAAGAGCAAATCACTGGACTGCTCTTGTTCTTCCCTGCACTAGGAACATAGCAGCAGGCAGACTGCTGCCGCAGGAGGAGTGGGACAGATTGCCGTGCTGCTTTGCCATTCCTCAGCTCACAGAGCTACTCATGATGCTGCTCTCCGCGGCTGAGGGGGCTGTGGGAAAACTTGGAGAGAATCCCAAGATGCGCAGCGATCAGCTCTTCTTTCCCACAAGACTGCACTATGGGATACATACACACGATGCATTGCTACCCTGTTGGTGGTGGTGTCCCCAATGTGGACATGATCTGTCGACTGAGGGAGCAAGTATGAACACCCTTTGGCGATTTTTATTTTCTCGACTTTTGGGTGTCGACATAAGTTTTGTCAACAAAACTTGGTAGTGTAGACAAGCCCTCAGACTCCTTCACTCTTATCCTTCAGGGAACTGCCGCTCTCTAGTATCACACTCAGGGCTTTTCTACATTACCCGCTGGATCGACGAGCGGCCATCAATCCAGTGAGGGTCGATTTATCGCGGATAGTCTAGACGCAATAGATCGACCACTGAGCGCTCTCTCATTGACTCCGGTACTCCACCAGAGCGAGAGGCGCAGGCGGAGTCAACAGGGGAGTGTCAGCTGTCGACTTACCATAGTGAAGACACCGCGGTAAGTAGATCTAAGTATGTGGACTTCAGCTACGTTATTCACATAACTGAAGTTGTGTAACTTAGCTCGATCCCCACCCACCAGTGTAGACCAGACCTCAGTACCTTTTGTCAACCCTCGGACCATCTATCTTTTTTAGGTGTCCAGACCCTTCCTGGGTTCTCAGCCTTTCTGCATACCTATGATCTCCAGCCAGAATTCACCTAAGCTTCTTCGATGCCTCCCCAAAACCCTCAATGCGCCCCCCCGCAGGAGACACCCAGACCCAATCTGTCACATTTAATAGCCTGAGGAAAGTTCTCTCTGTCTAGCAGAAGCCACTTCTCAGATAACGCTTTCTACAAATATCCCCTTCTCCTTACGCCTTCCATGTCCCATGTGACTGGTGGGTCACAGTGAGAGGCTAGGACAAGGAAGAGACCTGCAGCAAAAGTAGCCTAGAAAGTAGACCTAGTAGCTCTGCTAAAAAGGCAATTTTTAAGTTTGGAACACATGTTACAGCTTATCAGAGATAAACCTTGGTCCAAGAGACATTAGGTCCTAGACTCCTTCTGGTGAATGTTAGTATCACAGAAAGGTAGGGCTGGAAAGGACCTCGATAGGTAATCTAGTCCAGCCTCTTGTACTGAGGTAGAACAAAGTATAGCTAGACCATCCCTGACAGATGTTTTTCTAACCTCTTCTTAAAAACTTCCAATGATGGGGATTCCACAATCTCTCTTGGAAGCCTATTCCAGAGGTTAACTATCCTGATAGCTGGAAACACTTTTCCTAATATCTAACCTAAATCACCCATGTTGCAGATTAAGCCCATTACTTCTTGTCCTACCTTAAGTGGATGTGGAGAACAATGGATGACCATCCTCTTTATTTCAGCACTTAACATATTCAAAGACAGTTATCAGGTTCCCACTCAGTCTTCTTCTCTCAAGACTAAACATGTCCAGTTTTTTTAACTCTTCCTTATAGGCCAGGTTTTCTAGACCTTTTATCATTTTTATTTCTCTCCTCTGAACTCTCTCCAATTTGTATTGCTGTGAGTCCATAAAAGGTTGGAGGTGCAATGGACTGGGAATGTGTAGGGAACAAAGGCGAAGCGGAGGCTTTAGCCAGGGATACAGAAGGATCAGGGGCCATTGTAATGGGTGCTTGTAGTGTGGTGGCTGCCCCACTCCTATACTAGATGGGGCTTCAGCAGGCCAGAGAGGCTGTGTGGGTGGATGGCCAATCAGAGAAGGCCTGCTAGGGAGCCAATAAGAGGCTGAGGAAGAGACAGCCAATCAGGGCCAGGCTCAGCCCTATATAAAGGCTGCTCAAGAAGGGAGCAGTCAGTCTCTCCCAGGGCTTCAGAGGGTGAAGGTCTGTCTCCTGTGTGAGGGAACTAGCACCAGGGACGGTGCAGTGCGGGGCAGGCGAGGGGAGCAGAAGGGAACTCCAGCCCGGTATCTGCCAGGCTGCAGGCCCTGAGGGAAGGGCCAGGCAGGTGTGAAGGGGAAGCGACCCAGGGAGAGAGGTGGACAAGGGGAGAGAAGAAGGGCAGGAAAGCTGCCGCCAAAGGGTCCCTGGGTCGGGACCCAGAGTAGAGGGTGGGCTGGGGTCCCCCCCTTCCCCTTTGCACATACACCCAGCCATTGGACGTGGCGATAGCGGACTGCACCAGACCCCTGGCACAAGGGGTTAGATTTTGGGGTGTGGTTGGCCGCTGCGGCTGGGCGAAGTGAAAGACTGCTGATAACCTCTCCCCCTGGAAGGGGGTGAGAGAGGACTAAGGGGAACTCCTGGAGGGCAGTGTCTTGAAGAGGATGCCGCAAGAAGGGAGCAACGCAGGTCCAGGCACCAAGGGAGGGCGAGAGATGGATGGGACACCACCAGTGGAGGGTGCTCCACACTGGACTGAGCTAATTCCCTGACGAGCCAGCAGGAGGCGCTGCGCTGGTGAGACCCAACCCTGTCACAGTGCTATACAAACATATGACAAGGGTGGGTTTTTTCCTGGAAGATCCTACCCTTCCCACACTCCTTAAACAGGAAAAGGGTCCAATTATGGAACATGCTGAAACAAGAGACAGGTAACTGCTACAACAGTCCACAATCTAAATAAAGACAAAACCATTACTCAAATGTTCAGTCTGAACCATTAAAAAAATCCACTAAAGAAGATACTGTCTTCAAAACAAAGACAAAATTTGGTTTAATATGAAAACCTGCTATGTTAGCTTTACTTCTGCAGGATAAATGGCTCTACTGTAGGAACCAACTGGATTTAGCAAAAATTGCACTGCCATATTTGATCTTGTTTAGCAGGAGGGGGAAAAAAGAGAGAGAGAAAAAAAGGATGGGTAGGAAGGCCTATTTCCCCCATGTCTAAAGATATCGCTGCAGAACAGAAAGGACATACTGACCCTTAACTCTCCTCTTGAATAAGGGCTTGGTATTTCAGATGAAAAACAAAGGCATTTTTCCTCTGCACAAATGTATTTTAAGGTGAAGCTCCATCAAAGTGAAGTTGGTGGAAATAGAGAGATTGCTTTCGTCAGTACTTCCATCATGGCTAAATATTTTGAGCACTTCTGATTCATGAAATGCTGAAGTCACGTAAATATGGAGGTTTTTAATCATAAAGAGGCTGAAATTTCAGTACATACTTAGTAGAAACAAAGCAGCAAAAAGCAACAAATAAAAGTCCACCCCATAATATCTCAGAAACAAAGTGATGACTAAAGAAATCAAAGTAATCAGTTTTGGTTTGTGGTACAGAAGTTTACTTTTGAACACAGCTGGAGCTCAGCCAGCTCCCATGACAGCACCTTCAGGCTGTATTGAGATTTCTATGGGAGAAAAGGCATCATAAATCTGTTTCAACAGCTTTGTGTCATTCTTTTGGTTGACTTTAGAAGGTAAATTAAATGTTTTCTATTAGTATGGTAAAGAAACTATATAGTTTTGTTTTCATTTTAAATACTGTCTCAAGTTACGGAACACTTTAGCTAGAATGTGGCAAGAGCTATATGTTTAATATTTGTAAAGCTTGCAATTCATGCTTATGTGAAAACAGATGTGTGTACTGCACCGTTCCCAGGACGATGGATGTTTTTCTATTTTTTTAAGTATGTTCATTTTTTGAACTTTTCAGTTAAATAATGGAGGAAATTGAAGCAAAAGCCAGTACTCCCTTTGGGGGGAAAGAAACATCAGAAAAATCACAAGCACATGAGTAAAGCTTTGGTACAAAGAATGAAGTATGGTTTTGAAAAGCAATAAGCATATCACTTGAGGCAACACGTGAAGTTGCCTTGATCAATTATTCATACAATTTACAGCAACAGTTACAGTTGCATCAGTGAAGGGAAAATAAACTAGGGCAAACACCATCTTCATAATTATGAAGTGTGCCCTTGATTTTCACTGGAACATTTGGCAACCGTTTCATGTCATGTGTTTCTAGTTAGTAATACCACCCCCTTTTCCCACCAAAAAAGGGAACAAATTGATTTGCTGGAAATAGTAATAGCGTTCAAGACCACGTTTCAGTCCCACACACTCCCTGAATTATTGATAGCTTATGGTACTTTAAACTGTGTACATGAATCATAAAAACCTCCTGTAAGTATATCCACTAACCACTATGGAATTATTCTATACCTTTCACGAAGCCTTTACTTCATTATTCTTATAGTGTAAAATTTGACTTTTTATACACTATTTGAAAGGGATACCACCAACTCAAACATTACAAATTTCCATCTCAAAATTCTGTCCTTACTATAGGTACACCAGCAATCCCCTAAGGTAACTGTAACTGAAATACTAGAGGGCAAAATATTTTTTCAGTTTGGTCACTTTCCGTACAGCACTCTGTATAAGAATCAGTTTTGTGTTTTGTTCATGGTGTACATTCTTCCCTGAACCCTGCCAAACTGATGCTTACCAGTAACCAGCTGCAAGGCTGAAACTGAATCTGAATGGGCAACAGGCAGAGAGAGAGGGAAAGAAGTAGGATGAGGCAAGGAGGGCAGGAGTATGTTTGAGGTGTTGCTCTCAGGTTTGTCTAAAAGACCCTTTTGGGGCCTTCAGGGCAGGGATCTTGGGTGAAATCCCAGCTGTACTGAAATCAATCACTGACTTCCTTGGAGCCAGAATTTCACCCTATGTCTTCGAATGTGTTTATATAGTCCCTGCACAATGAGCCTTGGTCAGGACCTTGTGGGCACTACTGTAATATAAATGATATATTTCTGCTCAGCTGTTTTATTAGTATTTATCTTTGCAATTTTTCTAAAAGGAAGTTTTAAAACAATTGACATTTCCTATCTAAAAGGCATGCTATCAAAAAAGTAATTTTATCATGCAATAGTCATTTTAAGAATTTGAAGTTTGCAGCCCTTTAATCTTGATGTTCTGCACAGATTTCTTTATCTTCCACGTCTGTTCCTAGAGCTTTTCAGCCAATTTCTACAGGTAAGTTTGTTCCACCCATCCACCACAAAATTCTCATTAATATAGAACAGAAATATGGTGAAATTCCTGTCTGTGCTACACAAAAAACTGTTTTAGTAGAGTCCCCTGAGAGGTTTGTAGCTGTAGTACAGAAGAGCCCAAACAAGTACAACTTCTAGGACTGCAGTTCACACTACTTATTTATTTTCCACCCTTTAGCCTTTACAAGCAATTAACCAAAATGAATTTGGTACTAAGAAATAATTATTGTACTGGTCAACAGAAATTCTCTATATGGAAACTTCACTCTTCCCCTTTTGTTAGTGACATACTATAATGTTTCTATATTTTTCCGGTCACATGAGAAACTAGTTATGAAAGCTGCAATTAAAGTTTGGTGCATCTTTACAAACAGAACACATTACGGAGATCTCAAGCAGGCTGCTCCCTAGTGGATGTAGATTTGTGAACATTAAATTGAGGTGGTATCTTTCAGCTTTTTAAAAGGAATTTTTGCCAGCTCCAAATTAAAATGTACAGTCTGAAAAATAAATTTCTTACCTGGATAGAAGATTTCCGAGCCTCAGCTATGCCACTCTGAACTACTATCCTTAGGCTCAAGTTTCTAAATGGAATGAGGGCCTTTTCATCTCACTATTTTAGGTAGCTCTCTTCACCTAGGAATTCCAGAAGATTCCTTGCAATGCCTAGAAACATAGCAAAAGTGAAGGATATTTAGCTTGATGGATGTAGATCTCAGAAACCACATTTTTAGATATGAATTGAAAATAGATACATTTAATATCAAAACCATTAGGTGAAACAAAAAGAGAACAGATGTTAGACAACAAAAGATATATAGATACTCCTTAGGAGGAGGGTGGGTGGAAAATGAGGAGAAAGGAGGTAGTCAATGGTTTAGGCTAACCATCAAATCAGTTGCAATATACTAGTCCTGCTAGTCAATGTTCGCAAAAAGAAAAGGAGTCCTTGTGGCACCTTAGAGACTAACCAATTTATTTGAGCATGAGCTTTCGTGAGCTACAGCTCACTTCATCAGATGCATACCGTGGAAACTGCAGCAGACTTTATATATACACAGAGAATATGAAACAATACCTCCTCCCACCCCACTGTCCTGCTGGTAATAGCTTATCTAAAGTGAGCAACAGGTTAGGCCATTTCCAGCACAAATCCAGGTTTTCTCACCCTCCACCCCCCACACAAATTCACTCTCCTGCTGGTGATAGCCCATCCAAAGTGACAACTCTTTACACAATGTGCATGATAATGAAGTTAGGCCATTTCCTGCACAAATCCAGGTTCTCTCACTCCCTCACCCCCCTCCAAAAACCCACCCCCATACACACACAGACTCACTCTCCTGCTGGTAATAGCTCATCCAAACTGACCACTCTCCAAGTTTAAAACCAAGTTAAACCAGAACATCTGGGGGAGGGGGGTAGGAAAAAACAAGAGGAAATAGGCTACCTTGCATAATGACTTAGCCACTCCCAGTCTCTATTTAAGCCTAAATTAATAGTATCCAATTTGCAAATGAATTCCAATTCAGCAGTTTCTCGCTGGAGTCTGGATTTGAAGTTTCTTTGTTTTAAGATAGCGACCTTCATGTCTGTGATTGCGTGACCAGAGAGATTGAAGTGTTCTCCGACTGGTTTATGAATGTTATAATTCTTGACATCTGATTTGTGTCCATTTATTCTTTTATGTAGAGACTGTCCAGTTTGACCAATGTACATGGCAGAGGGGCATTGCTGGCACATGATGGCATAAATCACATTGGTGGATGTGCAGGTGAACGAGCGTCTGATAGTGTGGCTGATGTTATTAGGCTCTGTGATGGTGTCCCCTGAATAGATATGTGGGCACAATTGGCAACGGGCTTTGTTGCAAGGATAAGTTCCTGGGTTAGTGGTTCTGTTGTGTGGTATGTGGTTGTTGGTGAGTATTTGCTTCAGGTTGCGGGGCTGTCTGTAGGCAAGGACTGGCCTGTCTCCCAAGATTTCTGAGAGTGTTGGGTCATCCTTTAGGATAGGTTGTAGATCCTTAATAATGCGTTGGAGGGGTTTTAGTTGGGGGCTAAAGGTGACGGCTAGTGGAGTTCTGTTACTTTCTTTGTTAGGCCTGTCCTGTAGTAGGTAACTTCTGGGAACTCTTCTGGCTCTATCAATCTGTTTCTTTACTTCCGCAGGTGGGTATTGTAGTTGTAAGAAAGCTTGACAGAGATCTTGTAGGTGTTTGTCTCTGTCTGAGGGGTTGGAGCAAATGCGGTTGTATCGCAGAGCTTGGCTGTAGACGATGGATCGTGTGGTGTGGTCAGGGTGAAAGCTGGAGGCATGCAGGTAGGAATAGCGGTCAGTAGGTTTCCGGTATAGGGTGGTGTTTATGTGACCATTGTTTATTAGCACTGTAGTGTCCAGGAAGTGGATCTCTTGTGTGGACTGGACCAGGCTGAGGTTGGTGGTGGGATGGAAATTGTTGAAATCATGGTGGAATTCTTCAAGGGCTTCTTTTCCATGGGTCCAGATGATGAAGATGTCATCAATGTAGCGCAAGTAGAGTAGGGGCTTTAGGGGACGAGAGCTGAGGAAGCGTTGTTCTAAATCAGCCATAAAAATGTTGGCATACTGTGGGGCCATGCGGGTACCCATAGCAGTGCCGCTGATCTGAAGGTATACATTGTCCCCAAATGTGAAATAGTTATGGGTAAGGACAAAGTCACAAAGTTCAGCCACCAGGTTAGCCGTGACATTATCGGGGATAGTGTTCCTGACGGCTTGTAGTCCATCTTTGTGTGGAATGTTGGTGTAGAGGGCTTCTACATCCATAGTGGCCAGGATGGTGTTATCAGGAAGATCACCGATGGATTGAAGTTTCCTCAGGAAGACAGTGGTGTCTCGAAGGTAGCTGGGAGTGCTGGTAGCATAGGGCCTGAGGAGGGAGTCTACATAGCCAGACAATCCTGCTGTCAGGGTGCCAATGCCTGAGATGATGGGGCGCCCAGGATTTCCAGGTTTATGGATCTTGGGTAGTAGATAGAATATCCCAGGTCGGGGTTCCAGGGGTGTGTCTGTGCGGATTTGATCTTGTGCTTTTTCAGGAAGTTTCTTGAGCAAATGCTGTAGCTGCTTTTGGTAACTCTCAGTGGGATCATAGGGTAATGGCTTGTAGAAACTCGTGTTGGAGAGCTGCCGAGCAGCCTCTTGTTCATATTCCGACCTATTCATGATGACAACAGCACCTCCTTTGTCAGCCTTTTTGATTATGATGTCAGAGTTGTTTCTGAGGCTGTGGATGGCATTGCGTTCCGCATGGCTGAGGTTATGGGGCAAGTGATGCTGCTTTTCCACAATTTCAGCCCGTGCACGTCGGCGGAAGCACTCTATGTAGAAGTCCAGTCTGCTGTTTCGACCTTCAGGAGGAGTCCACCTAGAATCCTTCTTTCTGTAGTGTTGGTAGGGAGACCTCTGTGGATTAGTATGTTGTTCAGAGGTATTTTGGAAATATTCCTTGAGTCGGAGACGTCGGAGACGTCATATTCTCTGTGTATATATAAAGTCTGCTGCAGTTTCCACGGTATGCATCTGATGAAGTGAGCTGTAGCTCACGAAAGCTCATGCTCAAATAAATTGGTTAGTCTCTAAGGGGCCACAAGGACTCCTTTTCTTTTTGCGAATACAGACTAACACGGCTGTTACTCTGAAACTAGTCAATGTTGAGGGTCCTAATCCTTAGCAAACAAAATATACTTTCAAGATATAAGTATGCCTAATAAAACACTGGCCCCATTTGGAAATTACATTAACAGATGCTTTGGGAACCAGAGAGGGCAGTGGTGTGAAATCTTAGCCCCAATAAAGTCAGTGGGAGTTATACCATTGATTTCAAAGGGGCCAGAATTTCACCCCAGGAATCACAATTTCTTAAGGCCTGTAGTCTCATGAAGAATGTAACTGCCTTTCCATCTAATAGTGTCCCAAATACTACCCCTGGATTATTATGAAATAACAATAATTATGTATGGAGAGGAAATGTGGGACTATCCATCAAACTACTCTTATCAGAATTGAGGAAGGAGGCAGATTAATTACTAACCATCCTGACTAATGTGCAATTAACAGCTACCTTTATAAAGCAAGACATACATAAAAGCTACTTGTTTGAAGGTGGTGTTGCATGGATTAACCTCTAGAAAGGCAGTTCTACTTTACATTCTAGTTTGACCTTCATTACCACCAGACACGACGGACTCATAGTGCATAACATACATAAGACAAAAAGAGCAATTCGGCACTGAATTCCCATTGTTATCTTAATGAAATTACAATCTTGTACATTTTTTTTCAAATTGCTACTATTGCAGAAGCTTTAATCCTATGGACCTCATTCAGAATTTGATCCTAAGAAGAAAAGACACTATTCTGAAGTTAAGTTTAACACCTTTCTTCAACTGTGAGATCATCATCACAAGTTTTTAAAAATTCCTTATTACAGGCAAAGCTGGTAGCATCATCTATCATTAAGGATACCTGACACTTCCCACTATAAGATCCTGTTTTCAGTTACTTATACCTTTTCCAAATTTCATCTATTTGGGCTAAAATTTCCATGCCAGATGTATGCCTCAGTCTGAACTTTTCTAGAAAATTCCAGCCAAAATGGTTCAGCCATTACAGAGATCAAGACGAGGGAAACAGAAGTTGTTTTGCCCACGTTAAAAATTCTGGCCATCTTTCAAGAAACTCTATCATGCCCCCATGCTCCCCCAACCTGGGGAGAAGAGAGGAACAGGGGAGGAGACTGGGACTACTGGCGCGGGAGGGGAGGAGAGAGAAACTGGGACTGGCTGGGCAAGGAGACTGGGAATCAATGGGGTGAAGGGAAGGAGGTGATGAGACAGATCTAATGAGTAGAGAAGGTGTGGGGGCAGAATTCAGACTGGCTGGGCAGAGAGTGGGACAAGGAGCTGGTGGGGGGATGGGCTGGGGGTTTGGGAAGAACCGAGGGCTGGTCTTCACTACGGGGAGATCAACGCTGATTTAGCGGGTCTAGTGAAGACTCACTAAATCGGTGGCAGAGTGCTCTCCAGTTGATCCCGGTACTCCAGCCCCCCAAGAAGATTAAGTGGTAAGTGGGTGGGAGAGCATCTCCCGTCAATGCAGCGCAGTGAAGACACTATGTTGACTCCAGCTACATTATTCACGTAGCTGGAGTAGTGTATCTTAGGTCGACTTACCCCAGTAATGAAGACAAGCCCTAAGACTGATTGAGCAGCCCAGGGAGGGTGCAACCTTCATTCTGGCACTCCCTAACTCTTATGTGCTTGAGCTGTAATATTAACAGTGTACTTCTAATGTATTTTTATGTGTGTAGTATTTGAGAATTTGTACGTGGTCAGCTAATTGAATACTATCATAAAGCATATGCACAAAGGGACCAAACAAACAATACACATGCAATGTATTACACTGCATACACACACAATGTGTATAAAAGTCAGTAACTTTGTTTGACTCTGTCTACCCATAACATTTTCCATTAACTCACTTGGCATAAAAGTGAAGTACTTAATTTAAAAGATGCTTCTTGTGTGCACTCCATCGCTTTCATCTTTTCAGTATGAAGTTGTGTGTGTCAAAATCTCTTATGAAAAGCTGGTCTAAATTTTCTCCAGCAGTCAGCATTCCCATTCAAGGGAGCAATTAGTCAGTATTTCTAAATGTATATCTGTGTTCATCCTCCCTTCTACTCTTGAACTAGAGTGTTCTTTGTACAAGGCAATGAGTTACTTTCCTAGTGGTCATGTGATGCAGCACATAAGAAATGAATTACTGCTATGAATATAAATTGGGAGACTGAAATTTGTTGGTTCAGAAGACTGTTAATGGGTACAGAACGTTTCACCTCTAGGTCACAGGGCAAACTCAGAGCAACTCAACAGTGACTGAATCTGGTTAAAATCTTTCAATTGCCTAAGTATGATGAAAAATCAGTTAGGGATGGACACGTGCTATGATTACAAAAACCAGAATTACAGTTCGCAGACTCAAAGGCCACTAGAAACACACACCACGGAAGTTGTAAGATATTTCATAGACTATTGGTATAACCAATATTTTCTGCTTTTATTTAAAATAAAGATGCAGAATGTTTCTAGCTCCTCTGGGTATGGTGATATCCTTACACATGTGAATCAGTGCAGCACTGTCTTTCTCAGTTTTCAGACAAATAGCCTGAAATATTACCTCTAAAGCCAAAATCCTGCCAAGTGCCAAGCAACTTTCACTCCTGTTAATTTCAATGGGAACTGAAGGTGCTGGGCCCCTCACAAGCACTGTGCTCAGCACCCCTAGTTAACTGCCCTATTCATCTTAATAAGTAACAGTGAAATTTAGGGACCCTAATTCTCAAGCTCTCTTGCTTAACATTAAATTCCTAAATCACAGAGTCATAGAGTTTAAGGTCAGAAGCGACCACCAGATCATCTAGTCCGGGGTGGGCAAACTTTTTGGCCTAGGGCCACATCTGTGTATGGAAATTGTATGGTGGGCCATGAATGCTCACGAAATTGGGGTTTGGGTGCGGGAGGGTGTAAAGGCTCTGGCTGGGGGTATGGACTCTGGGCTGGGGCCAGAAATGAGGAGTTCAGGGAGCAGGAGGGGGCTCCAGGCTGGGGCAGGAGGTTAGGATGTGTTGGGGGGAGGGCTCCAGCTGGAGGTGTGGGCTCTGGGGTGGGGCTGGGGATGAGGGATTGTGGTGTAGGAGGGTGCTCCAGGCTGGGACCAAGTGGTTCGGAGGGCAGGAGGCAGATCAGGGCTGGGGCAGATGGTGCAGGCTCTGGGGTGGGGCCAGAAATTAGAAGTTCAGGGTGTGGGAGAGGGATCAGGGCTGGGGCACGGGGTTGGGGCAAGGGAGGAGTTCAGGGGTGCAGGCTCTGGGCGGCACTTACCTCAAGCAGCTACTGGAAGCAGTGGCATGTCCCCCCTCTGGCATTACAGCCAAAAGACACTAGACTATTAAGTGCAATGGGCAGACAATAGGCGGGACCAAGGCACACCAATGCTCAAGGCCCCAGCAAAGGCAGGGAAATGATTAAGTAAGATATGCCCAGATAATCCTGGATAAACCCTGGGAAACCCACACACCGTACAGAAAAGCAAAAACACCCAAAGGTCATTGCCAAATTGACCTGGGGAAAAATTCCCTGTATATGGCAATCAGGTAGACACTGGACATGTGAGAAAGAACCAGCCTGCGAAACACCTGAGAGAGAGAATGCTCAATGCCACTTCAGAGCCTCAGTGCTTCCCTTCCAATGTTCCATCTCCAGCCATAGCCACCACTGCATCCCTATTTCTAACATCAGCTACTGCGATTAGAGTTGAATTTATACTGTGCAATAATTAATAAATTTACATTTGTAAAATATTTGTGGTTTTCAACAGATGTATGAGCAAGTAAGTTTATAAGCAAAAACATGTGCCAAAATAATTACTTTTAAGCAAATTTTCGGAAGGAGAATTCTGAATTTGTAATGGTCAGTATTAACTCTAGAAACCCGATTCTAAGTTATGATCACCCAGTTAGGATACACACTTGTGTGCCCAACCAGAATAGCTTGAATTTCAAACACTGAAATCTCACAAACTTCAAACTATCTATGGAAATTATTTGTGAAGTAACTGTGTATCATGAATAAATCTGAGATAAACAATCACCTTGGAAAATTTGTAAACAGAAAAAGAAACAACATTTGTCTGCTATGAATTGTTTATTGAAATTCTCCCACTTCTGGCTAATAAACTCAGCCAAAGAGACTGGGTCTTGAGAGAGGAGATTGTTGATGTTGTCAGACACTGGTGGAGAAAGTCCCACTTACTGGGCTGTATTGGAGATTAAGTTTAGTTTGAGTTTTTCTGAGAAGTTGCTGGTTTTGTTTCTGTTTTATTTCAACCAATGTCAAAGGGTGCCAAGAATAGCAGATGGATGCCTTTTTATATGTGGTTATAAATCATAAGAAATAAATATGAGGCATGACATAGGTGCTATTATTTAGGATTATATTCCATATAGTTATGTAGGTATTTTACCATAACTATAGTGGTGCTGTGGTATTGTAGTTCTGCTGTTTGGTGCAATAAGAGAAGACAAACATCAACAATAAGCAGATGAACAGAAACACACTTTTACAATTCAATACAAACATTTCTTTTGTTAACCAAAATTAACACATTTTAAATGAAAATCTCACTAAAATTATGCACTAAAGCGGAAAACTCATCCATCTTAAAACTGTAGCCACTTTGTAGGGATCTGCAGAGGAAACATGCCTTCCTACCAGAGCCTCAGGTTGACTGAAGGAGGACAGCAGAAACTGGCTAGTTCAAGCACCAGCAAGCCCACCCATGGTTGGCCAGAAGTGTACAGCTTGTGTCTTGTAAATGTAACTACTGAACCTGTTCCAGCATTGGCATCAAATTGGTAGAACTGGTAGGAAAAATGGCAACAATTTTTGCTCAAAATTTATAAAAAAAATTCTGTGAATAAAACCATTGATATTTCAAAAGCTTTGTAACAGCTTTACAAATAACTTCCTTCTTTACTTATCTACTGAAATTAGAGCTCTGGGCCTTATATTTCTCCCGTTAGAGCTGACAGGTGCTACTGAGGCTAAGCAGTGTACACACTGCAACTCCTCTCTCTGTATTAGGTGCTGCTGATGTCGTCAACTTCTATAGGAGAAACAGATCCCTACGTTAAACTATGACAACTAAATTAATCTTAAAATATATATATTTGTAACTGTCAAAGCGACACGCTTTCTTTTAAGGACTTGGAACCACAGGACATATAGTTCTTATTTAAATAAAGGATATTAGATTTCACCCCAAAGAGCCCAGCGTAGGCTCTGCACAGCCATTGTCATCTAGCTATATAACCCCTTTCTTTGAAAATACCAATAGCCTCTATACCGCTTGTCACTGAGAAGTCTCAGGATATTTGTTTCAAATAGGAAAAAGTAGTGTTTTCCTTGTTTGATGTTTTCTGCCCTCTTTTCACTCTCTGGTATGGCATGAAATCAAAGTGCTGGGGTTTGTGAAGATAATGCAGCTCTAAGGTCACAAAAAAGACATGCCCAGGTTAATTATGAAGGATTTATGAATGACTGAAATAATTCCTTGTTCTAACAATTCCAAAAGCACCTCCCTAAACTTTCAAACATCACTGGAGGGGTTGTAGCTATTAAAGAGATAAGCTGATCTGGACACTTAATAGCAGCAGGATAGAATACTACCTGTGCTCACTGTCACTGGAGGAAAATGGAAGGAAAGGAAAGAAATATTAGTCTACTGTTTAACTGTAACTAGATAGTTTGAGGGCTCCAGCTACATTCTGTTAAATGTGACAAACTCTCTATGCTAAGATAGATTTGAACGCCTTCCGCAGCTGAAGAAAACTAGGATACCCTGCTATCCTTGGAGGGAGAGAAGTTATTTAACAAAGCAGATAAGGTGTAGGAGTCCACAGACTTTCAAATGACTGAAAATAAGGTACTTTTTGCCAGTGGACATTATGCCAAAGAGAATCAGTCTACTGAATGTATACTCCAAATTTTTCCAGACAGGAGAGGTGAGTCACTGCTCTTCTAAATCCATAAAGCATTAGTCTCAAATCAGCAAAACCAAAACAGAAGCTTTGAATTAAGAAGTCACAGTGAATTTAAAGGGTGTGACATTCTTAAAACATTGAAGGTGGGGTTTATAATTTAAGGGGCTATTTTGCCTCATTCCAGTAATTTCTCTTCCAGACTGTTGTTAGGCAATTTATTTCATAAACACACACACACCCTACATTAAACTGATGACAAGATTCAGAAATTAAACACACAAAAGTCAGGAAATGCAAAAGTTTGGTTCCCCACAATGAATGCTAACTCAGCAATACAGTATCTTGCATTTTACCTGCCTGTGTTGTCAATTTATGCTTAATATGTCTTTAGTGTGGCAGAGTTTACTGTTGTTGTGGGAACCTTAACTTCTGAAGTTCATGACTTCTGAATGGCCAAAACAAACAAACAAAAAACTACACTCTGGATAAAGACCAGGAACGATAAATTTTAGCCCAAAAGAAGTGTTTGAGAAAATTATGAGCAACCGAAATGAGGGGTTTACTATAATACTATAATTCCCCATAGAAAGCAAAGTCTGATGAAAACAGATACATTGTTGACTATTCTGAATGGATACATATTACAACAGGAAAAATAGTGAAACTGCTACTCAGGGCATTAGTGTGGTAACAATCCCTTCTAAATTTTAACAACAATTTATTATCACTACTACTATTATATGTCTGTCTTAGCTGTTCATGCTTACTGTAAAAATGTGTCGTCGTCGTGTGTCCCCCCCCCCCATTAGGTATGGCCCTAGTAAGTAAAGCTTGAAACTGAAAATAAAATTTGGGGAAATTAAGGGGATTATGGATCTTTATTAAAGTTCCACTCTTTCTCTTCAATTGAAAATAAATTATAGATCTATAGATAAATATAGCTATATACACATACATACTCATTAGAAAAGTGCCATAAACAGAACTAATTAATTTTGTTTTCCTTCATTCCTTTACTAAGGAAATATAGCTCATGTTAGCAAATAACTCAGTTTTTAAAAGATCCAAGTATTGTGACTGAAATCTGCAGCTATGCCTGAACTTAGTCTATAGGGGTTGTTTGTTTTAAACTTCCTATAGAAGGACTTTCCTATGGAAAGCCTTCATGCCAGATGCTAGGTTCAAGGCTGTTATTACTTATAAGGTCCCCACCCACATTTTCAGTTCTCTCTCTCTCTCTCGGTCTCCCCGAACAGTGCGTTTTACTTATAAAGAATTTAGCTCTTCATTTGTATCCATTACAGATTAACCAATCAGTGTATGTAGGAAGTATGCATTTTGTAGTCAGGGTGTCACTGTATGATCAACATGCATTGCTGTGCTGTGTGTCAAAAAAACAGTACTTGCAGTGATCATACGATTATTTACAAAAGCACATTGGGCAAAATATTGTACAAGTCCTTACTCCAGCAGAAATGCACAGTGGACCCATTGTAAGGTTACATTTTAACAAAAAAGTGCAGAATATGTTTCTTTTAATACGCTTCCATGGAAAATCTAACTGCTGCTGGTATAAATCTAGTCTTTCAGTAGCAATCATTTTCTACATATCCAACTTCATATATATGTGAACTGTATCTATTTCTATGGGTATATATATATATATACACACACATCTTAGAAAGGTAGGTGATTGTTTACTTACAGAGAACTTCTTAGATTATGGAAAATGAAGAAAACAACTTGCAGAAGGGAATAAAGTTGCTTCCCTTGCTGTACTATGCTATATGTTACTAACAATTGCTTTTTGCTTTTGGGGTTTTTTTTTAATTCCACTGAATTTACATATTGCTACAGGAGGAGCCCGGCATCTGGCTGAATTTGTTTGTATCAGCTTCTGTGATAGCTCTATCAAACAACAAAACTAATGCACCAGCAGGAACTCAGTGTTGCGTGATGAAGGAAAGCAGTCTGAATTATTGCTGGCAAAACTAATTTCACAGATTATCTAGTCAGACGATTGCATCACACAGGACACTTCAATACATCATCATTTATCTCTGTCTTATTTAACTTCTACTTGGCCATTACCACTTGGGGGGTCCCCTTTGATAATCTGTTGCAATGCCTAATAGCTCTGCTTATATTGTATGTAAAACAAACATATAACCATTTATGTAGTAAGGAAGCGATTTAGAAGCCATTCACAAACTACACAGGAACACACACTAAACATTTTATTTACCAAGGAAAAAGAAACAGACAGAAGATATCCAAATATAATGTAAAATTTTTTGTATCCTTGCCTATGGGCATGTAAGGGAGAAAGCAATTAGTAAAATACTGAGTGTTTGAACATATACTATCATTTGCTTACTTTGATAAACATAATTCAATTTAAAAGATCTCCTTTGGGGATGGCAGTGTTAGCTATAGTGAATATAGTCCTCCCTCTCAAACATAGCATTATAATACTGATTCTACAATTAAAAGTACAGATAACGCTCAAGATGCTTATTTTTCCATGTACTGTGACAAAAGTATTACTTTTTCGACTGGAGTGTCTTACGTTTGATCTCATGCTATAAGTAGTGAAGAATTTATGGGAGCTACAGAAAGTTGCAACTGCAAGGACAGAGTCTGGAAGTTGGGAAGAGAAGGCCAAGGGTATTACCAGTGTCTGAAAAAGCAGGTTCTTCTCCGGTTTGAGAGACAGAGTAGTCCAACCACTTTCCAATGTAAAGGTTTGCAGTTCATTTACTTGCTGCAGCAGATGCTTCTCACACACACACACTCCTTCAGTTTGATGCATGTTCACCTGGGGCCAGATTCTGATACCTTCATTCACACCGACCAACAGTATTTCAGACGGATTGCTCATGCAGTATGATGCTCTTCTACATGAGCACGAGAACCAAAATCTGGCACTTGGTTGGTTGCCTGTATTCTAAACTGTCTACATTAGATTTCGTAGTTTGTGTGTGTTCTTGCCAGACTGCATTTATACATTAGCAGTTTTTATTTATTTTAACTTTAAACTTTACTAACAAGCTGTCACTGGGTAAATATGGTAAAAATGTCAAATGCTAAAGAAGACATAGTCATCTGCTACATTAAATAATAAGGATATCCAGATCTCAGAGCAAAGTGACCAGGATTGTGCACAAGTTAAGAACCTTTACTTTGATGCCCAGGACAAAGAATTACAAAGAGCAAATAAAATAAGATTATATACTGGAAAATATGTTTTTTAAAATGTAAATGATCATGACAGACTGAATACCAAGGAGTTAAATGTGCTGTATAAAGTATCCCTCTGTAAACGTTGTAACAACAATCTAGTAAAGTACCAATATTGTCAATAGAGCTGGACATAATTTTTCAGAGAAATTTATTTGGCAAAAAAATACACTTGAGGTCAACCAAAATTATTCACAAAAAGAAAAAGGAGGACTTGTGGCACCTTAGAGACTAACCAATTTATTTGAGCATAAGCTTTCTTGAGCTACAGCTCACTTCATCGGATGCACCAGATGTAGCTCACGAAAGCTTATGCTCAAATAAATTGGTTAGTCTCTAAGGTGCCACAAGTACTCCTTTTCTTTTTTGCGAATACAGACTAACACGGCTGTTACTCTGAAACCCAAAATTATTCATAAATTCATGTCAAGTTCACCTAATAGTTTTGACTGAACCAAGAAAGTCAAACTGTTTTGGTAACACTGAAGCAAAACATTTCAACCTGAAAATGTTCATTTTGATTTTCAGGCATTTTGACAAAAGCAACTGAAAGGAGGACTATACCACAAAGCAGCCAAAGAGGCCACAGCTCCTTAAGCTTTAGCCTAGTGATTAGGGCACTCACCTAGGATATAAAAGAGACCAAGGTGCAATTCCTTCCTCTGCCTGATGTGGGGGAGGGATTGGAACACAGGTATCGCACACCACAGGGAAGTACTCTAGCTACTGGGATAAGGGTCATTCTCTTTCTCCCTCAGGCACAGTGGCTATTCATTATATTCATGAATGACTATGAATTGTCACTGTAAGTGACAAAGAGGTTTTGTTTCAATTCAAGGTTTTTTTTCATTTTCCATTCACATAAAATTTTTGAAAAATGTTTTTTGGTTCAATTCAAAGTTAATTTTTGTTTGTTTTTGTTTTTGGAATTGTCAGTAAATTTTTAAAAATCCACTGTTTGCCCAGCTCTATTGATAGGGCCCTGTGGCACGTCACATCTTCCTTTCCTCCTTCAGTAAGGCGGTGATGGGGGCAGGGGTAGAGAAAGAAGGCTACCAGCAACCTAGAGGAGAGGCTTCATGTTGATCAGCCATCTATTAGCCATAGGTGAATATGAAGAAATATACTCCTGAACAGGGTTCTTGAATGAGCCTTTGGTGAGAATTTCAGTTCCCGCAACTCTTAGCTTCTGAGAAAGGATTCCTCCCAGGTCTTTGTCCCTAGACGTCACTGGAGGGCACACCTCTATACCGTAGGCGTAGTCCTCCAGTCAGCAGGTAGCTGGTAATTTCCAACTCCAACCCCAAAACAGTGATTAGATGTAAAACACAAATCAATTCACATGTGGGAGATCTAACTTTATCAGAGTATTCAATAATAATTCACTTATTCCATACTCCATCACTCTAAGGGGAAGAGAACCAACCCCATAAGGAGAATGTTCATCTATATACGCTAAAATAAACCCTGGTTTAAAAAATGGCTCCTTGAAGCACCTTAGTTCAGAGAAGTCACAAATGCATATAAGAAATCAAGACTAGTTGTTTTCCCTGTGTTTCAAATCTCAGTTTGGTTGCAATACTAGCTGAACCACCACCAAAAATTCCAGTTTAATACTTGTGTAGTTCAGTAGCCAACAGCAACTAAATCTGAGTAACTGATTGTATTTCTCAAAGAAACTGGAAGCCGGCAAACACGTGAGGGGCAAGCAGCCAAACCAACCATTAATGCTGAGAACAGTATAAATCATCAAATGGAATGTGAATATTTCACACATCACTTTGGAGGACATAAGCCACTTACAGCTTCTGTTATAAACATTTAATATTAGTGATCTGTCAAGTTATAGAAGGCATGATGGCGCCAATGGCCACAGAATCCCTCTCTGACCTTGGACTTACATCACTTTTGTTTTCAAAGTATCAGAACAGTACTGAAATTAAAAAGTTCCTGTATTAATGTACACATTAATTCACAACTCTTAAATTTATACTTTTAAAACTAAGTTTAATAAAGTATAAATTAAAATACCACCTGTGATTTTTCTCCATTTATACTGTTCATCACTATATACAGCTCAGAACAGTAGTAATTAGCTGACATTGCTTTTCTGTGACATGACATGTGTCTGGTTTTCATTTGATAAATCTTATCCACATTTAACAGCACTGCAGTCCAAAGGAACAATCATACGACTTTAATGAAAAGCTTGTAAAAACAGCAATGAGATTCATGCCATGGACAGATTTAATTACTAATATTAGGCATATTATATAAACAGTATTATAAAAGCCTTTTACACATCTGTGTCACAGCAGCACGGAAGCAGAAAAGGTGGTAAGACAGAGTCTGGCGTTGGAACACTGCAGATTGTTGACAAGCCGAAGGCCACTGGCATTTCACATTCACACTTGATTGCTCCATCAAGCATTCATTCTCGTCTACACTGAAACTTTAGAATCAATGGGTTAACTTTGCATTTGTAATTGAGAGGCAATTATCTAGCCAACACCCATTTTACAAATGGGATGGCCCACCACAGTTTTAAGGAATGGTTTCAATTGCCACTTTAAATTCAGGATTCCACAGTTAAGTATGTTTTGTCAACCTGTTTAGTCTATAAAACATATTTTCATAAAGAAAGATACATTGTTTTGGAGATAGCAATATCATAAGTGAAGATGCTCAGATACCACAACTTGTGTGCTTTACCCAAATAAAGAGCCAACATTTGGGGTTCTCAGTGATTTTTAAAGAGAAAAGGAGTACTAGTGACTTAGAGACTAACCAATTTATTTGAGCATAAGCTTTCGTGAGCTACAGTTCACTTCATCGGATGCATTCAGTGGAAAATACAGTGGGGAGATTTATATATATAGAGAACATGAAACAATGGGTGTTACCATACGCACTGCTGATGAAACGTATATATTAAATATTTTGTATAATCAATAGCACTACAAAATAAAATATGAAATATAGCAACTTCCCAGATACCATCAGAGACTTACCATCTTTCAAGGAAGGTAATATTGGTGCGTCATACTTTTCTGCTTCTGTATAAATTTAAAGTTGGCATGGCCATATTTATTACTACATACCAGTACTTAAGAGTTACCTAGAAACCAACTCTTAAGGCTCAGGTTTAAAAGTTTTTCAGAATTTGTTTTAGGGTTAAACAGTGACCTCTTCCAATATATAAATGCACAAAATGCTTAATTTTAAACAATATTCTAAGAAAGTGTCTCTGCACATACATATGTAAGGAACATAAAAGCAAGCGTATTTAAATGTCAAGAAATACATGTGAAAAAGTGTCATAAAAGCAGCAGCAGCAGAAGAAATTTCTGCCTTCATCTGTCCTGCAGGGTTATCTTTTCCTCTACTACATATTTCAATCTGTTCGAATAGTATATTTTGCATTATACGGGTGTGTGGAGATACAATGAGATAAATTTCACTGTCGTACATCTCATACAACCTTACTGAAGTCATGAGGGCTGCATGGGATGTAACTCAATGCAGTATAGACTAGCCACCCAGAAGCAGACAAAATAGAGCATATTTAAAGAAAGAAGTAGCATTGCTTGGTTTCAGAGTAACAGCCGTGTTAGTCTGTATTCGCAAAAAGAAAAGGAGTACTTGTGGCACCTTAGAGACTAACCAATTTATTTGAGCATGAGCTTTCGTGAGCTACAGCTCACTTCATCAGATGCATACCGTGGAAACTGCAGCAGACTTTATATATACACAGAGAATATGAAACAATACCTCCTCCCACCCCACTGTCCTGCTGGTAATAGCTTATCTAAAGTGATCATCAGGTTAGGCCATTTCCAGCACAAATTGCTTGGTTGTTACTCTATGTTAACAGAAAAAGCCAATAAGTGTAGAAAAGAATTACCCATTTAGATCCAAATATATATTTTGTGAGGTAGGAATGGAATGCAATAGGAAAGAGAAATTTCAATCATTAGATATTTTAAGTACCTGAAAGTAAAAATGTATAGAAAACTATAATAAGAAAACTCCAGAGTTCCCCATGGATTTAAATCTGTCTATAGTTGAAAGTGTGGAGAGACTATTTCAAACTGTCACAGCATGACAGATTATTGCAATGAATAAATAATAATAAGTGTCTCTGTATTTTTAGTTGTATAACTTCTGGGAAAGAGAAAAAGGTTGTTCATTTTATATATGAACTCAGATTATTTGAAGATTACATTTTAATTTAGGAAACTAATGATTTTAAAGGTGTGAGTGTACAGGTGCGTGCACACACATGCATAATTGTTTGGCCTAAGCTCTCTTTGCATTGACGGTACTTTAGCACTTACATTGCATAGTGATTTCCTCACGATGTTATAAATTCAGTCTTATGTGGGTGTCAACTGGTCTACTTAGAAGTTTTGCTTCATATGTACAAAATTTATGCTAGCAAAAAAGATCCACTTACATTAGTCATATGGACTATTACATTCTGTTTAGGGCTTTTTGTACCATCTTACTTATGAAAGTATTTGACCCACAATTCCACATGTTACAAAAACAAATCTGAAAGTGACAAATTTGATGAATCACATCTTTTAGAATGTGACCTAAAACCAACATTTTACAAGTCAGATTTGTATCAGAGGCAACTTCTATCACAGCATATGGGAAAGCTCCACCACCCACACACCAGAGGAAGATTCATATGAAAGTAAATTGAGGGTGTTACCATGCATAACTGGGCAAGTAAAATTAGAAAAGGAAAGAGAAAGAAAAAAGAAAGAAAAAGAAAAAGAAAAAGAAAAAACAGGAAGCCTGAAAATTCAAATGTAAACTTCCACTTGAAAAGCCTCAGTGTTAACCACAGAAATACAGATTAATTCATAGATCTGAAGACCAGAAGGGGCAATTTTGATCATCTAGACTGACCTCCTGCCTAACACAGACCACAGGACTTCCTTTAGTTAATTCCTGATTCAAGTCCGATAGCTGTTGAACTGGAGTACTTTTAGAAAAACATCAAGTCTTAGTTTACAAATTTCAGTTATTCAGAATCCAACAGAGTCCGTGGAAAATTGTGCCAGTAGTTAATTATCCTCACTGCTAAAAATCTGCACCTTATTTCTAACATACAACCTTAAAGGGACACTATCGATTTAATAACGACCACATCTTTGAAATTTTTAATCTATTGTTCTGATAGTACCACAGTTTACCATCATTGAAAGATCCAACAAAAATATTTCTCTGTTCTTTCAGTTTACTTTGTGTGTTTGACAGCACTTTGTTTATAGTCAGTACAAATACTGCCAGAAGGACTCAGAGCAGATGTAGCAAACTACTTCTCTTTCTGAAAGTGACAGGTATCACTATTTGGTGCCCCTTTAATTTTGCCCTCTGATCCCTACCTACCTTCAACCCCCAAAATCAGAAGACAACTGTATACCACAAAAATTCAACATACAACCTCTGGTTTTGTAATTCCTAAATGGCAAACGTCACTGATGCCATCAGAAAAATGGCTTTGTGCATTTGGGAGCCAGGGCTGAGAGATCAATGGAAAAATTATTTGTTTGTTTACAGTAATGCCTTCTATATGCTGGAAACTTTCCAGACAGTCAAGAAGTCAGAAACTTTCCAGCAGATAAGCAGATAGAGGTTAGGGAGAAAATGGGAAACAACAAATATACGAAGGTCATATCAAGCATAGGAGGCTGTGTGGAAGAAGGCATGGAGAAGCTTGTGAAAGAGGCTGACAAACAGGCAGTCAAAGGTGGAATGAGGCAAGGCGGAGGTGACAAGAGGCGATGCAAACACTGGATAGGAAATTTTGCAGTAGAAATTAGAATTACAATGAATCAAAATTTAGTTTCTAAATTGACATTCTTGAATCCTTTTTATTTTGCTCCTTACAAACATTGATCAGAGGAAATGATTTCTGTGAATGTTTGTGGAAAACAAATTACAGGTCTGTAGCCAAGATTTGTTTAGCAACAAAACAAAATTTGTTTTGCGTGGAAGTAGGCTCCCTACATTTCCCAGTCAATGTGTCCAGAGAAAACAAAAAATTATTTTAAATCTTACCCCACCACACAGTATTATAATAGCTAACTTTTCTAGCAGAGATCTACCTCCAAGGCCTGATTTGTATTGCCTGGAAAGGAAAAATAACTTAATCCTGCTAGCCTACCTCTTTCTAACTTCATCAAATGCTCCTGTCGCTCTATCTGAGAGAATCACATATCAAGCTCTCTCTCTCTCTTTATTAGAATTACATTCAGGTGGCCAGGAAACAAATTATGTATGACTATGGTAATTGCTCACACAGCATTAAAACCATCAATAAATACAGTTGCGAGGAATCCAAAAACTGAAGTCTGTTTGCCTAGAACACTTACTACTAAATTATTATGGAACAAATTCATTAAAAAAAAAAAAAAACTAGTCTGCTTACAAACAATTTGCAAATGAAAAGAGAACAAAATGCATAAAATAAATTGTTATGAATAACTCACCCAATGCTACTGGAACAGATGGAATTCACATATAACCCAGTCTATTGTCAGGTCCACAAGGGTATAATGCAGCCTCTCTACTGATGCTCTGAGTTGGAATGGGAATACATATACATGCGGCCTCCCCCAGTTATCTCTCTTCAGAGTGGCACAGTCCACTGACACTACAATAGGTCTTCAGCCTGTTCACATCTTTGGTGGTAGAACATAGATCTGTCAATCAATGGTTCAGAGAGATTCCCTACTATTAAAGCCTGCCAGATGAGATGACAGCAATGGTGAAAACTGTGTCCTCCTAACTGCAGGGGGAAAAGCTTATTAGGAGATAAAACATTAACAGATCATAACTGAATGTGTCTTCTGTAGTCCCAAAACCAGCTGAAAACGGGCACACATACCCATGAGTCAGAGCCGCCAGCAGCCTGACCACTCATTACAGGATCTGTGTACCTTACTAAACTGCAGAATAGCAGTTGCAGTTCCTCCAGGGCACCTATACAAGACTTTCAGGAGATTAAATTTATGCATGCATCAATCCTGAACTTCTCTCCTGGATGTGTCAGTGTGGATAAGAATTAGAGCTGGTGGAAAATTTCCAACAAAACTGCTTTCCTATGGAAAAATTGGATCATCATCTAAACAATATTTTGTGAAAAGTGTGTGCTTTCTGTGAAAAAAAAATGGGATGTCCAAAACCCAAAATGTTTCTGGCCAGAAACTAAAGTGTTTCAATTCTGAAATGCTGCTGCAGTAGCTCTTGGGAGGTGTAGTTCATGTGTCTTGTGTTCCCATTCTCCTCTATGGGCTAGGTTCCCATCACTAAGGGTATGTCTACACAGCAAAGAAAAGGGTTTTTGCTGTGTATATATGTACATCCCACAAGGACAGTCTGTGAGGCAAACTGGGAGATGTAGTGAGATGAAGGAGCCTGGACCACAGAGGTATAGAAATATTGCCTTGCCAACCCAGAGTATCCAAAAATCATAAGATTGGCTTAAAAACCATACTGAGGCTCAAAAAGCCTTTCCAATTAAAATGGATTCCACTGTGCATAATACCACCACTTCGTACTTATACAGCACTTTTCAATCAGTAGGTCTCAAAGTGCTTTATAAAAGAAATCAGAATCAATATCCCCATTTTAAATGGGGAAAAAGAGAAAAAGCAGGGAAATGATTTGCCCAGAGTCACCAGGAATAGAATACAGGTCACTTGTGCTCCAGTCTAGTGTTCTATCAGCTATGCAATGCTGCCTCCAAAATTATATATTCATAGATTATAAAGCCAGAAAAGACCACTGTAATCATCTAATCCAGGGGAGGGCCAACTATGGCCAATGAGCCGGGATCTGGCCCATCAGGGCTTTCGATCCGGCCCGTGGGATTGCCAGCCCTGTGGCGCAGCGGGGCTAAGGCAGGCTCCCTGCCTGCCCTGGCCCCGTATCGCTCCCAGAAGCAGCCGGCATCATGTTCCCATGGCCCTTGGGGGGTGGGGGAGATCCATGTGCTGCCCTCACCTGCAGGCACTGCCCCCTGCAGCTCCCATTGGCCGGGAATGGGGAACCACAGCCAATGGGAGCTTCGGGGGTGGTACCCACAGGCAAGGGCAGCGTGCAGCCACTGCGGGACATGCTGGTCACTTCCGGGAGCGGCGCGGGGCCAGGACAGGCAGAGAGACTGCCTTAGCCCCACTGTGTGCCACTGCCACCCTGGAGCCGCTCGAGGTAAGCAGCACTGGGCTAGAGCCCGCACCCCTCCTGCACTCCAACCCCCTGCTCTGAGCCCCCTGCCACAGCCCTCCTGCACCCCTATCCCCTACCCGGAGCCCCCTGCCATAACCCTCCCGCACCACGCACTCCCTCCCACACCCCGCACGCCCTCCTGCACCCCAAACCCCGTTCTCAGCCCTACATTAATGGCCCTGCATACAATTTCCCCACCCAGATGTGGCCCTCGGGCCAAAAAGTTTGCCCACCCCGATCTAATCTGACCACGGGCATAACACAGGCCAGAGAACTTCCCTGAATTGATTCCTGTTGGAGTATGTCTTTCAGAAAAAACATTCAATCTTGATTTAATAATTACCAGTGATGGAGAATCCACCACAACCCTTGGTAAATAGTTCCAGTGGTTAATTACTTTCACTGTTCCTATCACAACTTGAAGCACAGTGGGAAAGTGTACATACATGAGTTTTTACGGAGGTTATCAAGATTACATCAGATGAAGGTGGCATTTCAGAATGTTACAGAAATAGGAAAGCCATTACCAGTGTTTCACAGCAGTGATTCCCCCCCGCCCCAACTGCAGTTGAAAACTGTATTTCTTGAGTCAGAAGGCTTTCCAGTCACAGAGGATAATTTCTGTTGAATACAGTTATTTGTAAGTTATTAATAAGACTGACAATCTCTTGACCTAGTTTTTTTCATAGCTAAAACCCCCCCACCAATCTCACACACACACACACTCCCCCCCCCGTAACAGTTTTTCCTTTTGAATACCAACATATGATACTTACCACACACTGAAACAGATACTCACAAATAATAACAAAACTGCTTTTACTCTGTTCTCCAATACCCAATTTTGTTCCATGAGAACATGAGTACAAGTAATAATGTTTTATTAAAATAGAAACTTGAACTCCAGGTGGAATGTATTTAGTTTTCAAAAGACTTTTCATTTTGATTAACTTTCTTTTAGCCTGCTGAGATAATTGATCAAAATTACACAAGAATTAAAATTAGCACAGGTGGTGTTTATACGGTTCAAAGAGAATTAATACCCAAATGGAAAATCTTTACATTAGTGTGCATTATATATATATATACACACACACACACACACACACACGTTTTGACTTTAAAATATTAACTACAAAAGATTAAACTAAAAGTGGGGCTTTTCAGCTTGGAAAAGGGGAGATATGATTGAGGTTTATAAAATCATGACTGGTGTAGAGAAAGAAGATAAGGAAGTATTGTTTACTACTTCTCATAACACAAGAACTAGGGATCACCAAATGAAATTAATAGGCAACAGGTTTAAAACAAATAAAACACAATGCACAGTCAACCTGTGGAACTCCTTGCCAGAGGATGTTGTGAAGGCCAAGACCATAACAGGGTTCAAAAAAGAACTAGATAAAGTCATGGAGGATAGGTCCATCAATGGCTAGCAGACAGGATGGGCAGTAATAGTGTCCCTAGCCTCTGTTTGCTCAAAGCTGGGAAAAATGATTACCCCTGTTCTGTTCATTTCCTCTGGGGCACATGGCACTGGCCACTGTCGGAAGACAGGATACTGGGCTAGATGGACCTTTGGTCTGACCCAGTAGGGCCATTCTTGTGTTCAAAGACGAAGTCTGTTTTCTCTATATTTTAAACTTATTTCATATCCTAACAGAAATTTTAAAAATAGGGGACCGTGATGTTCCCCTGGTGTTATCTGGACCGGTGATCTGCTAGGTCACTCCCATCGTCGACTCTGGGAGCCAGACTTACTCTGCTCTGCTGTGAGAACCCTCACTCCTTGGCTGTTCACACACAGCCTCTAGCATCTAAGCTGCTTGGATTGTGAAACCGAATGACACTAGCCAATATCTCTGGTCCCAGACACAACCCTAGGAACCTCCATCTTGCAGCGTCCACTTATGCCCACTGGATGCTGCAAGCTTATATGAGTTAGTCAATTTAACAAAGAAATTGATATGTACCAGGCTTGTTATCCCAAGGGGAGTCTGACACGCTTCAGACCAAACGCATCGCTTCAGGAAGAATAAACAAACATTTATTAACTACAAAAGATAGATTTTATGTGATTATAAGTTAAAGCACAACAAGTCAGATTTGGTCAAATGAAATAAAAGCAAAACGCATTCTAAGCTGATCTTAACATTTACAGTGCCCTTACAAACTTAGATGCTTCTCACCACAGGCTGGATGTTGCCCTTCAGCCAGGCTCTCCCCTTTGATCAGCGCTTCAGTCACTTGGTGGTATTGTCTGGAGGTGGAGATGGAGATGGAGATGGAAGAGAGAGAAAGAGCATGGCAAACGTCTCTCCCTTTTATCATGTTCTTTCTTCCCTCTTGGCTTTGCTCCCCCCTGCTTCTGCAGATACCCGACATGACAAACTTTGCAAAATCATATTATCAGGATGGGTTTCAGAGTTAACAGCCGTGTTAGTCTGTATTTGCAAAAGGAAAAGGAGTAATTGTGGCACCTTAGAGACTAACCAATTTATTTGAGCATAAGCTTTTGTGAGCTACAGCTCACTTCATCGGATGCATACTGTGGAAAGTGTAGATCTTTTTATACACACAAAGCATGAAAAAATACCTCCCCCCACCCCACTCTCCTGCTGGTAATAGCTTATCTAAAGTGATCACTCTCCTTACAATGTGTATGATAATCAAGTTGGGCCATTTCCAGCACAAATCCAGGGTTTAACAAGAATGTCTAGGGGGTGGGGGGTGGTAGGAAAAAACAAGGGGAAATAGGTTACCTTGCATAATGACTTAACCTCTGGATGAACATGGGGGTGCAGGGTGTTCCCCTGAGATACAGAGTGTCACAAGGAAGTTTTAAAAACAATTCATACCATAAGACTATATCACCTCTGACATAAATATACAACCTCAGACATGTATATACATGCAACTATCCGTATGTGCAAACAAACCAAAAATAATTACAAACATATATTCCAACTGCACTCTAGCCTCAATTAGTCAACTTTGTTTTTCTTTTTCTTTTTAAGGAGCAGCAAAGCTATGGAAGATCAGGACTGAGGTGCCCTGATACTGCTGGAGAAAAAAACTTGAACAAGGCCTGTGTGAACAATGTCTGATTCCAGCTAATGTTAAAGGTTCTCAGTATCAAATAATATCATATTCAGTCCAAGATTTTTAACAAGTTTTTAAAAAGATAAACACTTTTGTATTTCAGTATAAGATATACCAGCAACACACTTTTCAGCACCAGATCTGCATGGTTTTAAAGCTTTCTGAACGGAATAAGGAAACCAGATGAGCTGAGACTATTTTATTGCCAATACACAAATCTGTTCAAAATCCTTGCTTATTTCCTTTGCCAATTTTATACTGCTACAGCTGGATCACAACTTCCTTACACCCATGAGGTCAGGAACCGTTTGAAAAGAAATGTATGATACAACTAAGCTTTGTGTCAGCAGGCCATGTCTAATATAAAAAATGTGATTTTCCCCATTTCCCGACCCCCAACCTCTCCCAACAAAACTAACTAGCATGTTGCTAATCCCTAATTTGTTGCAGTACTTTGTTGAACAGATTTTAAAGACACACATACCTAAATCACACAGGATATAAAGAATTTGTTCTGTGCTCAGAGCTAATGGCCAGGCTTCTTTTCAAAGGCAAGAGAAAAAGCTATCTGTTTACCACCTAGAATTGCATTCACTATCATAGAAATGGAGTTATCCTGCCTGTGAGGGGGTTTACAGACTCCACACTAAGGTAAAAGAGTGGTGGAACAATACTGGGCCAAGTATTGGGAGCTGGGCATACTCCCTAAGAAGGGACTAGTTAAAAGGGAGATCTGGCAGAGTAGCAGTGGGGGTTGGGGGCATGCAACAAGGCAGACAGGTTGTAGCCGCAGAGCTGCAATGATCTACAAAGGAAAGACCAAGACTGGGAGTAAGATTTAGCCAGGATCCACTTTTCCCCTGACTAAGCGGGCGAGATGCGGGGGAACAACTGAACTCTGAATGTGAGCTCCGAAGTGTTGTGTCTGGATCTTCTGTCATGTAAGAGCTCACTCTGACAGGGTTAATGAACAAACTTCAGCTTTACTGTGGCTGCTTACAACATGGTTTCTTCAGCCTCATGGCTCAACAGTTACCCTGGAGGTGTCCCTTCCAAACAGTTCTCTCCAGGAAACAGTATGCAGCCTGAAAAGCTCTGCTAGCACTTGTTAGAGGAAGCATCCCTCCCACTCCCACCTCCCCAGCTGAAACCCTGAACTACTGGGACTGTAAAAGCAAAAGTCTAGGGCCACACCCCAAACAGAAGAGAAAAAGAGAGAAGGCAAGGAGTGGCCTAGGGGAGCCTAATCTGGAGTGGCAGCCAGAAGGGACTGAGATCCCACCACCTCTCCCCGCTTAGGCCCTGGCTGGGACCTGGTGGAGAGGGAGAGGCTGTGTACCCCTATCCTTCCCTTGGCCTCCTATGAGATCCTGGAGGACTCCAAGGGCGTGACAAACTGTGGCTTGGCTGTCGAGCCCCCAGGCGGCCCAGAAGAGCTGTCTCCAGGCTTGGATAGACTGTTTGGGTGTGGCCTGACTGGCCCCCAAGCTCGCTACGAAGTGGTAGAGAATGTGGACAACATAAAAAAGAAGAGAGGTGAGCAAAAGATGGATTTGGGCAAGATGTTGAAAAGGGAGATGGACCAGCAGGAACAATGGCAGCAGCAGACCCAGTTCCTCCTGGCTGCTCAGCAACAGCAGCAAGCCTTCCAGAAGCAGCAACAACTCATCAGGGAACTAGCAGCTCAGCAAACAGACCAACAGCACCAACTGGTGCAGCAGACGGCCACACTGTTTCACCCTCAGGGTACCCTGGGCAATTTGGCAGCAGGTGGTGCTGAGGCCTCCACTGAAGCTAACAAAAATGGGGCCTGGGGATGCCCCAAAGGTGTTCCTAGTAACCTTTTAAAAAGTGGCTAAGGTGGCTCGCTGGCCCACAGGGAGCTGGGCCACTCTGCTAGTGCCCTGCTTGACAGGAGCAGCCCAAGCCAGGTATCGGGGGTCTCAACACGATGGCTGAACAAGACTACCCTTGACTTAAGGCACTCATCCTAGATGCCTTTGATATTTCCTCAAAGACATAGCACCAGCAATTTCAGGGGGAAAGGCTCAAACCTGGAGCGGGCGGCATCCCAATGCCTAAGAGAACATTGCTGGCAATGGCTCCAGCCCCACGAAAAGTTGAGAGTCCAAGTAGCTGAAATAATTGTCCTAAAACAGTTCACACAGATTCTCCCATGGGCAGGAGATGATGCATCACCATTCTGAAACTGTCTCTGAGGCCATAACCTTGGCAGAGAATTACCAGCTCCCCACAAGGCCCATGGTGGAGACCCTTTGGGTCAGTCCAGTGCCACCTCCATCAACCCAGGCAATGGAAGGGAGGGGGGGATGAGTGGGGGACACAAAAGGACAGGGCTTCCTGGGCCCAGCAAAGATAGGGTGCAGATCAAGAGTTACAGGTGGGGATGCACCTCTACCAGGACCAGGAATTAAGAAATGTGGAAGACCAGGGGGCACTCCCTCCCTAAAGCTGGCAGGAGTGGCAGGACTCAGATGGGGTCCCCTTGGCAAGAGGGGCTTGTTTCACATGGAGGCAGCCAAGACACTTCCACCAGGACTCCCTGTACATTGACTGCTTCCATGGCCAACTATGGCTGGCCAAATCCAGGGCCCAGAAGAGAGTGCAAAAGAAAATATTAGTGGCTGTACGGGTCAATGGTATGGAGACACAAGGACTGATTGACTTGGGGTGCTCCAAGACGCTGGTGAGGGCAAATATGAGGGGACATGAAACAGTTCCACGGCCACCATCTGTTCACAATTCATCCATAGGGGATGCATGCCCTTGCCCTACGAAGATGCAGTGGAGGGTGCAGGAACACGATGATAAAATCTGTCAGGGGGTATCCCCGAACCTGCCATATCTGGTGATATTCAGGTGAGATTGGAAGTTTTCTAAAGACCTGATGGGATCCAAAAACAGGGAGCCTCTAGAAGGGATAGACAATGAAACAGGGAGATGGCAGAGCTGCAAGACTTAGTAGGCAAAGATGGGGAGGAAGACCTAGGAGAAGGAACATTGTCCGCCATGAATGATGCCTCACCTGGGGCAGGATGGCTTTCCCCAAGGGGACCAAACAACAGGAGAAATTACACGAGCCTGCAGTAACCAACATATTTTCAGACAACATGGATTTTGCTAAAGTACAAAGAAATAACCAAATGTTGGGACGAGCCTCCAATCAGCTCATCTGGGTCAACGTTGAGGTGGTAGAAACTCGATTCCTGAAAAAATGGCTCCACTTCAAGCTAGAGGGAGAGACAATATACAAAACAGAGAAGGATCACCAAACAGGAGGAGGTTAAAATGCAACTGCTTGTCCCAAAGCACCACTGCAGGGAAATACTATGCCTTGCACATACCATACCGTGTTGGGAACACCTGGGTCATGAGAAAATTCTCGATTGAGTTTCATTTAGTTTCTATTGGCCAGGCATCCATCAGGAGGTACAAGAGTACTGCGTGCTTCCTGCCCAGAATGGCAGTGGGCAAGTCAAGGAAAGGTACCCTAGACCCTGCTAACACCCCCCACCACGATAGGGACCCCATTTGAGACAACTGGCATGGACCTGGTGAGGCCCTTTGGACAAGAGTGCAGCTGGATTCCAGTGCATGCTAGTCATATTAGACTATGCCACGCAACACCCTGAGGCAATTCCACTCTGCTCAAAAAGGACAACAGCCCTTACCTCAGAGCTCATGAAAGTGTTGGCCCAGGTGGGGATCCAACAGTAAATAATCACAGGTCAGGGCACCAACTTCATGTCCCAACTTATGAGTTAACTGTGTAGCCTGTTGAAGTCCATGTACCACCCACAATGTGACTGGCTGGTAGAGAGATTTAATAAGACCTCGAAAAACACCCTGTGGAAGTTCATAGCCTTGGAACCTCACCACTGGGAACAAATATTCCCACCACTCCTGTTCACCATCCTCAAAGTCTACGGGTCCTACTGAAAGGTGAACTGTCAGGCTGGAGGGAGGTTACCAGTGGAGTTCCTCAAGGACCTTTTGGGACCAATCTTATTTAATCTTTTTATTACTGACCTTGGCACAAAAAGTGGGAGTGTGCTAATAAAGTTTGCGGACGATACAAAGCTGAGAGGTATTGCCAATTTAGAGAAGGACAGGGATACCCTACAGAAGGATCTGGATGACCTTGTAAACTGGAGTAATAGTAATGGGATGAAATTTAATAGTGAGAAGTGTAAGGTCATGCATTTAGGGATTAATAACAAGAATTTTAGTTATAAGCTAGGGATGCATCAATTAGAAATAATGGAGGAGGAAAAGGACCTTGGAGTATTGGTTGATCATAGGATGACTATGAGCCGTCAATGTGATGTGGCTGTGAAAAAAGCTAATGAGGTCTTGGGATAAATCAGGAGAGGTATTTCCAGTAGGGATAAGGAGGTTTTAGTACCATGATACAAGGCACTGGTGAGACCTCATCTGGAATATTGCGTGCAGTTCTGGTCTCCCATGTTTAAGAAGGATGAATTCAAACTGGAACAGGTACAGAGAAGAGCTACTAGGATGATCCAAGGAATGGAAAACTTGTCTTATGAAAGGAGACTCAGGGAGCTTGGCTTGTTTAGTTTAACTAAAAGAAGGTTGAGGGGAGATATGATTGCTCTCTATAAATATATCAGAGGGATAAATACCGGAGAGGGAGAGGAATTATTTAAGCTCAGTACCAATGTGGACACAAGAACAAATGGATATAAACTGGCCACTAGGAAATTTAGACTAGAAATTAGATGAAGGTTTTTAACCATCAGAGGAGTGAAGTTTTGGAATAGCCTTCCAAGGGAAGCAGTGGGGGCAAAAGATCTATCTGGCTTTAAGATTAAACTCGATAAGTTTATGGAGGAGATGGTATGATGGGATAACATGGTTTTGGTAATTAAATATTCATGGTAAATAGGCCCAATGGCCTGTGATGGGCTATTAGATGGGGTGAGATCTGAGTTACCCAGGAAAAAATTTTCTATAGTATCTGGCTGATGAATCTTGCTGATATGCTCAGGGTTTAGCTGATTGCCATATTTGAGGTCAGGAAGGAATTTTCCTCCAGGGCAGATTGGAAGAGGCCCTGGAGGTTTTTCGCCTTCCTCTGTAGCATGGGGCATGGGTCACTTGCTGGAGGATTCTCTGCTCCTTGAAGTCTTTAAACTATAATTTGAGGACTTCAATAGCACAGATATAGGTGTAAGGTTTTTGTTTTAGTAGGAGTGGTGGGTGAAATTCTGTGGCCTGCGTTGTGCAGGAGGTCAGACTAGCTGATCATAATGGTCCCTTCTGACCAAAATATCTATGAATCTAAGTCTCTCAGGCATCAACAAAGTTCTCCCCATTCAAATTACTATGCTGGAGACAGCCAAGGGGAATACTAGACTTCCTTTGGGAGACGTGGGAGGAACAAAGTTTCAAGCCCACAAAGTTGGTACAGTATGTGCTACGGCTCAAAGAGAAATTAAAGATCTTTGGACAAGCTTTTGAGAGAAAACTCTAACCAAGGCACAACTGGGGCAAGCACAAAACAAGGGAACCGACATCCAGGGGTTCCAATAAGGGCACCAGGTGTTACTCCTGCTTCCCACCCTGGAATCCAAAGTGTTTGCTAGGTGGCAAGGCCCCTCTGAAGTAATCAGATGAACTGGGGCAGTAAATTATGCACCATGTCAACCTGCTAAAGTCCTGAATATATCAAGAAGGGCTCCTGGTATCGCCATTTTCTGCAGAACTGAAACTCAGGCCCCAGGCTCCTGTAGCTCCCAGATCCAACTTTTGATCATTGTTGAGGCACAATTGTTGAGGAGAACAGTACAGAAGGAACTGCAAGCTGTATTTGACTTTGGAGTGGTCGGAGAGCCACATAAAAATGACAAAACCCTATAGTGTTGGTACCTAAACAGGATGGGTCGACCAGATTCTGCAGAAACTACAAGCAGGTGAGTGCAGTGTCCAAATTCAACACCTTCCTGATGCCAATGGTTGATGAACTGTTAAAGAAATTAGGAGCTGCCAGGTATATAACCATCCTCGACCCAACCAGGGGTTACTGACAGATTCCCTGGACTTCGGAATCCTGAGAAAAGGTTACCTTCTACATGCCGTTTGGACGGTACCAATTTAAGATGATGCTATTTGGCCTAAAAGGCATGGCAACCACCTTCCAAAGGCTGATGGACAAGGTTCATTGGTCTCACAATTAGTACACAACTGCATATATCGATGACATAATCGTCTATAGCGAGTCCTGGAATGAGCATTTAAAATGTCACACTGATCTTGCAGGCCCTCAGAAGAACTAGACTTACAGCTAACCCTGCCAAGTGTCACTCAGCTAATACAAAGATGATGTACCTACGGTATACAGTGAGGAGGGGGCATCTGTGCCCCTCAGCAGGAAAGGCCCAAACTGTAGCAGAATGCTCTGAACCCACCACAAAGACGCAAGTATGATGCTTCTTAGGACTGTCAAGCTATTATAAATAGTTTATTCCAGATTTCGCCACAATTGCAGCCCTGCTGACAAACCTGGTGAAAGATGCAACCTCCAAGAAGGTCCAATTGTCTCGGGACTGTGGCACAGACTTCAAGAAATTTAAATATCAGCTGACTTAGGAACCTGCCCTGTTCCACTAAAATTGTTCGAACCCTTTGTCCTGCAGACAGATAACTCAGTTGTTGACCTGGGCGCCGTGTTGCCCCAAGAGGTGGAAGGAAATTGTTCCCTCCGGAAGTGGCATACTCAGTGATAGAGAAGGAGGCCTTGGCAATAAAATGAGCCATTGCAGCACTCTGTTCTTGCTTATGGGGACAGCCATTCCAACCCATGACAGATCGTGCATCCCTCCAGTGGCTGAATGACACAGAAGACCATAACCTGCGGATTGTGCACTGGTAACTCTCACTACAGCTATATAAATTTTGCAGTACTGCATCGAGCAGGATGTGACCACATGAACATGGACTTCTTTATGTGGGATGGAGGAGACCCACCCACGCTGACTAGCTCCACAGCAATCAGCCTGGGGGAGAAGGTATGTGATGGGGTTTATGGCCCACACTAAGGTAAAAGGAGTGGTGGGGCCAGGCCGCAAACAGATGGAAAAAACAGGAAAGGTAGGGAGCAGAGCAGGGAGCTGATGGACTGGCAGTCAGAAAGGACTGAGCACCCCTTGCCTCCCTCCCTTTGGGCTCTGGGCTGGGCTATCCTTCCCTCTTCCCCGGCCTCCTGAGAGATCCCCAATGACTCTGAGGAGGTGATGAACTGTGGCTTGGCCATTGGACCCCCAGACTGCCCTTAAGAACCACCTTAAGGCTCAAAGAGACTGTTTGGACACAGCCTGACCACTAGACTGCTGGCTCCTAAGTGAAGTCCACTACACTTCCCCAAAATCCATTGACAGTGAAAGACAATCCAATTAAGTAGGTATTTTTATGCCATAGCTATTTTCCTGGGATCTTGTAACTCTCCAATCTGAGGCTCCAACAATAGCATTCAAATTTTTGAAACTGAGGTGGGACCTGTAACAGACTCACCAGTGAGCTGCACTATCATATATGCATTATTTAATATTTACAATACAATAGTGCCCAGAGGCTCCATTATATGAGATGCTGTATCAACATATATGAATACAGTCCATGTCTCAAAAGATTTTTAAATCCAAGGCCTCAATCCCGTCAACTGTTCTGCGGACGTGGACTTGTGTATCTTTACTGAAGTCACTGGGGTTCTGTCAGTCACTGCGCAAGCATATGGTAGCACTAATGCAGAGCTCATTGGTGAATTTGGGATTTCATATCACTTTACATTTTAGACCCCAACAGAAATTAAGACAATATACCACATTCTTTGCTTCTCTTAATTTGTTGTCTAAGAAACATGCTATCATTAACCAGTCCTGGACATTTTAAAAACTTTTCCTTTAGACTTCTTAATTAGAACAGCAGGGAGTTTTTTGCTAAACTATCCTGTATGTTACTCATATCTTTATTACAGCTCCTTTATAATGTGGTGTAATTGTAATGAGGTGTAACTGGCTGATTAATCACATATAAAATTCTGAAAAGGACTCCAAGCCCCTGCTAAAACTAATATTTTTATTTTAAAAGATAGAACATATTTTTGTGCGCAACTGGCCATATATAATTTTTTTATCCTAGAGAAGTGCCTAAGTTATTGAGTACAAGAGTCACTGAAAGTTAACCACACCTGTGCTTCTATATCTCATTTAGATGTTTTTGAAAAATCCCACCCTAAATCAGTCACTAAAATTAGTTTAAGTTACTAATAACAGAATATTTTCTATTGCAAAGACTTATGTGATTGTATACACTGAGTTTTCTGAGGGATCAAGGCATAACTCTTAATACATTTCACCAATACTTTATAAAATGATAATGTCCTCTGCCACAATCCCATTCAAATTTAGTGTATATAATACAAAAATATTTTAGTGATACAACTGTACATCAAAAATACAACTTTAAATTACAGATATCTAAACTGGAATAATGTAGATCTGAAATTAATCTGCAGCAGAAAATTCAAGATCAGGACTGAAATTCTTTGCTAATCCCTTGTGTCCACAAGGATCACCAAATAGCATGTGATCTTCTACATAGTATATCTGTAATCCATAAGAGGAGTCTAGAGAATACCTGCCCTAAAGTGAAACTTTGTCTGAGGGACTGTCTGAGAAAAGTCACTTTAGCTAAAGAAATTGAAGATATGTCTTCACGAAAACAAAAAAGTGCCCTCATTTTGTCAAACAAGTGATCCACGCATTTATGACATCCAGGCTCAATTACTGCAACTGCCATACCTGAGAACTAACATGACATTTGAAAAAATTCCAGCTGGTAAAAAATGTGCCTGTTTACATGCTAACCAATTCAAGCATGTTACCCCACAGTGCTGCAGACACTGTACTGGATTCCCATAGAACTCTGGATTAAATTTAAAGTCTGAACTGATCTTTGAAGCACTCACTGTAGATACCTTATGGACCACTTCTTTCTTCACAAACATAACATACCAGGAAAACTGAAATCCTTCACAAACAATGGAATTTCAATAATGGATAGGAAGATATGTTAGAGCAGGGACAGAGCACTCTTTGTGGCTAACCCTTCGCCATGGAACACTCTGTCATAGTGTCAGAATGGCAACAAATCTCAACACCTTCAGACGTAAGAGCCATAGCTAAGCCACGCTCACTTGTTATTTCAGTGGACAATGCTGGGAGAAAATGAATCTCTTTACTACATATTTGAGGATAGGAGAGAAACAGAACACCCAAGTTGCTTTTAGAATTGGTATTTGAGTGGTTTACGAACACTTTAAAAAGTTAGCACAGTGACGAGTGCAGTACAGATGGAGCATGACATCTGTTCGCATTTGGAAGGTTTTCTTCATAACCATTGTGACGTTGCACCCCATAATGCTTTATAGAAATAAGCTAGATATGCCGTGTAACATATCTCTGCAAAGCTTATGATCTACTGAATATATTCATCCTATTTGTATGCATGTATCATTTTTTGTATTCGAAGTTATGAATACTGGTTATGTACTTGTTTGATTTTAAGTAGCGTCAGTGAAGCATTTGGTCAGCTTCTTGAGAAAAGACTATTCTCAGTAAGTGTCCAATCAAGAAACACTAAAACTGACAATGGACTTTAGTAGGGATAGGTCTTCAATCCTGCTTCTTGCCTCTGGAGGAATTTTGCTACAAACTGAAGCTCTGAACAAAGGACTGAATGACCCATCCCAGCTGTGGATATACTCCACAGACTTGATTTGAAGCTGCAGTTTGTTTCATTACTGCTACAAGCCAGAACCAAAAACTTTGCCATTACTGTATGTAACTGATTCCACTTAACCAATTCTAGCTCTCATCTATATCTTTTTCCTTCCTTTTATGAATAAACCTTTACATTTTAGATTCTAAAGGATTGGCAATAGTGTGATTTATGGTTAAGATCTGATTTGTATATTGACCTGGATCTAGGACTTGGTCCTTTGGGATTGGGAGAACCTTTTTTCTTTTACTGGGGTAGTTGTTTTCATAACCATTCATCCGCATAACAAGTGGCACTTGTGGTGACACTGGGAAACTGGAGTGTCTAAGGAAACTGCTTGTGTGACTTACGGTTAGCCAGTAGGGTAAAACCGGAGTCTTCTCTGTTTGGCTGGTTTGGTTTGCCTTGGTGTGCAAAGGAACTCCAGGCTTGGGCTGTAACTGCCCTGCTTTAAGCAATTTGCCCTGAATTGGTACTCTCTGTTGGGTTCCACCAAAGCCAGCATCGTTAGAACCATAAAGACTATAATTTTTAAAAGTGAAATTCTACAAAACTTGATGGGTGAACCACTCCTCCACACACATACCTGGGAAAACTGAGTAAGTAGATTGTTCAAGCCTTGTATGTGGATGCATTGCTCTAAAGAATACTTTGTTATGCTACCCTGACTGTTCCCGCTTGGTACGACACAACATGCTACAGACAGAAAGGTTCCTACCTTTAGATGAAGGTTGCTATTGCAGCACAGGTAAGAGAACGGATGTGGTAACCATTACTAAAAGGGTGAGTATTGTCCTCTATAAGACAAGAGAAATGTTCGATTGTAAACTGTTAAAAGATAAAAGAAATATGCAGCTTGTTAAGTAGCTACAAGACTGATGTCTTAAATCCTCCACTGTCCCACTATATAAGAAAACTACCAGCGGAAGACAGATACTATGTGCATGGGGCTGGAAAAGCATGGAGGAAGAATTCTTAAAAACCATACTGCTCAAATTTATGCGATGAGGCGGGAAGGGAAGGTTTATCTTTGAGGTTGTCCATCCCCTTTAAGCTCTCTGTTGCAGCAGCAATCCTCCCTCATGCAAATCCTGCTCAACATCTCAACTCAAATGTCAGATCATTCAACAGGTACACAAGGAACTTGCTTCATTTTTAGTCCCTCATAGCCTGAGGATCAAGAATTCAGTCTTGAACTCTACCCAGTTAGATGGAACTCCAGCAACTCCTAAGAACCTAGAGCTGTTTTGTTTTGAGAGCAGAGGGAAAAGGCTCATATGGAGAAGTCCTACAGATAATTTAGTACTTATAATCTTGGTACAGAATGCTTAAAAAATAAAGTCTATAGGAAGTGTATCATTCGCTATTAATTCCCATTTTGAGTAACCTCTCTCAAATGCTATTGGTTTCCGTTCTGTAGGACTTTTCCATAAAGACTCATTTTAAAATATGGAAAAGTCATTCAGCTAACTTTTTTTTTGGTTGGTCCTCATAAGAAGGTATATAAAATTTAAATTTTGATTTCTTTGACTACGTTTACCCATAAAATACTGGCCAAATCCTGATCCCATTAAAGTCAACAGTAAAACTCCCACTGACAACAAGACCACAACTTAGTCCTCATACAGCTAGAGTGACAGAACTGGAAGTCTGCAGTCACCAACACAGAATGCAAATCAAATGTTATGATTCGAATTGTTTGTCACTTCATGTTTTATCCATTATGTATTGCTGTTTTCTGATGAACCAGCTGTAATCCAACATTCTAAATGCTCACATGGTGGAAGGATTTGTTTCCTGTATCTGTATGATATGTACCTGAATTTTTTTATTAGATACTGGGCCTGTTAACCCTTACTCACATGGAATCATAGAATTATAGAACTGGAAGGGACCTCGAGAGTCATCTAGTCCAGTCCCCTGCACTTGTGGCAGGACGAAATATTATCTAGAGACCATCCCTGACAGGTGTTTGTCCAACCTGCTCTTAAAAATCCCCAATGATGGAGATTTCACAACCTCCGTGGGCACTTTATTCCAGTGTTTCACCACTCTGACAGTTAGGAAGTTTTTCCTAATGTCAAACCTAAACTGCCCTTGCTGCAATTTAAGCTTCTTGTCCTATCCTCATGGGTTAAGAAGAACAATTTTTCTCCCTCCTCCTTGTAACAACCTTTTATATCCTTGAAAACTTATGTCTCTTCTCTTCTCCAGACTAAACAAACCCAATTTTTTCAATCTTCTCTCATAGGTCATGTTTTCTAGACCTTTAATCATTTTTATTGCTCTTCTCTGGACTTTCTCCAGTTTGTCCACATCTTTCCTGAAATGTGGTGCGCAGAACTGGACACAGTAATCCAGTTGAGGCCTAATCAGTGTGGAGTAGAGTGGAAGAATTACTTCTCCTGTCTTGTTTACAATACTCCTGATAATACATCCCAGAATGAGGTTTGCTTTTTTTTTTTTTTTTTCCCAACAGCATTACACTGTTGACTCATATTTAGCTTGTGATCCATTATGACCCCCAGATCCCTTTCCGCAGTACTCCATCCTAGGCAGTCATTTCCCATTTTGTATGTGTGCAACTGATTGTTCCTTCCTAAGTGGAGTACTTTGCATTTGTCCTTATTGAATTTCATCCTATTTACTTTAGACCATTTCTCCAGTTTGTCCAGATCATTTTGAATTTTAATCCTATCCTCCAAAGCACTTGCAACCCCTCCCAGCTTGGTATCGTCCTCAAACTTTATAAGTGTACTCTCTTAGCCATTATCTAAATCACTGACGAAGGTATTGAACAGAATCGGACCCAGAACTAATCCGTGCACTCGTTATGCCCTTCCAGCATGACTATGAACCACTGATTACTCACATGAGCAAGGATACACAGACTTATGGTCTTCATTATTATTTTAAATGTTCACTCTAAGTCTGACATTGTGTCACATTTCAATGGGGAACAATTTTTCATGGTTAAGTTACAAGATCCTAAAAATGAGACTTACTATAGTGACATTTAAATAAACAGGATTACTAACAGGCACTTAAGAGAAAAAGAATATTTCAGCTTCATATCTGAATGATTTCACTCCATTAAGATGGCTAATATTTTCCCTAATTTATTTGGGGTCAGAGTGGGAGGACTGCTGCAATAAAAAGTTTTAAAGCACAGACAGAATCTGCACCCATTCTCCATTTATGAGCCACATACATTTTTTCAATAAGTCCAGATTCAGGATCTCACTATTTGGATCAATATTTTTAAAAACAGATAATGTACCATTACTAATGATGCAATTATCAGTGGTTGATTTAATCTAAAAATTAAAGGTAAAACTAATTAATCTGGTGGTTAATCATGTTACCCAAATGACTCTTATTATTATGAACTGCTTTATCCTGTATGAAGTGGTCAGGCAAAATGCAATTCACCAGCTGTGTAAGAGCGTCACTTTCTTCTAGGGATGTAAGAGCAAACAGAAGTGTCACATGCTGTAAGAATTCTCTCTGAGGGAAAAATGAATACAGGTATTACTTTCTTTACCAAAAGAAGATTTTGGACACTGTATAAGGCCCCACAGAGTGCTTCATCCGGTTACTAAAACAGGTTTTATTATTCCTAATTCAGATATCATCTTTTCAGAATCACTCACTGTTTGAGCAGAGACCCACCAGCTGAAGGAGTCAAAATCAGTGATCTAAAAGCATTTTTCTTTAAAAAAGAAAATATGTATTTTGCAACTATCCACATTTTGATAGTGCTCCACATGAAGACAAAAATCTCAAACCCTGTTTCTCCATAGAGCTCCTCTTCTATCTTCTCCATATGCCTATCAATTTGCAAGTCATCTTATACTGCTGGTGAGAATTTCTATGAGAGGTAATTATTGCCAGACAAATCAACTGGGTGTATATACTTTACCTGTAAATCAAAAGCATTTGATGTATTTTAAGAGATTTGCAAGGAGTTTACAATGTGTTATTGGGAAATAATCTCATGCAGAGTCCTCCAGAGTTCTGTTTTGTCATCCATCCTGTTCAGTGCACATATAAAGCCAATCATGGGAGAGAATGAATTGTTTTGGGATGAAGTGTTGTTATTTGTTTATTAATTACCATCAGTGTGCTTAACACCGTGCAAAAAACAGAAGATATGAGTCCTGCCCCTAAAGATTTACATTCCAAATGCAGCTAATGACACTCAGCTGCACATCTCTTTCTCTTCCTTGGATACAGACAACGCACCATCTCTCTGCTTTTCCAGAGTCAGATCAAAACATGAACGAGACTGAGGTGGCTGAAGCCCAAACGGGAGAAGAAGGAGGGTAGGCTGGTGGAAACATCTAGTCAATTTGGAGGTTCCTGTCCCCTTATGAGGAGCATGCCTATCCTCTGTCAATGAGGTTTGCAATATAGAGTTACTTTTAGGCCAAGATTCTCCTACTAGCTCAGATAGCAACATTGGGTAACACTGCTTCCCCCTTTACTTCCGGCAGTCTTTTCTCTGATTTCACCATAGTGATCCATCTCTTTGTCACCTCCAACACAACTAGAATGTCCTGTACTTGGAGCTATCAAAGGGGTTTGTGGTGCCTGCAGCACAGCTGCTCAGGGGTGCAAATCACATATGGCAATTCGTGGACCAAATAAGGCCAATGGCTTTTTTGCCACAGTATTCAGTGGAACTACATTTTTTCTCATTTTGCGTGTTATCCGTTTACTTTGAGAGGGATGGATTTCTAATTTGCTTCTGGATACAATATAAGATGTTGTATGAGATATATAAAGACCTATATGGTCTGGGTCCTGGCTGCTTCTCACCCTGCCTGCCATCTCAGCAGGAAATCAGCACGGGTCTTCTGTTGATAGTCCTTAGATTTTAATGGTAGGGACTGGATGCAAAGTCTTCCTGGAAGAGGGTCTCCAACTCTGAGGCTCATTCCCTGTTGATTTGACCCAGTCTCATTGTTTTGAATTGTATGTCCCATCTGTTTACTCAGGTCTTTAACTAAGGTAAACAGATTAGAAGGGAGTTCTATTATTTTCCATTTGAGTGCAATTATTGTGGTGTCTAAATTGTTGGCCACTTTAACCAACTTAAATGTACAGTAATTCATATATGAACCTACAATCTATGAAATGAGAACAAGTTTTTATGAACTGGAAAGTAAATAAAAACAAAACATGCTACTTTTGCATATACAGGCCAAATTAGAATGTGTGTGTCTAGATGTTGGCACCTAGTATGTAAAGCTACTGTACAACCTTAACAATATAACTTGCCATTAATACTGCATTTTAATTGGGTAACTACTTAAAGATCACTGGCATAGAAGGGAAAATTTTAAATCCTGGCTGAAGAAATTATTTGACAAGTAATAAAGCTGCTGTTCATGATATGGTAAGAAAGACCTCTAAAGCCAATTACATTGAAGTTTCTTCTTTATAAGTTTTCCCTTTATCCAACTACTTATATTGTATGAACAAACAACAAAATAAACCAGATGTCTTCATTTCAGTTGGTTTATATTTGATATGTGTTTATAGGCTGAGGATTAACTATATAATTTAAGACAGAATCAAAGCATCCTAAAACTGATCTGAATTATCTAAATGAAATAGTATTCAAGACTGCATGATACACACTTTTCTTCCCAAAGCAGGAAAACTTTAGTTAGAACAATATCTATACATGTTTAATTACTTTCAGAATATATTCTCTCTGTATTTTCTCAGGATCCTGTGTTATGCTATATTTTAAGCTGTGAAAGAGACCTAAGGCATAAAAGTGTCCTGAAACAGGGGTCTAGACAGTGGCTTAGTGGCATTTCTGAGGAGCCCCCAGTGGTACAGAGTGTGTCGGAGTAGCTGTTTTGAGCAGAACATTACTCTCTCAAACTCTGCCAACAAAACTGCTTATTCCTCAGGAGTTTTTGTCAGAAATTCTGCAATATGAATCTCATGAAGTTTCTTGCATCCTCACTAACATAACCTTTAATGATTGGTTTATCACAAGTGTAGACTGCATAATTTGCTACTAAAAATTCCCCCCAAAACTGTGCTTTTTATTACTACTACTACTTTCAAGGTATCCTTTTGAATTAAGTGATATATATAAAAGTTCTATATCTAGCTCAATAACAAGATAAACAAACTAAAATGATGTACAAAATTATATATCACTGTTTGCTAACAACAGGATAGGAGGGGACTGTTCAGATCTTGACTTTGCCAGAGCCTAAAACTTTGGCATAAAAGAATCGGGTCATTTTGTATACGCGAAACAATTTTAAACAGGTAATGCTTGGTCATACATTTACTCTATACAAGTAAAGGAGGTTCCCATCCTAATACTCCAATCATTAGGATTATACTTTGTAAAAAGCTTATTGAAATTTTTTCTTCTTCTATATATTCTCTACAAAAGAAGGTATTATGCACCAAGCAGATGTATTCTGAAAATGTTTAATGAACCCACTGGAAGTCCATCATTGCAACTCCAGAAAAGGAGACTGTTTACAATAGAATACAAAAAGCTACTCAATTGCTTTCAATTTAGCATATTATTTTAACAAATTGTACTTCTTTGAGGACAAATAACTGTATTACCACCACCTGCATTGTGCTTGCCAGCATTCATCAACCTTTTCAACAAAGGAAGATAGTTGACCTGATTTTCAAGCATTATGTTTCTACAACGTTGCACTGCATGATGAAGTATTCCACAAAAATTAATCTCAGTGTCAAAGGAACATGTTTTGTTTCTCATCACTAGAAATTCAGCTTAAAACAAGCAGTTCTATGTATTTGCTAGAAACAGGAAAAAAAGGGAATTCAGGTTCAGAGCAGTTATAATTAGGGGATAATATTAGGCAACCTATGTGTCAGAATGATTTTTAGCAAAAAGGAAGTTGGTAAGCCATATGGCACCCATATTAATTCAGGTGCAAATGCAATAAAATATGAAAACAAAACAAACCCTTAAAATTATTCCATAAATAAGACTACATAACATTTGTAAGTACACCAATTCATCATTAGCTCAATATACAATGGGTTGAAAGTATAACTATCATTTAGCTAAAAGAAAAGGAGTACTTGTGGCACCTTAGAGACTAACCAATTTATTTGAGCATGAGCTTTCGTGAGCCACAGCTCACTTCATCAGATGAAGTGAGCTGTGGCTCACGAAAGCTCATGCTCAAATAAATTGGTTAGTCTCTAAGGTGCCACAAGTACTCCTTTTCTTTTTGCGAATACAGACTAACACGGCTGTTACTCTGAAACCTATCATTTAGCTGTAGTTCAATGCTTGTATCTCATGCCTACCATAAATAAGCAACTGTAATAAAGTGAAATGACCCCATTACAATTATATGCTTATTTTTTTAAATCACTCTGATTCAAAATAGAGACTCGGTTCCCTTCAATCTGTAAACTCTTCACCTTGGACAACCCCTTTGCTTGACGAGACTATGCTAAAATCCTCAAAAGCTTGCACATGACACACGTAGATCTCTGCATGCTGCAGCTGAATAGCGTAGGCGACATGGTCAAAGCAACATTTTGCTATGTGACTCTGAGCACAATAGGCCAGATTCCAAACAAGTTTAGCACATCTGGTCCTAAACCCATTTGCAAATTTTGCCGTAAGTGTCTCAATGGTGGCTGCTCAGTATTGAGCACTTTTGAAAATTTGGCCAAGTGTATTCTAACAGGAAAAGAAGCGCAGGAAAAAGATGAATGACTGCACCCGTGGGCTGCCTTTTCTATTTTTTTAATGCACACTGGGAGGGACATCAATCAAATGCTACATCGGTGCTGCAATGTCTGTCTAGCAACTGTATAACAGGGTCCAAAAAGAATGCCTCCACAATAACCCTTAAACTGTTGCCACAGTTCATGCCACAGTTCAATGCACCTTATTCCCCCACCATGGTCCACCCAGGTCATCCATTCTAGGCTCCTGGCTCTTCAGCTGTCTCCTCTTTTGGGTAGAGACCCACATCTCTCTTTCTCCTGACTGGGGTTTTCCCAGGCTGCACAGCTCCCACCTTACATTGTGATATAACCAGAAATCCAGTTTATCTAATAGGCCAGCATCTGTGGTTTTCTCAGTCTCTGAAGGCATGTAACTGCTGCTACGCGGTTCATAAGTCACCACACAGCTCTTTCTAAGCAAGCACATTTATTCTTAAGGTGAAACCTTAAGAGGAAACATCACATTTCCCACTAGAGGGAGGTTACATAAAGTCCCAGCCCACAAAGATACATAAATCATTTATTTAATACAATGGACTCCAAAAATACTTAAATTTAATTCAATAAGGTTTTCACGGATATTGCAGGAAATTGCCATATGTCACAACTTCCATCCAAGAATGAACAGCCAACATCTGGTATGTTTGTATTGCTCCTTTAATTGTTGTAACTCAGCCAGCAATGCAGGAGTTAATAAAATGTGTGTCTCACTGAGATCTACATTTCTCTGGTCCAGTTAGCATGCTCAACATGCAAGCTGGACAGAATGATCTCAATGTTCCCATAATAAGCCATAAGATGAGCCTCTGCACAAGTTAATTAATCCAGAGGAGCCTCACCTCCTACTTCCCTCTGGAAAGCAGGAGATAGTGTGCTGCAGTCTTGATTCAGGAAGAGCCCGAGGAGAAAGTCCGCCTTCTACTGCATCCTCATTCCTATTAGAAGAGGAGTGAACATCTCGCCTCTGTTTAAAAAGTCTGCAGACGAAAGGTTTAAGCCATGTGAGGCAGCTGGTGAATCAACCAGTTCCATACCCAAATTTACAGTATTCTCAACCTCTGCATGCCCCAGGTTCCATTAACAGAAGAGGACATTTTCTTAAAAGATAGCCTGGCAGCAGAGTTCTGCTCCAGGGCACCAGAAGAAACAGCAGACACACCAGTACAATTAGGACATAGAAGCAGTTCTGGAAGGCAGTACACTTGCCAGTCCTCCACAGACAAATCAGCAGTAAACAGTAAGAGGAGTTTACTGGCCTGTAACAGGAGGTTCTTTGAAGTGTGTGGTCCCTATCTGTATTCCACTGAGGGTATACGCATGCGTGCCATGCATCCAGAGCTGGGGAATTTGAAAGTAGTAGCGTCTGTTAGTCTGCGCATGTGCCTTTCCTTCACCTCTTGGTTTCGTCAGAGGTGATAAAGGGCAGGACAGACCAAACCAACCACGTCTCCAGTTCCTTCTCCACTGCAAATCAAACAGATCCGTAGCAGAGGGGAAGCAGGGCAGGAAGTGGAATACAGATATGGACCACACATCTCGAAGAACCTCCAGTAACAAGTAAGTAACCACCTCCTCTTCTTCAAGTGATGGTCCCTATTGTATTCCACTGAGAGTGATTAATAAGCAGTACCTAATTCAGAGGAGGGTGTAAGGAAGAGAATGGGACAGTTGAACGGAGGACAGCCACACTGAATGAGCATCTGTCAGAGTTCTGCACCAAAGCATAGCATGCAGCAAAGGTATGTACCAAACTCTATGTGGCTGCCCTACATATGTCTGGAAGCGGCACATCGAGGAGGGATGCCTAGGCAGCTTTTTCAGTAAAGTCTTTCAATTTGCCATAATTAAGGAAGGCATATTTGGCCAACAAGGCCTGGAAAACGAAGTCTGAAAAACAAAACTGAAGGCTTGTTGAAGAGAAGACCTTGTGTCTCAGAAGGTCTAAGCATTTGGAGCACAGATGTTGCTGCCTACACCATGAGGGAATTGGGTGGAGGGTGTGAAAAAGAAACTTGAATCCCTTCGCTGGTACATAATATCTCCTCCCTGCCCCCTTTGGAATAGACATGCAAGTGGCTGAAGTATGCCAACCTGTTCAGGCTGGTTGAAGAATGGCATCGTTGATCAGGTACTTGTATTGGCAGTAGGAAATGGGTGGTCCTTGTTTTCCATCGGAATCCTCCGATGATGAGAACTCAGATCCCGGTTTCAGTGGTGGTACTGTCAAAGCCGGCAGAAGTATATAAACCACAAAAGAATGAGTCGAGGCATGACATGACTTTGGCAAGTCCTGGATAGGAGATTGGACCTCCCTAGGTACAGTTTGCAGAGGAAGGCATAGAGATCTCAGTTCCCCAAGAGTGAAGTGCTCACATGACTTCGATGCTTTCTCCAAATGCCCCAGTGTTAATGGTACCCATTCCATAGCTGGAGCCGGTGCTGGACCAGAGGACTGTCCTGGAACTGATGGATCCCTTGTCTTAAGGAAGGCTGACACTGAGGGGATGTAGGTCATGGCGCTCGATACCAGTAGATCCGCTGGTCTCTGCGATTTCTTGTCAGGATTGTGCCCTCTGGAACACGCTGCCCCTCCGTGGCTGGAACTCGTGGAAGGGGCATCGTCCTTCCTTGGTTCGGAGCAAGACTTATTACCATGCTTATGCACATGCTTACTTGCCTCCCAAGAAGGCCCCAGCATGGAGTCCATAGAGGAGGGACCGCTGGAGCAAGACTTGATCTCAGCAGACGGAGGCACACTCCTGGCTTCCTCAGGATGATGTACGGGGGGAGGGAGCGATGTTCCCTGGCCTGGGTCTGACTGAGGCCTCATGGCAACTTCCATAAGGTGCTTCTTGAGGCATAGAGCCCAGCCTTCTCGGGTACGGCTTGTGAAGGACTGGCAGATACGGCACCTGGATGAAACATGGGCCGGAGGAGAGGACTGTTAAACAGATTCCTCCAATGTCCCAGTCCTACTAAAATTACTACTAAAAACTAAACTACATAAGAAAACAGTAAAACAGTGGAAGAAAAAACTAACTATACACAGTTCAAAAACTTGTTTATTTGGGATTGGGTGGGGGGTTAAGTGCATCGGATGAGAGGACACTAACAGCTCCGACTTGGACCAGGGGATGGTGAAAAGGAACTGGAGTCATAGTTGGTCCACCCCATCCTTTATCACCTTGGATGAAACCATAAGGCAAAGCAAGGAAACATAAGAGGACCAATGGACACTTCTACTTTCAAATTCTCCAGCTTCAGACTCCTGGAGTGCATGCTAAACTCTCAATGGAATACAAGAGGAACCATCACTTGAAGAACAACTGTTCTATGGACATAATTCCTACAGCATCATCCAAGATAAGGTTTAAAAATTATTACATTTTGCATGAAAATGTTGAATGCTATGGAGTGTTGCAACATTTCGTATTTCAGAGTAGCAGCCGTGTTAGTCTGTATTCGCAAAAAGAAAAGGAGTACTTGTGGCACCTTAGAGACTAATAAATTTATTTGAGCATAAGCTTTTGTGAACTACAGCTCACTTCATTGGATGTATTCAGTGGAAAATACAGTGGGGAGATTTATATACATAGAGAACATGAAACAATGGGTGTTACCATACACACTGTAAGGACAGTGATTACTTAAGGTGAGCTATTACCAGCAGGAGAGCAGGGGGAGGGAGGGGGGAAACCTTTTGTAGTGATAATCAAGGTGGGCCATTGCCAGCAGTTGACAAGAACGTCTGAGGAACAGTGGGGGGATGCAGAGGGGGAATAAACATGTGGAAATAGTTTACTTTGTGTAATGACACATCCACTCCCAGTCTCGATTCAAGCCTAAGTTAATTGTATCCACTTTGCAAATTAATTCCAATTCAGCAGTCTCTCATTGGAGTCTGGTTTTGAAGTTTTTTTGTTGAAGAATTGCAACTTTTAGGTCTGTAATCGAGTGACCACAGAGATTGAAGTGTTCTCCGACTGCTTTTTGAATGTTATAATTCTTGACGTCTGATTTGTGTCCATTTATTCTTTTACATAGAGACTGTCCAGTTTGACCAATGTACATGGCAGAGGGGCATTGCTGGCACATGATGGCATATATCACATTGGCAGATGTGCAGTGAACAAGCCTCTGATAGTGTGGCTGATGTGATTAGACCCTATGATGGTGTCCCCTGAATAGATATGTGCACACAGTTGGCAACGGGCTTTGTTGCAAGGATAGGTTCCTGGGTTAGTGGTTTTGTTGTTTGGTGTATGGTTGCTGGTGAGTATTTGCTTCAGGTTGGGGGGCTGTCTGTAGGCAAGGACTGGCCTGTCTCCCAAGATCTGTGAGAGTGATTGGTCGTCCTTCAGGATAGGTTGTAGATCTTTGATAATGTGTTGGAGAAATTTTAGTTGGGGGCTGAAGGTGATGGCTAGTGGTGTTCTGTTATTTTCTCTGTTGGACCTGTCCTGTAGTAGATGACTTCTGGGTACTCTTCTGGCTCTGTCAATCTGTTTCTTCACTTCAGCAGGTGGGTATTGTAGTTGTAAGAATGCTTGATAGAGATCTTGTAGGTGTTTGTCTCTGTCTGAGGGGTTGGAGCAAATGTGGTTGTATTGTAGAGCTTGGCTGTAGACAAAGGATCGTGTGGTGTGGTCTGGATGAAAGCTGGAGGCATGTGGGTAAGCATAGCGGTCAGTAGGTTTCCGGTATAGGGTGTTGTTTATGTGACCATCGCTTACTAGCACCGTAGTGTCCAGGAAGCAGATCTCTTGTGTGGACTGGTCCAGGCTGAGGTTGATGGTGGGATGGAAATTGTTGAAATCATGGTGGAATTCCTTAAGGGCTTCTTTTCCATGGGTCCAAATGATGAAGATGTCATCAATGTAGCACAAGCAGAGTAGGGGCATTAGGGGATGAGAGCTGAGGAAGCACTGTTCTAAGTCAGCCATAAAAATGTTGGCATACTGTGGGGCCATGCGGGTACCCATAGCAGTGCCGCTGATTTGAAGGTATACATTGTCCCCAAATGTGAAATAGTTATGGGTGAGGACAAAGTCAAAGTTCAGCCACCAGGTTTGCCGTGACATTATCGGGGATACTGTTCCTGACAGCTTGTAGTCCATCTTTGTGTAGAATGTTGGTGTAGAGGGCTTCTACATCCATGGTGGCCAGGAGGGTGTTTTCAGGAAGATCACCGATGGATTGTAGTTTCCTCAGGAAGTCAGTGGTGTCTCGAAGATAGCTGGGAGTGCTGGTAGCGTAGGGCCTGAGGAGGAAGTCTACATAGCCAGACAATCCTGCTGTCAGGGTGCCAATGCCTGAGATGTTGGGCATCCAGGATTTCCAGGTTTATGGATCTTGGGTAGCAGATAGAATACCCCAGGTCGGAGTTCCAGGGGTGTGTCTGTGCGGATTTGTTCTTGTGCTTTTTCAGGGAGTTTCTTGAGCAAATGGTGTCGTTTCTTTTAGTAACCCTCAGTGGGATCAGAAGGTAATGGCTTGTAGAAAGTGGCATTGGAGAGTTGCCTAGCAGCCTCTTGTTCATATTCCGACCTACTCATGATGACGACAGCACCTCCTTTGTCAGCCTTTTTGATTATGATGTCAGAGTTATTTCTGGGGCTGTGGATGGCATTGTGTTCTGCACGGCTGAGGTTATGGGGTAAGTGATGCTGCTTTTCCACAATTTCAGCCCGTGCACGTCGGTGGAAGCACTCTGTGTAGAAGTCCAGTCTGTTGTTTCGACCTTCAGGAGGAGTCCACCCAGAATCCCTCTTTTTGTAGTGTTGGTAGGAAAGTCTCTGTGGGTTAGTATGTTGTTCAGGGGTGTGTTGGAAATATTCCTTGAGTCGGAGACGTCAAAAATAGGATTCTATGTTGTGAATCTGTGGAGGAGTAAAACCTTAAATGGATTTAACAAATGTCTCGTGTGCTGCCATGGTGCTGTAGGAGGTGTCAGTTGATCCCTGAGAGGTCACTCCTATTGCGTCCAGAACCCTAATTCCCCATATGAGAGAAACCTCTTATAGGATTGACCTATCTCAGCGGTCAGCAACCTATGGCACGTGTGCCAAAGATGGCACGTGAGCTGATTTTTAATGGCTCGCTGCTGCCTGCCGGGTCCCAGCCGCCGGCCCTGCTCAGCCCGCTGCCAAACCCAGGCCAGGACCCCGGCAGGCAGCACCGAGCCATTAAAAATCCTGCCTGCCCTGGCCTGCTCTTCTCCGCCCCCCCCAGGCAGGGTGAAGAAGCTTGGTCCTGCCGGCTGCTGCTGCAGAGCAGGCAAGCTTCCCCGTCCCCCGCCTCTTCCCCCAGCGTGCTGGGTTCCGGCCCCTCCTCCTCTCCCTCCCTCCCTGCCATCGATCAGCTGATGGCCCTTGCGAGGGAGGGGGAGAAGCGGAGCCACAGCGGGCTCGCTGCTCCGGGGAGGAGGCGGAGAAGAGGTGGGGACAGGGCCTTGGGGAAGGGGGGTGGAGTCAAGGCATATCCCCTCCAGCCTCCTGCTGTGAGCCGCTCTGGGCAGGGGGCTGGGAGCACCCCGACGACCCTAGCCCACACCCCCAGCCCTCTGCCCTGATCCCTGCACCCCCCCACACACACTCCCAGCCCCCTGCCCTGAGCCCTGCACCCTCCACACACCCCAGCCCTTTGCCCTGACCCCAGCACTCCCCACACACCCCAGCCTCCTGCCCTGACCCCTGCACCCCCCACAACCCCAGCCCTGACTCCAGTACCCCCCACACATACCCAGTCCCCCACACCCCATGCCCTGACTCCTGCACCCCCTCACATACCCAGCCCCCTCACACAGCATGTCCTGACTCTTGCACCCCCCACATTCCCATCCCCACCCTGAGCACCAAACAGGAGCTCCTGCAGCCCTCCCACCCCACCCCCCACATTCTCACCTGCACCCCTCACACCAAATGGGAGCTGCCCAGGTAAGCACTCCACACCCAAACCTCTTGCCCCAACCCTGAGCCCCCTCCCTCATTCTAGTTCCTGGCCAGACCCTGCACCCCAACCTGCTCCTTCACCCCCAGCCGTGTGCTCCATGCACTCCCACCCTCAGCTCAGTGCAGAGAGAGAGGAAGAGAATGGGCTAGAACCTGGGAGAAGGTAGGTACCCACTCTATGTGGGCAGAGCCGGGATCCCAGACCGGCAGCAGGCTGAGCGGGGCCGGCAGCCGGAACTCTGGCTGGCAGGAGCTTCTGAAAGGTTGCCAACCCCTGGCCTACCTTATGGTAGTAGCCCAGTGGCCAATTTCCACTGGCTTGCTATTGGCTGCAGAGCTGCTAGGGATTCTGCCATCATCATTTTGCCTTAATTGGGCAGGACTCTCCATTTCCCTTTTTTAGTTGTGGCCCCAACTGCATGGTCATTTCACCTTCAGCCCTGCTTATCCCTCCACCCCTGCTGTCGCATTAACACATCATAGAGTGAAACTTACCATACTGTAGGTGACTGAGTCCCTGATTCAGAGGGATGTTCAGTGTTTCAAGGGGCTGTTGGCAAAAAATGCTTCCTGATACGATCTTGTATTTTTATGACAAATTTTGAGAGAAACCACACTGCAGCAGCCCTCAATCTGTTGGGCATTCCTTTTCTGCAGAATTTCTCCCAAAGAAAGCCTACACAGGCAAATTTTAAAAGGTGTATCACCTTGCATGTCTCCTGGGTCTCTGATTTCTTCCTATCATGCAGTGTTCACCACGTAGACTCAGCATGATTCCTTGCTGAGCAAGCTCATTTTCATTGAGGAAACCTTTGGCATTTGCTTCATACAACAGCTGTCTTCTAAAAAACTTGATGTGTGAGTGCACAGCTGGAGCCTGAGTTCCAAGACAGCCTGAAGATCCAGAGGTGCAACCTTCCCATAGTTTTAAAATACTTTCAACTCTCAGAGTGACCAAAAGAGGGCATACAATTTTCCTGCCATGCACTGCTTTGAAAAATCCCTTTCAAGTTCCACTCACAATTACACAGGTGCAAATCCAAAGAAACACCAACAAAGTTCCTTCAGTTTTACATCCTTGTGACACAGCAAATTTTGCCCCAGAATGCAGCTCAATTTGTATGCACTGAAAGGAAAGTATGCCAATTTGTGTGTTAGCTTTCTTAATTCTCACTTTTTAATTCATTTTTAAAGAAAGACTTTATCTTAGACAATCTAATACTGTACAACTAATAAATGTTGTGTTGTCTGTTAGCAGATTTTTGGCTTTAAGAGTTTTGACTCTTCCTGTGAGAGGAAGATTTTTCCCAAAGGAGTTATGCAATTTCATATAACAAATGTAAAAACAAAGCTACTTTTGTTTAAGTACTGCAGATTTGGTTTGTTTTGCGGGGAGGAAAAGAGAAGTGACATTTATCAATTTATAGCTAAACCTATATAAAGGAAGATACCACCACGAGCAGGCTTTAAAGAAACACGGTCAACTTAAAATTTCTCACACACGAATTTCTTACCATCTACCATTACAAGTAATTCCTGAAGTTACTATAACAAAGATTAAGGGGAAAAGTATTTACTTTGCTTTCTAGTTCATTGCATTGTGCATTCAACAGCACTTTGTATATGTTCTGTTTCACTAGAATCAGTTTCTCCTTTTCTTTGTGTGGATCTTTCAGACAGAAAGAGGGAAGAGAAATTTTTAAAAATAGGAAAATGTGGTCTCAAAAATACACAAACTGGCAGGAGGATTCAGGGCAGGCATAGCACCTGAAACTACTCTTTCTTTCTAAAACTGATCTCAAATTGACAGTTTCCCTTTAACCTACCACGTCATTCAGTTTGCCAAGACAGGAACCAATACTGCGATGAGATCCATGTGGGCAGACCCTTGCACCTGCACAGGGCACACCGCAAGACAGGGGCAATAGAGTATCCTCAAATAAATGTAAGAAATTACTGAAAATATCAGAGAATAAGTATAAGAAAAAGTAGTGCCTTGTGCCCTGATCCTGCAAAGAGATCTAGGCAGGTAGCCCTCACACAGGGTCCCCAAGGGATCCATGCAAAGACTTTTGCACCATTGTGTCAAGGATGTGCCCATGCAGATCCACATGCAGGATTAGGGTTCTAGTCTCCTATCTAATGGGGTTGTTACAATGACTCATGAATATTGATTAATGAATCACTTTGATTATTGTTAAAATATTTATGTACTGTATCAAATTTTATCCAGTGAACTTAGGTAATATATCTGACAATATCTTAAATGGGAAAATAGTTGCTCACTCGCAGTAGCTGGACTGAAATCTGTAAATTCTCATTCACGCAGCCTGCCATTTTAACTGATGAAAAGTTACAGCTCATTGAAACTTTTAGCATCTAGTATCCCAATTCCTAAAAATTACAAAATGAGCATATTTGGGGAGCTCAACATCAAAACACTCCAGAATTGATTTGGGAAGATGAACAGCAAAACACTCCAGAATTGCCCCTACTTGAAAAGAAAGAAGTAATATGTTTGGTAGGAACTGTGCACTTAGATTTAACTTGCACATTGCAGTCTCTCAGAATTTGAAACTAGTGATGTTTAGATGACTAAATTTATTAATTGTGCTATAAAATGTTCCTCCGTTTAGGTGTATACTCATCAGATTATACAGCACTACGTGCTGCATCCAAAACTATAAGAGTTCTTAACTCCAAGATATGAACATAAGTATGCTGTCATTTTTGGGGCAACAACCTGGACCTGAAGAGCTATAAGACTGATTAGAGTAACATCATTAAAAAAAATCCAAAAGCATTCTATGAATCATAGAACTAGAGTCATCCAATACAAATGGACAGATATGGCCAAATTCTGCATGGACATACACCTCATGCAGTCCCACGGACCTCTGCTAGTTTGCACAGTGTGTATGTGAGAAATTGATTTGGCCCACAGAGTCTATTAGACCCGTAACTGGTTATAGACTAGTATTTTGCCAGATGATAGAGGCAAATTATTATTTATTGTAGCACCTAAGAGCCCCAGTCATAGACCACTGTGCTAGGTACTTTACAAACACAGAACAAAAATACAGTCCCTGCCCCAAAGAGCTTACAATCTAAGTATAAGACAAGAGACAACACATGAACACGCAGACAGATGGAGGAGTACAAGGAACCAATGATACAACACTCGTCAGCATGATAGGTAATGGTGTCAGCACACCAGCAGACTAGCCTTTTGTACGTGATGATGTACATAAGGCTGCACTAGTCCACGTGATCTGCGTCCACCCAGTAATTAATGACATGTCAAAACATAAAAACAGACTTGACTCATAATGGACATAGACGCTGAAAGGAATACAGTGACTTTTACCCCAAGGCATGTTAATGGTTCTTCAGAATCACAACAACAGCTACCCTTATCAACTGGTAGAGTAAATAACCTTAAATTCTATATATGATGTTTAACATGCTACTGAATATACACAAATGTGAAAAGGGACCCTTTACACTAAATGATAAAATAGAAAATCACCTAATTACCTTTTTGGAAGCCATTGTTAGATTTATACAATTAAAAGAAACACCTGAAGGGATTCTTGCCTTTTGTCTGCTTTGTTTCCATGCAACTAGGTGCAGTTGAGAGATGGAAATAAACTACCCTTCCTTTCCTTCTTTATTTTCCCCCTTCCTTTTTTTTTTTTTTTTAAACCGCATAGCAGGAAAATCAAGGGAAAAATATTTTACAGTTGCCATTATAGGCATCTGTAAAATCTCTCCGTGATTTAACAAAAATAATGATTCACTGCCTTCTTCCTTTACCACCTCCACCCCCCACCCATTCAAAGCTTGCTCTTATAATGGAACTTGAACTTTTTAATACATACCAACATTCCTCCCATTTTTATGTACAAGTTTAATTAATGTGACCACTACCCCTTTATGGCCCCATTCACAAATTCACTAGTAATTCTATCAACTATCCTCATATGTCTCTCTCTTCTTGGGGTAAGTCTACACAGCATTTTGGAGAAAGCCTTCCAGACTGGAACAGGGCTAGCATGGCCAAGGCTAGTGCTCTATAAATAGCTTTACAGACAGTGCTTTGAAGTTGAAGCTTGGGCTGAAGCTCAGACTCTGAAGCCTAGGCTCCAGCCCAAGCCGCAACTTCAAAGTGCTGTCTGTACAGCTATTTTTAAAGCACTAGCCCAAGCCCCGCTAGTCCAAGTCTGTCAACCCAAGCTGGGAGGCTTGCTCCAAAAATTGCTGCACAGACATACCCTCAGACTTTTCTTCTCACTCTCGTTTTCCCTCCTTTGTCCATTCTCCATATTTCACCTCATTCTTACCCCTCTCTCTTCAGTCTCTCATTTCCTTCCACTTCACTCCTCCTCTATCTGCATTCAAACTCACTATACATCCCAAACTCATTCTTCTCACCACGCACACACACTCTTCCTCAGAGTATATCTATATTACAAGTGCTACAGTGGCACAGCTGACATGTAACACTGTGGAGTAGACATGGAAGGGGTTTTCCTGTTGCTTTAATAAATACTCCCTCCTCAGGGGTGGTAGCTAGATCGACAGAAGAATTCTTCTGTCTACCTCGCACGGTCTTCCGCAGAGCTCAAATTGGTTTAACTACGTCTCTCAGGATTGTGAATTTTTCACACCCCTAAGCAATACAGCTAGTTTGACCTAAATTTTATGTGAAAACCATGTCTTAGTCTGTAAACTGCAGTATTAAAGGACCCTCTTGTTTTCTCTTGACTGAGTTTAAGAAGATTTTAGATATATTTTCACTGACCAGAACAAGCTTAAAAATTTCCTCACAGTTATAAATGCAGTTTTTCAAACTCAGATTGTAAAAGCAAATTAATAAAGTGATACTGTAGATAAAAGACAGGATGAGGAGTGAGATCTACATTACATACTATACTTTGCAACAGATTTTGTTTGTTTGGGTTTAACTAGACATTTTTAATCCTTCAGTAGTACTTACCTACCTTACTTACGCAAGTGTTGTCTATTAATATTTGACACTAAGATTCTCAAATGAAAGGAGCTAAAGTCACATAATTTTAATGATAATATTTTAACAATAAGCAACACATTCATATAAAACAGAGACAGGAGTAAATGAAAACATGCAACAAATGAATACTAAATGCCACTAAGACATCCACTAAAATTTTTCTTGAGTTTCTTAAATTATCTTCTTGACTGCTTATCACAGTCTCTTTACACTTATTTCCTACAAGGAACACAGATATTTCAAGTTTGCTATAGCTCCTCTTGAAAGAAAGCATGCATTTAAAGTGACCATTACAAATCTGGACTATCATATTTTGGATTAACTATGCCTGGGTGCTCTGCAAGAGCATTACATCCCAAGAAAATTATCCATATGCTTTATCAATTAAAAACCTTAACTGGCATAAAGCAATGTCAAAGAGCACTGATGTTGCTCTGATACATAAAACATTACCCAAAATGTCTTACTTCCTTAATGATTCTTCCAAAAATCTGTCCACATTAGTGACACACATTTGCCTTCTGTTTTAAACATTCTCCTTTGAATTTCAAAAGCCTGAGTTTACATTCTCAAAGCCCAGCCCTGCAAGGTTTACTGTGTGGTGCCTGAACAGAGGCCCAATTAATACAACTAGGTTCTGTCTGGGGCCTTAGATTCCATATATCTGCTAAATTTCTTTATTAAATGGTCCATATGTAATTTTGTTGTCATCCTTCTTGGAGAAGAAGGAAGCACTTGGCTGCAATTAAAGACTGTCTGTAACAGCGGCTTAGCAGGCCGGTACTAGGATGCATCCGTTGTCTGTCTGCCCTTGCTCTCTTTCATCAAAGAGTGAATTTTAGTGCTTTGGCCCCCTGGTTAAAGCAAAAGTCTGCTCCTTCCAGGATAACAAAGGTCCCAAGCACAGAATTAAAATACATCAGTGGTTTTCCTAGGACTACAGCATTCACACCTGTTATAATTCAAGGCTTCACTACCAACCTTCACCCATCATCTGGCTAAAGAGTTCTTTAGCCCTCCCTAAAACAACAAACGCACACCTTTTTTCTTAGGCCCCTTACTGCCAGGCTCACAAATCCTGGGTCACATGGATTTCCACACTATCCTTCTAGGCGGCACTCAAGTGGGTGAGAGGGCATGTCTTTTCTCTGCTACAGGCTCCAGCCCAGCACCCTAAACGTGAATGCCTTTCCCCTATAACTTCCATCATTGCACTATGCTTTCCCCGGTCCTTTCCAAAACTACTTGCTTTTTATTCATACCTAAAGGGACATGATGGGAGCAGCAAACAGGCCCTAGGTGGCAGATCCTACTCAGCAGACAATGCATCTGACAAAGTGGGTATTCACCCACGAAAGCTTATGCTCCAGTACGTCTGTTAGTCTATAAGGTGCCACAGGACTCTGCCGCCATTCTTAGAACAAGAAGTGGCATGTGATTGGAAAGCCATGGAGATCATAGTTGTTGGCAGACGTCCACAAAGAGAAAGAATAATCCTTTTATGTATCAAGGGGTTCAGGTAATTCATTCTGACCTCCATCCTAGATTTCTCTATTTGTGTGTTTTCTTAGTTGTTCGTGTTAGTTTGTGCTTATTTTTTAGTTAAATTTCTCCTCTTCCCCCATATGAAAAGGGAAAACAACACAGTAGCCATCAGAGGAAATACATACTCACCCCTACCCACTCCTACCATGTGACAGGAGTATTTCTTGAAATGGATTGAGGTTATAAAAAGTGAGTAGGCCGGGGGTGGGCGGGGACGGAGGGTGAGTTCATTCAATTACCAGCATGCCTACGTGTCCCACCATTACCACAGAATTGTTTCGTTTCTGTTGTTCAAGGGGTGGTGTTAGGGGAGCAGGGTTAAGGTTGTGTGGTTTATCTGAACTGTGCATTTCTTTACTTTCAGACATTTACATGTAATCTTAATTCTGAATTTCCAGTTCGTGTTTAGGAAAATTACAAGATATATTTAAGGGATTTTTTTTAATTAAGCAATCTGTATACATTTACAACCTTAACTGTAGTTTATGCAGGTTTTTTGGCCTGGAAATTGTCTTGGGTTTTTTTCTTTGTCAGTTTATCTCCCCAATTTGGAATACCAAAATATACTTTCAGAAAAAGAGTCACATTACTTTCCCCCCCGCCTTCCTAGGAATGTTCCCACACTGAAAGTTTCCAATAACAATCTGAGATTTCACATTCCCACCATGTCAGAAGTCCACAAGGAACAGACACTGAAAATGTTGATACTAATTTTAAAAACTATAGAAGAAAGAAAGAAAAAAGTAATATCAAAAGATACAAGGTAGTAAAGTATGGTGAATTATCTGCATATGGAACTGGAAATTATCACGGTGTACTTAGGGTTTGTTAGAAAGGTGTACCACTTTAACTATGCCGGTATTGTAAAAACAGAACAACCCTCCCAGTCTGGACACAGTTTATACTGATCTACTGTAGCCATTCCATACGAGAAAGCGGAAGTCACCTTTATACCAGTGTAATTACACCCACACCAGGGTTTTTAGTGGTATAACTATTTTGGTAACAATAAAAACAAAAAAAAATCCGTACACCTAAAAGTTATCAGGTTAAGGGTAGATTTGGCCTTACAATCATTTTGTCATACTGGAATGGCCTTTCATAATGAACATGGACCACATTATCAGCTCTTGTGAAAAAATCCACCAGAGGAGAAAGTTACAAGAAATATTCCACATGGCTGAGGACACAGGAAACTTGATCTCTCTGGGAAGGGATCAGCAGCTGCATGGAAGAAGCCATGGGCATGGTTGCTTCACTGCATGGTGTAAAAGCATCTCTGTAAAAACCCTACAGTTGAGGATCTCAGGACATCCACTCTAGAGCACCTGTCCCTCCATTTCCCCACGCTGGCCACCACCACAGTTAGCTCAGTTGCCACTGAAACCTCCTGTGGCACCTGCCTGCTACCTCCAAAGACTGTTAAACCCTGAAGAGGAAGTTAACACTGAAACACAAAACAATAATCTGTGACAGATTGCCGTGTAATTTAGGGCCCTTTTGACTGGGATCATGCCATGGAGAGTAGCTGTTCTGAGTTAAATCTCAGCCACAGCTCTCGGGACCATGGGCATATGACAAAAATATCTGCCTCAGAAAGGGCTGCTAATAATTGTTAAGAACGCTACATAGCCACATCTCTGCCACCCCTTCCAGATATCACATTTTCTGCACAGATAAGACACAAACATGCAATGCTGACGCTTAACTTTAGTTACAGTAGTCCCATGAATACATGCATAAGTGCTTATTGAATCAGGGCTTTAATCACTCTGTGCAACAGAGGAGGTTGCTGGATACTTTGCAAGTTTCAGAAAAAACAATTCACCATAGAGTGAGTCTAACAGCACAAATGACACACTGATTCTTTACTCCACAAACATATTTTCATATACTTAGGATAGGGCTGTCAATTAATCACAATTAATTCAAGCGATTAATTCAAAACAAATTAACTCAATTAAAGAAATTATTCGTGATTAATCACAGTTTTAACTGCACTGGTAAACAATAATTGAATGTCAATTTAAATTTATTATAAATATTTTTGGATGTTTTTCTACATTTTCAAATAAATTGATTTCAATTACAGCACAGAATACAAAGTGTACAGTGCTCACTTCATATTATTTTTAAGACAAAAATTTGCACTGTAAAAAAGATAAACAAAAGAAATAGTATTTTTCAATCCACCTCATTCAAGTACTGTAGTTCAATCTCTTTATTGTGAAAGTGCAATTTACAAATATAGATTTTTTTACATAACGGCACTAAAAAAAAAAAAAACCACAATATAAAACTCAAGAGCCTGTAAGTCCACTCAGTCCTACTTCTTATTCAGTCAATAACTAAGACAAATAAGTTTGTTTACACTTACGGGAGATAATGCTGACCACTTCTTATTTACAAGGTCACCCAAAAGTGAGAACAGGCATTCACATGATACTTTTGTAGCTGGCATAGCGAGGTATTTAGGTGCCAGACAGTCTAAATATTTGTATGTCCCTTCGTGCTTTGACTACCATTCCAGAGGACATGCTTCCATGCTGAGGATGCTCATTAAAAAATAATGTGTTAGTTAAATTTGTGACTGAACTCCTTGGGGGAGAATTGTATGTCTCCTGTTCTGTTTTACCTGCATTCTGCCATATTTCATGTTATAGCAGTCTTGGATGATGACCCAGCACATGTTCGTTTTCAGAAGACTTTCAAAGCAGATTTGACAAAATGCAAAGAAGATACCAATATGAGATTTCGAAACATGGCTACAGCACTCGACCTAGGTTTGCCTCTCGGATGTCTATATTTTCTAACTAGTCCCAGTTATGAGTCTAAGAGGTTTTAAGCAATGTCTCCCCCATCTCCCTTTACAGTCAATTCCACGGTCTGACTCCTTGCCCTGTGAGCAGTATTAAGGCAGTATTAAGGCAGGCATTAAGAATCTGAAATGCCTTCTGAAATCTGAGGGGGATGAGGTGTGGAACGTGCTTGTCAGAAGTTTTCAAAGAGCAACACTCCAATTCGGAAACTACAGAACCCAAACCACCAAAAAAGAAAATCAACCTTTTGTAGATGGCATCTGATTCTGATGATGAAAATGAACGTGCGTCAGTCCACACTGCTTCGGATCGTTATTGAGCAGATCCTGTCATCAGCATGGAAGCATGTCCTCTGGAATGGTGGTCAAAGCATGAAGGGGCATACCAATGTTTAGCACTAAGGAATGGATTAAACTGATCTTTTCAGAGCATTTTAAAATAAGTGAGGCACTCAGTTTAAGTCTACACACGCACAAAGCTGTGCACATACACGATCTACTATTAAGAACACACAACAGATTTTGTATGTAGGACAAGAAGTGAAAAACATTTTTGTAACAAATTAACATTTATACTTTTATAGCATCAGCCCTATGAGCCATACTCTACAATTGAACATTTAGCATCAATATGTTGGAAAAGGTAAGGATATAAACATTTTACAGATGAGGAAACTGAGGCTCAAAGGTTACTTTCCCAAGATCACCCAGGAAATCTATGAAAGAGTTAGGAATACAAACAATTTTTAAAACCTATAACTAAGTTATTAAAAGAACTACATTCCCAGATCTTTTAAAGGTATGTTAAATCTTTAAGGCAAGAAAACTAATGCTGTCATTTTAAGTACAAGGGACAATTGCATATAATGAAGCGAAAGCAACTATCAGCTTCAGTATGTCTGAGTTAACCTATGTGTGATCAATTTTTGATCTTTAACACTGAGATAACAGGGATCAAGATGCAAATTACATGAATTTTCACGTTAAGTAAAACTTGCAAAGTTAAATGTTTAAATGCATATACTTTTCAGATTCTGTAACATAACATCTTATTGTACATTCTATTTGCTTAGACTAGGTTTTTGAAAGACTTCTTTCCTTCACAGCCCATCTCCTCCCCCTACAAGTGATCACATATTAGGTCATATGACACATCACTACCTTTCCAACAGTAATGTAAAACAAATTGACTTCGCTGAACTCTGAGCAATGGCTCTGAAAAAGTATTTTCTAAGAAAAATATAATATATATCATAATAATAGCAGGAAAGGGAATATAGAAAAACCCCTGGTACATTTCATTTTGGATAAGTCTTCTCTCTTCCCTCACCTAAAGTTTCCTTCAGAGTCAAATCCTCCCTTGAAACAAAATCTGTCAGTGGTCCTTAAAAAACCAGTCACAAGACAGGACTAATTTCATGTAATGTTGTGACAGATGTGTACCAGATTCTGAACAGGGCATTAGCCTGACCCACAGGAAGAAGCCTTGTGCTTTACCCTGCATCACAGAGAAAGAGAATTAGAGGAGGAAGGAAGTCCACACTTCTTTCTGAGTCAAAAAAACACACCCGAAGGGTTAAACAGCTACTCTCAGTTTCTGTCTCCTGGGCCACGTGTTTTCCTTTGACATTAATGAGGAATTTAGGAACAAGCAAACCACTTTATTTCTGAGCAGTTTTATAGTGAAAAAAAAAAAAGAGAGTTGGGGGACTTGTCCTGTTACTGGAGCTACAATAACCTGGTCTTAAGTAAAAAGAACTAATAAAAATTTGGCACCGCAATTTGTCTCTATGCAGAGAGGCAGCTGGGCTTTCCAACAGCAGGGATAGCCCACCACATTATTGCATCTTATTCTGAGAAGTGAATTGTGCACTACTGAGACAAACAACCTTTTCACTTCTCTTTGTCACTCCCCCCGCCCCCAACCCACCACTGCTGCTTAGGCACCGATCCTGCAAACACAGAGGAACGTGAGTATATTGAAACATGCCTTAAAGGGCAACAGTGGCATTAAAATCAAGTGCATGGAGAAAAACTATCAGCGCTCCAGGGTTCGAGACTTCCCAACTAGGCAGCAGGATCCTGCTGAGTGCATCTGCCCTGTTACGTTTAGTATCAGCTATCAAATCCCTCCAGCATCAAACATTTAACCCTGCAAGGAAAATTCTTCCGAAAGCCTTGTGTGTCCAACCTCTCCATCATAACTTTTCCCTCTCTCTTTGCAGCTACAAGGGCTGCAGGCTCCGTCTGCTCACACACAAAACCCAATCCCTCCCCCCTTTAAAAACAGCTTTCCGCTTCCCGAGCTGCTGGGGAAACTTCCACCTCCTGCTGTCACAACTCCAGACCCAACGAGCCCGAACCAGACCCTACATCGCAAGAGGAAAAGAGGGGGAGGGGGGGAAACGTGAGGTGGGGGGAAGAAACACCCCGACGCCCACAGATGTTCTTGCAGAATAAGCTGCTACCCCCAGAAGCGAGCTCCGGGAAGCCCAGCCTCCGTGCAAAGCTTTGACACCGAGGGGGCCGGCAGCGGGAGCTGCAGCTACTTGGGACAACAATAAGCGCGTGCAGCCGGGCACTGCCTCCCCCCGGCTCCCCGCTCGCGGAGCTGCCTGCCGCGCGGCGCCCTTACCGTCCCTGCCGGCCTCTCGCGGGCGCCTCTGCTCCGGGGGGCGGCTGCGCGCAGGCAGGGGGCAGCCGGCCTCCTGCGGGGAAGGCGGGGAAGCCGCCGCCGCCGAGAGGAGGAGGCGGAGAGCAGCGAGCCGCGCGGTGGGCAGGCGCCTCCCGTGCAGGCAGCGCTTCCTCCCGGCACTGAATGAAACTCTCCCGGGCGCTGCTGCTGCTGCTGCTGCTGCTGGCGGCGGGGGGAGGCAGAGCGCAGCCGGGCTCTTCCCACTGCCCCCACGCGCGGAGGGGAGCGGAGCTACGGGCTCGGCCGTGCCCCGCGCCTCCCAGCGCCTCGCCCGCCCCCCGCCCTCGGCTGCGCCCGCCTCCCGGCCTTTGCCTAGGGTGAGCGGCCGCTCGGGAGTCGGCGGCTCCGCTCGTCTGGCGGCGCGGCGCGGCGCGGCCCGGGCTGCAATGGTTTGGTCCACGCTGAAATGGGGAGGGACTGGGGTGGGGGCTGTACACACAATGGGCTGAGCCGGGCTCTGGGCTGGCGCGGCTGGGAGCCTCCGTCGAGCCAGGGCAGGGAGGCTGGGGGCTGCAACCCAGACACGGGCAAAGGGTCACTCCCCTTGGGCAGCCCAGGCTGGGGTCAGGGCTGGTGCGGGGCTTCTCTACGGGCAAACACACGCATTCACCACCGGGCTGTTAGACACGCTCTTGTGGCGCTGGAGGGGAAGCTGATTAGCGGCCCCTTGCCAGCCCTAACCTGCAATGATGTGAGAACTGCTGCATCCATTTTAATATTAGTTGCATGAAATAAAAGAGTAACCGTGATAAAAAATAATGGGTGATATCCTGGCCCCATTACAAAAGGAGTGTTGTTATTGGCGTCAATGGGGCTAGGATTTCCCCCAGGAGATCTTTGAAAGCAGGGGACGAGTCAGGATTTCACCCAATAGATCCTTGAAAGTGGGCTCCAGAAAACGTACTTCACCATAAAATACATAGTTTTGGTGAAATACCATTGAAGAGGGGATAGATACTTCAGGCAACGTGGGAGAATTTCCAAAATAGTACAGCTGTTCACTTTCCCTTTGTACAAGAAATGAGACATTCACTTACAGAAGATGTTCATTTATTTTGATCATTGTTAACTGATCTATGTGGCATGCTTTAAGGACAGTAGTTAGACGTGCATCAGTGAAAAATCTAAAGGAACTTCATTGAAGCGAATGGAGTCAATTGGTTATGTGTAGTACTGACAGCAGCATTTGGCACAGTGGGCTAGAACCTCAACTGCTGTAAGTCAGCATAGCCACATTGTCTTCCATGCCTATTTATGTCCCCTGAGGAGCTGACCAGTGACTCCTAATTTAGACTAAGCTTTCTGTTACATAATTGTCAATCTTAGTAGCAGAGATGGTAAGGACTATTGCTTTTGCGTTCACAGCGATCATCTTTGGAATATACAAAAACTGTAGCAAATGCAAATCTGATACACACAAAAGTTAAAGCTCATTTAGACACCGTTCTTCCTCTGGTCTGAGCCAGCGCACATGTACTGATACTTTCACTATTCACATATTCACTCACTCATTTAGTTACTTACTTTCATTTGCCTACTCATTTACACATGCAGGTGTCCATATAACTGCTCATTCGCACCCCCCCCCTTTTTTTTACAATACGTAATCATTCTTTCCTTATGCATTCTCCTGTTTTTCCACATTCCTAATCTGAGCCTTTGACCCAGTTTTCTGGCTGAGTTTGACTTCCTGTCCCTTGACACAGATGCTCACCCTTTTGCTATCATAACCTATTCTATTCATTAGAAGTGAAGTTTATCCAGGTGTGTATTGCCCAGGCTTTCTCCTACAGTTACTCCAGATATTAGTCATCTGCATGAGAAGAGCACAAGCAGAATGGCTGTGTATAGAGGCCTCTTCACCTCCTACACACTACATGGTGGGGAGGGAGGCAGATCTGAATAGGCTGGCACAAAGGAAGAGGGCTGGAAGGGTCTAGAACCAGCAGCCCCAAAAGCCAGTATAGGAGCAGCAGCTACTAGTCCAGCTAATATATTTGACTGTTATCCACAAAGTATCAGTGCTGCATATCAACAACCTGCTCACAGGTTATTTGTATGTATTCCATTACCCAATGTCAAAACTCCCTATTACTTAGGGTTTATGTGACAAGGAATGAATATTGTCATATCAGAAAAATAAGCAGGGTTGAATTAAGGCCTAGGGGCTATAAATAAATGCCAGAAACCCAGCTTCTGCAGCCATTTGATTACACCAGAACCTAAGCTTTCATTTAAAAAGAGGAGGTTTCTAGTCCTCATTGTTGGGAAGAAAAGCATAAAAATGTGAAACTAGTGTAATAAATTCAGGGAGTCTAACTGACTCAGCAGAGATCCTAAAACAATAATTAAACAGCACCATGTACCTCAGTGGGGTATTAACTCCAAGACCCACTGCTGTGGGGGTCCTTGCTAACAACACCCTTATAGAGAATTTTGTGGAAGGGGGAGAAAAATGCAGTGTACCCAGCCCACCAACCCAATTAGATACACTGACTGCTGGGGTGAATACTAAGGGCTTCCTTCTGCCTGTCCAGACTTTGGGAGGAGCACTGTGACGCTGCTTCTGAGGGGGAAAGTGTCACTGCCACTACCTTTCTGGGAAGGGTGGGGGCTCACCTGCCATCCCCATCCAAGTGAGAACAGGGCCAAGGCCCAAGGAGCACAGCTATAGGGGAGAAGCCACAGGGGAGCCCGCATGTCATGATGTGCTGAGGGCCCTTGATCACCTTAATATGACCTTGTAAGTAAGCACTACCAAACACTCTATGAAGAGGCCTACAGAGCTCCACAATGCTACTTGGGTATGCCAAAATCTTTCTAAATGCTCAGTTACATGTATTGTGCCTTTGCTGTCATGTCCTTGATAATAAAACAGAGCAGTCCATCAAATTGTTTATTATACTATTCACTGACAGACTTTTACTCTCAAACTTCACATGACGGATAGCTTCATTAAATTGCCACCTTATGCTTCTAGCAAGAGTGGAATACTATGTTTGATATCTCACCTTTATTTTAGTGTAGCCATTTTTGATTCAACAACTTTAAACCCTCATTTATTTCCTTTCAAATGTAAGTACCCTGTATTCAGGGAGTTTTGTTTAGGCCATGAAATTTACCTCAAAGCTGAAATTTGGCATGCAGGGTCTTAGTCTGAGAGCAAATTATTTCATAAGTATTTGTAAAAAACCAAACTTCAAAACAAAACTCTAGCAATTTACATTTTAACCTTGAAATGTTGTTTATTGAAAATAGATAGTAACTGATTTACAAATACTGTATTTGAAAACACATTATATAATGAAAGACCTCAATCCTGTATACATGTATATGCTTAACTTCAGGCAATGTCTACAGGGCTATAGAAAAAGTTTACTGCTATAGCTATCCTGGCAAACCTTCCTAGTGTAGACACAGCTTATACTGGCAAACAGGTGATTATCCTGGTTTGGCAAGCAAAATAAACTATACCTGGCAAAAGCACTTTTATGCCAGTATAATTCTATCTAGGGTTTTTGCCAATATGCAGATGTTAAATAAATAAATAAATTAAATTAAATAAATCACACCCCTTACCAACATTGCCATACTGGCAAAAGTTTCTAGTGTAGACCTGACCTCATGCACCTGAGCAGTCCCATTGATATGAGCGCGACTACTGTACATGAATGAAGTTAAGCACATGCATAAGTGTTTGCAGAATCTGGACACAAGTAAGTGAAAAGCCATTTTAATTAAGATGAGTGTAAGAAAATACACTCAGTATATTTTCTTACACTCATCTTATTTAAAATGGCTTTTCACTTACTTATGTCCAGAAATGTTTACATTTACCTAAAAATTAGTTATTATAAAAATAGATTAGCTTATCTCTAGTTTGAAGTATTTTGATATTTTGAAAAGAAGTTGAGATATGAAAAATTTAAAACCCAACTAATGCTGTTAATCAGACTCTTTTCAGAATTCTCCTGCGCAAAACACATATCCTAAATCCATATTAATGCAACTGAGTATAAGAACAATGAGCCTTATTCCTCTAAATGTATGGTTCCAGTAGGGTTTACCCACGACCAGCTTACTCAGTGGTAAACACAACTTGCTTCTGTCTACACTGATTATATCATATTTAACATCATATTAATTAACACAGCTCCTCAAGGTTGTATTCTAAAACAACCTAATATTCTTGTGATGACAAGCCCCAATTAGTCTCTAAGGTGCCACTAGTACTCCTTTTCTCTTTGCCACAAATCTGTGGCTCACCATGGTGCACACTACAGCCATTATGAAGTTTATATTAATAGTGAGGCTAGAACTGGTGGTATTTTGCTAAATACAGACCCCTCTAACTTGAGCTAAAGGAAAATTTGGAAGCTGTTAAAGTATAAAGCATGGTTGGACAGTTCTGTTTCTCCCCAGGAGAGGGTAATGATCCTATCCAATAGAGGGCAGCAGTTAGTTACGCACACACTTTCCTTACAAAATGGACACACAGTAGTGATGCTATAATTAAGGGCCTGATCCTGCAAACTTTAGTCAGACAAGTAGTGCTTATCCAGGTAAGTAATTTCATTGACTGGAATTGGGCACACTCACATGAATAGCCATGACTTGTATGAGTAAGGGATGAGAATTAAAGTTCTAAAGCTGAATTTATAACTGAATGATTTAAGATTAAGTTTTGCTTCAATATTTTTTAGATTGGGGGCTAAATCTCTAGCCTTTTTCATTGTGATACAGCCCCAAGAATGTAAACCTTGGTTTTAGATATAAAATGTAAAAATAAACCATTATGGTTGTTTCTCAGGTGATTTTTCCTATCAATATTTTACGGGAACAAGAATCTTAGATTCTCTACTTTGGGACAGGGAATAGGAATAGAAGAAGCAGCCACCTGTAACAGTGTATAGCATCGATCAAGGGTGGGGAACCTTTTTTCTATCACGGGCATTTGACCCACAGAAAAAATCAATCACGTCCCACACACAGCCCCAAGCGGGGGAAGGGATGAGGGGGTGGTAGGAGGCTTGGGACTTCCCCCCGCAGCTGTGCGCAGCTCCAGCCCCACGGGGGGGCACCAAGGCCAGATGAAATAAAGGAATGGGCCGGTAAAGGTAAAGGGGCATGGTTTTTAAGGTAAAGGGGCATGGTTGCTGAATGTTTAGGCTTTGGACCAGTCCTGCTTGATCATGTATAAACTTATCCAAAATTATCAAAGTATGCTTAAGCATATATTTAAAATGGATATTTTTCAGCAAAAATTATAAATATTTCCTCAGGAAACATCCCCTCAGGACTCTAATTCTCAATGGGTATGTCTACACTGCAACTGGGAGCTGTGATTCCTGCATGGACAGACAGACCCACACTAGCCCAGCTTGAGCTGTGTGCACTAAAAATAGCAGCATGGATGTTGTAACACAGGCAGTGACTTAGGCTACCCACTGGAGTCCAAGCCCACCTGACCCACCAGTCGAGTTTGTAACTGCTGTGAGCCCTTCAGATATACAAGCTGATATATTACTTAATAGGAGCCTAAAATATGTAGTTAATGACAGTTGCAAGCTCTGTGGGTTAGGTTCACTACTTCTGTTGGCTCTCAGATATGATTCCATTCACACTAGATACAAGGTTGAGTCCCTCCCCTCTTCCCCCCGAACCTCTTCACAACACATGTAAGCATTCATGGAAAATATAAACTTCACTGCCCAGCATGATCATACATATAAATTATAGATGTGTATGCTTTCTCGCAACAGCAGTAACAGTAGCTTTTTGAGCAGTCATGTATTCTGAAGGACTAAGACTAGATGAGAAATCCTGAATTCTAATCTTAGTTTTGCCATTTATTTACTTTGTGACCTTGAGCAAATCATTGCAGTTTCTTCCTCAATTTCTCCATCTGTAAAATGGAAGTAATATTACTTCCTTCATAGAGGTGTTGTCAAAATTAATTAGTCAATGTCTGAACAGCGCTTTAAACATATAAGGTGCTTTATGAGACTAAATATTGTAATTTTAGGCTGCCCTTTTGGGTTCCTTTGTCTAATTCTCTGTGTTATTTTATTTATTTGACCCAAAAACAACAGGAACTGAGATATACAAAAAGTAAATTAAGAGTTCCATTTTTAGATTTCCCAAAGGACAAGAAATGCATCTATATCAGTATTTATTGTAATAATAACAAATTTTAAAATACCCAATATGGTCTAATCCTGTTTACTTTTTTCCCCCAACACACACAGTCCCATTCACTTCAGCCTCATAAACAGCCCATTCACTACATTACATTTTTAACATTACATTTTACTGATTTGTAATTAAATAGTGTCATTTCAACAGAGAGTTCTACTTAGTAACCAATAACACAATACAGCCCTTTGCAGCTACATCTGAGAGAGGGAGAATCTTGTTGTTCTTGCTGTAGGTATTAAAACCACTCTGCTCATTACTGCACACACAGAGGAATATTGGAGCTGAGTCATGATCAAACCAAAGTGATGGCATTACTAGTAGAGCCAATACCGCCAAGATAACCGGACGGTGCTAATTTGTAGAGAAGAAAATTTACCCCAGTGTAGAGGGGCCATATAAAACCTTCCACACCACTTATGTCCTGGAACTGCAAGCCATACTATACTACCCTTGCACACCATAGCAGGGGTCTTGTACCAGATTCAAACAGGCCAGCCTGCAAGATAGCACTAGGTGAGGGTTGGATTGGCCAGGGAGGGGCAACAGGATACAGTCGTGCTTATACCCACATAAGGTATAAGCCTATATACCTATGTCATAAATATAAAGGGAAGGGTAAACCCCTTTGAAATCCCTCCTGGCCAGGGGAAAGCTCCTCTCACCTGTAAAGGGTTAAGAAGCTAAAGGTAACCTCGCTGGCACCTGACCAAAATGACCAATGAGGAGACAAGATACTTTCAAAAGCTGGGAGGAGGGAGAGATACAAAGGGTCTGTGTGTCTGTCTATATTCTGTCTTTGTCAGGGATAGACCAGGAATGGAGTCTTAGAACTTTTAGTAAGTAATCTAGCTAGGTACATGTTAGATTATGATTTCTTTAAATGGCTGAGAAAAGAACTGTGCTGAATAGAATAACTATTTCTGTCTGTGTATCTTTTTTGTAACTTAAGGTTTTGCCTAGAGGGGTTCTCTATGTTTTGAATCTAATTACCCTGTAAGGTATCTACCATCCTGATTTTACAGGGGGGATTTCTTTATTTCTATTTACTTCTATTTTTATTAGAAGTCTTCTTGTAAGAAAACTGAATGCTTTTTCATTGTTCTCAGATCCAAGGGTTTGGGTCTGTGGTCACCTATGCAAATTGGTGAGGCTTTTTACCAAACCTTGTCCAGGAAGTGGGGTGCAAGGTTTTGGGAAGTATTTTGGGGGGGGAAGACGCGTCCAAACAGCTCTTCCCCAGTAACCAGTATTAGTTTGGTGGTGGTAGCGGCCAATCCAAGGACAAAGGGTGGAATATTTTGTACCTTGGGGAAGTTTTGACCTAAGCTAGTAAAGATAAGCTTAGGAGGTTTTTCATGCAGGTCCCCACATCTGTACCCTAGAGTTCAGAGTGGGGGAGGAACCTTGACAATCTATATAGCCTAGGAGAGATGGACAGGACAAAGTGCTTTAGTCTTAATCCACGTTCCCTGCTTTCCTAAAATTATCCCATTTCACCTGCATGAAGCACAATTATTCAGACTTTATGCAGGTGAAAAATGTTTTCTTCTTAGGAGTTAAGAAGTATGGGGAGCCTCACATGGGCCTGTAGCATATTTCACACAAAATTAACAGTTTATGCAATGTTTTTCTAATATTCATAGATCATAGAATATCAGGGTTGGAAGGGACCTCAGAAGGTCATCTAGTCCAACCCCCTGCTCAAAGCCGGGCCAATCCCCACCTCAAGTAAGGAATATAGATTTAAAAATCTACTTTAAATTAACACTACAGAACCTGAATAATAATAATAATAGGACAGATTTATATAGAACCAGACAGTATGAAAAGTCTCTAGAGAAATGTTGCAACAATAGCTTTATAAACTAACATGACTGTTTTTCTTCTCAAAACCTCATGCAAGGAACAATACAAAAATGATGAAGTAATGAAAGTTTACCTTCAATGAACAAGAGGTAGGAAATTAAAAAATGACACATTCTGGTCCAGATTCATATCTCATTTAACTCTATTCAAACTAGTTGAATTACTCTGTAGTTACATTGGTGTAAATAAAATCAGAATATGGTCTTCTGTTAACTCAACTCTTTAAAATATTTAGAGCAGGGTTTGGAGTTTCCTTTCTATTGTGCATTCAATTAAAATTCTAAATGTTATTAAATATAGTCTGTTTTTATTTAATATGTTGTACATTGTATTTTTTATATAGGGTCAGTAAGGACATATCATGAAAAAAGACATTCCTTAAGACAAAAGATTTTCACAAGATGTGAACAAGTAGATGCCAGAACTGCATGTCTGAATTAGTAGATGCCAGAGTAAAGAAATCAAAGAGCTTTTATTATCTTGGCCACAAAGAATATCAGACTGAAGATCAAAATCAGGGTGGAAAAACTCTTTACAGTTCCCAGGAATTAGAAAACAAAACATTTGGATTGATAAATCCTTAATCCAGCCAACAGCATTTGCTTTCTGGAATGATTTATTATAACCAATTCAGAAAAATGCATGTGTTTAATTTTTTTAAAAAATATGTTTGTAAAACTTGCCAGAAAAGAATGGTTTCAGAGTAGCAGCCATGTTAGTCAACTTTAGGATGAAATGACTAACTGATTCAAGAAACAAATCTTCAAGGGGAAAAATTGAAACACTCACTAAGAGGGACATAAAAAAGATGCTATATACTACAGATTGAACACTTAAAGGAGTGTGAAGACTGCAGTGAGTACAAATGCAGAAATGCACTATCATTTAGATGAACTCTCTGAAAAATCAGAATAAGGATGTATTAATAAAATATTATTAACAGTTTTGTTATGACATGGCACTCATTTGTACAGTATGATAAATGTGCATGGCACTTTAGAGACACCCACAAAAATAATATTGAGATGATTACAACCTAAATAAAAGTAAAATGGCAAGTGAAGACCCTAAGCAAAGGGTGAGATATGGGATATAAGAACCTCACGATTACAGCAGTGAAAGATCATAAAATGTTTATTGTAATGGACAGATCTTGTTAGCTCTATGCTTTATGTTACTAATACATAGTGTAAATATCCTCTTCTCAGGGTATTTATCAACAAGAGATCATGTCATGGGCTAGATCCTGTCCCCTTTGTGCAACTCTGGCGGTGAAAAGAGGGCAGAAAGCTGCACTATTTAGGCAGCTGTTGATTTCCTTTCTGTGGGAGGCACCCCATCTGGGATAGAGCTAGAATAGTACTTCTCCACCTCCCCTTCCTAATCTTGCTGGGGTAGGGACATGCCAGGATGGGCAGGGGCATGGTCAGAGTACTCTGGTGATCCCTATTGATGCAATGATTCCTCAGGGCTGCTAAAAGCCAGTACAATTTAGAACAGCCCAGAGGCTACTCTATATTGCAGCAGGGATCAAGCTGCTGCCCCCTTGGCAACCTCAGGAATTGGGAAAGTGAAAAGGTGACTTAAAGCCACTTTTACTTCCCCATGTTGGGTCCTGCACCAGTCACAGCTAAACTGGAACCAAGGATCTGGTCTCTTATTTGTGCATGTGATGGCTAGTATTTCTTCCAAAAGTATTCCACCTGAAATGCTGCTGCATTGGGACTTAGGCTTCATTTCCTTCAATGTCAATATTCTGAGCAGCGCTGCAAGTACCCATTCACGTAGGAGCAAATAAAAAGTACTTAAACACTCAACATTATTTGGATAGGATCTCAGAGTTGGGGTGTGGCTTCTGCTGATTTTATCAGCTGCTGCTAATAAGTTTTATGGTTCAACCTTATCATGACGAATGTGTGTAACATGTCTAAATGTTATTCCTTCAGTGGGTGACATCAGTGTTCCTTTGTCCCTGTTTTGTTTGCTAAGTGACATTCTCTGTGAACTTCTTTTGGCAGTTCATACATGAGGGGGTTTTGTTATTCTTCTCTGAAATGTAGTGGTAGAGTTTTTTATTTTGGGGAAGAGTGTTAACTCAGGCTGTCTCAGGAGGAATACATTGGAACTGACAAGCAATGAATAACTGACATCAAGCATAAGTAATATTTGTATTATGACTTTGGTATGTCATTTAAAAAAATACACATCTCTGTTATCTTGCAGGAAAGGAGAGTCAGAAAGAATGACAGAAATGGAGGAGTGAAGATAGCAGTAGAAAGGAGTGTGGAAAATGAGAGTGAAGAGATTTAACAAAGAGAAAAGAGGGGAAAATAATGTAAGTATAAGAATGGATTCAAACTGATAGATTATGTGAAAGAGCAAGAGAGAGATTGAGCATGAGAGAGAACTACAATGACAAACGGGAGAAAAATTAAGGAGAAACAAATACTTTTGCATAATTATTCTGTATTACTGTATATAACCAGGGAGCATTCAAAAAGTCTATAAATATCTCCAAACTAGAGCTGTCAAGCAATTAAAAAAATTAATCATGATTAATCAAGCAATTAATCGCACTGTTAATAATAAAATACCATTCATTTAAATATTTGTGGAGGTTTTCTACATTTTCAAATATATTGATTTCAGTTACAACATAGAATACAAAGTGTAGAGTGCTCACTTTATTTTTATTACAAATATTTGCACTGTAAAAAACAAAAGAAATAGTATTTTTCAATTTACCTAGTACAAGTACTGTAGTGCAATCTCTTTATCATGAAAGTTGAACTTACAAATGTAGAATTATGTACAAAAAATAACTGCATTCAAAAATAAAACAATGTAAAACTTTAAAGCTCAAAGTCCACTCAGTCCTACTTCCTGTTCAGCCAATCGCTCAGACAAACAAGTTTGTTTACGTTTGCAGAAGATAATGCTGCCCGCTTCTTCTTTACAATGTCACCTGAAAATGAGAACAGGCATTTGCATGGCACTGTTGTAGCCGCGTTGTGAGATATTTACATGCCAGATGCACTAAAGATTCATATTCCTTTCATGCTTCAACCACCATTCCAGAGGACATGCATCCATGCTGATGCCAGGTTCTGCTCAATAATAATCCAAAGCAGTGTGGACCGATGCATGTTCATTTTCATTATCTGAGTCAGATGCCACCAGCAGGAGGTTGATTTTCTTTTTTGGTGGTTTGGCTTCTGTGGTTTCTGCATCGGAGTGTTGCTCTTTTAAGACTTCTGAAAGCATGCTCCACACCTTGTCCCTCTCAAATTTTGGAAGGCACTTCAGATTCTTAAACCTTGGGTCAAGTACTGTAGCTATCTTTAGAAATCTCACATTGGTACCTTCTTTGCATTTTGTCAAATCTGCAATGAAAGTGCTCTTAAAATGAACAACATTTACTGGGACATCTTCTGAGATTGCTATAACATGAAATATATGGCAGAATGCGGGTAAAACAGAGCAGGAGATAAATTCTCCCCCAAGGAGTTCAGTCACAAATTTAATTAACACATTATTTTTTAATGGGCATCATCAGCATGGAAACATGTCCTCTGGAATGGTGGCCAAAGCATGAAGGGGCATTCAAATGTTTATCATATCTGGCACGTAAATGTGCCATGCAAACGCCTGTTCTCACTTTCTGGTGACATTGTAAATAAGAACCGGGCAGTACTATCTCCTGTAAAAGTAAGCAAACTTATTTGTCTTAGTGATTGGCTGAACAAGAAGTAGGACTGAGTGGGCTTATAGGCTCTCAAGTTTTACATTGTTTTGTTTTTGAGTGCAGTTATGTAGCAAAAAAAAATCTAGATTTGTAAATTACACCTTCACGATAAAGAGACTGTACTACAGTACTTGTAGGAGGTGAATTAAAAATACTATTTCTTTTATCATTTTCACAGTGCAAATATTTGTAATAAAAATAATATAAAGTGAGCACTGTACACTTTGTATTCTGTGTTGCAGTTGAAACCAATATACCTGAAAATGTAGAAGAACATCCAAAAATATTTAATAAAGTTTAATTGGTATTCTATTGTTTAACAGTGTGATTTAAAACTGTGATTAATCATGATTAATTTTTTTGAGTTAATCACAAGTTAACTGCGATTAATCGACAACCCTACTCCAAACTAAAGACCTGCTCCTGCAAAGACTTGTGTGTGCAGTTAACATATTATGAATAGTCCCAATGACTTCAAAGATACTTCCCTATTACTCAACTACAGTCAAAGGATGTGCTTTAAATTACACTAAACTCTAATGCAGCAGCAGGAGTGTGTGCACATAAAAAGAATGACACTTTCCCCTCTTCTCAGAAGCAATTGGGGAAGAGTGAGTCACACTCCACTTTTTGCCAGGAATTCCTCCAAAGACTAAACCACCAGGGGACCTGGTACAATGATTTCTGAGGTGTGGGACTGTGGGAGGGGAAATTATCTTAATTTGGGGTCACTGGAGAAGCCCTGCAGCAAAGTCTGTCATTGGGCAATGTTGCTAAGATTAGCTATAGTCCTTTAGAGAAGGCATGTATTGACAACAAACACGAAATATGCAACTGTGTAGGGAGCTATTGAAGCCATTTGTATTTACAGAATGTTGTTCTTTCTTCCCACTGTGTCAATTATTGTCTCCATCATCAGGAACAAACATAATGTAGCAGGCTGAAAAATCTATAAACGCTACAATATCATCAGAAATTGGAATCCTTACTTTAGAAAACCAGAAGGCGGAGAGATGGGGCACTTCTCATATGGATAGTGCACTATAATGCACTGAGACACAATACCAGCTCCTCTGCGGTTACCTGATACAGTATTACATTTAAACAAGAGTTATTAGGAAAACTAGTTGTCAGATAAAATTCTTTACATTAGTTAAACCATATTTTCAATATGTGTGGACTGAACAACAAAGCAAGATGAAAAATACCTGAGCCATCATGTTTGCCATTATTATAACTCACAGAAAGGCTTATCTGTTCATCTGCAGCCCACCCAAGAGGCAAATCTTTGATACAGAGAAAAAAGATGGTTAAAGTTAAACCAGAGAACTGAGAGTTAGGAAACTGTATTCTATTCCTGGCTCCACCATGACTTGCTCTAAGACCATGGTAATATTCCAATACTTACATTTCCAGAAATGGCCACTAATTTGGGGTCCCCAATTTGCAACATCTACAGTTCTCAGAGGTACTGACTACTTACAGCTTTACTTCAAGACAATGGGAGATACAGTTGCGAAGCACCTTTGAAAATCAGACCCTAGTGCTCTCAAGGTAAGTACCCAATAAATGAGGCGCCCAAAATTAGTAACTGCTTTTGAAAATGTGGGCCTTAACTTCTCTGTGCCTCTGTTCCCAATATTTAAAATAAGCAAAATCAAGATTCCCTTAATTCACAGGGTTTTTGCAGGGCTTATTGTATTAATGTTGGTAAATCATGATGAAATCCTTGGATAGAAGGTGATGTGCAGTGTAAGTATGAAGTATTATTATTGTATAAAAGATTGACCAATAAGTAATCTACTGTTCATGATCACTTTTACATTATGAAATCACATAGATCAAGGAGAAGCAGAAAAGCAAAGGTGTTTGATTTCACATCAGAATAGAGGTTATTTGTAGTTACTGTGTAGATATGCAGTATTCTCCCAATAAAATCCTCAGATTGCAAGTATATTATAATCAGGGATCCTCGTTTTCCATGATAAAAACTGCAAAATTCTCTGATATAAAAAACCATAAAAATCAGCGTTTTTCTGCTATTAAAATGAACTGCTGAACTTTAGTTTCTCTAGCCACAATATATATAGGTATCGTTTGAACACAATATGGAGAGCAGGATAATGGTGGCTTGGATAAATGGGATTCTACTGCATTTTTTTATATTTTTTTCACAAAATGTAAAAACTAAAGATTCTCTGTAAAAATGCAAATTCCATGCTTTTCTGCGACAGATTTCTAGGATCCCTGATTATAATTAATAAAATGTCTTGAATGAGAAAATGCTGTGCAAAGATATGATAGCCTTACACTAGTCTATTTAGCTTACAGTATCCAAAAATCTGTTATAGAAGAAAGAATGTTTTCTTATTTTTACTCTATGTAGTTAATGGAATTGCTCATGAAAAAGAATGAGATATCTGATTCCCACTTTTCCAAGTGGGAGGTGCTTTATTAAAGTTACCATAACTTGGGACAGATCCTACTTTTCTCATTCACCCAAAATTCCATTGGCTCTGGAGAGCTTTTATGCCTTGATATGAATGATTTTGGGTGCAAAGGGGATGAAGGAATGGTTCCTACGTTGTTCACACAGCTATAATAGTACTAATAGAACATATGGCTAGAGGAAAAACACTGTGTCATGTATGTTAGCATGTTGTCATCACATCGCACACGGGACTTTACTTACATTCGTATTTCCTGTTTATACAAATGTTTATTCTAGCTACTAGACAGCACCCCAATTGAGGAAGGCAGCCCTATTCAGAAAGGATGCTTACAACATGCTAAACTTTAAGTACATGCTTACGGGAATGGACTTAAGCATATGCTTAAGTGCTTTCCTGTAATGTGGACAAGCATATGTAATTTTATTAATTAAAATATAAACAGAATACTATTAGATTTTTTTTTCTTGTTAATACTACAGATTTTAAGGTAAGCAGATTTTCAAGAGCTACAAAAAGCATTAATGAAATTCAGGGCTGCACCAGGATAAGCTTCTATGATGGTGCACCCCATAAGGCTTTATGGGAATATGCTTATGAATATATATATATATGATATAACTGGAGTATGTTTCATGCTACATATGCCATATAACATATCTCTGTAAAGGTTATGATCTACTGAATCTATTCATGTATCATTTTTGTATTCGAAGTTATGAATATTGGCTGTGTAGTTGCTTGATTTTTAAGTAGCCTTAGTAAAGCATTTGGTCAGCTTCTTGAGAAAGGAATGTGACTCCAAAACTCCATCTTGTAGCTGGAATTCTACACAGGGGGAGGGAGGGGTATCCACCCACAAGAGAAAGTCTATTTAAACCCCTGAGAGACCCCTCCATTTGGTCTTCAGCTGGCTCAAGAGATAGCCTCTCCACCCCCAAGAATACCTAAAAGAAACTGGAACAAAGGACAGTAACTACAGGGTGTGAGTGATTGCTGGACCCAGACTAGAAGGAGACTAGTCTGTAAAAGGAAGCTTACTGGAACTCCTCTGAGGGTGAGGTTTTATTTGTATTCAGTTGTCTTACTGTATTAGACATAGACTTGCGTGTTCTATTTTATTTTGTTTGGTAATTCACTTTGTTCTGTCTATTACTTGGAACCACTTAAATCCTACTTTCTGTATTTCATAGAATCACTTTTTTCTTATTAATTAACCCAGAGTATGTATTAATACCTGGGGGGCGGGGCAAACAGCTATGCATATCTCTCTATCAGTATTATAGAGGGCAAACTATGTAGGGGGCAAACAATGTAAGCTTTATACAGGGTAAAACAGATTTATTTGGGGTTTGGACCCCATTGGGAGTTGGGACCCCATTGGGAGTTGGGCATCTGAGTGTTAAAGACAGGAACACTTCTTAAGCTGCTTTCAATTAAACCTACAGCTGTTAGGGGATGTGGTTCAGACCTGGGTCTGGGTTCGCAACAGGCTAGTGGGTCTGGCTCAAACTAGGCAGGGCTCTGAAGTCTCAAGTTGCCAGGGCAGAAAAGCAGGGCCAGAAGTCTTGGCACTTCAGTTGGCAGCCCTAAGGGGGTTTCTGTGATCCAACTCATCACAGCTTCTTCCTAGATCTCTAAAATAATTATGAAGGATGCATTTATTTTGGCATTCTTGGACATAAAAAGATTTAAAATTGTTTTGGAATGTTTTTGACTTATTTATTATGGGACTTAGAATATGCTGTACCTTTCTGATGTTTTACAAAGGTGTTATTAATATGATTTATTCATAAAAGAAAGTGACAAAACTGTATTGCTAATCCTCATGATTCAGTAATAAATCTTTACTATTTTGTTCTAATACACATTTCCAATATTGCAGAATATACTTTTCACTACATTTTATCCCCTTGGGTTCAGCAACTCCAACTCCTTATGATTATGATAAATGCTCCCAAATGAAACAGCTGTTGTTTAGCACAAAAATTGGCAAATTTTATTAAAATTTATAAAAATCTTGTATCTCTTGAGGGATTTGCTTATGTGAGCTCTGTAACTGCAAAGTTTATTAGCATGAATAATGTGTGTTCCTACAGAAGGCCACAGTCCTGCTTAAACCAGTTGGGTTTTGAACATAGGAGTAGTTTGACTTCTATTTTTGGGGTAGCAGCTCCAGTTAGGCCAACGGGGCCACGCATGGGGGGGCAAATTCCATATCTGCCCGACGCTTGCAGTTTAGGGAGGGCAATGCCCCCCGTCTCCCAGTCAAACTACGCCCATTGTTTTGAACAAAAGTAACAAATACAAGAGGCAGATGCACAGAATAATGTACTTTCTTTTGTCTTTCTTAAAAAATAGTGGTGTTTGGCTTGTAGCAACACTCATCTTCTTTCTCTGAAGTAAATTAAAGTACACCATCCAGGAAAGACTCAGTATGATTATCAAATCATAGGGGACTATGGGGACTAACAAATTAATTGCAGTTAGTTACCTGTGGAGTTTTGAGAAACCTAAATTATATAATATTAAAATACATAGTAAGCACGCCCAAAAGATTTGTTGACAATTTGATAATTCCCTTTCCTAAGTGAAAAGGAGATAGCATTCCAAAATTGCAATGGTGGATTAGATATGGAAACTGACCAGAAATATCTATTTTTACATTTATTTTGAGTATAAGTGGTCCTGAATTACACAGTCTGGTTCCAGAACTAGTTATCAGTAACTACATTTATCCATTATAAACATCAACTTAAAAAGTCAGAAAATAGGAAAGAAAACAGTCATTGTGAACAGTTTTTCAAAGAATATTTATCAGCCAAATAGAAATTAGATATACACTTGTAAAATATGAATATACCTTTATCTGATATTTTTAACTACTGACCTTCTTAATATTTCATTTGGGTTTGATTGTCTCTTTTTATTTCTGTCAGTAATAACAGTAATATATTTCATTTTGCCTGTGCTATCTTCTTCTGTTTAGATAGGGTGAAATCCTGGCCACACTGAAGTCAGTGGCAAAATTCCCATTAATTCAAATGAGACCAGTATATCACTCTAGATCTCTTGCTTCTATACTGATAAAATTAGAAGGCATACAAACAACCTATAATTTAGTGCACTAAAGGTGGAGGGCTAGGAATTTAAAAGGAAACCAAAGGGATTAGGCAATACAATTCCCATTGAAATTTAAGGCTTACACATGTGCAGAATCTTATCAGGATCTGGGCCTTAAGTTTCAATGGGATTCGGGCATGTAACTCCCATAGATTCCTTTGAAAATCACAACCATAATGTTTTTGTCTTGGGTAAACACACTAGAGAGACATAATGTATGGTGTCATCATTTCATCACTGTCTGCCTAGCCATATTCTTTAACTGAACAATTTTACCTTGGTACCAAAGTGATTGAATGTCTCTGTGACTCCTTACATTTTTTCATGAAGTCTTTATATGGAAATATTGGGTTTGCTTTAGACATCACATATTTATAAAAATACATTACTTTTTAGGACCTTTGTATTCTCTTCACTGACATTCCTTGTGTTATAGACATTTCATCCATTTCCATCAATCCAGAACATCAGGGATGGTAGCTGCATTTTCTCCCTCAGATATCATCCTGTGTAAGCAAGAAAATATCAGCTACACAAGTTATTTCAATATTTTCCATGTTTTCAGCCCATTGGAGGTGAACAAAAGTTAGTCCTACCCATATCAGTATAGATGGCATTGGAGTTAATCAAAAAACATTACTCAGGCTCCCCAAAAGTATGAGATTAACTTAAAAATGATGAGATTTTTAAAAATAATAATGTTTGGGTTCTTTTTATTTGTCTTCTGGCTTTTGAGCCTTTGTTATACTCAGGTATTGTTTTCAAGCTTTTCTCTGCAGCCATCGGGGCTACTTTTCTTTCTAAATGAAAGCTGAGATTCTCACGTAATTATTTGATTCCATGAGCTGGCGCTTTAAGGAAAACATCAAATATAGTGAGACTCCCAATTAAATCAGAAGGGCTGGGAACAATATCTGTTCTGATTAGTGAGGGGCCCAAACCAAAATTACAGATGCAAACTTTGCACAAGGCCTGATCTGCATCTGAACGTTACAGCTGTGCCCTTACTCTACAAAGGGCTAAACCAAACCTTAGATTTACACATCCCTCAACTTGAGGGAAGTGTGGAACCTGATCTGTGTCCAAATGTTGTATCTTGGGTTCATTTTTAAATCACTTCTAAATAGGTTCTTATACATATATTTTTCAAACAGCATACACTAATTTATGACTCTGAAAGATAGTGATGTTTTGGTTTGTGTATTTTCTACCAATAGAGAATGAATGCATTGCAGAGGTATTTGTGGAAGCAGTCTCTGAAAATACATTTATCACACCCATAACGTTTCCAGTACTAGTCAGTAGGTAATGCAGTGGAGCCCTGATCACACCCCTAACCAATCCAAACATGCCCCAATAGAAATAACAGGGCAGGTCATTATGGAGCATAAGCAGCTCCGTTATGGTTGCCTTCTTCAAGGATGTTCTATGGGGTGAGGGAGAAGGAGCCTCCTATATTCCCTCTTCCGCTTCCTCCTCACACCCACTCAGATATTCTCCCAACCTCACATTACCACTCAGATATAACCATAATATTTTCCACATCACATTTTGTGTCTGGACAGTCAAATCATAGGGAAGACATATGTTCCAATCTGACTGCAAAGCAGCTCTAAAAACTAACACAAGGGAAGTTTCTCGGTTCAGAAGTGATTCAGGCAGGAATAGTATAAGCAAATTAACAAGAATAATGCAAATAGAAAAAGTACATTTTGTTATGGAAAGTGCCTCCTGCTGTGGAACTAGCCACCCTTAGATACTTATAATGGACCAAAGTGTTAGGTTGTTCCATTTTATGGGTACCCTGGTGGGAAGAAAACAGTCTTACTTTGATAAAATAAGCATTGGGTTTTTAAGTTATTTCTTTATCCACCGATTTTGTAATAAACATAGAACACATGACACCTCAAGTGTGTTTTTGCTGGTAATATAGAATGTTTCTGTTACAGTCCCTCCAAGGTAAGAACTACTTTGCTCTGCATCACTGTCCTGACTCTATGGTAGAAATTGGAACTGTTCATAAGAGAGCTTATAGTATAAACAGTTATCCTTCTAGGCACCATAAAACTTTATATGAAAGAATCAATTCCCTCTGAGTATTCCCACAGCATTCCAGCCGTATGGTAATCTTGTCATTTGGAGTGTTTTTTAACTTCAAAGTATTTTGTACTATTTGGCTGCATAAGAAGATTTGCTGACTTTAAATAATCCATATTTTTAATATTAAGTCTTAGGCATTTTATATAGTATATGCCACTAATTAGCTGATTAATGAAGACTGATGGGAACTGTCTCCACCTGAGTTATAGTATATAATTTTAAAAAGCTACGAAATCTGAAAATGCTTGAAATACAATATACCCAGCAAAGAAGAAGCTTCATTTAATTTATAGGGCTAAGTTTGGTGTTAAAAGTTTTTCTTGATAATAAATCCATCTCATTTGACCTAAGTGATCCAAAAATTATATATTTTACTACATTGATGGTTAATATAATATAGCTTTTATGTAACTTCCAATATAATAAGGCAAGCTTTTATTTTCTTAAAAAAACAAAAAACTTGTAGAGTTCTGCTCACTGGGTTTCCTGTAAGGAATACAATTGATCAGAAATAAAGCCCTCTGCCTACAGGATGGCCATGAACAGTGATTGACACATTTATGCTTAATTCCAAGAAGAGAATCTATAAGGTGCAGAGCACCAACATTTTAACCTGAGAAGCAATGAGTAAGAATCATAGTGTGGACGTAAACTTCTTTTTCTCCCAGATAACGTCTGAGATTTCTTGGACTACTGAGAATCTATCCCTCTGCTTCCTCTTTAGTATCTCCCCTCTTTCTTAAAGGTCCCCCATCAGACTGACCTTTCCTCTGACAGAGAAGAAAGTAGATAAAGCTCCTTCCAGATTCTGTCAGTGCCTCTTCATGGCATCCTTACTTTCAGAGGGTACTGGTAAAATGTAACATGAAGGACTTCTGTCTTATCCTCTGAGCTGAGTATGCTGACTTCCATAAGGCTTCCTGCATTTGCTGGCTTGGATTCTCTACAATGAATTTAGACCCTACCACCCTTTCCACGGTAGGGTGAAGTACTACAAAGCAGTGCCTCCTTTCGCAACTAGAAAGACAGCCCAGCCTTGATGGTTTATTTTTGAAAAGCCTTGGGATTTGCTACTGCCCCTTGTACCTCTCCAGCAGCACAAAAGGGCCATATTGCCAGCTTAACCAGACAGCCTATCACTGTATTATCTAAATGATACACAGGAATGAAAGAATGAATAAGTGTTTCAGCTGCCATTCCTCTGAGCAGTGATTAAAAAAAGCAATGTATACACACCAACTGTCAGGGCGTCGGCGGCGGACTGTGGGCATGGGGTGAGTGGCTCAGCATTTGGGCTGGAGGGTTGTAGATCAGTCCAGGGCCAGCCCAGGTCAAAACTGCAAAGTCAGAGTCCATTACCAAATTGAGAGCATGAGGTGAGAGTTAGGGTCAGGCCAGGACAGGATCTTGCACCAGAGTCAGTAATAGTCCTAAGCCAAAGACCGTAAACCAAGATCAATATCAGGAGCCAGACTGGGGCTGAGAACTAAGTGTCTGGGATCCAGGAGAGTTGTAGCAAGGAGTGGTGAGCAGGGCCCAAGACAGAAGCACACCGGAGGTCTGTATTGCTCAGGCAAACCCCAGAACTGGCTTCCTCTTTTATATGGAGAGTACCAGCCAATCAGGGAATCACGGAGTTTTGTTGCTCATCCCCCTTAGGCCAGGACTTCCTTCAGGGCGTTAGCTTTTTAAATAATTCTCGGTGGCAACCCTTCTTGGGCCCCTGGTGAAGATGAGGAAGCAGTGCCTGCCTCAGACCCTGCAGTCCCTGGTTCTAGGTCTGTGGCTTCTTACATCACTCCCCCACTTCAGGTCCAGGCCAGGATTGTCTAGATGAGCCTTATAAAACTCTCTCACCAGGTTAGGAGTGTAGACATGGGAGGCAGGAATGAGGGATGGAATCCCTAATTTGTGAAAAGGGGCTCTGTCCTGTTGAGGCATGGTCTGCATTGTTGTAGGAAAACTCAGCAAGCAGTAAGAGGCTGCAACAGCTATCTTAGTGATAGTTAGTGAAGCATCTGAGGTACTGTTCCAGTACTTCGTCACCCAGTAGGTTTGTCCATCTGTTTGGGGGATGGTAAGTGGTAGAGGTAGAGGTCCAGATGTCAAATAGTCACAGGATTTTGTCCCAGAAGTGCAAGGTGAATTGGGGGCCTCAATCTGAGACAATGTGGCCTGGGAGCCTATGAAGACAAATAACATGTCTTATCAAGAGTTTATTGGTAACCTCAGTGGAAGGTAGGTGGCTGCAGGGGACGAAGTGGGCTATTTTTGTCAGACAGTCCACGACTGTCAAGAAGACAATGTGACCATTAGAGTTGGGGAGTTCCACAATGAAGTCTAGTGAGATCACTGTCCAGGGCTTTGCAGTTGTTTCTAAGGATCCCAAAGGGCTTGGTTTGAGGTGTCTTGGAATGGGCACAAAGCTTGCAGAAATCTACATCGGCTTGAATTTCAGCCCTCATGCAGGGCCAGTATTATTTTTTTTAAAAAAAAGGCTGTGTGGGAAGTCTTTTGATGATCAAAATGTCCTGCCAGTCAGGTGTCATGCAAAGATGTAGTACCTTGACACGGGAGCTCTCCATGGGTGGACATACATGCACCTGTTGAAATATGTTACTCCATTGAGTTTGGAGCAGAGCATCCATGTCCCTGAGTACTTAGGAAGTGGCTCCTGGGTGACAGGATCCTCCTTTGAGGTGGACTGAATAAGTGAAATCAGACCTTGATGAACTGGCGCACTGCGGAAATTACTGGGTTTGAGGAGGAATGGTGGCTTGATGGTTGGTTTCTTGTCATCCTAATAGCACCCTCCTTTTCATGAAAAGGTGTCAGCTTTCCCATTTTGGGACCAGGTCAATAGATGATGTGAACTTAACCAAGCGAAAAACAGGGTTCACCGTAGCTGCCTTTGGTTTAACACTTGGGCTTTGCAGAGATACTTAAGGTTCTTCTGGTCTGTGAAGACCTGTACAGGGTGCCAAGTCCCCTCAAGATGGTACTGCCCCTCCTCAAACAAACACATTTTTAACTGTGAGTAGCTCCTTGTCTAGGATTTCATAGTTTTCTTCCACTGGGGCAAACTTGCAGGAGTAAAATGCACAGGGGTGCAAGACTTGCTGGGTCTAAGCTTCTCTGAGAATATCATCCCCAGGGTCATGCTGGATGTGTCAGCCTCCACTATGAATGTGCAGATTGGGTCAGGATGCAGGATGGGAGCCATCATGAAGGCAGATTTGAGCTGGGTGAAGGCATGCTGGGCTTCAGTTGACTAGATGAACCCAATGGTCTTATGTAAGAACAAAGTCAGGGGAGTGATTTTTCCAGAGAAGTCGGCGATAACCCATCAGTAAAAATTGGCAAAGGCCAGGAAGCATTGTAGTTCACAGAGATTCCATGGAGCTGCCCAATCACAGATTGCTACTATCATTTGGGAGATCTATCTGAATGCCTGAGGTAGAAATTATATGCCTAAAAATTTGATGGAAAACTGATCAGAGAGGCACTTTTTCAGTTTGGCATACAACCCATGCTTATGCAAACTTTCTAGAATAGGTCTTATGTGACAACAGTGTCCTTCTTGGTTCTCTGAAAATACTAGGATATCGTCAAGATAAATGATCTCATGTTGATCCAATACATCGCTGACCACATCATTCACAAAGTATTGGAAAGCTACTGGGGCACTGATGAGGGCGAATGGCATTATTAGGTATTCAAAGCACCCTTACTGAGTACAAAAGGCAGTTTGGCACCCATTCCCTGGCTCTTATATGCGCTAAGTTGTAAGCTCCTTGAAGGTCTAGCATTGTGAAGTTCCTGGCCATTTGCACTTCCGGAACTAGTAATTCCAGTAAGAGTAAGAGGCTGAAGATGCCAGTTGCAGATTGTGACTTGACTTAGGGCTCAAGAGTCCATGCAAAGGAACGGTGATCTGTGCTTTTTCTGTAAAAAAAGGGGCAGAGGTCCCTGCTGGGGAGGTAGATTAAGAGATGAAGCCCTCCTCAAGATTTTCTTAGCCCTGGTCTACACTGGGACTTTAGGTCGAATTTAGCAGCGTTAAATCGATGTAAACCTGCACCCGTCCACACGATGAAGCCCTTTATTTCGACTTAAAGGGCTCTTAAAATCGATTTCCTTACTCCATCCCTGACAAGTGGATTAGCGCTTAAATCGGCCTTACCGGGTCGAATTTGGGGTACTGTGGACACAATTCGACTGTATTGGCCTCCGGGAGCTATCCCAGAGTGCTCCATTGTGACCGCTCTGGACAGCACTCTCAACTCAGATGCACTGGCCAGGTAGACAGGAAAAGAACCGCAAACTTTTGAATCTCATTTCCTGTTTGGCCAGCGTGGCAAGCTGCAGGTGACCATGCAGAGCTCATCAGCAGAGGTAACCATGATGGAGTCCCAGAATCGCAAAAGAGCTCCAGCATGGACTGAATGGGAGGTACGGGATCTGATCACTGTATGGGGAGAGGAATCCATGCTATCAGAACTCCGTTCCAGTTTTTGAAATGCCAAAACCTTTGTCAAAATCTCCCAGGGCATGAAGGACGGAGGCCGTCACAGGGACCCGAAGCAGTGCCGCGTGAAACTTAAGGAGCTGAGGCAAGCCTACCAGAAAACCAGAGAGGCGAATGGCCACTCCGGGTCAGAGCCCCAAACATGCCGCTTCTATGATGAGCTGCATGCCATTTTAGGGGGTTCAGCCACCACTACCCCAGCCGTGTTGTTTGACTCCTTCAATGGAGATGGAGGCAACACAGAAGCAGGTTTTGGGGACGAAGAAGATGATGATGATGATGAGGTTGTAGATAGCTCACAGCAAGCAAGTGGAGAAACCGGTTTTCCCAACAGCCGGGAACTGTTTCTCACCCTGGACCTGGAGCCAGTACCCCCCGAACCCACCCAAGGCTGCTTCCTGGACCCGGCAGGCAGAGAAGGGACCTCTGGTGAGTGTACCTTTTAAAATACTATACATGGTTTAAAAGCAAGCATGTGAAAGGATTACTTTGCCTTGGCATTCGCGGCTCTCCTGGATGTACTCCCAAAGCCTTTGCAAAAGGTTTCTGGGGAGGGCAGCCTTATTGCATCCTTCATGGTAGGACACTTTACCACTTCAGGCCAGAAACACGTACTCGGGAATCACTGTACAACAAAGCATTGCAGTGTATGTTTGCTGGCATTCAAACAACATCCGTTCTTTATTTCTCTGGGTTATCCTCAGGAGAGTGAGATATCATTCATGGTCACCTGGTTGAAATAGGGTGCTTTTCTTCAGGGGACACTCAGAGGAGCCTGTTCCTGCTGGGCCGTTTGCCTGTGGCTGAACAGAAATGTTCCCCGCTGTTAGCCACAGGGAGGGGGGAGGGTTGGGGGGGTAGCCACGCGGTGGGGGGAGGCAAAATGCGACCTTGTAACGAAAGCACACGTGCTATGTATGTTATGTTAACGGCAAGGTTTACCCTGAAAGAGTGTAGCCACTGTTTTATAAAATGTGTCTTTTTAAATACCGCTGTCCCTTTTTTTTTATCCACCAGCTGCATGTGTTTCTCCTTCCCAGAGGCTAGTGAAGATTAGAAAGAAAAAAAAATGCACTCGTGATGAAATGTTCTCTGAGCTTATGCTGTCCTCCCACACTGACAGAGCACAGACGAATGCGTGGAGGCAAATAATGTCAGAGTGCAGGAAAGCACAAAATGACCGGGAGGAGAGGTGGCGGGCTGAAGAGAGTAAGTGGCGGGCTGAAGAGAGTAAGTGGCGGGCTGAAGACAGGGCTGAAGCTCAAATGTGGCGGCAGCGTGATGAGAGGAGGCAGGATTCAACGCTGAGGCTGCTGGAGGACCAAACCAGTATGCTCCAGTGTATGGTTGAGCTGCAGCAAAGGCAGCTGGAGCACAGACTGCCACTACAGCCCCTGTGTAACCAACCGCCCTCCTCCCCAAGTTCCATAGCCTCCACACCCAGATGCCCAAGAACGCGGTGGGGGGGCCACCGGCCAACCAGCCACTCCGCCACAGAGGATTGCCCAAAAAAAAGAAGGCTGGCATTCAATAAATTTTAAAATTGTAAACTCTTAAAGTGCTGTGTGGCATTTTCCTTCCTTCCTCCACCACCCCTCCTGGGCTACCTTGGTAGTCATCCCCCTATTTGTGTGATGAATGAATAAAGAATGCATGAATGTGAAGCAACGACTTTATTGCCTCTGCAAGAGGTGATCGAAGGGAGGAGGGGAGGGTGGTTAGCTTACAGGGAAGTAGAGTGAACCAAGGGGCCGGGGGTTTCATCAAGGAGAAACAAAGAGAACTTTCACACTGTAGCCTGGTCAGTCATGAAACCGGTTTTCAAAGCTTCTCTGATGTGTACCGCGCCCTCCTGTGCTCTTCTAACCGCCCTGGTGTCTGGCTGCGCGTAACCAGCAGCCAGGCGATTTGCCTCAACCTCCCACCCCGCCATAAACGTCTCCCCCTTACTCTCACAGATATTGTGGAGCACACAGCAAGCAGTAATAACAGTGGGAATATTGGTTTCGCTGAGGTCTAAGCGAGTCAGTAAACTGCGCCAGCACACCTTTAAACGTCCAAATGCACATTCTACCACCATTCTGCACTTGTTCAGCCTGTAGTTGAAAAGCTCCTGACTACTGTCCAGGCTGCCTGTTTACGGCTTCATGAACCATGGCATTAAGGGGTAGGCTGGGTCCCCAAGGATACATATAGGCATTTCAACGTCCCCAACCGTTATTTTCTGGTCTGGGAAGAAAGTCCCTTCCTGCAGCTTTTGAAACAGACCAGAGTTCCTGAAGATGCGAGCGTCATGTTCCTTTCCCGGCCATCCCACATTTTTTTGCCTCTATCTTCACGAACAAGGTCAGCTCCCAGACTGCTGCGCTGGGCATCACAACATGGGGAATAGATGGCCAGCCCTCTGTGGAGAAAGAGGTGGTTAGGCACTATTTAGAAAAGCTGGACGTGTACAAGTCCATGGTGCCGACGAGTTGCATCCGAGAGTGCTAAGGAATTGGCGGCTGTGATTGCAGAGCCATTGGCCATTATCTTTGAAAACTCGTGGCGAACAGGGGAAGTCCCGGATGACTGAAAAAAGGCTAATGTAGTGCCCATCTTTAAAAAAGGGAAGAAGGAGGATCCTGGGAACTACAGGCCAGTCAGCCTCACCTCAATCCCCGGAAAAATCATGGAGCAGGTCCTCAAAGAATCAATCCTGAAGCACTTACATGAGAGGAAAGTGATCAGGAACAGTCAGCATGGATTCACCAAGGGAAGGTCATGCCTGACTAATCTAATCGCCTTCTATGATGAGATTACTGGTACTGTGGATGAAGGGAAAGCAGTGGATGTATTGTTTCTTGACTTTAGCAAAGCTTTTGACATGGTCTCCCACAGTATTCTTGTCAGCAAGTTAAAGAATTATGGGCTGGATGAATGCACTATAAGATGGGTAGAAAGTTGGCTAGATTGTCGGGCTCAACGGGTAGTGATCAATGGCTCCATGTCTAGTTGGCAGCCGGTGTCAAGTGGAGTGCCCCAGGGGTCGGTCCTGGGGCCGGTTTTGTTCAATATCTTCATAAATGATCTGGAGGATGGTGTGGTTTGCACTCTCAGCAAATTTGCGGATGATACTAAACTGGGAGGAGTGGTAGATACGCTGGAGGGCAGGAATAGGATACACAGGGACCTAGACAAATTGGAGGATTGGTTCAAAAGAAATCTGATGAGGTTCAATAAGGATAAGTGCAGGGTCCTGCACTTAGGACGGAAGAACCCAATGCACAGCTACAGACTAGGGACCGAATGGCTAGGCAGCAGTTCTGCGGAAAAGGACCTAGGGGTGACAGTGGACGAGAAGCTGGATATGAGTCAGCAGTGTGCCCTTGTTGCCAAGAAGGCCAATGGCATTTTAGGATGTATAAGTAGGGGCATAGCGAGCAGATTGAGGGACGTGATCGTCCCCCTCTATTCGACATTGGTGAGGCCTCATCTGGAGTACTGTGTCCAGTTTTGGGCCCCACACTACAAGAAGGATGTGGATAAATTGGAGAGAGTCCAGCGAAGGGCAACAAAAATGATTAGGGGTCTGGAACACATGACTTATGAGGAGAGGCTCAGGGAACTGGGATTGTTTAGTCTGCAGAAGAGAAGAATGAGGGGGATTTGATAGCTGCTTTCAACTACCTGAGAGGTGGTTCCAGAGAGGATGGTTCTAGACTATTCTCAGTGGTAGAAGAGGACAGGACAAGGAGTAATGGTCTCAAGTTGCAGTGGGGGAGGTTTAGGTTGGATATTAGGAAAAACTTTTTCACTAGGAGGGTGGTGAAACACTGGAATGCGTTACCTAGGGAGGTGGTAGAATCTCCTTCCTTAGAAGTTTTTAAGGTCAGGCTTGACAAAGCCCTGGCTGGGATGATTTAATTGGGGATTGGTCCTGCTTTGAGCAGGGGGTTGGACTAGATGACCTCCTGAGGTCCCTTCCAACCCTGATATTCTATGATTCTATGTTGGTGAAATGTCCCTTGTGATCCACCAGAGCTTGCAGCACTATTGAAAAGTACCCCTTCCAGTTTATGTACTCGCCGGCTTGGTGCTCCGGTGCCAAGATAGGGATATGGGTTCCGTCTATGGCCCCACCACAGTTAGGGAATCCCATTGCAGCAAAGCCATCCACTATGACCTGCACATTTCCCAGGGTCACTACCCTTGATATCAGCAGATCTTTGATTGCGTGGGCTACTTGCATCACAGGAGCCCCAACAGTAGATTTGCCCATTCCAAATTGATTCCCAACTGACCGGTAACTGTCTGGCGTTGCAAGCTTCCACAGGGCTATCGCCACTCTCTTCTCAACTGTGAGGGCTGCTCTCATCTTGGTATTCATGCGCTTCAGGGCAGGGGAAAGCAAGTCACAAAGTTCCATGAAAGTGCCCTTACGCATGCGAAAGTTTCACAGCCACTGGGAATCGTCCCAGACCTGCAACACTATGTGGTCCCACCAGTCTGTGCTTGTTTCCCGAGCCCAGAATCGGCGTTCCACAGCATGAACCTGCCCCATTAGCACAATGATGCATGCATTAGCAGGGCCCATGGACACAGATTTCTCTGAAAGCATGTCCTGATCACTCACGTGACCGCGCTGACGTCACCTCCTTGCCTGGTATTGCTCTGCCAGGTTTGGTTCTGCATATACTGCTGGATAATGCGTGTGGTGTTTAATGTGCTCCTAATTGCCAAAGTGAGCATAGCGGTCTCCATGCTTGCCGTGGTATGGCGTCCGCACAGAAAAAAGGCGCGGAACGATTGTCTGTCGTTGCTTTGACGGAGGGAGGGGCGACTGATGACACGGCTTACAGGGTTGGCTTCAGGGAACTAAAATCAACAAAGGGGGTGGCTTTACATCAAGGAGTATTTCAGGCAGAACTTCACGGAGAGTTCCAATAAGAAATGGTGCACCTAAGTTATTGTTCTTATTGGAACAAGGAGGTTAGCCTGGCCTCTGATTGATACATGGCTAGATTTACCTCGCTGCACCGTCTCTGTGAGTGACTGCAGTGTGACCTAGAGGAATGAGTCCCCTAGAAGAGGGAGGAGGCAAATGAGTACAAAACAAATCTGGTCTATTTCTTGTTTTGATCCACTCCCATCTATCTTTTACATCTTTGGCTGGCAGCAGACGGTGCAGAAGGACTGCCTGCCATCCACATCTCATGGCTGCTCAGCAGAAGATGGTACAGTACGACTGCTAGCCATCCTCATCTCTTGCCTGCCTGGCAGAAGATGGTACAGTACGACTGCTAGCAATCCATATCGCCTGCCTGCTCACCATAAGATGGTTCAATAGGACTGACTGCAGGACTAAAGAGAATGACCTGGTCAAGTCACTCCAAATTTAGTCCCTGCGCCCATGTCTGCCTAGGTGCTCCCGGCCGACGTGGCCAGGAGCACCTCGGACATGACGATGACGGCTACCAGTCATATTGCACTGTCTGCTGCCAGAAGGCAATGGGTTGCTGGTACTGTGTAGCAATGCAGTACCGCGTCTGCCAGCACCCAGGAGACATACGGTGACGGTTACCTGAGCGGGCTCCATGCTTGCCGTGGTATGGCATCTGCACAGGTAACTCAGGAAAAAAGGCGCGAAACGATTGTCTGCCCTTGCTTTCACGGAGGGAGGGAGGGAACGGGGGCCTGACGATATGTACCCAGAACCACCCGCGACAATGTTTTAGCCCCATCAGGCATTGGGATCTCAACCCAGAATTCCAATGGGCAGCGGAGTCTGCGGGAACTGTGGGATAGCTACCCACAGTGCAATGCTCCGGAAGTCGACGCTTGCCTCGGTACTGTGGAAGCACTCCGCTGAGTTTTTGCACTTAATGCACTTAGAGCATTTTCTGTGGGGACACACACACTCAAATATATAAAACCGATTTCTAAAAAACCGACTTCTATAAATTCGACCTAATTCCGTAGTGTAGACGTACCCTTAGATATAGTGCTTCCAGTTCTGGTTCGGACATGGTAGATAATCAGTCATACAGGACATTCAACCAGGGGTCTAAGTCTATGGGATAATCCCAGTGTGGGGGCAGGATGTTTGCATATTTTTCCTCAAAAACTTCATTGTACTCCTGGTATTTCTCAGGGAGATGGAGTTCTGGCTTGTTGCCTCTCCTTCTGGAACATTTCAAAATACACTGCCTCTTCTTCATTATCAGGATCAAAATTTGGGCTCTCATCCTGGTTCTGTCTAGCCCAGCCTATAGTTACATCCTTCTATCAGCCTCCCTGATTCTCCACTTTCCCATCTTTAACCGATGCAATGTACAGTATTTAAAATAAACATCTTCCAGTATACAGCACCCTCCCTTCAAGTTGTTTACTGTTCCTCTGTTTTCCCATAGTTTCCTAATCCTCATTTTTAAGACTCTGCACCGCTCTACCCTGGCTGCATCTCAGCTTTAATCTCCCACCTTTCCCCTCACACCTCCTCCCCACCTTGTCTCTCCCTTTGTCTTCAAATGTTTACAAGCACTCTCACTCCCTTTCTTTAAATCCCATCTCAATACCCTCTTCTTTTGCCTTGTTTTCTGCTGCTGTCTTCCATGCCCCATCAATCTATTCCTCCTCTCTTGCCTCAATTCAGTTTCTGCTTAAAACTACCTACATTTGTAGTGCATGCTTTGGATACAATTCAACTCACATTGTTTTTATTTGCTTTAAGCCACGTCTCTTTCCTTTGTGTCTCTCTAATTCAGGTTGCAAATTCTTTTTAATCTCTAGAATGTACCATGAAAAGTTATGATGCTATATATACATGCTTCAGCCTAGATACTATAGTGATTGGTGCCTGATAATAAACATCGAGCTATTTAGCTAAGAATAATAATTAGCAAAATGTTTATAATGGACAGAACCATGTTTCTGAGTTTTGTTTGATATGTTTAGCATCTGCATAAGTGAGTGGGGAAAGGGAGGTTACTAATCAGACATAATTTTAATTACTCAACTGTGTGTGCTACAGAACTAACAAACTATATTATTATTCCCCTTTTGCTTTAATATGATACCTCTAAAACTATATACATGATATTATCTATGCTGCAGTTTCCACAGCAAAACCAATGCACAGTCATGGAGCTTTTAATTCCCCCTGATGCAGCAAATGTAGTCAACTTTCTTAAGGCCCTGATCCAGCAAAGCATTTAAGCACGTTCATCATGTGCACGAGTAGTCCCACAATTAACATGACTGGTTGTGTTAAAGTAAAGCATATAATTAATTGCTTTGCTAGACTGGGGCCTTAAACAACTTTATTGGTTTATTACATTTGTTTTGCTTTCAGGACATAAAAGAAATCATTTAAAGAAACTTGCATTTTGCAAGATGCTGAATATAATAGGATTTGGGTTTTTTTCTCCCTAACTAAGACATTAGTCTACTGGCTTTTATGGAGGTTCTTACACAATAAAAAAAAATTTATTACCAGTAGAGTCTCCTTATATTGAAACCTAAATATGTCAATGTATCTGGACAATAAACATACCCTGCCCTGCCCAGTTCATTTAGACTAAAACATTTGGGTAATATCACATTTTAAAGATGATAATTTGTTTACTTATAGTAATAAATACACACTTCCACTGCAATAAAGATAAGTGCATAAATAAATATAAAAGCATATAATATAAAGTACTAATATAAAGTCATAAAAATGAGCTAAATTCTTTTCCAGGTACATACATAAGTTATTATAGCATTAATAATAGTGCAAATAATGTAAAATCTAATTACCATGTGCCCCTTTGTGCACAGATGAATCAAAAAGACCAAATGCAAAGAATCAATGAGAGAGAAACAAGAAAAAGTATATATATTTTTATATAAAATCATAAAAATGAAAATATCCATAAAATATCTAACATAGGAGCAGCAGATGGAAAATCATTTGAATAAAATTACCTATACATAATGCAGTTTAGATTTACACAGGAGAAAAACTTTCTTAAATGTAAAAGAGCAAAACATAATTTCTATAACACCTTTCATCTAAGGGTCTCAGATATTAAAGAATTAAGCCTCACAACTTCATTATGACAAAGTATCACCTTCCCAGTTTTACAGATGGGGAAACTGAGGCACAGGGATGTTCAATGACTTGCTCATAGTTCCACAAAAAGTTCATGGAAGAGCCATGAATAGAACACAACTAGCCTGACTCACAATCTTGGATTTTAACCACACGATCAGCCACTCTTTCCAAGAAGTTCCACTATCTTGGAAGTATCTGCATCTATCCAGTTTCACTTTTCCAGGCATTTTCTGCTACAGAGGATATGTATAGGTGTATATAGGTTTTCCAACCACCAGTGTGTTCACCTCTGTGAATTTCTTGGGATTGCAGTTTATTTACACTTTCTAAAGCATCAGCTGTAGCTTTCAAGCCTGGGTTTAAGTTCCAGGGATCATTTCTATTGATCTTAAATAGTCTTAAAGAGAACAGATAAAGAATTCTAAATCAATCCAGTTTTGACTATAACCCAACAATTTCTCAGAGGCTGTTCTGTGCTACAGAAAAGGAAAAGAAACTTGTACCAAACAGGACATTGCACTTAGTTTAAGCTTAGAACTTTTCTCAGGGAGCCCATAACTGGGTTTAAATATCGCTCAACAAATAATCCTGAAATAAATAATGAAATTTCTCATTAGGACAGTCATATTAGAATCTAACATTTGAACATCAAAGGGTCCATCCTTCAAGGTGCAGGCTCTGATTCCAAGGGCAGGGAGTTATATTGGCCTGTGGTGCCCGTGCTCCAGCAAATTCAGGGCACAGGGGGTCAGCTCCACCAATGTTTGGGGCCCGGTCTCTCCCCTGGTCCCACCTGCTACCCCCGCGCACCTCCCCTCCTGCGCAGTGGGTGGGTGCCTGACTGCTCTGTGCTGCACTCCTTCACTGGCTGCAATGCCGGTGCCACCACCTGAGAAGATCATAGATTATCAGGGTTGGAAGGGACCTCAGGAGGTCATCTAATCTAACCCCCTGCTCAAAGCAGGACCAATCCCCAATTTTTGCCCCAGATCCCTAAATGGCCTCCTCAAGGATTGAACTCATAACCCTGGGTTTGGCAGGCTAATGCTCAAACCATTGAGCTATCCCTCCCCCCAGGGAGGAGGTGCACACATGCTGGCAGCCCTCCCCCGGCACCCACCCCGGGGAGGCAAGGGGGCTTCCTGGACCTGAGAGGGGCCCGGCCCCTAGAAGCATGTGCAATGATGGTGCCAGGAGTGTGCTGCCAGGTGGGAGAGGGGGGTCCCTCCCGCGGAGCTCACTGCTGTCGGCGGGGAGAGGGCTGGGGGGGACTCTGGAGTCCACCTCTCTGGCTCCAGCCCCCGGGCAGCCTGCCTGCACCCCAAACTCCTCATTCCCAGCTCTGCCCCACTCCAGAGCCTGCACCTCCAGCCAGAGCCCTCATTCCCCTGCACCCCACCCTCTGCCCCAGCCCTTAGTCCCCTCCTGCACTGTGAACCCCTTTCTGGCCCTACCCCACAGCCCTCACCCCAACCCTCTGCCCTAGCTCTGAGCCCCTCCCACACCTCAAACCCCTCATCCCCCCACACCCAACCCTCTGCCCTAGCTGAGTCCCCTCCCGCACCCAGAGCCCTCATCCCCCCACATTTTGCAATATAGGGAAACTGTTAAATGCTTACTCTTTCCAGTCCATTTTTACATTTTTAAAAAATATATACATTGGCTTACAAGGCAGGTTGTGTGTGGGCTGGGGAGGCCCGTGTGGGACTTGGACCCATTCTGGGCACCACCAAAAATTATACAAACCAGCCGCCCCTGTCTGATTCAACAAAGCACTTGTTTGCGTGCTTAACTTTAAGTCCCCTTTCCCTGATGGGTGCTTTTGAAAATCAGATCACTTACACAGAAACCCAAATATGGATTTAGGAACCTAACTTTAGGTTTTTATTTTTTAATATCTTGAGCTGTACCTTTCTCTGGGTCTGTTGTGATAATAATTTTCAGACCAAATCACTTAAAGGGAAGCATGAGTATGTGTTTATTTATCTGAATTTTGTTTTACTTTTAGGCATTTCTATGGTGCTCATCACTGGAACTTAAATTCCTAAAGATAAGGGATGTGGGGCTGTTACTGTTATAGATGGAAAATGGTATTCTATGAGGCCACACTACTTGCAGTTCTCTGTCAGATTCAAGCTTTAAAAATCTGCTGCCTTAATTTTCTGCAAACTGAGACCTCGAGTCAGCAAGGTACTTAAGCATGTGCTTTACTTTACATGTATGAGTGTCACTAACTGACTTCATATGCTTATGTATCTTGATTAATAAGGGCCTTAATTACTCCCTTCTTCCTCAGCATCTTCTTTCAGATCCACAGTCCAGGGGCTGATGAGGCAACTTCTCTTCCATAGCTCTTCCCTTTTTTCCGAGACTCATCTACTATGGCTTTCTAACTCAGTCACATTACCTTCCAAAATCTTCACTTTTTCCATCTACGTTTGATAGCCCTGGACACAATGCATTCATACCTGACCTCCCTTTTGCCATTTCTGCTTCTGTTCCCACTACAGAGGAATTCCTAATAGTTTGGAGGGATTTAATTTCTTCAAGCAAAGAAGCCTATATTAGTCTTGTTACCATGGTTATCAACTCCTCATGCACTCTTCACTCCAGTCTTTTCAGCCAGTCCTGCAGGACCAAGAACACTCCTCTCATTTTTTCAAAAAAATCACCCTCTATCTTTGGATAGCATAACTTTAATTTTGACTCCCTGCTTTTGTTCCGGTTTTCTGAGGTAGCTCTTGACAGCAGGGAGTGGGCTAGGAAGCCATTACCTGAGACAGTCATATGCAGTCATTCACTAGGCCTGATTCTGATCTCACTTAATGGGGTGTAGTAGAGAATAACCCCCCAAAGTCAGTGGACCTTATTTTGATTCACCACTGAGTTACTCCAGTTTTATGCCATTTTAACTGTACTGAAAATACACGGAACGGGAGTACACAGTGGAGCTACAATGGTCTAATATTGCATTAAATGAGAGGATAGTCAGTCTTGCTGTCTTTTAATATGTATTTGGCTGAACTGGACAGTTAAAATAATAGAAGAGAATCATAGTCTTAAATCATGAACTTTTCTTGGAATTGATGCAGATTATTAGCTTAATTGAGGACAAAGGGCCATGATTTGAAAGTCTAAAAAATTGATTAGCTGACTGGAAAGATGTTTAAGCTTAATGCTAAAATCCGTTCTGTTTAAACATGTGAATCTTTGGGGACAAATTCCAGGTAATCATGCAATCTTGTATAAGATTCTATGCACCATTCCCACTTGTTTCTTTTTGGTCCCTAAAGAAAACAAATATAAGAAGCAATTTAGGGATCATGAGATTAATGTGGGCACTTGTATCAAGAAATCTGAAGACTGAACATTTTAATTATTAAAGAACCTTTTAGTTTAATTTTTAAGTTTACATATGGAGAATCAGCTTTAGTTAGCACCACTGTGTCCCAAAATTTAAAAGAATGTATCTTCTTGGCGTTAGTATTGGCCTAATATCAGAAGAACAGAATTAGACATCAGTTTAAATATTAAAGTTCTTCTTATGACTCTCAAAGCTGTATCTCAGCAGGGCAGAAATTGATCTAAAATGTTTCTCTTTTATACAGATGATGTACTTTAATATCCAACTCAAAACCTAATCTCTCAAAATGAAAGTTTACAATGTTTCAATGCATTATCATCTCTTCTGATACCCATTACAATAAACATTTAAAATGAGATAAATTATATTAACATAAATACCAAAAAGACTATGTAATTCCATAGGAAATTTGTTGTAATTTAGTGTGATTTAATGGACTTCATCTTATTCCTATTTATTTCAGAATTTACAGAGGGTAGCCTCAGTGGGCACATTTGAGCAAAAGCTCTGTATCTTTGTGTGAGCTAAAACCACATAAAGCAGCAACAAGGACCAGAAAATTAGATTACATAACAGAGCACTCAAAATTTTCTAGTTTAATTTTCTAGTTTAATTTTTATTACTGGGACAAGACCAAAATCTGCCCTCCGTTACATTTGCGAAACCTCACTGAAGCCAGTTGCGTTGTGTGTGTGAAACTGAAGTTACAGTCAGGACCACTGGGTATAATCTAATCTCTGTTTAATCCTACCGGAAACTTTTAAATTACAGAAGAAGCCCAAATAAATCTCCATTACAGAAGAAGCCCAAATAAATAAATAAAGCAGAAGAGCTGGGCATTTCATTTTTCTAGTATATTTGTAGCGTTGGTGTAGCTGTGTTGGTCCCAGGATAAGAGACACAAGGTGGGTGAGGGAATAGCTTTTACTGGACCAACTTCTGTTGGGGGAAGAGACAAGTTTTCAAGGCACCCAGATGCTCTTCTTCCAGATGTGAAGATCTTACCTCAACCACCATATTTTTCTACTATGTTCTTCCAGAGGAGTTAGGGGTTAAACATAGTCTATTAAATTTTGCAACATCTCACCCCCATATAAGGCTCCAGAAACCGCATTCCCTCATATGCTGTAATAATAATACTGTAATGCAATAACAGCCACGAATAAGAAATACTTACTAATAAGATAGCTCATGCGTCATCTAGTGAAAATCAGGCTGAGATTCTCTCCTCCAGTAAGAAATCAATTATTAGGAATTATTGTTTTGTTTTTTATATAAAGTGTGACCTTGGCCTGTGCGTTACAGCGTCACTGATGATTTCCCCAAGCCTCCTCATTAACTTAACTTGTGCCTGCCCCTTAAGTGTGCAGCAGGAGAAGAGTCCCATTCGGAAGAACAGAGACTACTCCCTCTTAGCAGCTCTAGGGTACAAGTCAATCAAAGTGGGGCCATGGTTCTGTCCACCCTATGCAATGGCCAGAATAGTGGTCTAGCTTCATATGGAGAGTATGGTGCACCATCCTACAGGGATCTTGGATGCTCCAGGAGTGATTTGTTCCTCTTCAAAGGCATCAAGCTCTTCCCTTTTGGTGAAACTGATCCCTGAGCAAAGGACCAGCACAAGGCATATGCACTACTTAAATCCTATATCAACTACTTCATATAATGATGCATTGGCTTTGTACAGGCGCTTTGCATGGGTGACTGAGACCCTTTAGGAACAAGTGCCAGGGTAGATAAAAATAGTGAATGCATATGCAATGAATACATATAGCCAAAGCTACAGTGAATTTTGCTAATACATTCAATTCCTTTAGTATTTTTCTAATCCTGACAATCATTCCTAACTGCTCTGCTTCTCCTCCCTCTTCTGAGCACTAGATATACTCAGAAGTAATTTATCGTGACTGAAGTTTCTGTCTTTTGTGAACAATTGCGAAATATTATTGAATTTAATATGTTAGCTTTGGGAAATCAATTTTTATCCAGTATAATGCCTTTTCTCTTGTTGACCCATAACAAGAATTCTTTGGAGTCTGAATTACTACCCATAGTTAGTTCTACAGCTATTCACACAGTTGTAGAATGTTTTATTTTCTTACTATCATGCTTCCGTATTTGAGGTGGCTATTTCATGAAAAAAAACAATGCTGATTTTAAAAAATGAAAATGCCTGTGTGACCAACTTTTGTCATAGCAGCTGCTCTTGAAACTTCCCTCTCACCAAAAATACACAGAGAATGGACTTGGACAAATAGGGCTGGGGATTAGATCATCTTGAATTATCACAATCAGGATGACTATAGGGTTGCATTTTAACATCAGGTATTTAAAAAAAGCATTTATTGAAGACACTGTTTATATTTTTTGGACCTGTCTTCGTTTTGCTTGTGGTAATATAGTTAATGTCATAAATGGTGTGTGATTTGGCTTATTAAGCTCTAAATAGGCTCAACTGTCTGTACCTCAGCTTCCCCATCTGTAAAATGGGGATCATGATGCTGATCTCCTTTGTAAAGCACTTTCAGATCTATGATGAAAAATACTATACAAGAGCTAGATATGATTAATTTATTAATTATTATTATATTACAGGGCCTGGTCTAGCCTTCCTGACAGACCACATCTCTCCCCAGGAAACACTTAGATGATTAGTCAGTGGAGGAGCTCCATGCTATGTACCCCTTGATATAACAGAGTGGCCTGTGCTATATTCCCCCTGATATAATAGAAAGTGGGTGGCTGACAGGGCATTCTCCAGAAGGGCCCAGAGCTCTGCTTTCCAGGACATGTTTTAGGATGCATTTGTTGTGCCTGTCCATTGAAGAAAGTTAAGGGGAACTGAATCACTGAACAATGTGTTGGGGGTATTGTGATTTGTATTTAGAGCTGCTGCTTGGGAGAAGGCGTGAAGGGATGAAATTATTGAATTTTTATTTAGTTATATAATTTAATGTAGTTGGCAGGGCACTCTGAGCCTCCGGATGGGCACTTTTATTGTAATTAATCAAAATAAAAGAAATAAGCACATTGTTTTAAATAATAGATTTTACTTCAGTTATTAAGCCAAGTTATTTTTGCACTGTAACGGGGTCACACTCACCTCCCGCGAGTGCCGCCTGGCCAAGTGCGTGTGGCTGCACTCTCTCTCTATTTGTGGTGGGTCTTTAGTGACTCAGCCCTCCGGCCAAGTCGTACACAGTCTGTCTGTGAGATAAAAGCAAAGCATATCCCTTTCGGGGTACAAGTCCAACAGGGGCCTTTCAGTGCCCTCTGTGATCTCTGTTTGTCCCTGCTCTGGAATAGAGCAGTGCCCCAGGGCTCCTTCCCTGGAGGCAGTGTCTTCACCTTTCTGGCCCCAGCTCTTCTGCTGGGCCACTACAGTTCAGCCCCCTTCTGGGGTGCCTCAAAGTCCAGGCCACTTTCCCAGTGACTGGTGGGAGGGGAGTGGGGAGACCCAGGCCCACCCTCTACTCTGGGTCCTAGCCCAGGGACTCTATAGATAGCAGCCGTTCACAATGTCTCTTTAAATAAACTGCGTTGCTGCTATAATTCCCTGGGCCACTTCCCCATGGCTCCCGCACATTCTTCACCCTTACTTCAGGGCCTTGTCCTCGTGGAATCCCAGCAGTCAACCAGGAGCACCAATCACACTCCTCCAGCTCTAGCAAGGAACTGAACTCTCTCTGGCCTTGCAGCAATTCTTATACTAGGTTGCTGGGCCCTGATTGGCTGCTTCCCACACAGCCACTCTAGGCAGCTTGAAGGACCTCTCTACTGCCCCGTTCTGGGGAGGTGTGTGGCTGGTTCACAAGGCCTCCAGCAGGGAGCCTCAGGGCCTAGTGCACATGCACATATTTATTATACAACAACTTTTAACATCTAAGAAGTTGAGTATCCCTTTTTAACCCCTTGGCAGCAGTAACCTGCATGTATTTGTTACAGATAATCATAGAATCATAGAACTGGAAGGGACCTCGAGAGGTCATCTAGTCCAGTCCCTTGCACTCAAGGCAGGACTAAGTATTATCTAGACATTCCCTGACAGGTGTTTGTCTAACCTGCTCTTAAAAATCCCCAATGATAGAGATTCCACAACCTCCCTAAGCAATTTATTCCAGTGTTTAAACACTGACAGTTAGGAAGTTTTTCCTAATGTTCAACCTAAACCGCCCTTGCTGCAATTTAAGCCCATTGCTTCTTGTCCTATCCTCAGAGGTAAAGAAGAAAAATTTTTCTCCCTCCTCCTTGTAACAACCTTTTATATCCTTGAAAACTGTTATGTGCCCTCTCAGTCTTCTCTTCCCCAGACTAAACAAACCCATTTTTTTCAATCTTCTCTCATAGGTCATGTTTTCTAGACCTTTAATCATTTTTATTGCTCTTCTTTGGACTTTCTCCAATTTGTCCACATCTTTCCTGAAATGTGGTGCCCAGAACTGGACACAATACTCCAGCTGAGGCCTAACCAGTGCAGAGGAGAGCAGAAGAATACTTCTCATGTCTTGCTTAGAATACTTCTGCTAATAGATTCCAGGATGATGTTTGCTTTTTTTGTAACGGCGTTACACTGTTGACTCATATTTAGCTTGTGATCCATTATGACCCCCAGATCCCTTTCCGCAGTATTCCATCCTAGGCAGTCATTTCCCATTTTGTATGTGTGCAACTGATTGTTCCTTCCTAAATGGAGTACTTTGCATTTGTCCTTATTGAATTTCATCCTATTTACTTTAGACCATTTCTCCAGTTTGTCCAGATCATTTTGAATTTTAATCCTATCCTCCAAAGCGCTTGCAACCCCTCCCAGCTTGGTATCATCCACAAACTTTATAAGTGTACTCTCTATGCAATTATCTAAATCACTGATGAAGATATTGAACAGAACCGGACACAGAAACGATCCCTGCGGGACCCCACTCGTTATGCATAATAAATGAAAATGATGTGTAAATGCTATTCCTAGATCAGCCAGATTAACGCTGTAAAACCCTCCAACGTTCTGGTTGACAAATGCTTTATTGACATGACATACAAATATATTATGCTTTAGCATTAATGATGGGACATTTCCAGACCTCCTTTCAATGAGGTGATAAATGGCATTCAGCCATGAGAAACCAGGAAATTTTCCATTTTTGCCTAGACTCCGTGGAAAAGCACATCCGATTAAATTTACAGGAAGTAGTAATGTCTTTTTCTTTTAGTCAGTATAATGAACAACCATTTTGTTTATGAATGAATAATCATCTTATGTGACCTAGTATTATCAGGAAGAGAATAGAATGTAAGAAATATAAGTTCAAGACAGATATTAGGGAACTGGTTTTTGAGCTTGAAGCAGCCACTGGGAATGAATCAATGATCTTAATCAAATGTTACATAGGAAAAACTTATTGTTATAGAAACTAAATTAATTTGTACATACATTCAGCATTCAGTCCTTGTATGCAGCTGCCTCTTTTAGACAAATCTCCTCAAGGCTACAGAAATCTAGACAGAGATTCACAAGGCCAAATTCTACCTTGGCAGAGATAAATATATTGATGCTGAAGTCGCAAATGTGCATGTGTAGATGGGATTTAACCCATTTATTTATCATGATACAAAATATGGGGCTGTCTGGTATTGGAGAATAATATTCTCTAGAAGAAGTGATCCCTAATGGGTTTATTTTACTATAATTCAAAAGCTATTATAATTGGAGCCGATCAGGAATATTTTGATTGTTTTTTTCATTAGAAAATGCCAGTTTATCAAAATGCAGGAAAGGGTCAGTTTCCATTAATTTCTCATTTTGAAATGTTGGAAAAGTTTCAGATTTCAAAATTTTTGCATAATGGCCTACACAGTAGCGATAGACAAATCTTAAAAGGGCCACTGATTTGGTTTGGCTATATGTTCAAAATTTTGCAAACTTACCTGAAATTTGTGAAAACTGTACTGGGCAGGGAATCTCTAGAGACCAGGCATTTCCACAAGACTTCCAGCAGTTCCTGCTTCCCGTGAATCTGCAAATACTGTGAAAATGATCTTTTCTAACGCCATTTCTACACTTCTGAGACCCCTGTTCACTGAAACCAACAAATGATCAGCCATACAGAATGAAAAATAATAATAAAAACTTAACTGAATTTAGCTGGGAAAAGTTTTGGGTCAATGTTTATTTTATCTTAACCATTGTTGCCCATCCCTCCAGCACAGTAAAAGAGTACTACCAGTACCTATCCATTTGCTTTGTATATAGTTACCTTCAGCATGAAAATCAATTAAAAGAATAGACTAAAATACAATAAATCCCATTTTGTCTCTGACTCAATTGGATTGTCACATCTCATAAGCACCTCATGGCGTGAGCTTGCCTCATCTTACAGAAGTAAAAATGATATTCAACTCAGGATGGCCCACCTGGGCTTTACATTCCACAAAATAAACAAAATAGTCTTTCATTGTCTCAAGCAAAAATGTGTAGTCAAAGTTAGGCCCTGACCAGGCCAAGTTTCTTGGGTTAAGATGGGGGAGATCCTTCTTCCCCATCCCAACTTCACTCAGTACTGGGCCCTGGAAGAAGCAGCCAGCCCTTTTTATCTTGCCTGCTAGGCCCTGATTGGCTTTTGCTTGCTCCCAGCCCCTCTAGCTACCGGATGACCAATACTGATTGGTTCCACCTACAGCTGTTCCTGCATGGCCTTTCTAGGCAGCTCTCAGAGGACTAAACTTTGTGTACCTTTTCCCCAAAAGGACTCCTCTTGCAGGTACACCCTGTCACATGGACTTTTTTGGAAGATATTTATTGTGGAAAGTGAGGAATATTACTTTGATAATAGGATTTCATGAATAATAATCCACCATGAATCCCATAAGCTCTTTTCCTTGGGAAGGATTTAAAGTAGATTTTGTCAAGTTTTGCAAGAAATGCTAGTGCTATTGGAAACTGTAGAAGGTAGCTAAAATGAAAGGTCAGTATTAGATAAGGGGGAATTATGAGCTATCTCTAGACTAGAAACAGCAGGCCTTACAAGACACCATTAGTTTTCATTGCTGTGAAAAAAAAGTCGTACTTTTCATTGACATAACAGAAATGCCTGATAACTGAAGAAAGTTCATAAAATTGATTTGTAATAAAGCTTTTCATATGTTGTTTCTGGCATCTTATTAAATCCTACCGCATACCTGCTTTTTTTCTGCAAAGAAAAATTGGGCACTTTCAGAGGTTGAGGTGTCAGAAGAAGAGGTGCTGGAGCAACCTGATAATTTAAAAAAACAATAAATCACCAGGTCCACCTGGTACACCCAAGAGTTCTGAAGGAGCTCAAGTATCCAGTGGCTGAGCTGCTAACAAATGTATACAAGCTCTCATTAAAAACAACCACTCTTTCAGCGGATTGTAGGGTAGCAAATTTTGTATCCAAAGCTCCATTCGTGACCTGGAGAATTGTACAACAATAAACCTTGCATCTATATCTGGCAAACTGATTAAAATGACAAGTAAAAGCAGATTAGCAAAACACCTGGAAGATCATGATCTTATAGGGTTTAACTAGCGCAGTTGCTATAAAGGGAAATTGTCTCACTAATGTCTTAGAATGATTTGAACGTGCCAGTAAAACAGTGGATAGAGGAGAACTGGTTGACCTAAATTATTTAAACTTCCAAATGTCTTCTGACAAGGTGTTATACACGAGGCTACTAAAGAAATTTAGTAGTCATGGAGTGGGAGGTAAAGTATTGTCCTGCATCAAAAACTGGCTAGACAGAATGCAAAAAGGAAAATGTAATAGTCAATTTTCATCCTGGCAAAAGATGAATAGTGGGGGTGCCTTCATGTTTTGTACTAGGTCCCATGTTTTTTTAATATATTAATGATCTGGAAAGGGGCGAGTAAGTAGTGACGTATAAAATTTGCAGATGAGAGAAAGTTATTTTGATTAGTGAGGAATAGAAGACTGAGGAACTTCAGAGAGATCTAAACAAGTTAAGTGCATGGACAACATGATGGCAAATCATATTCAATGTTAATAATATTCAATTAAATGCAAAATCATGCACATCGGAGAGAAAAATATAAGCTCCTTGTACACCTGATGAGGTCCTAAATTAGCTGTATCAACCCCAAAAAGGGACCTGAGCATTACTGTAGATAGCTCATGAAGACCTCTGTACAATGTGCAGCTGTGGTTAAAAAGAAAGCCAAGTATATATTAGATTGCACAAGGAATGGGATGGTGAATAATGCTAAGAATATTATAACGCCTTTTTATAAATCAATGGTGTGGCCTCATCTGAAATACTCTGAGCAGTACTGCTCAACGCATCTTAAACAGGACACTGGAGAACTAGAGGGGGTTCTGTGAAGGCCAGTGAGAATGATCAAGGATATGCAAAAATTCTCTGATGAAGAGAGACTGACAAGATAGGGATGGTTTACCTTAGAAATGAGATGAATAAGAGGGTACATGATAAAAGTATAAAAAATAATGAGTGGAATACAGACGGTAGATTGGGAACTTCTGTTCTCCCTGTCTATGATACAAGAACAAGGGAACAGTCAATGAAAACAGAAGGTGAGAAATTCAAATCTGATAAAAGGAAATACTTTTTCTCAAATGTGTAATTAAACTGTGGAACTCACTGCCACAGGAAGTCATTGAGGACAAAACTCAGCAAGATTAAAAAAGGGCTGGGACATTTACAGATATATCAAGGATATTCAGAATCACCATAATTAGTGATAAATACTTTGTGGAATGGATATTAATCCTAATGCTTCAGAGTTTAAGCCAATCTCTTAACTATTAGAGGTCAGGCCGAAACCTACTGTGGGACTGATGGTCCCAAGATCTATTCTTACAATTTCCACTGAAGCACCTGGTGCTGGCCACTGTTGGATAGAGGATACTAGACAAGATAGGTCACAACAATTCCTGTGTTCCCATATTGACTGAAAATTAAATGGAAAAGAATGGAAAGAGAAACTAATGTATTTTCTCATAGCCTTTCCTCAAGTCCAATAGTAAAAAAGATTTTTTTAAAAAGACTTTCAGCTGAAAGGTATAGTGTAGTGTTGCTCATACTTTCTTTGCAGCTACTCTGCTGATAATCAAGGAAGAATCTTTGCATCAAAAGAACAGCATTTTATCAAACACTGAATTCCAACTTTGGAAAAGCAGCGATACCATGCTACAGAAATAAGAATCTTTTGTTCTACTGAATAAATCCTTAACCCGCCCCACCCTTCTCTCAGGGTTCCCTCCCCACTCTGAACTCTAGGGTATAGATGTGGGAACCCACATGAAAGACCCCCAAAGCTTATTTCTACCAGCTTAGGTTTTGGTAAACTTTCCCAAGGCACAAATCCTTCCTTGTCCTTGGATGGGTACTGCTGCCACCACCAAGTGAGTTAGACAAAGATTCAGGAAAAGGACCACTTGGAGTTCCTGTGTCCCTAAAATATCCCCCCCAAACCTCTTCAGCCCCTTTCCTGGGGGGCTTGAGAATAATCTACTAACCAAATAGGTAAACCAGATTCTTAAAAAACAGAACTTTATAATAAAGAAAAAAAAGTAAAAGAAGCACCTCTGTAAAATCAGGATGGAAGGTAACTTTACGGGGTAATCAGATTCAAAACACAGAGGATTCCCCTCTAGGCAAAACTTTAAAGTTACAAAAAACAGGGATAAACCTCCCTCTTAACACAGGGAAAATTCACAAGTTGAAAACAAAAGATAATCTAATGCCTTTCCTTGCTTTACTTACGATTTTTGTAATCCTAGATCTTATTTCTGGCAGGGTTTTAAGAGATGGTTTTTCCTGCTCCTGATCCCTCTCTGGTTCCGAGACAACCTACACAAAGAGACAAAGCAAAAACTTTCCCCCACAGATTTGAAAATATCTTCTCCCCTTATTGGTCCTTTTGGTCAGGTGCCAACCAGGTTATTTGAGATTCTTAACCCTTTACAGGTAAAGGAGGGAATTTTATGGTAACTCTTAGCTTTATGTTTATGACACCTTCCAAGACCTATTATTATTACTTTTGTTATTTTATATTTACAAAAATACAGTTAGAAAGCTCTATACCCTGAGGAGATTACAATGTAGACTGGATATGTACAACAGAAACAGCAAAGGAACGTACCAAGAGAGTTGGGTAAACATTGTAGTTAACAAGCAGTAAGAAACTATATGAAACAAGTGAACTCTAAGAAGAGATTTGAATATGGAGATAGAGATCCGTGGTGCAGGAAAATCCTTAGACTGTTCCAAGTATGCAGGAAGCAGCATGAGAAACCTATTGGGGAAAGGCATGATAAAACTGAGGCGCTTGCATCAGGAATGGAAGCCTTGAAATGTTAATACCATGATGTCTTTCAAGTTGCAACAAAATTAACAGCCCAATTCTTCATCCAGTGGAATGAAAGGGCAATCTCTCCCTGAGTGGGGTCTGGTCCTACCCAGCTTGGAGATAGGTACAAAATGATTCAGAAACTGGTGTGCGAAAGGCAGGAAGTTAACTGTCAGCTTTAGTTAGCCTGACCAGACGGCAAGTGTGAAAACTTGGGACAGCGGGTGGGGGTTAATCGGAGTCTATATAAGAAAAAGCCCCAAATATCGGGACTGTCCCTATAAAATCGGGACCTCTGGTCACCCTAGCTTTAGCAGACAATATTTACATATTTTTCCCACATGACTTCGCCTCATACAATGCACATTGCACCTGGTGCTTTTTGTTCCTAGGTAGGTCCTGTGTGGGCAGTTTTCTTTTCCCACATGAAGCTCTATTGACATCACACTTCTCACTGTAGTATCAGGGAGGGTAGACTATAAACTTTGTTAGAGCAACATAAATGAGCAATGTACAATACACCGGTGCCCTGATCCTGAATGGGGCCTTTGAGCTCATAATGAACAATAATAGAAATAGGGTGAAAAGTCAACACAAGATTATTCTAAATTTTAAAAAAATTGGAGATGAAGGACTTCTAGTCCATATATCAATTCATAGATTTTAAGGCCAGAATGGACCATTATGTTCCTCTAGGCCAAGCGTTCTCAAACTTCATTGCGCTGTGACGCGCATCTGACAACAAAAATTATTACATAACCCCAGGAGGGGGGACCGAAGCCTGAGCCTGTCCAAACTCTGCCATCCCGGGGAGGGGACAAAGCCAAAGCCTTAGCCCCATTGGCCTGGGCAGGGGGGTGAAAGCCAAAGCCCAAGGGCTTCAGACCTAGGCAGTGGGCCTGTAACTTGAGCCCCGTCGCCCAGGGTTTCGGCCCTGGGCCCCAGCAAGTCTAAGCTAGCCCAGGCAACCCCATTAAAATGGGGTCGGGACGCATTTTGGAGTCCTGACCCACAGTTTGAGAACCACTGCTCTAGTATGACCTCCTATATAATGCAGGCCAAAACAACCATACTCAACAAGTTCTTCATGAAGCTCATAACTACTGTTCAGATACATCAGATCTTTTAGAAAAATATCCGGTCTTGATTTAAAGACTTCAGGTGATGGAGACTCTACTGTGTCCCTAGGTAAGTTCCAATGGTTGTTACCCCCAATGTTAAAACCTGCACCTTATGTCTAGTCTGAATTTGCTTTGCTTAAGCATCCAAACAATTGTCTTTTTCTGCAAAATTAAAAAAGCCATCTACAATCAGCTATCTTTTTTCCATGTTAATACTTACAGATCATGATCAAGTTATCACTTAACCTTTTCTTGGATAAACTAAATAGATTGGATTGATCTTCTTAAATCTCTCACTAGAAAGACATATTTTCCAGGAACTGAATAATTCTTGTCACTCTTTTCTGAACCCTTTTCAATTTTTCAACATCCTTTTGAAAGTGTGGATACCAGAACTGGTCACAGTATTCCAGTATTGGTCTCACTAATGCCATATAAAGAGGTAATGCCCACCCCTACTCTTTTTTGATATTCCCCCAACTAAAAATCCAAGGATTGCATATTTCAGGGGGCCAATGAACAGTCATTCTTGAGAGTATGTTCTGCAATGCTTTGTCCAGTGTTTTAACAGACTCAAGCAACTGGACTTTCCTTAGGAGATGATTTCACATTGTAAAAAAATCTTATTATTAAGAAACATCTTATAATATTGATTCTACATTATCTTTTACTTATTATTCTAATTTAATCTTTTATCTTTTTTGTTTCTGTTTTGTCCCTGCTACCCTATTTTCCCCCCACCACCTAGCATACAGTTTTAATTTCTCCAGTTACTGCAATTAACCTCTTTTTAGATGCAAAAGCCTTTTTCATTACTCTTGTTATAAAAAGTGAGCTATTTGCCAGGCAGGTTTCCCAAGCTCTCCCAACTCTATTAAAATGTGAATTTCTGTATTGCAAAATCCCTGTGATGTATGCTCACAAGGCAAAATGAATTAATACTGTTTTTTTTTTCAAGCAGAAAAAATAGTCAACACTGATAATTTTATTGAATATTTAAACAATGCTAATATTAACTGCTCTCTTTCAAAACTGAGCAGTCTATGTATTAGATGAATGTAGCCCTTTTCCTTGTCTGCAAGTCATCCACACATACATTTTAAAAAATAAAGTCTGTTTGTTATTCAGAATTGTTCAATGGATATTTTATGCTAACACATTTCAGCCTATGGGTTATCTCAGAACTATTCACTTTGACTTTTAATTTTTCCTTATCAGTTGCATGTGATTTGCCGCCTAAGTCACTCGCTGTTGTTTCTGTTCCATGACTAGATGACTGAAACTTTTATAAACATAAGGAAAGAAATCAAAGAGATTTCAAGTTGACCTTATCCAAAGTCTATTGAAGTCAGTTAGGAATCTCTCCATTGAGTTCAGTGGGCTCTGGATCAGGTACATGAATATTCTGGCAAGAACTGTCACAAGGACACATACTTGCGTATGTATTTACAGGACAAGCCCCATGCTTGAGTTTCAGAGTTGGGCTAAAATTTTCAAAAGAGTCTTAGTGGCTTAGGACTTTAAGCTATATTTTCAAAGGTGACTAAGGCCCAGATTTGTAAAGGTATTGTTGTGCTCAGTGTTACAACATTTAACTGATTCAGGAGCTTAAATCTCATTTTCAAAAGGCATGTAGGCACTTAGGAACCAAAATCACAAAAACAGCCCATTTGGACATTTTTTAAAAAACAATTTCATTTTCTGGTTCATAATGACTTTGTTTGAAATGGTAGATTTTGGTTAAAAACGAAATATAAATAAATAAATATTAAAATCCCAATAAAATATTTAGATTGACCCAATCCATTTTTTCCAGTTTATTGGTTGGCAAAAATTTCAAGGTTTTGACTTTTTCTTTCAGGATTGGACAAAATATCAAAATCTCAAAAACTTTTTCAGGAAGGGAAAACCATTTCCCACCTAACTCTGCTGAAAAGATCTGGTATGGTTCTTATCAGGATTTATGTCCTGATTCTGCTTTTGTATCTTGTAGCATAAAAGCATGATCTCCTGGCACCCATACAGGGGTCCATATTAGCAAATCCTAATGAGGAGTCTGGAGTTTGGCTGCTGCTAGCTACTTCCTATTTTTCATTGAAAAAGTTCTCCCATTCATAAAAATTATGCAACATATTCAATAATATCATTTGCTAATGTATTATGGGGTATGTCTGACATTCTTAATTAATTAGTCACAATTTCTTATAAGGTCACTACTCACTAAGTGGTGACATGTGAATGAGAAAAGGAAATTGTGCTGGGCAAAGACATAGTGAGTTCATTAGAAAAGTATGTAATGGCTGTACTGCAATTAATGAAGTGTTGGAGATAATCCATTGCCATCTGTCTTTATTTGACTAAGCCACACAACTGCAGACCATATCAGCAGGAAAAATACCCACGTTTCAATCAGAGATAGAAGAATACTGCTGAACAGAATTGGCGAACATTTGTGCAAGTTCCGAAGAGCTGTTCACTTTGACCATGTCCATACCCCTTTTTTATTCAATGTTCATGAACACACACACACACACACACCAAGGAGTTTTTGTTCAAAAATGTTTGAAGAGTGTTTGTTTTTCATACAAATACCTATATGCAAACAGAGGTATTCATCTTCTTTTGTTTAAAAAGCTTTAGTCTTCCAGCTGGGTATCAGAAAAAATGTCATGTAACTTTACTGAACAGTTACACACTATGAATAATGAACAGTGATCGGTTAAAAAGAGGGATTTTCAAAAGCACCTAAGTGAGTTAGGTGCAGGAATCCAATTGACTCAGTTGTTTCTGATTGGAAGACAGAAAAAGTGACTAACATTGTTCAGTATGTTACTCGGAATAAATAATTGGATCACCTCTAGTTCTGAGTTTTGATCAGAGCAAAAGATAGAATATATTTTGACTGTAATATACGGGCTCAGTTATGGCTGGTCCTATGTGGGTGTGCAAGATGGGAGAGAAGACATTGTGCTTTGCCCAGTATAATTTCCTTTTTTCAGTTGCATGCTAACAGTGAGTAGTGAATTGTGACTAGTTATTTAATAACATCTGTGTTAGACATAACAGCAAATAAATACCATAGAAAACTATAATATTGAATATGCTGTGTAATTTTTAGAAATGAGAGAAACTGTTTGTTGAAAAATATGAAGTAGCATAGCTTTCTCCCCCATATGGCACACCCACACAGGACCAGTCACAAGTGAGCCCTTACACTGTAGTCAAAATATATTCCATCTTTAGCTCAGATCCAAACTGGAAACTAAAATACAAATTACTTATTGTGGGTAATGCATTAGACAATGTTAGTAATTTTATTTCCTTTTGCCCCTGCACAGGGGTCAGCTGCATTAGCCTTGTCTATACTGGCAAAATGTATTGATGGCACCAACCTTTTCAAATGATCTGTGAAGCTCTCCGTGTATGCCAGCAGTGCTGCCTGGGGATGCATATGCTGTTGCCAGTATCTTGGGCATCTCTGAAGCCACAAGAGACATTCTAGCTGGTTCTGCTTCCTCTCTCCCTAAGGAATGAACTTCCTGTCTGTGTCAGCTGCCCATCTTATATCTGATATAGCTGTAATTCAATAATATGTGCCTTTGCATTGCTATTAATTCAAATAAATCATTCTTTAAAAATGAAAATGTTTCTTATTTTAGCCTTATCCTGGAAGTTGGACTACCTGATCCCATAATTTCTCAGGGTAGAAAATTCATTTGAATATCTTAATAACAGTTTGCAACCCTGTGGACACAATGATAAAAGGAGTACTTGTGGCACCTTAGAGACTAACAAATTTATTAGAGCATAAGCTTTCGTGAGATACAGCTCACTTCATCGGATGCATACAGTGGAAAATATAGTGGGGAGATTTTATATACACAAAGAACATGAAACAATGGGTATTACCATACAGAGTGTAACAAGAGTGATCAGGAAAGATGAGCTATTACCAGCAGGAGAACACCGGGGGTGGGGGGTGGGGAGAAACCTTTTGTAGTGATAATCAGTGGCCCTGCTATGGGCATCCGCATGGGCCCACAGTATGCCAACATTTTTATGGCTGACTTAGAACAATGCTTCCTCAGCTCTTGTCCCCTAACGCCCTTACTCTACTTGCGCTACATTGATGACATCTTCATCATCTGGACCCATGGAAAAGAAGCCCTTGAGGAATTCCACCATGATTTCAACAATTTCCATCCCACCATCAGCCTCAGCCTGGACCAGTCCACACAAGAGATCCACTTCCTGGACACTACAGTGCTAATAAGCGCTGGTCACATAAACATAACCCTATACCGGAAACCTACTGACCGCTATACTTACCTACATGCCTCCAGCTTTCATCCAGACCACACCACACGATCCATTGTCTACAGCCCAGCTCTACGATACAACCGCATTTGCTCCAACCCCTCAGACAGAGACAAACACCTACAAGATCTCTATCAAGCGTTCTTACAACTACAATACCCACCTGCTGAAGTGAAGAAACAGATGGACAGAGCCAGAAGAGTACCCAGAAGTTACCTACTACAGGACAGGCCCAACAAAGAAAATAACAGAATGCCACTCGCCATCACCTTCAGCCTCCAACTAAAACCTCTCCAATGCATTGTCAAGGATCTACAACCTATCCTGAAGGACGACCCATCACTCTCACAGATCTTGGGAGACAGGCCAGTCCTTGCTTACAGACAGCCCCCCAACCTGAAGCAAATACTCACCAGCAACTGCACACCACCCAACAAAAACACTAACTCAGGAACCTATCCTTGCAACAAAGCCCATTGCCAACTGTGTCCACATATCTATTCAGGGGACACCATCATAGGGCCTAATCACATCAGCCACGCTATCGGAGGCTTGTTCACCTGCGCATCTACCAATGTGATACATGCCATCATGTGCCAGCAATGCCCCTCTGCCATGTACATTGGTCAAACTGGACAGTCTCTATGTAAAAGAATAAATGGATACAAATCAGATGTCAAGAATTATAACATTCAAAAACCAGCTGGAGAACACTTCAATCTCTCTGGTCACTCAATTACAGACCTAAAAGTGGTAATTCTTCAACAAAAAAACTTCAAAAACAGACTCCAATGAGAGACTGCTGCATTGGAATTAATTTGCAAACTGGATACAATTAACTTAGGCTTGAATAAAGACTGGGAGTGGATGTGTCATTACACATGTGTATTTCCCCTTGTTTATTTCCCCTCCTACTGTTCTTGTAAAGTGCTGGAAATGGCCCACCTTGATTATCACTACAAAAGGTTTCTCCCCCTTCCCCAGCTCTCCTGCTGGTAATAGCTCACCTTTCCTGATCACTCTTGTTACAGTCTGTATGGTAACACCCATTGTTTCATGTTCTCTGTGTATATAAAATCTCCCCACTATATTTTTCACTGTATGTATCCGATGAAGTGAGCTGTAGCTCACGAAAGCTTATGCTCTAATAAATTTGTTAGTCTCTAAGGTGCCACAAGGTTTAGATTGGATATTAGGAAAAACTTTTTCACTAAGAGGGTGGTGAAACACTGGAATGCGTTGCCTAGGGAGGTGGTGGAATCTCCTTCCTTGGAAGTTTTTAAGGTCAGGCTTGACAAAGCCCTGGCTGGGATGATTTAACTGGGAATTGGTCCTGCTTCGAGCAGGGGGTTGGACTAGATGACCTTCAGGGGTCCCTTCCAACCCTGATATTCTATGATTCTATGATTCTAAGTACTCCTTTTCTTTTTACGGATATAGACTAACACGGCTGCTACTCTGAAAAATGATCTTTACGACATTAAAATGGAGAAGAGTGGAAGCTGCAGGTCAGTGAACACCTAAAGAAGAGTGTGGAAAAACATTGGCCTTTATGAGTATTTATTCCAGTCAGTAAAACTGTGTAAATGTAACACTAACTATTTCATTACCAAATATATTATAATAAACAAAAAATCAATATTCTTGTTTTGCTATGCCTATTGGTTTGAAGCATCCTGAAAGATGATGTTCTCTGTGTCAGGAATATAAAATGTAGTAATTCAAAGTACACAGTGTTGTTTGCCAAATAGATTTTGACAGTGGTGCTCCATCAATATTTTACCGAGAATGAAAAATGAACACTGTCTCCATTTTATTTATATTCTCTGGAACCAAGCAACCTTTTGCTATGCTCCCAGGGAAAACCTAGCACTTCTGAAATGATACAATTTCATGCACCCTTTCAAAAAGGCTTCAATCCCATATGTCCATTATTTTAAATTTATTGTTTCAATGGGACCTTTTCAGTGAGTCCCTATCTGGTATGTTTTTGAGTTGTACACATAGCAAAGCAGCACCTTTGCTCTATAGGTATCCATTCCTGCAGTGATTTGCGTTTTGATTCAGAGTTCAACCTGTCAGTGAAAATGAAGGCTGCATTCAAAATAGCAAAGATCTATATCTTCCCACATACTACCTGGCTAAACTCATAATAAAAGACTAACATTTTAGCCAGGGAGCTGAATGAATCCTCTGAATACACTTGTACATGCTATAATTTACAAAATATTATAATAAAGAAATGTGTATTTTGAGTTAATTGCATATTTCTTCATGGTACTGAACAGACCACTCTAGGGAATGAAGCCCTCTCTTTAATTGCAGAAGCCCAAATTCTCCCACCCTTACTCACATTGAGTAGTACCTTATTCCATGGTTCATCTTTTTGGCACTACTCGTGATAAGGTAGGCAGAACCTGGCTCTCTACAGTGTCTATAGCATGGCAATGGCAATACAGTCTTCCTTTCCCACTCGCATGTCTCCACCGTGGCCTGGAGGGAACATCACAAGGAATAAGATAGTTATTTAATAGTTATTTAATAAGATAGTTATTTAATAGTAGTTCTACATCCATAGCAATTCAGTCCTTGGCTTTTCTGTTCATATCACCAACAAGTGTGCCAACCAGTGCCGGTTGTGATGGTGGATTTTTGTGATGCGAACTCTTCTCCATGAGGAAAGAATTGAATTGAAATCACTATCTCATTTCAGAGGGATCACTAAATAGTCTTGGATGTTTGATCATTACTGGCCTGGATAAGATTTACACTGGTGATCATTAATTATATTCATTTTTTTATTTCAGTTTGAATTTTCCCTTTTTCTGTTTCCTGTTAAAGTGTTTTCTCAAATGGAGCGTGTAGGGGCTCTTATGGCAGCAAAGGAAACAATTCAGATTTTATAAAGTTTAAGTGATACCAAAATGACAATGATGCATAAAGCACCCCAGATCATTCCCCATAGTCACTGCATGGTAACATGCTCAGAATTTCAGAATTCATAGAAGTGACTGACACACAGAGAGGTGGGATCACTGGGCCAGTGGTCAGCATTAAGGTAGAGTCTAGAAGCTGTCAGAGGAAGGGAAGTAGTTGGGAACCCACATTGGGAGGCGCCACATATTCAGCAAGCTAATTATATTGATATCTGGATAAAAATCTTGTTTTATAGTCAGCTGGTACATCCAAACTACCATACTCTTTCAAGACAGTCCAAATAAACCAGAACATCTGTTTAGCCTATGGATTTCCCCAGGTTTCATGTTCCAGTGGTAAACATCCTATTGCATGCTATTGATCTGATAAGTGCCTAATAATAAAGTTTATTGTATTGGTAGCTGGGCCTTTATTCTCTGATGATTATCAGAAGCACACATATCCAACTACATAAATACACGTATCATGGCACACTCAGGGAAAACTTGCTGCTGCACATTTTGATTTTACAAGATGCAGAGCACTGCACATCCCTGTATCTGAGGGCACAGTTAAGCCCTTAGAAGAGCAGAATCTTGTCTTTGTACAACAGGGAATTTGATAATTGGGCAGATGAAGCATGAAGGAATGAGTCTAGAGTGCTGGTGGCAGAAATTCCCATCTGAATTCAGCCAATCACAGATGAAGATTTTTTACAAACATATGTCTGGGCTGCAGTAGTGGTGAAGAAACCTTTTTTCTCCACTGCAGCATCATTCAAGGTCCAGTCTTGTGGCAGTGTGCTACACTACAGATTAGCAGGAGGATGGCTGTATGGCTGCAGAGGAAGGCATCATTGTGTGATATGTGCCTCTGCTTGTTTCTACTGAGCTCTAACCCAGGTCTGTTCAAATCCCATATGAAACTTACCAGGGATTTCTCAGAATGTGACAAAGGGTCAGAGATCTCTCCTGGTTGCCATGAATGGCTTCACAAGATAAATGTGCTATAAATTCCTGTGCTACTTGCCAGAGGCAGACAAAACCGCTGTAACATCCATGCTGCCGTTACATTCAAGCCTCGTATTTGATCATGCATGGGAAAAGTTTATTAATGACATAGTTAGGCATTTTGAAATAGTGCCAGCAGATGGCTGTTATGTTCTTACTGTAATTGATTACCACAGCAAATGCACAGAAGTATCCTTTACCAGCCAGTTTTCTTCAGCAGTAGTAGGATGTTTGTGTTAGCAATTCTCATGCATGAAGGAAACCCTGAAGAATTAGTCTCCGACAGCTCAATTCACACAAACGGAGTTTGAAGAATTTCCGAAGAAATATTAAGAACAGACCTTCTTCCATTTCTCGTCCTTAGGCCCATGGGGAAATTGAATATTTTAACAGAGCTTTGAAAGATAGTTTGCAAATTGTTGACCTAGAAAGCAAGCTTTGGAAACCATTGGCTATAGAACTTACAGAATTAATGAGAAATCCTGCAGAACTGCTGCATATGACAACCATGCTAGCATCAGGCACAGTCACACAAAGAGAAACTCATAGTGGAGCCATGTAATAGACTGTAACTATAATTACAGGGTGAAATCTTGGCCCTGTTGAAGTCAGTGGGAATTTGCCATTGACTTCCTGGGGGCCAGGATTTTATCCATAGTATATAGGAGAGAGTGACATATATATGTTAGGTTAATGTGGCTATGATAGATGCTGGCATGCACGAGGCACTTATGGGAAGTGCATCATGGGGCAGTGTTACACTGGAGCAGTAATAGTTTTCCCACATAATGGCTTCATCTGTAGCTTTTGAAAGCCACTCTTATACTTCCTACCACAATTTGTGAGGAGGGGTTTTCACAGGACATGATGACATGCTATTTTCGCTTCTTTGTTGCATTGAATCTTTTGGGGAATATCTGCCCCTTTCATGCTGGTTTACATCGAAGCAGATGATATGACCCATAGTGAAATAATTTGAAAGTGTTATTAGAAAAGTACTTAGTTGCTGTAAAAATGACTTAGGGCTTTTCTACACTGGCTTGCTTATTTATTTATTTATTTTTGCACTAGTGAAACTGTACCAATGAAACACCCTACCATAGATGTACTGTGTTGTAAAAAGAGATTTGCTTTAGACTGTCATGCCCAGGTGCAAATCACTTTTTACAGTGATGTCATACATGGACGCTGATACAAAAGCAGCTATACCGGTACAGGTTTCCTCCTTCCCCAAAACAAACACACCCAGACAAGCCCTGAGTACATGCCTCTGTTAGTCTTGCACTCCCCCTGACATTCACCTAAGTTAGAAGTCACTTTAGTCACCAGATCAAGTGTCTAATGCAATACAAAATGCTTTGAGCAATATTTCTGTTTAGAAAAATTACAGAAAACATTTATATTTGTTTTGCAGAATGCAAAGTTGTTAAAGTGAGTGGTGGAACATTTTCTGCCAATGGCAAATCTGACATTATGAAATTCTCTGTCATATGAACATCAGTTTGTTTTTAGTAATATAAAGAGTATTAAGGTCACATTCCACACATTTTGCAACTAGCTTTGTACCACAAGTCTTGATAGAATAAAGGAAGATGACAAAGTTCCCTGACTCCAATGCTCAGGGCATTGTACTCATGGGGATGCCACATTTTATTAAAAGTGTCATTTTGTTCCTTGATACCTGCTATAAATATGTATCATTTACACAATTGCACAATGCAAGGGACCAACATTGCTTTCCATGGAGGGGTCCTGCACATGAGATTACTTTTGTGAATAAATGTTATCATCGTGTAACAAGTCTCAGCACACTCCTTTAATTTACAGTTAAGAAGGCATACAAGTCCTCATGTTTCAGGGCCTACACTAACCTCTCAGAGGTTCAGAGGAAGGATACCAGAATAGCTGGACCACTGGTCTGTTCTAGTACAGCAATTCCTCAATGTGTAAAATTTGTCTTACTTATAAGTGAGCTGCAACACAAATGTATAGACCGAAACATTACATGTTTTTAGATGTATGACCAAAAAGATGCAGGGTCAAGTAAAGGTCACGTGTGGTGTTTACTTCCTTCTGCAGGATGCTGAGAGCCCTCAACTCCCACTGGCATTACCTGGCACTGAGGGAGCTCAGCACTGCCTCAGAGGCACATAACACCTTGAAGGATTAGGCAGTGATGGATGAACAACAAACGGTTTGGAACTTAGAATGGCCGCCAAATAGTTTGGATGAGTATCTAATCTTCTTCAGGAGTAACAATCTCCTAGGACTGCTAAGCTGGGCTGTAAATCTTGCTAAATTTCCAAGACTCCCACTTCTAGTCCCAGCTTGAAATATGACAAAAAATAAAAATAAAGCCTCTCTCTTGATATTATAGCATATCCAGCTATGACTCTGGAAGTGAAAGGAACACAGTAAATGAACAACTAACCTCCTTTAAATTTACCTGGACCTTTCAAACCTGAGCAAAGGTTCAGTTCAAGTATGGTTCTAAACAAGCTGAAAGTTCAGGGAGGTTCCTTTTGTTATTCAAATTGGTTCAGCCATCCCTCGTAACAATAATAATTATCCATTGCTATGTTATTATTCATTTTTTTAAAAAAGCCTATCAGCTCACAAGCTGGAATGCCAGACAGACGCTTTTGCTGGCCAACCTTGCATTTTTTGAACCACCACTCTGCTGATGTAGCAAATATCAACACTAGCTTCTATAACAGCTTCACTGTCCTGCCGTCTTTATCCTGTAGTCTCCTGTCTATTTAAGATATAAACAACAACATTTAAAAATAACGATATAACTTTTTTTACCACTATATAAGATATAAGGACAGTTAAAGGGTTACAATAATGCAGTGCTCTGTTAGCTTTTGACATTTGTAAGCAGGGGTTGGTGGAAGAGAAGCATAAAGGAATTTGTAAGATTTTGCAAGAAATCAAGCAAATGTGCATTACAGACAGAAATGGCCCTGAACCAAAATTCCAGTGATGAAATCCTGGCCCCACTGAAGTAAATGGAAAACTCCCATTTACTTCAACAGGGCCAGGATTTTATCCCAGATGTGAATACCCTAGAACTAGAGCTTTGGGGAAGTTCAGATATGATCTGGATCAAATTCAAATCAGATCTTCACAGCTGATCTCTTACTGCCTGTCATGGGTTTAACCAAAACAAATTCAATTTAAAGCTTCCGATTCATCTCTAATAATCTGTTTTGGGACTAGGCAAACCAGCTGGAATAAAACAAGGCCCTTTCCTGTCCCAAACCTCCCTATGAATTCAAACCAAACCTATTCTGAGGTTATGAAATGTTAGCATGAATGCTTTTACACAGTTATTCCAACCAAACTAGAACTGGAAGTTCCAAAATACCATGAGAAAAACCTGTTCTTGCAATTTTTCTGTTCAGCTGCAGACGTCAGAAAGCATAATTTTAGGAGACTTCCAGGCCAATTTTGCTAACTCCTGATGCCCAGTTCTGATCTCATTTACACAAGTTTTCCACTGGTGTGGCTCCATTAATTTCAACAGAACTATTCCTGATTTACGGCAAAGCGATGTCAGAATGTGGCTCTAGAGTTCCAGTTAGTTCAAAGGAAATGCATCTGAATTTCTGGATGTTCAGCTACACTAAAGGCAAAATTTAAAATTTTCGAGTTTCACTAGTTTGAGTTTCTCTGAACATTACACTTATCAAAGAGGCATTGAGAACAAAGATTTCGGTTTTGTGAATTTTCACAAACAAGTATTTTTCATGATTATTTATTTGCTTCAAGTAGCCTTTTCACACATTTTTGTAAATATCTTCATATGTGCTGTTTCTTACTAGATATCTACATCCAATAAATATTAGTGAAGGTATTCACTAAGCTTTACAAATGGATACATACTGACTTGGGGCATATCATGCCATTTTTTTTAAGCGGAACTCTCCCTTTAAATCAATGAAATCATCTTAAAATGAACGATAATAGGGTTCTAGGTTTGTCATTTATTAACTAATGTTAAGGAAATGCATCTTCATATTTTATCTTTAATGAATAGGACCCTTTCCTCCTTACAGATATCTCAGCAGAGAATGAGCCTTGTCTCTTCCATTTTCGGTGGGCTGCTATAAATAAGATACCTACATTTAAGAATTATGGGACTGATCATCAGCCTCTGGTATAGCCCCTTTGTGACACTATATTTTGTATAGGGAAATTCCCAACTGAAGCAGATCCCATGTAGCTCATTAATATTATTATTTAACATTTATATTGCAATAGTGCCTGAAGGCTGCAACCAGGTTGGATCCATTGTACTAAGTGCTGTACAAATATAAATAATAGTCTGTTTCCAGAAAGACTTATAGCCTTAAAAAAGAAGGTTTCTAACCATCAGAGGAGTGAAGTTTTGGAATAGCCTTCCAAGGGAAGCAGTGGGGGCAAAAGATCTATCTGGCTTTAAGATTAAACTCGATAAGTTTATGGAGGAGATGGTATGATGGGATAACATGATTTTGGTAATTAATTGATCTTTAAATATTCATGGTAAATAGGCCCAATGGCCTGTGATGGGATGTTAGATGGTGTGGGATCTGAGTTACCCAGGAAAGAATTTTCTGTAGTATCTGGCTGGTGAATCTTGCCCATATGCTCAGGGTTTAGCTGATCGCCATATTTGGGGTCGGGAAGGAATTTTCCTCCAGGGCAGATTGGAAGAGGCCCTGGAGGTTTTTCACCTTCCTCTGTAGCATGGGGCACGGGTTACTTGCTGGAGGATTCTCTGCTCCTTGAAGTCTTTAAACAACGATTTGAGGACTTCAATAGCTCAGACATAGGTTAGAGATTTTTTGCAGGAGTGGGTGGGTGAGGTTCTGTGACCTGTGCTATGCAGGAGGACAGACTAGATGATCATAATGATCCCTTCTGACCTTAGTATCTATGAAAAACAAGGCTAACATGTGGATGAGACAAACAAGCAGGACGGGCGGGGGTGGAAGAAATGGGATAACACAAACATAATAGGACAACCTCCTGATTCAGAAGGTAAGAGCAGAGCCTCGCACTCCAGAAATTAAGGCCAACGGAGTAACTTCTGGGGGGGGCTGTTTCTGCCAATGTAACTTAGCTCCCAGCCAATGTAGCTCTGGGGCTCCCAGCTCCCCCTGCAAAAAATTAGGTTACGTTGGAGGAGAACAGTTTGACATTTTGAAGATCTATCTACTTCTCTTTTTAATTCATCCACCACCTTCATATCTATGTAAGGAGCTATTTATCAATATTAACATTGCTAACTGCAGTGCTCATTATAATATTAACAGTAACATATTTGTATTTCGTGTTTGAAGATCTTCAGTAAGAGATGGAGTCTATAGAATTCTTTGTCCCTGGCAGGTATATAGTTTACTATCCGGGTGCCTATACAATAGGGCCCATTCAGCAGAAACTAGTTTATTTCTTTGGGAATTAATCTGGAAAGCCTCAGTGGAAGTGTGGAACAAAGAAGGATTGATCAAAAAATAGACAGAGCAGTCATTTATTTACTGATGTGGCCTGGATCAGAGAAGTACACCAATGGGTTATTTCAACAAGCCCTGCTTTATTGTGTTTGCACTAACAAGATTTCTATGACATTTCAGAGGGGGGGAACATGCCAAAGGTTCAGTAAAGTTCCTTGGCCTTTAATGTTAATTTTCACCAACTTCCTCCAGGCAAAAGAGATCTGCTGACTGGTACAATCTGTATAATGTATGTTATCGCTGCAGGAACTGTTTTACTGGGAGTCTGGAAGGAACTCATGCAGCCTGTGCAGGGTTTATAATTGATCCCATTTGTAAGGAACTCATGCTATGTGTGCAGGGTTTAATTGAATTAGTACAGTTTACCCCCTATTGGTCATTGCCCACCGGGGGTCACCCATACCAGCTATTTAAGAACTCAGCAAGTGCCATCCAGCATCTGCTCCACACTCGCTAGGTATAGGCATAGTTTGACTGCTAAATTTGGGGGGCACAAAGTGCAGGAGCGCATGCACGCACATGCATGCTGAAGCCAGGTCCCTGGGCTCACTGGCTCTCTCCCACGCCTGGAGTGGTACCTGGGCTGCCGGTGCTGGAACCAATGTCAAATCTGATGGTCTTTATTCTTCTCCAGATTTAACATTGTTTTGATGTACCGTCCAGGAAACCAGAAGGGCGAGCCCAATGAACGTGTAAGAGGGAATACCTAAGAGAAAGAGCTCAAGTTTAAGTCTATTCTACAATCCTCAAACCTTGTAATGTTACCAATGCCCTAGTACATAGGTATCTGCTGCCCCTTATTAGATTCTTATTATCTAAATGACCCATTTGTGGTGGAAGTCATGTTGTCTCACAATGACACTAATAACCAACCTTCTAACCCTGATACCCTGATCAAAGATGGGATTCTGTACTTTAAGAGCCATATCTATGTTCCACAAGGTCACCCGCAGCTTGAAGTACTTACATTTATTTCTTCACACAACGCACAGTCAACCTGTGGAACTCTTTGCCAGAGGATGTTGTGAAGGCCTAGACTATAACAGGGTCAAAAAGAGAACAAGATAAATTCATGGAGGATAGGTCCATCAATGGCTATTAGTGAGGATGGGCAGGGGTGGTGTCCCTACCCTCTGTTTGCCAGAAGCTGGGAATGGACGACAGGAGATAAATCACTTGATGATTACCTGTTCTGTTCATTCCCTCTGGGGCATCTGGCATTGGCCACTGTTGGAGGACAGGATATTGGGCTAGAAGGACCTTTGGTCTGACCCAGTATGGCCATTCTTATGTTCTTATCATGCTCCTCTGGCTGGCCACTTTGACCACTTTAAATTATGTAGATTAGTTTATCGAAATTTCTGGTGGCTGACAATGCAGCACTTGGATGTTTGCTCTTGAACAAACTATTCCCCGCTGCCCAGCACGAAACCTGTTGGGGCCCTCACACCTTTATCAACCTCAGCTAAGTCCTGGTCATCCTTCTCCATGGATTTTATCATTGACCTATCCAGCTTGGCAGGTGTCATAAATATAAAGGAAAGGGTAAACACCTTTAAAATCCCTCCTGGACAGAGGAAAAACCCTTTCACCTGTAAAGGGTTAAGGAGCTAGGATAACCTCTCTGGCACCTGACCAAAATGACCAATGAGGAGACAAGATACTTTCAAAAGCTGAGGGGAGGGAGAAACAAACTCTCTCTGTCTGTCTGTGTGATGCTTTTTCTGGGGACAGAACAGGAATGGAGTCTTAGAACTTAGTAAGCAATCTAGCTAGATATGCGTTAGATTCTGATTCCTTTAAATGGCTGAGAAAATAAGCTATGCTGAATGGAATGGATATTCCTGTTTTTGTGTCTTTTTGTAACTTAAGGTTTGCCTAGAAGGATTCTCTATGTTTTGAATCTAATTACCCTGTAAAGTGTTTACCATCCTGATTTTACAGAGGTTATTCTTTTTACTTTTCCTTCTATTAAAATTCTTCTTTTAAGAAACTGAATGCTTTTTCATTGTTCTTAAGATCCAAGGGTTTGGGTCTGTGGTCACCTTTGCAAATTGGTGAGGATTTTTATCAAACCTTCCCCAAGAAAGGGGGTGTAACGTTTGGGAGGATTTTGGGGGGAAAGACGTTTCCAAACGGACTCTTTCCTAGTAATATACCAGCTAGACGTTTGGTGGTGGCAGCGAAAGTCCAAGGGCAGAAGGTAAAATAGTTTGTACCCTGGGGAAGTTTTAACCTAAGCTGGTAAAAATAAGCTTAGGAGGTTTTCATGCAGGTCCCCACATCTGTACCCTAGAGTTCAGAGTGGGGAAGGAACCTTGACAGCAGGCAATATAGCCATCTCAGTTGTTGTTGACCAACTTACTAAAATGTATCACTTTATCTCATGTCCTGGAATCCCCACTGCTGAGGAGATGGCCTGGCTGCAGGAATGTGACACACTCAATAAGGATGGATGAAACTGTGAATGGAATCCATAGTTAGTGTACAAAGCGCTGCAATGGGTTGAGTCATGGTCAGAGTTGTAGGCAAATTCATGTCTTCAAACTCCATGGGCTACCATCTAGCACCATCACCAACAGGGACCGACAATTCATTTCCCATTTGTGGCAAGAACTTTTTAAATTGCTGAACATTAAGCTACATACTGCTCCTACCTACCAACCTCAGACTGATGGGGAGACAGAATGGGTTATCCAAAATCCTAGAACAATACCTTGTTGCTTCATCTGTTATTGTCAGGACAAATCCTTCCTTTTGCTGAATTTGCCTACAACTCTGACCATGTGTCAACCCACCACAATGCCTTGTTTGCTAATTATGGATTCCATCCATAATTCTATCTATCCGATTGAGTGTGTTTTACGTATCTGCAGTCACGTATCTGCAGTGTCTTACGTATCTGCAGTCAGTTTGTTCAGCCTTTTTACCATGTCCAAGTGGAACTAAGGAAACATCTCAACTCACCCAAAAGTGCCTATAAGTATTATGCAGACCAACATTGTAGGGAAGCCACTTGTTTCATCGTCAGAGTTTTGCATACTATAGGTAATTTAGAGGATTTAGAAAAGCTTGCTATAAATATTATATAAAAATAACATTTTATCCTATTAAGAGCACATATTGGAGACCAGTTACACATGGCGAAGTTCGTATCATGCGAAAGAAGCAGCCTGTGTAGAAAAATATGTGGAATTAGTCCAAACCAATGAACATATGCTAATTTTATACTTCCCACTCCATCCTTTCTCCTCCAGCCCTCTCCCAAAAATGCCCACTAGTAACAGGTTGGCTTGCCCTTTAAGAGCTGGTGGGCTGGCCTAGTCAAGCCTGATTATAGAATGAGTCACACATGAGAAAGATCAAGGTGATTACTCTATAAAGAGCAGCAGGAGGCTGCAATGAAGGAGGGAAGCTCAGGAAATTGTAGAGAAACTGCAGAGAGTATGAAGGGCTCCTGCAGGGAAGATCCAGTGACCAAGGGAGCTTGTGATGAGAGGAACCCAGAGAGCAAGAGGCCCCTATGGGAAAACCCAGATGGAGTTTGGGCCTAGAAGTTTGAGGGTGTAGAGGCCAGTGCCAGAAGGATAAACTCCAAATAGGAAGAACAAGGAGGGCTGTGAGAACAGACTGGGACAAAAGAGGAGCTCTGGCTGTGAGAGAAGACACTGGAGCTAAGTATAAACTTTTATGTGGTGAGGGACTTCATTTTTGGACCCTGCTAAGAACTATTCTCTTATTAAGCTGGCCCCAAGCAGGGGTGTGTGTGTGTTTGTGTGTGACACACACACAGATCTATATGAAAACTTCAGGGACTTGCAAGAGGGAGCTAACAAAGGCAGGGTGCCTGCAAAGCAACCCATGGCCACCTAGTAAACAGCAACCCCGCCACCCCACTGTTGCAAAAGCAGAAAGCCAGACAGTGGCATTGAAACAATTTGTATAGTGAGGGTGCTGAAAGCCATTAAACAAAACTGTAAACCCTGTATATAACGGAAACCACTTCAAGTCAGATGGTGCTGCTACACCTCTAGTTCCAGCACCCCTGAAGCCAGGTACAACTAAGTATGTCTCTACCCATCTTTCATTTACAAACTCACATTTCACATCGTAGGGTTGACCCTGAAAGACTCCTGTTGACCATTGAGTCAAGTGAATTACTGCTTGCAATGCAACATAGGGATACTTTAACCCTAACAACAAGCTGATGAATGTTTGTTCAGGTTTTATATTATACTTCCTTTTGGATATGGACACATTAGTTGATCCACATAATAAAAAAAAGAATTTTACCCTTTTAATACTGCAGGCTGTCATTTTCTGACCAAGGATAGGTCCTGGACAAAATATTGTATAACACTTAGACTGACCTTAGCAGGACTAGACACACATAATGATAATTGGTATCAGCTGGTCAACACCAGCACACCCACCAATTCTACAGGGATAGGTCTGCTATGGGTGGAAGTCAAGCAGTAGGAGTCTTTGCAGAAAAATGGGGGTATAAACACCATCAGAGACAAGAACCAAAGCACAGGAGCCAGAGAGAAAACACAGCAAGAGCGTCAGGCATTTCAAGAGAGAGGCACATAGCTTGGTGGCAGGACTGATGCAGAAACACCTGAAAACTAGGTGTAACTTACTTGTATGCTGCAGTATGTGCTGATCGAAATCTCAGAGTAGGGAGTATGTCTCTCCCACTGCTTCATTGCACAGTTAATCAACTGAAGTTTGGAAGAGCTTAAGCCCCAGCTCCCAAGGATGCTTAGCTCAATGCCTGTGCACTTTGGAAAGTTTGACAAAGTGAAGCTGGGGCAGTCTGGCTAGCACTGTGAGCACTGAAAGTGTTTTTAACGGGCCCAATTTTGCTTATTTTACCCTTTCAAAATGTTGTACTTTATAAATCATATCCTTTTGATATCCTATTAGTTATATTCACAGCAAACTCAGACATTAGATTAAAACTAGGGCTGTCGATTAATTGCAGTTAACTCAAAAAAATTAATCACAATACATTTTTTATTGCGATTAATTGCAGTTTTCATCATACTGTTAAGAAATAGAACACCAAGTGAAATTTAAATATTTTTTGATGTTTTTCTACATTTTCAAATATATTGATTTCAATTACACCACAGTATACAAAGTGTACAGTGCTCACTCTATATTATTATTTTTATTACTAATATTTGCATTCTAAAAAATGAAAAAAGAAATAGTATTTTTCAATTCACCTCATACAAGTACTGTAGTGCAATCACTTTATCATGAAAGTGCAACTTACGAATGTAGATTTTTTTGTTGTTACATAACTGCACTCAAAAACAAAACAATGTAAATATTTAGAGCCTACAAGTCCACACAGTCCTACTTCTTGTTTAGCCAATCGCGAAGCCAAACAAGTTTGTTTACATTTACAGGAGATGCTGCTGCCTGCTTATTATTTACGTGACCTGAAAGTGAGAACAGGCATTCACATGGCACTTTTGTAGCTGGTGTTGCAAGGTATTTATATGCCAGATATGGTAAAGATTCATATGCCCCATCATGCTCCAGCCACCATTCCAGAGGACATGCTTCCATGGTGATGATGCTCATTAAAAAAATAATGTGTTAATTAAATTTGTGACTGAACTCCTTGAGGGAGAATTGTATGTCTTCGGCTGTGTTTTACCCGCATTCTGCCATATATTTCATGTTAGAGCAGTCTTGGATGATGACGCGACACATGTTGTTCATCTTAAGAACGCGTTCACTGCACATTTGACGAAACGCAAAGAAGGTACCAATGTGAGATTTCTAAAGGTAGCTACAGCACTCAAGCCAAGGTTTAAGAATCTGAAGTACCTTCCAAAATCTGAGAACGATGAGGTGTGGAGCATGCTTTCAGAAGTCTTAAAAGAGCAACAGTCCAGTGCTGAAACTACAGAACCCGAACCACCAATTCTAATAATTCTACATTTGTAAATTCAATGTTCATGATAAAGAGATTGTACTATAGTACTTGCAATGGGGGAATTGAAAAATACTATTTCTTTTGTTTTTTACAGTGTGCGTATTTGTAATAAAAATAAATATAAAGTGAGCGCTGTACACTTTTTATTCTGTGTTTTAACTGAAATCAATATATTTGAAAATGTAGAAAACATCCAAAAGTATTTAAATAAACGGTATTCTATTATTTTTACAGCGCGATTAATCGTGATTAATTTTTTTAATCGCTTGACAGCCCTAATTAAAACATTAAATACTCCTACTGGAGGGGTGCAATGTAACACTACTTTACTTCTTCGAATTCAGAACAGCAACACACAGGAACCAAAAAACAGAGGCATGGTTCACCATACGTTACTTTAGGCTGGCTCTCAGCAGACTGTCTCTGATCCCACACGCCCCTTGTCTTTCAGCAGGATCAGGAAACATCTTGCAGATTAAAGTGATAGCTTGTAATGTTGTCAGTTTTTAAATACACCACAATACTAAGTCACTTTTAGATATTCATCCTTCTTCTCTAACTTGAACATGGCCCAGTTCCAATTTAGACTAATTTAAACACGAGGAATTCATTATTATGCAATGTGAAATTGAGGTTGTTAATGGTGCAAGGGTTAGCATGCAAGTCAGAGTTATTCAGTGCCCCTTCTAACAGCATACACCAGTTTTTCCTGAGAGAAAAGTAGGATCAGTGGTGGAGGGGAAAAGGGTTCATAACCTATTTAATTAACTTGGAGTTGCAAGTTAGATTCAGCAAGTTCACACAGCATTTTGTTAGCTTTTCACAACATTTGTATGAACCAAGTTTTGTTCATAAGGACCTTTGTGACAAGTGAATTTCAGGCCCGTAGCCAAAATTAATTAAATTAAATCCCTAACTTACCAACATTTTTTATGGTGGAAACAGTAGTGTGCAGTAGTTAGGTCACCCAGTCAGGTGTCAGAACAAAGTAATATTACTCTGATGCCCAGTCACAGAGCTCTAAGGGTGAACTTCACCCATGTGCAGAGGGCCAGAACTGGACTTGTGTAGCACTTAAGTCCACTCAAACCCTCATTGCTGATCCTCTGCATGTGCCTAATAGCAAATTCCAAGTATCAAAGAATTGGCTGAATACTCATGATGCACAGTTCATAAACTGTCTATCCTTAGCTCTGATATTTTCATTAAAACTGTACAAAAATATAAATAATGAATGATTTAGTAAAAGTAGTGATCTGATCATGAATATTTTGAAAACAGAAAACAGGGCTAAATTTGTGACAAATTGTTTGCAGTGAATAATTCTAATCATTACAATGTGTTCATTATTTTATTTTTAATATCAGCCACCTAGAATACTGTGACTAGGACCCAAGATGCACAGGGGTTTTACAATGGGATAATACCATTATATGTATAATTTCATTAAAGGCAAAACAGTATGTTGTGTATGTAATTGGAGACGAGGGCTCATAAACTAAACACTGGAAAGAGATCTTACATGCTGTGTGACTGGCTAGTTTTAACCTTTGATGTAACCTACATTTTGGTTTTGTAATTACAATAATTAGATTCATTAATAAAAGTTCATTTGAAAAGTACTCATGCAGCATTGATGCTTAGTATGGTTACTGCCATTACGAACAATATCAGACCTCATCCACTGTTAATTTTGTAGCATCATTCTAGCTTTACAAACAGAATATAGAAGTCCCTTATCTTTCTGTTGTACTTTAGGAAACAGAACTAATATGATCCCAAATAAATACCAAGGGTCAGGTCATCCCCATGAACACTAAAACATGTGGGAGGGGACTTTTGGGGAGAAAATTTCCATGAGGATCCCCCCCGTAGAGCTCTTCCAACACTGTCTGCTTCTCCCCTCCGTGGAAAAGGCTACAGGGCTGCCAGATACCTCCACACTGAATCTGGCTCCGGATGCTTCCCACCCACTCCCCAGTCCCTGACTCCTTTGCAACTTAGTTCTGTTACAGCAGCACCACCTGATGCTGTCCCCAGCTATCACTTTCCCCAGGACCACCAAGTGGGAAAGATAATATAGTCAGAGGTTGTATTTCTTTTTCCAAGGATTCTCCAGGTAGCCATAAACGAGCAACGTTCTTCCACCTGGTCCCATCCCCAGCCTGACCACTCCCTCCCTGACTCAACCAGTCTCCTCCCCCTACCAATGCATGGACCCTATAGGCTTGGAGAGGCAACCTCAAGCTACAGATGTGGTGGAGCTATGCCACAGCAGCAGCTTAGCCCCTCCCGTTCAGAAGGGGGAGATCTTGATATATGAAGGTCCCATTCCATAATCAGATCAGGGGAGTTATGATCCAGCCCCGCAGTGTGAAAACTCATATCTGCTTCACTAAGAGGTGTCTGGTGCATATTTCAGTTACATTGTTCCTTAAATAAATCACAAAAAAAGCCTTTCTAGCACAAGCATAAAAACTGTCAGGAGTTATTTTCTTTGCTGGTATGACACTGCTGTGTGATATATACTTTCCCTTCCTTACTGGACTGTAAACCATCTTAGAGGACGACACTTACAGTACAGCTACACAGGGGTAATAGAGCCATGACATGATTGCAGCTGGCCTGGGCCAGCTGACAGGCTTGCAGGGCTCGGGCTGCTGGGCTAAAAGTTGATATGTAGACGTTTGGGCTAGGGCTGGAGCCCTAGATCTGAGACCCTTCACCCTCGCAGGGTCCCAGAGCTCAGCTCCAGCCTGAGCCTAAACATCTACACAGCAATTTTCCAGCCCCGGAGCCCGAGCCCTGTGAGCTGGAGTCCACTGACCCAGGCCAGCCACAGGGTTTTTATCTCTGTGTAGATGTACCCTTCGAGGGATTCAGAGCTGTGCCTGACTTTAAGGGGTGCCTGGAGATTGCTGAGCTCCTCTTTATTTACAGTGAAGGAAAGAAGTGTCTGGAAAGCGGCACTTGAAAATCTAAAGGGACAAGCAGTCTGTTTCACACCACTGCCGTAAGCTGTTTTCTCCCCTGTGGAGCCGAGATCACCTAGCGAGCCTAAAGAACAACAGTCTGTTCACGCTCCTTGGGCTGAAGCTGCACATTTGGATACCAGAAAATTCGTCTGCTTCCAGCCTCTGTCTTCAAACTGCCTTTCATCGGTGCTTACTCTTGTACTTTGGCAGAAGGCTCCATAGGCCTCTGAGCATGTGATCACTTGACACTAATCAACAAAATGTGAAAACAAGATGCTCACTGTGCATTGGCAGAAATGTTAGGTGAGGCTGAGATGCCTTCTGGAGTTTTCAGCCACCCTTTCATTCCAGGGCTATTAGTCCCTTTGTCTTCGCTAGGAAATGTAGTTGTGATGATTTTTCCCAAATAAGTTAGTTGACATGCTGCTGTCTGGTCAGGGTAGCTAAGTACAAGTCAAGCTCAGGATCATGTTGTCATTAAACTACACTGGGACAGTCTCTCTCCATGATGCTGACACAATACTGAACATGGTTTAGTTTGTCAGCTAACTTCATTGTTGTCCGAAATGCTATTTAAATACAAACACTTTCTTCTCTTGGATTGGTAGCAGTTGCATTCCAACCCTAATCCCATTACAGAATTCTGCCGGAAATCAGGGGTCTGATGACGTGTGATCCCTGACTAACATAGCTGTGCCAGCAAAAGCCCCAAGTTTAAACACAAAAACAACAAGGAGTACTTGTGACACCTTAGAGACTAACAAATTTATTTGGGCATAAGCTTTAGTGGGCTATGCCCAAATTAATTTGTTAGTCTCTAAGGTGCCACAAGTACTCCTCGTTGTTTTTGCTGATACAGACTAACACGGCTACCCCTCTGAAGTTTAAACAGAGTTATACTGACAGTATAGCTTATTTATGCAGTGTAGTGGTAGCCATGTTGATCCTAGGAAATTAGAGAGACAAGGTGTGTGAGGTAATATCTTCTATTGGACCAACTTCTGTTGGTGAGAGAAGAAGACCTCTGCGTGGCTCAAAAGCTTGTCTCTCTCACCAACAGAAGTTGGTTCTACCTTGTGGCTCTAATATCGCTTATTGTCGGCCTAAGCCGTGTCCACACTATGGGCTGGTCTACACTACAAAGTTACGTTGGCTTAACTACATCGCTCAGGGCTGTGAAAAATTTTATGCCCTGTGCAGTGTAATGAAGCTGATCTAAGTCCTGGTGTAGACACTCCTAGGTTGATGGAAGGATTCTCCTGTAGACCTAACTACCACCTCTTGGAGAGGTGGATTTACTACAGTGATGGACAAACTCCTTCCGTCACCATAATATGTTTCTATACTACAGTGCTACAGCAACACAGCTGCAGCTTGCCACTGTAGCTTTCTAGTGTAGACATACCGAAGGAGTAGTTTGTAGGTATAATATACCAGTATGTCAATGCCAGCAAAGCCTTCCAAGTATAGACTTGGCTTTAGGACTTATCTTCACACAAAAGTTGTACCACTTTATGCTGGTATAGTTAAGTGATATGATTTTCCTAGTGTGGACACAGTTATACTGGTATATGGTAACATACTTATACCCATAAGGGAAGGGGGGTAAGCTTCAACACTATGAGGCACAGTAGGGCTTGTATTAATTTGGTTTAAAACCAAATATCACACCATTAACCAAAATAGTTACACCAGTACAAAACCTGTAATTAGACAACGCCTAAGAAAGGTTTCTTCATTTTATTCCTATGGAGTTGTGTTGTGTTTATAGTGAAGTACAACTCAGATGTTAACAGTTTTGGGGGCAGAAACTATTCAGCCAAGCAATTAACACCTCAACCACTGTCCTTTGTCTGCCATTTATCTTCTGATGTCTATTAAGCAGCAAAACATCATTTATAGTCTTGTCTTCACTGCTAAAAAATTGCATTTTTTTAACCGTGGGGTAATTAGAGCTCGTGATCTATCCCTGAAAAACAGGACAGTTCTAGTAGGAGGTAACCTAGGTAAGGTCATCCCCAGGAAGGGGTATAGTGCTAACCTTGTGGTAAAATTAAAATTCCTTGTCTTCACTGTGTTTTTGGGAGCTTGGGATAGCTCACATGAGTTAGTTACTACAAGGCAACAAAAACACATCTTTTTAGCAGTGAAGACAAGGCCTTAGTGTCTACTGCTGGGGGTCAAGACACCACTCTGGTAAAAATGCCTGAGTTCTGTCAACACTACAGCCTCCCTGGTTACACTTCCACCACTGGAATTATGTTGGTCCAGAATTACAGATCCTAATTTTCCTAGCATTGCCAAAACCTACATTACCCTAGAAAATTAGGTGTTCATAACTACATTGCTCAAGGATGTGGAAAATCCACATCCCTGAACAGCGTAAATAAGCTGACTTAAGTCCCTGTTTAAGCAGTGTTAGGTTGACGGAAGAATTCTTCCATTGACAGAGCTACTGCTTCTCCGGGAGGTGGATTATCTACACCAATGGGAAAAGCCCTCCTGTCGGTGCGGGTAGGTTCTACGCTGAAGCCCTACAGGGGTACAGCTTCAGTGACACAGCTCTGCCACTGTAACGTTTGAAGCCTAGACAAGCCCGAAGTGTTCACAGCATTTTAGAATACAAAGAAGAGAGGCTGTGTGGTCCATGGAATAGGGCACTCGATTTGGACTCAGGTTGTATTCCTGGCTCTGCCACTGAGCTGCTGGGTGACTTTGAGCCAGTCTCTGTGCCTCTATTTTTCCTCCTACTCTTTAGAGCAGGAAGAGTCTCCTATTGAGTGATTGTACAGTGCCTAGCACAATTTGACCCCCTGTGTTGGGAAGTCTAGATGCTACCATAATGCTTATCATACCACCAGTGACAAAGTTCCTCCTCTGCCTTGGTGGGTCCTGCGCTTATTGGCAGATTTGCTTGCCTCAGAGATTCATGGCAGCCCTCAGTTTGGCCACTTTTGCTAGTGGCTCAAACCTCCCATTCACTCAGCTAACCTCATCACTAGCCAGCATGGGAAAAAGGAAGAAGAACAATCCCTGCAGTCTCTGCTGATCCACCATGTGGGTCGGGGAACAGCCCGGAGACCTTTCCCTCTGGTGGAACCCACAGTCCAGGTCAACTCCTCCTGTGTCTGATCAGGAGTTGGGAGGTTTGGAGGGAACCTGGGCCTGCCCTCTACTCTGGGTTCCAGCCCAGGGCCCTGTGGAATGCAGCTGTCTAGAGTGCTGCCTGGAACAGCTGCACAACAGCTACAACTCCTTGGGCTACTTCCCCATGGCCTCCTCCCAACACCTTCTTTATCCTCACCATAGGACCTTCCTCCTGGTGTCTGATAATGCTTGTACTCCTCAGTCTTCCAACAGTCCACATTCTCACTCTCAGCTGCTAGTGCCTCCTACTCCCAGCTCCTCACACACACACCACAAACTGAAGTGAGGTCCTTTTTAAACCCAGGTGCCCTGATTAGCCAGCCTATCCTAATTGATTCTAGCAGCTTCTTAATTGGCTCCAGGTGTCCTAATTAGCCTGCCTGCCTGAATTTGTTCCAGCAAGTTCCTTCTTGTTCTGGAACTGCCCCGGTTATCTTACCCAGGGAAAATGGACTTGCTTAATCTGGGACAAATATACCTGCCTTCGAACACTCTCCTGTAGCCATCTGGCCTGACCCTGTCACATACCATACTAAATAATTAAGAAGACGGTGATGATACAGTGTGCCAGAAACCTGAAGGCACTTAGGGGGATAAAAGGAAGTATATGAAGATGTATGTTCAGATAGGGCCCACTCTATTTTTATTTACATCTTCCAGCTCCCTGATATAAAAGTTACATGAACTTGCTCTTCTCTATACTTTGGTAGAGTAGATGTAATTAGGTTTCAGGGAATTTGAGTGTACAAAGGTCTAACTTACTGGTACTACATTTTAAACATCACCTCTGAATTTGATCCAGGGCAGAGAGTGGTAGTTACACCTGGAACATTTTCCAGCATGGAAGTATTATCAGGAAGTTATTCATTACCATTCAAAAGCAGAATGTATTACAATGAATCAAATATTTTTTCATTAAAATTTGTGAAAACAGAAAACATGCTTACTTTCTTCATCATGTATCCAGCTCTGATTTTTCCCTCTGTTCTATATCTTGAAGACAAGATAAGTAGACCAAGAGTCAGCACATTCCATTATCACCTAGTGAAATTAATTTTTGCTGAGGGCAATTAAAAGTTATTCATTTCCACATATATTTGGAATGGGAGACAAGACTGACAAATTAAAGTGACTTCTACAGGCATTTGGAAAAATCTATTTGAAGTCATCCCAGCCAGGGATTTTGAACAAAACCAGGACTGACCCCTGGGGCACGCCTCTTGATACCGGCTGCCAACTAGACATCGAGCCGTTGATCACTACCCGTTGAGCCCAACAATCTAGCCAGCTTTCTATCCACCTTATAGTTCATTCATCAAATCCATACTTTTTTAACTTGCTGGCAAGAATACTATGGGAGACGGTATCAAAAGCTTTGCTAAAGTCAAGATATATCACGTCCACTGCTTTCCCCATATCCACAGAGCCAGTTATCTCATCATAGAAGGCAATCAGGTTGGTCAGGCATGACTTGCCCTTAGTGAATCAATGTTGACTGTTCCTGATCACCTTTCTCTCCTCCCAGTGCTTCAAAATGGTTTCCTTGAGGACCTGCTATATGATTTTTCCAGGAACTGAGGTGAGGCTGACCAGTCTGTAGTTCCCTGGATTCTCCTTCTTTCCTTTTTAAAAGATGAGCACTATATTTGCTTTTTTCCAGTCATTCGGGACTTCCCCTGATCACCACGAGTTTTCAAAGATAATGGCCAATGGCTCTGCAATAACATCAGCCAATTCCCTCAGCACCCTCGGATGCATTAGAGCTGGACCCATGGACTTGTGCATGTCCAGCTTTTCTAAATAGTCCTTACCCTGTTCTTTCACCACTGAGGGCTGCTCACCTCCTCCCCATACTGTGTTGCCTAGGACAGCAGTGTGGGAGCTGACCTTGTCTGTGAAGACAAGGCTTTATGCACTATATAAAGTGTATAGTGCTCACTTTATATTTATTTTTTATTACAAATATTTGCACTGTAAAAAACAAAAGAAATAGTATTTTTCAATTCACCTCATACAAGTACTGTAGTGCAATCTCTTTATCATGAAAGTTGAACTTACAAATGTAGAATTATGTACACAAAATAACTGCACTGAAAAATAAAACAATGTAAAACTTTAGAGCCTACAAGTCCACTCAGACCTACTTCAGCCAATCGCTCAGAAAAACAAACTTGGTTACAATTTGCAGGAGACAATGCTGCCCACTTCTTGTTTACAATGTCACCTGAAAGTGAGAACAGGTGTTTGCATGACACTGTTGTAGCTGGCATCGCAAGATATTTATGTACTAAAGATTCATATGTCCCTTCATCTTCAACCACCATTCCAAAGGACGTGCGTCAATGTTGATGATGGGTTCTGCTCGATAGCGATCCAAAACAGAGCAGACCGATGCATGTTCATTTTCATCATCTGAGTCAGATGCCACCAGCAGAAGGTTGACTTTCTTTTTTGGCGGTTCAGTTTCTGTAGTTTCTGCATCTGAGTGTTGCTCTTTTAAGACGTCTGAAAGCATGCTCCAAACCTCATCCATCTCAGATTTTGGAAGGCACTTCTCATTCTTAAACCTTGGGTCAAGTGCTATAGCTATTTTTAGACATTTCACATTGGTATCTTCTTTGCATTTTGTAAAACCTGCTGTAAAAGTGTTCTTAAAACAAACATGTTCTGGGTCATCATCCGAGACTGCTATAACATGAAATATATGGCAGTATGCGGGTAAAACAGAGCCGAAGACATACAATTCTCCCTCAAGGAGTTCAGTCACAAATTTAATTAACACATTATTTTTTAATGAGCATCATCACCATGGAAGCATGTCCTCTGGAATGGTGGCTGAAGCATGATGGGCATATGAATCATTAGCATATCTGGCACATAAATACCTTGCAACGCCGGCTACAAAAGTGCCATGCAAATGCCTGTTCTCACTTTCAGGGGACAGTGTAAATAAGAAGCAGGCAGCAGCATCTCCTGTAAATGTAAACAAACTTGTTTGTCTTAGCGACTGGCTGAACAAGAAGAAGGACTGAGTGGACTTGTAGGCTCAAAAGTTTTACATTGTTTTGTTTTTGAGTACAGTTATGTAACCAAAAACAAAAAAAATCTACATTCATAAGTTGCACTTTCATGATAAAGAGATTGTACTATAGTACTTGTATGAGGTGTATTGAAAAATATGATTTATTTTATCATTTTTACAGTGCAAATATTTGTAATAAAAATAATAATATAAATTAAACACTGTACACTTTGTATTCTATGTTGTAATAGAAATCAATATATTTGAAAACGTAGAAAAAATCCAAAAACATTTAATAAATTTCAATTGGTATTCTATTGTTTAACAGTGCGACTGATCATGATTAATTTTTTTAATCACTACTAATTTTTTGAGTTAATCGTGTGAGTTAACTGTGATTAATTGACAGTCCTAGTTATAACATATGTATTTATATCATGCTCATCAGTACTTACTGTAATAATATGGGATAAATTTTCCTCTCTCTTATGGTACTGTAAATCCAGAATAACTTCATTGACTCCACTCTGTATTTACGTAAGTATAAATTAAAAGAAAACTTTGCTCAAAATACAGGTGTGGGGGTTTTCTTGCAGATAACCTCATAAAACTTCTCTATGATCGCATCTATATTAAAAATATTCTAACCATGAACTTACTGCTCATGTGTAAACAATACAGTTTATGAAAGACAGAATTCTGAGACTCTGCCTACATGAGTCTAAAAGATGTACAGTATTTCGTACATACTTGTAATCCACAGAATTCAGTATGAGACTAGAAAACAACAGGGAAACATACTGTAGAGGAAAAATGTACGATCATATTGTTATTAAACTCATTCTGACAGTACAGACCTACTGATTACTAATTCCATGAATCTGCTCCCATGAACATCAGTTGTGAATTTTGACAGTGGCTTCAATGAGGGCAGACCTAGACCCTATGTATAATACAAATTTTGGAGGGATATTTTCTCTCTTCCTATTTAATGGATTTTTTAACTTAGTAATGTTACTGGTCTCAACTAGGATTCAGCATGCTTCAAGTGTTACAAACAAAACGCAGGCCTTTTTGCTGGCATTTCATGAAAGGGTTGGCCTGCAGATGGTAATAATTTGATGCCTCTACATATTAACAGGTCTAGAGAAACTTTCACACAGCTATAACTTGTTACAGGCTGATAGCCGTTGCCAGGGGGATCGCTGCCTGGTATAATGCTAGCTGATAACACCCTTTTCAGTTGCTCCACAAAGTCAAGAAAAAGTGAGGTAGAAACAAAGAGAAGGTGAATTGAAACCAGTTTTCTCTCAGCCCTATACTTCCCCCCACCTTCTTTGCCAAGGAGTCAATGACGTGATATAGCACTAGCAAGCCAAATAGTGAATAGCCAGTGACATGCACACAGTGTTTTAGTTATTTGGGGAAACCATGTAACGCCTACATCTTGAAAGTGCACAACTCAATAAAAATTATGCTGCACAGGAGAAAACTAAAAGAGCTCTGGATGTATCCATTCCATTAATTTTACGACAGTGTGTTTAGAAAATAGTAATGTAATCACTTAGAGTGGGGGGAGGACAAAATTCATTCCTAGAGTAATTATGTTGAAATTAAAGAAGTTGCACAAGGGAGGAAGGAAGCATGGGGGCTGTTCCAGGGTATCGAAGGCAAACGGCAAGGTGACTGTAGGGTCATGTTTTCTCTCTGTCCTTTTTTTGGCAGCTGTTCTTCAAAAAAGGAATTTTTATTTGCTGGTCACTCGCTCGAGCCACTGAATGGCTTGTTATTTGGCAGCAGCTGAGCAGAGAGGAGTCCCTTTGCCAGCCTAACTTTTACTACATAATCCATTCCCAGTGAGCATTGAGAGGGATGGGCAAAGTGCCTCTTAAACAGAATGAAAGGTACAGTGAACTGCCAAACCCACCTGGAGTTTGTTTTCAGATAGTGCTGGGATGTTTACACAACAGATATGATGTAATGTTCAATCACATTGTATCAGGAGGTCAACACCGAGAGAAGATCTGATATTCTGCAACTGCCTTTTTTGCCATATTTTACAGACCATCTAGTTCTGTTTATGGTGCATTAAAAGCATTGTTAGAGACTGACTATGCTGCAGCAATTAGCAAGTCAGATCAGGTGTTGTGTTACAATACTGTAGTGCCTCAAACCATGTTTGATGCTACTGACAGCAGAGGATGGAAGCATATTATAGACCTGTAATGATGGGACAGCCCTGTAGGGTATGTCTACACAGCACGCGTCAGCGAGCCTCCCAGCTGGGGTTGACAGTAGATGGCACTTTGAAGTTGTGGCTCAGGCTGGAGCATGGGCTCCGTAGCTGACCCCCTTTCCTAGGTTTCAGAGCCTGAGGTCCAGACCAAGTGGCAATGTCTACACAGCTATTTTTAGTTTGGTCACGCAAGTGCCGCAAAGCCTAGTGTATAGACCCGGGCTGGGAGGCTTGCTGACACGGGCTATGTAGGCATACCCATAAAGACTGCAGGCCAGATTTAGAATAAAGGCTGTGCACTGATTTTTTTTTTTATCGTAATGTCCGTAATGTTCACTGAGCCTATGTGTTTTCTTAAATGCACTGTGTCAAAGGCTACCCTCATTGCACCTCCTGAAATATCAGATGGACTGTAGCAAAATATAGAGAAAACTTGATAGGCTTAAAACACTTTTTCATCTATACAAACTTTGGCAGTATCTCTTTAACAATAAAAATTAATTCTACCCACCACTGCCTCAGATTTTCATTTTCTGTTTTGTGTGCTGACTTACCGTACCAACTAAAGGGACACAATGTTCCATCTGTATTGTAAAATCATCTGGATATGGTTATACACCTATTTCTCCCTACTCCAATGATTCCCAGCCTTTTTCAAATGGAGCTCCCTGCTGTACAATGGTTGCCACCATCTTCCTGTCCACTTTCTTGCTCTCCTGTCCTGATCATCCTCCGTTTTCTAAGTTTTTAGTCTTGCTTTCCAGTTGTTCTTCATTTTCACCCTCTTGTTTTAGAGTTTGTCCCCCCCATCCTGTTTTCGACTCAGCGGAAGGCCACAGACTGAGGTGGTGGGTGCTCAGGGGTGGATCATAGGTCAGATATACTGTTGCAACTGAGCTGAGTGCTCTGGGAGCGGAAGAGAGAAGTTAGGGCCAGAAAGTTGCTGCTTGAGCCTCTGAGTCTGTAACAACCTGTGGACATCTTGAAGTGGGGCTAGTATGGGAGCAGGGTTGAAAGGCTGGTGATTTTTAAGGAGCCACCCACAACTTTACTCACAGTCCTGGGCATCTATATCATTGAGCAGCAGGAAAGATCTGGGCTTATGCAACTTTCTCCACCCCATGTTCATTTCTGCCTGGTGCCCCCTTTCTACAGTTCCTCATTTTTGGGGATCCTGATAGTTCTCTATCTTTCCAGGAGGTGGACCTACCAATCATTATAAAACTGGCTGATTAACTGGCTTTTATGTATTAAAAAATGACCTTAAATTACCCATGTTGTCCAGATTATCCTGTTTCGCAGGATGGGGCTTGAGGAAGGAAATCTCCATGAGGATTAGCTCACAGATTTCCTCCTCTATCATTCATTTTGAGAGACTGACAGCCCCAACCTGAAGCAAACACTCACCAGCAACTACACACCAGACCACAGAAACACTAACCCAGGAACCAAACCCTGTAACAAACCCCGTTGCCTTCTTTGTCTCCATATCTACTCTAGCGACACCATCATAGGACCCAACTACACCAGTCACGCCATTAGAGGCTCATTCACTTGCACATCTACTAAGGTGAAATATGCCATCATGTGCCAGCAATGCCCCTCTGCCATGTACATTGGCCAAACCGGACAGTCTATGTAAAAGGACAAATGGACACAAATCAGACATCAGGAATGGTAACATACAAAAGCCATTAGGAGAACACTTCAATCTCCCTGGACACTCAATAACAGATTTAAAAATAGCCATCCTTCAAAAAAAAAAAAAAAAACCTTCAGAAACAGACTTCAAAGAGAAACTGCTGAGCTACAATTCATTTCCAAACTTAACACCATCAATCTGGGCTTGAATAGGGACTGGGAGTGGCTGGCTCACCACAAAAACAATTCTCCCTCTCTTGGTATTGACACCTCCTCATCAATTATTGGGAGTGGACTACATCCACCATGACTAAATTGGCCTTCAACATTTGTCCTCCACTTGTAAGGTAACTCCCTTCTCTTCATGTGCCAATATATATTTATGCCTGTATCTGTAATTTTCACTCCATGCATCTGAAGAAGTGGGGTTTTTTATTCACAAAAGCTTATGCCCAAATAAATCTGTTAGTCTTTAAGGTGCCACCGGACTCCTAGTTCCTTTTGAGAGAGTGGGGTTCACTCCTCACCAGGATAAACTGTGGAGCATGCTTCCAAATGTTGAAGATAAGGATTTGGAAGATCCATAAGAGATCAGGGCCAACGACATGGAGACCTGTGCCTTCTTGGCAGTATGGCTCCTGTGCAGCCATGTTATCGGGACTTGCCTGGTCAATGTAGCTATTGAGACCCAGGGAGAATGGAGCTGGATGCTCTGTGGAAAAATAATACAGAGTAGGGGTACATTATCTTTGGTGCTTATCCTCTGTGGGACTTAAATGTCCCCTCTAGAGGGCTGTACTCCCCAAATCTTCCCACTGGCCCACCTAGTCTCTATTCTTTCCCGTGTTCAGACCTCTGATCCTTGCAGAAGTCTCAGTGGGAAATGAAGGAAGGATTGGGAGGGAAGTGGCTGACCCATTCACCAAGAAGGTTGGGAAGGATTCATGTGCAGAATGTCTCGGTGGATTAGGGACAATAGGGATTAGAGACTAAAGGCCTGATGCTGAAACTAGCAAGGATCATCCTCTGCCTCAAAACACTACACCTGCTATGGACAATGCTGAACAATAGGTGGCTATGTGTCCACTTGTGCAACAAAGTCAGTTCACTCCTGTTCCTCAACAATGGACTGCCACAAGGCTCAGTACTCGCACCAATGGTCGTCAATGTCTACATGAGCAACATGCCATCAACAAAGTTGCACAAATTTGCATATGCAGATGACGTTGCCCTGGCAACACAAGCAACCACCTTCAGCGACATAAAGTCTACCTTCAACAAGGACCCAAACACCATGGAGGAATTTTTCCAGAAATGGAAGCTCAAGTCAAAACCCCACAAAAGAACAATGACTGCATTCCACTTTTTTTAACAGGAATGATAAGCTCACCCTGAAAGTGACCTTCTGTGCAACACTGTGTGACATGACACCACTCCAACTGATTTCAGAGTGAAGCTGGATCACACACTAACCTTCCATGTCCATTCGAAGAAGGTAGCTGCCAAGACGAAGACAAGGGTCAACCTGGCCCAGAAACTGGCAAGCACAAGCTCGGGAGCATTAGCATCATGGACATCAGCAATGACCCTTGTGTTCTTTGTAGCTGAGTACTGTGCACTGTGTATGGACCAGAAGTAGCCACACACTACTTGTTTATGTCGAACTGAACACTGCAAAGTGGTGCAAGAATGGAACCTTCAAGTCAACCCCAACACCTTGGGTGACTGTGCTGCTGCACATTGCTCCCCCATCCATTTGCTGCAGTGCCACAACCCTTTGGGAATTCCAGTGAATCGTGGAAAACAAACGTCTCCCCATCCACCAGGATCTGAACAATGTCCCTCATCACTGCTTGAAGTCACATAAGCCCTTTTGGAACCACACATTTAACCTTCACCCATGCAACTTCAACTCAGATGAAGCTTGGAAAGACAAATGGAGTTCACAAAAAGTCACAAATAAACACCTCGTAAAGATCTGATGCAGAAAGTCCCTGGCTTAGATCTCCCATGAAGCTCATGGGCAACCTTAAGCCGCATCCACACAAACCATGGCAGATGCAGATACTTGCTGCACAAATGGAAAATTATAGACTCTCCAATGTGCCACTGTGGTCACCCAGAACAGACTATAGAACATATAGCAAGTCAATGCCCAATTCACAAATACAAAGGAGGCAGCACAGCGATACACTTTGCTATTCCTGACGCAATTATCTGGCTTAAAGATCTGAATGTACAATTATAGTTGTTGCTCTACATTTACATCAGCCATATGAAGCAAGCAAGAACAACAATCCACCTTACATCCAGCAAAACCAAAACAGAGGTGTGCATTAAATCAGTCCTTATTTGACCTTCTTCCAGAATGTTACATGGGAATTAAATAGTACAATAAAGGCTCTGAGAAATAAATAGAACGGATAATGATTTTTTTCCAAGGGCAAAAATGACATCAAATAATTCTTTTTTAAACCAGTTAAATTCTAGGTAGGAAAGTGCTTCAAAAGACATGAAGGGGTCATTTTACAATTAAGTTCTCTCTTTAGTGTCTGCTGTTCTTTTGCATTTTGTTTGGTCCTATTTTGGACACAAGGCCTAAGAGATACATAATTTAGTGTGTGCTCCCAGTGTTTTTCTAGTAGGTAAAAGCAGCAAAACTGGGGCAGGAAAAAGACTGCAGGCTTTAATAAAAGTTAAATGTATGTATAAGTCATCAGGGATGTGACTAAACCAAAAGTGGATTTGATGTATACACAAATACAGCCTTTCTGAAGGCAAGGAATGTGGATTTGTTTAGATAGTGGACCTACAAGATACAGTTAATTACTCCTGATGCAACTATAACTTTATTTAAAATAACTGAAATATATGCAGAATAAAATCTTGGTAAATAATAGACTCTAAAAATAAAATATGTACAAACTTATGATTAAATAACCAGAAGAATGTCTGGTAAATGGTAGAAGTGAATTATAGTCCAATGGAGCTGAAAATCAGGATGTGACCAGAAAAGGTAAATGACTGAATTGGGTGATGAGAAAATGAAAGGCCCAATCTTATTCCCACTGAAGTCAATGGCAACCCCACCCCTGCCCCATTCAGTGTGCAGGATGGATCTGCTTTAGGGCTGAACTAGGGTTGTATGGTGTTGGAGAATGTTGTCTGTAGGATCCCTGTTCCCATTTAATGCAGAAGTTAGAAGGTGAGTAGTGAATAAGGCATGGGATTGCAGGTTGAGAAAGGATTGTCTTATAATTAAAGCAGTTCTGTACTGTCCTGGAGAATTGGATTCTATTCCTTCTTCTGCAAGAGAGTTCCTCTGTGATAAGAGACATGTCATTTAAACCAAGCTTTTCACAGGTGGCCACTAACTGTGTGTTCCTCATTTTCTGGGTGCCTGACTTGAGATCCTGGAGTCTGATTTGCAGAAGTGCTGAGCACTCAGAGCTGCAAACTAAAGTAAATAGGAGCTATGCTTTGAGCATAAAATGTGCTGTAGAATGCTAAATACTCTGAAAAATAAGCTCCCAGGTGTATCAAATTGGGCACTCAAAATTAGTAGAAACTTTTGACCTCAATCTCTCTGTGCCTCAGTTCCCATCTGTAAATGAAGATAATAGTAGCCCCTCATCTCAGATAAAGGAATGTGGTTCTGCCCCCTTATAAATGGGTTCAAGAAAGAATTAGATAAGTTCATGGAGAATAGGTCCATCAATGGCTATTAGCCAAGATGGTCAGGGACACAATCCCATGTTCTGGGTGTCCCTAAACTTCTGACTGCCAGAAACTGGATGACAGGGAGTGATTACTCGATATATTGCCCTGTTCTGCTCACTCCTTCTGGGGCATCTGGCACTGACCACTGTCAGAAGACAGGATACTGGGCTATATGGATCATTGGTTTGACCCAGTATGCCTCTTCTTATGTTGTTGTGAAGATAAATTCATTAGTATTTGTGAAGCACTGAGATACTACAGTGATAAGCACCATAACAAGGCCATGAGTAAATTAATAATTCAGTCTTCAGAGCAGTGTTTGAACAGTGTGGGGCCACATATTGAACAATGAGGGGAAAACAAAACATTGAATCGTGGCTTGTTAAGCAAACACTGTCCATCCAATGCACTGAATGAGGCAGTGGAAAATATAATTCATGTTTATATAATTAAAGATTGTATTCTAATGCATACGGTCAAGGGGGTCATATTCATAATGTATACATACAAGCAACCTCAATTCTGGCATTTTGTAATGTTTAAGTGCTTGACTTTGCAAACCTAATGTTCCATAATGTAGTATAGATTTTTTTTGTATGTAAGTTCCTAGATTTTTTTTTAACTGAAAAAACAGACATCCCCTCATGTGGCATCATATTGACACTCTCATGGGTCATCAATAGGATAGGAACGTTGAGATCCACCACACAGACTTCTGTCTCTTGAGCTACACGGAGTAACTGATAGCAGTAGTGGGATGTCATCCTCTATTAGGACGAGCATTAAACGAGGATGAGACACACATTTTGCCAGTGGGTATCTCAGATATTTGCTGACTGCAGAGGAATGCTGAGTCTCAGGGTATGTCTACACTACCCGCCAGATCGGCAGGCAGCAATCAACCCAGCAGGGATCGATTTATCACATCTAGTCTAAATAAATAAATCGAACCCTGAGTGCTCTCCCATCGACTCCTGTACTCCACTGCCACGAGAGGCGCAGGCGGAGTCGACCGGGGAGCAGCAGCAGTCGACTCACCATAGTGAAGACACTGCGGTGAGTAGGTCTGAGTACGTCGACTTCAGCTATGTTATTGACGTAGCTGAAGTTGCGTAACTTAGATCGATCGCCCCCTAGTGTAGACCAGGGCTCAGAAATCCTGGATTCCATTCCAGGCTCTGGAAGGGAGTGTGCTTAAGGAGGCACAATCTTCTGCCCATTCCCCCCAGTCTGGCCCCTTCTGCCCCATCTCCTCCACCCTGTCCGAGATCCATTGCTGGGTTCTCATCCCAGTCCCAATCTCCTTGCCCAGTCAGTCCCAGTTCTCCCCACATCTTGGCTCCCAGATAGATCTATGTTTTCTCCCCATCACCTCCTTCCTCCCATCCCACCAGATCCCAGTCTCAGTTCCCTTCCCCATCTTCTTCCACTCTCCATGGGCTCTTCATCCGATATAAATTTCTCCACTATTCACTCCCAGTCCCCTATTTCCCTCCCTAACTCCCATTGCTGGCATTAGATGAATGCCCCAATCCCCAAATGATGAGGGTGTTTATAGTGAGATGGGAGCATTGCATAGATAAAACTAAACTATAGAATTGACCCACTGGCCTTGGAGAAACCCCACCCCCATAGGGAACTCATTGAGAAATTGTACCTCAAACAACATACCACATTCCCAAGAGACCCAGTGTGCAGGGGACTGCACAGGCTACACTATCCTTCAGGCCAGTTTCAGAGGGGGAACATGTGACTCTAAGAGCAATCCCAATACCAGAAGGCAAGGGGCTCCCCTAGTATCTAGCAGCGTGTCTCAACTGACAAGCTCAGCATACCCCAACTCACTACTGGCATATGCTCAGGGTCTAATTGATCACCATATTTGGGGTTGGGAAGGAATTCCCCCCCAGGTCAGATTGACAGAGACCATGGGGTTTTTTAATGTCTTCCTCTGCAGTATGGTGCATGGGTCACTTGCAGGTTTAAACTAGTGTAAATGGTGAATTCTCTGTAACTTGAAGTCTTTAAATCATGATTTGAAGACTTCAGTAACTCAGCCAGAGGTTACGGGTCTATTACAGGTGTGGGTAGGGGAGGTTCTGTGGCCTGCAATGTGCAGGTCAGACGAGATGATCATGACGGTCCCTTCTGGCCTTAAAGTCTTGGGATCTACAGGTTCTTTGCACATCAGTTTAGCTGGCTACTGTGCTCTGGTGTTTCTTTTTATTAAAAGCAAATATTGTGATCAGTGCACCGTACAGAGCAATAGCAAGGTGCTGGGGAATGGTACAGTACAGCCAAGAATAGAATCCATTATCCAAAGGCTTGAGGGAGCTATTATTTCTGGCTAAAAAAGAACAAAACAGTGTTGTCAGAACCCTGTAAAGTAGCTTAGGTTCACGGCTTCACCAACACAAATAAAAAACCCCTATTTCTTGAGAATAGGTCTCCTTAAATTCCTTGCAATGGAAGGTTTATACAGATTATTATTATTATTTTTACCAAAGATGATGGTAAAAAACTCAGTATCAAACACTGGGCAATAGTGTGCCCTGAAGTCACTGTCCCAGTGGGAACTCTATGATGCCTGGAGTTTCAGGGAGCACAGCTGATGTGACATCCTTTTCAAGGAAATAGTGTACTCTCCACTCATTAGTCCTTTCACCTGGCCTAAAGTTGGTTTTTAAGCTCGCTACTTATATTTTTCTTTTCAAATTATCGTGAGCAATTGAACTAATCACTTTGGGCTAAAATGAGCCTCAGATTCAGCCCAGTGGAAGGGTAGCATGGATGCTGCACTGCTTCAGGAGTAGCCCAGGTAATAGAACTGGTTAAAATTCTGCTGTCAAGCCTTTGGTTCCTTTTATGAAAAGTGGTTCCTTTTTGAAAATGAGGAACTTTAGCAAAGAGCTTCAATTTCTTCCATAATTTTCTGATTAATTGTCAAAAGCTGTAGTTTCGATAGCTCAGTTTGGGGGATCTTGTCATTTCCCCTTTCCCTAGGAATAGGGAAATAGAATGGATGATACAAAAGGGAATAGAATGGACGTTACACAGATGGTTTTATTTTTGCTTCACTTTTTCATTTTCTCTTTTTTAAAGTTTATCATTTTGATACTCTTATTTTCTAAATCTTCTTCACCTTCTGAGAAGTTGGAGTGGCTAAAGGGAAAAAATAAAGTGTCTGGGGGCAGGAATGTTGAATGTCAACATTCATTTCAGTGCAATCAGTGGCAGAAAGGAAAAAGGAAGAGAGGGGAAAGAACATACAAACGGCTGTACTGAGTCAGACCAATGTTCCATCAAGCCACAAATCCTATTTTCTGACAGTGGCCAATGCCAGCTTCTTCTTCAAGGGAATGACCAGAACAGAAGTACAGAAAAAAATACCAAACTTCAAACAGGTGAACTTGAAATGAAAAGCAAAACAAAGCTATTTTGATAATAGGTAGGTAACTGATTGAGGGAGCAATTTGAAAATACATTTACATTCTGTTTGCCTAGTTTCAGCCTGCAGCAGAAGCTTCAATGCGTTAACTCATTTATAATGGAAACACTAGTGAAAGGAGGATGGTCTTTTGGTTAGGGAATTGGCTTGTGGATCTGGATTCAGTTCCTGGCTCTGCCTCAGAGTCCAGAAATCTCTTTGTGCTTCATTCTCCCACTGTAAAATGGGGACGATACTTCCTTTGTTGGTCTTGTCTATATAGATGGCAAACTGCTGGGGTCAGGGACTAACTCTGACTAGGCATTCGCATATTGCCTAGCAAAACAGGCCCCAAATCTTGTTGCCAATAATCTCCAGTCTTGGTACTATAATGTCAGTAATAATGTATTATGAGCAGACACAAAATAGTGAATCTCTAGCATGTGTTTATAACTGAACAGAAAAGATGGGAATTAATGTTCCATGAAGTGGGACACATTTTACACAACTTGCACCTACGTTGGTCAGAAGCATTTGGTTCAACAAAACTGTATTTAGGCAGATACTAATATGGCTTCCATTCAGCATGGATTGTATATTTGGCAGAAATTCCATAAACATCCACAGTGTGACATTTTGCTTCCAGTTGTGGATTGTTTGCATCATAGATTGTACAGCCAGCACTACGAAATTTGTGAGAATGAGGGAACAGCAATCAGACAGGTATTCTCTCACATTGGGGTCCCACATTTGAGGAAAGGCTATTCCCACAAAAAGAAAAGGAGTACTTGTGGCACCTTAGAGACTAACCAATTTATTTGAGCATGAGCTTTCGTGAGCTCACTTCATCGGATGCATACCATGGAAACTGCAGCAGACTTTATATATACACAGAGAATTTGAAACAATACTTCCTCCCACCCCACTGTCCTGCTGGTAATAGCTTATCTAAAGTGATCATCAGGTTAGGCCATTTCCAGCACAAATCCAGGTTTTCTCACCCTCCACCCCCCCACACAAATTCACTCTCCTGCTGGTGATAGCCCATCCAAAGTGACAACTCTTTACACAATGTGCATGATAATCAATTTGGGCCATTTCCTGCACAAATCCAGGTTCTCTCACTCCCTCACCCCCCTCCAAAAACCCACCCCCATACACACACAAACTCACTCTCCTGCTGGTAATAGCTCATCCAAACTGACCACTCTCCAAGTTTAAATCCAAGTTAAACCAGAACATCTGGGGGGGGGGGGTAGGAAAAAACAAGAGGAAATAGGCTACCTTGCATAATGACTTAGCCACTCCCAGTCTCTATTTAAGCCTAAATTAATAGTATCCAATTTGCAAATGAATTCCAATTCAGCAGTTTCTCGCTGGAGTCTGGATTTGAAGTTTTTTTGTTTTAAGATAGCGACCTTCATGTCTGTGATTGCGTGACCAGAGAGATTGAAGTGTTCTCCGACTGGTTTATGAATGTTATAATTCTTGACATCTGATTTGTGTCCATTTATTCTTTTACGTAGAGACTGTCCAGTTTGACCAATGTACATGGCAGAGGGGCATTGCTGGCACATGATGGCATATATCACATTGGTGGATGTGCAGGTGAACGAGCCTCTGATAGTGTGGCTGATGTTATTAGGCCCTGTGATGGTGTCCCCTGAATAGATATGTGGGCACAACTGGCAACGGGCTTTGTTGCAAGGATAAGCTCCAGGCTCTTGCTAATGTGCAGACTGCACACTGCAATAGGAATAGCTCAGTTGCTCATTTTTATAATTCAATGAGTTGATCATCATGGTCTTCTCTTTCTTGATAACAGTTGTCTGAGTTTCTGAGGAAATCTAGTAAATTGAGAATGAAGCCTCAGCCTTACAGTTATTTATTTCTGCATAGATGGTGCTTTATCTGTGTTTTGTATTGCAAGTGCTAAATTAAACATGATCAAGGCAGATTCTTGGACCCTCAGGCATTTATAATAATATGCAAATCTTTCCCTTGACTGTCCGTAGTTATTGCTAAGCCATTCTTTGTTAGTTGCTCCTTGTTCTGCACTGCATTCAGAGCTTGGTCCTTCTCCCATTGAGTCAAGAGGGCTTTTGGCTTTGACTGCAAGGGAAGCAGGATCAGGCCCATAGTAACCCTATTTGATCAGGTTTTCATAGCAAGTTTTAATATGGTGTGTGAGAGGGTTCCCCTTTTCAAAAAGAGGCTCCAAGTTCCCAAAAGCCTCGCACAACCTTTGAAAAGGCAGGAGCTCACTCCTGCATGCATATCTAATCCCGTACATTGACCCACAGTGTCATTAAACAGCACAATTAACCCCAAAGTAATGAAATCAATCCAAGATGCTCCAAGCTCTAGTTCCACAAGATGCAAACAGTCTATGCTGCCCTTCTGCTCCTGGTGCCTTAGTCCCAGATCAGAGCACAGCCTTCCCTTTGGGTTCTGTCCAGCTCTTGTGCGCAGTGCAAACCCTTACTGGCCATGGACCCAGCCTGTTTCCCAGGCCAGCTCTGAGCTCACTATGTCCCTGCAACTGCAGCATGTACCTACTCCTGCAGCCTGGGCGGCCTCTGAGTGGCATTCGCATTCTCCAATGAGAGGAGAGCTGGCAGCGAGGGTGATTTTCTTGTTAGTTCTGTGGCCAACCAAGGCTCTGGGGAATGAAAAGGCCAGTTCCTCCTTTCTGGCCTGCTTCCCTCCGCCCCACCCCACATCCTACCAAACTAACCAGGGCAGGGCTGGTGTCAGAGCACTGGTCTTTATGTAGGGGGAGGTGATGCTCAGGCAATATTCTGTATTAATCTATTAAACTTCTCTTCTTTGTGCATCTTAGCTTAACTTTTTGCTGAAACACAAGCCAACATTCGGTGTGTTCAAAACTCCTTACACGGAGTTAAACCTTAGGGCTATTATCTGGAAAGCCCTGATAAATGGATGTTAATAGCTCACAGTCAATTTCAAGGAGAATACCACACACTTTCTTAAAAACAAACATTTAAGGCCCACAAAACACACTGTAGATAGTATAAAACATAGTATTCCACATACTATCTACAAAGAGTAACTTTTAAACAAAAGCTATCAGACAGAAAATGTACTGGTGTTCCCTATCCCTTTCATTTCTGTTACAAACGTTCAGATACAGAGTTTCACTATACCATTTTCTATTCTTTGCAGATGCATCAAAACACATTCCCCTGTGATTTTCTGTAAGAGATGATTTCAGTCTTTATAGAGTGGTCAGAATATGTAGTGTTGTCACCTGAACTCTTCAGAGCTTGAGAAATACATAGATTCCAAGGCCAGAATGGACCATGGTGATCATCTAGTCTGACCTCCTGTATAACACAGGTTATATAGAATTGCCCCAAAATAAACCCTAAAGAATATTTTTTAGAAAAATATCCAATGGCATCAAATGGCAGCCTCTCAGTCCTTTTTAAACACTCCAGAACCGTGTCAAACAACCAACCTGGGGAACTCCAGAGCTAGTAGCATTCAATCCCTTGGGTTAATAGCTAACTGGTCCTCTCAGTCACTGGTGAAACAGAATTCTGTAGCCTGTATCCAAAGTAGAACAGGGTTTGGGATCACCTTATAAAAGATCCATTCCTTGGATCTCACTCTATTGGGCATCATCTCCTCCCCATAAGCCCAGCAAAGTCAGGCAAGAATTCACAAACCCTCATTTCACTGCATGCTGTTCCCTTCCCTCTCTTTAACTTAGACAGAATTCCAGTTTAAAGTAGTTAGCTGACAGCTAAATGTACATTCCACGGGCTCTGTAGCTTCCAGAGGGTGACAAATGATTCCTGAATCAGGTCCATAAAACACACCACAATGGACTAAATATTATCCTAATGAAGGGCTTCCCTGGTAAATATAGTTAAATAGCACTCACTTGTATTCAAAGTGGTACAAGGATTGGGACCCAGCCCTCACAGCTGACACATCTCTTGGTCCTGTGTGGATCAGTTGCTGAGTCCACAAGGTTTTTTTAGAAAAAATTTAATCCTCTATTTATAATATATCCCCTCCCCCTGCCCTTTTCTCTCTGATTGACTTAACTCTCAGAGGGTGCTAGGGTGTGACTCACTAGGTGGGTTGCCCACTATGAAAACTTCCTATAAAGACTCAGAACAGCTACTGAGACCATCTGATAACTACCACACCCTGTTCTGGAAGTTTCTGGGTCTTTCTAACTGAATTACTGTGCTCTGCAACATGTGTGCAGAGACACTATCCAACTAAGATCCATGTCTCCTCCACACTTTTTCTCTTCCCCCTCCCTGGAGAAATAAAGTCAAATGCTGCAGTATAAAGCAATGTGGGTTACACTTACATGTGGTCTGGAAGAGCTCCACACACTGAAACAGTTCAACATGCAGAAATATTATTATGTCCTGCCAACTCTAAATAGGTTCCATTTCTTTTTCCTCCATAACTTAGACTCTATAATAAAGTAGTCTCATCTTCTGGTATCTATCCATTTGTGTCTGCTGTATTTTCACTTATAAATTGCCTTGTTTAAAAACATGCTGAGATGAAACTTGCAATGCACATCAGTCCATTGAGATTCTCATCCTCCTAGTCTACAGAAAATTGGATCAGGTGGTTTTTCTTGTTGAGTAGATACAACCCCCTTCCCCAACTCTTACATTAGGAGATTCCAATCACAGTTACATAGGTGTATGTCCCAGTAATTATTAAAGTCAAAGGATCAACTCCAGAATCTGACCATATAGTAGCTTGTATTTCTTCTAAGAGAGCAGACTTTTAAACTAAGAATTTCACTTGAATATTTGGCTCAATTCTCCCAGCACTAATTCTGCACTGCTTTGTACCTGTTCAATGTGGGTGTAAATGATGCCATTCTGTTCTCACAGCATTTTACACCCACGTTGCAGAGGTGGCAATGACTACCCATGGTGTAAAGCAGTGCAGAATTATGTCTCTGATCTATAGAATGGAACATCCCCCTAATCTCATGTATATTATTTCTCCATCTTTTAAATCTTGTCTCTCAGCACCTCCCTCCACTCCCCCTCCCTGTAATACCACACCAGCTAACACTCCCTACTTCCAAGGGTGTGGGGAATCTGTGGAAGGGGTAAAATCTGCCAGGAAGTCAGCATGGAAATTGTACTTCGGTCTAACATCTGGGGAAGAGATTAGCAGTGGTGCTGGCTCAACTCTGCAAATCTCTGGGCATGTATGTGCAGCGCTTGATCCTCTATATACTGTCCTGGACCCATCGTCTCCGCCCAGCTGTATGGTTTCTTAGCCTATATGGCCACTGGCTACACATACAACACTTAGTACTATCTCCTGCCACTGAAGAAAGTGTAACCTGCAGAGTAGGACGTAGTTCTGCAATGTAATTTGAGAGCAATCACTAAGGGTGCATGCAACAAAAGGAGTCTGCTCACCAGCTCCTCTCTATTAATTCCCAGTCTCCCCCTGAACAGCCACACTTATTTTCATATGTGCAGGAAGGTTTCCAGTAGTTCAAATGGCAAAGGACAGAATTCAGTATAATCAATGCTACCTTCCTTTTGGGTTTCCTGGTCCCATCCAGCTGGTGTGCACATGTTTTCTCCCATCCTCACAATGGAACATCTTGCTCTTTGAGAGGGCTTTACTCTCCATTGCTCACACAAGTCAGCAGAGTTTTAAAACAAGCCAACAAACACATGAAGATATCACTAACTGAGAAATGTTTGCCCCTGTACTGCATTTACTCCTGCTAAATAACTGCTAGGTGGAGTACAAGTAAAACAGCTTCTTTCATTCCTATCAAATCTAAATCTCGACATTTATGCCACCTTCCTCTCTGTGATAGTGAGTGCCATCGTCCTTGTGTCACCAGAGAGAGAACAGTTTTAGCAAATACTAGCAAAAAATGTTTAAAAAAATCTCTGTTCACCTTTAAATCATTTATCTTGTTTGGGCTGACTAATCTGTATGTGAGGTGTAGAAATCTACATTTCATTAGTGGTTTTGGCCTATTAGATTTTTTGGGGGTTGATTTTAGTAAAGTCAAAAAGAGGGGTTTTTTGCTCCAATTTTCTTGCCTGTTTTTTAAAGCTGTGATGTTTTGTCTAAGTTGTTTAAGGGCTCATCATTATCATAAGGCAATAATTGTTTTTGCAGACCAAGGGCCTCAGCATTTATGAGTTATGACAGATGTTTATGCAAAGTAAATCCTGAGAACTATATAAAAAAGAGGAATTGCAAACAAGAAGTTATTTGTGCCAGAGAATGTGTCATTTTTATTTTAATCTATGCACTAAAGGAGATAGCCACACTAAAGCAGAGTGTGTTCTCAGCCAGCTAAGACGATCAACATTTTTGTGGTTAGTTTCTGATTAGCTGCAGAGGCTTTCACTATATTACTACATGCTTTGAGGCATGTTTTGTTATCCATTGAATGCAGAGAATCATGCAGCGTTTCCAGGAGTCATATTGGCTGACAGACATTTTAACAACTTGGTGATAAATAATTTTTCACATGAACATTTGAAGTTACTTTCAGTGCAGGAAATAACAGGCCAAATGTTGCTTTTAGTTTCACTAGTGTTTATCCATACTTAGAGAGAGTTATAGTAGAACCTCAGAGTTATGAACAGGTCAACCACACTCCTCATTTGGAACCTGAACTACATAATCAGGCAACAGCAGAGACAAAAAAAAAAAAAAATAGCACAGGACTGTGTTAAACGTAAACTACTGAAGGGATAGGTTAAAAAAAAGATTTGACAAGATAAGGAAACTGTTTCTGTGCTTGTTTAATTTAAATTACGATGGTTAAAAGCAGCATTTTCTTCTGCATAGTAGAGTTTCAAAGCTGTATTAAGTCAATGTTGAGTTGTAAACTTTTGAAAGAACAACCATAAGGTTTTGTTCAGCGTTACGAACATTTCAGAGTTCCAAACAACTTCCATTCCCAAGGTGTTCGTAACTCTGAGGTTCTACTGTACTGTGGCTTCAGACCAGTGCAACTGGGAGAAGAATTTGCCCACTGATTTTCCTCCTTTAAAATGATGGGTTATTTTCTAACTGTATACATGGAATCAATGGTATTTCTCCAGCATCTGAGCCAGCAGGAAATCCATTCTACTCAGGAAAGTGACTATAAAACATGGCACCTTCTTACACAATCTGTGTGTATTCAGAGTCATTACATTATAAAGTCTTTACGGTAAGGACTGTGTCTTAATATATGTTTGACTAGTACCTAACACGAGGGCTTGACTTTAATTGTGGTCCTCAAGTGCTTATATAATAATAAATATTAAGAATCAACATTTGTTGATTTAGGATCTGGAGATGGATTCCATCCTTTCTCTGCACTAACCCACTTGGTAACTCATTCCCAATCATTTGCATGACTACATTGAAGCAGTGTGTGTGGGGGTGCGGGTGTGTGTACAGTATCACTGATACTGTAGATATTTGTATTTTTCCTTCACTTACTGATAATGCACTACGTAAAAGCTAGGTATTACTTTTAATGTTATTTTCCTGCCTATGTGAGGTTTGGAGGGGTATAGGGAAACAAGAAATAGGAGGAGAGGACCCCACAACCCAGAGACTTCCTATTGAAATCAATGGGAGGTGTGTGCAACAGCACAGAATAAGAATCCGCTCCTCACTGACGTTGTGTGGGGTTGGATGAAATGTTCTTCCCCGTTTGTAAGAGTTCAGTCAGTGGAATACAGCAGCAGTTTAAATTTCTTTTGTAAATGTACTTGGCCAAATGTTATTGCTCATGAAGCAGGGCGGCTGCTCTGATACAAGATATGCACTGGCAGCAGAACTTTAAAGGTTATAAGGATAATTCATACTATGTTCCCAGTCAATTTTGGGGATTATTGCTGAGACTGACAATAAGGTGGGCAATTACTATCGTGTTTATTATGTAGCCATGATTTAAAATGGGCCACTAAAGCAGCATGCACTGTTAGAAGCTTTCTGTCTGTGCTAGCAATGGCCCAAAAGCAGAGCCATGCCGATGAGATATATACATATTGTGTGTGTGTCTGGCAAGCCCTGCAACCTGCTCATTGGAAGGGCTGGTGTGTAATTTTCAGTAGTTGGGATTTAGGGGCCTATCCTGCTTAGGCACTTTTGAAACTCCCACTAGCCCCTGGGTAGATCTTTCGGCACATAAATACCTTTGTAAATATGGCGCCAGGGCTCTATTTTAATTAGGAATTGGAGCTGCTTATTGCCACTGCTTCTGGTTACTGTTCCCACTATATCCTGTAAACCCACTGACCAGAGCTCACAGGAGCAAAGGGACCAGTTGATAGCTGCATTCCCCCTGCTGTTGTATTTATTTTCTTTTACTCTTCGAAATTTGATCTTGGTCTGGCATAATTCAAGCTAGAAAGCTTTGCTAGCAGGGCTTTTGGAGTCTGGGATCAGTGTTATCTTGCTTAGTCCACCTGGTGACACTGCTGACCCTGTGCGGGTTTGAAGTGTCTCTCTGTTCCCCCAGTTTTTTCTCTCATGGTGATCTTCTTCACCTCCTTTCCTCTACCTTTATTTCCTAGCAGGAGGGATAAGGAGAGAGATGGCAGGAGGGATAAGGAAAAGATGCAAATGCTAATCTACAAAAACTCCAGCGATACCCAAGGGAATTGATAATGTGAAGAAACTGTCTCATCCCAGCCCCTTTGCATCCTCCATTATCTCCAACTGTAAGGGAAGTTATAGTCAGCAGAAAAATAATATGCTTCTAGATCAATAAGGGAAGGTTCTTCTAAGATTTCTGCAGTTCAGTCCTTACAGACAGAATCTGACACCTTGGAATCAAGAGGATATTAATTTCCATCAACAATCTGGAGCAACATACAAAGCTAGTTAAACAATCTTAGTCAAATTAAGACAAGATTCTCAAACTGCAAATCTCAAATTGACATTTTTTGCCTGAATACTAATCGAAGACAATATATTAGTACATAGGAGAGCCACAAAAAAAATAAGTCTAGCATTATTTGCAACCTTGGAAATCTTTACACTCTTAATGATGATGAGTTACATAAAACCACTTCTGCTGTATCATTTATTTTACAGTAGCCTATTGGGGCTGAGATTGGGGCCTATTGCCCCATGCAGTGGCACAAGGCCCCAGAGGGCCCTGGTGCAAGAGTAAGTTAGGGGTCCCCCTTCCCGATTCCAATATCAGAAATGTTACTTACCCCCAACACGATAGCCCCCACAATTCATCCCACTGTCCCCCACATCCCCATTTGCCTGGGTCATCCCAAGCCCTCACCCTGCTCCCCAACACTTCCCACTTACCCCATAGCCCATCAACAACTCACCTCTCACTCTCAGACCCTTGCTCCCCACTCCCCAGCATGCCCTTGCCACAATACTTCGCTCCCACCCCAGGCTAGGACAGCTCGTCCTGATCCCAGCCATCCAGTGACTCTGCTTGTTCCCATCACCAGCCCTGCACTGACACAGCTCGGGCCAAATTTGGGTGCATGGAGTCACAGCACCATTCAGGTTTGGCCCAGCTGTCCTTTGTCATGATGGAAAGGCAACCAGGCCAAACCTGAGTGGCAGTGTTGTGACACTCCCCACTTCCTGGTCACAACGCCAACCAAATTTGGCTGGCTGCCCCTCCATCTGACAAAGGGCTGGCCAGGCCAAACTTGAGTAAGTTCTTTTGTAACCCCTTGTGCCAAGTGAAATGCCAGAGCACTGCTCATGTGGTTGTGGCTCCATAACCTGATGGGCTGTGGCATGATTGCACTACTGTAACTACATCATTGGCATGAGGCATTGATAGAGACAATCCCTGCCCTGCCCAATTTAAAAAGACAAGACAAACAAAATAGAGGAGGGAAAAGAAAATTAGAAAGGTGAAATAACTTGGTCACATAGTAAATTGGCAGCCAAGTCAGACATAGAACTTAGATGTTCTGAGTTCCAGTCCAGTTCTCTGTCCACTAGACTATGCTATCTATTGAATTTGATATTTCAGAATTACCTATTCAAATTTCCTTATTGTTAGTATTCTTAATGCTTATTAATTCTAAGATACTAGAATAGTTATTGTGACAGCTCTGTAACCCTTTGCGATGGTATCATGATTCAAATATAGAAACTTAAGAAGTAATATTTGTTCAATGATATAGATGTATATCTTCTCTGATGTGAGTAAAGTCACCATGGCACAAAACGTGATATTGGCTTACAGGCAGAATTTTAGTCTTTCAGCTTCCATACTTCACTCTGAATCATGGCAAAATTTAGATTAAAGATGACAAAGTATTTGTTTTTTATTACTTCATTCAAGCCAAAGATTTCTTTTTTTAATCTATGCATCTGATGAAGTGAGCTATAGCTCACGAAAGCTCATGCTCAAATAAATTGGTTAGTCTCTAAGGTGCCACAAGGACTCCTTTTCTTTAAACTAAGAAGGTGCTTTAGCTGGTGAATTAGAGAAGCTTTAGCTATTTTGCCTCAGTATAAGTTACTAATAATCTATATGCTGTTACACTTAATTATTTTTAATGTACCCAGAAGTATGTTAAGTGCTTTACACTATATTCATAAAACAAGACACAATCCATTCTGCAAACAGCTTAACATCAATGGGACTACTTGTGGTAGTAGGCACAATATTCAGTAGTAAGTATTACATTTAAAACTTCGACTAGAGCCTACAATTAATGGAAGGGTAAAGGCTGAAAGACAAGGGTTCCAGTAATAGGGTTATGCAATTATCAGTTATGGCATCTGCATACCTTGGGGGTTCCAGTAATGCCTATATGTTTTTATTATAGTTTGCGATTCACAGCTGGTTGTATACTATGTCATCAGAAGACCTGTCTAATCTTTGTAGTCGGTTTTGCTATTTGACACTTGTGGAGGACAGAGAGATGGGTCACAGCTTCAGGTTGGAGTCAGAGGGGATGCCTGTAACTTCAATGGAACTATACTGATTTACACCATCTGAGGATCTGCTTGTGGGATGATCTATGAGGAATGTTTTATAATAGTCATCCTGCTATTTCACAGCTAAATATATTGTATTTTTCCTAAACAGTGGGGAAAAGTACATAAACAAAAAAAATTTGTTGTTGTTGTTTCTATTTAAAAAGGCAGGTAACTAGCATTTTGGATTGTTTGCCTAACAATGAACTCTGTGAGTCTGTTTTGTATTCTTCTGTATTTGACTGCTTTCAGGGTATTATGGTTCTTGGCTAATAAACCATGGCTGTTTAATTAACCACCCAAGCTAACTTCAATCACCTAAAACAGATCAGAAACCAGGTATGCAGAAGTGAAGGTGAGACAGCTAGCACAGCACATTAACCCTCATGAATTTCAAACATTCAGTTCAGCAAACCAAACATTCCAACAATCTGTAAGGTGAAGAACAAACAGTGAATTCAGGCAATGCAGCCTCTCACAGTCTGAAGTAATTCCAAGATTTAAAAAATTAGACACATGAAAGTAGTAAGACTAAAATTATAGCCACCATTTTCTGAAAAATAAAATTTAGAAGTAAGATACACAATGTAGTAATGGGGTGTAGTAATGTGCAAAATGAATTGTGCACAGCATGAGATGCTTCATAATTGTATGGAATCTGTCCAAATTTAGAGGAAAAAAATCCATCCTACAAGACATTGTTGAAGCCCCAGATATTTGAATAATAAAAGAGACATGATGCTTAATTGCAGCTGGCAGTTGAACAAGAAGCGGTATTCCTGTTATTTACATTGATCTGCTTTAAAAATGCTGTGGCAAACTCATTTCCCACCCTTTATCTGCCACATTTTGCAAAAATAAAGAAAAATCATGGTCCCCATGAAAATGGAACATGGATTATCATTTCCTGCTCCCATTTACAGAGCAGACAACAGGAGAGAGCTCTTAGGAATAAATAGTAATGGCTCATACTCAATTTTCAAGCCAAAGGTTTCAATCATGAGTACACCATGACAGCAGAAATTTTCCCCTGTCAAAAAGTAACGGAGAGGAAAGAAATGTGGTCTCTAAACAAATTGATGAGTCAGGGAAAAGAGTAGGAGTCAATGATTAGGCAGCCTGTCTGAGGCAGTGCTGGGTTTGACACATGCATACAAAATAGGAGGGCTTGGACACAGCCACATTTTGTTTTAATTTGTTGATGAATTGTTCAGAGAGTTCAAATGCACTCAGCTCTCATGGTCTCTGTTCATCCAGCTCCTGTCACTTGTGAAGAACTAGAACAGGGGTGGTCAAACCACAGCTTGCAAGCCGTTTGTGGCTCTTTTACAGTTAAAGTGTGGCTCGTGGAGATCCTTATGCCATCCCCCATTCTTCGCTTACCTCATGCTACCTCCCAGACTTTGCTTCAGCCCTGTGGGGAGAGGGAGGTTCTGGAGGCTTGAGCCCTGCAGGAGGTGCCTGACGGGGCTTGGGGCTTCAGCAGGAGTGGGGCTGAAGCCCCGAGCCCTGGCAGGTGCCTCCCATGGGCTGAAGCCCCGAGAACTCCATCCCCGCAGAGCAGAAGACCCAGACTCCACCACCCCTCCCGCAGGGCTGAAGCCCCAAGCCCCAGCAGGCATGCCTGGCTCTTGAACTTCTGAAGAAGTTACTTCTTCAGAGGGCCAGTAAATTTGCTCCCCCCTCCCCCGGACTAGAATATATCACTGCATGCTTAGCAGTGCTGGTGACCGTGATTGCTTGTAGAAATGGAATGGACACATTTTAGAGACATTAGAAGGTGATGGCAGGGAAGAGTGCTGGACATCCATATCCGTACACTGGTGGTCATCAGAGTGGATCTGTAAGAATGTAGGGCCAGGTGTGGTACAGTACATATGGGCAAGTATTTCCATTCTAGAAGATCTCCAAGCATTCTTTGGAGGCTCATCAAATATTCCCATCGAGCAGTGTTCATCAACCCCTTTTGAACCTTTATTTTTCCAATTAAGCTGAATTGATTTATACTTCAGACTTATTTTAAAAAACCCACTCCATGGATGCAACTTGTTACAATGTAGTTCTAGAAATTCCCTGCAACTCAGGAGTAGCTGTTAACTTCAGCCTTGATATTTGTCAGTGTGTTAGAGCCATCTGAAATTGTTACATACCAGGTAGAAAATCCTGGGTCAAGGCAAGTAATTACATCTGAATTTGTTCATCAGGTTAAGGGAACTCATGCTGCAGCCCATCAGATAACATATGGAGATCTCTGCCCTCTGATTAGCTTATTTGAGGTAAAGGATACCATTATAACAGTTCTGCAACTGAATTAAAAAAAAATCAGAACATTAGTTAAAAATGTTTAACTTTAGACCATCCCTGGCCAAAAAGTCCTTGGTGGGTGATATTTCTGATGAAAGCAGTCAGAATGCCTGATTACATCTATGTCAGTGACTGTCATGATTTCTGGTCCATGAAGGTAAATACTAAAGTTTAGAATTTGATATTTGCTTTCTGATGATCACATTTGTCATAAATCTGATATATTTGCAGAGTACAGGGCCAACAAAACCTCAGCTACCCCAACTTCTTATGTGTATTAATACGTTAGACACATAACTAAAAAATAAACAAAAAAGGGTTGATTCTCCCCCTCATTGTAGCAAATACTTCCCAAAATACTCTAAACGAGTAAAGGCTAGGTTGTTCCCAGCTGCTGCATCAGATAACAATGGAAGAATTGTTCAGAAGCACCCAGGAAAGCTGGTAAAATGTTTTGGCCTGGACTGAGCATTCCAAAGGAGAGAAACTTAAGCCAAAGAGACAGACTTCATGATTTTCTCCTTGTTTTCTGTGCTGGAGCATAGGTAGGCAACTACTTGCATTGCTCACACATGAAAAACAAACAAACACACACCCTTTTGAATTACATGTTAAACAACACAAAAAACCATGCTACTGCATAAAAATATTGGTTTAGTTTAATACAGGACTGTAAGAAGAACAAAAAAACAAGCAGGAAGAGAAGAAGAATGGATCAGATAATCCACTTCACAGCAAACACTTGAAAGTTGTTAAGAGCAGTTTCGGGGCAGGAAAAGGCATGGGAACCAGAAGAAAGAACTGTGGCAGGTTTAAAAAGGAAGAAACTCGGGGCAGGAGAGGTGAGAGGAGTTCTTTGTGTGGACCAGATTGAGAGACAGGGCCCCAGATGGGGGTGTCTGAAGAAGTTAGGCTTGCCTAGATTACCACGGTAAAATAGACGTGTCTAGACTGTTGTTTTTAAGCCCCCCTTTTCCTCTTACTGCTTTGTTCCTACTCTTAAAAACAGAGGATTTTAGTTTTAAGAAGGCTGTTTGATCACTATCTTCAGCACTGGTCACAGACACCAGAAGGGAAGAGCTACTGGTACTGAACCCATTTGGACTTGCTGGGACATAGAGGATGCTGTAGCCCAGGGCCTGGTCTATGGGTGTGAAAATGGCAGAATTCCATTCCAGAAGAGGTAAAGGCACAAGGGCTGACACCTGAGGGGAGGCACTCAGAACTGAGAGGGGACAGAGGTGCATATAGCCCCACAAGGTAGGGTTGCCAGTGCCCGGTTTTCGACCAGAAAGTCTGGTCAAAAAGGGGACCTGGCAGTGTCCGGTCAGATGTACTGACCAGATACCAAAAGTCTGGTTACTGCAGGGGAGAGGGGTTACCCAGGGCTGCCTCCTACCTGCTGGCAGGCTTCATGTCAGGCTGCAGCAGCTCTTGTCCCAGCCCCGGAGCAGAGGAAGCCCAGCTGACGGGGTGAGGGAGGTGGAGACGATCAAGCCACAGAGTGGGGGAGCAGTGAGCCGGGGTGGGGCCTCAGGGGTTCAGTTTTCCGGCAATAGAAAGCTGTCAACCCTATGAAGGCAAGCATGTGTATTTGACCAAAAGCAGCTCTAGTAGCTACTCTCTCAAGTAGAGCTCGCTGTGCTGCTTCAGTTCATAACATGTAATGGGTGGTGTGGGGGGGTGTGTGTGTTGCATGTCTTGGCAGATACAATATGTGCCTTTTTACTTTTTTGCTTACAGCTTAAAAGATGGTTATTTATCTTTAAACAGTCTACTTCCAGTAAAAACAAACAAACAACACATCTATCTTCCACTCACCTTTCTAATTTTCTTGCCACACTTAGTTTATTTATTTATTTTGATTTCAACGCACAGTATAACAATACCACCTATCCTGGGCTCTAGCAAATAACTGAAAATGCAAGCCAACTAGGAAACAGACAGGAACAAACCAACAACCTCTCTCTACACAAAAGAGGTCAGTCCACAGAAATAGAGTCTGCCCATGTCAGCTTTCACAAAATTGTAACCCGCACCAACAAAAGGAATCAACCCCTGAAATATTAGCCTGCCCCAAACATCTGTCCAACACATGGGATTTACAGTCTATATTCATAAGTTACTGGACATATCTGAGCTCTCTCCTTTGCAGATCATCTTCTCCTCATACTTGAAGTGAAGTCATAGGGCTACATTTGTGATATCCCATTCATTTCCATGGAAACAGATTGCTATTTCAAAAACCAAGGATTATGGCTTCACTGCTGGATAAAGAGAGGGAGAATCTGGGCTCTGAAGGAGAAAGCTTGTATCAAAAACAGCAATATACACAGTTACTAGCAACGTAAATTAGTGTTTGTAAAATTTTTACATACCCACTCTTTCCCACCCACCCCCTATACTATGAAATCCCCCTTTAAATGCCAATTGCTATGCTTGAAATGAAGTGCATGGTTGCACTCAGGCTTCAGTAACAATTAGTGATGCATAATTCATCACAACCCTAGCTGTCTATAGAAGGCATTATTTCAAGACCCCACTCTCCCCGCCTTTTTCATGTTCTTCCAAGTTCTCACCTTCACATTACTCCACTCAAAATCAAAAATCTAACCACTCCTACATGTCCTTCTCACATGCTTCTCTGCCCTATACTCCTGGGCCTCCCTTCCCCCTAAATCCACTCTGATGCTCCTCTTCAAAAGCCTCTTTAAAACACACTCCTATCCTTAGAACCCAAGATCACCTCCCCTTAACTTACTGAAAAGGATGTGCCCCCTTTCCAAAAAACATACAAAAGTATTAGGACTAATAAAATACAAACAAAGGGGGAGTGGGGGAAGATATATGGCATACTTAGATTCTAAACTAGTCCCAGAGGCCAGGACCTTGGTCCACATTCTTTGGTCTGGATGACTATAATCAGTACTTCACATCATCTTTATGTTTTTTCAATCATGGGGTTAGGTTGGTGTAAGCTAAAACTGCTTGAAGGGTGATCTAATTCACACCCAAATACGGACTCCTGCCCAGGGCTATTCAGGCAACTAGGGATTACCAGAGGCACTCCAATCCAGCCATGCCTTTTTTCCACCTTACCACACCCCCTCTGAGAGGGAGAGTGTGATATAAAGCCACTATGACAGCGACAACAACTGTTTAAGCGGGATCCTGAGAGAAAGGGGGCTGACTGTTTGACTGTTGTGTGCCACCACAGTGGTACAAACACCAGGCCCTTTGTCTTCATAATTATTTGTAAAGACCCTAGTATACCATTGGTTCTATACAAATACTTAAATAATACCCCCTGCTCGTGTGCAGCTTTGAGTCAAACTAGGGTAGGTAGCCAGCAGTCCAGCCATCTCGCTCACCTTTAGAAGTGCGACCTTGAGATAAAGGTAAGAAATCCTTCGTTCCTTTTGTCAGACACCCTCAGCTGCCAGGAGTATTTCACAGGATCAGGCCCTATGTTTTTAAGGCAGAGACTGCTAAGCCACCTAACCTCACCACTGGTCTGAAAGTAAGAGTGATATTTTCTCTGTAGGATGAGAGATCATGTAGAAACAGCGCACAGGGAGATATTGATCTAGCAAGGCTTAGAGCCAAGGAAACTTACCCTTGGGGAAAATCTTATGGAGAAACAACTGTGTGTGGGTAAGAGGCCAGGGAAGGGGAATGTTTATAAACCGAGAGAACAGACTACATATGGTAGATCAAAATCAGAACTGGAGGGGGATAATGGCATAATAATAAGCCCGCACATGTAAATAACTCATTTACAAGCATGTAAATCCCAGCTGGGATTCAATGACACAGAATATGCAAATGAAGTCCAAGGCACAGTGAGTAAGTGGGCAAGAATGATGTGAGTGACAGACTAGCTTTCAGAGGCCAAGAGGAAAGCTATTCACTGACACAGCACTTGGAAGAGGCAGTAGGTAATTCAGGGGAACAGAGGCAGAGAGAGAGAGAGAGACAAGGCAGTCCTGGAAGCTCCTCAGGAAACAGAGACAAAATCAAAGGGTCACACATATGGTGCAGGGCCTACTCCCACTTGTAAGGGAGAGGCATATAAAATATTGATGTAATTTAAATTGGATATAAAATTAGAATTTCTTATAATTAGGGCTGTCAATTAATCGCAGTTAACTCCCACGATTAACTCAAAAAATTAATCGTGATTGTGATGAGTTGTTCTCCCAGCCCCCTCCGGGGTGCCACCTGATATATTGGGGTACCACTGAGCCCACCAGTTCCACCAGTCTGAGTTTCCTTACACTGCCCTGCTGAGCCAGGCTCTCAAGCTTCCTCCTGCAAACATACAGGTAGGGCCACACCCAGCTGCAGAAAGACACAGACACTGAGATCAGCTCTGCGTGGAAAGACTCAGCTTGGGAATTGCCCAGCACTCAAGTGCACACCCCCTCCGGAGTGTAAACCCAAAATTGTATTGTCTTACACTGCACATAAATCTGTACAGCATAAACTCATGAAAATCTCCCCCTCCCTCACTGTGGAAGAAGATATGCACAGCTTCCCCCCACCCCCACCCCATTATGAATTGCACAAACTGGTTTATAGAAAACAAAAACAAGTTTATAAACTACAAAGGATAGATTTTAAGTGATTATAAGGGATAGCAATCAGATCAAAGCAGATTACCTTAGAAAGAAACAAAAACCACAAAGTGAGCTTAACACACTAGATAGGTAGGATATAAATGATCAGATTCTTACCCTGAGTGATAAACAGGCTGGCAGATTTTTAAGGCACAAGTTGCTTTGGCTTTCCCAGGTTTTCTTTCACACGCAGGCTAAAGACCCTTCTAGCCTGGGACCATCACTTCCTGCAGTTCAGTCCTTGCCCCTTAGATGTTTCCAGGTATGTTGCTGCAGGGAGAGTGAGGTCACCTCATGATGTCATTGTCCCCCTTTTATATCTTCTTCCCACTTTCTGGAAAGCTCTTTTGCTGTGACCTAGGTCAAATAGTTTCCATTGGGTAGTGCTATCTCGGAGAGATTTCTATTGTACACAGTTCCTGGGGTAATCCTTGTGCTTGTGTGCATCTCCTAAATAAGCCATTAACATTGTTTGGCTTTGTTACTGTTGTACCTGAAAGGCTGCTTGTGAGTGTTTTCAACCTCACAACATATTTCAGTGACACATACACAGCCAAACTTCAAAACTTCCCATACGACAATAGCACATACAATCCAACGAGATATTACTGTCTAGCAGATCAAGACTTTTAGACTGATACCTCACAAGACATATTTTGTACAAAACATATCCTAATTACATGACCATGGTAAATATTGGGGTGTCAGGGTGTCACAGCGATTAAAAAAATTAATTGTGATTAATTGCAATTTTAATCGCACTGTTACACAATAGAATCCCAATTTAAATTTATTACTTATTTTGGGATGTTTGCAAGCCAAAGGCCAAGACTGAGGCTCAGGGCTTCTGCTGAAAGAAACAAACCAGCCCAGCTTCTTTCTTGAGAGGGCACAGCTAGTGGTATTCTCAAGCCATTCTTCAACATGGATGTCTGGGAGCACTAGGTCTGCTTGTTTCAGAATGCCACCCCAACTGGGCTGAGTTCTTTCCTTTTGAGGGCCCTCCCCCAGGTCCAACAAGCAACACAGATGCAGCGAGTTTGAGTTGACTGTGATCCAGGAGTTCTTTTATCCTTCTTGACTGGGGGATAAGGGGGAGGGGAGGAGGTGGTTATCTGCCCCACTACATTATGATTTGGGGATGAGAAGTTTTCCTGGAGTTTATATATTTTTCTTGCCATCTGACTGAAGTACATTGTGATCTCTATTGATAAGTGGAGGCTGCTGATTGGCAGAGTACTTTATTTGTATATTAGGATTAATGTTGCTGGGGAGTTATTGCAAGTCAAACAGCTGTCAGGATGCTCAGAGCCTTTGAGTGGGGGGTTCTTTTTAAGGTGCATACCTAAAGAAATAAAATACTTTGACAAATTAATACCTTTCTGAATCTAAACACCTCATTGCAAATCCTTGAATGACTAAATGAATTTGAAGCAATTTACACTATCAACTCCTAACATGCAGCTTACACCACTGTTTACACTGCAAATGAATATGCCTGTCTGTAACTACTATGATAGATTGTTCCTGGAAAGATAGCTGTTTATGCTACTTAACTGTCACAGTTACATTATTTAATGTGCATGAGGCAAAAGTTAACAGGGATACTATATTATGATTATTATGATGGGCAGAGATTTAAATACTGGAGATATGAAAAATGTTTTTTTTTAAGATTAGCTCTTCTATTAAATAATATGACTTAAGCACCTAACAGTTTCAGAGTGCTGTATAGACATCACTAACGATTTAACCCTCAGCTCACCCAGGTGAAATAGGTAGGTTTTGTTATCCCCATTGTACAAACAGGGTAAATGATGCAGAGAGATTAAGGCCAATATTTTCAAACTCTGGTGCCTAAGTGAGGCATCTAGATTGCCAAGGAGTTAGTTCCTCTACACTCTCAGGCCTGGTCTACACTTGGGGGCATGATGTCGATCTAAGTTACGCAACTTCAGCTATGTGCTGAAGTCGACATACTTAGATCTACTTACCGCGGTGTCTTCACAGCAGTAGGTAGACTGCTGATGCTCCCCCGTCGACTCCGCCTATGCTTCTCGCTCCAGTGGAGTACCGGAGTCGACAGGAGGGCACTCTGCAGTCGATTTATCGTGTCTTCACTAGATGCAATAAATCGACACCCCCCTCCCCGGCCACCCGGATCGATCGCTCCAGAGGTAAGTGTAGACATGCCCTCAGAATCTCAGCCACAGACACCACAAGACTTGTCCAGAGAAGCTTTTCAGTACACATTTTGTTTTGCTGAGCAACTCTTGTGACAGACAACTTCTACATTTAACATAGCTAATGTTATCAAGTGTAGCCAGGAGTTCCTGATTTGAAATCTTGCTCGTGCCATTGATTTGATTGACCTTGGGTGAATCACTTAAGCCAAATCAAATTTGGGTGCATAAAGTTAAGCACTTAAGTCCACATGTAGAAATGGCCTGTTTTTCAGAAGCACTGAGTATCCATAGTTCCCACTGACTTCAGATCAGGTGCTCTGGGTGTCCAGGCCTGAACACAGTCCCCTAGATGCTGCTGTTTCTTGATTAGCTATGTTAAACCTAGCAATTTTCTGTCATTAGGGCAGCTCACTGTACTGCAATATGTACAAGGAAGCATTGTCAATTGGGAAACCTTTGTATGGTTTCTGTGTCTGCGACTGCAAGAGAGTGTTAAATCTGTAATTAATTGGTCTTTCTTTGGATGTGAATAGGACTCTGAAGGCATGACCTACATAACCCGGCACAGCAGCATGGGAGCACTTACAGCGAGACCTCCCCTAGTAGGGTTAATTACTCAATGCTAAACAATCTGTTCCACGCTTCTATTTAGCTGTGACACTCTGAGTACCTTTCCCAGACCCAAGAAAATAGCTCTGTGTACATTTGAAAGTTTGTCTCTTTCATCAACAGAAGTTGGTCCAATAAGAGATATTACCTCACCCTCCTTGTCTTTTTGAAGACCCAGTCTATAGGTAAACACTAGCAGAATTTGATTCCTACAGCCTCCGGCAGTTTCATTCTCCAAAGCACAATATTAATTCAAACAGTGGGAAATAAATGAAACTGACAAAATCAGGGGCCAAAGAAAGATTTCATCTTATGGGAAATGTTACATTTAATGGAACATTTTTCTTCCACACAAACATTTAGTGTATCCAATAACAAAGAACCTTACATGGCAGAAATTAAGCAGCACTGGCAGCAGGGTCTCTGCAGGTTTCCACAGCTCTGTTGCTGTGGAGTTAATCCTAACATAGGAGAAAAGATCCCTGCCTTTTTGCTTCATTCCCTGGACAACCACATTATATTAAAAAATTGTTACTCCATTCCCATTGATGGAAAGTAGCCCACAACTATGGTGCCAGAAGGATTCAATTGAGCATGTGCCAAAAGAACAAATGGGCTCAACTCATTTCTTAGGCGGCTGGATGACAACATCACAGCACATTTGCCTTGATATGGAACCACAGTAGTTTGTTGTAAGTGTCTGCCAGGGATTTGCTAAAAGGCACACTTAGTTTCTGAATCATGATGGTAGCAACACAATATATCCATAATCATGGACCATTAGAAATCAAACAGATTTTTAGCATGCTCTCCTGAAACAAGCTTACAATTCCCTTCCCAGATTTTAATACTTCTCCTTTTGCATGAAGGGCCAAAAAGAAGGATTTATGGTAACCTTATTTACAGGCCCTGGTAAGGAAAAGTGTATAAAATGCTTTTATTGTTGATTTTTGCAGGTTCCCAGTAAACACAGTACCGGTAGCAATTCTTGATGTGCAAACACTGGTGATTAGGGACTTGGAATGTGTTCCACGGCTGTACCTCATGACAGTCTCAGAGGTAAAGAAAGCCGGTTTTTATTTACAGTGCAAGTGGGTGCAGACAATTTAATCCCCAAATCCAGTGACATATAACACATATGGAATAACAAACAGATATTTTGAGAAAGATGTGTTGTTTACAAAAGTGAAAAGCAAGCTCCTAGAGTTGTTGTGGGTATTTTTTCTCTGGCAATGAAGAGTAAAGGAATCCCTCACAAATCTCTGCGCCACAGCTTTCCTCAGCATACCTCTAATATTCAGCTCACTCTGCTGAATCCTCGCGCCCTCCTCCCCACTTCTGAGGGGGATAGGGGGTATCAAAAGAGGGACCTCAGTTTGTGAAGGCTTCAGTTCCCCACTTTTCCCAAGCCCCGAGGTCCACCAGCGAAACCCCAGATCTGTTTTACTTCTGGAAGCTGACCCTTTTGGCCTTTTATCTGCACTGGATGCCAACCACAATTTGAAACAAAACTAAATATTCACACAAATTACTAATATTAAATTCAAAGTCCTTTTCCTATTTAACTTAACTGTGACTTCATGATACTGTGAAGAAGGCAGAAAAAAAAAAAAACCCTTCCATGCCACTGCCAATTTGGTTGAATGGGAAAAATTCCTTTCTGACTCCCAACATGGCATTGGTTAAACCTGCAGCATCCTAATAAATACAGCTCCAATACTACTGCTACAGGGAAAGAGGATGGGGCAGCTAAAATTGGAGGAAAAAGCTTCAAAATCCTCAGGCATGGGTTTAAATTAATGAGGGGGGAGAGCACAGAGCCAAGTTGGTGTTGGTCCTTCTCTGAGCAGGACTGGAGTAGATGACCTCCTGAGGTCTCTTCCAACCCTAATATTCTATGATTCTATGAATCAGCTCCCTCTCCATCTGGTTGGTCAATGGGAGGCAGAAAGCTCATGGAGGAGAAGGGGCCACCCCCATTGCCCTCCCCCCCACCCCTCACACCACCCGAGGAAGTCCAGATTTCTTTGTTTTATTACAATAAAAAAGTTAAACTCTTGAAAGCAAAACAAAATGTTTTGTTTGTCTCAAAATGATTTATTTATTTAGTTATTTTGACTTTTTTGGTTCACTGAAAATTCTGAACAATTTTCATGTCAGGTTGACCCAAAATAGATTTTTTTAAAAAAAATCAGAACTGGCAGCAAACTGAAAAGTCAGTTATTTGCACAGCGATAGAGCTGAGAGCAGTCAGAGCCCACCAGGGATGCTGGGTGAGAGTGTAACGGAAGACAACTGCTACACTGATTGAAAGGTACAGCGTTCTACTTCTCTGCCTCAGTGTTGGTTTAACAGCCAGCAGGGAAGTAGGCAGAGTTGGGGTCTTGTCCTTTTGGGAAGTTTAAAGCTGTTGGTGTGTGCTTAGTTTCCTGGACCTTTTCTTCCAACTTTACAAACCAGGCATTAGCCTTTAAAAAAGTGAAGGGAAAGGCTATCCATGTCCACGTTATAACTAAAAATAAATCTTTACGGAAAGGGAATGCTTTAATCCCTTCACATTCAGACTTGCTGGCAGCACTATCAGACCTAAGTGTCAGCTTGACACACACACATTATTAGATAGTTGGTCTGCAGAGATAAAAAGTGCACTGATGATTCAAGATATCGATGTCTCAGCTTTTCAAATCATGTACCTTGTCTATCTTTCATTTGATCTCTCAGTAGGATATATTTATAAATAATTCTCCATTGTTAAACATTTTTTGTAACAGCTAAGAAAATGGACTTTACATGATTTAAGGACTTTTCAACTATTGTTAAAATTGGTATTTCTCTCATTTAAACATTTCATACTTTCAGTTAAGGGTCTCCTATTTAATTTCATTTTAATAAGGATAATAGGGATATGTTAAATACCAGTTCCCCTTTAAAAGTATATTAACTGTATATAAACTAGTTTTTCCTGCATTTCATTACCTCTGCAACATGTCCCAGCCAAACACAGCTGCAGAGATTCACAATTCTTTTGGGAGTATTAATTGAACTGTAGTGTATTGAAAACTGTGTTAAAATTGTAAGCTATCACTTTAAATTCTCGGGGGTTTTCCTGGTCCTGCTTGCAGACTATGGGGCTCTGTAGCAAACATGCAATCTAGGTCTCATAGTAGTCATTCCACAAAGAGCCAACCATACAGCAAGGGGTGAGTTGTGCTTCTTTGCCTCAGAGAACAACCTGCCTTGTCTCTCTCTGGTTTTTGTTCTTGTGTGTTAAGGTTCTGGATTTTTAAGAAATAAAATAGTGTTATGTTGCAACTTTCCAGGGAGTGTATTTTTTGTATGTGATTTTATCTAATTGCTCTGTTTGCATTGCTGTGAACATTACGTGAATCTTGCATTGGCTCTTACTTCAGGTGAACAAGATCACCCAGCCTTACATACAAGCAAGTGTACATTTTTATTGTTATAATTAGGGGGCAGATTCTCATCTTTGATGCACAGTGCTTGTCTTTCTGAAAAAAACAAAGAGAACAGGAGTGGTACAGGACTCCTTACTCCAGTTCTACATTACTGAGAATTCCCCTTATCGTGATCTGCCTGAGGCCCGACACATAACTTTAGGCCATCAAGCAACTTGAATGCAGGGAGAATACGAGTCTTGAGGAGCAAGAAATTTGAATCTAGGTACTTAGAGAACCTTAATATAAAGCAACACGCACAGGCACAGAACATAAAAATTATATAGCTGGGGAGACATAAGCCTGTAGTTTTAGGAATACACAGTAAATGAATGCTGTAAGCAGTGCTATGGTATCGTTCAGCAAACACCTGTCAAACGCTTCCATTCAAGAACTGAAATGAACAGTAATGTGCTGGGACATGTCCCCCTTCATTTCCTCATGTGGTTGCCCCTATGCTAGCAGCCAGATCATGAAGAATGTTCCAAGCATGCAAGATGCCTGGTAAGTGAAGGAGAATAGAGAAAATACCTTGTTAACATGCCCTAACTCTTTTATGAAAAGACATTTTTAAGGGTATTGCTATAATATAGAAGCTACTGCGACTCAGCTACAGCCATATTGTAAATACCTGAAACAAAGACATTATGAAGAAAGGGCCATTTGTGGCCTTATGGAAGATGTGGAGGATTCAATAGAATGTAGCTGTAACGAAGTGGCCTTTGGCGGGACACTAGTGAGAGTATCAATTCAGGACAAATTGCTCAGAGCAGGGCAGTCACAGCCCAAGGCTGGGGTTCCTTCATATAAGTCATATAAGCAATTCCCTCAGACACTCCAGTTTCCCAGTATCACCACCAGCAACAGTCCTTATGGGGATGAATGGGTTATGAAAACCAATACCCCAATAAAAGAAAAAAGGGTTTCCTGATCCCAAAGGACCAAGGCCCAGACCCAGGTCAATATACAAGTCAGATCTTATCCACAAATCACGCTGTTGCCAATCCTTTAGAATCTAAAATCTAAAGGTTTATTCATAAAAAGAAAGAAATATAGATGAGAGTTAAAATTGGTTAAAGGAATCAGTTACATACAGTAATGGCAAAGTTCTTGGTTCAGGCTTGTAGCAATGATGGAATAAACTGCTGGCGTAAGTCAAGTCTCGGGAGTACATCCACAGCTTGGATGGGTCATTCAGTCCATCATTCAGAGCTTCAGTTTGTAGCAAAGTTCCTCCAGAGGTAAGAAGCAGGACTGAAGACAGAATGGAGAAGATGCAGCTGCCTTTTATAATCTCTTGCCATGCGGCCTGTGCTTCCTTTGTTTCAAACACAAGCTCCCAGCACATGGCTTAGAAGCCTTTGAGTTCTCTCCATAGGCATAAGGTGTATCTACCTTCTCTCAATGGGTCAATTGTATAGCTGATGGTCCTTAATGGGCCATCAAGCAGGCTAGGCAGTGCTGATGCCAAACTGTCTGAGGTGTCACCCAGAAGCATGGCACAAGTTTGAAATACAGATATACATACATATCTATAACTCATAATACAAAGGTGATACAAACATATAAATAAAATTATTATATCTGGCAAATTATAAAATTTTTGCAGATATCTTACATGGCATATCTGGCTGATTACTTCGTGGGCATTACCCCAGGAGCCAACATTTGAAACAGGTATAGAGCCAATACTTATAACTTTAAATACAAAAATGATACATGAATACAGATAGCATAATCATAACCAGTAAATCATAACATTTTTATAGACACCTTACTTGACCTCCTTTGCACAAGATTTGGTGCAACTACAGGACCTTGGTTGCAACAATAACATCACAGTAGCTAGCTAGATTTACATATTATATCTCTCACTGAGCATTTGAACACCTAAAAATAAAAGTGGTCTGGAGTTGGGTTTTCCCCTAGAGATTTCCTGACAGGCTAGAACTTTTTTTGGCTAGTGCTGGTTGCTGCCTGTTGCCTCTTGGAAGATTTGAGAATCTTCTTCCCCTCAGATACTTCGAACTGTGCATTTATTTTAAGTGATGGCTTGTCTACACTGACAAGTTTTTTCAATGAAACTAATGTCGACAAGGAAAAAATCGACAAAAGCAAAGTTGCCAAAGCATGTCTACATTTGCTCTCTCTGTCAACAGATCGTCTCCACATTCAGGGCACCTTTGTCAACAGCGAGAGCAATGGACTGTGGATATGTATCCCACAGTGCCTGGCAACACCATCTGTCTCTAGGTGTTGTGGGAATACAGAAATGGAGTGCGGTGCATCCTGAGATGTGCAAAATGTACCGTCATGCACCGCTTTGTGTCCCACCCCCCAAAGGTTTCTGGCTTCCTTTAGCGCTGTTTTTCCAACTGTCATTCTTTTGTGGTGTGTGCCAGCATCTGCGGTGAGAGAGGATGGATCCCACACTTCTCTCCTATGCATGGTTAGAAATGTCGTGAGGACATCGTGCATGGCAGCATAGTTACTTGCAGAGTTACTCACAAAGTTAGCAGAGGATGAATCGCAGGCACCCGAGTGTGATATGGACGGCAGCAACTTATCAGTGCTTTGTGCATTCACAGGGAAGCTGCATACCATCACTTTTGGGCTAGGGAAAGAAGCACTGATTGGTGGGATTGCATTGTCATGCAGGTGTGGGATGACCACCAGTGGGTACTTTCGGATGCGTAAAGCAACCTTCATGCAGCTATGTGCTGAGCTGTCCCCCAAGCTGCGGCACAAGGACACCAGATTGAGAGCTCCCCTTTCAATAGCGAAGCGTGTTGCAATCGCTGTGTGGAAGCTGGCAAATCCAAACTGCTACCGGTCTGTTGCAAATCAAATAAATTTCGAGTAGGAAAGTCCACTGTTGGGCCTGTATTACTCCAAGTGTGCAGGGCAATAAATCGCAGGGCAGTGTAGTTCAAACCGCTGACCAGAGCAGCAGCATGGGAATTGTGGGATACTTTCTGGAGACCAATAAAATCGAAAAAAAAAACCTTGTGGTGTCTACACTGCATGTTTGTCGACAATAAAGGGAGGGGAAAAGACAAAAGTCTCTCGCAGGGGTGGAATTTTTTTGTCGCCAAACCTAGGCATTTTTTTTAAAAAAAAGTCACATTGCAGTGTGTATTCTATCACTGTTTTGTCACCAAAAGCCAGGTTTTGGTGACAAAACTTGCCAGTGTAGACTAGCCCTGAGTGCCTTTGGTTAGCCCCATTCTCTGGAAGGTTCTTCTTGTGGCTTACGCAGCTGAGGATAATTCCAGATTTCTCCTTGTGACATACAGAGGCACTATCCAGAGTAGAGGGGGGCTGAGTCACCCCTGCCCTGCAACCTCGGGTGCCTTACAATATCTTGCTGAAGTAGCTCCCACGTGGGCCACTCACAAACAGCGTTCCAGCATGCAAGCCACATCCTGAGTGTTTGTGTGTAACTGCAGCCTGCCAGTTACCCCCTTGCTCTCACTGGCTTTGGCTATACTGCAGGGTGACCCCGGTCCCTGATTTCCCCTCAGAAATGTATGTCCTGTACCTTCCAGTCTTCTCCTGGACAGTACACATATATTAAATCTGTTATTCTTTTAAGGAAATAATATGCCAGGTTATTATTTTAGAGTAACCCAGATACTTCAATTTAAACACCCTGGATTAGATAAAACCCTACTTCCCGAGCACCGCCCCGCCGAAACAGCTGTGTGCCGAAAAGGAAGGTGGGGGGGTGTGATACTTTATTAAGAATTTTTCAATTAAAGCAAACAATTTTTTTAATTTTAATTTTTTTATGAATCATGGAAAAATGAAAAACACCTGTTCCATTGAAAGAAAACCTTTGTACTTTTCATAATTACCTTGCAAATTTAATGAGAGATAGTACATCTCTTTTCGGCAACAAGTTGTCGTATTCAGGGGTCATATTTGAAGTGGATATTTTCATGTCTTGCAAATGGTCGTCAGTCAGAGAAGAACGTTGCTTGTTTTTATTCATGTTCATGATGGAAAATGTTTGTTCACATATGTAAGTGCTTCCAAAAATGCTGAACGTTTTCATTGCAACTTAGATAAGATTCTTGTATTTTTCATTGTCCAGACTTTTGTAGAAGTCCCGCAGGCTGCTTTCTCTGTGCTTATTTCGGTAACCTGCCGAACATTAAAGTTCAATAACCTCCAACTGCAAATCTAGTGGCACTTCCTCTGGATCCACAGAAAAGGGATCTTCAATCAGCTTCAACTGGATGTCTTCTTCTTTAGACAAAGTAAGTCTTCTGTCAAATTCTTCAGTCAAAAGATTAATGTGCTTTGTGTATTTTTCTTCTAATTGGGCATGTTTGTGCTGAGGGATACGCTGTGCACAAATGGGAAAGTGACACATTTCGTCTTTTGACAGCTGACTTCTGAAAAGTTTCAATTCATTTTGAAAGCTTTCACTGCTGCATACATTTGAAATATGAGTTGATTTTTTTCCCTGAAGTTGAATGTTGAGATCATTCAGGTGTGCTGTAATATCACAAAAGAAAAAGAGATCTTGATTCCAGGACTCATTTTCAAGCTCTGGGAATTTTACTGGCCCATTTTCTTGGAATTTTGCTACCTCCTCTTTCAAAGCAACGAAACACTGGAGCACTCTTCCTTGACTCAACCACCTCACTTCTGTATGGTAGATTAAGTCACTGCACTCAGCATCTACCCCTTCAAGAAAGGCTTGAAATGTCCTATGTTTTAGTCTTCTAGAACGGATGTAGTTTACAATGGAAACTACCACTGACATTACATGCTCAAATTTTAAGACCTTGCTACACAAAACCTGCTGATGTATAATGCAGTGATGTTTGGTTATTTGTCTCCCGATAAATTCTTCAAGAAGAGTAACTGCTCCAACATTTTTTCTGCACACAGCTGGAGCACCATCAGTACAAATGGCCACCAAGTTCGTGAAATCTAATCCCAACTTATCATTCATGCACTTTATCACTTCACTGGAGATTTCTTTTCCGGTTGTGCGACCTGTCATGGAGCACATGTTCTTCAGTAATTTCAAAGTTTTTATCAGTACCTCTAATAAAAATAAGAAGTTGGGCGGTGTCTTTTAAATCGGTGCTTTCATCCATAGCTAGGGAGTAAAAGCAGAATTCACTGACTCTCTGCTTTAACTGATCACTTAGATTGGTAGAAAAGTCAACTATTCTTCTCTGTACAGTCATGCGTGATAGACTGACATTCTCAAATATTCCCCTCTTTTCTGGACATAACTCAGATACAGCAATCAACATAAACTTTTTAAAAAACTCACCGTCTGTGAAGCATTTCCCAGCAGCAGCAATTTCCTTAGAAATTTGAAAGCTTACTTTAGTAACCGTATCGTTCTCAGTGCTCACTTTCTTGAAAATTTGCTGTTCTCCACTAAGGTTTTTCGCTAAACTGGTTGCTTTAATTATTTTTTCATTTGGGTTCAATTTGGCGAGATTTGGATGTTTAGTTTCAAAGTGCCACCGAAGTTTGTATTCTTTTGGAACGGCTAACGTTTCATGACACACGAGGCACAATATTTTGTCTTTGGAAACAGTACATAAGTATTTATTCATCCATTCAGTGTTGAAAACTCTGTGCTCTGATTCTATTTTTCTCTTTTTTTTCACTCATGGTATCCATTATGAAGCTCAAGATTGTATTGAATAAATTCACACACAAGGGAAACACTCACAGGTACACACAAAGAGAAGAGATATCTGACGGTGCATGGCACACTAACAAGGCACTGATGGTGTGTGGAAGCCTGTGGAGGGGGAAAGAAATGGTGTGCATAGGGTGACCAGATCACAGCAGTAAAATAGGACACGCCCCCTCCCCGCTTGGCCCCACCATCACACCCCTCTTCATCCCCTAGCCCCCCGCTGGCTTGCTGTGTCCCTCCTAGTGAGTCCCCCACCCATCACTCGCCTCCTTTCACCTCCTCCCTCCCCTGCCAGTAACCTGCAAGTAACCCTAGTACCCCTGCTGGCTCACTGCCCACCTCTTTGCCCACCTGCCATTTACCCACCCGCTCGCCCCGACTCGCCGCCTGCCCCCTCGCCCCACCAAGTATAAAGCCTCATTCAAAGACCCAGGGGTCACTATATTACTGCACACAGCAGTCAATCAATGCAGTTGTAGATAAATCTCTGCATTATGCATTTTTGTATAACTTTTATATAACTTTGTATTGAACCTTGGTAACATGTTACAGGAGGCCCCTAAGGTAGTATAATTAAGGTAAAAGAAAAATGTCTTTTTGCTAGAAGTAGAATAAGATCTTCCGCCCACTTTGTAATCAACTGCCCTGTTGAATGAATGAGGTGTAAATGAGGAAGGTGTGGAAGGCAGGCACCTTCAGACAGCTGCAACCCTTGGAGAGGTGATGGGAGCCAGACCAAGGACAACCAAACTTGTCAAGTGGGCTGACTAGAGAAGAGCAGACATACTGACGGCCTCGGGGGTTAGAAGCAAGCACCTTCCTTTGGGAACACCCTCTTTGCAGCATTGGGACAACCCCCAGCCCAGAGAAAAGCAGCAAAAAGGACCAACAGACACAGTCCCAGATTTTGAATCTGGGAGATTTGCATAAGAGGGAAGCTGCTATAAAAGTAAGGTGTCTTGCAGAGAACCCTGGGTTTCGCCTTGTCAACATCGGAGCATTGATCCGGATCGGCAGAAGCCCGGCTCCACCCCTCCCTCATCTAACTCACCTGGCCAGTGAAGTTAAGGGGAGCATCTCGTTGGTAACAACAGCAAGACAGAGCGTGTTTGTGTGTGTGTGTATGTGAGTGCAGGAGTGTGATATATATCCTATGCATATGATAGTGTTGATCATTACATATAGTACTAATAAATGTGGCGTTTTGCCTTATTCCCCCCTGAAAAGATCCTGTACAGTACTTTAAGTACAACACAGTAACAAAAATTAAAATACTGAAAATGGATGCCACCCTCCAGCCACCGACTCCCCGCTCACCTCCTCAACGCCCCTCTCCCACCGCCAGCTCACCTGCCCCCCAGCCACTGGCCTCTTCACAACCCCGCCCGCCCGCCGGCAGGGTGTGGAGCGCTTACCTGGGGAAGCTCCTGTTTGGTGTCAGGAGTCAGGGGAGGGGGCTGGGGAGGTGTGAGGGGGTGCAGGGGTCAGGGCAGGGGGCTGGGAGTGCAGCGGTCAGCATTGGCAGAGGGCTGGGGGTGTGGGCTGGGGTCATAGGGGTGCTCACGGCAGGGGCTGGAGGGGGTATGCCCCGATTCCAGCCCCTTCCCCAAGGCCACGCTCCCTCCTCTTCTCCTTCTCCTCCTTCCCGGAGCAGCAAGCATACTGAGGCTCCGCTCTTCCCCGTCCCTCCTGCCAGCAAGCGGCGGCAGGGAGAGGGGGAAGGGAGGGGAGGAAATGTAGCACCCTGGGGGAAGAGGCAGGGGAGGAGCCCCAGCTGCCGGCAGCATCAAGCTTCTGCCCCCACAGGAGAGAGCAGGGGGATGGAGAAGAGCGGGCTGGGCCGGGGCCCCTTTGGACCCGTGGGCCTGGCGCCAGAGGTGCCATGGTAAATCCTGTATTGCCGCCACTGCCCACCCGCCCGCCTGCTCGGCTCGCCTTCCCCCCCGCAACCTCGCCTACTCGCCTCCCGCCATCGGCTCACCTCCTCAGCCCCCCTCCTCTGCCGCCAGCTCACCTGCCCCCAGCCACTGGCCTCTTCAATACCCCACTCACCTGCCGGCCGACCAGCCAGCCAGCCGTTGGCTTGCCCCACTCCGCTACTTGCCTACACCCCCCACGGGCCAAACAGTGAGCCCACGGGGGCGGCATGCTGGCCTGCATTAAGGCAAGAACACATTCCTTTTTTTAGGACAGACCTGTTTGCAGCCTACTGCTTGGGCTGTGGGGTCTGGAACATGTGTTAATAACTTCACATACCATATTGCCACACATATTTTATCAGGACAATACTGACCAACAAATTATGAGTGTGAGGCTGCACTTCATAATGCTTTATAGAAATATGCTTGAATGTAAATATGACATAACTGGAATATGTTTTATGGTAGATATGCCATGTAACATATCTTTGCAATGGTTATGATCTACTGAATATATTCATTCTATTTGTATGCATGTATCATTTTTATTTCTGAAGTTATGAGCATTGGCTCTATGCTTGTATTTAAAGTGTTTGCTGCAGGAAACTCATAAAGCAGATTTGGCCAACATAGTGTGAAGGGATTATTCAAGTAATTGGGAGTACTTAGCTAACAATGGACTTTGGGAGACACCAATCGACATCTGAGCTTTCCTGGGAACATTCAAACTAACATGTAAACAATAGCGTCGGCCTGCAAAAAGCTGAATCATTCATGGACATGTGACTTGCCCACATGGCTACAAACTCCATCTTTGTGTTGTGACTTTGCACAGAAGAACAAAGGCGTGTCTGCCTGCAAGAGAGAGAATATAAAAGGCCCTGAAAGCCTCTCATTTTGGTCTTCAACTGGCTCAAGAGATGGCCTCTCCACCCCAAAGAGATGTCTGAATAAACTGGAACAAAGGACTGTAACTACAGGGGTGTGAGTGATTGTGGGACCCAGGCCATAAACTACAATGTTCGTCTGAAAAGGATTGGGCCCAGACTAGGAAGATGTCTACTCTGTGAAAGAAACTTATTGGAACATCTCTGAGGGCTAGATTTACCTGTATTCAGTTTCCTAATATATTAGGCTTAGACTTGAGTGTTCTGTTTTATTTTGCTTGGTAACTTACTTTGTTCTCTCTGTTATTACTTGAAACCACTTAAATCCTACTTTTTATACTTAATTAATAAACAAAAGTGATTTTATTAACCCAGAGTAAGTAATTAATACCTGGGGGAGCAAACAGCTATGCATATCTCTCTATCAGTGTTCTAGAGATTGGACAATGTATGAGTTTACCCTGTATAAGCTTTATACAGATTAAAACAGATTTATTCGGGGTTTAGGCTCCCAGAAAGACTGAATACTGGGTGCTGGGAAAGTCCCTGTTAACTGAGAAGCCCCTGGGCTAAGTAAATCTTAGTTTCTGTAGCTGCAGGGGTGTGTTGCCCAACCTCTTGGTCTGAGCTGGAGCCAACTGGTGTGTCTAGCTCAGCAAGACGGGAGTGGTGGGAAGCCTTTACTGGCGGGGGGTTTGTTCTCAGTGGTATCCCAGCCCATCTAGGATCCCACATCTTGAGGGAGTTTCTGTGACCCAACCCGTCACAATGAGTTTTCAAATGATACCTTACAAGGCATACTTTGTACAGAGATTATAATAATAGAGTCCAGGGTGTGACTTCAAGGTTGTAACCTGTCACACCCCCTCTCTTGATTAAATCTGTCAACATTGAGGCCTATGTTAGAAGCATCATCTTTCCAACCATGAGGAGTGAAGAATTTCTGTCCATCAAAATGGTTTCTTAGTCAGTTCGAGAGGGCCATTGTTGTGCAATGCAAAGCAAGCTTTTTGTCCACCCCTAGTAATATACCTCCTGCCAGTGGAAAGCATAGTGCTGTAATGTGCAATTGTGGGGGTGAAGAGATTTGAAGTTGGAGCAAACAGGGGCTTGTTCAGTGCTCGCTCCCTTTGCCGAACTAACAAAGGGCCTAGCTCTGCTAACATATGTGAATAGTGCCATTGCAGTCAACTGAACTATTTATGGGCATAGAGTTAAAAACATACACAATTGTTTTCAGGATCTGGCACAAAATTAGGAATGGGTATCTACAAAAATTTGTGGCGATACAGATTGTGTAGATATTCCAGATATACACACCCAGCACTTAAACACACTGTCCTCATTGTTAAATGGAACAGAATCTTCAAAGCTTCCACATTGTAAATCCCAGTCCAACTAATCCAAGAATTCCTAATGGCCAAATAGGAATTCTTTTACTTCCAGATAAATTTATTCAGACTTCTGACAAAGAATCATTGCTCTGCTTCCAGAAATATGTTGGTGATGGAGTTATTAGTGAAGCAGGTTATGAAAAAGTCCCCTGTGACTGATGCATAATTACTGCACATAACTCAGCTGAGGAAGTTGCCATCCAGCAAGGAAATATAAATGGAGAATTGGCAGAAGGTATTAGAACCTGTCTCCATAAGATATCTGAGTGGAATTATTTTTGGGAGACTGAATCTTCAGTCTCCTTGCAAATAAACGTGGCAGAATTAATTATTCAAACAGAAAAATTTCTGGCAACCACTAACTTCCTGTTTAGAGGAGCTCTGTTTTATTGAACTGAAATTAGCCTAGTGAAAAATCTGTACATAACAATTGCCTTTTAATTAATTAACCCCATAATTATATGCAGGGATGCATGGGCATAATTAATATATACATGCCCCATCTGTATTCAGAACAACAATCATTTTAAGACAATGCAATTATTTGCGTTTTTAAATGACTCTACTAAAATTATCAGCATTTCAAAGTTAATACAAATGTAAAGAAAAATAAATGTTTTCTCTCTTGTATTTGTTGTATTCCAGTGACAATAAGTAGCTAGAAGAAAAATCTACTGTAAATAATTTTTTATTAGGTTGAGTTTGACAGTATCCTATTTAACATTTTAATGGCTTCTTATAATTGGAACAGTCTTTTACAATAGAATAACGTGGTGTTTTTCTTGAGCAATGTCCTTTCAGAGAACAGAGCTGGTTCACACTGATATGCTATCTAGTTTTAAATCTGGTTCTGGAAACGTCCACTCTCTTGGGTCACCAATGTGCCAGATATTCAGATGTGAATTCAGTAATAAAGTATTTCAAATGTCCTAGACTCTGATGTGCCCTTCCTCAGTGCTGAGCACTGATACTTACAAGATGTGTACTGCTATCAAAATCTGTGAGGTTTATCATATGATTAAAATGCTTATAATCTGGCCCACAGAAATTAGAACTCAGCTAGAAAACATGTAGTAGGCCGTCTAGGACAAAATCCTGGCCCCATTGAAATCAGAGGCTAAACTCCTGTTGACCTTAGTAGAGCCAGGATTTTACCCCAATGTATTCCTTTCAAAATGCAAGACTTTTCCCAACGGTATATTTTCCAATACTGTATTCCAACCTAATAATCAGAAATGGGGCTTCTACCACATCCCTTGGAAAGTTACACCACAGTCTTATAGAATGAACCGCCCATGTGGTCTGGCAGTATGCATTTTCTCTTTACTGTCAAACAGTTCCAACATCTGAGTGAACATCTCTTTATGCCATCCTAAAACAATGCAAGTTCTCTGAAGACCACATCAAAGAATGGAAATAAACAGTCTGCAAGTAAATAGACTCAAGAATAAAGTACAGCCATTGTTTTTAATAAGAAAAATGACTATAGTAATTTTCTAATTAGAAAAGCCAGAAGGATGAGTAGAGAGAATACTTGCTAATTAGAGAACATCTTCTAAAAATCTTTAGAAACACATTGTTATTCCGACCATAAATTCTGAATCCCTCATGCTACTGCAGCCTTAAAGGTACAATGCATTTCAGGTTACAGATATCTCACCTATTTATGTTTTTCCTGGAGGATAAAATAATCCCATTGCAGACAGAGCTATGTGAACAAAACAAAATAAAAGCAGATTAAACTCAGCCTTCACTTCATGTTTTTGAATTTACCCAAAACGTGAGCCTGATGGCTTACAGAACTTTTAGTAAACCTGGACCAAAGTTTTGAGCAAATGTGGGATTAATTTATGATTTCACATAGAAACTAGGATACAATTGTGGTTTTATATGGTTTTGATCCAAAACCAAGCAAAACTTGTGGGTTTTGTCTGTGTATCACTGAATTTCAGCTCTGTTTTAACCCCAGACTGTTAGCAAACTCATCTGAAACAGCTCCCTCTCCTAAAAAAAAAAACCCAAACCCTCCACTGAAAACAAAAACAACTGAGTTTAACACAGCTTTAGTTGCAGCATGGAGAATTGTTTCAGAACATTTAGAACAGTGTGACAGGGTATATCAACCCTGCACTGATCCAACTGGGGTTAACGGCACACTGTGGGCCAAAGAGGTCATGCCCCCTCACCCTTGCTGCGCATGCTCAACATGGAGATAGGATATAAACCGGAGTGATCCAGCTCAGTTTGGGCTCACTGAAGAGGAAAGTGGATGCAGGCTGCAAGCATCAGCCAGGAAGTGGCTGGAGCTACAGACAAGAGGCCGAGTGCCAGTGGGATTGACCACGGAACCCCCACTGATGCTGGAGGATGAGAGAGAGTCAGAAGGCTGATGCCTCTAGGAGAACTGACAGAGCAGCGACCAAGGGTAGGAAGCAACCCAGGGAACGTGACTGTTAAAATAGGAAAATGAGCCGAACCGTAGAGTCCCAGTTTCACAGGACCCTGGGTTGGGAGACAGTGGAGAAGGGTAGGGGCCTGGATTCCTCTACCCTGCCCCATACCTACTGCTGCCCTGAGACTAAGGGCAGCCCCGAGGGCTCTGGCCACTGGGCCGTGCTGCCCTGCTTTGTAGGCTAGGACCTGTTCTAGCCACTTGAGCCATAACCCCTTATTTGTCACACGTGACCAGACATCCCATGATGCCATGTATCTACCCCATGACACAGGGTATGATGACTAACATGCTGCTAGGGATACCCAGAGCTGTGAGTCACTGCTACACATCTCTGCTTCAGCAAGAGTGAGTTTGCAAGAGTGTGTGTCAGTTCCCTGCCACATCCAGATTGTCTTCCTTACCAGCGAACTCCTCAAGGCTCTGCCAGATCAAACCTCACCTAGCAAGTAATATTCAGTGAACTTCAGCCCCCCAGTTTCTCAGGGATATTTCTCTGCAGTGCTTAGCCCCAATCATTGTGAATTCACAGAAGATATCAAGTTTACTGTTGTTAAAAAGCCAGTACATCACTGTTTATTAATTTAACTGGGGTGAATACACCCTTCCCTTCAAACACAGCCCTGGATTGTTTTACTCTTAATATAAACTAAGTCATTAACAAAAGAGCATGGATTAAGTGATACCAAGTAAAAGAGGGAAAGGTAGAGATGGCTACGAGCAAATAAAAGTGAAAACATGTATCTAAAAGTCTAAAACTTAATCTAGCCAGATATAATCTTTGTTCAAGGTGGTTTCTTGTACCCACACAGGGTGACCAGACAACAAGTGTCAAAAATCAGGAATAGGGTGGTGGGGGGGAGGGCAATAGGTGCCTATATAAGAAAAATCCCCAAAAATCGGGACTGTCCCTATAAAATCGGGACATCTGGTCACCTTACACCCACAGTCTCCTTTCCAGTTTGGCCAGGACCCATCATAAAGATCAGCTCACTTGGTTTCTTTGTCTCTTAAGGTGAAAGATAAAGATAGGGTCTCTCTCTGTCCCTCATGTTCCCAAGGGGGTTTCTTTGTCTTACAAATCAGGAAGCTCTTCTGGGGACTCAGTCTCTCTGGGGTGTAGTAACCATGGTAATTCTCTGTCTCTCGAGTTCAGGAAGAGGATAACCTCCACCAAGCCAGCTGAATAGCTTTGTTGTTGACTGCTAATATGTAAATGGAGATAACCCACTTTCCTTTGTCGACGACAGACCTGTTTATCGCCTTAGCCTAAGCTAAGATAGCTTGTCTTAAACATGTTGTAGTAACATGAGAGAGAGGGAATTCATAATGTTACATATAAGGTTAACACATGCATTTTATAATGATATTAATCACCAGTGTGTTAGTAGCTTTCATGATGCCTCACCAGGCATATTTTGTACAAATATTATTGCATTAGTGTAGAGTGCGAATACAGGGGTGCTTGGGGTCACAATGACATCACATTGTGATACAACAACATGAACTGATTAAATGTCTTCATGCATTGATGCTACATTGTGATGTCAACACATCTGAAATTACGTAGAACTTTCCCCCTTGTTTTAGAGGATGTAAGATGCTGTGCACATTGGGATGGTCCTGCCAGTCTCTGGACCTGTGGCATTCCTATTGCAAATGAGTGTGAAATCTGTTTGGTGTCTAACACACATACCTTTTGACTAGAGGAATAGACCTTTCAGTTTTTAGACACAAACTTTGCCCTCTTGCAGCTGTTAATATGGGACTAAAACTAGGCAAAAAAAATTTCAAATACATGCAGTGGTTCCCAATCTCTTGTTTCATGACAACTGTGTTGGAAGAATTTGCCTCAGTAAAACTCCCAGCTGGGTCTCTAATTTAGTCCATCTTTTAAAACCATTGACTAACAAACATTAACAAACGACAAATGTTGGTGTCAGTGGCTCTGGCAGTAGCCAAACAGATTATTGTGTGCAAATGGAAAACTGAGACTCTGCCTGCATATTGCGAATGTCTAAAGGAATTTTCAAATACAGCATTCACACTGAAACTATCTCCTGGGTATAGAATGGACTGGAAAAAAAAAACATTTGGGGTAATATGCCTGAATTGTAGAAATAGATACAGAGATACAAAATTACTTTAGTACATCAGGGTTCATTTGGCAGGCACTCACATTTCTATAGTAGGTTGTGAAATGCTTGTGTTCCCTAAGAGCCTTCATAACGTCAGAATTTATTGAAGTTTTACTTAGTGGTTTCATATGTACACTAACGTCTGTTTAGAACACTAATATTTTTATTGTTCTCTATATGCTGTTACATTTTTAAATATTACTACCAATATGTTCTTGGATTATTCTTGCACAATACTTAGAGTGTTGTGTGTGGGATTTTTTGTATATTCAGAAAACTTCAGTAAAGATCATAATTGGAAAAAATGTCAGGCATGATCTTTAAACAGGTTTTACCCCTCCTTTCCTCCCTTTCTCCCTCCTATCATCTGTGCAGACTTCAGGTTGCTTACACTACTGACAACCCATGGGGTACTAGCCTTCAAGTGATGAGGTCTAAATTTCCATTACTGTAGCTCTTACGGTATGTCTACACTGCAATAAAAGACCCATGATATGGCCATGGCTGGCCTGGGTCAGCTGACTTGGGATCAGGCTGTAAGGCTAAAAATTGCAATGGGCATTTGGGCTGGTTCTGGAGCGAGGGCTCTGAAATCCTAGGGGAGGGTGGCTCTCAGAGCCCAGGCTCCAGCCCTAGGCCAAATGTCTACACTGCAATTTTTAGCCCTGGCCAGCCTGAGTAAATTGACCCAGGCTCTGAAACTCAGTGCCATGGGTTTTCTGTTGCAAAGTAGAGGCGTCAACACTGGGGGTCCACTGTACAAAGAACTTACAATCTAAATAGAAAAGACAAAGAATGGGAGGGGAAACTGAGGTACAGAGATGTGAAGTGACAGGCTCAGTTAGAGCCAGGAATAGAACTTAGGTCGCTGAACTCTGAGTCCAGTCCCCTATTCACTTGAAAAGAAAAAAAAAACCTTTTCAGATGTCATTCTTCAGATAAATTCTTACCTGTTGGTTGGATTGAGGGAGGTGGACAGACATACTATCAACCAATATATGAGAACTTTTACAGTGACACCGAGAGGAAGCTGGGCTCTTCAGTGACAGCACCTGTGAGCAGTGATTGACAATAGCAACCTGTAATCCTAGACTGGAGAGAAAGTTGCAATGGAATGATCTTTTTTTATGATGTTGGCTAATTGCTGGTATTTTTGATTGTGTGATTGTTCTGTATATAAAAGGTCCCTCAGTTGGCACAGTTGCGTCTAAACTATAAGGAGCTTCCAGCCAGCTGGTCATAGCCTGATACAATGCCAACCCTACTCTATCAAAAACATGGCAAAACTCCTGTTTGGCTTCAGTTGTGCAGATGTTTGCCTCACATATAGAAAGGAACAAGCATTCATACAGGGCTCCCAATCTGGGTGCCTGAAATTCTGGATGTGTGCCTATTTATACATACAAAAGATCGTTCATGACAGCAAATGGGCATTTGCCTGCAGATTTGAAATTTTGACCCATAATGTTCCTTATTTTAACAATCTAAACTACTTCCCACTTTCCCTGGTTCTAATACTCATGGCCTGCCATGGAAAGACGCTCAGCAACAGATCCCTTAATAATGCACCACAAGTTAAATAGAAATATATCTTCCTTGTGCCTGGCTTAATAAACTTGCACACCACAATTGGTTTCCTAATTTGAAAATGGATAGATTATAAACCTAAGTGAAATTAGTTCTCCTATCCTCAGACACTGCCACTGAAGAAAGAATCATAGAATTTGTGATACCAGATCAGACCATTGAAACAAGATTTGTCTTCTCTCAGGCAGAGGTCAATGATTGGTGTATTTGAGGGAAGCATAAAACCTCCATAATATTCTGAGCCAATTGATTAATGCTACCTCTGGAAGCGAAAAAAACCCTAGATCCTTCCTGACCCTCGCAATGATCAGTTTACACCCTGAAGAATTAAATTTGATTACAGGTATTTTAGCATGCTCATTGCCTTTAGGATCACATTCTGAAACTCACTTATTTTTAGTATTTTACCGTGAAACAAATGTCACATACTGCAATTAAAAGGATTCGCTGTTTTCCCAAATATGTGTCTGAGAGAAGCTAATTCTTAAAATATTAGACTCTATTTACCAGGAAGAGTTAGTGTCTGCAGATGTTAACTGCCCAACAATGAGTTTTTGGTGAGTTTTTTTGTTTTTGTTTTTGGTGGGTGGTATAGGGAAGGGTTTGGTAACGCTGTTTTACTAGAACACAAATTCACTGTTATTGGCCTCTTCCTTGAAAGTGCAAATAACATAAGCAAAAGGACTCAGGAGGAAACATAGCTGGAAACCACGAAGTAGGATATAGCTGCCTCTCCCCAGCTGATTTTACTGCAGAGCCTCCTTTCCATTGCACTTATGACTTCATTAGCATCATTTCAACATATTGAAAATTGGTTTCCAGCTGCCAATATTAAACAGGAATGTTTTCTTCCTCTGATAAATACATACATCACTTAGCACTGCCTGACTTCAGCTGCGGTTGTATATTGCGAGGCTTTTGTTTCTCTTAAGTGAAAAATGGACAAAAAGAAACAAAAATAGATGAATGGGCAAAAGTGTGAATAAAAAAACCCCATGCAGCTGAATAACTGATGGCTGGCATGACTGAATAAATGGCTGTGGAAGATTTCTGGTGGTGGGGTTGATTTGCTTACAAAAAGTATATATAACATTTAACAAATTGTAATGATCAAGTTACCTCTACTGCTGAATAGGTTAAAATATGTATTTGCATATTTGTCTTTATTAGCTTTTTTTTCTTAGTATTTGACAGTATTTGTGAGTTGTGTGTATTTTGATATGCACTATAATTAATGAAGCATTTTATAAAAGAAAAGAGAGCAATGGAATAATTGTTCTCTTATGTGTTCTCTTTAAATAGGAAACATGGATTTGCCTGCAGTAAAAGATACACATATTGTCATTTTATAATATTATAAGATGGGACATCTTGAGCTGTGATTAAGATTGTGGCCTGCCCTTACACCAAGGCACTAGAAGAGGGGCGCTCAGAACATTCACATTTCCTTGCACACATGGGTAGGGGACCAACCCCAACTGCAGCCTCTGTGCCCTCCTGAGTTCAGAGACTGCTCCCTTGTACTGCTTTTAGAGCACAAGCCATCATAAAGGGAGCAGGGAAGGGGATGAAGAAGGTGGGGTTGTAGCCCCAGCTAGGGTTACCACCTTTGAAATGCAAAAACCCCAGCACAGCTGCCCCAGGAAGTCTTCCGCAACCCTAGCCACATGGCAACTCCACAACACCCCCCCCACAAAAAAAGAAAAACCAGCCACTTATAGTATCTAGAGAGAGAACACATATAGATAAGATTAACATAATCATTTTCTTACTTAAACTGAGGAAGTGGGAACACTGCAGTATTTTTACCTGGACACAGAAACTTTTAACATTAGATATCCCAGTGTATTGTGATAATAATGCAAATCTTTAGACCTACTTAAAAAAAAAAAAACTACCTGGCAGATTAAATTATTTTTCTGGCAACTGGCAAATCCATTAAAAAAAACACAAAAAACCCAGCTAAACCTGTTAAATACCAGCCAGAGGTAACCGTAGCCCCAACCTACCTGGCAAGCAGAGGTGGGTGAACAAGCTTTACACTCTTCCTGCTACCGCCAACAACCCAGATGATTTGGCCAAGATTATCAGAAGTGACCACTGATTGTGTCCTTCAATTTTCAGGTGTCCACCTCAAGTAAGCTTAACACGGTGGCCAACTCTTACACACAATTAAGAAGAAGCAAATAGGGGCCTGATCAGACATGGGAGCTCCCACTGTTCCATGTAATGAGTGCTGGGTAACTATGTGAGAGGACTCAACTGTATCTAAAACTAATCTGGCTCACTCAGAGAATTATTTACAGAGTTGTTGCACACTGCAACTGGGATTCAAGGCATATGCACCCATACTGCCTTCCTGGTGCCCCCTCCAAACTCTTCCCTCCGGCAACTTGTGCTTCTCCCTCCAAGTTCCATGCAGCTTGCTACATGTTTACATAGAAAAATTAGGTCTTCCTAACGGTGTCTCAAGTTTGCCATCCAAAGTAATTAGTTACTTGAAAATCTTGCTGATTGTTCTTCAAGACGCTAAGATACGGTTGAAAGATGCATGCTAAAATAAGTGTAATGAGATGTTGGCTACTTAAGTGATATTTGGAATGGAATAAGGTAAATGGTTTTAAACTTCCCAAGAGTGAATGATCCAACTGAACAATAAGGCCATGTTTGCCCTGGCACAAATGTGACCCATAATTCACCAGTAATGAAGCACCACAAGTGATGATATGGGGTTTACTTTTGGTTTGGCTCAATCACTCGCATATGTGTTTCAAACTCACTCCAATTGGAATGTCACATCCATAGTCAAACTTTTCTCAGGGAAAAGGGTTCCTTTTGGAAGGAATCAGTTATATTCACTGAAGGAGTAGTGCAAGGCAAATTTTTTAAAAATATGGACGAAAGTTGCAGGAAAAGGAATTTTAGGCTACATCTATACCAACAAAGTAGTTGACACATGGTATCAAACAAAGCTTCCCACCCCTCAAACAATGTTAAAGACATTTTTCTTCTGGATTTGAAATGGTCAGCTGAGTTCAAACATCTACTGTAGCCAAGTATGGTCAAGTCATCGTTCTATTAGAGAGCATGCAGGGCTACAATGCAGATTGAACTCAGTTGACCCTGTTCATACCAGTGCAGTAATCATTTACAACGCTGATGGTGGGACAGCCATGTTTGACAACCAATGTCAAACTGGAGTCCCTTTGCTAATTTCTTGATCCTAGAAGATGACAAACACCCAATCCAGCAAAGTTCTTAAGTGCATGTTTTACTTTAAGCATGTGAATAGTCCCACTGACTGCAGTGAAATCTCAGTAAAGTCAAGAGGACTACTCACACATTTAAAAATTAAACACATGCTTAAGGACTTTGTTGGATCATGGTGCTCACTGTGACAGACTGATTGGGGGTAAGAAGGGCCACGTGAAAGCTCAGCCCCCATAGCTTGTAAAAGAAGAATAATATACAGGATGGTTATCAGACAACTCTGTAACAGGTAATGGAATAAATCTGTCCAGAAAATAAGTCAGTGGTTTCCCCAAGGTGCTGGTCAGCACCCTAGTTATACCCACTTCTGTAGGAGGGAGATGTGACAGACTGATAATTTCCTGCAATATCTTGATTGAACTTTCTTGAATTAAGTTAAACCTTATTGAATTAGGGTTAATACCTTTGAGATACATTATATTAAACATGTAATTGTGCATGGTTTATTGTGGCATTGTATGTACCTTCATTAGTAAAGTGGGGTGATGCTAATCTACTTTCTCCCTTACCAATCCTTTGAAGCCACCCACCTGGAAATGTGCACATATACTAGTTCAAACTGTATTCTCCTAGGGATCAAGAAAGGGCTTTTGCATAAATAGCCTCATAGTCTTTTTCCTCATCCAGCAAAGGGACAGGACCCCTGCTCCACAGAGAGCCCCAGTTTTAGACTAGGGTTGGAAGGACAGAGTGCTTGTTCTGAGCTGAAGCTGTGGTGAACTTTTAACACATGGAATTGCCCTTGGGTGGAGGTTTGAAGGACTGTTCCTGCTGGAATCTATGTTAGGGATTGGTTTAACTCTGGTAAGCTTATTGGCATGTCTGTTAAGGTTCTTTTATTGATTTTAATATGTTTTCTCTGTAAATGCTTTTTACCTTAAGAATAAAGTTGACTTGTGTAGAAAGAACTGAATGGTACTTTATAACTGTAGCAATTTTACCTGTTAAGCATTTCTGAAGAGAAAGCAAGCAGATGTCCTGTTTGTGCTGGGAAACATAGTGAAAGCAAGGCATTGTGAACCCTGGAAATATCTTGATCAGAAGGGAGAGCAATGTAAGTCTATACACAAGAGAGGCTGCAGCTGGGAAGCTGGAAGTTTGTGGGTTGTGGGCCCTTGCTGGACCACTGAGGAGAAATACAGGGGCACCTGCCCTGAACTGAGACACTTGGCACCTTGCAGTATCAAGTACATCTGACCAGAAAACATCCATGTTACAAAAATTTCAAGATTTGACATTTGTTTTCGTTCTGCACTGGAAAGAAACAAAAACATTTTGATTTTTTTTCAGGGGAGGGGCAGGGGAAGAGAGAAAGATACCCCAGAATAACTAGCCAATACCACTGTGGTTAGGGCAATCATATGGTCCAAGTTCAAGTCCCTATTGCGAATGAGGCAAAGCACTCCTCTATAAGTTTGGACTACACTTTTGTTGGGAAGATCTCTCAGCTCCAGCATGGCATTTCTAGTCGAAACCAGAGAGAGAGAGTGCGAGAGTGAGCGAGAGAGAGATCTACCCTAGACCAGTCAATAGCCTGCTGGTTAGATCACTCACATGGGATGTGGGAGACCTACACTCAAGTCCTGCCTTATTTAGACAAGGGTCTTGAACCTGAGTCTCCGACATCAGTGCCCTAACCACTGGATTATTGACTATTCTGGGGAGCGTCTCTGGCACAAAAATTCCATCCTGGACCTGAGGAAGCTTCCTGCTGAAACCAAACCTTTCATACCAAGTTTTAATTCTGATGAATCTGCATTTTTGGATTAAAAAATGTTTAGTCAAAAAAATTCCCAGTCACCTGTAGCAACACATCCCTATGCAGACAACACTTAAGGCTACGGTAATAACAGGAGACTGCTTCTGCCTATTTCTGAACCAGGCAGGAAATATATTAAAACCCATCAATCCCTACTTTGAAAAGTGAAATGATATGGATATGTGGTTCCTCAAATCATTTTGGAGCAGCTTCTGAATAAATGCAGGATGGGAGAAATATGGACAGATTTGTGAGGAGTTAGAGCTAGGTACAAACTGGAAATAAAGAGATCAGAGTAATCTCTTGCGGGCAGGGATGTCTCTTCCTATGCATTTGTTCAAATGGGGCCCCAAACTTAACCAATGCCTTTGGGTGCTACTGCAGTACAAATCATAACTTACAGATGGAGCTTTCCTGGGAGCTGGGCAGACTATGGCATGAACTCCTCCAGGAAATAAGGCCCATCACAAATCTCACCCTTTTCCGCTTCAACTGCAAGATCACATTTCTTTGACCTTGTCTTCTCTAACAAACATATAGAACATTTTTGTGTGTATAAAATTTTAAAAAGTCTAAACTAAGACACTCCACTGCACCTAATTTTCCCTCTGAGGAGAAGATAAGAGAACAAACGTGCCAGATGTTAGTTCTTTTGCTTACTACACTGCTAGAAGGCACTCAGATGCTATGGTGATAAGTGCAGTATAAGAATCTATATAAAACAAAAGAGAAAGATATTTGAAAATCCCTATAGAAGGAAGGTTACAATAAATGGCCTGTAACATTTGCAGTAGAAACAACAGACTAGATGTCAATTTTATAAGGACGAATATGGAATGAAGTCAGCTAAAGTCACGCTGTATTTCTAAAGATCAGGGTGGGAAGCAGGCAAAGGTCATGAATGCTATGTCATGCAGGCTTGAATTCTCTTGGGGCATATTTAATATTGCACACTAGGGGGAACTTTATTCTTTATCTGACACATTAATCTGATCTCTTTCTCTTTTATTGCTGCAATAGTGATCTTGTTGTGCATAATGGCATGATTACTTTGTAAGATTATGAGTAAGCATTGGCACGGATGGAAGCAACAGATTGGCCAGTATATGTAAAAATATTAAATTGCTCAATTCACCTCTGGCCAAGATATCTCACAGTATAATATTAACTGGAATAAGAGATGAACACCGCATTATACAATTAATATGAAACTCATACAATTTTTTTTTCAAACGATCTACACAGGACAGAGGTTTAAATCATCACAGACAAGGATCAAAAAATAGATTCTTCAGGAACCCCAGCAGTGGATTGTAATCATGTTCATGCTTTCTTCCTTCTGCATCCTGCCTGATTTAGGTTCCTGGACACAAGACTCAAGGGGAGCTTAAATGTCCCAATGGCAGAAAGCAATCAAAGGAAAAACAACTCTGAGGTTTTATTACCAAACTGAGATTGTGTTGCCTAGATATTTTGTGCCACTTTGCAGATGAGACAGCACAAAAGGCAAAGTGGAATGAAATAAGTGCTAAGATGACTCATATTCACTGGGAAGAGAACACCTTGAAGAGACTTGAAGTGGAGCTGCAATTTCAGATTCCCTTCCTCTTTCTTGCCTTTCATTCCTTTCCACAGCTCTTTGTTTTATATCTGGAGCAAAAAAGGGGTCACAAGCCAGAGAAGTAATCACACGCTCCTACTGTGGTACATTGATAATTGTTGATGAATTATGTTTATTTTAATACAAATTGTCTCTACAAGGAGGTGGTGAATTTTCCTTTCTGTAATTGTGCTAATGCTTTGAATTTATCTTCAGCGTTGTATGAGAAATATTTTACTGCCTAACTCCCCTCTGACTCTAAGCAGTTGAGTGTTACAAAACTGATAGATGATATGAAGGAGATGCTTACCTTGGCAATTATTTATTGTGCTTTTTCTCTCTCATTTTGCAAAGGTTAAGCACACATTTCTGCTCTCAGAGCTGCACAGCGGATCTCAGCTCTGATCAGATATCCCTCCATGTGCCCGCCTCCCACTGACATCAGGAATAATATTTGTACTTATGTATGCAAAGATAAGGGTAAACAAAACTGTTAACTGAGCAGCATGAGGAACAGGAAGCCCTTCCCCACCATGCACAGCATCGCTAAGTGCATCCTGGGCTCTTCATCTTCCTTGAAAGCATCAGAGATTGGCTACACTCATAAATATATAGGCTGCGATGGATGAGCCAAAGGTCCAGCGTAGTACAGCAAATCCTATGTATCTTTCAGAGAGAATTCTCCCATAATCACCTATAAGCAGAAAATAAGACAGTGTTTCCTTCCATATATGTGTGGAACTCATCATTTTTTGTCAAGTTTTAGACAAAAAATTAGAGTTGGTTGGGAAGGGAGCATACTTGACTTCCTGTGAAAGTGTACAGTGAGTCACTTAGACTTACCCTCACCCATTTAATTTGAAGTATTGTGCCTGCCACGGAAGAAGCCACTTTTAGGAGCAAACTCTGGTGCCTAGGACAATGCGTCCCCAGCCTGGCTGTTCTCAGTCATTTAGTTTCATATAGCAGTATTGCCCTACCCTTAACATGGACATTGCTTATAGCTGGTATCTTGCCCAAAATACAGGATAACCCAATCTGAGCTGAGGCAATAATTTCTTTGCTAGAATTGTAAACACAATGTGAGACTTTTGTTCTTAATAGTCATTGCAAAAATCTTAAGAGCAGAGGGTGAACAATGAAAGTGCCTAGTATGGCGATGTACCCTGTCATCAGTATCTTGTATAAGCTATCATTATCCATAACTGTACAAACCTCTTCAGGAAAGCTAATGACATAGTCTTACAACAATTGATTGTTGAAGTCATGGATCACCATTACAGGGTCATATAGAAACAGACGTCTCCGGACATTTTCCTAAAGTGGCAGAAATAAGACAAAGAATTTTTTATGTTGTACTTGTCCAAAAGAGAAAGCTGTGTCTTAATTGATATGCATCAGTTTAGTGCCATAACAAAAAAAGGTGCAGTAATTAATGACTCTAGTTGAAGGAGCAATTCCACTGGGTATAAAAGCCTCAATTAGCTACGTATGCACAAAATTTGGCCCTGAAGTACCAAACTGAAGACAACGTGGCATCCATTTCTGCACATCTGTTAACAGGATAACTTCATTAGGATAGTCCTGACCTAGTTGCAGCTCAGGAGAGGTAGAGCAGAAGGTCATCACTGTAGCAAGGATGGCTCAAATCATACCATTACAGATACGGGTGTGAGGAGAAGTCTGCATGGTGCTGCGTGTTAATGGTCATACAGGATATTCTAATAGTTTGACTATTTTAATGAATATGAATACACTGAGGAGAAAAATTATGTTCAGAGGACTGCTTGGCTGAGTTCAAATGTTAACTAAATCATATGTGGTAACTAAAAGGGGAAAATATACAATGACCTCCAGCATTACTTTAGCTCAAAAGCCTCAGAAAATAAGGCCTTTCTGGCTCTCCCCACAACAGGGCAGCCCAAATTGCAGATCCCATAAAAATGTGTGTTGGAGAATGGATGCCTGCCTCACTGTCTAGTAAATTTTAAAAGGTATTGGACAGAATACAGATAATAAAGAAATGCACTTAAGTGAAGAACTGTGTGTCAGTCCCTGCCATCACTTACACACCCAGTTCCCATGGGGAGTTAATGTATAACTGTGCAGATATTTTAGGAAATAATCTGGCCCTATAAATCCCACATGTAAAATCTGTAGAAAAGGGAACAATTCGTTGTGAGAATATGAATCTTTTACTGCCTAGAAGGCATTGAAAACCAGATTACAGCAAACCGTGAGTAACAGATGGTGTTCAGGGTGAGGACTTTGTTACTAGCTTCATAAAGAACCAGCCATCTAAAATACTGCATCCTAGGCACTGATGAGCAGGCTGGAAAGACTCAGAGTGTCTGTTCAGTTAGGTATCTTTGGGTAAATAGGCAAAAGTATGAATGGTTCTCCAAACTTCTGTAGCCTAAAAATCAGGTTAATCTCGGACTAGACTGGGTTTTCCTGTGAGATTTCTAGTACTTCGTGGACCTAGCCAATTCACAAATACCACACAAATTGCTATCTGCAGTAATTCAGTAGATAACCTGCCCTTATGAAAACACTCTGTGGACATTAAAGATCCCAAGCGGTCAGACTTTGGTTTTACATCTAAGATGAAAGATAGCAACCTCGGCAGCACAGTTTCCATAGTAGCATGCTGGGGCATTGGTTCCAATGGAGGAGTTGCAAACACTAAGTCACAAACACCAGTTTTTGCACTCACAAAGATGCAGATTTGCACAAAGATGCAGAATCACACAGATTTTACGAGGTGTGTCCAATGACAACACAATACACTGAGCTAGATTGAGAATTTACTCTCATCCCTGAATAAGAGACAGTGCACAGCTGTGCTGCCCCAGAAGATGCTGGAGAATGGAACTGTGACTCACACACCTCTCTGCAGTTCAGCTGCACAAAACAAGAGGAATATGCTGCATCAGTCTATTACCAGACACAACATACTCCTAGGCTCTGTGGCTTGGCATGGATTGAGGGGGCCAAGACATGACTCAACTTGCTCCCTATCCCCCCTACCCATTCCACTTGCTTACCAGTGAGAGTATTGAACATGCACATCATGCCTAGACTTGTGATCTGAGGTAGGCCCCATGTGGCCGTGAGGAAGTTAGAGAGTGGGTCTTATTCCCCTTTACTCCACTTCATGTCCATGCAGTGCAGACAAACATCTTTTCCTGTATGTGTACATAAATAGAATAGAAATAAAAATCCGGATAAAACAGGAGATTTGCAGTGTGGATGAGGAAGGGCAGTCAGTTTATTGGGTATCTAAAATGTCAAGTAGAGCAGATGATCAATGGATACAGTATGCTTGCAAAACATTAAAGGAGTGCAAGAAAATTGATAAAGAAGGCTCAACCAGCATGTGTAATAGAAGTAGCAAAGCAGGTAAAGATAACGAATGAGTAATTCATTAAAGACATGAAAAAAAACAGGCAGACATGTAAAGACACTGTACTGCTGCTGATAGCGCGATTGGGGCAGGAAGTTACAGGTAACAGATGAGGTCACTATTGCTTGGCCAACATGATGAAATCACAAAGTCCTGAAATATTTCATTTCTTTTCTCTGGAGGAATGGATCCAAGCCTCCAGGTTGTTACCTTTTTCCTTTTATGAATACTGAGCTGAAGAATGCATTCAGGAAATGGTAACATCCCAGAAACCTGGATCAGATTCCCCAAGGGTGAGAAATGATATGTTTAAAAGCAACTTTGCGGTTACAACACACCAGAAGATTAAACACTTAGAGGTATTAAATGCTGCCACAAGGACAAGATGATTTACACCCAAGAGTTCAAAAGGAAGCAGTGAGATTAATAGAAGGCTTCTGACAATGTTTTTTGATAGTTCAGTAAAGAGAACAGGGAAGGCAGCATTAAAGAACAAATAGATAATATGGATCTCCTCAAACAACTTGTGGAGCACTAAACCTGACTTCTTGTGCTAAGATACTGGATAGTGGAAATATTGAAAAGGAGTATGTTCATTGAATTAAAAGTAATTAATTTTGATAAGCAATATTTGACCTGGACTTAGAGAAGGAAGCTCACATGAAAACCATGCTGTACTGCTTGTAGTATGACGTTGAACCACCTTTCCTGGAGGCGTTATTGTCTCTCCTGGAAACAGATTTAATTGTCCCTACCCTGCAACATGTATCAGATGGGTTAAAGTTGGAGGGAGATAATAATCAAGAGGAAAGTAGATATACAGGGTTGGAGGCAGGCCTCAGAGGTAGCTGCTCTGGCTTGAAGCATCAGACATCCCCAGAAGAAACTGGGTTCACAGGCCTGCGGGCTATCGTCAACCAGGAAGATAAGGGGCTTCCCTGGTAAGAGGCTCAGTCAACTGTTTTTTTGACCATTCCATGAGTGGGAGAGAGCAAAGGTATTAGGTATGGACTAGAAAGGTGTCTGGCTGTAGAACTGACCCCAGCACATATCCAGCATGGTCGAGCAAACAATTAAGAGTATCTTCATTTGTTTTGAATAAAGAGTTTGTTCCTCAGCACAAACCAGAGAAGAGCCCTCTTTTTTGGTTCCAGCTGTAGCTAGTGTTGCATTGTAAAATACCAACCACCATGGACATGTCTGCCCATGTAGTGTTCTGATACCCAGAAAGTGAACTATAATGTAAAGAGGAGCTGCGATTGAAATTTGAGGTCAGACATAGCAATAGCTTCTATTGACATTTTCAGCAAGTGGAACTTTATGAAAATTCCTGGCTGGCTCCATTTCAGATTCTGTGACTGAATTTAATTTGTCCTTCTTGAAATGACTGAGGTCATCAGGAAGCCAGCCCAGACATGGGAAAGAAAATGCAGTGGTTATAAAACTATTCTTTCTAGCCAGAATATGGTTTTGGAATGGGCAATCCAAAATTCCAGATCTGTGTGAGTATACATATCTGGTGGACTACAACTTAATGTATGGTGGGAAGAGGGGAAAAATACACAACAAACAGGAAGAGGAAGGAGTTGTCAATTTTGTGAGTTGTCAATGTTAGAGCTCCCTGCTCCATGCTCAATCCACAGAGGATATAGATTCACAGACTTAAAGGCCAGAAGGCACTATCATGATCATCTAGACTGACCTCCTGCACATTGCCGGCTATAGAAACTCACCTGCCCACTCCTGTAGTAGACCCCTAACCTTTGGCTGAGTTACTGAAGTCTTCAAATCATGATTTTTGGAAATCTGTTTCCTCTCCCTCCTACTGTCTGTATTTGTCTATTCCATTGTATGTGCCTCTGGGGAGGGAATGTCAATTACTATGTGTTTGTACAGTGCCTAGCACAATGGAGCTCCAGTCTCATTTGGGGCCCCTATGTCCTACTAAAAAGCAAATAAATATGTTGGCTAGGAAACATATATGTGATTTGAATGAGATGCATAACAAAGTCTGGTGTGTAATGAAAACTTCATTACTCTTCAGTTTCTTTATTACAGAATTTTGTAATTTAGTTTTTATTTAAAGTATCTGCCTTAGTGGTTATTGTTACTTTGCCAGTTAAGCCTGGCAATGTCTAAGAGCATGAAACTATGCAGAACAATGTAGGGTTGTCTAAAGTCCTTGTTATTAGAATAAGAAGTTAACAGTTACTGTAAACAAAAATGCTTTAGTTAAAAAGATGAACCGTAAGATATTTTGACTTGAACACAAGGCAAACCGTATGAAACAAGGGAACAAATCTTCTTCAGCTGGCAAACATAGCTGGAATAGATTGTTTTCTCACAGAGACTGTATTGGTTCCATTCTGTCAATAGCATAGACAGAGCCATTGTTATGGTCTGAGCTAGAGCTATTTACACCCTGTGAATGAGCACCGCTTTCTCTAGTTGTGTTCTTTGACTTACTTCAAAACATAGTCCATCAAAAATCTTATCCAAATATTTTCTAAGTTTTTTCCGTATTCATATCAATTATTTTTCATGTTTCAGGTTCAGTCTCTCCTTCAGTGCAGAGGCGGTTCAGGCTTTATTTTAAGAGTGGAAGGGAGCATTACATAATCTAGTCCCATCTCCTGTATGCCAGAGGCATAGAAATTTCATCCAGTTACTCTTGTATTGAGCCCAATAACTTATGTTTGACTAAAGTGTACCTTCCAGGAAGGAATCCAGACTTGAATCTACCACTTGCTGAGGCAGTTTGTACCAATGGTTAAGTTTAACACCTTCAGTGTTAAAATGTGCGCCTATTTCTAATTTGAATTTGTCTGGCTTTAACTTCCAGCCATTGGTTCCTGTTATGCCTTGCTTTGCTAGATTAAAAAGCCCTTTAGGACCTGGTATTTTCTCTCCCTGAAAAGAAAAGGAGTACTTGTGGCACCTTAGAGACTAACCAATTTATTTGAGCATGAGCTTTCGTGAGCTACAGCTCACTTCATCGGATGCATATTGTGGAAACTGCAGAAGACATTATATACACAGAGACCATGAAACAATACCTCCTCCCACCCCACTGTCCTGCTGGTAATAGCTTATCTAAAGTGATCATCAAGTTGGGCCATTTCCAGCACAAATCCAGGTTTTCTCACCCTCCGCCCCCTCCCCCCCAACTCACTCTTCTGCTGGTAATAGCCCATCCAAAGTGACCACTCTCTTTAAAATGTGTATGATAATCAAGGTGGGCCATTTCCAGCACAAATCCAGGTTTTCTCATCCCCCCACCCCCATACACACACAAACTCACTCTCCTGCTGGTAATAGCTCATCCAAAGTGACCACTCTCCTTATAATGTGCATGATAATCAAGGTAGGCCATTTCCAGCATAAATCCAAGTTTAACCAGAACGTCGGGGGGAGGGGGTAGAAAAAAACAAGGGGAAACAGGCTACCTTGCATAACGACTTAGCCACTCCCAGTCTCTATTTAAGCCTAAATTAATAGTATCCAATTTGCAAATGAATTCCAATTCAGCAGTTTCTCGCTGGAGTCTGGATTTGAAGTATTTTTGTTGTAAGATAGCGACCTTCATGTCTGTGATTGCGTGACCAGAGAGACTGAAGTGTTCTCCGACTGGTTTATGAATGTTATAATTCTTGACATCTGATTTGTGTCCATTTATTCTTTTACGTAGAGACTGTCCAGTTTGACCAATGTACATGGCAGAGGGGCATTGCTGGCACATGATGGCATATATCACATTGGTGGATGTGCAGGTGAACGAGCCTCTGATAGTGTGGCTGATGTCATTAGGCCCTTTGATGGTGTCCCCTGAATAGATATGTGGGCGCAGTTGGCAACGGGCTTTGTTGCAAGGATAGGTTCCTGGGTTAGTGGTTCTGTTGTGTGGTATGTGGTTGTTGGTGAGTATTTGCTTCAGGTTGGGGGGCTGTCTGTAGGCAAGGACTGGCCAGTCTCCCAAGATTTGTGGGAGTGTTGGGTCATCCTTCAGGATAGGTTGTAGATCCTTAATAATGCGTTGGAGGGGTTTTAGTTGGGGGCTGAAGGTGACGGCTAGTGGTGTTCTGTTATTTTCTTTGTTAGGCCTGTCCTGTAGTAGGTGACTTCTGGGAACTCTTCTGGCTCTATCAATCTGTTTCTTCACTTCCGCAGGTGGGTATTGTAGTTGTAAGAATGCTTGATAGAGAACTTGTAGGTGTTTGTCTCTGTCTGAGGGGTTGGAGCAAATGCAGTTGTATCGCAGAACTTGGCTGTAGACGATGGATCGTGTGGTGTCGTCAGGGTGAAAGCTGGAGGCATGTAGGTAGGAATAGCGGTCAGTAGGTTTCCGGTATAGGGTGGTGTTTATGTGACCATTGTTTATTAGCACTGTAGTGTCCAGGAAGTGGATCTCTTGTGTGGACTGGACCAGGCTGAGGTTGATGGTGGGATGGAAATTGTTGAAATCATGGTGGAATTCCTCAAGAGCTTCTTTTCCATGGGTCCAGATGATGAAGATGTCATCAATATAGTGCAAGTAGAGTAGGGGTGTTAGGGGACGAGAGCTGAGGAAGCGTTGTTCTAAGTCAGCCATAAAAATGTTGGCATACTGTGGGGCCATGCGGGTACCCATAGCAGTGCCGCTGATCTGAAAATATACATTGTCCCCAAATGTAAAATAGTTATGGGTAAGGACAAAGTCACAAAGTTCAGCCACCAGATTAGCCGTGACATTATCGGGGATAGTGTTCTTGATGGCTTGTAGTCCATCTTTGTGTGGAATGTTGGTGTAGAGGGCTTCTACATCCATAGTGGCCAAGATGGTGTTATCAGGAAGATCACCAATGGATTGTAGTTTCCTCAGGAAGTCAGTGGTGTCTCGAAGGTAGCTGGGAATGCTGGTAGCGTAGGGCCTGAGGAGGGAGTCTACATAGCCAGACAATCCTGCTGTCAGGGTGCCAGTGCCTGAGATGATGGGGCGCCCAGGATTTCCAGGTTTATGGATCTTGGGTAGTAGATAGAATACCCCAGGTCGGGGTTCCAGGGGTGTGTCTGTGCGGATTTGATCTTGTGCTTTTTCAGGAAGTTTCTTGAGCAAATGCTGTAGTTGCTTTTGGTAATTCTCAGTGGGATCATAGGGTAATGGCTTGTAGAAAGTGGTGTTGGAGAGCTGCCGAGCAGCCTCTTGTTCATATTCCGACCTATTCATGATGACAATGCCCCTCTGCCATGTACATTGGTCAAACTGGACAGTCTCTACGTAAAAGAATAAATGGACACAAATCAGATGTCAAGAATTATAACATTCATAAACCAGTCGGAGAACACTTCAATCTCTCTGGTCACGCAATCACAGATTGAAGGTCGCTATCTTACAACAAAAAAACTTCAAATCCAGACTCCAGCGAGAAACTGCTGAATTGGAATTCATTTGCAAATTGGATACTATTAATTTAGGCTTAAATAGAGACTGGGAGTGGCTAAGTCATTATGCAAGGTAGCCTATTTCCCCTTGTTTTTTTCTACACACCCCCCCCCGACGTTCTGGTTAAACTTGGATTTATGCTGGAAATGGCCCACCTTGATTATCATGCACATTATAAGGAGAGTGGTCACTTTGGATGAGCTATTACCAGCAGGAGAGTAAGTTTGTGTGTGTATGGGGGTGGGGGGGTGAGAAAACCTGGATTTGTGCTGGAAATGGCCCACCTTGATTATCATGCACATTGTAGGGAGAGTGGTCGCTTTGGATAAGCTATTACCAGCAGGAGAGTGAGTTTTTGTGTGTGTGTTTTTTTGAAAAAAGGGGGTGGGGGGTGAGAAAACCTGTATTTGTGCTGGAAATGGCCCACCTTGATTTTCATACACATGGTGAGGGGAGTGGTCACTTTGGATAAGCTATTACCAGCAGGAGAGTGAGTTTGTGTGTGTGGTTTTTGGAGGGGGGTGGAGGGGTGACAAAACCTGGATTTGTGCTGGAAATGGCCCACCTTGATTATCATACACATTTTAAAGAGAGTGGTCACTTTGGATGGGCTATTACCAGCAGGAGAGTGAGTTTGTGTGTGGGGGGGGGGGGGGGGGGGGGGGCGAGGGTGAGAAAACCTGGATTTGTGCTGGAAATGGCCCAACTTGATGATCACTTTAGATAAGCTATTACCAGCAGGACAGTGGGGTGGGAGGAGGTATTGTTTCATGGTCTCTGTGTATATAATGTCTTCTGCAGTTTCCACAGTATGCATCCGATGAAGTGAGCTGTAGCTCACGAAAGCTCATGCTTAAATAAATTGGTTAGTCTCTAAGGTGCCACAAGTACTCCTTTTCTTTTTGCGAATACAGACTAACACGGCTGTTACTCTAAAATCTCTCCCTGAAGTTACTTCTACCTCATGATCAAGTCACTTTTCGATCTGCTTTTTTGGCAAATTGCACAGACTGAGGTCTCTCAATGTAAAGTGTTTTTTCCCAGGCCTCAAATAATTTTTGACTTGTCTGCACACCCTCCAATTTTTCAACATTCTTTTAAAAATTGGGATACCAGAACTGGATGCATTATTCCTGTATTGGTCTCAATGGCTGAGTCAAGTTAATCTGATAATGGCCTCCACTCCAGTTCTGTTTCCTAATATTACTTTCCCATGTAAGAAATGTGCTAAAGTTGCCACAGAGATGTTGTATGACCCATACATTCACAACTGGTCTGATCAAGGTGAATCCCTGCCTTAAAATGAAAAAAATCCAGGAAAACTGGAAGAATACAAACTCCTATTGCCTTTGTTTCTTAGCACTGCAATTTCAGAGACCTCGACCCCTGCATGACAGCTGAGCTGCACTACCCAGGCACAAGAAGCTGAGCTGAAGGATGGAGTATCTGTCTAACTCTAAATTCCTTGCACTTTGTTGGCTTACACCAGATTTTACATTATTTAAATGGAGTGCTGTGTAAGAACTTATCACAATTTGTCATGCTTATGAGACTTAGTGCATGTTTCACACACCACGATGAGTGTTCATCTTAAACCCCCCATACTCTCCTGAACTCAAAAGGATAAATCTGAGCTGTCTCACAGGAATGATAAAGGAAGAAATAGCTTCTGAAATGCTATCATGGTATCCATGTCATTTTGATAGTAATACAAAGAACAGTTGCCCCCATTCCTATCCTCATTATGTAAATTATACCATTTTCAGCACCACTGACTTGATGGTGTGCTTTGCTTTTGGTATTATAGCCAGCTAGTATATACTCTTTATGTATGATGGTGTAATACTTTTTGTGTGGTTCATATTCTAGCCTGCATCAATGCATTGCATTATGTAGCATCACTCTCTGTCAATGCAGACTTAATTCCACTGTGATATTGTTGTTACTACTGTAATTTTACTACTAAATTGAATTGGCAATGAATTGAAGCAGTATGATCATTATTCATTAGATCTAAGCAATCCCACAACTATATACATTTGCCTTAGGCCTGGTGAGATAATGGGAATCTTGTCAAGTTTTCCTGACTGACAAAGCTTTGTGGGGCTCATAGAACTTCCTAGCCCATCATTTTTCTTTTTTAATGAAAGACAATTTTAAAGAGTTTAAAGAGACTCCCGGCTTTTCAGCTTTGTGTAACTTTCAGATTACTTGTAAAGGAATGCTTTCATTTCAGGAAAAGAGTTACATTTAATTGAAAAAGCTACACAACTAGGTTTCAGCTGCATCCCTCCCAGGGCTGGTGACAAATGCGCACAATATATTGTCCACAGCAACGCTGCTGTGAGAGGTACAAGTCGGAGGGCCTCTCTGATGATTGTATTAGATCAGCCCTAGTGTTTCACCACAGATTAAAGTAATCTCAAATCAAAAAGAAAGGGCCTAAAGAAAGCATTATATTATAATTGTTGAAACTGGTCTTGTATGTGTCATCTGAAGTATGTATCATGCAACAAAGAGCTGTCCAATGGCAGATATCCCAGTGAGGAGCAAGGTAAAAGGTCTTGCTAAGTAAACAGACCCAAAGTTTAGGGAAAGGTTTACTGTAGACCTATTGCTAATGTTGTGTGATGTGGTTATAATGTTCACAAGCTTAGTCTGATTATTAATACAAACAGATACAATAGAAACAGCTGTAACGTGGGCACAGTTTCCCAAGATTCAGATTTAGGTTTTGGCTTTGTTTTGTCTAGCCATTTGTAACATCAGATATTTAGCCCTCTAACTGGACAAAGTACTTAGAAGTATTCAGTGTTGCCAGCTCTTGTGGTTTTATTGAAAGTGTTACATTATCTTGTGTTTTTCTTAAAGCCCCAGCTGCTGCAATCAAAAGATTGCATGAGACTCTCCACTTTTATTTTTAAAATGTTTCTAACCTTCACAGTTGTGGATAAAAATCTTAAAGCAAATGACCTGTAAAGTTTCAGAAACCAGAAGGGAATAAAGGAAACCCAGTTTTATTAAAAAAAACGAAACCTCATGATGCTTAAGCTTTTTTTAGGGGGAACTGACAAGATTTTTGAACATGTGATATTGGCAATGCTATATACTTTTAAGAACCCTTTCCTTTGGGTTGTAGATGCACAAGGTGAGCTAGCATCTCTTCCATTTCTAACTTCTAGGGTAATATAATTCTGCTTGTGTTGTGACCTCTCACTGTAAACTAGAACATTACAATCCTATTGAAACAATAGCACCAATATAAAATGGAATAGAGAAAATCCACACCTAATGGAGCTTTGTGTTCAAAATTGTTACACTTTTTAGTAAGTTTTGTAAGCTTTCACCTTATCTGCTGATTTAAAATTATATATAATGTTTTCCCTACAGAATACAAAAATCTGTTCTTAAGAACATGAAAGCAAGCCACCATCCCAGTCACAGTAAGGAAGAGACAAGCAGGCAGGATAGCAGTTTTATTTGCTTCTGAATGGTTTCTCTCGCTCTACTTCAGTTTACAAGCCTAATCCCTTAGTAGCAAAGGCATATTAGGGGCTTGCTTCTGATCTAGAATCAGATCTCCCTGAGCTGCACATTTCACACTACTGCATGGAAGCTTTTTTAGTTTTGTTCTTGTATTCCAAATGGACGAAAGGGCTGCAGCAGCCATGGAGCAAGCATTTCCTGTAGGATCTTCCCTCCCAGCATGGCTGTGGTCTTTCCCAGAGCCCTCTGAACAAGCATGTTTTATATTCAAAAGGAGTTCCCACAATTAAGAAATGACTTTTCCACCCCCACTCCACCAATTTTGTATTTTTAAACATTATCCAATACAGAAGGCATGCAAATCATAACCACAAAGCTAACAAAATCACAAGCTATTAAAATAGTCAGGGATCCATGAGTACGTTCAACATAACCTAGGAAATGGGTTAGAGTTAGGGCTCTTCCCCTTCCTGCCCCAACACCCTTCCCATGCATGGGTCTCAATCCCAAAGGTTTTAGGAACCCAACTGATGGTGACATGAAGGTAACACTGTCTCCTTCCAGTTGCACACTCCCTCCTCAGAAAGTCCTCTCCCTGCACAAATCTGAGTGGGACAATCCATCCACCCACCCACCCAATTATATGTACAGCTACTTTAGGATTCAATTATAGAATGAGTTGAGCATTCTGGCACTGATCCAGCTAAGCATGTGCTTAATGTATAGCATCTTAGTAATTCTGCATGAAGTCCATGGACCTATTCATCTCCTTTAAATGTTTGAGAACTTCTCTAGATCAGGCCCAGAGTGCTCCGCCCCTTACATTATTGAGTCCATTATTATTATTAATGGTACAATTATTATTGTAACTGACCTTACTGTAGGGTATTGGTGTGTGTGTGTGGTGCTACTCTGTCTCCTCTAGGTATCAGATAGTGGGCTAGGTGTGCCAAGGAGGCAAGTGCTGTAGATACTTGGGGCACTAGGATCTCCAGGCCCTGGTCCTTCATGGGTTTCCCTAAACACTTGCACATTACTGAGTAATGCAGGATTGCTTGACCAGGGCTGCCTGAAACTAAAGATTGTAGATATCCTGGGTATGATTGCAATAAAAAAAAAATCAAACCAATGTTTCCTAATTCCGACCTTTGGACAGTACTTGTACAGGACATGAGTTCAAAGATAAGAGTCTTGTTGGTACCTCCCAACTAAGATTACCACCTTTCTAATTGCTGGTAACTGAACCCCAAGGCCCTGCCCCCTGCCCCATCTCTTCCCCCAAAGGCCCGCCCATGCTCTGTCTCTTCCCCTAAGATCCCGCCCCATCACTCGCTCCTCTCCTCCCCTCCACACCCCACGTTGCTTGTTGGATCATCTCAAGGAGCCTGCCTGGAGGTAGGGGGTGGGCCTGGCTGTGCAGGGTCTGGCGCGGGTTAATGACCCGGTGCCTTCCCCTGCCCTGTGGTAACCAGACTTTTGGTTCTGGTGCCATTTACTGTTGTCAGGTCACCTTTTTGACCGGACTTTCCAGTTGAAAACTGGGCACCTGGCAACCCTAAATGGCACCCAGACACAGAAGCCAGAAACCAGATTGTGTAAAACCCGGATGGGTGCCAACTGTACCCTCAATGCCATTGTGCCTGTTCTCTCCTGCTGTGGCTACTCCTGGCACCTGCTAGCTAAAGGGGTGAGTCTGTGCCCAGCTTTCAGCCCTCCAGCCTCAACTCTCAGCTCACCTGCTGTCCGGCCTTCACTGCACAGCCAGCTCCCAGCTAGGGTTGCCAACTTTCTACTCACACAAAACCGGACACTTTTACCCTGCCCCACCCCTCCTCTGATGCTGTACCCCCACTCATTCCAGCCTCCCTTCCTCTGTCACTCGCTCTCCTCATCCTCACTCACTTTCACTGGGCTGGGGGCAGGGGGTTGCTGTGTGTGTGTGGCAGGTGAGGGCTCTCGCTGGGGTGCGAGCTCTGGTGTGTGGCTGGGCATGAGGGATTTGGAGTGTGAGAGGGGGATCAGGGCTGGGGCAGGGGGTTGGGATGTGGGGAGGATGAGGGCTCCAGCTGGGGGTGCAGTCTCTGGGGTGGGGTTGGGAATGAGGGGTTTGGGATGCAGGAGAGTGCTCCGGGCTGGGATCAAGGGGTTCAGAGGGTGGGAGGGGGTTGGGGTGCAGGCTCCAGGTGGTGTTTACCTCAAGCAGATCCTGCAAGCAGCAGCATGTCCCCCCTCTGACTCCACGGTTCATGGCCAATGGGAGCTGCAGAGCCAGCGCTTGTGGCGGGGGCAGCATGCAGGGGCCCCTGGATGTCCCTATCCATAGGAACCACGGGGGGGGGGGATTTGCCACTGCTTTTGGGAGCCACACGGAGCCATGGCAAGCAGGGAGCCTGCCTTGTCCCACTGCACCACCAACTGGACTTTTAATGGCCCAGTCAGTGGTGCTGACTGGAGCCGCCAGAGTCCCTTTTTGACCAGGCACTCTGGTAAACAACCTGACACCTGGCAACCCTACTCCCAGGCTGTACCTCTAGCCCAGTGGTTCTCAACCAGCGATACATGTACCCCGGGGGTACACAAAGGTCTTCCAGGGGGATACGTCAACACATCTAGATCAGTGTTTCTCAACCTGGGTGTCGCAACCCCCAGGGGGTCACAGGACAGGTTTAGGGGGATTGCAAGTTCAGGACCATCATTAAGGCATGGCAAGCAGGGCAATTGCCTGGGGCCTAAGGAAGCTAAGTTACATGCTTCAGCCCCAGGAGGCAGGGTTTTGGCTTCAGGATCCTGAAAGGGGTACAGTAGTCTGGAAAGGTGAGAACCATGGCTCTAGCTTACTGATTGTGTGCTCTCTCCAGCCTAGTGGCCTCTGACCCCATGATATTACAGTACTTCCTTCACTTGTACTCTCAGAATTATGGTGCCCTCTATTTGCTGAATATTGGACTGGATACTATTGCCTTCCATTGGAGAGATCTTTGCCCTCTAGCTCAGCCAGGAGAGAGGGAATGACCCAAGAAAGAACCAGCAGTTTCAATACAATATTAATGTTAAGCCTTTTCTCCAGTACTCAATATAAAGGTAATACTGATCCTCCACAAATGTATTACCTATGGCACAACTGCATGGACACTTCCTTTTTAGTGTGAAGTTATCACTTTCAATATATTATCTGTGTTTCTTTTTACTAGGTTATGCAAAAAAAAAAAAAAACCCAAAAAACAAACAAACAAACAAAACACAACACCAACCAGCCAAATAAACAAAACCACAACCAAAACAAAACAGAAAACACCAGGGGACCTAGAGAAGGTTTTGATTTTTTTAAAGGAAGTTTCTAAACAATTTTAGAATGGACACTTTAAAAGACTTTATTCCCTTTGTTTTCTGCTTCAAATCTATAGTGTGATCTTCCTAGAGACCGATTTACTTGAAAGGGTCGAAAATGAATATAAATTTCTTATGGCATGCCATCCAGTTTAACTATTAATATTGATCTATTTCTATTCTTTTTCCTTTTGTCAAATTACTTTGTATTCTCTGGTAATATGGATACTAGTCTGCTAATCAATAGACCGGAGAGGTCCCCATTGATTTTTCACAGAACTGTGTTCTGGTACATTACCAGTTGTTCCTATTCAAATTGCTCCATTGGATGCATTTAACTGTAACAGAATAATTTCATATTGGTTAAGAAAAAGCATTTGCATTTCAGAGTTAAAGATATACACTTTCTAGTAATGAGTCCAAGAGGGTCTGTAAGTGTGTAGGTCTCTGAGATTTCATTGCCACAATGACAAGAGATGAAAAACCTCAGAAAGGGTTTAAATTTTCCAAAATTATAATTGGCTTAACTGAACATATAAGGAGTGGGGATCGTTTCAGGACCTTTTAACATGCTTAGAACAGTAATTAGTTTTAAGAATAAGGCTTTAATTAAATAAAAATTAATAACAGTTTAAAATAGAGAATCTAGTAATGGCAGTTATGGGGTGATGTAAGTAATAGAATGGAAAATTCCATCTCTAGGGCTCATCGGGGTCCATTGCATATGATGTAATAATCTTACTCCTTGTGATGCAATGGTAAATTTCACTTCCTGAGAATGACTCAGCAAAACCTCGTAGGAATGCATTGTAGCCCGTAGAAGCAAATGGAACTTCCAGACAGGAAGTATCTATGGTTCATCCAGAGGTCATCTGAAAAATCCCATAGGAATACATTAAGCCCATAGAAGAGCATGGGGCTTCTGTCACATGTAAGTACACGTGACTTGAGGTGACATCATAGAAGAGCTGCAAGCTGATTGGCCATCATAATCTATGTACTAAGCTCAGCTGTAAGCTGATTGGTCAAATTACGATCATAAATTATGTTAATGAGCTGTAAATCATATATAAGGGTAGAAGCCAGCAGGCTAAAGCTCTGTAACGATCGGGACCAGCAAGAAAGAGGAATGCTGCAGGATACCCAGAAGAAAACAGGTGCTTGCAGAACAGTGGCAACAGCATCAGCAGAACCTAGCAAAGGAGAGGCTGTCCAAAAGATAGCTACAGCAACAGCAGCCCACCCAGGGTTCCCTGAGGCAATGACTGCTTCTGCCTCTGACCAGTGGGAGGAGACACTTTACCTCAAAAGGAGGCTGCAGCAAGCAATCTGGCAGGCAGCAGTTCACAGCCCACTGCCAGACCATGCTCTCTAAGCACCATACCTTAGCCTCAGACAGAGCAGAAGGACCTCTTTTAGACAATTCAGAGGGAATTTAGAGAAGCCTCTAAGTTAAAATCTTTTTCTTTTTAACATCCTTGAGCGCATGGTTTTGGAGTGTAAATAAAGCTGGATGCCTCTGGACTGAATGAGATCTCCCTAACCATCTAATAATTGCCTCATCAGTACTTGTTGGATGCTTAGTTTAATATCTTGTTACAGGTGTCATTGCTGTATTGTTCTACGGTATAGAGTATTAAGTGAACGATTATATTGTTATATGTGATAGAGTTAATTGAAACTGTAATTGTAGTGTTGTCTTTATTTGCAGTGCCACTCCATGTTTATACTGTAACCATTATCTCTATCTATCTCTAAATAAATATAATTTTTGTTTTTGAAGACTTTATTACTTGTTGCCTATTCTTGATCAGAGGGCTGTATCCATGTCCCTCAAGGGAAAGTTGGCTAGCTGTGGCTTTCTCTGGAAAATCCCTTAGGGCAGGCCACAACCTTGAATACCAGAATAGATACACTGGAAATAAAGGTTTTAAATTAAAAACATTGTTTCTAAGTAACATCACTGGCTTAGTAGAATTGAATCAAAATCTTCCGGTAACACTAGAACTAAGGAACTGTATGCAAAACAGTGAGAATCCACTCAGAAGTTAAGACAACATGAAGTGTAACCCCCTGTGTGGCAACAGTGAGTCTGGAAGGATCAGGTTGACAGGGAATTGGAGTGGGTATGGGGGAAATGAACCATAGAGGCCTGAGAAGCCCTGCAGAAGCACAGGGCCTCTGGGTAGATGACCCTGACCTCTAGTAGATACAACCAGTTCTGGATGCTGCATTCTCTGGCCATTCTATGGGATGGCAAACCTCACTCCCACTGACTGAAGAGTTGTTGGTTTTCTTCTTCTTAATCCCCTCCTCCCATGGGTTTTCCCTGCGGAAAGATGACAACCTGGCCTTTGATCTGTAACATTTCTCTGATACAATACAAATCATATTTGTAGTCATTTATAGCTGAGCAAAAGTGCATCTTACAGTCTGGATTCTCTAGGGCTAAGATAATAATAGGCCTGAGAATTCCTAGTGGTTGTTAGCTTTGATTTGCAGAATGTTTGTTACACCACATTATAAGTCAGAGTTTGTATATATATGCTGGTCTCTTAAGAATCTCTTAAGTTACAAAAACAAAATTTCTGCCAAAGTAGCCTATTCAAAAAAGTATAGTAGATTTTTAAAAAGGGTTTTCATGAATAAGCTGATTTCTGAGTGGCTCAAAAATATTATAAGCCTGCTTTTTGACTTAGTCAGAACACAGATTTCAAGTAATGAACTCGCAAAAAGCTTGTCACATTTTCACACATAATTCAGATCACTAGACTAAATAACTTGGTTGTTGTTTACTTGATGTTGCAGCTTCTTCTGAAGTCTTTTCTCAATAATTTTGTGCCTCCATTACATCATGTGACTCATTAAGTTGATGGGTGCTAATTACTACATTTTTGCACATCTTCTTCATGCTTAGAGATAGGAAACACTCTGTTTTATCTCCATTTGTTGGGCATTTTTCCAGTATGGAAAAGGCTGAAAAAGTAATTTGTCATTATTATCACCACCACTCCCTCAGGGCCTAATACTTTATGTGCCTCATTTGGTACACTGTCCAGTCCCTCTGCCTTCCCACATTTCATCATCTTTAGCACTATCTGAGTCCACTATGCTGATAGGTCTTGTGAGATGGTTGCTTGTACATAATTTCCCTCAGCGGTTTCTTTGCCATCTCCTCATTGAGCAGTTTCTCATAAAATTGCTGCCACTTCCTTATGATTTCAATGTCTTTCACTAGCAGTCTTCTGTTTTCCGAATTTATGCATTTCACAGCTTTAAACTCCTCTGTGCTTTTTTGTTTAATTTTGGCTGATCTTCCTTTTTCCCTTTCCTTCATTAGTAGTCCTGGATATAAAAGCTGGAAGTGCCTGACCCTTAGCTTCTGCAATCATTCTTTTCACAATTTTCTTTACCAGCTTGTGGCACCTTAGAGACTAACCAATTTATTTGAGCATAAGCTTATGCTCAAATAAATTGGTTAGTCTCTAAGGTGCCATAAGTACTCCTTTTCTTTTTGCAAATACAGACTAACACGGCTGTTACTCTGAAACCTTTACCAGCTTGTGTTCCTCATAACTTTCCACCATTGCTTAAACCTTTCCTTCTTCTTTACTGTCTCCTGCACATCACTGCACCTTCACCGTGGCTCCTTGCCAAGAAGTTTTCCACCTTTCATTGAACAGCTTGTGCACTTCTTCTAATATGTTTGGATATTCCCCGGCTCCCCTCCCCACAATCTCATTGGTGTTATCACCGCCAGTTTGGCCATTGTCCAACCTTGTAGAACCTCATCCTTAAATCTCAGACTAATTTCCCTATCTGAGAGCCTCCACCACTTTATCCTTTGTTCCACAACTCATCTTTTGTCCCCACTAGCCTTTCACCCAGAAGTCCATAACAAGCAATGCAACCTGCTCTCCTGACATAACTTTACAGTCTTACATTTTTTAGATTCTGAAATAATATCTACAATATTTCACATCTGAGTATCTATTGGTCTTCTACACAATGTGCCTATGCACTACTGGCTTCTATTGTGATCTGCTCAGGAGAGAATGATGTTGTTCTGTTGTGGCTACATATCACTACACAGCTACAACACTGACATTTCTGAATTAAATCAGGATGAGTGTAAGTGTGTTTGTGCATTCTTATTCTCATGTTATCCTCTAGTGGCTAACTTATTTATTGCCAGTTTTAAATTAACCTACTACTTTGTTATTTTGTTACTGAGAAATTCCAATAAGAAAAATAAAATAAACCACACTACCATTTTGGTGAGGCACATCCAAACAAGTATGTGACAACTTCAAAGAAAACAACCTGGTAGTTTCCAGAGCTGTGAACATTAATTCAGGCCTCATTGTATAGAGATATGAAGATCAACGAAGAGCTCTGTGCGTTTATGCTTCATTAGAAAGAAAGAAAGAAAGAAAGAAAGAAAGAAAGAAAGAAAGAAAGAAAGAAAGAAAGAAAGAAAGAAAGAAAGAAAGAAAGGTTATTCACCAGAAGGAGAAAGAGATTTGGTGGGACATGAAGTTTAACTTGGAAGTGTCTGAGAACATATTACAAATAATGGAAAGGAAAAGTTGTAACACCTGCAGAAAAACAGGAACAATGCCCTTCCAATTCCTGGTAGAGTACAAAAAAAGGGCCGGTTACTGAAACCCTTATTCACATAAGGCCTTACTGTTTGAGTAGTCCCATTGAATTCAACATGAATAAGGATGTCACAATCTGGCCCCAAATCTTTAAGACAGATGCATCACAGAGTAAAAAATGCCACCTTTAAAAATCATTTCCTTGGCTTTGCCAAAATGTTAGTGTTTAACAAATGCCCCTGCTTCCTCTTGGTGTTTTATCTAACAGTCAGAGGCTATTGCCTGTGACAACATTCTATTCAACTGCCATTATATCTTAGGAAATTGTATTTTAGTCCTTTATAAACTGGAGAAATAGGAAACTTTAAGAGGACAATGTAAACCATTAACATTGACCATTGTTAACGGGTGTTTTATGTACTGCATGCCTTAACTCATCATAGATTGCACATGCATAGCCCATATTGTCTGGTGTCCTTGAAGCACTTTAAAATGTTTTAGCACTTAAGGGAAGGGATGCCACCCTTATTCACACTTGGCTAGATTCTGATCCATTAGTTTTGATGAGTAACGCCTTTCTCCGTGAGTATCTTATCGACTGCAGTGGGACCACACACGGAGGAAGGTATCAGAATCTAGCACAATGTGAATTGTACAGGGCCTGTGAGGGATTTAAGTGGTGCAAAGGCCCTTTACCCTCACTGATCATCAGTTCTCCTGCAGAGGCTCAGAGGAGTACTACCAAGTGTTAAGCAGAGTGAGGAACTTTGTCAGGGTTTGGCTGCCTACTTTGGCCCTGCGTGTTTCAGGCAGTATTGATCTTAAAGAGAGGAGTGGGCTGCCATGTGCAAGGGATATCAGTGATACAAATATTTTGGTTTTCTTCTTTATCAGTTAGTAACAATCTTCTATTCTTTGACTTGCCTCTTTTCTGCACATTTCCCTCTTCTGAATCCATAGCTTCTTCCTCCATCTTATTGCTGTCCGCTTCCTCTGCCTCCCTCCTTTGTCTCATTCTTCCTTTTCCTTGTTCTGTTTTCCACTCCTGCAGCTTCTCCAGCAGAATCCCCATTGTGCAGAGTCTCCAGAACAGGTTAAATTGACTAGCTCTGGTAGGTTTTTCCCTGTTGTGCACACACCTCTGCTCTATTCCCCTGTACTTACAAAGTCCTTACTGCACACCAAGAAACATACAGACTCCTCTGGAACTATTCTGCAAGGGAGAAAACTAGAATAGTCTGAGGGAAGCAGGAGCTGGTGGGAGAGAATTGGAAGTTCTTGGGCTTAATGCACTACTGGAAGGCGCTCCCATACTATGTTGATGAGCACAGTACAAAACCTTATATAGAACAGAACAGAATAGGAGAACATTCCCCTAATGTGGGATACTGCTGCCTGAGGCAGGAAAATTGGCAGACATCACTAAAAGAGCAAGGTCAGACAGATCATTTTCTGTCCTAAATTACTCCAAGGCCAGGGGTCAAGTAGTACTAACATATAATGTAAACCTTCTATAGGTTGGCAGTAAGAGATCATCGCAAACCTTCAGAAAGGCAGTTTTGGTGCTATGTCACCATCAATGAAAGGTCTCTAAATACCTTTGAGGATCTGGGCCAAAGTCACTAATTTAGTCATATGCTTGGAGGTATAACTAATTCATTCATGTGCCAGTAATTGCTCAAATGGTCAGAAAAAAAAGTGAATGATATGGCCTTTTAGTTTGAGCCACCATGTAGTTTTGGTTACTACCAGCCACTTCCTGTCACAACAGATAAATTTCCACATCAGATACCTGAGCGGAGTATCTCATTCCAATCAGATTTCTGCAGATCAGGCTCAGATTCCAATTTGAAAGGGCTAAATTTTCAGAAAATAGCATCTAAATTCACAAACTGTGTGTGTTTAGGCTTGACAGGTATGTATCTGCCTGTGCAAACAGGTGTTTAGACAGCTACAGAGTCTAGCTGATCACACAAGCTAGCCCAGATAGCCTCCTTTTATGGGAACTCTAGCTGGAGGGGATAAACTCTGAAGAATCTATCAGGAGATTACCCTAAATTGTTTTGCTAGTGGAGTGGCATTTGCTCCACATGCAACAGGTTGTGGGACCTTCACACAAGCCCCATCGTCCCTTTGGGATCCCTGTAGATCACACTCCATGGGACGTAGGAGAAGAAGGGAATGGCTCTATGGAGGTGCCTGAGGCCCTGTTCTGTATGATTCACGTACAAAGGATCACCTCTGCCTGCTGGTATCAGGAGGGAGTCTAGTTTCCTTGTCCACACTCCCATTCAGTACCGGGTTTACTATGGCACCACTGGCGCCATGGTGCTGGGCCCATGCTCAAAAGAAGCCCCGGCGCAGCCCGCTCCACTTGCGCTGCTGCACTTCGAGCAGCTGGCTCCTCTCCACCCCCCGCCTCCCTCCCCAACTCCTCTCGGCTGGCCCAGGGCTTCTCTCTGCCCTTGGGCCCGCCCACTGGTTCCTCCCCACCTCCTGGCACCTCCCCCTCATCCACTGCTTGCTCCTCTCAGCTGACGGCCAGCTGAGGGCTCCTCTCTGCCCCATCTCTGCTGGCGGCGGAGAGGAGCCCTCAGCCACTGCTGCTCTGGGCCGGTGACCGTCTGCTTTGGGCTCCCCGGGGGCGGGGCCCACTTCTCCCTGCTGCTCGGCGGAAGCGGCGGGCTGGGGAAGTTGATGACTGCCTCTCCTCCCTCCCCCACCCATGCAAGGAAACATCTCTTCTGCCACAGGCACCATCAGCTCCAGGCGGGTGGAGACCCAGGGAACAGGGCCGCTCTCTGCTCCTGAGCTTCAGCTGAACCTTCCCCCTAGCACTGTGCTGGGAGGCAGGATCCCTGCTCTCTGTTGGCTTAGCAGGGCTGGGGGGGCAGGGTGTGCGGGAGTGGGTCTTTGTGGGGGATGCTGGGCTGTAATGGGGTGGGAGATGCTGGGCAATGGGGGGGTGGATTGTGTGGTTTGGGGTGCTAAGCAGTGGTGGTCTGGGGGGCGCGATATAGTTGTAGTGGTGGGGCTGTGGGGAAGGGTACTCGGCAGTGGGGGTGCGGGAGATCTCGGTGTGTTAGAGCGCTAGGGAGTGGGGGTTCTGTGTGGGGTACTGGGCAGTTGTGGTGGGGCTGAGGGCAGGGGGTTGTTGGGCAGGGGTAGTAGTGTGCAGGGTGCTGTACATTTGTGTGGGGGGGTGCTGGGCATAGTGGATACAGGGGTGCTGGGTGGGGGCATTGTGTGGCACAGCATGGACCTGGTCCCCAGGGAAAGAGGCACACTACTGGCAGCACAGGGCCCGGTGGGCCAGTGTGCGTCTGGTGACTGTCAGTTTGTAAACAGTGTCCCCACCAATTCAATGCTCCATTACCCATAGCCAGCTCCTCGATCCGTGTCATGTTCCATAGCTCCCATGGGCAGGGTCACAAATATATTTGGGGCTGGGCCCACAAAAGATTAATCCAGCCCTGCTCCTATTTACATGCGTAGATTCAGTTACCTGAACACTCAAAGTCAGATTTAAAACAAAGAGAGAAAGTGAGTTTCCAGGAAAGCTGAGTCACTAAGAACAAGAGAAGAAAGATGCTGAAATATAGAGAAAATGTGGACAATAGAAGAAAAGTTGGTTTACTGAAAATGTATTGTCTATGGTTTAATGACAGTCTATACTATTTCCATTAAAAAAAAAGGGGGCAAAGAGGGGCCAAGATCCCTTTCATTGACCCCGTGAGCCTTCCATGTTGACAGGGAAAGTAGTGATAGCTCCTCCTTGGACCATGCTCCCGCTGGAATCTTAGTTTATTTTTGGTAAATTTGATAGGTACATTGGATTACTTCAATGGGACCTCCTGGAGATCCTGTAGTGTAGTGCAATCCTGCACCACTTCCATCATGTGCCCCTTAATTCACCAATTCAGATGGTGCCTGAGGTTGACTTTGTTCTTTAAGAAATCAGCTTACAAATCTGTTCTTAATAGAACTAATACGCTAAAATAATGATGCACTAATAGTTCTAAGAATAGACCTTTTTGCAATATAAATCTTCCGGTCTTAAAATTATATAATTGCTCTCTAGAGCTCTCTGACTCTCTGACTTAAGTCTCTGAGGTCCAAAAACGAATGGTGTTCTAGCATACACCATGGCTGCAGGGCAGACCAATTTTATCAGGAATACTGGACACAGTAGAATTATACAAGTCAATAGCACTATCGATAGGAAGTGATGACTCACTCAGTAATGCTTTCAATAAAAAGCAATATCCTACATGGTGAAAACAATAAGTTATTCCAGGTAATGGGGTATGTGGAGGAATGTTAGTGAGGAGAGTAGTTAGGAGAAAAAAAATTACATATTGAGAAATGTTAGATACTATGATTAGTTTATGGAAGAAATTATTTTGAATTAGGAAGTCATTACAAGAAAGATCTTGTCAATATATCCATAAAGTTCACGTGTAAGAATGTGATCGATAAACACAGTTTATTATTACAAGATCTGTAACGTGTTCAGAGAGGTCAATGATAAAGGAACCATTCTGTAGTTAATCACCAGAGTAATAGGTGAAGGAGATGTTTATTGGAAGACAACATAAACCATTGTATTAAAACATGGATCCTAAAAATAAAAGACATGAAAGTCAGATATGAACCAATCTGTCCTGCCTTTCAAAGGGTGCTGAGGCTATTTAAATGAATTCTAGGGGCATGTTTTTGATAAGCTTAACAATTCACGTGGCACTGTGCCAAATTTGCATGAGGCACACCAAATCTAAATTGTTCTCAGCTTTCTAGAGAATAGATTGAATGTTAAGTAGAACAAAACAAAGTAGATTTCTACTGTGTTTCTAGACTTTGGTAGTAAATGATTTTTGGAAGGGACATTGATTAGAAAAATGACTCCTTGCCCTTGAGTCACTGCCAACTCCTGTGTCTCTGTATCATTGCTGATGAATGCTACTGATGCAAGTAGAATGAATAAGCTCCTGGGATAATGTTAGGTCTATTGAGAGAACTTTTTGTAAGGATAAATGATTTAAGGATATCATTTATATTCAAGCTTAAAAGATGGGAAAGCCAAAAATTCAAGACCCTAGGGACACCTGAGAAATAAAAAACCTGTAGGCAAAGGAGAAAGGGGAGCTCATATATTGCATCCTGGTGGTACCTTGGTTCATTAGCAACACTTTGTGAAAAATGTTTCTAAATCAGTAGCTTGCTCACTAGTGAAACACTCAGCTGGGTAATCTGGAAGTGAGAGAACATTATTCCCCCTATATAATTGTCATACACCACAATGCAACACTTGCACAAAGTTTTTGCTACAGACACATTCTGGTCGTGGATTTTTCTCTTGTACACAGCTCTCACTGACTCAGCACTGTTATTCCAATTAACCAGGTTCATCCTGTGTAAAGAGACCAAGTAATATACAACGGCACCGATTGCTAAGTCCACACTAACAACGTCCTTCTCCGCTTTCAGTAGCCTCCTTCAGGGAAAAGGGCAGACAAGCACACTAACGGTAAAGCAATAGTAGTTGCAGACCAGGGACACTAGTACTTATACATCCAAAGGCAGACAATGAAACCAAAAAGTACATTTCCTGTAGCAAATAAATAGAGGCATCAGGAGCCAATCAAGCAACTGCTCCCCATTTAACTAGCAGCGGACATAAAAATTGAAAACAAACACACATTGGGGCCCAGATTATTAGCAAAATATGTCTGACTTCTGCACTGAATAAAGAGCCAGTAGCCTTGGAAAACTGATTCGTATTAATGAGGTGAAATTAATTCATGCTCTGTTCAAGTTTCTAAATGCAACTATAAAGCATTCATTGTGGCAGAAAAGGTGTATGGATCAATAAATCATTCAATGGGTCATTAAGTTCCTAAATAGAGTGGGAAGACTTTGTAGATTATGGTGATGGATAAATATTATATACAGCAATAGCTGTTTCATTTTATATACTCACAGTACAAGTTACAGAAGCCAGCAAACAGAAAACATGCCTTGTGCGGGAGCAAGCCATCAGATGATACTCAGATCTTCTTGTTAAAATGACACTGCTACACTAATTGGAAGATTGGGACAATTTCCTAGCCTCTGATAAAGTCTATTCCCCTCTTTGGATACTACTTTATCATCCCTGCCAAAAATGACTTATCCCAGTGTCACTTAACATTTCTGTAGGGCACATTTTTTCATCTTTGGTTTGGGCAAATGTGCACCAGATTACAGGGTTTTTTTAAAAAAGGCATTCTCAAGCAATTAATCAAACTCCCCTAAAGGACATTAACTCTACTTTTTGGATGCCCACCTCAAGTTACACAGTGGAAATGCTGTTCTGTTTTAGCAGTATATTCAGTAAAGCTGCTTGGAAGCTGAGCCAAGAGGGGAAATTGCAGAAGGTGTTCATGAAATCTCCTTTCCTTTTTTAAAATCAAACTATTTTTGTTGGCATGTTCTGACCAGCTCTAATACCTGCAGATGTTATATTTTGTTCCTCAAAAATTATTTCCAACAAAGTGCAGCAATGTAGATTTGGTTGCCACCATCTTACTTGGTTGTCGATGGTTGTGAGAAACCATTTTCACTTACATGGAAAAGCAAACAGACGTCCTTGTTCCTTTCCTTCTTCTCATGGGCTCTCTCCTGTCAGCTTAGAGGGTCTTCACCAGAAGCGCTACAGCGGTGCAGCTATGCCGCTGTAAATGATTTATTGTAGACCTAGCCCGAGATGTGCTTTGTAAAATGGTTTCAATCACATGGAAATATTGTTTGGTTTTCTGTCTTCACAGCCTCCTTCTCTCTGTTTCAGGGCCTCATATCTTTTGCCTGTGTCAGCGCCTCTCTCACTGCTAATCATTTTCCTGCACAGCTGCTAGTCTTTCCATCTCAAAAGTTACACACAAATCTGTAAAATATGTATAACAAAATGTGAAGCTACTTGAAAAATAAAGGAGTTGTTTGCATTTCATTAGGACTCCTAAATGCGTCAGGGCTGCAAAAAAAGAAATTGACTGTGATGTCGAAAAAAATGCTAAAATGCCTACAAAAGATTAACACTTGAGTGAAGAACTGGCTCAAACTAATCCTGAGCAAGACTGAAGCTGGCTCTAACAGGCAATCGCTTTGAAGAACTAAGAAATGTATTGAATTCCTCGTCCATCAAAGGAGTATCCCCTCCCCAATGTCTGTGAAATTGTTACTTAGGGTCCAATATGACTCCATCGGAGAGCATCCGTGGTGGGAAATACCTTCTTCATGCCAGATGAAGATCTGACCACAGTGATCCATGCATTCATCACATTCAGACTAAAATACTACAACTTTCTGTATTTGGGCCTGAAGATGACAGCTGTGCAGATGTTGTACTTTGTACAGAACGTCGCAGTCTGTGCCCTCAGCAGGATGGACTGCCATCATGGACTACATCATTCTTATGTTCCAGTCCCTGCACTGCCTCCTATTCTGCTTCCATTCCCAATTCATGTCCTTCGTCCTGCTCTTCAGAACCATCAATGGATCAGGACCAAATTTTTTTTCACAACTACAATTTCCATCCAGGACCTACCAAGACAGCTCTGCTCCTCTGAAACAATGCATCTCAGAAACGAGGATGAAGCATTTGCCAGCTGGATATAAAGCATTCTTGGTCAAGGGGGTTTGGCTTTGGAACAAGCTCTCAGAAAGAGTAGGGGTATCCTAACTGAGCACTTTAGGGCATGCTTCAGGATCCTCCTGCTTGAGATACATTTTCCCCAACATAAATGGAGCAATTTATATTAAAAAGTTACAGATATAAACCCCAAGGAAAACTTTTGATAACCAGGAAAGTGAAAAGAGCAGAAAACTCCATGATATTCACTAAGAATCTTACCACACAGATTTAGTTTATTTGAGAAACACTTAAGTACCATGGAAATGGGTACTAAAGAGATCCCTGAGATAGGGATATACGTTTGTTTAGAAAAAAATGAGCTAAATCAAGCCAAAATGTCTTTGTTTGAACAAGAAAGGGTTGGCCTTGCACGAGAAAAATGGGGTAATTCGTATTTTTGCATGATTCTTAATGCCAAAAGAGTAACTTGATTGTATTTATGAGTAAAAACCAAATATGAAAGGCTTGAATTGCCACTGTACCTGAATTTTTAAATCACAGAATTGATCATATACACAAAGAGTGAGTCCAAGTACAATAGAACCTTAGAGTTGTAAACACCTCTGGAATGGAGGTTGTTTGTAACTCTGAAATGTTCATAACTCTGAACAAAATGTTATGGTTATTCTTTCAAAAGTTTACTTAATTGACTTACATTGACTTAGTACAGCTTTGAAGCTTTACTATGCAGAAGAAAAATGCTGCTTTAAACCGTCTTAATTTCAATGAAACAAGCACAGAAACAGTTTCCTCACCTTGTCAAATCTTTTTTTAAAACCTTCCCTTTATTTTTTTAATAGTTTATATTTACCATAGTACTGTACAGTATTTGCTTTTTTTTTTTGGTCTCTGCTGCCTGATTGTGTACTTCTGGTTACAGATGAGTAAGGCTATGTTTTAGTCACGGGTATTTTAGTAAAAGTCATGGACAGGTCATGGGCAGTAAACAAAAATTCATGGCCCATGACCTGTCCATGACTTGTATTATATATCCCTGACTAAATCTTGGGAAGAGGGGCAACCCGTGTGCACCGCAAGTGCTCGGTGCGGGGGGGGGGGGGGGGGGGAGAGTGAAATGGCCCAGGACCCATGCTGGTGCTTGGGGGTGGGGGTTGGTGTGGCTGTCAGGCTCCCTACCCGACTCATCATGGCTCCCTGGAAGTGGCAACATGTCTCTCCCTCAACTCCTAGGCAGAGGCGCAGCCAGACAGCTCCGCTTGCTGCTTTCACCCTGAGCACCAGCTCTGCAGCTCCTATTGCAGTCAATGGGACCTGTGAGGCAGTGCCTGCAGGTGGAGGCAGCGTGCAGAGCCGTCTGGCCATGCTTCTACCTGGGTGTTGAGGGATGGACATGTCACCATTTCCGGGAAGCCCCCTCAAGGTAAGTGCCACCAGAGGTGTCACTCCCTCCCGTGCCCCAACCCCCAGCTCTAAGCCCTCTCCCACACCCAAACTCCTGCTACTGCTGAGGGGGAAGGCGCGGTGGCCCAAGACTGCCCCAGCAGTGGCTCGTGCAGCTGGCCCAGGGGGTGCCTGAGCTGCTCAAAAGGCCCTTGGGCCAGCCACTGTGGCCACTGCAGAAGTCATGGTGGTCCCAGAAAAAGTCACAGAGTCCGTGTCTTCTGGGACCATAGCCTCATAAATGAGGTGTGTGGTTGTCCAGTCGGTTCGCAACTCTGGTGTTCATAACTCTGAGGTTCTACTGTACCAGCTTTCTCTGGGATGATCTACCTCTACTACATGTCACATAATCCCTCATTATACCAAAATGTTGTACCTCTACGTGATATGAAGGAGAGACCTCAATATTGACGCAAATGTGATATTAATAAAACTGTTAACTTATGTCATTAGAAACTTGTCTGTGTCTCTATTGAATATTAAGATATAGTTACAGCCAAAATGCTTGAAAATAACACAATACATATTAGGTTTAGCTAGTAATATTACAAAATGTTCAAGCTAATCCAAGAAATTCCAGGGGGTTTCTGCTTCTGTGACTTTAGAGACAAGCAAATATCCTGAAGATAACCCCTCCATAGCCATAAAACCATGTTTATTATCCCTAAAAATGATATCCAAACTCAGAAAAGCTCTATTTTAAACATGAACTTGTTTTAACTTTATACTACTTTCTTTGTTGCTATGATTAAAAGGTGTATTAGTTACTGAAATTTGTGCTTTGTACAAATATTTAACAAAGATTGTAACTCTAAGGCACTTGGGTCAAGAAACGAATGAAAAAGCATCTTATGTAGACCAGGACACCTCTCTCTTGTATGAGATATCAGTTTGGTGCAAATGGAATTCTTATCTCAAGAAAACCAACCATGTAAAACATGTTTTAGGAAAAGACCTAACTGCAAAAAAAGAAAGTAGGGCTGTGTTATCACAGTACTAAATCTAGGTGTAAAGCGGGCTTTCTTACCCTTTCCATAAAAAAAACACTTCTAAGTTAACATACACAAAGAATTCAAAAAATATCCTTGTTGAAATAATTTGTATAACTATTCTAAAATCTTCAGTCAGAAAACATGTGTACCTGGAAACTTTTAAAGCCGTTTGTTTATTTTTTAAATGTTGAAATGGCAGGCACTGTTTAGAAATGCATACTTGAAGATATGTTAGCTAAATGCAAAGATCCTAATATCATTGCTATGTAAATGGCAAAATGCTTTATGTAGCAACCTGAAATCTAATAACCTTGCTAATCTGATTATCAACACAAGAAGCCATTTATGTATGGAACATTGATAATAATGGGCAATTCATTAATTAATTGGCATGCTTAAACAACTCCTCATCCAACTCAGGAAGACAAGAAGAATCATCTCTCCAGAACTGTCCCGAAGAAACAACAACTTCTTTAATAACTATTTAAGATAAACACTCTCTTTAAGAATTATTTATTTTTAGAAGACTGCTTTGAGAACTAAAATCTCTTCTATATGACAACAGAAATGCTTGGACTTTTTGAAAACAGAATTTCATTTCCTGCCAAACTAATAAACTTAAAGAAATATACCAGAAAATGGATTAAATGAAAAGAAAAAAAGTTAAACTCTAACTTCAAAAGATTATCTGGGAATTTCCAATCACAAGAACAACACGTGCATTTAGAAATGCTCTATATTCGTTGAAAAGGCTGTCTATTCAAAAGCTGAAAGTATCATCTAAGCCAACCCCTGAAGGCATGGAGACAGCAACCAACTCTGAATCTAAACAAGCATGAAAGAGGTGTGTTTTCTTATAATTTCGTGGACATAGAAAGAAGAGTTTATATATTAAAATAAAACTCTGCAGTGAGCACCCCTCACACACACACACACACACACACACACACACAGAGTCATCTGCTAAAACAACAAGCACTTCTCAATTTCCCTTGTCCATCTCTACAGGCAAGCTGCAACAACAAGAACCAAGAAGAACAGAGAGGACTCAAGAAGAAACCAGCCCAAGGAAAACCTCCCCAAGACTTCAGCATGGATTGGTGACAGAAAGTGAACTAAGCCACTGCCAAGGAATGAGATTTAAAACTCTTGTAATTATTTTATTGGAATATGGGAATACTATTGTAACTTAAGACACTAACAGTTTCTCCTGTTACTCACCAAATAGATAAGCCATGTATTCCCGAAGAGGAGACAGGGGCTAAACACCGATGGGATTTAATTTGATTTAAGATTCTTGATATTCATGATTGGTCTGTCTTGACAGCTCCTTAAATGGCTTCTTCTAAGTAACGGATTTAAATATTTTCTTTGATTTCATTGGATTTAATTAAGATTGCTTATTTTGCCCAATTATAAACTGTTGGGTTATGATTAATAACCAGCAGGATCCAGTGGTCCTTAAACAAAATTATTTTGCCCATTTATAAACCTTCTTAGTTATCTAAGGATATACTAAGACTGGCTTCATGATAATTTTTGGGAAATAAGACCAAGGTCTTAACTTACCAAGAGAAAAGTGTCCCAACCACAGATGGGCCTGCTCTCAAATGTGCAGGCTCTGCTACAATCTCTCCACAGAGAGGCATACATGAGAGATTGTAACTGAAGTAATAAGCTTAACATTTGTGTTTGTCATTTTCTTTTTGGCATAAAGAGAAATGGTAGGCCATTTCTTGTTTCCCTACTAAGTATTTTTAGTAATTTCTGCTATAAAATTTCTTGGGATCCAACAATTTAAAATTACCCCTTTCTATCCCACAGTAAGTAACAAGTTACAGGTAGAGTTGGGCAGGACATAGTTTTCCTATCACATGAGAATTTTAGATTCTAAATGTTTCCATCCTGAATTGGGAAAACCAGTCAAAAATCTCAAATTTTGCAAACCAAAAATGTGGAAAAAAATATCAAATCAGGGCAAAGTATTTTATTTAGTTAATTTTGAAACTGTTTACATTTCAACCTTCTCTCCCCCCACCCCCAACTCTTTTTTACACTGTAAAATACCCTTTGCATTTAAATGTAGACTTGTCCCTAAGAAAGCTCTGTGTTCTGCACAGACAAGCTTTACCTTTGAGGTGCACAGATCCATTGTGCCTGAGGAGAGAAGTTGGCAACCGTGATCCTAATCTTGCAATTTTAGGTGATCGTTTAGGTGGGCCAAGTTAATAATAAGGACGAAGACCTTGAACTTGAAGCCAGTATAAAGAGCAGAAGACAGATTTGATGTGCACATGGTATTCCATGTTGCTGAGGGGACATGTTGCAGTATTCTATCCTAGTTGGAATTTCCTAAGGGCTTCATCCTTAGGTATGTTGCTTTGCTGTAGTCCAGTTTGGAGGTGCCAGAGACAAGTATAACTGAAGCCAAGTTATCAGCCACCAGGATAGGACAGTCTCCTAACCAGAGATGTTAGAAAGCGTTACTCACAGGTGCTTCTATTTGGGAGCTTAGGATCAGTGAGGAATCCAGGAGGACTCAAACTATGGACTGGATTAATCAGTTGTGGCTGTACTTTCAGCCAAAGGAGACAGCATTTTGAAGAGGTTGCAGCCACTGTGCATTCTCTTTTGCCCACCAGCATCACCTCTATCTTCCTCGGGTTCAGCTTCAATCAGCTGTTCTTCATCTATGTGCTGATCTTGTCCAAGCACTGGGCCCCCTTGGTGGTATTGGTATTGCCATGTTGGGTGAAACACTGGTGGATCTGTGTGTCCTCAGTTTATTGCCAACACTAAAATCCAAATCATTTTACCAATACTTCTAATGGCTGCATGTAGATGTTGACTATAACGCAGAGAGAATAGAATGAAAGAGAATGTATCCTTTTGGAACTCCACAGGTGGGGAGATCTAGTACCTATGTACAGAACAAGAAGATATTTCCCGGAAGAATGAATACCCTTTGCCCATATTTTTCTTTTCTATTTTAAAAAAACTGTCTTCTAAAACCAAAAACAAACAAAATTTTTTAAGGAGTTTTAAGTAGTATCTAAATCATTCCTTGCTAATTTGCAGGTTGGTCAAGAAAATACAATACTACCTATAGCATAGGTCCCCATAGAATTGTAGAAGATTAGGGTTGGAAGAGACCTCAGGAGGTCATCTAGTTCAACCCCCTGCTCAAAGCAGGACCCGCCCCAACTAAATCATCCCAGCCAGGGCTTTGTCAAGCCGGGCCTTAAAAACCTCTAAGGATGGAGATTCCTCCATCTCCCTAGGGAACCCCTTCCAGTGCTCCACCACACTCCTAGTGAAATAGTTTTTCCTACTATCCAACTGAGACCTCCCCCACTGCAACTTGAGACCATTGCTCCTTGTTCTGTCAACTGCCACATTAAAAATTAGAATGAGGTCAATGAGGTACTTCAATCTATTTGTTTTCCAGACTAGAAGTAACTTGCACATCCAGTTCTCTGATGAATTATCAAATTGTTTCTTAAAAGAATAATTTTATGCTTAATGATAATGACTACTCAAGGGATATTATAGTGATTCTTCAATATCTCTTGTTCACTCATCTTATTAAAAAAAGAATCTATGAAGTCTACACAACTTCTGCACCAGCTTCAAGGGAACTTGAAAACCCCAGTGCCCTCACCTTCTTCCAGTCCATTCCAGCAGCAATGGTAGCAATAGACACAAGAAGAGACTGAAGCTAAGTCAACAATAAAAATATAAAACAGTAAAAAGTTAAAATAAAAAAAAAATAAAACAAAAACCAGCAAGTGGCAGAGTTTACTTTTTATTATAGTTACTAGTTCACTTTTTTTCTAAACATTAAAAGATGGGGTGGGCAAGAGAGAGCAAAATGAGATAGAGTTTAATGATGGACTTGAAAAAGTTCAAGTGCAAGTGGTCAATTGAAGACAGAAAAGTAAGTTGACAGGGAAGACTTTTTTTTTTTTGGCATAACATATATTCTGCCTTCTCTCAGTATGGGTAGATTCTCATAACCCTATTCCCCCAAAAAAATCAACAAACAGAAAACCAGTATTACTAATAAATGGAATCAATAAAAATCTACTTTCCATCACAGACTAACAGGTTGGTGAGCAGATGAAGAATGTTTAAAGGCAATTACATTTTTAGTTAATATGAAACTATAATTCTGTCTGAGTAAAATAAGTCAATTTCAGAAAATGGTTCAGGAAATTTAGAGAATAAAAACAGACCAATCTTGAAAATGATTTTATATTATCCTCCTCATAACCTGAATTCCCTCCAAACTAATTGCTAATCCATGACCTACTGATCCAAACAATATATTTCAGCTGGAGAAGGGTGAGAAATTTACATCTCAGTCACATATTAATAGATTACAACAATGAGGTTCTCTAACGACTTCTGACAATATGAGGTTGATGTATAGTAATGATGGTGAGTGGGGAAGCTATAAAATTAACTAGGCATTTGAAGTAATATGGAAGTCTAATAAACTATATTTGATGTAACAGCTGTAAGAAAATGCGGAAGAAAATAAAAAAGACAATCAGATATATTATCAGTGCCAACCCTACCCGTTTAAAAAGAGTGAGTTAGACACCCAAAATTGACTGAAATCAGTGGATTTACTCCAGATCTATGCTGGTGTAACTGAAAGCAGAATACTTGCCTAGTTTCTTTCCCTTATAACTATTTACCAAGGTGCAAGTTACACCAGTTTACACATCACCTCTGAATTTGGCCCATGGTCTCTTTTAGACAGGCAAAACGACCTCTGCGTTACTGGAGAGCAGAAAGACCTTGGAAGGGAAAGTCCTGCAGCCAGCTCTTTGTTCTTGTTAATATTACACAGCTATGAAGTATAGTCATTAATAGATATTAATGTCATGAGAGAAATGTAGAGAATGTGGGATGTTTGGGTTGTATGTGTGTTTGACTTGCATGACGCAGTATTTTTCATTCCCTTTAATTTTTTTAAAATACCCTTTTTTGAATTTTAGCATTAAATAGTTGTGTTCCGCTTCTGGAAAAGATTGTAGCTGCACAATAGTGGGCATTCTGGTTTTGATAGTTGGTAGTCAGGGTAACTTGCCAAGTTAGAGTAGCTAGAAAACACACATAGGCAGTACCCCAGTGAAGAGAACTCTGCTGAATTAGCTAGTGTTTCAGGATCAGAGCTAATTAAGTCATAGACTCTAAGATCTGCTTCATTTAGGTAACAAAAGCAACAATTCAGCTTCCCTTGATTGTTTCTCACTTAGCTTTAATGTTAAACTGGCTAACAATATAATATTAAACCATCATCACTGAAATGTAGGGCTGGGTCATCTATCTAGTCCAGATGATCAAAGGTCATCTATCTATTCCAGTCCCCTATATTTTCATTTACTCCTTCCACAAGTAAACTAGAACTGTCAGCCCTTCCCTCCCACCCCCCCAGTCTGCTGCTCAATTCTCTCTTCCCTTTGTTTCTGAAGATATAGCCCTGTTAGAAAACATTGATATAATTTATTAATGTGTGCCACACTATTTACAAGAAATTACTGCTAAGCGCCGTAAAAATGAGTGGGCTCTTTCTAACTGGTTCATCTGGAAGCTTACAATACCAATATTTAGTGTTATTGTGTATAATTTCTTGAAATTGTCATTTAAAATTTAAATCAACAAACCAGTAAATAAAATGAAGTTAAAACAACTAGAAGACTGATAAATCTTTCTCTAGTATAGCTCTTGTCAGCGGACAGATTTTTGCTATTGTACAAGAGTCATTCTGAGAGTCTGAATGATTAATGACATATCAGTTCTGAGCAAATATGCAGAGGTTTCTAGTACTTCATGAGCCTGTTCAATTTATTGCAGCATCACCAGAAAATAGTTTATTGTCAAATGACACCCAAATAAATCCAGGATCCTTGGGATAAATTTAGATTGAATTCAGTCATATTTTTGATTGATGACATTGGGAAACATTTTGAAGTGTAATAATTGGACTGTCCAGAGATCCAGGGATGAGCCACATGTCATTCTTGTCATTCAAAAACAGAGGCAACTTACATCCCACCTTTTTCCCCCCTTGTGTCAAACAAAGGCTGAAACTCTAGCTCCATTGAAGTAAATTGAAAAATTCCCCTTGGCTTCACTGGGGCCAGAATTTCATTTGAATTCCACAGATGATTTAAACTGAGTTGATAAAGGTCCTGAAGAGAGACTTCCCTTATGTCAAAAATGGGCACCAAGAAACTGAGGGGAAATTTTACAAGAGGCCACTGAAATCCACTTTTACAAACTCACAGCTGAAGAGCTCACACATTGTACAGAACTTGGAAGAGATGGTAATAAGTTTCCTTGTAAAGTAGGAATTTGCTGAAGTGCCTATATCAGAAGGAGAAGAAAAGGTTTTTTTAAGTAATTTAGAGAATAAAAAGATTAATTTGTGCACTTTTTTATTATTCCGCCAGTGAAGTCTGCTGCCTTAATTACCATTGACTAAATCTAAACTGGACAAGTCTAAAGGAAATGAAAATAAATACATTTTAAAAAGCGTTGCATAGAAACATGAGAAATTAAATTTATGATCTCCAAACTGATTGTATTGCATTCAAAGTCAGTGCTGTGGATCCCTTGAAAGACTCTCCCTCTGTCAAAAGAATAAAATTCTAATTTCTAGCTCTTACGGATCACAAGTTAAGACTTAAAATTGTTGTAGATCCAGGACTGAATATTTTCCATCCTGGGCCTTGGGCCAATGTAATTTTGGGGGACAAATTCCATATATGCTGGGAAAGAAGGAAACATTTCAAAGCCAGTTCTCCCCCTCCTTTATTAGATTATTTGAAGCTTCTCAGAACTTTGGAAATTGAGAACCAGAGAAAATGAATTATCAGGCAGAAGGCATGATACACTGTGGTTTAGCACAATGTTTTATATAGTGCATTTTATAAAAAGCTAGCAGACCTACCTATAGTTAAAGTTTCCTAACACTTTCCATTATAATATCCTGTTTTCAGTTGCTTATAACTTTGCCAAACCATGATCAGTTGTGCTGAAATTTTCCATACTGGCGGCCTTGAATCACACTGATTATTATTAATTATTAGAAAGTCTAAGATCCAATGGTTCAGCCATTTCAGAGAATGAGGTAAGGGGAAAAATATGTTGTTTTGACCATGTTAAAAATAATCTTGCAGTCATTACACTGAGAAGCTCTAGAGCCTCCATTCTTTGTATCAGGGTCTTAAAAGTTGACAGGGTGGTTGTCCTGCTATTGGAGATATGCCTTTTCCTGTTCCTTTGCAAATAGCCCTAATTTGGCCAAGTTCTAAGCCTTTGAAAAAAAAATATCTCAGTTCACATATGCTCAGTAGAAGGTGATAGAGTTTGGCAGCTAAATTCTCTGAAGAGTCCACCTGCACTGAGCCAGCACCATCCTCTCTCAGACCGTAGGTGCAAACAAAACTGCACATGCAGCCTTCCCAAAAGAGTGCACGAGCATGATCCAGCCCAGGGGTGCAGGGGCTGAGCAGGACTTTCCTAGCAATTGCTTCTCCTGTGCTCCCTAATGCTCCCCTTGCTAGCACCCAGGCTGTGAAGAAAAGGAGTCACACTGGAATGCAGATGGGACAGAAACTGTGGTGGGGTGAGAAGTGACAACAATGGGAAAGAAGGGGTTGCAGGAGCCAGAGGGTGTTTGTATGGAAGGGGAGTGGAACAGAGGAGAAGTGTGATAAGATCTAGAGGGGAGTGAGCAGTGGAGGTTGAGGGGGCATATAGGTTCTGAGGGGGAGAGGGAAGAGTCAAAGGATGGTGGCGTGGATAGATGCAGAGGGGGAAGGAGGCCAGGAGCCTAGGTAGGAGCTGAGTACCAACCTTAATGCTCTTAACAGAGAATTGTTTTTAAATGTAATTATAGACACATAGATGTATCATGCCTGTATTATACATACTGTGCTAAATGAATATTAATGGACTAAAAATTGCAGTTTGTATTTCATAAAACATCACCCATTTGCACTGGTAACTGGGAGACCCATGATCTGAGTATCTGAGTGTCTGTTGTGGGGACAGTTTTACAGTTTGACCATGTGCTTGATTGGTTGTTTGTTTGAAAAGTGTGAATTGGGAGTGCTTTGTTCCAGGTGAGCTTTGAGTGGGCCTGACTGTTATAAAAATCCAGTCAGCTGAGCGGCGAACAGCAGAAAGGCTAACAGAGGGAGTTTTCCTGGGAGTTCACCCGGAGAGAGCCCACTGAGGCTTACATCTTGCCGGCTTCTCTGAGTAGTTACTACAACTCCTGAGGACACTCGTAGAAGGAAGGTAATATGGATGGGGAGCGTTCAGCTGTTGTGACCTGCTGGATGTGCCATGTTTGTCTTTCTTCCACAGGACAGAAGCAATTTTGTCTGTACAAAGTGCAAGCTGGTCTCCATATTGGAAGAGAAGGTTCAAGCTCTGGAGAAACAAGTATCGACCCTGCGTTGCATAAAAGAAACTGAAGATTTCCTTGACAGACGTCAGGATATGCTTCTATGGGCACAATGTTCTGAAGATTCAGAGCAGGCTGCGCAGCAGGGACAAGAGGACGGTGAAGAAATTTATCTTCTATTATCTTATCTTCTTTATCTTATCATCTGCAGCATGTGACCTCCAGAAGAAGAAAGGGGAGCGTCCAGGTACCAGCAGCACAGATACAGGTAAGCAACCGTTTTCGTGTTCTCTCCACAGGTACTAATGTGGAGAGTGGACTAGATGATACATCTGAGGGAAGGGAACAGAAGGAGACTCCGCCGATTGGAAGGCATAAGATGCACAGTCCTAGGGATGGGGGTTCCATGACCACCGCTCCCAAGAGGAGGAGGCGGGCAGTGGTGGTTGGGGACTCTCTCCTCAGGGGGACTGAATCATCTATCTGCCGCCCCGACCGGGAAAAACGAGAAGTCTGCTGCTTGCCAGGAGCTAGGATTCATGATGTGACGGAGAGACTGCCGAGACTCATCAAGCCCTCAGATCGCTACCCCTTCCTGCTTCTCCATGTGGGCACCAATGATACTGCCAAGAATGACCTTGAGCAGATCACTGCAGACTACGTGGCTCTGGGAAGAAGGATAAAGGAATTTGAGGCACAAGTGGTGTTTTCATCCATCCTCCCCGTGGAAGGAAAAGGCCTGGGTAGAGACCGTCGAATCGTGGAAGTCAACGCATGGCTACGCAGGTGGTGTTGGAGAGAAGGCTTTGGATTCTTTGACCATGGGATGGTGTTCCAAGAAGGAGGAGTCCTAGGCAGAGATGGGCTGCACCTAACGAAGAGAGGGAAGAGCATCTTTGCAAGCAGACTGGTTAACCTAGCGAGGAGGGCTTTAAACTAGATTCACCGGGGGAAGGAGACCAAAGCCCTGAGTAAGTGGGGAAGTGAGACACCAGGAGGAAGCATGAGCAGGAGCGCGCGAGAGGGCAGGGGTCCTGCCTCATACTGAGAAAGAGGGACGATCAGCGAGTTATCTCAAGTGCCTATACAAAAATGCAAGCAGCCTGGGAAACAAGCAGGGAGAACTGGAAGTCCTGGCACAGTTAAGGAATTATGATGTGATTGGAACAACACAGACTTGGTGGGATAACTCACATGACTGGAGTACTGTCATGGATGGATATAAACTGTTCAGGAAGGACAGGCAGGGCAGAAAAGGTGGGGGAGTTGCACTGTATGTAAGGGAGCAGTATGACTGCTCACAGCTCAAGTATGAAACTGCAGAAAAACCTGAGTGTCTCTGGATTAAGTTTAGAAGTGTGAGCAACAAGGGTGATGTCATGATGGGAGTCTGCTATAGACCACCGGATCAGGGGGATGAGGTGGACAAGGCTTTCTTCCGGCAACTCACGGAAGTTACTAGATCGCAGGCCCTGGTTCTCACAGGAGACTTCAATCACCCTGATATCTGCTGGGAGAGCAATACAGCAGTGCACAGACAATCCAGGAAGTTTTTGGAAAGTGTAGGGGACAATTTCCTGGTGCAAGTGCTGGAGGAACCAACTCGGGGCAGAGCTCTTCTTGACCTGCTGCTCACAAACCAGGAAGAATTAGTAGGGGAAGCTAAAGTGGATGGGAACCTCAGAGGCAGTGACCATGACATGGTGGAGTTCAGGATCCTGACACAGGGAAGAAAGGAGAGGAGCAGAATACGGACCCTGGACTTCAGAAAAGCATACTTTTACTCCTTCAGGGAACTGATGGGCAGGATCCCCTGGGAGAATAACATGAGGGGGAAAGGAGTCCAGGAGAGCTGGCTGTATTTTAAAGAATCTTTATTGAGGTTACAGGGACAAAATATCCCGATGTGTAGAAAGAATAGTAAACATGGCAGGCGACCAGCTTGGCTTAACAGTGAAATCCTTGCTGATCTTAAACTCAAAAAAGAAGCTTACAAGAAGTGGAAGATTGGACAAATGACCAGGGAAGAGTATAAAAATATTGTTCGGGCATGCAGGAGTGAAATCAGGAAGGCCAAATCACACCTGGAGGTTCAGCTAGCAAGAGATGTTAAGAGTAACAAGAAGGGTTTCTTCAGGTATCTTAGAATCATAGAATCATAGCATATCAGGGTTGGAAGGGACCTCAGGAGGTCATCTAGTCCAACCCCCTGCTCAAAAGCAGGACCAATCCCCAATTAAATCATCCCAGCCAGGGCTTTGTCAAGCCTGACCTTAAAAACTTCTAAGGAAGGAGATTCCACCACCTCCCTAGGCAACGCATTCCAGTGTTTCACCACCCTCCTAGTGAAAAAGTTTTTCCTAATATCCAACCTAAACCTCCCCCACTGCAACTTGAGACCATTACTCCTTGTAGGATCAATTCTGAAGCACTTAGCAACAAGAAGAAAGTCAAGGAAAGTGTGGCCCCCTTACTGAATGAGGGAGGCAACCTAGTGACAGAGGATGTGGAAAAAGCTAATGTACTCAATGCTTTTTTTGCCTCTGTCTTCATGAACAAGGTCAGCTCCCAGACTGCTGCACTGGGCAGCACAGCATGGGGAGGAGGTGACCAGCCCTCTGTGAAGAAAGAAGTGGTTTGGGACTATCTAGACTATCTAGAAAAGCTGGACGAGCCAGATGTGCTGCGTCTGAGAGTGCTAAAGGAGTTGGCGGATGTGATTGCAGAGCCATTGGCCATTATCTTTGAAAACTCATGGCGATAGGAGGAGGTCCCGGACGACTGGAAAAAGGCTAATGTAGTGCCCATCTTTAAAAAAGGGAAGAAGGAGGATCCTGGGAACTACAGGCCAGTCAGCCTCACCTCAGTCCCTGGAAAAATCATGGAGCAGGTCCTCAAGGAATCAATTCTGAAGCACTTAGAGGAGAGGAAAGTGATCAGGAACAGTCAGCATGGATTCACGAAGGGCAAGTCATGCCTGACTAATCTAATTGCCTTCTATGACGAGATAACTGGCTCTGTGGATGAGGGGAAAGCAGTGGACGTGTTGTTCCTTGACTTTAGCAAAGCCTTTGAGACGGTCTCCCACAGTATTCTTGCCAGCAAGTTAAAGAAGTATGGGCTGGATGAATGGACTATAAGGTGGATAGAAAGCTGGCTAGATCCTCAGGCTCAACGGGTAGTGATCAATGGCTCCATGTCTAGTTGGCAGCCGGTATCAAGTGGCGTGCCCCAAGGGTTGGTCCTGGGGTTGGTTTTGTTCAATATCTTCATAAATGATCTGGAGGATGGTGTGGATTGCACCCTCAGCAAGTTTGCAGATGACACTAAACTGGGAGGAGTGGTAGATACGCTGGAGCGTAGGGGTAGGACACAGAGGGCCCTAGACAAATTAGAGGATTGGGCCAAAAGAAATCTAATGAGGTTCAACAAGGACAAGTGCAGAGTCCTGCACTTAGGATGGAAGAATCCCATGTACCGCTACAGACTAGGGACCGAATGGCTCGGCAGCAGTTCTGCAGAAAAGGACCTAGGGGTTACAGTGGATGAGAAGCTAGATATGAGTCAACAGTGTGCCCTTGTTGCCAAGAAGGCCAATGGCATTTTGGGATGTATAAGTAGGGGCATTGCCAGCAGATTGAAGGACGTGATCGTTCCCCTCTATTCGACATTGGTGAGGCCTCATCTGGAGTACTATGTCCAGTTTTGGGCCCCACACTACAAGAAGGATGTGAAAAATTGGAAAACATCTAGCGGCGGGCAACAAAATTGATTAGGGGACTGGAACACATGACTTATGAGACAAGGCTGAGGGAACTGGTATTGTTTAGTCTGTGGAAGAGAAGAATGAGGGGGGATTTGATAGCTGCTTTCAACTACCTGAAAGGGGGTTCCAAAGAGGATGGCTCCAGACTGTTCTCAGTGGTAGCGGATGACAGAACGAGGAGTAATGATCTCAAGTTGCAGTGGGGGAGGTTTAAGTTGGATATTAGGAAAAGCTTTTTCCCTAGGAGGGTGGTGAAACACTGGAATGCGTTACCTAGGGAGGTGGTGGAATCTCCTTCCTTAATAGTTTTTAAGGTCAGGCTTGACAAAGCCCTGGCTGAGATGATTTAGTTGGGGATTGGTCCTGCTTTGAGAGGGGGTTGGACTAGATGACCTCCTGAGGTCCCTTCCAACCCTGATATTCTATGATTCTATGATGAATTAGAGATTAATTGCACAAAAAAAAATGGAAAATAATGCATCACAAACATACTTTGTACAGGTTAAAACTGCAGTCTGGTTAGAAATAAAACAACATTTAATAGACTAGGAAGTATATACCTGGCATATTTTGTAAAAATGAAGCATTAGTAGTGAGACTCTGCTATTAAACTTTTGAAACCTGGGGAGAAACTATTGGTTTGTGTGTTTTAGCAGAGTTCTGCTCTTCCTATGGGTGTTCGAACTTGTAGAGATTCTACAGTACAAAAGAAAAAATTCTAACTGGATCAGTTAATAAGAAGCATTAAACCTAGTGGAAATGAGAGCCACAAATCCTAGAGATCAGAGGGTTGTTTGAAGAAGATTTCAAGGCTGGATTTAAACTAAATTGTGCCCAGATGCACCAAAATTCTGCTCCACAATAAACACCATTGTGCTCCCCATTTACAGACTCTTCCTCCCTCTAATTCCTAAGGTTTCTTTAATCTGTCTATTTTGGTTACCTGTATAAGACTTGTTTTCTCTGCTTCACCACTTCCATCAGCCTCTTCTGACTGCCAGGGCCAAATCCTGTGGAACTTGCTGTAATGTACTCCTGGCTGTTTACCTGAGGAGCTTTAGGCCAGCTGATAATGGTACATGGCCTGTGTTAAATGTAAAACCTTTAAATATATGTTTTTAAGATTAAATTTTTCCAAACGGATACTTTAAGAACCTAAAGTTGACATTTTTCACAAGGTAGCTGTAAAAATATATCGGAGATAAAGCCAAATCTCTAAGGAAGCAGTGAGTCATTAGCTGTGATATTTGTGGAATAGAGACTCCTAAGAATTTGACAGTATGAATCATATTTCTTTTAGTCATCGCTATGACTCACTGTTTTTCACTTGATATGGTGGCTTCTTGAACCTTCCCATTATTTCTGAACACCTGGTGATAGGAATGATCACTTAGGCAATCAGGCTGAGTTCCGTGAAAACAGAGGATACAGAGAAGATAATATCCAAAGGGCAAGCATGGAAAGCTCAATGTTTGCAACAACAACAAAAAAGGCCCAGAGAAAAAATTTTATTGAGTCTATCAGGCTGAACATTACCCTTTTCTTTCAATTCAGTTTTAAGAAAATACTAAATGTCCTCACTCTGAGAACTGAAAAGCATCTGACTATAGTAACAGTAAATATCATATATACAAATTTCCCTTCCCTTACCCCAAACACCCCCCCAACCTGACACATCTAGGAAGAACCCACCTGCTCTCTTTGGCTAAGCAGCTATTTTTTACAGATAGTTCAGTACACAAGAATAAATGACATTGATATACCCTTCAGAAATAAAAAGAAGATTGAAAAGCACATTTGAGGAGACAGCCAACACTTCCAGTGGGGGATTCGGTCTCTGATGGGGGTTGGACTGCTCTGGATGAGGCCCTTAATTCCATAAATCTTTGGTGTAACCTAAAATATTTTAACCGGGCCATTTCCAGCTCTAATCAATCTCCCTGCCATGAAAGGATTGTTCCCTACAAAATACACTCACCCATCCGCTCTCTACCTTCCCTTGGGAGAATATTCCCCTGTTTTATAGACATCACCACTGGGAAATATTTCCGTAAGGAAAGTGTACAAAAATATTGACATTAGAAACCTCTAAAAAAAGCCTGTCCCCTGTACTAATATGGGAACCTACTTTGACATGCAGTTTTTAAAAGATTTTTTAAAAATTTCAATACATTCTTCTTGGTTAATGTTTCCATGGACCACCAGAGATATTTCCTCTCCCCTCCTTGGTATTTACACTTTTTATAGGTTTACAGGCATAACTGCTTGTACACATTGTTTGGTTAACCTGCAGTATCTGTCCCTCATGAGTTTTTTCTTCTAAGTAGTCTCTAAAATCACTTGTATTACCCTTCTCTGAACTCCCTCTAATTTGTTGGTGTCTTTGAGGTGTCTTGAGCTGATTGTAAAATATTGCAAAGGACAGAGATCCTATCTCCTCACTGACCTATGATGTAGTATTTCTGTGTATGCAGTGCCAAAGCAGTATAGCTGTTTCTACCACCATTTCATACTGTAATTTGTCTATCCTGTTCTTATGAGATGCTCTGACTTGGTGTCCTATTTTCGGCCCTCTCCTTCAGGGATATTTTGCCACGTTACCTCTTTGGAAGCTCAGAACTCTCTTGCTGGCCAATGAGGCAATCCCTCAGAATCTCTACATCTAGTATTTTTCAAGGAAGGAGCTGTAAAATCTGATGTACAATATTTCTCCATAGCCATGATAAATCAAACGTTTTCAAGTGTGGGATTTCATTACTCCCACAATGCCTGTGTCATTTAATTGGAACTGTATAAATGAATTGTATAACAATGCACTAACATTCCTAATAATTACAGCTGTCAACAATTTTCACAAAACTCTTTTTGGCCACCTCTACTGACAATGAACCCACAGCACAGTTATATTGTGAAATAACATTCACCATGTTATACCTTGTTGATTAATCCTCTGACAGGAATGTCTAGAGACCTCTGGCCACAGATATTAAGAAGGTAACAGAATAAACAGGCTTGCTTCCAGTAAGAGTGACAATTGCTTAACATGTTTATGATGTTTCAGTCAGGATAAAGATTACGTCCAAGTAATTGAGATTGCTGTTGAGTAAGTCAGTATACACTTCCTGGCATAAATTCCATCTACTCTCGATGTATGGTACCAGGTGTATATATGTGTGTGTGTGCGTGTCCATCTGTCTGTCTCTTTGTTATGGATTATTTATGTCAGCACAAGGCCCAGTAACAAAGGAACAACAACAGAGTTTACAACAAAACAATTGCGACCAAGATTTTTATTAACATTTCCTCTGCATCTCCCAGCCACAGTATTTATAAGCATGCGGCACATAATCTCTGAAGGGAAGAAAATATGTTTCAGGAGGGGATTTTTAAATGCACCTAAGAGATTTAGGAGTACTGTCACATTGAAAGTCACCTCAACCAGCTACACAGAGGTAGAGCTACAACTTGTCTTGTTTACTCTAGCATTTTACAATTTTAGCTATCTAGTTGTAAAAAACACAGATTTCACACTTCAGAGACTTGACCCTAGGTCTCCCCCTTCCCATGTAAGTGCCCTGACCACCGAGCCCAAAGGCAATCTAAGGTGCTGGGCGTGTGGATCTCAATCTCTTCTGTTGAAGCTCATCCACCTTGTATGAAGGCAGTTGAATAGTCACGAGATTGGAAGAGAGAGAGAGCAAGAGAGACTCTATAACAGGGGCGGGCAAACTTTTTGGCCTGAGGGCCACATCAGATTTCCAAAATTGTATGGAGGGCCAGTTAGGGGAGGCAGTGTCTCCCCAAACAGCCAGGCATGGCCTGGCCCCGGCCTCCTATCTGACCCTTACGCTTCTCGCCCCCTTCTCGCTCCAAGCAGGGATTTGAACCTGGGAATCCCACATCCCACGTGGATGCCCAAACAACTACGCTAAAGTTATAAGTGGGCCCCACTGTGTGAATCCCCCAGATCAAAAAGAGCTATTACAATAATGTTGAAACAGTTCATTTCATTATATCCTACCTTTCCTTTTCGTTTCAACCAAAAAAAGTTTGCCAATGTTGACACAAATTTGTGAAACATTTCAATCGACCTAACTCTGCATTTTTTTGGCAAAAATGTTTTGGCCAAAAAATTTCACCCAGCTCTAGTCACCATCAAAAAGGTAGTTGAACGCCTCAGTGGACTGCTTTATTTTAAAATTTAGCAATATCAATTTTTATATTAGTCATAAAATTTACCAGCCACATCAAAAACAAAAACACAATTATCAGAGTGATTTAAAATGAAGGCTTTGTTGCCTACGATCATCTCAGATTTGCATGTAGAGGAACTGGGATCTGTTATGGATTATCTCTTGCACTGAGATTTTACAATATAATCTCCAGAAGTACATAAAATAGACCCCAAACTACCACATTAGACACATTAGACGGATTTATAATGGTATATTTATTCTTCCAGCTCACAATTTATAGTTGTTGGATTTTCTTTTTACTAAAGCCCCTTGAAAATTATCTCAACCTTTGTTGACAGTTATGTCTCCTGGAAGAGGAAAAGGGTTATGAAAATAGGCATTTCTTCACTGGCAAGTAAACACAGTCTGACTGTTTATATGGAAGGATGAGTTAAACAAGCCCCAGGAGGACCTGAAATGTAGTTTCATTTCTTCCACAAGCCATCTGCTGTCCCTATTTCTAGAGAAAAGAAAACAGACTTCACCTTATGGCTATTTCACTAAGCACTGTAGGCAGCTTAATGCTGAACCACTATGAAGGAGGTTGTGTCATGCATCCTGCATGCACTCCAGTCACATACAGTGAGAAATTAGGGGGTTAGGGAAAAACTCTTTTGGGGCAGGTTATTTCATAATTGTCCAGTATGAGGTTTTCTACATCTTCTTCTGAAGCAACTAGTATTGACCACTGTCAGACACAGTAGCGGGCTAAATGGACCACTGGTCTGATCCACCATGGCAATTTGTAAGAATGTGATTTTTTAGGTCCTGCTTACACTAGTCTAAACCATTAATTACCCATTGAAGTCAATGGAGTTACACTGGTGTAAAACCTGTGTAAGTAAGATGACAGTTCAGGCCTAGGATGTTTGTGATGAATGACAAGTGCTCAGTAGTAGGGTAATAAGTAATGAGACTAAAACAAAGCGCAGGTAAACAAATTGGGGTAGGGGGTGGAAAGAAATTATTTAAACAAAGGCCTGATCCTTTTCTTACACAGTTTTATAGCAGTGACTAGGGTGACCAGATAGCAAGGTGCAAAAAATTGAGATGGGGTGGATGGTAATAGGTGCCTATATAAGGCAAAACCCCAGATATCAGGACTGTCCCTATAAAATCAGGACATCTGGTCACCTTATCAGTGACTTAGAGGTGAAAGAAGTTGGTCTAAAATGAAGAGAACCCAGGGGATTTGGGAGTGTGGAGAGAAAAGTTTTAAATAAACAAGAAAGTTTCCAAGTCTGCTGAGATCACAGGTGTAAAGGATGGTACCATTTTAATACCTATTTGTACATATTACAGAATTGCCACAGAGTTTGGCATAATAGTACATTGTAATAAATAATGCCTTGCACTTACATAGTACTTTTTGTTAGGATCTCAAAGGGATTTTTAAACATTAATTAATTAAGCCTACTATTCCAAAAAGAGAGAGTTAAGTATTTACATTTTACAGCTGGAGAAAAAGACACAAAGAGGTGAAATGACTTGCCAGAGGCCATACAGCAAGTCAGTAGCAGAGTTGGGAACAGACCCTTTAACATCTTACTCTAGTCCAGTGTTCTAACCACTAAGACTATGTTTCCTTTGTGGCCTGATGTTTTTCATGCATCTAGGTTTTTACAAGGTCACCCATCACTGTAATATCAGAGCACAGATGGTTGCCACAATTGGCAGTCTACTGAAAAGGGGCTCACAATTGGTAATAGCAGATTACAGTTCAGGAATGAAGAGCGTTTGTTTATAATAATGGTCTCAGTTTTCTCCACAGGCCATCACTTTTGGATGGTATCATTTGAAAATGCTACCTCTTTGTGCACGTGCTAAATTAAAAGGTTAATGACTAAAAAAGGTAATTCTCAAGAATAGCTGTTAGAGCCAGGCAAAGGGTGAGAAAATGAATTTGCAAATGATTCTAGAATTGGAATGGTTTTTCAGTTAAATAATGTCTTTTGTTAACTTTGCTACAAAAATCTGTGTGAAGTATTTTCTGTTTGTACAAATGTTTACAGGGAGCTATTATTTGTGCAAATATGAGAATCTGAGTGTGAATCAAAATACTTGTATTGAAGTGGTCACGTATAGAGAGCTATAGGGGGAATGACCACATACTTCATAAACATTGAGTATGTAAATACAAAATATCCTCATCAATGGATGGTGGAAGTGCTATGAAATGGAGACCACTGAATTCACACAATGTTTTTGGAAAATATTAAATAGTGTGCTATGCATAGGGTGGGGGAATACAAAGCAGCTCCCTGATCCACCCTGGCACCCATGCAACCTATCATACAAAAGGAACAAAGACTGGTATCAGCATCCTTTACTAAAAGTATTGTCCAGGTACATGCAAATGAAGTTACTGTGTGTGAAGGTGAAGTCTGCTAACCAGCCAATAAATATGGCTTATATTTTTCTCTCCCCCTTAGACAGGAAGGAATCCAGGTATTACAAAATATAGAATACATGCAAGTAGCCAAACATAATGCTTTCTCCTGTGCAAAAGAGAACACAAAAAGATTTAAGATTCTTTAGGCTTAATATCTCCTGGGTGTTCTCACCTGATCGTTCCCTCCCCATTCTTCCCTCTCCCTAAGAGAGCACGACTCCATTGATTTCTTTAGGCAGCACTCCTGTTTATGTATAAAAAGTTAAATCATCCTACCAGGAAAAAGAAACAATATAATGGGAGGCATGTGACCAGTCAACTCCCTTAGCAAATTCTGACATCTTAAATAAAGGAAGGATAGTCTGGTAGTTAGCGCACTGCATGGGGACTCAGGAGCTTTATTTCCTAGCTCTACCACAACTCCGAATCTCTGTGTCCCAGTTGTCCCATGTCTCAAATGGGAATAAAAATACTTCCCTCCCTCAGCGGCATTGTGAGGAGAAATTCATTGATGTTTGAGAGGAGCTCAGATGCTATACGATAGCCACACTTGTATACAGATATTTTGTAAATAAATCTCAACAATCCATACACACACGCACATGATGCAAGCCTGTAATTTGAGTTAGTTTAATAAACCACTTATCAGCCATCAGCTCCCCAAGACTTTCATGAGTTATGGAGGCCCCCTTTCTATAAAAGGTGTGGAAGACGCCCCCAGGTACAAAAGGCAAGGACTGGGTGGACCATGTGCACTCAAGGAAAGGACCAATGAGGCAGGGATATTCATGTGTCTAGGATGATGGGGATAAATGGTAGCTCGGTATAAAATCCTTTCTATAGCAGTTTGCCCATCAAGACACTTGGACAGGGAAGCTCCAAAGAATCCTTTGGGAGAGATATTAAGGGTAAATGATCAATTACTATATTTTACCTTATGGACTCAGTATCAACAAGTTGACTACAACAAACTATTTGGAGCTCTCTCTAATTGACACATTCTACATAAATTGATAAATACATTTCATCCACCAACGCAAACACTCAGAAACTGGGAAGTCACCACAAGTCTTTCTCGACCCCCACCCTGGTGCCAAGCATACGCTCATCAGTTACATAGATCCATCTCCGAACTCTTCACCCACTGCATACATCTGTCATCCATTGCATCTGCCAGCAAACTTTTAATCAATGGGAGTTCCACCTGTTTAACTGAAAGCAGAATTTGGCCCAAGGTCTTTGAGGCTTGTAAGCTGTCAAGGTTCCTCCCCCACTCTGAACTCTAGGGTACAGATGTGGGGACCTGCATGAAAAACCTCCTAAGCTTATCTTTACCAGCTTAGGTCAAAACTTCCCCAAGGTACAAAATATTCCACCCGCTGTCCTTGGATTGGCCGCTACCACCACCAAACTAATAGTGGTTACTGGGGAAGAGCTGTTTGGACGCGTCTTTCCCCCCAAAATACTTCCCAAAACCTTGCACCCCACTTCCTGGACAAGGTTTGGTAAAAAGCCTCACCAATTTGCCTAGGTGACTACAGACCCAGACCCTTGGATCTTAAGAACAATGAACAATCCTCCCAACACTTGCACCCCCCCCTTTCCTGGGAAATGTTGGATAAAAAGCCTCACCAATTTTTATAGGTGACCACAGACCCAAACCCTTGGATCTGAGAACAATGAAAAAGCATTCAGTTTTCTTACAAGAAGACTTTTAATAAAAATAGAAGTAAATAGAAATAAAGAAATCCCCCCTGTAAAATCAGGATGATAGATATCTTACAGGGTAATTAGATTCAAAAACATAGAGAACCTCTCTAGGCAAAACCTTAAGTTACAAAAAAGATACACAGACAGAAATAGTTATTCTATTCAGCACAATTCTTTTCTCAGCCATTTAAAGAAATCATAATCTAACACATACCTAGCTAGATTACTTACTAAAAGTTCTAAGACTCCATTCCTGGTCTATCCCCGGTAAAGACCAGCATATAGACAGACACACAGACCCTTTGTTTCTCTCCCTCCTCCCAGCTTTTGAAAGTATCTTGTCTCCTCATTGGTCATTTTGGTCAGGTGCCAGCGAGGTTACCTTTAGCTTCTTAACCCTTTACAGGTGAGAGGAGCTTTCTCCTGGCCAGGAGGGATTTCAAAAGGGTTTACCCTTCCCTTTATATTTATGACATAAGCGTCTTAATTTTTTTTTTCACAATTGGAAAAGTATTACAAAGTGTATGGTTTCTCTGGGTTAATCATGCATTTCTGGTTTGAAAAGTGGTGGTAAAAAGGGCATGCTTGGATTTTTATTCTTTTTTTTCCTGATTGCTCTCACAATGTGCTAAGTGCTTTTCAAATAGAAAAGAAGACACTGGCTGTGCCCTGAGGAGCCCACAAGCTAAAGACAGATAACGGCAGATCATTAGATTAGATAGTTTTTCCTCAGACTCCACAGTGATGAGCATGTTAGAAACTTCTACATATATAGATTAGCTTGTCATAACACCCTAAACTCTCATCACTTTTAGGCATACCTTCGAAAAAAATTAATTACACAATCAAACAACATAAGCCGAATATTACAACACACTAGATGTTATTTGTATTTTATTAGTGTGTAAATGCCACAGCCAAGATCAGAGACAGACACTGTACAAACATAGTAGAAGAAAGCCCATGTTGGAGACGTTTGCAGTGTAAACAAGACAGACAAAGGAAGTATTTTACAAAAAGGGAACTGAGGGAGTAAGTGACCTTCACAACTTCTTACAGGGAGTCTCCAGCAGAGTGGGGAGTTGAGTTGAGATTTCCTGAATCCCAAAACAGTGTCTTAACCACCAGACCACTTGCTTATTAACATCTGCAATTATAAAGAAAGGTGGAGTTTGCTCAAAAAAATTGCAGGGTTAAGCTTTCTTACAATTATAGGCATGCCTAACATCAGCTCCCATCTAAACATCCAGTAATAGGGGAGCTGCCAATTTGCTCCAAGTTATTTTCACAAGGTAAGAGGTTTGGCAAACCAGTGTGGTTCACTAAGTGTTTACATCTTCCCCAGCCCCCTTTAAACTGAATTATTGCTGTATTATAAAATGCTGCAGTTTGGAACTAAGGTTCATTTAAAACAAATGATATCCAGGTCATAAAAAATGATCATCTAAAGGTTGTGTTTATGAGGAACTTTATCCTTGAAGAAAGGTAACTGGGAAAGGGAATTAAAAACTGTACTTAATAGACAAAACAGCATGTGGAAAGAATTACAGCACTCACAAGGACGGTGCAGCATCTGTGTTTAACAGTGTTTTGTTTTAGCCAGTAAAAACAGGCAAGCTGTCTGCTCTTCAGATGCAGACAAATACATAAAATGCCTTACTTATAATAGAAATTTACTAACACCTGGGCAGAGATAAAGTGATTGAATCTGCTGAAGGGAGGCGGCGGGGAAGGACACTGATAATGTCTATTACAATGAGTAACAATAATGGAATAACAGTTTATTAACAAACTCCACAGGTCACTGCACAGTAATAGCAGTAAAGCAGTGAAAGTGAAATTCAATCATGTTCTCTTAGAGCTCACAGCATGCACTCCACTTCCTCATTAGACTGTTCCCAATCTTAGACATTGGAAAGGTCGCCAATGTGTGCACAAGCACGTGAGACAGAAGTTGGTATTTGTTGCTTCAGTGATACCTCACCCTGGCTCCAGCTCTGATTCAACTTTGTTTTTTGGGGTGGTTTTTGGACCATCACTGATGCACACTTTTGCTTTATAAGGCACATTTACATTCAGCTCTGGAATCTTAACACTGTCCAGGCTAATGGCTTTTTCTGCAGCTTGATTCCCTTACACTGAAAGCAACTGAAAAGAAATGACTCGCTACATGATTAAATAAGCTACCCTTTCACTGCAGGAGCTGTCTCAGACTCTGAGTAGCAGAAAAAAGTAAAGTAAATAATTTAGTTGGATGACACTGCATATTTTAGCTAGTTTGTTTAAAGCCTACATTGTTTTCATGAAAAGACATCACATTTACACATGCAGGGTTAAGTTCTTGTGTTTCTATATCCTGTTTAAACACCATGCCCCTTCCCAGGGCTCTCCATTATCCTGATGCTGTAACCAGCATGGTACTTGTCATAAATATAAAGGGAAGGGTAAACCCCTTTGAAATCCCTCCTGGCCAGGGGAAAGCTCCTCTCACCTGTAAAGGGTTAAGAAGCTAAAGGTAACCTCGCTGGCACCTGACCAAAATGACCAATGAGGAGACAAGATACTTTCAAAAGCTGGGAGGAGGGAGAGAAACAAAGGGTCTGTGTCTGTCTGTATGCTGGTCTTTGCCAGGGATAGACCAGGAATGGCGTCTTAGAACTTTTAGTAAGTAATCTAGCTAGGCATGTGTTAGATTATGATTTCTTTAAATGGCTGAGAAAAGAATTGTGCTGAATAGAATAACTATTTCTGTCTTTGTATCTTTTTTGTAACTTAAGGTTTTGCCTAGAGGGGTTCTCTATGTTTTTGAATCTAATTACCCTGTAAGATATCTACCATCCTGATTTTACAGGGGGGATTTCTTTATTTCTATTTACTTCTATTTCTATTAAAAGTCTTCTTGTAAGAAAACTGAATGCTTTTTCATTGTTCTCAGATCCAAGGGTTTGGGTCTGTGGTCACCTATGCAAATTGGTGAGGCTTTTTATCCAACATTTCCCAGGAAAGGGGGGGTGCAAGTGTTGGGAGGATTGTTCATTGTTCTTAAGATCCAAGGGTCTGGGTCTGTAGTCACCTAGGCAAATTGGTGAGGCTTTTTACCAAACCTTGTCCAGGAAGTGGGGTGCAAGGTTTTGGGAAGTATTTTGGGGGGAAGGACGTGTCCAAACAGCTCTTCCCCAGTAACCAGTATTAGTTTGGTGGTGGTAGTGGCCAGTCCAAGGACAACGGGGGGAATATTTTGTACCTTGGGGAAGTTTTGACCTAAGCTGGTAAAGATAAGCTTAGGAGGTTTTTCATGCAGGTCCCCACATCTGTACCCTAGAGTTCAGAGTGGGGGAGGAACCCTGACAGTACTGTTGGTGACAAACAAAGAAGGGTTGCATGGTCATGTCCCAGATTTACCTCAGGGACACATCCCACACCTCAGAACCTAGAGGCCTAGAACCTCAAGTCATTAGGCAAACTCAGATGTACCAGCTGCAGGGCAATAGCTGCTGTATTTAAGTGAACCCTGGATTAATTTCTCAGTGCAAGTTATAAAAGCATTTTAAATCACACAACTTCCTACACAATGTTGCTTTAACATGGGCAACAGAAGCAACACCACTGAAGAATGAGAGGTATTTTTCGAAGTTATATGCAAGATTTTGATGTCTGCCTCTTTTAGAAACTAACATCTTGTGTCTGTTAAGGTAATTGATTTGACAGAAGTGTATAAAATGCATTAGCTAAATCCATTGGAAAAGACAATTCTAATGAAGCTCAGCCTGTGAAACAGCCTCAGTTTGGTACTGTAGTTTCTATTTCCCTCTCTTCTGGCTAGAATTTTGACAATGCCAGAGTGAACAAAGAGCAGATGGGATTTTAACATGGTTTTGATACTTTATAATAAAGAACACCTCTGGTTCTGCAATAAGATTCACACCCTTTGCAAGGCATCTGGGATGCTTGAGATACAATTTAAGAAGGGCAGACTAACAATACTTCACTTGTCTGTAAGAAGAAAGATGATAGTACACTGCATCTAGCCCTGGGGAAATGGTCTCACGTACAATTGTCCATGGAGAGCTCCCACGTGAAGAACAATTTTTAATTTTTGCACCAGAAGTTCTATGCAAATGACTTCTTGGATATAAGAAGCAAGCTGCCAGAAATATACTGAATGATCATAATCAACTGAACATGTAGCTTTGCCATTAAATGATATATATTTGCTAGAGAATTAGTCAGACCAGTTGTCCTTGAATTCTAGCTCTTTGTAGTATTATATTTGTAGTGCAATAGAGAAAACATTCAATAGCCCTAAAAAGCTGAAAGCATCTGATAAAGTCAAAATGTAAAGTCATCTGGTAACAGTATGTGCTCCATTTACATCAATTATAATGATCATATTTTTCCATGATGCATTAAAATATATGTGTGTTTTAACTGTGGTGCTGTTACTCCTCAATATTGTATTATTTTACTGCATTTTAACTTTAAATATTTACATCTGACTCATTACATCTCTCTGCCATTTTATCTTCTTTGCCAATTGCTACACACTTCTAAATATGAAGTGGTTTTACTTTACAGCTTCCCTCATACTGTGGCCCAACTAACTCCATTAGCAAGTAATGTTTATAAGCACTTTTGCTATTTCCATCTGCACTCCAAAGTAATAGCTATGGCAAGAGCTGTAGGACACATGGGAGTGGTTATTTAATTGGCAAGGAAATGGGAGGTTCCTTTAGTTTACCATTAAGCAGAGATAGTATTTTGATATGCATAGACACTAGCTATTAACAATTCGCCAATTTTAGAGTTCGGTATGGCTAGAGCCTATGTAGCAGTATTAACAGGTAGCGTTAGAAGGATATGGCCATAACTCTGTCTAAAGAGTTTAATAAGCCTGTCTTGATTTGCCCCATTAAGCAATTTGTCTCAATGGAATGAGCTTAGTTACTGTGAACAAACAATTACTTCCCCAAAAGGATCTGACTTCATTGTGGAAAGGACAAGTGACACCCTTCCAGGCTGCTATAATTTCTGTATTTAGAAGAAATTCAGAATCATGGGATTTAGTCTGTGTCCCCATAAATGAGATATGTACTTTTACAGAAGGGGGGTGTGTGATTCACTGGTGAGGATATAACATATCCCAGGAAGAGGAGGAGCAAGGATGGACATTGTTTAAATTGAGTGACCATGTAATCATAGATCTGTAAAACAAACATTCCTGACAGTTTAATGGTTAAGGTGAAAACACTTATTTTTTGCAGAATCAAATACTTCATGGTGACAGAACACACAGCTTCATTTTTCTCGTATTTGCAGAGCCCAACCCAAACCCTATCTTGAATACCAAGTCATGTGTCCAGCCTTGCTTTCATTGTCAATGGAGGTGGGATTGAGCCCTCTGTTTGGAAACGCAGCACTACCATCTCTGTGTCCAAAGGCAGGACATAATACAGCAGGTGTTCTCATTAGGTATTGCAACCAAGACTTCAGGTATTTTTAAAATGCCTGAGTGGTGCTAGCTTTCTTCTCCTTGCACTGCTAGCTGTCCTGACCAACGTGTAACACCATGTCTCAACCAATTACACACATACTACAAAAGGGAAAGACTCAACATGTGACTCCATAAGCACATTTCTATCCAGATTGCCCAAGAAGCACTTTTTCTGGGTCTACCAGAACTGCTATTACATTGGTGGCAGAAGTGGGTGGTGGGGACAAGTCCTATATGTCCATTAAGCCAGCACTATTTTATCAGTATGCCCACTTCAGTGGTTTGCTTTATGGGTTGCCCTTACAAAATGAATAGTAGTCTGGTTGCCAGTACATTAGATCAGTGATACTCACCCACCCCCAAAAAAGAAAAGGAGTACTTGTGGCACCTTAGAGACTAACACTTTTATTTGAGCGTAAGCTTTCGTGAGCTACAGCTCACTTCATCAGATGCATTACCCACCCCAGTCATTCTATGACACTGGCATGGTTAGGTCCTATCTTGATTAGCAAGTGACTAGTTTCCTAGCTCCTGGTGTTGGCTCTCTTCTCTCCTAACTCCCATCTTGACATAAACCTTGGCTCCTTTCCCCAGCTTCCAAATTCCAGCAAGAGTCTGAAGGGAGAATGAGAACTCTACAAGTGTATTTTGTTGGGGCTGAATTTTGGAAGCATTCTTGCTGATCTCAATGCACCTAGTGCCACCGCAGTCAGCTGTGACTCTAAACTGAAGTATCATGGTCCAAAATTATGCTGGGATCATATAGAGATTGAGATTAAATAAGAAGGCAAATCAGTAATTGAGATAAGCTTTTTGTTACAGATTATCTCATTCTTTGAGTCTTTCCAATGTGTGCATAATGTGAGTGACCATGTTTAAGAGGCTAATTATCAGCTGTAACTAGTAAAATATGCTATGTGCTACTTTGTTGCTGTCTCTGATTGTGAAGCATACTCCTGTTAGGCATGAAATGCTTTGCTTCTTGAGGCAGGTTATCACAGCCGTGAATTATGGCTAACTCAATATCTTTAATCATTATGTGGGTTATTGCAGAAGACATTGGCACTTCGTCAGAAATGAAAAAGATGTGTCATGCACAGTGGCATTTGGAAAAGTAATACCATCTTTTTTCCACTAGATGTAACTTAGTGTCTGCACAAATTGATCAAACTGAAGATATTTAATTAAGTTATATTCCTCCACACATCAAAAAAGAGGAACATCTCCAGCGAATTAAACCCCAAAATGAATGTATCTGAACTGTCACATCAATTCTTAGTTCTCACTTATGAGAAGTGATATAGTTTTGTTCTCCTTTCTCCAAACAATTCGTACTTGCATAGAAACTGCAACTTGTGCTGGTGAAAGCACTCTCATGAGGATTTCTCCCCTCCTCCCCCCATAAGTCTCTCTGCATCTCTCTTCAGTTTAATGCTCCTCATTACTGTAAACTCATCTCTGGTTGGTCCATATCCAGCTTCTGTTGAGGCTTTTTGTTGGTGCTCGGAGTGCCATCAAGAAGGGGTGCTCAAAAATGACTCCCTCCCGCAGTTATTTCTATTGTGATAGCACTTAAGGGCAACAAAGAGGGATTATGGTCCCATTGTACTAGGCACTGTCAAAACAAATAATAACAGCCCCTGCCTTAGAGAGCGCACGCTGTAGAATATAGACGCAACACACAAAAGATTAATAAACAAACAACAGAAGGAGGGACAAGGTGTCAGTTGAGACAGGACCTGAGCATGCTACCTTAACTATCCTAGCCTCTAAATCTAAATTTGGCTCTCCCATTATAGTGGCATGACGTAGACCCATTTGACTGCCAGCATGGTTGCCAGTGATGCCTTTTAACTTTTTCTTTTACAGCCTCCTTTAAGCATTCTTTTTTCCTTCTCCTTCTATTTTGTCTTGTTTTGGAAATTCAAGGTCAATTATAGGGTCATACATGTCATCTGAGACACATGTTTGATTTACAGAAGATTCTTCCAAGATCACACTGTGTGGGAAGGAGTATGGATGGGGTCAGAACTGCTCAGAGAGTATATTGTATCTTACATGTGTGTGTGTTCTTGCCTCTAAGCCCTTGGAAGTCTCTCCACTTCTCTGATTGAAGCACTGAAACCAATTCTTTTTGAAAGGTTTGACCATGTGAGCTCCTCAGTTTGGAGCTAATTGTTGCAAATGTTTTTCTTATAAAATAGCACACTGATCCTATATTGCAATACCCATGTTCTAGTCTTAGGCTTGCTATAAATTACACCAGCTGCCATAGCCCCACAACATTAAGAAGGAAGCCAGACTGAACAGCAACATCTACTTCCTGAGCAGACAAAAGAAACAAAACATCTATAACCCTCTGACCACCACCTACAACTTCAAATATGCTGAACAGCTCTGCAGTGGGACCTCAGAAAAATTGAGGAACCGTCTTCTGCACTTTACATCCTCTGGAAGGGACCACCTCAAAGGAAAAATCATCGCATGCTTCCACACACTGGAAGGAAAAAAAACAAAAACAAACAAACAAAAAACACATCCACCAGGAAACCTACTTGGAGATCATGCAGGAAAGCCAAAACAACTGTCAAAAAACCCAGATGACAGCCATCCCATTCAAAAACAAAAAGTGGAACCAGCTACAACAACTACACAATGAAAAGAACATCACCTACAGAAGAAAGCATGACACCATGACCCATCACATGGACATTACATGACCTCCTATCATCATCAACCTATCAAACCTGCCTCCAACTGGAACTGAAGTATCTGCACTCTCCAAGGGACTGAACTTCTGCTCTACCACAGAACCTGATACAATATTGACATGTGGAGAAGTAAAAGAATTCTTCCACTGACTCCACCTCAAAGAATTATTTCACAAGAAAGATGACACTACCCACAACTACATATCCCCACTGAGAGTCATTAGAAAGAAGAACAATATAACTGGATACCTCCCCAGAAGACAAAACCACATATTGGATTATTATACATTAATTGCTTCAACTCTGAAATCTTCAACAAATATTACATCTACTACAATCTCTCTACTACTGAGAGGATAGCTATGCAGCCTCTGAAATCCAACCACCAGATAGTGATCAAACCAGCAGCCCATTGTAGTCTTTAATCATGATGGTTACATCAATGTGGTCAACAGACAACTCTCTGACACAATCTACTATAAAAACTCAAAGATGACCCCACACCACAATTCATCCAGGAATGTAAAGGTATCATCAAATCCTTCTCCAAACAACTCCAAGAGAAACTCTACCATTTCATCCCCAATGAACCCACCTCAGGGATCTTCTACATGCTTCCCAATATACACAAACAAGGGAACACAGGCAGACCCATCATATCTGATCTTGATACTCTTACTGAAGGAATATCAGGACCATCCTCAAACCACTCACCACACAAAGGACCATCTTCCTCCAAGACATTTTTGACTTCCTCCAGAACACCATTCTTGCCACCATGGATTTCACCTCCCTATTCACCAACATCCCTCAAGATGATGGCATAACTGCATGCCTCAAATATTTAAACGATAATGTACAATGCTTAGAAATCCACCCTAAACATGGCACCAAACTAATGCATTTCATGCTCACCCTCCACAACTTCACATTTAACAACAAACACTTTGTCCAAACCCTGGGGACAGCCACGGTTACTAGGGAGGCTCCCCAATATGCTAAACTCTTCATATGTCAACTAAAAGAATTTCTGGAAAAATGCACCGTGAAACCAATGGTATACCTGAGAAACATCGATGATATTTTCAACCTTTGGACAGACAACTTCAACTCCCTCATAGATTTCCACCAAAACTGCAATGACCATCCAGCCATCAAACTCTCTTTCTAGAATGCTCCCACACCAGCACCAACTTCCTGCACACAACGATCAGCTTCAAAAATGAAACCATATGAAGAACTATATACATGAAACCAACAGATCACTACACTTACCTCCTCAGATCCAGCAGTCACCCCAGATGCACTTTTGTCTTCAGCCAGGCACTCATATACCACAGAATTTGCTCTGAAGAAAAAGTCCAGGATACACACCCAAAAACCACTTAAAACCACCTTCATTAAACAAGGACACTACACCGGAGAACTAGATGGCATCATGGAACAAGACACCAAAATACCCTGAGAGAACCTCCTTCAATACAGGGGGAAAATCATTAACCACATACCCCTAGTTGTCACTTAGCACCCCACACAGGAACCCATATAGGTTATTAAACAATTACCACCCATACTTATGGGGACCACATCCTGAAATAAATGTTTTTCAACCCCTTCTTCTGGCCTTCAAACCATCCCTCCCTCCCTATTTTATTTCCAGCATGCACACATGCACGCAGAGATAGTAGACAGGTCTCATGATATAGCAGTAATCCATCATCAACTAAAAATAAAAAGGGTGCATCAAGAATCATGATATTTCTCTTCTCGGATAGTGGAGGTCTGTCACATGGTGGAGATGTACAAATTATCTTTGGGTTGGATGGGAGGGTGTAGCACTGATAGCATTAGCTCCAGTCTTGAGGGTGCCAAACATCCAACCCACTGAAGTGAAAGAATGTTTTGAATTAAGTCATTAAGAGAAAATGTTATAAAGATTAAAATAACCTCAGTTTAAAGAGGCTGGCAGATGTCTACCTGTAGCTGCCTATATAGCTGCAGGCTTGGGGCTTGTGTGTTGGGCTGAGAACTCCCATATACACAGAATTTACAGAAAGAATTTAATTTAGAAAAACTGGAAAAAAAGAAAGCATTTAATAAAAAAGTAATCTCTATCTTTTTTCTGTTTCCCTTCACTATTACTGTAGACATTTTTGTTACTAGTAAGGGATTTCACTTCCTTAACATTATTTGTATTGTGGTAACCCCTAAGGACACGAAAGCAGGGATTAAGGCCTCATTGTACAAGCACAGTGAGAATCCTTACCTCAGAGTGCTCATAGTCTATATTTTAGACAATACTCAACTAAAAATAGTCAACTGCAGGAACAAGGCAGGGAAAACAGGGGCCAGGATGTTTGCATTCATCTACTCAAATTTTCCTGCTAGATTTTGTCATATCGGCCTGTCTCAGCGTCCCTCTCATACTGGCCTGTAAGAGGTTAAGGGAGCACTAGGGAGGCTGCGCGAAAGCAGCCAATAGGAGATGGCTGCAAGGAACAACCCGTCAGGACCTGCCAGGCCCACATAAGAAGAGCTGCAGGGCACAGCAGGGTCGGTTGCTCCCTGGAGCTCTAGGAGGGAGGACTGGCTGCCTTGCAGGCAGAAGAAAGCTAGCACCCTGGACAGAGCAGTGCTGGGCAGGAACAGGGGAGTGAGCAAGAGCTTCTGGCTGGCATGCAGAGGCCCTGAGGTAAGGGTGAAGAAGGTGCTGGGGTTGTGGGGAAGTGAACCAGGAAAATGTACTGAGAGGTGTGAGGGGATGCAGCACATGGCTGACATCTACAAGGTCCCTGGGCCAGGACCTGGAGTGGTGGGTGGGCCCAGGTCCCCCCCACTGAGGAAGTGGCTGGACAGTTGGATTGCAGTACTGGCCCCCAGAAACGGGGGAGAACAGAATGTGGCATGGCTGGAGGGCTGTGTCATGAAGAGGATGCTGCAGTCCTTGGAGTGACATGGGCGAGACACCACTGGGAGTGGGCATACTGATCTGTGGAACTGATCCCCAGGATGACCAGCAGGAGGTGCTGGCATGGTGAGAGGAGCCCTGTCACAGGTCCTCATCACATGACATCACAATGTTTCTCTTAAGATGGGCTATCATCAAAAATTGCACATTAGGACTTCATTGCAGCCTCAAGGGAAAAAAAGATGCAAGCCAAGGTTAAAGTCAATTGAATAAACAATATCACAGTCTCTCTATTGGGTACTAAATATTCCCGACAGAAATCTAGGAAGGCGGATCATTGATTCCTCCTTCAAATCCTACTACTTGCTCTACTTTTCCAGTTTGTTAAGAAAAGCCTACGAAGGAAAAGAATTTATGGCAGAGGCTGATATGTATTACCGATTGTTTAAGATTCCTTTTTTCTAAAAAGGGGGATTTTTAAAATGAGAAATTAATCCTTCTCAAAAAGGGAAAGGAGTCATTTATAATTTAAACACTGCGGGAGGGGATGGGATTGCTATTTTAGCTAAACCAACTAGTCCTGGTCCTTATAATCTTCCCTCCTCCTCCTGCCCCCAACCTTAAGACGTCTAGTTGTCAGTTTTGACTTTATTAGAGAGATTAAAGGACTTCTTTGTGAACTCCTACTACATGCACAAATTTCTGCAGCTCATATGCCTGACAAAGCAGGTCTGGTGGAGCTACATTATGAGATCAGCAGATACCTAAGGTCACATCAAATCCAATGAGCTGACTGGAATGCCCGCTTTGCCTGCCAGGCTTAGACAGTTTGCCACTCCTGAGTAGATGAAAAAAGAAATAATTGCACAGCCTTGGGGGCTTCTAAAACTGCTACATTTTGTATTGCTGTGGGCTGCAAAAATCTTTTCTTTTGCAAAGAATCCACTACTCTGTTTTGATGATACTCATCCATTTGTTGACCTTTTTATTACTCTTTGGGCTAAGCAATAAATTAACAAAGATGTATGACAACTTTCACAATCAACTCATACAACGGTGGTGCTTGCTATATTTATGTATGGTTCAATAGATACCTGGATTAAAGAATAGTGGTTAGTTGTCAGTCCAGTATGTATTCCTTTTAGACCCTTGACTATTCACTTTAATACGTAGTGCATATAAACCTAGCAGACAGCATAGATTAAACAGCCAGGTAAACATTTTCAGAAGTGGCTGCCTAAAGTTGGGTACATTAACGCATACTTAGGTGCCTAAATCAGTAACCTGATTTTCAGAGGCACAAAACCGCCAGTAGCTCCCACTGACAGCAATGGAAGCTGGGGAGGAGCTGGTGGTCGTGGTACATATAGGTACCAACGCCATGGGGAAGGATAGGAGAGAGGTCAAAGTTAGGCTGCTAGGTGAGAGATTGAAGTCCAGGACCTCCATGGTAGCATTCTCTGAAATGCTTCCAGTTCCACGTGCAGGGCCAGTTAGACAGGCAGAACTGCAGGGTCTCAATGCGTGGGTGAGATGATAGTGTAGGGAGGAGGGGTTTAGATTTATTAGGAACTCAGGAAGCTTTGAGAAGAGTGGGAGCCTATTCAGGAAGGATGGGCTCCACCTAAACCAAAACAGAACCAGATTGCTGCGCTTAAAATTAAAAAGGTCATAGGACAGTTTTTAAACTAAGGGCTGGGGGGAAGCTGACAGGTACGGAGGAGCATGTGGTTCGGTCATCCCTTAGAGAACGATCTATAAATGGAGATTCCCTATGTCCTAATAAGGAGGAAAGGATGGAAAAGATAAAATACAGGGAGGAGCTGATGAGAAACATTCAAATGAAAAAAGGTCCCATTCAATTACGTCATGCAAAAGAGGACAGCCAAAAAATGACAAGTTTTTAAAATGCTTATATACCAATGTAACTTATATTGGGTAAAATAAGTCTAAATACTATATATATACAAAAAGAAAAGGAGTACTTGTGGCACCTTAGAGACTAACCAATTTATCTGAGCATAAGCTTTTGTGAGCTACAGCTCACTCACGAAAGCTTATGCTCAAATAAATTGGTTAGTCTCTAAGGTGCCACAAGTACTCCTTTTCTTTTTGCAAATACAGACTAACACGGCTGTTACTCTGAAACCTATATATATATATATAGTATTTAGACTTATTTTATATATATATATATATATATATATATATATATGTTTTACCCTTATAAGTGTGACAGACCCAGATCAGTGGGGTACAGGAGTCTGGTAGAAGGCAAATATATTGGCCACTGGATGAACAGTTTTCTGTTCCCTGAGTGACCAGAGCAGAGGCTGCCCTAGAGCAATCAGGAGCCTGCTAGAACCAATTAAGACAGACAAGCTAATTAAGACACCTGGAGCCAATTAAGAACTTACTAGAATCAATTATGGCAGGCACGTTAATCAGGACACGTGGTTTAAAAAGGACCTCCCGTGAGTCAGTGGTGGAGGGTGTGCAAGGAGTGAGAAGTTGTGCTGCTGGAGGACTGAAGAGTACAAGCGTGATCAGGCTTCAGGAGGAAGATCTTGCAGAGAGGATAAAGAAGGTGCTGGGGGAAGGGGAAGTAGTCCAGGGAGTTATAGCTGTCATGCAGCTGATACAGGGGACAATGTACACAGCTGATATCCACAAGGCCCTGGGCTGGAATGTAGTGTAGAGGGTAAGCCTGGGTTCCCCCCAACTCCTGATTGGACACAGGAGGCTGTGAGAAACACCAGAAAGGAAGGTGAGAAACACCAGAAGGGAAGGGCTAATTTGGAAATGGATCTGGCCTGTCCCCAACCCACTAGGTGGGACAAACAGACAGCAGGGATTGTTCTCTGTTTCCCCCATGCTGGCCAGTGATGAGGCTAGCTGTGTGAATGGGAGGTTTGAGCCTCTAGCAGAAGCTGAGGGCTGCTGTGAGCCTCTGAGGCAAGCAAATCTGCCAAAAAGCACAGGACCCAGCAAGACAGAGGAGGAACTTTGTCACATAAGTTAGAAAATATGTAACTGGAATATGCTTTATGGAAAAGGTCTCTTGTAAAGTATTGTTACAAAGCTTATAACATATTGAGTGTGTTTGTCCTATTTGTTTGCATGTATTATTTCTGTCTGAAGTTAGGAGAATAAGATATAAACTTGTATTACTGGTGTAAATATTAAGTGGAAGCCATTAATGGTGCTTCAGAATCAATGAATGTAAATGACTCTGTTTACTTGCAAACTTTCCTGTGTACGTGTGGGCCAGCCCAGAAAGAATGGAGGCTGGGGTCTCACAGGACATGTGATCATGTCACCTGATACTGGAATCCATTTTAAGCCTTCTATGCTCCTATTCAGAAGGAGGGGTGATGGCCAAGCACAGACAAAGGACTCCCACCTTGTGCAAAAGCTATAAAAAGGGGGTGGAGCAGGACAAAGGGGCTGCCAGTCATGAGAAAACCACTAGTTACTACCTGAGATGTCTGCTGGAACTAACAAGGACTGTATCTGGGGGAAGGATTGGGCCCAGAGTAGGAAGGAGTCTAGTCTGTGAAAGAAGTTCATTGGAACATCTCTGAGGGTGAGATTACCTGTAATCAGTTTAATGTATTAGGCTTAGACTTGTGTGTTTTTGCTTTATTTTGCTTGGTGACTTACTTTGTTCTGTCTGTTATTACTTGAAACCACTTAAATCTTCATTTTTATACTTAAACAAAAGTGATTTTATTATTAGTAAATCCAGAATAAGTGATTAATATCTGGGGGAGCAAACAGCTGTGCATCTCTATCAGTGTTATAGAGGGCAAACAATTTATGAATTTATCCTGTATAAGCTTTATACAGAGTAAAACTGATTTATTTGCGGTTTGAATCCCATTGGGAACTGGGTGTCTGGGTGCTGGAGGTAGGTAACTTGATGAGCAGTTTTTAGTTAAAGTCTGCAGCTTTTGGGGCTTGGACCAGACCTGGGTCTGTGTTTGTAGCAGGCTAGTGTGTCTGGCACAACAAGACAGGATTCTGGAGTCCCAAGCTGGCAGGGAAAACAGGCTCAGAGGTAATTTCAGCGTGTCCGGTAACAGTCCCAAGGGGGTCTCTGTGACTGAACCCATCACACTGGTTTACACTACAACCCAGTTTATGTGATTTCTAACTGGGCGGCAGGAGTGTGAGAAATTGTGCATAATATTTTCCACATTGAGGGAAGAGGTGAAAACAATATATCTTTGTGTCTATACTCCAAGGGACATCTGAGTGCTGGAGCAAGTCCCTTAAGCGGAATCTTCCCAAAGCTGATCTGGCCCTGTCTGTGTGTAGGTTAGAGGAGGTTTTAAGAGCCTGGCTTAGCAAAACAGGTTAAAGGGGGCCTATGCTGGCAGAACAGGTAGACTCAGTGGTATCTCAGCACATCAGGTGACTTCCCAAGAGATCCAGCCCATCACAGGGTCTTCAGCCCACCTGCAGGAAGGAGACGTACCAACTGCTAACAGAGTGATCGAGCTGCCTATCTGCTTGGAGAGTGTCTCTGGGCAGACAACATTTGTTCCTGTGATTGCTCTGCTATAGCAAGAGAGTAGACACTTTTTCCTAACTGGTTTGGTTCTTTACAGGTAAAACACAAGAACCCATCTGACATCAAAGGAGTGAAGTCTCCTCTCCTCACTGGACACATGAGGTTTTGGAAAGAATATCATTAAGTGATTGGACTGATTTTATGTGAAACACAGAAATTACCTCAGGGATGACTTTCAGGTGAGTGAAAGGGAAGCCTTCTTATGAAATATGGTGTATGGTGGAAAGAAAAGGAGTACTTGTGGCACCTTAGAGACTAACCAATTTATCTGAGCATGAGCTTTTTGTGAGCTACAGCTCACTTCATCGGATGCATACCGTGGAAACTCCAGAAGACATTATATACACACAGAGACCATGTGTGTATATAATGTCTTCTGCAGTTTCCATGGAATGCATCCGATGAAGTGAGCTGTAGCTCACGAAAGCTCATGCTCAAATAAATTGGTTAGTCTCTAAGGTGCCACAAGTACTCCTTTTCATTTTGCGAATACAGACTAACATCGCTGTTACTCTGAAACCTGTCATTATGGTGTATGGTGGGTCAGCCATGAACATCCTTAGTTTACTCACCCTTCTGGCTAATGTGATGGCAAAGGTGATGAGGAAGCTGATCTTCATTGAATCAGTGGCCCTGTTCTTAATATCCCACCTGTGTTCCCTGTAACTGCACGGCCGTGCAGCAGCCTACTTAGTGCCGTGCAGGCACTCAGGGAACCCGCCTAGGGATCTGCCGTGGCCAGGACACCCTGGACCTGCTGCAGTACCCCTTCCCTGGCCCCAACTCTGCTGTGGCCCAGGACCCAGGCACAGCCGGGGCACCCCTCCCCCAGCCCACAACTGGACCTGCTGGGGCTGGGGGAGGGGCACCTATCCTGCAGTCCCAGCCTCGCCGCAGCAGGGAGAGGCACCTCTCACCCCCAGCCCAGGTGCTGCTGCGGGGAGTCCTCTCTCCCTGCCAAAGCACCCTCCTGTACCCCAAACCTTTCACCCCCAGCCCTACCCCAGAGCCTGCACCCCCAGCTGGAGCCCATACCCCCTGCATCCAACCCTCTGCCCCAGCCCTGAGCCCCCTCCCACTCTCTGAACCCTTTGCCCCCACTCCCAGCACATGAATGTTGTTATGTGCACCAATATGAAGGGGATGTCTCAGCTCCAGAGTTTGTGCTCGGAGGGTCATTGCTGGCAGACTGATGTACGGGGAATCCTCTTGGCCTGAGTCTGACTGGGGTCTCCCTGAGATACCCAAGAGCTTTAACTGAGGAGGTTTGGGGAGGGAAGGAGTAGCCGATGCTGCACTTGGTGGAGATGTGAGCCTCCTCCAGGGAGTTCGGCCATGCCGGTGATTGTCGCTGATGAAGGAATGTGGGCAGGAGATGTAGTTCATAGACCCTGGAACTCTGGGTATAGTCCTTCTCCTCAGGAGAAGCACAGGGAGGATCCCCAAGGTGGGCAAAAACTACTCTATACTAAACCAAGACTATTCTAGCACTAAAAGAGTAAAAGACTTAGAACTATTTACAATACAGATAATAAAATGATGAAGCAGCTTCCGACAGAGGATTTGACTCAGGCGATGTGGTGGTAAGAAGGAACTGGAGAGGCAGTAGGTCCACCCCTTCCCTGATACCTTGGTCCTGAGCATGTGGTGTGTCAGGGCATAGCTGTGGATCAATGGACATTACTTGTAAATTCTTCAGTGGCAGGCTTATGACATCCTCATGTGAAATACACATAGAGATCAGTGCTCAAAGAAGAACAAAATGATCTTCCCACTTCAAAACCTCAGATCAACAATTATTGCCTATTAATACAATCAAGTAATTTATCCTATGAATCCTGAAGTCCCTGGATCTTCAGCTTTTCATTGTATTAATTTCATGAAATATTTATATCAGCATACTCTGCAGAAGGATAAACAACTTGTTCTTTATTATTACATACTAGGGTCATGGGGAGTATTACTCAAACACTGTTTCCATAAAATTTAGGAGACTGGAAACTTATTAGAATACTCAAACATTACATTACAAAGCAATTTACATCTTCAAGGGACTGTATAAAATATTTATACTATGGCTATATGTGGTGGCTACCCTTGTGACTAGAGTTACGTTCCAGTTCATTATAAACAAAAGCAGGTCTTAGAAAATGCAGTCTCTTCTTAACAAGAGAGGCATATTTAGAATAGAAGCCTCACTACTCATTTAGATTCCTCCTGAAAACTCATTAATTCCATAATCACTACAACAGAATATCCTACTAACCCCCTAGTTTATTCCCTCCTCTGGATTTCCTATTGTATCCTGGCCTCTCTACCTCACAGAACCACATTGACTTCATTTGTGCAGGTACAGGGGTCCTCCAAGGGGAAGCTTCTTGCTGGGTAATGAGTAGGTCAGTCATTGGCACTGTAAACTCATGGTAAGGCCGGCCGACCTGTGTGTCTTATGTAGCTATATTGCCAGTGATAAGTAATCGATACATTTCAATCCATGAGTGGTAAGCCACAACATGCTTCTGTTTACTTCAAAAGGCAATAATTAGATAAGTAAGGTGAAGGCTAAACATTCTTGATGTCAAAAGTTTGAATTCCTTTTTTTCTCCATAAGAACTTACCTTCTGGTCAGTTTTCTTCAGCGGATGCCCATCAATGAATGGGGACATGGAAAAGTCCACCTTCATTTCAAATGTAGCTTGCTGAATGATAGCTACACCTTGAGGATGTTTTAATTCAAATTCATACAGTGCTTTGGACATATAGAGTGCTGAGTATTAATATTTCTTAACTTAGAAGAGGCACTTGTGTGGTTTCTGATGTCCAGATTATACTTAGGACTTGATCCTCCACAATACTTGTGCATACATGTGGAAGGTGAAAAGGTAGGAGGAGGATGAGATATATGGGGACATGATCCTGCTTTAAGGAGAGTGCTACTATGCAGCATCCAAGTTACTCCTGCTTGTAGCAGTAGTGGGTCCAAAGAGGGTGGGTAGCTAAGCACTTCCTATACATGCTGAGGTTTGCATGTATAGGCTGATGTCTCCTCAAAACAGAGCTATCATGGACAAAGTTCCTCTTTTACTCTGTACTTGAGTGTGGAATGGGTACTCAACAGCACTAACAGTATAGAGGACTAACCCTGTTGGTTATCATTCTCACTTGTTCCACGTTAGCCTACACTCACATCTCAGCTATACACATCTTGCTGCTCACCTCACAGGCCATTCTGGATCAAGGCCTGAAGGAAATGGAAAGAGCACCCAAAGGTGGAATATATATATGGTGACAAACACAGCTGGACACCTTCTGAGGATGCTTAGAACTTTAGCAGAAAATGGGTAAGTGGAATATCCTTAATCATTCCTAGCTCACAAGGAGAATGTTTTGTATTAAAGCGTGCAATGGCAGGTCAAATGCATTGATCACCCCTGCCATGGTAGACTGGTTACTTCCAATTTGCTGGGATTTGTAAAGCCATCCCTAACATCATAGGTTTCCTCACCTTGGCTAAATCTGACCTCCTTGACCAAAGCAACATCTTGAAGTCAACCACCGATGATTACACACAAACCTTCCAAGGAAGAGAACGAACACATTCATCTTTCCCTCAAATCTGTGTCTGAAGGCAAGATCACCCTCCTAGCATAAAGTGTTTGCAGACACATGCAATTCTTAATCACTATCTTACAATCTAAAAGAAAAATAGATCAAAGGTTGGAAATTTATCTACCCATCCAAGAACTGGGAAATGAATGAGCCAGCATGTTGCTAATAAATTTTAACTAATGTTGGTCCTAAGAGGCCTGCCCACTGTAGTGTAACAGGAATCCAAATTGCCCAATAAGTTATAGAGACTGATATCCGGGATAATGCCAGTGAACTTGTACCAAGTAAAATGTGTATGCTGTGTACACTTTCCCATCCCCTCTCCCCACAATTTAAGATATATGCTGATATCAAGTACCCAGACCTTCTCAACTGCAGCATAAATAATGGTATAGCCAGTTTTGAGCTTTTAATGAAACACCAGTATAATAGAATCCTTTGCCACTATTTGTACAGCACCTAAGAAACTACTGGGTGTTATATAAAGAAAAACATAACGACGATAAATCTTCACGTATAGATTTAAGGCCAGAAACTGTAGAAAGAGCCAACAGCAGCACATAATAGTTTCATACAGCAGTGAAACATTTAAATTTTGCTTCTAATAAATCCAAACTAGCAGTTTCTACTGTCACAGAGGTGTTCAATTTTTAATGGCATTTTGTCCTGAGACTTCGGTCACTCTTAATGAGTTACACTGATTTGACTAAATAGAACTGGGTGAATAACAAGTTATTTATTAAATGTATTTCACCTCTTTCCATTTGCAATTTTTCTGCAAGTATGTTGTGATTTTCTCAGATTTGTTTTAGAATTCAAATGAATAATTCTTGGTGCATATATTGTTCAATAGCATGTCATTAAAGATATTTGTTAGTTGAAATTCAGAACTTGAACTGTTTTGAGTAGAAACATAGGCCTCATGACAAGTTTCTGTACTCTGGATAAGTGCAGCTCCTAGAATCCTGTTTTATGAAACATATTAAATAACACAATCTTGTCAGAGTATCACTTAAATGTGTCCAAGATGGTCTCTGTGCAATAGCAAGGATGTGGCAGGGCAGCAAATACAGACGTTGCATAAGGAAACTGTTTCCTGTGCTATTTCCTTTGTTTAAATAGACTGAATAAATGTAAACACTATTTTTCATCCTTACAGAGCTTAATACAAGAGCACTACACAGCAGCCAGCATCAAACTGTTTGCTACCCCAAGTGGCCATTAATATACTGAAAATGACTTGGGTATCCACAGCACAGTAGTGGTGTGAAATTGAACCAGGGCTCAACCACAGCTTATTACAGCAGTTTTAGGTAGAAATTTGTTTAGTCCTACGTTACTGTGCAAATAGGGACTCAAGGCTAGCAGCAAGCATTTGATTGAACTTCTTTAATGCAACTGAGCTGGTAGGGCTTTACTATTTTGCTGTTTTGCCAGCTTGCTAAAGAATTGGATTTAGGCAGTCTCAGAAATGGCATGTACTGACATAATTTATCGAACCAACTTTGTTCTTTTTCAGCCTCTGACTTAAACTGCACTCTTGAGTCAGCACTGGACTGTAGTTTTATGAGCAAACTGCTATATAGTGTGTATGGATGCATCACAGTGTAGATATAAATTCCTGTAGAAAACAAATGTGTTGCATTGTAAAAATAAATAAAACGAAGTAAAGTGAGTGTCCCAGAAGGATCTAGCGCTATGGATTCTCCATTTAAAGCATGATTATGCGATAAGATCTTTTGATCAATAAAGACTATAAAATTTAGGATTAATGCTGCAATTCTTTCACAGTCCCCAAGCCTAAATTCAAAATCAAAACAAGAGCTTTGTTTGCTATGGAGAAATAGGAGCCTATAACCTTCTTGTATTGCAAGGTCAGTATTTCAAAGGCAAAGCTTTTGTTCAAGAAAACCGAAAAGTGGATTATTCAAGTGCCTGTTTATATAGTTATTTCAAGGAATTAAACTCAGTCTTCCATAGATCAATGTATTTTCCATACTATCTACAAAAAGTATGTTAACCCCGATTGAACACAATGGGCCAATCCCATCAACTTTGTGGAAGAAACAAATCTATTTCTGCTGTAATTAGCATGGAGTAATTTATTTTATAGCAGCATTTTAGGGGCCTGATTGTACAATATGCACACAGGCAAAGCTCCCATTAACATCACTGTTAATTATGTCCGAGTAAGGAATACAGGATTGTGGGCCAGATGCTGTAATTCATTAAGGCACAAAGGGACCATAACCTATCTACTGTGATAGGGTCGGGCCAGATGACTACAGGAGAGTAATAGAAAGCATATATATTAGCCCCAGGTTAAGTAGGTCCCTTTTCCCTGGGTAAAGTAACAGGGAAGGTTCCAGAACAATCAGAAACGTTCTGGAGACAATTAAGACAGACAGGCTGATTAGAACACCTGCAGCCAATCAAGAAGCTGCTAGAATCAATTAAGGCAGGCTAATCAGGGCACCTGGGTTTAAAAAGGAGCTCACTTCAGTTTGTGGTGCATGTGTAAGGAGCTGGGAGTGAGAACGCATACTGTTGGAGGACTGAGGAGTACAAGCACTATCAGACTCCAGGAGGAAGGTTCTATAGTAAGGATAAAGAAGGTGTTGGGAGGAGTCCATGGGGAAGTAGTCCAGGGAGTTGTAGCTGTCACACAGCTGTTCCAGGAGGCACTCTAGACAGCTGCATTCCACAGGGCCCTGGGCTGGAACCTGGAGTAGAGGGTGGGCCCGGGTTCTCCCCAAACCTCCCAACTCCTGGTCAGACACAAGAGGAGTTGACCTGGACTGTGGGTTCATGAAAACGGCCAAACTGAGGGCTGCCGTGAAGCTCCAAGGCGAGCAAATCCACCAATAAACGCAAGACCCACCAAGGTAGAGGAGGAACTTTGTCACACTACCTACCAGTGTCAAGCAAAGTAGTACCCTTTTGATGGGGAACTACCAGAGAGTCTAGCTGTTTTGCTGACAGCCCTGCATAGTCATCCATCTTACTTGCAAGGCATGAAGTGGACGTGGATGGGCTGTGCTGGAGCAGAACTCTGCTACCTTTATCTGCACTGTGCAGGATCTATTAAGAACCCTACACCAGTGGCACAACCTGGAGGAGCCCACCAGCTGTTCTAAATCATGTCAGGGATGGGGTAGAAGGGAGAAATTTGAGGGAGCTGGAAACTGCCCCCTCACATCTCTCCATCCTCTCCTGTTCTGAGTACGTGTGTTGGGTTTGATCATTTTTGGAGGGGTGGTGTCTAAATAGCAATTTTGCAATATCTTTGTTGCCACTAGGAAAGTACATCTTGGACATCAGCATCATTTGTTTACTGCAGGCTACAGCCAGATCCTTAGCTGGCATAAAATTGACATATTTCCACTGAACTCAAAACTATACCAATTTATAGCAGTAGAAAAATCTGGCTCCAGAAATGTCTACACTGACTTAATATTATATGAAACAGGAAGCAACAGTACATTGTATGCTCTGGAAATCAGAAGAGATCAAGAAGATGAAACTTTTAAATGACAATAGAGTCATTCTTTTACAGAGCAGACTTGTCTTTTTATTTATTTCAACTGGGAGTTGTTGCATCTGTGCTGTGAAAAGGTCACAATAACGACAGTAGCACAGGCTTTAACCCCTCTTTTTGTGTCTCATGTCCCTTCCTTCACACATCTACAATTCTGAGAAAGAGCAAGCCAGCTTTTATACAGCTGGGAAAAAAGTGTTGCTAGCATAAAACAAGTCATTTTGCATGGTGTTTTATATATTATTCTGGGGATTAAATTCCTGAAAAGAGACTAGCACTCTGGGTGTGTCTGGCTGGGTAGAAAGTGACGGCTGTGATTATGGTGAGTTTCAAGTTCTTCTCATTCTGAGAAAACATGTGTGCGTCATGGCAGCTGCAGTCCTGGGAAGAAAGTAAAGCCTGTGGTTGGGAAATACATTGATCTTCTGCTTTCTCTTACAGAAAGAGGAAAGTTATTTTTTTGAACAATTAACTTCTGTCGTCCTAAAAAAGGCAGCTGCATCTAGGGGAAAACTTCTTTTAAAATGATCAACATTTAAACACTGAATTAAATAAAACAATACAGGTATTGCTCAAAAATCGCTGATCACATTTACTCTAGTATAAGAAACAAAAAACCCCACCACTCAATCAATTACAATGGTTTAACAGATGAAAATCCAGTCTTTATGAGTGCTTAATATCATGATTTCAAAGGTAATTTTTTTTTAAAAAATGTTAAGTAAAGCTTGGATACATTTATATTTCTTTCAGTGTGTTAAAAAGATACATTGCATGGAATGGAAAAGTATTACCCACATAAAGAATGTAAAATAAATACCCACATAAAGAAATACCTCATTTAGGGTAAAATTATGCTCTCAAGTCTAAGATCTGTCCTACCTACATACTCAATTCCCACTTCCATCAGTGGGAGTGCTACCATCCTGGGGGAGGGGGGCAGAGGGGCAGGGCGGGGCGGGGCGTGTATTCCTCACATAAAGTTCCACATATGAAAGGAGAACAGACCATCAGTCGAGGCATGGACCGGAGAGCAGAATGCTATCACATTCATCGAATGGGATTCTCATATTTGTCCTGCTAGTACAAAAGTTTCTTACAAAAAAAAAATTGTGCCATGGGCAAACCTCAGGAAATATCAAAATCCTGACACCATCTCCCTGTTAACGTGTTTCCCCACCAAACATTCTCTTCTTAAAATCTGACTGCTGGGCCAAAATTCTCAAGAGTAGCTCCGTAAAGTTATGCTTGTAACTCCACACTTAGACACCTAACTGGCCTGATTTTTAAGTGAGCTGAGCACTGAGTAGATCACACCAAAGTCGAAAGGGGGTGGTAAGCACCTTTGAAAGTCAAGCCACTCTTAGTGCCTACATATGAACACATGAGCTTAAAATTAGGCATCCACTTTTGAAAGTCTTGACTGTGGCTCGGAAATCTCCAGAGAAGTACTCTTACAATCAGGTATTGGAGGGGTAGCCAGGTTAGTCTGTATCCACAGAAACAATGAGGAGTCCGGTGGCACCCTAAAGACTAAGATTTATTTGGGCATAAAAAAACCAAAAACAACACTTCTTCAGATGCATCTCAGATGTTGCATCTGAAGAAGTGGGGTTTTTTACCCACGAAAGCTTATGCCCAAATAAATCTGTTAGTCTTTAAGGTGCCACTGGACTTCCCGTTGTTCTCACAATAGCATTGTCTTGATTGTATCTCCTGCTAGTAGTCAACACACTCATTCACTTGCAGTTTAGTTCTATGAAACTGGAGAACATCAAGAGAGCAACAATTAATCTGCTACTTTAAAGAGGACTTAAATATACATTTTGTAGGATATGATGTACTATATGGTTAAGTCAGATTTATAACCAATGTGTGTTCATTCAGGCACACAACATTAAATTTAAAGGCACAATGAGAGGAGTTACAAAACAAAATGGTGCCCAAGAGTAAAGACAACTTGCAAATGAAAAGATAATTGGTGGGAATACAAAGCTAGAATTCTATTTTTTCCATACACGATGTATACCAAAAATCACAGGATTTTGAGAGAAAGCCAAACACAATGGGAAGTGCTCCCATTTTGATTTATTCTAACATTTTTACTCTGTCCACATTTAAATGTCTCAAACTGATGTGTTACAGCTATTTTAAATGCAAACCACAGTGATAATGTTCTTTGCAAGGAAAGAACAGCTCACATTCCAATTTAGTTTCTTGTGACAGAGTTTATAGACTCAAGATAAGATAAACTCCTCAATGAATACTTACTTTTAGCTAATCATTGGCTTTTCCAGTAACTTCAGCATGTTTTGGACCAGGACCTAGATGTAAACAGCCACACTTATAATACCAGGTAATCCTCTGTACCACTTAAGCCCCATATTAGATTGGGGGGAGAGAAGAGAGATGGTCACTGGCAGAACAGCCACAGCTTCTCTACATCCCTTGTACTCTGTGCTGATCCTACATGGCTTGGCATAGAGGGAAGCAATGGCGACTGGCCAAGGGATAGGCCAGAGTACCCATGCACACATGGATTCAATGGACAAAACATACCATGCAAGTAGCGTCCCCACTATGGCCCAGATTGCAGTCCCATACCCTGGTTCCTGACAGAGGAAGTGGTTTTTCCCCCACTTAGTCAGGCCTTAGAGGAGTGAAGTAAATTTCATCCTTGGCCATTAACTTTTCTGGAAGTGAAAATTAATTAGATCTTGGGGGAAGGGGGGTTGTTTTCTATTTTTTAATTGAAAATAAAATTAAGTCTCTTTTGTCAGAGAAGGCAAAGCTCTGTCACACCATACCAAACTTGGGCTCTGAATAAGAATTTAACAAGCAACAAAGGAATTGCAATTTCAAAAAGTAATAACCATCCAATCCCTAATGTACTGCACATTGTGACATACAAGATCGATACCCAGTATGTTAAGGGACTTTATTATAAAGCAGTTAATAGCATACTTCAACTTGCCTTTGTAACCTGCTCCTTTTTACATGCTACGATAAGTCCTTTTAAGAAAAAGAGGGTAGATAGAAGAAATAAAACTAGTTACAGATGTCAGAGATCCCATTCTTGGAACGGGAGCAAAGCTGATTGGTTGGTAGCAGCAGGCATGACTTGAGTGATAAAGTACCTTTAAATATTGAGAAACAAAGCAGACGAGATTGAAGGGCCATTTCTCATCAGCAGAAAATGACAAGGACCTGTTTTCTTTTAAAAATAAAATATCTCTGATCTATGTTCTTCAATAAGGTTTCAGAGTAACAGCCGTGTTAGTCTGTATTTGAATCCAATGAAGTGAGCTGTAGCTCACGAAAGCTTATGCTCAAATAAATTGGTTAGTCTCTAAGGTGCCACAAGTACTCCTTTTCTTTTTGCGTTCCTCAATAAGTGACCAAGAGACTGGCCCTCAAACATACACAAACGGGTCAAGCAATTTCAATTTTTTGCCAGGCCTTGAACTCCTCTAATATGTCATTGCTATGTGAGTAAAAGTACCATAAAACACAAGATTCTTTGCTGGAGACCCAGGTTCTTAATTTCATTTATGTCTACTATAAACTTCACCTTTATAGCAGACATTTCACCTTAACAGTGTAAATTATAGACACCCAAAATTAAGGTAGAATATATACTCAGAATTCTCAACCTGTAACTTTCTTAATGGGGATACCAAGCACTAAAAGAAAAGGTGGAAATGTGCACTTTAAGGGTTTGATCCAGCTCACATAAAGTAATGTGGAAAAAAATCCTATTTCCTTCAATTGGAACTGGAAAGGATCTTAACCCCTTACCACCAAGAAATGGAGATTGCTGCTCTTCATGAATTGCTAGCAGTGGAAATGGCACAGTGGAATAAAGTCAGAGAGAACCTTTTAAAAGAGATACAGTGTGCCAAAAATACCCCCGTAAGACATCTACAATTTGTTAACTCTAATAGTCACACAATTCAACCCCCTTCCCCCACAAAAATATATCTTTTTTTCTTTTTATGGAATGAATATATTTTGGAGTAGACTATAGAGCCATGCGATTGAATGGAGCACTCCATTTAATGGAATTATTTTTAAAGGATAATCTAGTACCATTAATAGATTCTGGGAAGTGAAAGTCTGGAAAACCCCTCAAGTATCTTCCATTTCTCAAAAGTAATGATTGAATGACACCAGTGCAGGATGGATCAGATGCCCTGTTGTAGTGCTCTGTAGACATATTCACTGTTATGAAAATCATCTCACAGTACATGATTTTCACTTTATTTGATTCATTTTGCAGTTAATGCCTTCAAAATCTACACTATATACAGTACCTCACTTTTGTATTGTGTTCTAATTCATCAATTCACCATCTTGCAAATTTTGGCAGACCAAGTCATGCCCAAACCAACATGACTATTTGCATAGAATGTGCAATAAATCAATACAGACATTTAAAATAAAAACAAAAACAACAAAACCCCCCAAACAAACACCCCACAAAGTGTATTTGAGATTCAAGGCACCATTGTGAAACTGTAAATGAGTTTATCATACAGTTTCAAAAGAACAGGTAACACCCCTTCATTTTTAGTTTGGTACTTCTAACAAAACATTAGTTAGTACATATGATGCTGTTTATATGGTTATGGTGTTATTTTTTTATTCATTAACTTTGCTTGTGATATGTCAAGCTCTCTCGCTAAAATGAAGTTGTCAATAGTTGGCTCTGAATAACAAAAGCTTTTCAAAATTAAGCAACAAACATATTTACACACATAATCATCAGTGTAACTGTAACTTCAAAAACAGACTCCAACGAGAGACTGCTGAATTGGAATTAATTTGCAAACTGGATACAATTAACTTAGGCTTGAATAGAGACTGGGAGTGGATGGGTCATTACACAAAGTAAAACTATTTCCCCATGTTTATTTCCCCCCTCCCTCCACCTCCCACTGTTCCTCAGACGTTCTTGTCAACTGCTGGAAATGGCCCACCTTGATTATCATTACAAAAGGTCCCCACCCCCGGCTCTCCTGCTGGTAATAGCTCACCTTACCTGATCACTCTCTTACAGTGTGTATGGTAACACCCATTGTTTCCTGTTCTCTGTGTATATAAATCTCCCCACTGTATTTTCCACTGAATGCATTCGATGAAGTGAGCTGTAGCTCACGAAAGCTTATGCTCAAATAAATGTGTTAGTCTCCAAGGTGCCACAAGTCTTCCTTTTCTTTATATATAACATACTGAGTTATATAGCGCCATTTTTTATGATGCATACGTCAGAATGGTATTTTCTAGGCATGTATGTATTAGCCTTATTTCCTAAAAACTTTAGAAAAAGAGCATGCTATATTGCAAACTGTGCAACAAGCAATTATTAAATACAACTGTTTACATCTTGCTAATTACACATAAGATACATAGTGTCACATAACAGGATCTGTTAATCAGCTTTTTGTGCTTATATCAATTTTTTCACTTTTGTGCTTGTATCAATTTTTTCCCCCATGGCCTCATTCAGATTCCTATTAGTTTTAGCCACCAAATAAAATAGACTAGTATAACACAATAGCTAATCACAATCCTGATCACACCAGGTACAGAAAGAGAGAATACCAATTTATGACCAAATAAGAGACGGGGCCAATCCCAGTTCTCTTAAAGTCAATGAGATTTTTGCCAAATCTCAATAGTTATAGGGTTTTGCTTATTGGGTACAATTTCCACAGAGCACCTTATTACACATTGTTTAAAACAAAGAAACAAGACCTGACTGGAATCACAACGCCCTTGCATGAGAAGAGAGAACTGCCTTATCATAACCTGTACACAGTAGTGCTCCTTTATTTTTCAGCTTCTGGGGGGAAAAAAATCACCTCCCCATCACTCAGTCTCTAGAATCACATTCGGAAGTTTTCCCACAAAGCTTACCTTAACTCAGGGTTTTCTTAGCCAGAAGTATGCTGTGTGACTAGTATCCATTACTTACAGAGTGGCTGCTGTCTTTCTTATGAGAAACACCTGGGAGGCCTAAGAGACCACCTGAATAAGGGTAGACCTATTAAAATGGGTCATGTGACTGTACTCAAGGAAGTTTTCAAGAGCAAAGAGGGAAAGCTCTGTATTGAATAAAAAAGTGAGAGTTATTAGAAAATTCAAGCAAGGAACACAAAAATAAGTCTATCAGGGAAGATCTAGACCGACAAAGCCTGTACTAGTATAGCATGGGGTTTTTTATATGAAAATATACACATAGACACACACTTTATGTGCTTGTACTTTTTTCTGCAGAGTTAGGATTATACCTTTGCTAAGCCTGTTTAAGGTTCACATAACAGTTTCTTAAGATGCTCCTTTCCTTGTTGAAACTATTAATGTCCTATTTATGTTTTAAACGCTGTGTTGAGCAAGAGTTAGTGTGGAGCATAGACTGAGAATTTGCCAGCAATGCAGCATGGAACAAAAATGGGTTTAAACTGAAGGAGAAAAAAATGCTTCACATCCATGAACTAATTTTTCAAGTCACACAAACAATTTGATAGGGTCACGAAGTCTTGAACTCACCCTTATAGACAACGCTGGAGCTCTGGCTCCTATTTGCATGGTCTAATAAAAAGACACACTGCCCAACAAACAGTTGTGAATGACTCTTCTTATGTTTAAAAATGAGATCTGGTATTTAAAATGTGCAGTTGTAGTGGTAGGATAAAAAACAAAACCCAACGTAACTAAATTCCAGAAATTTGAAGGGAAACATTGATGTGGATTTTGCTGGAAACTCCTGCAAGTTTCTCTTATCTTTGGGCAGTTCATCCAAATTCTTTGATGGGGCTAAATTTGCTGCTATTTAATGAGCTCTAGCTCTGTCCCCAAAAACCAGGCTCCCCTGGAATGTGCAGAGATCTCAAGGCACTTGGCACTTCTGTGTAAGCCACCTAGATCCACACTTTCAAGAGTGTTCAGCAGCCACGGTGTCAGACAGATTTTCAAAACGGTTCACCACATATTGCGTGATGAGCACCCACTTTAGGGGCCTATATGGCACATGAGTTCTTTTGAAAATCTGTCCTCAGTTGTGGATGCAGAACATTTGAAAATATGGCCCATAGATTTTTCAAGGTACTAAGTGCCCTCCATTCCCACTGACTCCACAACATCTCACAGGAGTGCTCACCACTTTGCAGGATTGAACCCACAGCTAGAATTTCAGTGCCTCTGCACTGGATCTGGGGCAACACTCCCCAGCAGCACCATTGCTACGGCTTTTCCTGCCAGTGGCTGCCCTTGGACCACTCCTTAGATGGATGGAGTCAGGTGCCCTACCAATGCAGGGCGCTGTGTAGAAAAAAGCAGAGCAGCTTCAACTTTAGGGAATAATCTCTGCGTGACTGCTGCAGATGATGTAGTTGTCCTGCTTGGTCAGTGTGGATCTCAGACCCATGGACCCGCAGTGAAGGAGGAATAGTGTTGTGAAGGCAAATGATCTGTCACTTCCCACATTTTGGTGCAGAAGAGGCAAGATGTGGCATGAAGATATAGTTGATCTGATATGCACCAACATAATCATAAGATAACTCATCAACTCACACACATTTGCAGAGAGGTTTTAATTTTGGATGGGCTAGGATGGCCACTGTGTTTAAAAGTGAAAAAAAAATGTAAATATCTGATTGGAAAAGAAAATGCATGTGTGCCTTGTAATGAGAGCACGAGCACGTATCCTGTGAAAGGAGATTGATGCTTTTACATCCATCTGAGTACTTGCTCTATTATAACGGATAGAGCCTTGTATGTACATCACTCCCTGCCACTCCTCAGTGTTCCATTGCCAAAGATTGGAATGACTGTTTAAGAGCCTTTGAGGCTCCAGATTGAATAAAGAACTATTGTTTATGTGGGCAGTTTGGACTCTGTTTGGGTTAAGATTCCCGGCTGGGGTACTTACAATTTAAAACAATGCAGAACTTTGATCAAACAGTTGCTTCATTATGCCGTTTCCTCTTAGATTTGACTTGAGCGTTCACCTTTCCACTTGTTGTGTCCAAGTGTTTCATTTTCTATTGAACAATCCGTGTTCATAAATGCCATTTTGTGCATAATTAGCTCACGAGGTGCATTTTGCACAGCCTTTCCAGGAGGGCTCCATTTTCATGCGCTCACTTATATTACTCAAAGTGCTAAGAACAAGGCACCCTATCATGCAGTTATCCTCAGACACAATAGAAAATGCATTGTAAGGGATGACGATAACTAGCTAAAGAAATGCAATGCTTTTGTTCAAATTTACTATCCTAACACCATTTTAAAAATAAATGTAACAGTAGGTGGTAAAAAATCTCTCTCTCTCTAATGCATAGTTTCATTCATATCCATGCTTGAGGCACTCTATATGGCCCAAAAATCCCTTAGATTGTTTCATAATTGACTTTTTCAAGTTATTCAGCAGAAGTACCAAGTTTCTTAACATGCCATGTGAAAATGTAGTCAGAGGATCCTCATTAGATTATCTGGAGTTACATATCAAAGTCCCATAGACCTCAGAGGTAGGATGTTTTCAAGATGATTTTTGCATGGAGTTTTTCAGATCCCGCCGGGCATTGCAAATCTTTGCTGTGAATTTTCTTCGGAATTCAACCTGGCTCAGCTCTTTCCAGCCTTCTGCAGTGCATGTTTGTCTTAAAAAAGCTGTCACAGAAAAGGAGAGACATGATCTCTGAAGTCAATAAGTAAAAAGAGTGAGAGTGAAAAGAACTTGCAATAATAATTAGTACTATAATGGAACTTCACACAATTAACATCTGTTCCCTGAGTTCTCTAACTCACCTCAAAATCTGCTGGAAACAAGCATATCACAACATCTGCCACTCGGTACTATAAGCAAGCACTAAAGCAGGTGCATTGGATTCTAAATGATTTGTTGTTTTGGTAAGTAATTTTGGGCAGTCTAGCTGACTATACCCATTGACAGCATTTTATACCGTGCAGTAAGGATAACTATTAGTATTATTTTATATGAATAAATAAATGTATGCAGTGAATCTTCTGGTGCTGAATTTACCTAAATATTTTGGATATGTTTTGGAGTTTTGATGAATTCATAGGAAACTGTAGCATTCAAATAGTACCACCTGCTAACATACTAGTGATGAGGACCTAGGAATGATCATCAACTTTTATGTAATCATTTGAGGATCCAAAATTTACTCAGAAGAATATTGACACATGCATAGAAAGTATACATAGCGATGTAAAGTTTTTATCAGCATGACCAGAGTTCACATTACTCACAAGAAGTGAAGCCACGACTGAGTTATACATTTCATCCCAAATGAGTGCTGATAAGACTTCCATACAACAGCATCACACAGTCTGTGTGCCACATCTATTACTGAAATATTATTTGAAGGATATTTGAGAGAAAGTTAAAAGTTAAGATTATTTCTTGTATCCCTTTGCCTATAAGACCGGATGCTATAGGCCCAGGACCTGAAAACAATTAGAATCAGAGGATATGTCTACACTGCAATAAAAGACCCATGGCATGGATGCAGCTGGCCTGGGTCAGCTGACTTAAAGTCATGGGTCTAGAACTGCAGGGCTATAAAGTTGCCGTGTAGATTCTTGGGCTAGAGATTGGGCTCTGAGACCTGAGAGAGGGGTAGGTCTCATGCATGAGTAGTCCCATTGACTTCATACATGAGTAGTCCCATTGACTTCAGTGGAACTACTCACTCACATTAAGTTAAGGTTATGTGTCAGCGTTTGCAGTTTAGGGCTTTACCTATCAGTTTAACTGTGCAGGGCTAAGAGGGAACCACAAAATCTCTTAACGTAGTTTTTAAAAAAAGAGGGGGTTCAGAACTTTAAAGTTCAATGTTTGGGCCATTTCAAGGCTAGAGGGGAGTGCTGGGTGCCAATGGCAAATGGAGAATTTCTAGTGGCCTAAATCTCCTGCTTCTCTCCGTTTATGGTTTGAAAGAATGGATTTTAAAGCAGTGAGATTTTTTTTCTGTAGAGAAGACAGTTACTGAGCCAGGACTGACTCTTGTCAACCATGGATCTTGGTCAGGTGTAGTCTGAGAATAGGGGTGAAATTCCACATTTGGAGGAGGAAATATGTCTCTAGCAGGATGCTGTTTGAAGCTGCTCAGAGGGCTGGAATGCTAGAATAAATGCCAAGGAAATGGATTGTTGGGCAGAAGCCAGGTGAGATGGTCAAAATGTGCATGATAATTTATCATGTGGCTCTGCAATTTATCCCATGTGCATCACAATACAGACGCTATATGTATTTACATAATACTGTCAAAGCTCTTTCAAGGCATGTATAAAAGGCACCAGCCAGAGTGTTTTGAGAAACTCCCACTTTGCCTTCTCATACTTATTAAACATTTTAATGTATTTTAACATGCGGAGGTGCATTCTCCCTTACAACGACCCTTTTTCATTGGAGGTCAATACAATATATTAGAATTGCAGAGCATCCGTATCACTGTGGAACTGGAGGAGGAGCAGATCCTTCAACAGACTGTAAATGTTCCAAAGAAACACATTTTTAATGTCTCAGAGTAAGTGAGTTTATGTGCAGGTATAGTGAAAGCTGGCTCAAGGTACTTTATTTCATATTTCCATCTGCCAGTTGTATTTCATGAAAGGGAAGATTGTCCTTTCACCCAATAAATTCATCTTTTTTTATTACAGAAATGTTACATTAAATACTAATAACAGTGTTTCCAGGGATCAATTAAAGGATATAACAGGCAATTAAACAACTTCAATTATAACATAATGTTCTGTGTAGATTTGTTTCAATGGATTACCACATTTCTACTGAAGTTATATTCATGAGGGGGGTTAGCAATATTTTAAGCATATGTTCCAGGACTAAAATCCCAGCATTGGCTAATAATAGCAATCTAAGATGTATGCTCTCATGTCTCACAAATATCATAGTTTCAGCTCATTTTTCCATGTATTATTGAAACAAGGAACTCTTTCGTGTTTTCTTTTTGAGCCATTGGAGCTGGAAGGAGTAAAATTCAGCAAATGTGCTGTAATAGATAAGAACCGAAAACAATGTGGTTTAGGACTTCACCTACGTTCATAGATTTATAGTTTATTAAAAAGCCTGCTTCAAATAACATTAGTGCTGTATCAAACTGACAAACCAGAAAATTGGAAGCAAAGGCTTGAATGTGCTACAGCACCAGTTTGGGGTTGAAGGACTCGAACATCTAAGGCAATTGCCTATCCAGCTAGCATTTTCTTTTTCCAAAGTTCCCAGTCTCCCATCTTCAGCTCCCACCCTCTGATGTGTTGGTGTATAACAGCTCTCCTTGCAGCCAGGAGGAAATCTGTGCTAACATCAGAAGGTAAAGTTGGATCCTAAGGGCCTGTTTGTGATCCAACCTAGACTGCTGAAAATCAGAAATATGTTAATCTAATATATAAATGACTTCAGTGGAGTTATCAGACCATAAAAATTATTTGTCTAACTTGTTTGAAGGTGTTCATGATTACAGCTTCTAGACAAGGCTTTCAAAAATGATCATGTAAAGTTAAGCTCCCAAAGCAATATGTAGGCACCTAAATTGGTGGCCTGATTTTCAAAAATGCCAAGTACCTAGCCATTCTATTTGACTTCACAGGAGCTTCTGTGCTCTCAGCACTTTTGAAAAAAGCAGGTAATTGATTTAGGTGCTTATACATGACTTTAGGAGTTTAATATAGGTGTCTTTGCTACCTGTATAGTCTTGCCATTTAATGTTTCACAATTTTCACCTGGCCATACCTTCCCTAATTTGGAAATTAAATTCCATTTGTTTAAAAGACCCCTGCACAGATTAATTTTTAATCCCAGTTTTTTGTAATGGTGCTGAGCATGATCTAGCCTTGTCTATGCTTGCAGTTAACAATGGCTTCTGCTTCATGTGGTTTAACATCCACTGGCAGCAACAGGAATTTCTTCTAGAGTAGACTAGAATGTAAGGATATAAAGACTGTTTCCCTGAGGTGGAGACGCCATGAATCTAATCGGCCTGCATTTAGCATTTAAGGCTCCAATTCAGCCAAGCTCGTAAACTTGTGCTTAATTTTAAACAGATGCTTAAATCACATTTACCTCAATGGGAGTTAATCATTCGCTTAAAAGCTTTGCTGAATCAGAACCTAATTATCTGTTGTCCAGAGAGAGATTGATGCAAAGGCCACTGAAGACAGTGGAAAAGTCTCCCATTGACTTCAGTGAGTTTTGGACAAAGTCTGGAAATATAAACTCCCTTCCTTTTTGATCTTTTCTTCGTTTCATGTCTTGGTTTTCATCCCATTACTTTTGGAAAGGTTTTTGGCACCTATATTCTCTTTGACCTTCAATATTTCAAAACATCTGTCATTTTCCCTTTTGTTTTTCTCTTTTTCTAATGATTATAATTCCAGTTCTTAGCGCTCATTTATACACTCTGATTCACTGTCCTTGCATTAACTCACACTGTAGCATGGCAAGACCCCCCAACAACAAAAGTAAGGATTAAGAACCTTGACTTTTCAGGTTAGTTAAAATATACTGTGACTATATTTTCCTTTATATAAGTAAAACCAAGCATACAATATACGTTATTTTCTAAGAGACCAGAACATTCCGTCAGGTAAACATATATTCTAGGCAGCTGTAAACCCGTAGCCCTATCCAACAAACTAGAATAGTTCCTTCTCCTGAGCCACGTTAGATTCTTGAGTAAATATGTATTTAAATGTTCATCAAAGTCCCATTTAAAATTTCCTTTCTCCAAAATACCAACTTATTATGGACTTGCAGCTTGCCAATATTTCTTTCTTTAAATGGAAGTTGGGTTCGAGTACACAAAAATATACCAATCTAACGCAATAGCTCTATTTATTTTATTTTTTTCGTGAGTATAATTTTAAAATGGCTGGACCAAATTTTCCGTACTGCTAGGAAATCAAAAATAAAAGTGTTCCAAGTTGAGACCTTGAATGCCTAACTTTAGACCAGAGGAAAATGCACTCAGTCTGAGTCATAAGGACTCTCAAGGGATGCATTTAGAAACTTCAACTCAGCCTTAATTACAGCAGCGTAAATGTGTAACTACTGTTAATATTTGAGAGAGCACCTTACTGAATCTGTTAGTATTCCGCTGCTGAAAGAGAAAGCTCTTACAAACAAATTGCTTAAATGGATAAAGTCTTTTTGTATATAGTAAACCATTTGGTCTTTAATTGTTGAGTGGATAGCACCACATAATCCTGTAGAGCATATTAGTGACTTGATTGTTCAGTGGGGCTATGTCTCATTGTAGTGCTCTCAAACACTTCTCCCAGTCATTTGCACCACAAATAAGCGGGAAAGAGTTTGGAAGACACACAGCTAGTAATAATGGCACAAATCATGAAGGCCTTCCTCAGTTTTTACACAGTCTTTAGACAGAATGCCTAAGACCTTCAGGCTTTCAGTGCAAAAATGGCCATTTTATAGAAATTTCACAAAGTGAAATCTAGGGTGTGTGAAATCACAGAAGACTCACTTAGGGCCTGATCCAAAGTTCAATGAAATCAATGGAAAGACTCCAGTGATTTCATGGTTTTGGACCAGGCACTTAGATGGGAACATAAATAGACTTCAATGGGAGTTTTGTCTGAATAAGGGCTGAATATGGCCCTTCAGGATTTGGCCTATATTGTTTGTCAAAAAGCCACTTTCCAAGTCAACAAGTACCAGCTTGCACAGTTAATTACTGCACTAGCCATTCACCTCTTTTGATCTAGATTCACAGTTTATCTTATGCCATGAGGAATGCAAATCAGTGTGATGGTCTTCTCCCCAAAATGGCTGCAAAACTGGAATCAGTAGCTTTTGCTCCAGAGATGCCCAACTTCAGACAAGAATGGCAGTTGTGCTGCACAGCAGGACTGAGGTGCTTTGGTGGAGCTTTGGAGGACAAAGCTTTGCTTTACCCACCTTAAGCCTGCTTTAGTCAATGCTATTAAGGTCCTGACTTTCATAAGTGCTATGTTTACCCAAATAGTAACACTGCCATTTTATCATCACTTAGCAGCATTTGCAAACATGGAGTTCCACAATGCCACAAATGATCATATCTGTTAACACACACACACACACACACACACAGAGAAAGGGTTTTTTATTGAACTTCTGACAACCCAATTATGTTTTGGAAACATTTCCAAGCTTAGAACCAAGTTTTGCTTCACAACCAACCTTCTGTTTGGCATTTTTAGCCAGCACAGAGCCAGAAGTGGTTTCATAAAGTTAACTATACTGCTGGATTTCTGACATGTGGAATTGCTGGACAAATGTGTGAGTTATACACTTGAGACTAATAGGATTATCTTTTTTTCACTGCATGGAACTTCTCCATTTCCTGACGTGTCATAGGCAGCAGGATTGACAGGGCCCTGAAGCTGAGTATTATAACGCACAGCAAAGGAGTTTGATAATGGGCGGACATCCCACCACAGCAGCAGAATTGAATTTGTAGCTCTCTACATCAATTTGTTCATTCTCACTGGTCAAGTTCCACAGAAACTCTGATCTATTACTTGGTGTCAGGAGCCCAGCTTGAGGTATCCCAGCAGGCTTGAGAGGCAACTTAGCAGCCTCATGATCACTACACTGAGATCTTGTCAATTCTCAGGACTTGTCTACAGGGCCCTGCAACGCCGACCATGGGGGTGTGAATTGCAGAGAACTCTAAGGTGTTGCACTGTAACTGCCCTGTGCAGACCCTGCTAGCCAATGTAACAGGTACCTAGTTTGCCTGTATGTAGTCCCGTGAACTATGTAAACGTGAAGTAGATAGCTAGTCCTATTTGAAACAGGACTACGTTACTGTCAACTAGGTACCTTTTAGTTCATCTATCAGGGTCTACATGGGACAATCAAAGTGCAACCCCCTGCCCACACTGCAAGGCTGTGTATACAAGCCTGGGCTTCAGATGGAACTCTCTCTCATGTGCCGGGGCCATGAATGGACACTCTCCAGCGGGCAAGCCTGGGAGGCTCCATAATCCAGAGAACTCCGGTGGCCACTGATTTTTCAGCCTTTTTCACCAGCCATGCCACATCTTCTACCTTTTGAAACTTTGGCCCAATTAGTCTTGTCTATTTCATTTCTATAATGATAGGATCTATAGTTCACTCAGGCAGACTTTACAACTAATTATTAAACATGCATATGCAGTATACATTTTTAATAGCTTGAAGCCTTACATTACACTTTTTTCCAACATGGGAAACACATTGTTAATGAGAAAATAAATCTCCTTCCCCTTTGCGCATGCTTTTTGCTTAGTTCAGATGTTAGGATGAAGCAAAACACAACCCTCTTGTAATCAGCCACTGTGTGTACACAGACTGAGAGTATTATAAAAGAAATTAACTTAAGATGAAGAGTAACATTTCTACGACCAATTTCTACAACTGTCTACAACCAATGAAAATTCACCAGCCACATCTTTGGACAGGAAAAGAAAATCATGTGAAAGTTCTGAGGGATAAAAAGAAAAGGGGCTTTTCCAATGTCAATATGCATTTCAATTCAGGCCATATCAAATAATATTCAGTGATCTGTCAGCCTGATTTATGACATGAACAAGGTGCTGCCAGACTACCAGTTCCCAGTACTTGGGAGTTTCTGTGCTGCTCTTTCACAGTTCAAAGGGAAGAGTCGTTCAAAAGCCCTGTTATGGTGCCTAAAGGGACTTAGTGTAAGGGAACCCGGGAGATAGCTGGCAGTAATCTGCTATGAAAAAGAGTAAACGTAGCTTGGCAGGAAATGCCCGGAAAATGTGAAGTAAGGAAAGAGTGAAGCAGAGTGAAAGCCAAGGCTGTGTTTATGGAATGAAGCTTAAATTATGGCAGTATCAAGTCTCCTCCAAACCAAACCAAACACCACAGAGAGGGAAACTGGCTCTAAATAAACTCACTGCTCTGTTAGTGACTTCCTCTCCTGAGTCACTTACTATCCTGGGCAACAGGATCACCTGCTGTATTAAATATACAAGTCTATATTTTTATTTCGGTTTATGGTTACATTCTCATTCAGCTTTATTGCTGCTTGCTAGAAGAAGGAGTTGCAATTAAAATCTATTTACGTATGTAAAGGTGAAATGGGGTCACATAGTTTAAAAAGTATAATTGATTTGATTAATGTCCTAGACATTTTATCAGACACATTAATAATAAAATCTCAGAAAGTTGCAACTGAATATTTGTTTCACCATACTTTGACAAAATCTAAATAGAAGTGTAATTGACTTTAAATGTACAGTATTATCTATGGCTAAGATTCAGAAAAGAATTTAGCAACTAAATCAATACTTAACTTGAAGCATATGCTTAAGTCTCACTGAAGTCAATATGCTTAAAGTTAAACATATGCTTACATGGTGCCCGGAAGAGGGACTGTCTTCTGTATAGTAAGCTAGCTTGGATTTCAGCCATGTCACTAGAAAAGTTGTATAAGAAACTTCTACTTCTGGAAAATGTATTATATTGCAGGTATGAGGCATGTGTATATAAATAAGGGTGGACAGGACATTAAGGCCTGATCTACCCTGGGGGGTAGGGGAGAGATTGATCTAAATTATGCAACTTCAGCTACGTAAATAACATAGCTGAAGTCGACGTACTTAGATCTACTTATGGCGGTGTCTTCACTGTGGTAAGTCGACGGCTGACACTCCCCTGTCGACTCCGCCTGTGCCTATCACTCTGGTGGCGTACCGGAGTCGACGGGAGAATGCTCAGCGGTCGATTTATCATGTCTAGACTAGATGCGATAAATCGACCCCCGCTGGATCGATCGCTGCTCGCCGATCCGGTAGGTAGTGTAGACAAGCCCTAAGGAGAAGGAATTGTTATGGCCATAACAAAACAGGAACTCAAATTCATGAATGAAAAATAGAGCAGTTTAGGAAAAGTTAACTATGCAGTTTAGACCTAACCCAGGGTTTGATCTCCGTTGAACGATTGGTGCTTCCCTGGTAGGTAGTTCAAATTGACAGTGACATCAGAGGCAGTGGAGCAGTAATATCAGCACTTTTGTGAACTGCTACAGAGCAGTTTCTCCAGTCTACTGGCCACAGGCATGATTTCCCAAGTCCATCAGCCTCAGCCCTGCATGTGTTATTCCATCTTTACTTTTGTAAGAGAAGAAGGAATCTCCTGCCTTCTGCTCATTTGAATTTACTCACATCCGTCTTACAACATTATTTTGCAATTATTTATTATAAAAACTTATTTCACACAGGTGTCTGGTTTCTGGCTCCCCCAGCAATCTCAGTGCCAGAGAGCAGATGGTAGCATTTAGTTGCCTTCTGCGCCTGCATGCATGAAAATGTCTGAAGACCCTGAGCTGTGTGCTACCTAGCTCAGAGCAGGTCTAGATGACCTTGTGGTTAGAACACTGGCAGCCAACATTTCCCTACACTAGCACTCATGCTGTTGCTTCAATTCGGAGAGCTGAACTGGCAGTAGGAAACAGTGGAAAATTTTAAGAAATTAAGTCTAATGTAGACCAGGCAAGAGTGTGCAATGGCATTGTAAGCTACTGGCCTGTCTCCTCAACTCAGGAAGCATTAAACACCACATTAAGAGTCTGTTTAGGCCCTTTCTTCAGGGGACAGTTCAATATTGAAACACAAAATCAATCAAGGTCATACAAAACAACCATCCCTCGACCAACCCAGGCTGCAAGGGCTCGGAGACTTTCCCCCTTGCACATCCCCCCACTCTAGGGCCTGCCACAAAAGACAACCTCTTTCCTGCAGCTCTCCTTCAACTGTGCTCTTTCAGCCCTTTACAGCAGTCCCCTGGTCCCTTCCAGCTGAGTCCAATAATCCCTTCACCCAAGCCCAAACACCTGTTGTTAAAAGGGTCTCTATCACTAAACAGGCCCTCAAAGGTTCAGATCACCCTGTTACAAACATCAGCACATGTGCAACAGCATCAGAAGCATAGGTATGAATGGACTGGGTCGGGCTAGTTCTTTTGTGTCATGTATGAAACAAATCAGTTCTGTAAATAATTCATAATGATCAAAAGGGTAAATCCTTTCTGCTGTATTTGGAGGTGCATTAATGCATCCGATGAGATCTCAGCTAGGTGCAGAGATACTGCTGAATGTTTCTAGAACTTTTAAAATACGTAGATTAGAGGAGTCACAGTGCCAGTTTTCTAAATATTTATTCTGGTTCCCTTAGGTAATCAAAGATCTGTACAATTTTAATCTACTTGAGGAGGAGGTGCTGGAGCAGAAAAAGGAGGGTGATGGTCTTGAAGTTTAAGCACATAAAGAGTGTAGGGTCTAGTGAGCCAGAAAGCTGAGGGAATGAGAGAACACACTCAGAAAATAGTAGCTGGGGGTGTGAATTAAAGGGGGGATTAAAGAAACAGAGACACAAAGACTAAGGGGTACTAGCAATGGGATATAAAATGAGAGACTATTCCCTGAAAGAGAAGCTACTAAGAGTGAGAAAAAGCTGAAAGTCATCGCTAGAAATTCAACTCAACAAGATCTATGCCGCTCAGGGGAAGTTACACTGTTTATTAACAAATTCATGCTCTTTTAGACACGCCAGAAGACACAAATTGATCACTTCAGTTAGAAAGTGTGGCCTAATTCTCCTTCCATTTGCACCAACATAAATCAGGAGTAGCTCCAGCCAAGAATGGGAGTTACTTACCCCTCAGTGGTAGATTATTCAGGCTCCATTGTTTTGCTTAGGACCAGTTTCAAATCAATCATTTGGCCTTTTAAAAATAATATTTACCTTCACAGGCTGATACTTTTACCCTGTTGAGGGCCTTTTCTTCTTTATCCTTCCCTTTCAGCCCCAGCCAATGGGCTACTGCTAGCTCCTGAGTGCTGAACACGAGATCTATGAGTCCATTCAACAGGCTAACTTCCTGGTGGGATTTCTGCTCTCGAGCTTTTTTCACCACATTGTATAGTTTGTTGGGGTCCACAAGCACCTGTGAGTACCTCTCTGGGTTATCAGGATCAACAATCAAAGGCTTCACGTATTTACCCTAGAAGGATAAAAGAGAACAGAACTAGAAATAAAAGTGAATTGGTAATTCTTGTGCTTTTAGGCATTTCAGTAGCTCTTTGCAGTGGGAAATAGATCTTTTAAAAATAAAAAGTAATATAAAAGCTAAAGAAATGCAGGTGAGTAAAAGAACAAAGATCATTCAGCTCTACAGAATTTTCAATTGCTACAAAAAATATATCAGTTCAGATTGTAAGCTATGTACATTTCTGTAGCTCCACTGGTACAGGATTGAGTTTTAAAATCAATGTGTAATTTCATAAAAATAGGCAAGCCAAAGTTCCTTCCAATTGTTACACCTTTGAATGCAACCACCACAACTCTCTAATCATTAGAAATTCAAAACTGACATTATTCATTGGGAAGAGAGATCTCTTTAAGTGTCCTGTAATATAAAACAAACAGGGAGGGACAGAGACCTTCAAAATATAACTATTTTGTAGATCTGTCTGATTTTCTAATCTATTTCTGATATTTTTCATTTGAAGTATTTACATCTGATGTCATTCCAGATGTCATAATTCTGTAATTACAACTAGAAAGGAAATACATAGGATTCTGAAAAGCTCTGCAATTCTACAAAGGCCAACTAATAATGCTTGCCTACCTAAATTGTAGATGCACATTAGTAGTTGATCAGATTTAAGAAGTTTTCTTCATTAGATCTGAATACTATCCAAAACTATTGCAGATCTAGATGTTACTCTAGATCAGAAAAATCAGAAAGAAATTGACTATGTATTTGCCAATTTGATAGATAAAAAAACAATTTTATTTGGAACAAAACCAGACCCTCTTATCATGTTGTGCTAAAACTCATTTATATTCCCCTCCAATATATTTAATAGGCAGCAATTAAATCTTTGATCTGCCTTTCACTTCACTGGCTTACCTGTCTTATAATGAGACTCTTATTGATTTGTTTTTTGACCTATGCTCATGGTGTCTGTAAGCATGACTTGAAAGCAAATGCAGAACAGGAGTTACATGATTTTTTAGTTGTGAGTGGAAAAATTTATGAAAATCATTGATCATTACACATCCACCATGGAACATTAATTCTCATTCTCTGTTACATGTATTCTCGGCCTGCGTATCACAAACAGGTCCAGGGGGTCACAGTCACCCTCCTTTTCTTTATGGGTAGATAGGAGCGGTGGGAGGAGGCGGAGCGGTGAAGGGCCTTTCTTCTGTTGTAGCATGGGGTTACAGTATGGAATGATCAAGAACCATTGATCTACTGATGCTGGTCTTCCAACACCAAGGCAAGTAGGCTTCAGATATTTTTAGTAGAGACAGTATTTATCATGTGTTAAAGAAGATGAGACCACTGGCAAAACGAAGAAGTTCCTTGAATCAATAACAGCTATTCCTTGACATGGAGCTAGAAATTGGCTGAATACAGATCATGTGATTGAGCAGTATGAATTTGACCAGTAGATTGCCTTCTCCCATTTCAGCTGGCCAGCAGTCTAATCCTCTCTCCTCATACTAAGACCTCTCATTTAATCTAGTTTAACTATTGCAACTATGCAACCACTACAAGAAGGCTGAGGTTGGTGCAGCACAGTACAGTTTCAGGCTCTGATCCCAAACCCACTAAAGTCAACGGAAAGATTCACATTGACATTTATGGGTTGTGGATCAGACTCTTAACGTCTAATTGTAGGACATTCAAAATGTTGACATTTACCATTAAAAACCCTCTCTTTACTAACTGAAATATAACAAACACCAATGTTTGGGTGCAAGCATAATAAATAATAAATAAGTTTTCATTAAAAAATATATAACTGTCCAATTTAGATCTAGCCAGATTCAGTGTGGGTGGAAGGAGTGGTACTTACAGGGTAGATAATACAAACTGACAGTGACCTCAGAAGCAGTGCAGCAGTAATATCCTCATTTCAGTAAACTGCTACAGACCAGTTTCTCCAATCTACTGGCCATAGACATGATTTCCAAGCCCATCAGCATCAGCCCTGCACACAGTATCTCACCTTTTCTTACATTAAAGTAGACAAAAATCTCCTACCTTTTGCAGATGAATTCTCTTATGTCCTTCTTACAGCATTGTTTGCAATGATTACATGATCTTATTGTAAACAGGTGACTGGTTTCTGGTCTCCGTCCTTATTCCTAAAGCACTTGGATGGCCTGAGTCTGAGATATCGAAAAGATTACTAAGGCTCTGGGATGAAGACTGTGTTTGACAACTTCATTCTTCTGACAAAACTGAACTCTCTGCAATAAGGGTAAAATTTGTCTGTGCAGGAGACAGTGCTTTCTCAGGTGCTGGTCCAAGCCTCTGGAATGAACTTCCACAGGAATAAGGGCCATCACAAACCTCACCACCTTCTGCTGTACGTGTAAGGTTCATTTTTTAAACTTGTACTCTAGCAAACAGCAATTTTTGTGTATGGACATATAATTATTTAAACAATTCCAAAACAAAGCACTCAACTGCATGTTTCTCCCCCTGGGGAGAGGACAAGAGAACAAATGTGTCAGATATTAGACATGTTACTTAACACGCTACTGGAAGATGTTCAGGTACTATGGCAATGAGTGTGGTATAAGAACCTATATAGACAAGAACAGACAGATGTGTTAAGCCACACACTCTTGGGGAAAGACCATGGAAGATGAAGACAGCTATTGCTTTTTGAGGCATTAAGAGAGGAGGCCCAAAATATTCTCCTCTCTCTCTTGTATCATGTTACCATGGTCAATAAAGCATTTATTTGTTAATTTGCCTCTGATCATTGTTGCAGTTTCTCTGAGAAATCATCATATGATTATAAATACATGAATTGAACCATACTTGTACGAAAAAACAGGTTTAGGTACCTGGGATTGTTTCTCTAATTTCTGTCTTGAAGTGTTTTCTTCATGACATTCAAGTATTATTGATGAGGAAAAGATTTGGCTTTGTAGCTTGAGGTGTGATATTATATTTGAAATTAAGAGAGGGCCTGTCTCCTGCAGGAATATCCACAGGAAGGAGCAAAAGGGCAGGACATCTATGTAAATTTTACCTCAGGGAGACATGTCTGATCCTTCCATTGGGAAAGGAGGGTTGTCACCCACTTGCACTGGTGCAGGGCCCCCCATTTCCCTCAGATTCCAAAACGGTCAAGGCCACCCTAGTAGGGGGCCCTTGATTCTGTACTGTCTGTAGGTCAATGATGCTCCCTCCAGCAAGATTCCCACAACATAGAGAAAAGGAGTCCTTGTGGCACCTTAGAGACTAACCAATTTATTTGAGCATGAGCTTTCGTGAGCTACAGCTCACTTCATCAGATGCATACCGTGGAAACTGCAGCAGACTTTATATATACACAGAGAATATGAAACAATACCTCCTCCCACCCCACTGTCCTGCTGGTAATAGCTTATCTAAAGTGAGCAACAGGTTAGGCCATTTCCAGCACAAATCCAGGCTTTCTCACCCTCCACCCCCCCACACAAATTCACTCTCCTGCTGGTGATAGCCCATCCAAAGTGACAACTCTTTACACAATGTGCATGATAATGAAGTTAGGCCATTTCCTGCACAAATCCAGGTTCTCTCACTCCCTCACCCCCCTCCAAAAACCCACCCCCATAAACACACAGACTCACTCTCCTGCTGGCAATAGCTCATCCAAACTGACCACTCTCCAAGTTTAAAACCAAGTTAAACCAGAACATCTGGGGGGGGGGGGTAGGAAAAAACAAGAGGAAATAGGCTAAATTAAATTAAATTAATAGTATTAATTTAGGCTTAAATAGAGACTGGGAGTGGCTAAGTCATTATGCAAGGTAGCCTATTTCCTCTTGTTTTTTCCTACCCCCCCCCCCAGATGTTCTGGTTTAACTTGGTTTTAAACTTGGAGAGTGGTCAGTTTGGATGAGCTATTACCAGCAGGAGAGTGAGTCTGTGTGTGTATGGGGGTGGGTTTTTGGAGGGGGGTGAGGGAGTGAGAGAACCTGGATTTGTGCAGGAAATGGCCTAACTTGATTATCATGCACATTGTGTAAAGAGTTGTCACTTTGGATGGGCTATCACCAGCAGGAGAGTGAATTTGTGTGGGGGGGTGGAGGGTGAGAAAACCTGGATTTGTGCTGGAAATGGCCTAACCTGTTGCTCACTTTAGATAAGCTATTACCAGCAGGACAGTGGGGTGGGAGGAGGTATTGTTTCATATTCTCTGTGTATATATAAAGTCTGCTGCAGTTTCCACGGTATGCATCTGATGAAGTGAGCTGTAGCTCACGAAAGCTCATGCTCAAATAAATTGGTTAGTCTCTAAGGTGCCACAAGGACTCCTTTTCTTTTTGCGAATACAGACTAACACGGCTGTTACTCTGAAACACAACATAGAGGTGATCTTTAAGAGAGCCACACCATGGAGATGGGCTGCAGAATTATCACGGCGCCTGGAACTGTATTATTTCTCTGCCACAAGCTCTTCAAGTACTCTGTGCCTCCTTTCCACAGCTTTATGCCCTACCCCATTTACTCCTCTTCTAGAATATAACCTTCCCCCATGCGGATCCCAGCACTCAAGAAGTGTCCCCTTCCTGGTCCATAAGAAGAGGCTGCTGAATCAGCCTTCCCCTATCTACGAGAGGTAGAGGGTATTGGAATACAGAGATGTCCTCAGCATGCAACTCAAGAGGGTCTGATTGGACCCAACGTTATTATGAAAGCACTAATATACCATGAACAAGGAGACCACTTAAGTCACTGCAGCAAGTTTCAAATCTTACACATTTTACCAAAATATGGATTGTGTGTATAGTTGGAAGGATTAGATTTTTATCGATAAATATCAGTAAATGTCAATTTCACCACACATACAGGTGAAAAAAATGTTGTCATCCATAATTGAAATTTACAGAAAGGTAAAGTAAGAAATATGCTGCCTGAGAGCTTAGAGTTTGATTTAAGGATATTTACTTTATATATTTTGACATCTGATGTTGACAATTTGTGTTTTTAGGGTTATAAAGCTTTAACTTTTTGAATCTAAACATCTACTGTCATTAAATAATTCTCTGACCCTCCATAATTTCCTGCAACTGTAAAAATTTAAGATTGATAAAAAGTTAAAAACAAAACATTATCCATTGAAATTATATAGAAAAAATGAGATCTGCCAAGCCTACTTATGGGGGATTGTTTTTATATTTGTCTCTCATGGAATTATGGGACCAGATTTTGCTCTAAGGGTCAAACCAGAGAAGCGCCATTAATACCGATGTATTTACTTCAGACTGATACTGATATAACTCAGAGCAAAATAATCAAAGCCCCTAATCTTTACTACTTTGGCTGAAGTTATTCACAGGAAAAGCATTTCCTTCACTTCACTTTGTGACTCCTTGTTCTGTTTTCACAGGGTGGGAGGTACCCACGATCCTTTGCCACTTTTTCTGGTCCACAGCACAGGTGCCTAGGTCTTGGAGTTCCAGTCCTTTTCTCTTCAAAGTTCTCTTGACAAAGTATTTCCATTGTATGCTAGGTCTTCCACATCCTTTCCTGGTGTTCTCTTCCTTCCATGCTTTGTTTGATCGTCGTTTTTCACCCATCCTTATCACATTTCTAAGCCTGCCTCAAACATGTGCTTTCATGACATGCTTTCATGCTGATGATGCTAATTAAAAAAATAATGCGTCAATTAAATTTGTGATTGAACTCCTTGTGGGAGAATTGTATGTCTCCTGTTCTGTTTTACCCACATTCTGCCATATATTTCATGTTATAGCAGTCTCGGATGCTGATCCAGCACATGTTCATTTTAAGAACACTTCCATAGCAGATTTGACAAAACATAAAGCAGGTACCAATGTGAGATTTCTAAGGATAGATACAGCACTCGATCCAAGGTTTAAGAATCTGAAGTGCCTTCCAAAATCTGGGCACTGAATCTGAGAGGGATGAGGAGTGAAGCCTCCTTTCAGAAGTCTTAAAAGAGCAACACTCCGATGCGGAAACTACAGAACCCGAACACCAAAAAAGAAAATCAACCTTCTGCTGGTGGCATATGACTGAGATGATGACAATGAACATGCTTTAGTTTCCTCTACTTTGGATATTTATCGAGCAGAAACCATTATCAGCATGGAGGCATGTCTTCTGGAATGGTGGTTGAAGCATGAAGGGACATATGAAACTTTTGTGCATCTGGCATGTAAGTATCTTGAGATGCCGGCTACAACAGTGCTATGCGAATGCCTGATCTCACTTTCAGGTGACATTCTAAACAAGACATGGGCAGCATTATCTCCAGCAAATTGTAACCAAACTTGTTTGTCTGAGCGACTGGCTGAACAAGAAGTAGGACTGAGTGGACTTGTAGGTTCTAAAGTTTTACATTGTTTTATTTTTGAATGCAGTTATTTTTTGTACATAATTTTACATTTGTACGTTCAATTTTTATTATAAAGAGATTGCACTACAGTACTTGTATTAGGTGAATTGAAATATACTATTTCTTTTGTTTTTATAGTGCAAATATTTGTAATAAAAATAAATTATAAAGTGAACATTGTACACTTTGTATTCTGTGTTGTAATTGAAATCAATATATTTGAAAATGTAGAAAATATCCAAAATATTTAAATAAATCGTATTCTATTGTTGTTTAACAGTGCAATTAATCGCGATTAATTTTTTTAATCACTTGACAGCTCTACTGTCTCTATATACATTGGATGGAGGGGCAAATACCTGTGAGTGTGAAGAGCTATTTAAGGACAATGTTGGCACAAGAACAAGTGAATAAAAATTGACCATGAACAAATTCAGGCAGGAAATTAGAAGAAGGTTTCAGAGGTGTGAGGTTCTGGAACACTCTCCAAATGGGAGTTGTGAGCATCAAACAATGTAATTTGTTTTGAGAGCAAGAGATGGACACATTTTTGAGTGCAATTGTATGATGGGGTTGTCTGGGTTGGTAGGAGACATGGCTCAACAGTCTGAGGGATCACTTCCATTTTATGTCCTGTGTTCCTCAAGCTCACGCTTCAGGATTTCAGTTGGCCACCAGCAGGGGTCCCTCTACCCCCAGTGGATTCTGGGAGGTTTTGTTTAAGTCTCCTTCCTCTGAAGCAACAGGAGATGGCCGTGACTAGAGATGGGACTTGGGGGAGGGGGGCACTGAGCATTCTCTCTCTCAGGTGCTTGGCTGACTGGTTCCTTGCTCATATGCTTGCTCATATGCTAACTGATCACCATATGTAGGTTCGCAAAGGAATTTTCCCCCTGCTCAGATTGACAGTAACCTTGTTGGGGCAGAGGGTCTGTAGGTTTGGATCACTTACAGGATTATCTGGGTATATCTCATTTAATCATTTCCCTGACATTGTGGCAGCTTCGGGCACTGATGCCCTCAGTTCCTCCTGTTCTCTGCCTGTGGCACATAATAGTCTAGTCTCCTGTGGGCTGCAATACTTTAACCCTACAACCAAAATGAGACCAGCGTGCAGGTGGTGGCCTGTACTATACAGGAGGTCAGACTAGATGTTCTAGTGGTGCCTTCTAGCTTTAAACTCTATGACTCTCCCATGTAAAAATTATACCGGCCCAAGACCAGCGTGGGCAACATTTTCACCTATACTAGTGATGCGTTCCATAGATCCATTAGGACTTTTTTTTTTAAGGCCAGTTCTCTCTCATGTGTTCTCCTTCCTGGTCAACCCCCAACTAAGCTATCCTCGTCCCCTTTAATCCCTCCCTCCAAGCCTGTCACCTGTCATAGATGTAGCAAGGTAGGCCAGATGAGTCCACAGCAGGTCATTAACCCCTTCCTAGCCAACAGGACTGGCCTTAGGCACGGACGAACGGGGCAAAGGCCCAGGGCGCCATTATAAAGGGATGCCCTTTTGGAGCAGGGGTGCGCCTCCCCTGGCTGCTCTGCTGCCGTCTGCAGCGCTGCTCCTGCCCCCTGACTTGGAGCCGCCCTTGGCCAGCTGCTCCCAGGATCTTCCTGTCTGCTGTGCGGGGGAGGGCGCTGATGTCAGGGTGACCCTCTCTCTCTCCCCCATATACCTCATCTCTGCAGAGTGGGGGAGAGAAGGGGATAGGGCTCAGGAGTGAGAGGGAGGAGCTGCTGGTGGCTGCTGTGGTCTGAACAAGCCTTCAGACTGGTGAGTGCTGCTGTGCTTAAAGGGGTGTCTCTCATACACTCCCCAGTACACACTCTCTCTCTCTCTCTCTATCTCTCCCCCTCTCTCACACACATACACACTCTGCCCCCCTCTCTCTCACATACACACACAGTCTGTCTCACTCTCTCTCTCTCACACACACACACACACACACACAAACATACTGTCTCTTTCACACTCAACCCCCAACACAAAGTTGGATTATTGTTTTGGTACTTCTTGGTATTTCCTGCAATGCACAAATATGCTCTGTAATTTTATTCTTTCAAAGTGCTGTTATTTTAGTTTTTGACTAGTCTATGCATTTCATTTCTCTATTATGCTTAAATTTAATTATTTGAGTAGTGAGTTCTAAAATGCCTGACCTGTTCTGGCTGGAGTAATTATCATTATTACATTTATCATATTGTGCTTTGTCATTCATTATTTAAAGTGGTATAATCAAACAATAGTATCCTTCTAGAATGTAACTTTAGCTTGTACTAACCTTAGCAGTGCCAGTTTCAGAAACATTAGCTAAACACAACTTTAGACACTGGGCAGAAGAAGGTTGCTCATTTTTAAATTGTATTTTTAGTTATATCTGTAAAATAACTTAAAATTTGCATGAAAATAAATGCAGTTCCAGCAATGATACCAATAGCAATGATGGAGTCAAATATTAGTGAGTCACATACATGACTGTGATCGGTAAACATAAATGCCAAAATAATTAGAAAAATAAACTCCCTTTCTGAATAAAAAAGAGAAAAAACCTTAATCAAGTATGTTTTTAATGGCGTTAAAACAATTGACTAAAATAGAGTAGATAATGGCAGTCACACAGGGTGTGTTTGTTAGAGAAAGTAAGCAGATTTTAAGCAGATTTTATTTATCGCTACTAAAGATAGTGTACAAAGTATTGAACGTGTTTTCCAATATCTGTGTTAAAACTCCAGACCTGATACCTCAAGGTTTGGGACTGGGAATATTTTGTGTATTATCTCCTGTTTGTTCTAAATTTACATATAAACTTTAAATGTGACTTTAACTGGAGTTTGTATATATTTTTTCTTTCTTTATATAACAATTAGATACAGTGCTCCTGTCAGCTAAATCCTAAATTATTATCTGAAAAAATCCTGAGAGTTTTCAGGTGCCTAAGTAGTCCTTGGAATCATGGTTAAAAATTTCCTCTCACTCCCGAAAATCTGAAATGGCACCCTGAAGAGCCAGGAGTGGCCAGAAGTCTGCAGGAGGGCCGTGGGCTCTGAAAAGATGCAGCCACCATGATAGCATAAATCCGAGCACCAGGCACCACAAGCCACAGCAGCAGTGAAAAAATAAGGGTGACAATATACCATTATACCATACCACCCTTACTTCTGTGCTGCTGATGGTGCTGGTGTTGCCTTCAGAGCTTGGCACCTGGCCAACACCTACTGGTATCAGGCCACCCTGCCAGTGCTTAATTTGTGCTAGGGCTGAGCTCTGGCATCTCTTTCCATACAAATTAAACACTGGGGGAGGCAGCAGGACCCAGAGGTGATGGGGGCAGGGAGCCCAGGGAGCCTGTGGGGAGGGCAGGAGTGATAAGGGGGGAAATACAAGTTCGCCCAGGGTGCCATTTTCCCTAAGGCTGGCCCTGCTGGCCAATGTGGGTTTCTGTGCCCTCTCGTACACAGGCTAGTTGAATTAGACCAATGGTTCTCAAACTTTTTTTTCACGGACCACTTGAAAATTGCTGAGGGTCTCGCTGGACCACTTAATGATCTTTCCAAATATTGTTTGTACCGTTAGCTAACTATTGTGAAGCACTTTGGATAAAACCACTATATAATAATTAATGTTTTTTGTTCTACAAATAAAAGCCCACCGATCATATTTTTATATCCCCTAATGCCCCTATTCTACTTGCGCTACATTGATGACATCATCATATGGACCCATGGAAAAGAAGCCCTTGAGGAATTCCACCATGATTTCAACAATTTCCATCCCACCATCAACCTCAGCCTGGACCAGTCCACACAAAAGATCCATTTCCTGGACACTACGGTGCTAATAAGCGATGGTCACATAAACACCACCCTATACCGGAAACCTACAGATCGCTATGCCTAACTACATGCCTCCAGCTTTCATCCAGACCACACCACATGATCCATTGTTTACAGCCAAGCTCTTGGATACAACCGCATTTGCTCCAACCCCTCAGACAGAGACAAACACCTACAAGATCTCTATCAAGCATACTTACAACTACAGTACCCACCTGCTGAAGTGAAGAAACAGATTGACAGAGCCAGAAGAGTACCCAGAAGTTACCTACTACAGGACAGGCCCAACAAAGAAAATAACAGAACGCCACTAGCCATCACCTTCAGCCCCCAACTAAAACCTCTCCAACGCATCATCAAAGATCTACAACCTATCCTGAAGGATGACCAATCACTCTCACAGATCTTGGGAGACAGGCCAGTCCTTGCCTACAGACAGCCCCCCAACCTGAAGCAAATACTCACCAGTAACCACACACCACACAACAGAACCACTAACCCAGGAACCTATCCTTGCAACAAAGCCCATTGCCAACTGTGTCCACATATCCATTCAGGGGACACCATCATAGGGCCTAATCACATCAGCCACACTATCAGAGGCTCATTCACCTGCGCATCTACCAATGTGATATATGCCATCATGTGCCAGCAATGCCCCTCTGCCATGTACATTGGTCAAACTGGACAGTCTCTACATAAAAGAATAAATGGACACAAATCAGACGTCAAGAATTATAACATTCAAAAACCAGTCGGAGAACACTTCAATCTCTTTGGTCACTCGATTACAGACCTAAAAGTTGCAATTCTTCAACAAAAAAACTTCAAAAACAGACTTCAGCGAGAGACTGCTGAATTGGAATTAATTTGCAAACTGGACACCATTAAATTAGGCTTGAATAAAGACTTGGAGTGGACGTGTCATTACACAAAGTAAAACTATTTCCCCATGTTTATTTCCCCCCCCCACCCCGACTGTTCCTCAGATGTTCTTGTCAACTGCTGGAAATGGCCCACCTTGATTATCACTACAAAAGGTTTCCCCCCGCCCCCCAGCTCTCCTGCTGGTAATAGCTCACCTTACCTGATCACTCTCTTTACAGTGTGTATGGTAACACTGATTGCTTCATGTTCTCTATGTATCTAAATCTCCCCACTGTATTTTCCACTGAATGCATCTGATGAAGTGAGCTGTAGCTCATGAAAGATTATGCTCAAATAAATGTGTTAGTCTCTAAGGTGCCACAAGTCCTCCTTTTCTTTTTGCGGATACAGACTAACACGGCTGCTACTCTGAAACCTGTCATTTTAATATCAGTAGTCTTACCTTTCTAATTCGATGGATGTGCCCGCTTTCCTCCACTGTGGCAGCCTCTGAGCTGGGGCTGGGAAGGAGGGTCTCTCCCTCTCTCCTCCAGCACAGCAGCCCCCGAGCTGGGGCTGGAAAGGAGGGCCGTCTCTCCCCACCACAGCAGCCACAGAGCTGAGGGTCTCTCCACCACCACAGCTGAGGCTGGGAAGGAGGGCCGTCTCTCCCTGGCAGCCGCAGCCCTGGAGCTGGGGAAAGTCACCTCTTTCTCTGGCCACTGCAGCCCTGCACATCCCAAATTTCCCCCACCCTCTCTTCTCACCCCATTGTCCCCTCCTACCTACCCCCTCTGCCCCACAAGGCCACACCTCACCTTACATGTGTGTTTTCTCCAGGGTCCAGGCACCTAATCGGTGGAGCCACACCTGCGCAGCTCCACAAATTAGGTGGGTGGCTCTTCATTCTCTCGTGTGCAGCCGCACAGGCGTGCACGTTAGAGGGAACTATCCACAGACCACCTGAATGGAGCTCGCGGACCACAGTTTGAGAACCTCTGAACTAGACTATATCTTCTGATTTAAAGACCCCAAGTGATGAGTTAACATGGATATCAGCCCTATATCCTTATCCTCAACTATTCAGATTTTTGCTTGTAATTAGAGATGGGCCTGAGAGACAAAGTCTGAATCATCAATTCTGCAGAGTTTGGATACAGAGCTTGGGCTCAGACCCGTTCAAGGACCGTGACTCACAGAGGGCTCAAAGCTGCCTAAAAGATTTGTAAATAGATATAGAAAGCAACCTAAGATGAACCTAAGGCTCATTCCCATACAGAAAAAAAAGTCACACCATGGAATGCACAGCGTATCCCTGAATGTGTCCATCAGCAGCAGGCAATATCTTAAAGCAAGTGAGAGAGCTTTAGTTTGCAGTTTATCTGTTCTAGCTGCATAATGCAGAGATCAGGAGGAGTTTTTTTCCTTTCAATTTATGGCTTTGTTTTCCCTCAGCCGTTTTCTCAAAGGGATCAGAAACATCAACAGACACTTGGTAATGATTTGATTTGTTGCTTGAAGAGCGGGAAGGTAGAAACATTACCCAAAGGAGATACATTTGTATGTGAGGGCCTGCTGCTGCTATCATTCCTAGAGATGCCAAGTGCAAAATCCTGGGCTCACTGAAGTCAGTGGGAGTTTTACTGCTGACTGCAATGGGACCAAGATTTCACTCCAGTTTGTTTGGCTTAATACAGTAAAATTAAATTAAAATAGAAGTCAGTGTCAGGAAGAGCCTTTACGTAAAGAAAACAAAAACAAACAAAATCTACCTCAACAGAGGAAAGAAAAAGTTGTCTGTGCACGGAGTACCTCAAGGAGCTCTAATGTTTAGACATTTTTAAGTATAGGGACGTAACTTCCATTAATGTCAAAAGGAGTTAAACACAGACATGGACAGGATACTATCCCCCAGGGAAGTATAACACACATGAAACCTTCTACATCTAAGAATAAGAAACACAAATCAACAAGAGCAAGAAAATTAAAAATTAAGGGTGATACTGTCATGACTTCAGGGCATATTCCATGATCCAGCTGTTGGAGCAGAGGACTGAGGAAGATAATTGCAAATGGGAAAAAATGATGCATCCACATGAAGGATCTGTGCTGATGAAACAGCTTAACATTTCTGAGTTACTGTCTTAATGGTTATGGCCTGGCTCCTGTAGCATGTATCCTGGCTGGGGTTCAGAAGGACAACAGAGAGTCTTAAAGTCTGGGGCCACTGCCAAGAAAAATTGAGATAATTAAAAAAAACAACTATGTGCAATACAAATGTCCATGGTAGTGGCAGCAAGTGTTTGTGGCTTGAGTCCCTGTAGTTTCCTTTCTGTAAAGAGCTTGATTACAAGTCATAATAAACTTGAATGGCTGGACCTATCCATGTGTTGAATACGGTTAAAAACAAAGTGTCAGAGCTATGGGTGTTGTGGATTTATGCTGTGTTGCAAGTGCAGGCAGCCACAAGGCTAACTTATATTGGCTCTTATACTCATGAAGGATATTAGTTAAACTTAACCTTAATCACAAGCACTTCAGAAGTCAAAACACATATTTAAAATGATGTTGTCCATGCTGTTTCAATGTGGAGGTGGTGTCTAAAAGGCCAAAGGCAGAGTGCAATAATGCAATAATATAATCACAAATACTTAAAGAGAAAGCGTAGTAATTTGTTTCCATTTCTTTAAGAAATGTTCATTTGTATTAAGTTTAATAAACATTGAGTAATTTTATACAGAGGGATATATGTACAATGAATGATACATTATATTTCTGTAATATGTAAAAATAAAGTCCATAAGAATTTAGTATTAAACTATTTATGTGCAGTTGTGACAGGGTCGGGCCGGATGGCTACAGAAGAGTAATAGAAGGCAGATATATTAGCCCCAGGTTAAGTAGGTCTCTTTTCCCTGGGTAAGGTAACAGGGAAGGTTCCAGAATAAAGACAGACAGGCTAATTAGAACACCTGCAGCCAATTAAGAAGCTGCAAGAATCAATTAATGCAGGCTAATCAGGGCACCTGGGTTTAAAAAGGAGCTCACTTCAGTTTGTGGTGCATGTGTAAGGAGCTGGGAGCAAGAGGCACTAGGAGCTGAGAGTGAGAACGCATACTGTTGGAGGACTGAGGAGTACAAGCATTATCAGACACCAGGAGGAAGGTCCTATAGTAAGGATAAAGAAGGTGTTGGGAGGAGTCCATGGGGAAGTAGTCCAGGGAGTTGTAGCTGTCACACAGCTGTTCCAGGAGGCACTCTAGACAGCTGCATTCCACAGGGCCCTGGGCTGGAACCTGGAGTAGAGGTGGGCCCGGGTTCTCCCCAAACCTCCCAACTCCTGGTCAGACACAAGAGGAGTTGACCTGGACTGTGGGTTCATGAAAACGGCCAAACTGAGGGCTGCCGTGAAGCTCCAAGGTGAGCAAATCCACCAATAAGTGCAAGACCCACCAAGGTAGAGGAGGAACTTTATCACACAGTATATACGTAGCTCCCTCCTGGAGCACCCCCCAGCACACTAGGGGTGTACACACCACTTACCCCTCCTTCCTAAGTGGCCCTATGAGTCTGAGTCTCAGCCTTTAGCTCATCCTTCCTGGACTATACACATTAAGGTGCAGTGCCTCCCTCCTAGGGTATGTCTACACTGCATCTGGGAGCGAGCCTTCCAGCCTAGGTCCATGGACTTGTGCTAGCAGAGCTTGCACTACCATGTCAAGAACAGCTGTGTAGACGGTGCAGCTTGAAAGCTTGAGCCACAACATCCAAGCAACATCTACACAGCTATTTTTAACAAGCTAGTGCAAAGGTGGGCAAATTACGGCCCGCAGGCCACATCCAGCCTGCGGGACCATCCTACCCAGCCCCTGAGCTCCTGGCCAGGGAGGCTAGTCCCTGGCCCCTCCCCTGCTTTCCCCCCTCCCCCGCAGCCACGCCGCAGTGTGGGCAGTGTTCTCGGCAGCAGAGCTGTGCGTTCCTGCAGGACAGCGCGGCAGCGTGTCTGGCTCCGGCCGGACGGCGCGGCTGCCAGACATGCTGTTCTGAGCGGCATGGTAAGGGGGCCAGGGCCAGGGGGTTGGATATGAGGCAGGGGGTCCCGGGGGGCAGTCAGGGGACAGGGAGCAGGGGGCGGTTGGATGGGGCAGTGGTTTAGGGGGGGCTGGGGATGAGGAACTGGGGGGGTGGAGGGGAAGTCTGAGGGGGAGGGTTAGGGGTGGGTGTCAGGGGACAAGAAGTGGGGGGGGTTGGATGGGTGGGGGGTTCTGAGGGGGGCAGTCAGGGAGTGGGAATTGGGAGGGGTCAGATAGGGGGTGGGGGCCAGGTTGTTTGGGGAGGCACAGCCTTCCCTACCCGGCCCTCCATACAGTTTTGCACCCCGATGTGGCCACCCCTGAGCTAGTGCAAGCTCTGAGAACACATCTGTGGACCTAGGGTGGGAGGCTCACTTCCAGGTGTAGTGTACACATAAACCTAATGTCCTCGTGAATGAATACACAGGTCTTATGATCTCTATTTAGAGGAATCAGATAGTAAAAAGAAACTATCCCTTTACTAAGAGAAAGGATGGGGTGCTATTAAAAGAAGGGGTACAGACAGGAACCAGGGATAAAAGGGAAAAGCATGGAAATCAACACCATCAAAGAAGTCAAAAGAATAACTCCACAGCATTAATCAAATACTTCCCTCCTCACTTGACTACAATCCCACAGAGTACAAAAATCAAGAGGAGAAACACCATAGTCTCCCCTCAGGCATTAGCTGACCAGAGCTTTTCAGCTCAAGAGAATGGTGTGATGTTCCCCTTTGCAAGGCACAGAGGTTACCATTTGATGTGAAGCAAGCCCCTGGATATTCAAATCCTGTTTGACCTACCAGACCATGGTGGCAGGGTGAGATCTACCAGGCCAGGGTGGTTCTCTCCTGCATGTGGGAGACTTAGGTATTCTTCCCTCCTTTAAACCACTGAGAAGCTGCATCTCCTCAGGGTCTCTTCCCCAGAACACTGTGCTTACCTGCTCTTAGTGAACATGTCTGAGTGATCCTAGCTATGTGCAGCGAGTAGTTGCACCAGTAATTGGTTGCCTTAGCATGTCAGGTATGTCCCTGACCCGATAAAGACATCTCTCTGGCCTAGCCCCCAGCAACAGTCAACATGTTTGCACACCAATGAGAGGAGCATAGGTAACAAAATGGAGGAACTAGAGCTACTGGTGCAGGAAGTGAAACCAGGTATTATAGGGATAACAGAAACATGGTGGAATAGTAGTCATGACTGGACTACAGGTATTGAAGGGTATGTGCTGTTTAGGAAAGACAGAAATAAAGGTAAAGGTGGTGGATTAGCATTGTATATCAAGGATGAGATAGAATGTAAAGAAATAAGAAGCAATGGAATGGATAAGACAGAGTCTGCCTGGGCTATTGGGGAAGAAAACTACTAGAGCCTTCCCTGTGATAGTACTTGGGGTGTGCTATGGACCTCCGGGATCTAATTTGGATATGGATAGAGCCCTCTTTAATGTTTTTAATGAAGTAAATACTAATGGAAATTGCATGATCATGGGAGACTTTAATTTCCCAGATATAGACTGGAGGACGACTGCTAGTAATAATAATAGGGCTCAGATTTTCCTAGATGCGAGAGCTGATGGATTCCTTCATCAAGTAGTTGCTGAACCGACTAGAGGGGATGCCATTTTAGATTTGGTTTTGGTGAGCAGTGAGGACCTCATAGAAGAAATGGTTGTAGGGGACAACCTTGGTTCAAGTGATCATGAGCTAATTCAGTTCAAACTGAACGGAAGGGCAAACAAAAATAAATCTGTGACTAGGGTTTTTGATTTCAAAGGGGCTGACTTTCAAAAATTAAGGAAATTAGTTAGGGAATTGGATTGGACTGAAGAACTTATGGATCAAAAGGCAGAGGAGGCCTGGGATTACTTTCAGTCAAAGTTGCAGAGCCTATTGGAAGCCTGCATCCCAAGAAAGGGGAAAAACTTCATAGGCAGGAGTTGTAGACCAAGCTGGATGAGCAATCATATCAGAGAGGTGATTAAGAAAAAGCAGAAAGCATACAGGGAGTGGAAGATGGGAGGGCTCAGCAAGGAAAGCTACCTTATTGAGATCAGAACGTGTAGGGATAAAGTGAGACAGGCTAAAAGTCAAGTAGAGTTGGACCTTGCAAAGGGAATTAAAACCAATAGTAAAAGGTTCTATAACCATATAAATAAGAAGAAAACAAAGAAAGAAAAAGTGGGACCGCTAAACACTGAGGATGGAGTGGAGGTTAAGGATAATCTAGGGATGGCCCAATATCTAAACAAATACTTTGCCTCAGTCTTTAATAAGGCTAATGAGAATCTTAGGGATAATGGTAGCATGACAAATGGGAATGAGGACATGGACGTAGATATTACCATATCTGAGGTAGAAGCGATACTCGGACAGCTTAATGGGACTAAATCAGGGGGAATTGGCTCATGAAATTGCAAGCCCATTAGCAAGAATTTGTAATGAATCTGTAAACTCAGGGTTGAACCGTATGATTGGAGAATTGCTAACATACTTCCTATTTTTAAGAAAGGAAAAAAACGTGATCTGGGTAACTACAGGCCTGTTAGTTTGACATCTGTAGTATACAAGATCTTGGAAAAAATTTTGAAGGAGAAAGTAGTTAAGGACATTGAGGTCAATGGTAAATGGGACAAAATACAACATGGTTTTACAAAAGGTATATTGTGCCAAACCAACCTGATCTCCTTCTTTGAGAAAGTAACAGATTTTTTAGACAAAGGAAACGCAGTGGATCTAATTTACCTAAATTTCAGTAAGGCGTCTAATAATGTGCCACATGGGGAATTATTAGTTAAATTGGAAAAGATGGGGATCAATAAGAAAATTGAAAGGTGGATAAGGAATTGGTTAACAGGGAGACTACAGCAGGTCATACTGAAAGGTGAACTGTCAGGCTGGAGGGAGGTTAACAGTGGAGTTCTTCAGGGATCGGTTTTGGGACCAATCTTATTTAATCCTTTTATTACTGACCTCGGCACAAAAAGTGGGAGTGTGCTAATAAAGTTTGTGGATGATACAAAGCTGGGAGGTATTGTCAATTTAGAGAGAGACCGGGATATCATACAGGAAGATCTGGATGACCTTGTATACTGGAGTAATAGTAATAGGATGAAATTTAATAGTGAGAAGTGTAAGGTCATGCATTTAGGGATTAATAACAAGAATTTTAGTTATAAGCTGGGGACGCATCAATTAGAAGTAACAGAGGAGGAGAAGGACCTTGGAGTATTGGTTGATCACAGGATGACTATGAGCCGCCAATGTGATATGGCAGTGAAAAAAGCTAATGCGGTCTTGGGATGCATTAGGCGAGGTATTTCCAGTAGAGATAAGGAGGTTTTAGTACCGTTATACAAGGCACTGGTGAGACCTCACCTGGAATACTATGTGCAGTTCTGGTGTCCCATGTTTAAGAAGGGTGAATTCAAACTGGAACAGACACTGAGAAGGGCTATTAGGATGATCTGAGGAATGGAAAACCTGTCTTATGAAAGGAGACTCAAGGAGCTTGGCTTGTTTAGCTTAACCAAAAGAAGGTTGAGGGGAGATATGATTGCTCTCTATAAATATATCAGAGGGATAAATACCAGAGAAGGAGAGGAATTATTTAAACTCAGTACCAGTGTGGACACAAGAACAAATGGATATAAACTGGTCATCGGGAAGTTTAGACTTGAAATTAGACGAAGGTTTCTAACCATCAGAGGAGTGAAGTTTTGGAATAGCCTTCCAAGGGAAGCAATGGGGGCAAAAGACCTATCTGGCTTTAAGATTAAACTCGATAAGTTTCTGGAGGAGATGGTATGATGGGATAACATGATTTTGGCAATTAATTGATCTTAAAATATTCATGGTAAATAGGCCCAGTGGCCTGTGATGGGATGTTAGATGGGGTGGGATCTGAGTTACTACAGAGAATTCTTTCCTAGGTATTTGGCTGGTGAATCTTGCCATATGCTCTGGGTTCAGCTGATTGCCATATTTGGGGTCAGGAAGGAATTTTCTTCCAGGGCAGATTGCAAGAGGCCCTGGAGGTTTTTCACCTTCCTCTGTAGCATGGGGCACGGGTCACTTGCTGGAGGATTCTCTGCACCTTGAAGTCTTTAAACCATGATTTGAGGACTTCAATAGTTCAGACATAGGTGAGGGGTTTATCGCAGGAGTGGGTGGGTGAGATTCTGTGCCCTGCATTGTACAGGAGGTCAGACTAGATGATCATAATGGTCCCTTCTGATCTTAATATCTATGAATCTATGAAACCCACGTTACACAAACCCTTCTAGTTTGGGGGTTCCTTCTTGTTTGTACAGCATCTTGATAGGTAGCTCCCACAGTTGCCAGGCAAATAGCGTATTGTGACATTTCTTCTAGCTGCAGTGTCTGTGGGAACTGCTTCACATAGAAAAGGAGGGAGGGAGTATAAATGTAAACATTTGGATGTGCGCACAAGAACACTTCAGGAAGTGTGCCCATTTATCTATATACATTAAACTGTGTATATACAGTGCAGAATGGGGCACTGCAGCGGGGTAATCACCCCACTCTGGCCCTGAAGGGGTTAAAAGCAGCCCTGGAGAGGGCTGCAGCTGGGAAAAGCTGAGTGAATAGCTGACCACAGGTGTGGCCAGTTCAATCAGGGCCCAGCTGGCCCTTATAAGAGGGCTGAGGGCAGGAGCTGGGGGAGCTCTGGCCCTGGAGTGGGAAGGGCTAGCTGCCTGAGAGCAAGGTACCTGAAGTGGAGCAGTGCTGGGGAAGAGCAAATGGAGCTAACAGCTCCATTAAGGCCCATTACTATTCAAAATAATCTTCCTATGTATTTTTAGCTCAAGCCTTTTTTAAAAACAAACAATTTGCTTCCAAGCACCATTGACAAGGAGCTGCTAGATGGTAGCTAGTGGGAGTGGAAGCAGGTTGTTGGTCTCCTTAATCCAAGACATAAAATGACCCCCTCCCTCACCGCACGAGGACCGCACAAGAGTGCCACAAGTTAAAAGCATGAAAAAAACAAGTGGCAGAGAATTGCTGAGCTCAGCCCTAGTGCGATATCTGTTAAAGAACTGCGTGTGCACGAGAGCCCATGACACTAACAGAAGGTAGCTGCACTCTTCCTCTACTCTATCCCTACACCTATGACAAAACTGAACCTGCAAAGCTCCAAAGCTGTTTTTATTCCATATAAAAGAATCTGTCCTGACCAAATAAAACCATACAGGACTGTTGCAGGGACTAGTAAGATTAACGCCTTTCTGCACGAGGACAGTGACACACAGAAAAGTAGGGTGTACGTTTTTGCAGAATCTCAGGCCCTGATCATACAAAGGGATACATGCACTTGACCATTCCAGCCTTGTGAAGTCCTATTGAAATCAACAGGACTCTGTCCGGCACTAAGGACCTGCTGAGAAAATCCCATTACAGGAACCGGGAGGACTTAAGTCCACAGTTTATATTTCAGAGGTCCTGGAAGGAGCCTTGGGGGTGGCAATCACAGCTAGTAATTATTTCTGAAATTGGGGCATGAAAAATTTCTATTACAACTATACGCAAAAAGTTGGATCAGCACTAACATCTACTGGAATTGGTAAAGCAGCATATCTATGATTCATTATTATTAATAAATAGTTTTTCAGTACAAAAATGTGATAGATCATTTAAAAAACAACAACAACAAACAAGGCACAATCCCTGGCCCAAGTAGTTTACAACGCAAAAGCTGATGTGACACAAGTGACAGCTGTGCACTCTCTTTTCCACCAAGTGTTCCATAACAGAAGGTAATTTTTTGCTCTACTCGTCACTAGTGAGGCCTCAGCTGGAGCAGTGTCCTATTCTGGGTGTTACACTTCAGGAAAAACGTGGATAAATTGGAGAGTCGAGAGGGGAGAGAGAAAAAAATGATAAAAGGTTTAGAAAACCTGACCTATGAGGAAAGGTTAAAAAACTGAGCACATTTAGTTTTGAGAAGAGAATACTGCGGGGGGAACCTGATAATATAGTCTTCAAATATGTTAAGGGCTGTTTAAGGTAGTCATGTCTCTCTCCCCATCTGTCAGGGAGGGAGACCACACCCCTTCACTATAATGCCTCTGGAGCAGGGATAGGCAACCTATGGCACACGTGCCAAAGGCTGCAAGCGAGCTGATTTTCAATGGCACTCACACTGCCTGGGTCCTGGCCACCGGTCCGGGGGGCTCTGCATTTTAATTTAACTTTAAATGAAGCTTCTTAAACATTTTAAAAACCTTATTTACTTTACATACAACAATAGTTTAGTTATATATTATAGACTTATAGAAAGAGACCTTCTAAAAATGTTAACATGTATTACTGGCACGCGAAACCTTAAATTAAAGTGAATAAATGAAGACTCAGCACACCACTTCTGAAAAGTTGCCGACCCCTGCTCTGGAGCAACCCAGTTCAGGGAGGAATTAGCTGACAGTTAGTAGGCCCAAACCTGCAGTCCAGGCTGGGCAGCAATTGAGTCTGTGCGCCCCAGCCCTCAGGCAGGGTGGGGAAGCTAACAGTTAAGGGCTCTGGCCTGCACTCAGGCAGAGCAGCAATGAGTCTATAGGCCTGGGGCACTCAATCAGGGTGGGCAGCTAATGGCTCTGGCCTGCCGGGGATAAACTCTCTGGCGGGGCAGACAGCAAAACTGTCTAGTGTCCTAGCTCGAGAGGACGACAGACCAATGCAGGCCTCTTGGTCTAAAGGTGGAGAGGCTGCCATCCGCAGGGGTGGAATGACAGGGGTAGGGGGACACAAGCCCACCTGACTCCACTGTGTCCGAACCCAGGGCCCTAGGAGTGGTCTGCCACCGGTCAGCAGTGAATCCGGCCACAACATGCAACAGTCAGTAATGCAGCCAAACCCTATTCAGCTTCCCTGGGCTCCTTCCTACACTCCCATCCAGGGGGTGCCTGGGTTCATCGCTGGGATAAACAGCTAGTGGCAGCCCCAACAGCTGCTCGGTGCCCCCCAGTGCCTAGTAGCTCCAGCAGTCCTTCCAGGTCTCTGGCGTGTAGCGGCCTCTGTCAGGCCCGAGGTCTAGCAGCAGGGAGGGGGAAATGTCCTGCTCCTCCAGCAGCTCTCCTCTAAGTGAGCTGGAGGGCCTGCCTTTTATATTTCCAGGCCCTGTCCTGCCCCTCTGCTTCCTGTGGGGCGGTCACGGGTCTCTCTGTCAGGGAGGGCGGCCATGCCTCCTTGCTACAGGCTGTTATAAAGAGGATTGTTCTCCAAGCCCATTGAAAGTAGGACAAGATGTAATTATCTTAATCTGTAGCAAGGGAGACTTAGGTTAGATATTAGGAAAAACTTTCTAATAGTTAAGCACTGGAATAGGTTTCAAGAGATGCTGCGGAATCCTCATCATTGGAGGTTTTAAAGAACAGGTTGGACAAACCTGTCAGGGATGGTCTAGGTTTACTTGGTCCTGCCTCAGTACAGGGGACTGGATACGATGACTTCAAGGTCTCTTCCAGTCCAACATTTCTATATCTCTTTTTACATATGCACAAACCAGATTGCTCAGATACTACATTGATGTGGGCCATTTTAAATGCATAGATGGTATGGGTTGAATTCCCCCAACCCCATTCTACTAGTGTCTACTTTTTTTAATTTTTCAAAAATCCACTCTATTCACACTAATTCCACCTCATTCATCCTGGCTCTCCATTTGAACAGCAACCTCCAGCATCATTTCTAGAGTTCTGTATCCCTCTCCCCCCTGTAGGTCACCACGGTAGCTGATAGAGTTTGTCAGCAAGAATCCAGGCCAGGCAGAGAGCAAAGGTGAGCAGCATCCATCATCCTTCTCTGCCCTTGCTAGGGTTCTGACTCCATGCCTGGCAGGGTTATAGTGCCAGGGCTTCTCCCTCATGTGGTCCCTGCTAGGAGAATTCTAGACCCAGTCCCCACCCCATTCCTCTTATCACCTTCCTTGCTTTCTCCCTTCCTGCTTACACAGCAACAGCAGCGGTTCCACACAATAAAGATGTGGGTGTAGCTGCAGAGACCAGAAGTCTACCTACATTTTTGAAGGTGCGCTTGGGAGTGCAGGGAACTGCAAGCTGCAGCCAATACCAGTCTCTGGTTGTGTTACGCTGGTTGAAAAATTTTCATTGAAATAGCAGAAAATTGAGAGTTTCCAACTAAAAAATGGGGTTTTCTTGTGTGAGAATTGTCTACTTCCTGTGAAAAAATTCAGTTTTTGCATTGAATAAACGAATGCCCCAAGCCCCAAATATTTCAAATCGGAAAGACTGCCATGATACCTCATGGGAGGTTTAGTTTGGATGTCTCAAGCGCCCTTTCTCCTCAGTAGCCCAGTTCCCCCACCAAACTAAATCTCCCAAGGTGTACACTGGCCAGAGAAGCTCGCATGAAACAACTCCTCCATTCCACAAAAAGGGAGACCATGATGCATCAAAGAAGATGTAGTCTGATCAGGGAGCCTGATCTATAAAGGAGAATGGGAACTATGAGGCTCTTGTGGCATCATTTCCAAACTGAAATATTTGAGTTTTCAACCAAAATACTTTGGTTTTTGAATTTCCACCCCTCTCCCCCCCCAACCCCCCCCCCCAAAAAAAGCCAAGAATTTCCATAGAAATTGTAAAGGAAAAGGAAAATGTTTTCATTTCTATTGAAGTTTCATGCTGAATGAAACCCTAATTGTTTGACCATGTTATGGTTATATAAAGATAATTTAGATGGTAAATATAAGCTGTCTGTACTTTACTGAGGAACGCACAGATACAGTCTGAATATTGTCAGAGAGGTGGGCAACATCAGAGTGCTAAGATGGGGACCACAGCAACAAGAGCACCACATGAGGGCCTGGAACTGCTTGAGGGCCTGGGCAGCTTTCTCCATAGGACCTAGGAACTCAAACATAGGAGCCAGCACCCTAGAATCAGTATTACCAGTTTATCTGGGAGCATTGGAGAAGATTCCCTATGGTTGTCCAGATGGTTGAAACAGTTCTAAGCTGTGTAGTTGAAGCCACAGAACCTGAAACAGAAAGGGAAGGTGGAGGCCTTTGGCATCACTCAGCTGTAGGACTTCCCCCCAATCCTTTAAATAGTTATGTTCTTCCAGTTCACAGCAATTCAAGGGACTGGAGGCCCAGGGCATCCACCCTGCCAAGGGAGCGGGGGGGGGGAAGAAGGCCTCCAGCTTCTGCTCACCTTCAATCCCTCTCAAGACATTTCTGCCTTATTTATCTTTTGTGTAGCACTTTGCAGGGAGAACTGTACTAATTAAAGCCCTGAAGAAAGCCAGGTTACTAAAGTGCCCCAACAGCTTGAAGGGTTTGGGTATGGGAAAAGGTAAATTCTCTACTGAACACATTACAGATTTAAGACACCCATTGTTTGGGTTTTGTGGCACAAGTGCAACTGAAAGTTGATGCCGTTATACAGGGTGGGAGAGGACACAAAGTTTATTCTGTAAAGGCAAAAGGCTGTCTGTAGACCACTTAAACTGACTTTTTATGATTTACTCTATTACACTCAATTTGAAATATAATGTATGTACATACGTAATAAGTGTTTGTGCATTATTAAATTCTGGGGACTTATCTGTCAAAATCTGTCAAACTGTGCTTCATCCACTATCAGAGCAGTCACACCATTTTAGTCTTCAGTTTAGTTTCAGATAATAGCAACATCTCCACTATATGTACATGAGAGATTGATACAAATATTGCTGTGATTATTGAGAGTTAATCTTACTTGGCTGATATACGTTTGCATTTCGGGTACTGTATACCTACAGCTTTGGCAAATGCACAATCTTCCTCAATACCCTCTACCACCAACCCCACCCAAAACTTACCGTTGACATGTGACAGCTGTTTGAGACTACATACAAAGCTTGGTTTGCTGGTAGACTAATCCAAAACATCATTGGTCATAAATCTACTGAGAAGAAATGTCTTCATTCTCCACTTGAGATAACATAACTGATATAACCTTGTAAAGGACTCTTTATAACTATCATATGAAAATTTATGTCTCAATACTCTACAAGGATTTTAATGTTATTTCTCTATCTTTATGGCCAGAAGACAAAAAGAAAGTGACAGGTTTCAGTGCGGTAGCCGTGTTAGTCTGTATTAGCAAAAACAACGAGGAGTCCTTGTGGCACCTTAGAGACTAACAAATTTATTTCGGAATAAGCTTTCATGGACTAAAACCCACTTCATCAGATTCATGGAGTGGAAAATACAGTAAGCAGGTATAAATACACAGTACATGAAAAGATGGGAGTTGCCTTACCAAGTTGGGGGTCAGTGTTAATAAGACAATTCAATCAAGGTGGAAGTGGGCTATTCTCAACAGTAGAATACTTTGTAGTAGTGATGAGGCCAAAGTAATCAGGGTGGCCCATTTCAAAAGTTGACAAGAAGGTGTGAGTAACAGTAGGGGAAAATTAGCTTGGGGAAATTATTTTTTGTAGTGACCCATCCACTCCCTGTCTTTATTCAGGCCTAATTTGATGGTGTCCAGTTTGCAAATTAATTCCAGTTCTGCAGTTTCTCATTGAAGTCTGTTTTTAAAGTTTTTTTTGTTGAAGAATTGCCACTTTTAAGTCTGTTATTGAGTGTCCAGGGAGACTGAAGTGTTCTCCAACTGGTTTTTGAATGTTATAATTCTTGATCTCTGATTTGTGTCCATTTATTCTTTTGTGTAGAGACTGTCCGGTTTGGGCAATGTACATGGCAGCGGGGCATTGCTGGCACATGATGACATATCACATTGGTAGATGTGCAGGTGAACGAACCCCTGACAGTGTGGCTGAGATACTTTTCTATTTCCAAGTGCATTTAAAAGGAAGCTTACCTTGATAAGATTTTAGAACATTCTAGCTCTGAGCCCTTTATAGGTACAATTTGGGTACATGGATATTCCTTAACAGGATTCTTAAGAAACAGTTTTCTCCGGTAACACAAGCTCACTGCAGCCATCAAATTGAATCATAATCTTCAGTAAGACCAGTAATTTTCTTTTGGCTTCCAGTAACCAGCTTAATTCCAACCAGTTCACAAAGAATCCAGTGGTTTATGTGAAACATGACAATGATCTTCATTTGAACTCCCTGTCCACAGGGCTTAAGAAGATGACCCTCTCTTTCCTTAGTCCCTGATATATTCTCAGAAAAGTCACCTTTGTTTCCCCACTACCTCTGCCTTCCATTATTATTTGTGCAAACTTCAACTGACTTCTATAGTTGAGATCAAACAAATTAGTGGTCAGATAATTTCATTATTCATCGTCCTGTTATTACTACATATACATGACAGTACAAGAAGATTACTACAGTGATAATTACAACTTATATAGTATCCTGGCATGAGGAATCCAATCGTGGCATGGAACTGGCATAGCTAGTTCTATGCCACAACTCATCTACTAACATAAGAGTAAGAAAAGTATCAGGGGAGGAAAAGATGTGGCCTGCTGTCTGATAAATAGAGCTGCTTGGAAAATTTCTGTCAATGTTTAAACAGAAAATGGTTCTGCAAAAAAGTCAAAATTTTCCATGGGAAGATATCAATTTTGCAAAAAAAAAAAAAATAATAATAATAATGTGCCATTGGTTAAGTTGAAATGAAATATTTAGTTTCCAAATTATTTCATTTTGGGTCAGTCAACTCACATGAAACATTACAGGTCAGACCAGTTTGATATTAATATGCTTCCACTTAAGTTGCTGTGAAACCTGGAATAGAAACTGGAATTCAGGTGCCTTACACCCTTGTTGTTCTCCCTTATGGGTCAGACTTGTAGCCAGACTTCATCTCCCATGATGCACCACAGTCTCCCCTCTGACTGAGCTGCTACCGTGCAGCACAGTAACCCCACAATCATGATGCACTATGGAAGGTGCAATCTGGCTGGGAAGCTTGGCCCATAGGAGGCCATCAGGAACCCAAACCACAACTCTCATGAAGTAATATGGCAGCTCAAGTGGATGCATTGTTAACACTGAACCGACCTGCAACAAAATTTTCAGATTCAGGAATGTTGAAACATTTCATTTTGCCCAAAAAGGTCCAAGTGAAAGTGTGGAAACTTTTCATTTCCATACTGAAATTTTTCAGAACTTCTTGTTTTGATATTTTGTCATGATTCAGAATAAAAAGCAGTAAATAAATACCAGGATTTCCCATGGGACAGAAATTCTGATTTTTGATCAGTTCTACTGAAAAAAACCCAGATGCACCTTGGTCTCAGAGCCGCTCTAAATTATGCTGAGCCAAATTGAAGCATATATCCCCTTAACAGCCATAGGCACTGGGATAGTGCAGAAGTAGAAAAAAGACACCTTTCACTTCAACCCCTTCCCCATTCAGCAGCACCGAATGGAAGTATGGTGCAGCTGACGATCTGGGCGTATATGTTTAGAACTGGACAAAATATTCATCAATTTTTCCCCCAATTAATATTTGCTTATATTATTGTTTGAAAAATTCTGCAAAATTGGATGAATTCTGGGGAAAAAAAGTTTTTTCCTCCATCAGAGCTTCAAGTAACAGATGTTTCACAATTTAGATTTTTTAAAATTATTTTGCATGCAATGGGCCACTGGACTAATTTTTCACCAAAAATGCTCACTTTTTTGACCATCTCTGTTCTGAGTTCTAGTCTCACATCTGCCAATGGCTGGCTAAATATTTTGCACTTACTAGATACAACACTTTCCAAACATGATGTAATTAGGCATATATGTATCCTCATTTATAGAAACACTTGTGGAAACAAAAGTATAAAGAGGTTAAGTGACGTATCCTCTGTTATACCTTGGTCTCCTTACCGCCAGCCTTGTGCTTAGGTGACAATGTCTCCCCAGGCAAGATGCTTAACTCTTCTATGTCTCAGTTTTAACCAGCCTGTTACATGGCAACCACTACAAAGACCATTTCAGTCATCAGATTAACTTTGATTAGAGTTCAGAATAACTGGATTTAGTCATTTGTGGGTTTCTGGAAATAAGATTGCTACAAAATAATAATTGCACAGAATTAGGTAAATTGGCCTGACTTGACCTAGATGCAACATGTACTAGGTTGTCACCAGTAAACACATCATCACAAACCGATTATAACAACAAAGCCAGTAGGGTCTAATTATGCCCCTCACTGAATTATTTTAACTTACTTTTTCCTCTGAAAGATGCTGACACAACGGGAAAAGCATGTCCTTTTCACCAAAACTTTGATACCATTGTCCTCATGTGCTTAAGTTTCCAGAGACCTGATCACATGCTCGATAAACGTGTATGCACATACACACATACTATTGAACTTCTGTATGGCATGTAATACTGCACACGGATCGGAAAGGTAACAATCTCTGCATTGTTCAGATGCTACATAAAAAAAATGCCTAATGAAAACAATAGAGTAAGAATGACATTAGAAAGGGTTGTGGTTTAAAGGCTGAAACCTCAAACCATTTTTATCCAGTGAAGATTCCTGTTACCTGATTGACTGTTGTGGTCGAATTTTTGCTTTCCACTGCCTGAGGGGAAGGAGAAGAACCCATTGTAACTGTTCTTTCTAAGTTTTCCAGGACTAGCCGCAGGTAATAGGCAGCTGAGTCACGTGTTTCTTGAGAGAACAACCTGAATGGTGCTTGAAGAAAAAAAGAAAGTTACTTCAGAGGTTTTTACTTTTAAAGCTTCCACCTGTAACAAACTACGGCATTGTGGCCCTTGATTCGGCTGATGTCCAGTGTGACTAGAAATGGGCCAATTTTGGAACATGGAACCACTTTAATTTTGTGGGGTTTAGATTCACAATCGCAGATGTTATCCTACCTCCACAATTTTGGTTCTGAATAGGTTCCAAAACTGCAAGAGGTCTTGTTTCCTGCTTCCAGGTTGGATGTGGTCAGAATCACGCAAATTAAAATCTTGCGCAATTACAACCCCAAATGGTAGGAATCTCATGTGAACAACAGAACTGGGAAGTCCCTGCCATTGTGGTCTGGAATCCTGCAAGAAATGTTTGAGAGACTTCAGCTATATTGATTTTAAGCCTGAGCCTGCATCTTAACCCTGGTTGGACCTTGAACCTCAAAGCCAAATCTTAGCCCCAAACTAATTCCAGTCCAAAGCCCACCTTCTTTGCCCACCTCTGATCCCTTTCCTCTCTCACCCACCACCAAAATTCAAATTCACCTCTAGAATAGGAAATATCCAAAGCTTGCAGTATAGCCTTTTGTTAAAATGTATGTTTGATTAATTGCTGTTGAAGCCTCGGTAAACAGGTCTTATAATGCTCACCCTGGGGTTTACAAACACACACACAATTTCTATCTGACCCTAGTGAAGTCCAAAAGCTTCACTTGGCTCCAGCAAAGATGCAGTACCTGCCAACTAGCTGCTAACACCCCCTATTTTAGGATGCATGATAAGTATATGATAGTATGATTGACAGTAGAAGATTCCATCTTGTAACTGAGCATAATAAGTTTAACTAGGGTCTGAAGCATTCATTTAAAGAACTTAAGCTATAAAATTCAGCATAGCTTCTGAAGCCCTGAAAAAGCATATTCCAGTTTCCATGCTTTTCAAACCTTAGTAACTGGTATATTGAATATACAGAATTTTCCAGGTCTACCTCTCTTCATTCCAGGCTTTAAAATGGAATGAAACATGAGAAGAACATTTAGGGCCAGGTCTTTGGGCATGGTGCAACACCTTTGCACCAAACTGCTGGTGGACTTTGCAGACACTACCTACCTGGTCTAGTGAAGATCAGATACACTGGCGTAGAACTGATGAAATAGCCTTAGTGGCAATGATGGATGATCTCCTCCTGTCTATGGACAGAGGACAAACATCCACTATCATCTCCCTGGCGTCTGCTGCACCATTCAACACTGTTGATCATTCTGTCTCACCTAGGAGAGGCGACAGGGGTCCAGGGTAATGCACTAAAATGGTTTGGAGGGATTCACCCAACAACTAGTGATAGGAAATTGCACCTCCAACACTAGTCCCCTTACCTGTGGGGCTCCACAAGGATCAGTTCTCTCTCCGGTCCGTTTCAACATCTACATGCATCCACTAGGTGAACTAGTCTAAAGACGTGGACTCAAGTGCCAGCAATATGCAGATGATACACAGCTCTACCTATCTTTCATCACATATGACCACTCCACTACCACCAAGATGGCCCACTGCTTGGATGAGATCATCTCATGGAGGAAGAACAGCTGACTGAATCTGAGCAAGACAGAGACGATGCTGGTGGACCAAGGAAAGTATTTTGAACAGTTTGCAGTCATGATGTGGTCTCCACTGATTAAAGAGTCACATGCATAATGGGTCAATTCAGTCTGTAGTCTTGGATTACTTGCTGACACTGAGCTCTCACATAGCAGCATCTGTGATTAATACTTTCTACCATCCCCACTTTGCTAGAAAACTCTGTCCCATCCTAGCAGATGAAGACCAGGCCCCAGTTATTCATGCCTTCAAAACGTCTCAGTTGGATTACAGCAGTGCAATATACCCATCCATGAAGCCATAAGCACTTAGGAAACTCCAGCTAGTGCAGAACCTGCAGCATGCCCCCTCAGCAACACAAGCCACCATGAACACATCAGACCTGTCCTCCACTGGCTTCCCATAGAATTTTGAATCAATTTTGAGATCTCAGTCCTTATCTTCAAAGTGCTCCATGGCATGGGCCCAGGATATCTAAGAGACTATCTAAAGCTCCAAAATGAACACCATGGTCAACAACTATGCTCCTCTGGCACAATAGAACTCTCTACGATAAGAATAACTCTCATCTGTGCAGGAAACAGAACTTTCTGAGGGTGATCTGAAACTATGGAATGAACTCCCTGAAGAACTAAGGACCATTACAAACCTCACCGTTTTCCATTCTGAGTGAGAGACTGTCATAAATATAAAGGGAAGGGTAACCACCTTTCTGTATACAGTGCTATCAAATCCCTCCTGGCCAGAGGCAAAACCCTTTCACCTGTAAAGGGTTAAGAAGCTAAGGTAACCTAGCTGGCACCTGACCCAAATGACCAATGAGAGGATAAGATACTTTCGAATCTGGAGTGGGGGGGAACAAAGGGTTTTTCTGTCTGTGTGATGCTTTTGCCGGGAACATATCAGGAAGGCATCCTTAGAACTTCTGTTAAGTTAATAAGTAATCTAGCTAGAAATGCGTTAGATTTTCTTTTGTTTAATGGCTGGTAAAATAAGTTGTGCTGGATGGAATGTATATTCCTGTTTTTGTGTCTTTTTGTAACTTAAGGTTTTGCCTAGAGGGATTCTCTATGTTTTGAATCTGATTACCCTGTAAGGTATTTACCATCCTGATTTTACAGAGGTGATTCTTTTACCTTTTCTTTAATTAAAATTCTTCTTTTAAGAACCTGATTGATTTTTTATTGTTCTTAAGATCCAAGGGTTTGGGTCTGTGTTCACCTGTACAAATTAGGGAGGATTCTTATCAAGCCTTCCCCAGGAAAGGGGGTGTAGGGCTTGGGGGGATATTTTGGGGGAAGATGTGTCCAAGTGGGCTCTTTTCCTGTTCTTTGTTTAAAACGCTTGGTGGTGGCAGCATACGGTTCAAGGACAAGGCAAAGTTTGTACCTTGGGAAAGTTTTAGCCTAAGCTGGTAAGAATAAGCTTAGGGGGTCTCTCATGCAGGTCCCCACATCTGTACCCTAGAGTTCAGAGTGGGGAAGGAACCTTGACAGAGACACATTACTTTGCCTTTGCCTTCTGTAATAAACACACAACAGCAAGTATATTTATATTTACAAAAAACATACACACACTGCACACACTTTTCATTCTGGGGAGAGCATGATAACAAACACATGACAGGCATGTACTCACACTGCTTAATAAACTAGTGGAAGCTGCTCAGATACTGCAGGGATGAACAGGATATAAGAACCTACATAGAATAGACAAAGATTTGTATGCCACATATCCTTCTTCTGGCTAGTATAGTGGGTAAGGCAGGATGTATCCTGAGAAAAAGAGCTATGGTCAGGATGCCCCTGTGCCATGCTAGTCCTGGGCAGCATTTTTGTCTCTGGTGGCTGTTACGGGGAAGCACAAGTTAGAGTAGCCTTCAGGCTGCTCTAACACAGTGCAGGGAGAATGGCACACAAAGAACAGCATCCAGACCAAGGCAGTGCAAAGGAGTCATCGCTGCATAAACCTTTGGCTTCAGCTCTGTGCATTTTGGCCATGCCTGAAGATCTGGCCAACAGACCTTGGTGAGGGGGAAAACTCCCCACCATAATCAGGAAAGATCTAAAGAACTCTTTTAGGCACAAGCATCCCCAATCCAGTGCATTCTTGAGGCCTGGCAAGACCAGAGATGGGCAGGTCCTTAAAGGTGGCACTCAGAGGGAAGCAGAGCAAGAGCTCCTTAGTTCCACAGAGCAGGGACTGCTTACCAGTGAAGCTGCTGAAGAGCCTCTACTGCATGTAAAGGGATCATCTGTACTTTTGTTTTCTTTTTATTAGAGCCTGGGCATTCAGTCTGGGTCTCTCAGACACACATGGGTTAGAAATCCAGCCCACTTCACAGAAACTTACTTTTGGCCTTGTGGGAAACAGCAGGGCAAACCCACACTGTGTTGTGGGTTGCACGATTATTTTGTTTGCCTTTTTTGTTTTGGACTGCTTCTTATGCCCAGAAGCAGGGGAGCTGCTCCCCTAAGACATACTGCACTCTGAACAGGTGATACAGCAATGCCTACAGCCAAAGAAGGATGTCTGAGATGAGAGAGGTGTCTATCCTCACCTCCAGGGAGTGCCCTAGAGGTAAAGCTTATGACAGGTTTCTTGTCTGGTCATCATTTCTTCAAAAGCAGTGTTTAAATGGATGTTTCAGGGTGTGCTCTGAGTAACTGTGTTGGTACTAGACTTACATAAACATTTTCACCTTTTAAGATGTTTGCAGTGAAAACAGATTTTTCAATTAACTATTTTTAAAACAAGCCACAGTAACAAAATCCACATTTGTTTTGCAAAGATCTGCCTTAGTAAAGATGGCAAAAAGTTGCATCACGGCCCCATATACAAAGCACAATTATTCAAAGTATATGTTTAGGGCAATTTATGCCACCCTGGTCATCCTACTTTGACCAGTCGGTACATTTCAAATCCCTTGCTGGGTTAGCGTGGTCCAGTGTGGCTACCTTCCGGGAGGTGGATTTGGGAGCATGAAGATGCTACTTGATAAATTACAATTCTTAGCAGCCACCAATACCCTCTGAATTCTTAGTCCATTGGCAGATCAACATCTGGAAGAACATTGGAGGGGCACACCACGAAGAGTGGAATTGGAGATACAGCAAATGAGTATGCTGATCCTCATACCATCTCTAGGTTACAAGAGAGGGCTTACATTTCATTTTCTTTAGACCTACTCTACAGATAATTTTCTGAATTCAAATGTGAAAATAGCAGTTTTCACCTACAGTAACTATCTTAGCATAAAAGTTGAGGCAAAACCCATTATTTTTCTACTGTTTTTCACCAGTGAAGATGTCTTGTGTACCTTCAGGGGGGAAATCCTATCTGACTCGTTGGCAGCCAAGCAGTGATCTGCCACCAACACCATTTTGCTCTTAAGTTGTATCTACACCAAGAATTTTAGGCACTTCTCCCATCATTGGTCTAGCACTGAGCAGGTTCACCAGGGCTAGCAACAGTTGGAGTTAGTGTGGATTGGCTACGGTACCCTTTAGTTTTGTTCTTTCTTGAGCACTAGGCACCCTCTTGCTGAATGGGTGGGGTGGGAAAAGAAGAAGTTTCCTACACCCATTTCTCCTCAGAATATCCACATAATACAGGATAGGGTTTGGCCCTTAGTTGGCACTTTAATCACTTGCTGGACAGTAGGTTCAGTAATAAGGTGATTTCAATAGGATTTAGGCACTTTTGAACATCCTAGTGAATGCCTAAATACCTTTAAAATCTGGCCCAGTGTCACCTCATTCATGAGCCTATTGTCCACCAACCCAGAAACCTTGCAGTAATAAATAGTTACTTTTCAACCATGTCCATTCAATCTCATCCCCTGGAAGGCTTTGAGCAGGAGTTTGGACTAGATGACCTCCTGAGGTCCCTTCCAACCCTGATTCTATGATTCTATAATTCTATGTGTCGGAGTGCAATCCACTGTCACTATGCATCCATGCTAATAACAGAAGACAGCTTTCCAGTAGCAACTACAAATATTTTATTTAGCTTAGACTGTGTATCAGGAAGCACATACTGTAGCTGGAGAAAAAGGTTTGAAAACTGGCATGGTAATAGATATGAGTAACAAATTGCGTGCATTTGACAAAAATGCAGTTCTGTTTCCTTGGAAACAAAAGCATATGTGTATGAAGCAATCCATTTTGTGGGTTTGTGGTATTGTAATCAGGCAGATACTGTGTGAGTTGTGTGCGTGTGACAGAATGTGTATGCAGTTATATGAACGAGTCTGTCTTGGCAGTAGGGAACAGAGTTTGGTTTCCCTATGTGTCACATGCTGGGTAAAATACAGCTAAAAGTATTTCTCTGACTGATTGTCTGAGAGAGCTTTACTATATGAAATTTTTTTCTGCAACAGTTTACCATAAGTGTGGTTTGAAATCTGGGCCATGTACTTACTTCTCCGGTTCATCTTTTATTTTATTGTAGAACTGTGATGCTTTCATAATATTTGTCCAGAATCCCAATTCTGATAACTTTGCAGTTCTCTGAATACCCAAAGACACCAGTAAAATGACTCATTTAACCAACAGGGGAAATCTAAAATTGAACAGTAGAACTTCTAGACAGTGGAAAAGCACAAACCATAAAATAGGATAGATACTGTACACATGCAAAACAGGAGTCACCCTCATTAATGAACTATTTAAAAATTTGGGAAATTGTCACATCATCTGATTCAGGGACAGCACCCCGGAAGGCTCAGATAAAATAATGTTCTGCCACTCCCCAGCTCCTGAAGTCCTTCAGACTTGTAACATTTGGTTTATAAATCTCCTTTGCTTTCAGTTATCAGACAAGACAGATCTAGCCTATGGATTCAACATTTGTTCAGAACAGTTCCTCCCTCTAAGGCTGTAACACCTAAAAAGCTGTCATCAACCCTTATCACCAAATAGTCACTAACCTCAGAACTAGAAATATATTAGGATTTAATAAGGGCTAAAGGCAATTTAGGAACATTTCTTTTGGCACAAAAGCTCATACACCCTGGTGTCAAATATTTTTCCAGACACCACGCTACAGAGTCTTAAAAAAAACACAAAACTCCCCCCCACCCCGTTTTTTTCCATTCATTTTGGTCCATTGCTCCACTATTTGGTATTTCACTCCTGTCAGCAGAAAGAGCTGGAGATTTTAGTAACATTTAGATGTAAAGTATGAGGGGCTCATTAAAGGGTCTGAGGGGGGAAATCACTTTCTCCATAGGGATTCCGATGGGACACACTCTCCCTTAGCATGCCCCCTTGAGTCTGTACATAATGTCACTGGTATCTTCAGCTCCAGCAACTCCTGCAGGCTAGCTGCCTCTCACAGGGCCTTCCATGGCTTGGTCGTCTGGCCAAGTCAAGAAGTCCAAACCCCCTTCTGGAATAACTAAGAGGTCCAAATGCAAATCCAAAATATAAATCTCCAAACGAATAATTTCTTCTGCTTTGATTCCTGGGCCCCTTCTCCGGGCCCATGCAGAGCTTCTCCTATATTGCTGCTTCACCAGCAGCATTCCCCAACTGCCTCCCTTCCCCAGGGGATGTGGCACTTTATCTCCGGGCTCTCCCTATTTCCATTTACAGCCCTACCTCAGGAATTCCCCAACAGTAACCAAACCTCTTCCCTGTGAGTTTCTTCTAACCATTGTAGACCCTAACTCAGGGTCCCCTCCACACAGGAGCCTCCTCTGCTCCCTGTGGATCTTCCTATCTCCTTCCCAGGAGCCAGATTCAAACTGTAGGACTGTCTGGCCTAGGCACAATCCCCAGTTTCCTTGCTGGAACTTATTGATAGGAGCGCTGAACTGTCTCCCTCAGGGCCAGATTTAGGGGGAGGCAAAGCAGGTGACTGCCTGGGGTGCTGGATTTGGGAGGCACTGGGCTACAAATGTAGTAAAAAAAAAAAGGGTATTCAAAAGTTTAACCAGTGGAGGGGGGAGGGCGCTGAAGATGTTCCTCACCTGGGATGCCGTTTGGTCATGGCTGGCCATGGTCTCCCTTCCCCAGGGATCCTGATAGTTCTCTTTGGGCTCTCAATGTTACCTCTAAACCCCCATTCAGCACTTGTCCCTACTGCTCCACCTCCTGTGGGTTCCTACAGCAGCCACAGAACTTCTCTAGAGCAAGAGCCCTCTTTCTTTCCCTCCTCCTTTCAAGCAACTCTTTATGCTGCTCTCGCAGCTTCTTTCTAGCTCAATTGCTCCATTACTGATTAGCTAAAAGCCAGCACCCGGAATACCTGATTGCTCCCAACTGTAGTCCACTGGTTTGTCATGGGCCAATTAGGACCTAATTCTACTGAAGGGCCATTGGCCCCATGACAAGGATAAAGAGAGCCAAAAAAGAAAACTAATCTCACTCACTGCTCTATTTTTCATGAAGATCCAGACTGAGGTGATTCCTTAATATGTCAGACCACGCCTGCCAACCAATTTGTCCCTGCCCCTCCAAACCTAACCAATTTCTGTTCACATGATCGTACCAGTGCACACAAGGCCAGCCTGGTGATTTTGGGGTGAGTCAAGGAGAATTCTTTGCAGTACAGTCCAAATATAAATGACACACTTTATATAAAGAGTGTCGGGAAGGGAAAAATCCAGCTGCAGAAGAGAACCCTTGATGCTGCTGGGCTGTGAGCAGTTGCCAATATTTAAAAAAAAATTACAAGGGACATTTGTCCAAGCAAATAGGGGATCTGGTGGACAATTAGCTCCCACTGTGAAATTTTAGCAGGATCCAATGCACATACAGTGTTTTAAACATTAACTACTACATTATTACAACTACCTTACCACCACCTGTATAGTGGGTATTATCCCAATTTAAACATTAACTACTACATTATTACAACTACCTTACCACCACCTGTATAGTGGGTATTATCCCAATATTACAGATGGGCAGATAACTAGAAAGGTTAAGTAGTTTAGGCCAGCGCAGGAGTTAGTATCAGGCCTTGAATTAGAATACAATTCTGTACCTAGTCTACTACACTGGGTAACCTCCCACGCTATTGAGATGCCCTTTTTTGTGGCCAGACTTCACACTGGCTGCCCAGCTGATGACTGACCTGTATGGAGCTACTTCTGAGGGAGTGTCCACCAGTGGCAGCCTGGGAGGAACTGTCCTCATGATCCTAGACTGACCTTGGACTCTCAGGGATAAGGGACCCATGACCATAGTTTTCACAGACCCCCAAAGCCAGTCTGTGAAGGAAAAACGGGATAAGCTGTCATCATTAGAAAAATATTACTGACAACCTTTCAACTCAGCTTCATTCCCAAGGCTGTCCTAGAAGGCTGAACTAGAAATGTGCTTAAAAATTAAAATGGAGATTAAATTGGAAAAAATTAAAATGGAAATTAAGATTCTCCTTTATATTGTTAAGTCCCTCAAATTAATGGGAAATATGACCGTGGACTTTGTGGGCCCCAAAGGTTGACTGTAGGCCAGACTGTGTCCTGCATTGAGTGAGTCTGTGGTGGGTGGGGGCTGAAGTTGTAAGGAGCTTTTTTCTCCATAAGTACGAGACACAATCTCACCGGTAAAACTAGGCTAGCCCCCACTGAATCATTAGGCTTAAAGGGACGCCTCCACATTGTCTAGCAATGCAATCACCAGTGGTGGAAAGCAACCCTTGCACCCCCTAGAATGGTGTCTTAGCCATGTTTTCTCTGCTCTCCTGGGAGTTCCAAGAGGCATTGTACCTACTGGAGTTCTACTGAGCTGGTGCACTTATACACCCTCCCAACAAGGGGACATGTCTTAAAGTACACTGTTGTAATAATTGCACCTACAAATCCACCCTAAATGTGAGCTCAACTTTAAAAAGTATCTGAAAGTTCATAAGATGTCACAGAAACCTATAACAACAAATGTTGATGGGAAAAGGTATGGTAGGGAGACAGAAAGACTGAATTAGTTCAATCAACAAGGCAGTATGATATAATTAAAAGGATTGTGTTAAGATCATGCCTAGTAAATAAGAAAAATGTGGAACAAGAAACCAGTCAATTAGAATTGGAATGTGGGATATTAGGCTTAATTGGTGGACAAAATAATGAGGGTGTGCCACCCATCATTCCCTTCTGGGGTCCTTAAAGAAAGACATTTTGGAGGGAAGATATGGAAGGACAGTAGCTATTGGAGTGAGCTTCACCATCCTGGCTGCCACCCCCACTATCTCCTGGAACCCCAGACCTTCTTTGTTCTAATCCTGAGAGATGTCCTGACCAGACCTGACCAGAGAAGGGGACCCAGATAACATCACCACTTCTACCGGCTCCAGATGAATCCCCAGCACCACCTGGCATGAAAGAGGATTGTACTTTAAAAACAACAGCAGCAACATCAACCACTCTGGCCCATGTCAACTAACATCTTCTCTTTCCCCTCGAAGAACAGTTATTACCCTCTTTGATACCATCTCAGAGAGGGTCAAACAAGAAGGTTTTTCCTTCTAAAATGCTCTCCAGGGAAAGGGAACAAGCGATGTGGTTCAAATAAGAGCCTTATTTAATATTTTACATTTCAAATGCTTTAACTGTTTTCCTTCCTTTCTTTATCTTTTATTAAAGGTTACAAGGATTTTTAATGGGGTATTTACCCTGGTCCTAAGGAGGTTGTGGTCTCTGTATACCAAACCCCCAATCTTGTTTAACACTGTATAATGATGGGCAGTGACTGGATTATGTTAACACCTTTGGCCCATATATTCCATTTAAATTAATATAACATGTACTCCGTAAATGGCTGTGTCTTAATACTACTGTATGTAGGTCAAATTTTAAATATATAATATCTGTCACTGAGGATAGCACAGTCAGGGAGAGCAAATAAAATTACTAAAAGGGGAAAGCAGAAGGAGCTTTCTACAACAATTCAGAGCAAAATGAGATGCATGAAGGATGTGTATGAAGAAAAACAAGTAAACAATCTTTTAGTTAAAAGAAAAGGAGTACTTGCGGCGTCTTAGAGACTAACAAATTTATCTGAGCTCAAATAAATTTGTTAGTCTCTAAGGTGCCACAAGTACTCCTTTTCTTTTTGCGGATACAGACTTACACGGCTGCTACTCTGAAATCTTGTAGTTATTTATTTAGGTTCAGTGTTTAAAATCTCTCTATGTGCATCAACAAAGTGTGAGGATGATGCTAGTCTAGATCTATGCCTCAGTGAATACATCCTGCCACCTTTGGAGCCCTTAGTGCATTTGTGTAACACAAAGTATAGCCATACGTTCTGTCAGGCAATTTATTGCAGGAGAATGTTTCTCCAAATGTTGTTCATGTACAGAGGCTGCCAGATCAGGATGAACTGTTTTCAGAAGCGCTGTCAAAAAATGACATATGGTACCCTTGATCCACGTGCACAACGCACTGTTGCCAATGACAGCTGTATACATGGTTTGAGGGCACAATATGTAACCATTCAGAGTATCAAGGTTATTACAGAATTCAGTAAGGCCTGGTCTACACTGGGGGGTGGGGGTGGGGGGAAGATCGATCTAAGTTACTCAACTTCAGCTACGTGAATAATGTAGCTGAAGTTGATGTACTCAGATATACTCACCGCGGTGTCTTAACTGCGGTGAGTTGACAGCTGATGCTCCCCCATCCACTCTGCCTGCGCCTCTCACTCCGGTGGAGTACCAGAGTCGATAGGAGAGCGCTCAGCGGTCGATTTATCCCATCTAGACTAGACGCGATAAATCAACCCCTGCTGGATCGATCGCTGCCCGTTGATCCTGCCCATCGATCCTGTGGGTAATGTAGACAAGCCCTAAGTCTCAAAGATGCACATAGCTTGGTCTATCCCTCCTTCCACCAGCAGGTGTAAGAGCAACAAAGGCCTGATCCACAGACTGCTGAAGTCAGTGGAAAGACTCCCATTGTCTTCAAGGAGTTAAGAAGGAGGTTTTTTTTTAAACCAAAAAACATATTTTAAACAGACATTTAAAGGAAAGCACAGGGTGAGTGACAACCTTTCTGAAAGTGTTCTGAAAATGCACAGGGTGAGTGACAACCTTCCTTTCTCACATAAAAAGATTTCAGTTACTTAAAAGAAGCAAATTTCTTCTTGTGGTTACTAAAGAGGCATTAGACTGAGACGTGGTTAATAGACCCTGACAACAGGTCACATGTTGCAAGAGGCACGGAAATGTCAAATTTAGCATTTCTTATTCAAATAAAATTTCAAAGTTCATACGTGGAAGGAAACAGAACACTGTGCTGGATAGAACAAATGAAGCTTTCCTTGAAATCCTGTCAAAGTTTGTAATGTTGGACCAAAATCTGATTTACTCTTTATATAATATATATAATTATTTCTGACATCCAGATAAATATATTATTTCCACTCCAAACACAGGCATTACTGTTTCTTTCAGAAAGTATCAGAGCCAGCTGTACTACATTCATGAAAAAGTTTCCAAGGACAAATGGAAATGTGGAGGCAGTAGAGGAAAAACAATAAAACATCAGATTTCATTTCAAGCTTCTCAAGGGCTATTAAACAGAAGTGAGAACTTGTTAATAAATATTCTGAAAAATAACTTGCTAGTGTGTTGGGAGTCAAAATAGATGTGGTGGACACACTCTGGTTCCCATCAGATGTCTATCCATTTCACCACAATCTGGCAACAGCTGGCAGTCTTTTTTCAAGGGAACTCCAAGTCTGGGACCTGTGTAGGAGGTGGTGGTAAGCCATCACTGAGATGAACTGGCAGAGCTGTATGGGAAATCTGTCACAACACTTGCTCACACAGACCTGATGTTGGGCAATGCTGAACATCTCCTGTGTGGTCCTGGAGGCCCTCAATTCCCAATGACATCATACTACTGAGAACTGAATAATAAAGACTCCAGGAATAGTGGGAAATTGAACTCTGGGCTCTGATTCACAAAACAGGTTTGTCCCTAGTTGACCAAATTTATTCATGATGGTAAAACATTCACTCAAAAACTATAAAGATAATACTAATACTTATTGTGTAAGGTGACGTGGTTTCAAACCCTATCTGGAACCAGAGAATAAGAACACGCTTACCTGAATTCTGGGCTGCTAGCAGCATCTGTTTTAAATGTGCATTTTCTTTCCGTAGTGTTTGATTTTCCTTTATCAATTTTTCAAGAACAGCAAATGGGTTTTCTTCCTCACTGCACTCCTCATCCCCCTCCCCCATGTCTTCATCCTCTTCCAGCTGGAGATCCTCCCATGACAGCTGAAAGCAATTGTCTTCCAATGCAGATCTTTGTCTTAACTCTCCTGCCAGCTCTGACTTCACTGACACAGATGGCAAGCTGTAGATGGCATGGAGTTGAGCAGGCGCTGTTGATGCTAGACCAGCAGCCGTGGAAGAAAGGTTCTGAGTTGCACACATTTTTCTTCTTTTGCTGCTCAGGCAGACATCATCGTCCACCGTTTTGCTGACTGGGAGTGACTGGACATTGAAATCCATGTAAAGTGTTTTACCCATATTGCTGGCATTTTCTCCTTCTTCTTTCAGCAGGAGATCCAAGATATCATTCCCAGATATGCCTTTCCTTTCAGCAATGAGTTTGCAAAAGACTTTTTCTTTTTCCTTACAGTGAGTCAGACCTAGAGAAACCAAAGCACCATATGATTTCAAATACAGATTTTGAAAATGAAATTTCATGGATTCCTAAAAACATTGCCTGCTGCAGACTTTTGCTTCTCTTTTTTTTAATGGCTTCTTCAGTGCTTATATACTATTCCTTCTAGAACAGAGACTTTGATTTCAGGAGACCTACATTTTAGCAAAGACTGTTTGTACAGGTGTGAAGTTCCCAAATATGAAAACTGAGGACTGTTGCTAAGATCCTGCTGACATTGTAATGGAGAGAAAAAACAACAAAACAAAACAAAAAATCTGACGTGGCTGCATGCCAGTAATATTAAATAAAATGAGAGCTGACACGTGCCCAGCTGAATGCATCTTTGCTTTGCAATTTTGAGAGACAACACTGCTGGATGTATTGAAGCTTTGTGTAAGTGTATTGGCCTCTTGTCTTTTTTATCTTCATGCATACCAACGGGGCTCAAATGAAGGCGTTAGATGTCCTCTGAAGGTAAAAATAATCCACACCACAACCCTCCTCATATAATTTAAGTGGTGGCAGCATCTGACAATGAGGATTAAGATGTTATGAGCTTGCAGTCTAAAATGCTTGAGCACTCCTATGCATGAGTCTATCACCTTATGGCTTGAGACTCAGAGCTGTGACTAGCAACCATGCAAACAAAATACACTATACTTGTAAACGTTGTTCATGGTCCCAGCATGCAAAGTGATTATTGCATCCAAAAGATCACCATTTATGAGTGAGCCTTCCAGTCTGGGCAAATCTGTTATATGGAATGGAAAACCTATGAGCTTAATTCTGATCTCACATTGTTTTTACACTGATATCAGAAGAGCAAATCCTGATTTACAACCCATCTTGGACAATGATCCCACACTTTCACAGACCTTGGGAGGCAGGCCAGTCCTTGCCCACAGACAACCCACCAACTTGAAGCATATTCTCACCAGCAACTACACACCGCACCATAATACTCTAACTCAGGAACCAATCCATGCAACAAACCTCGATGCCAACTCTGCCCACATATCTACACCAGCAACACCATCACAGGACCTAACCAGATCAGCCACACCATCACCGATTCGTTCACCTGCACGTCCACCAATGTGATATATGCCATCATGTGCCAGCAATGCCCCTCTGCTATGTATGTCGGCCAAACTGGACAGTCCCTACATAAAAAGGATAAATGGACACAAATCAGATATTAGTAATGGCAATATACAAAAACCTGTAGGAGAACACTTCAATCTCGCTGGACACACAAGAGCAGATTTAAAGGTAGCCATCCTGCAGCAAAAAAACTTCAGGACCAGACTTCAAAGAGAAACTGCTGAGCTTCAGTTCATTTGCAAATTTGACACCATCAGCTCAGGTTTAAACAAAGACTGTGAATGGCTCGCCAGCTACAAAAGCAGTTTCTCCTCCCTTGGTGTTCACACCTCAACTGCTAGAAGAGGGCCTCATCCTCCCTGATTGAACTAACCTCATTATCCCTCACCTGGGTCTTGCTTGCATATTTATACCTGCCTCTAGAAATTTCCACTGCATGCACTCCACGAAAGTTTATGCTCCAATATGTCTGTTAGTCTATAAGGTGCCACAGGACGCTTTGCCGCTTTTACAGATCCAGACTAACATGGCTACCCTTCTGATACTTAAATCCTGATTGATACCAAACACAGCAGACTCAAGTTCCCCTAATTTTCCCCTTTCTGCTTAACGTTTTAAAAAGACTTGTGCGAAGAGCTTTGTCTAGAGCTATTAGTAGTGAGGGTAGGCAGCATGCAAGCCCCTCATCCAGCTTTGTTAGTCAATTTTGAATCTCAACACCCCACAACCCTGGGTTGCTTTAGCACGGTTGCAAAGATTACAACCATGCTAAAGCACCAAACTCATTTTGTAACCTATTATAAAACAAGATTAGAACAAAAGTGGTCATCAGAGGTTACAGGCACAAACCTATTGTGTCAACTAGCTATCCCCTTATATTCATTTTACTCAGAAAGAAGGAGTGAGCAGAACTGGAGTGACCATAGGTCCAGAACTAAAACAGGAGGCCTGTTTTCATCAGGTGGTTTTCAGAACTGACACTAAACCAATGAATGAGAGAAACCTAGAAAAACAGCATAAGAGTAAACTCTTTCAGAATTGTTATAATACAGTTGAGGAGAAAATCTCATTCTAAGGATGAAATTCTCTGCTGGTGTAGATTGGCACAGCTCCACTGAAGGCAAAGAAGCTACACCAACTTACACCAGTAGAAAATCTGGCCCTAAGCATCTATCTTTAGCCACTTACAACTTTGCATTTTACACATATAACGTGAACAATATTAACCCAAGTTCATATACATATGTGTTAATATTCTCCATGATCCAGGTGGGCAAACTTTTTGGCCCGAGGGCCACATCTGTGTGGGGAAACTGTATGTAGGGGGTTGGGGTGCAAGAGGGATGCAGGGTGGAGGAGGGGGCTCAGGGAAGGGAGTGGGGTACAGGAGGGATGAGGCAGGGGGCTCAGGGCAGGAGGTTAGGGGGACTCGGGGTAGGGGGTTAGGGTGTGGGATTAGGGTTACCTCAAGCGGCTCTGGGGTGGCAGCGGCATGCAATGGGGCTAAGGGAGGCTCCCTCCCTTCCCTGGCCCCACGCCACTTCCAGAAGTGGCCAGCATGTCCGGCAGTGGCTCCTGGGGTCGGGGAGGAAAACGACTCCACCGTGCGCTGACCTCGCCTGTGGGTACCACCTCCCAAGATCCCATTGGCCGCCGTTCCTCATTCCCAGCCAATGGGAGCTGCAGGGGGTGGTGCCTGCAGGCGAGGGCAACACACTGAGCCCTCTGCCCCACCCCTCTTCCAGGAACCGCAGGGACGTGGTGCCAGCTGCTGCCGGGAGCAGCGCGGGGCCAGGGCAGGAAGGGAGCCTGCCTTAGCCCTGCTGCGCCACCGGGCTGGCAATCCTGTGGGCTGGATTGAAAGCTCTGATGGGCCGGATCCATTCTGAGGGCCATAGTTTGCCCTCCCCTGTCCAAGATGAATCTTTTGGAAAGCATTGAGAAGTTTCACTTCAAACTTTGCCAACGACTTCATCCTAAATGAGAAGCATACTTTTTTGGGGGCATTTTTGGTTAAAGGTGGTTTTAAAGTAACATGTTCACTGATGTTTGAAAATTGCATATAGGTGCATGTGCGATATACTTTGAACTTTGTGTATGAGAAATTGTATTTCAGTCTTGATCATTTATGTCCTGTTAAATCAAACAACAAGAACAAACTGATATTAAGTTTCCAAAGAAGGGAGAGAGAGAGTGTGACTCATTTTGTAGCACTTTGCATCTGAACTGAAACACAAAATGTTCATGGCTTGGAACCATGCAGACAGGCTCCTATCTATTTAAAGGGGACTTTCAGGAAAACACAGTAGCATCTTACAGTTATATCACCCATCTATCAAGCAGCAGTAGATACTGAGGCCTAGAAAATCAGTTTCCCACTGGAGGAGAAATCAGCAGCATGGAGTCAGGATATGTTTTTAGTGTAATTTGTTTATTTACACTACATACCAGTCCTTGAACTGAGGTCAACCACCACCCAGGCAAACTTTCTTTCAGAAATGTCAACCCAACCACCAAAGTCCAGTTCCCAGAAACTGGGGGGAGAAATTTGGGAGAGGGATAGCTCAGTGGTTTGAGCATTGGCCTGCTAAACCCAGGGTTGTGAGTTCAATCCTTGAGGGGGCCATTTATGGATCCAGGGCAAAAATTGGGGATTGGTCCTGCTTTGAGCAGGGGGTTGGACTAGATGACCTCCTGAGGTCCCTTCCAACCCTGATATTCTATGATTCTATGAAACTACGCTACACCAAGACTCAACTCAGCAGAGATTATGGCAGAGAGCAAACTCTTGTTTGCAACAGCTTACCTCAAGGAATCAACATAACAAAACTAACAATACACCATTTCTTCAAAGGCTGTATACTATGTGTAACAATGCTACCTAATGTCTCCTGCCATACGTTACATAACTAGATACAACACATGTGTCATAAATATAAAGGGAAGGGTAAACCCCTTTGAAATCCCTCCTGGCCAGGGGAAAGCTCCTCTCACCTGTAAAGGGTTAAGAAGCTAAAGGTAACCTCGCTGGCACCTGACCAAAATGACCAATGAGGAGACAAGATACTTTCAAAAGCTGGGAGGAGGGAGAGAAACAAAGGGTCTGTGTGTCTGTCTATATGCTGGTCTTTGTCGGGGATAGACCAGGAATGGAGTCTTAGAACTTTTAGTAAGTAATCTAGCTAGGTATGTGTTAGATTATGATTTCTTTAAATGGCTGAGAAAAGAATTGTGCTGAATAGAATAACTATTTCTGTCTGTGTATCTTTTTTGTAACTTAAGGTTTTGCCTAGAGGGGTTCTCTATGTTTTTGAATCTAATTACCCTGTAAGATATCTACCATCCTGATTTTACAAGGGGGATTTCTTCATTTCTATTTACTTCTATTTTTATTAAAAGTCTTCTTGTAAGAAACTGAATGCTTTTTCATTGTTCTCAGATCCAAGGGTTTGGGTCTGTGGTCACCTATGCAAATTGGTGAGGCTTTTTATCCAACATTTCCCAGGAAAGGGGGGGTGCAAGTGTTGGGAGGATTGTTCATTGTTCTTAAGATCCAAGGGTCTGGGTCTGTAGTCACCTAGGCAAATTGGTGAGACTTTTTACCAAACCTTGTCTAGGAAGTGGGGTGCAAGGTTTTGGGAAGTATTTTGGGGGGAAGGACGCATCCAAACAGCTCTTCCCCAGTAACCAGCATTAGTTTGGTGGTGGTAGCGGCCAGTCCAAGGACAACGGGTGGAATATTTTGTACCTTGGGGAAGTTTTGACCTAAGCTGGTAAAGATAAGCTTAGGAGGTTTTTCATGCAGGTCCCCACATCTGTACCCTAGAGTTCAGAGTGGGGGAGGAACCTTGACACGGTGGCAGCGTGTCAAGGTTCCTCCCCCACTCTGAACTCTAGGGTACAGATGTGGGGACCTGCATGAAAAACCTCCTAAGCTTATCTTTACCAGCTTAGGTCAAAACTTCCCCAAGGTACAAAATATTCCACCCGTTGTCTTTGGACTGGCCGCTACCACCACCAAACTAATGCTGGTTACTGGGGAAGAGCTGTTTGGACGCGTTCTTCCCCCCAAAATACTTCCCAAAACCTTGCACCCCACTTCCTGGACAAGGTTTGGTAAAAAGCCTCACCAATTTGCCTAGGTGACTACAGACCCAGACCCTTGGATCTTAAGAACAATGAACAATCCTCCCAACACTTGCACCCCCCCTTTCCTGGGAAATGTTGGATAAAAAGCCTCACCAATTTGCATAGGTGACCACAGACCCAAACCCTTGGATCTGAGAACAATGAAAAAGCATTCAGTTTCTTACAAGAAGACTTTTAATAAAAATAGAAGTAAATAGAAATGAAGAAATCCCCCTTGTAAAATCAGGATGGTAGATATCTTACAGGGTAATTAGATTCAAAAACATAGAGAACCCCTCTAGGCAAAACCTTAAGTTACAAAAAAGATACACAGACAGAAATAGTTATTCTATTCAGCACAATTCTTTTCTCAGCCATTTAAAGAAATCATAATCTAACACATACCTAGCTAGATTACTTACTAAAAGTTCTAAGACTCCATTCCTGGTCTATCCCCGACAAAGACCAGCATATAGACAGACACACAGACCCTTTGTTTCTCTCCCTCCTCCCAGCTTTTGAAAGTATCTTGTCTCCTCATTGGTCATTTTGGTCAGGTGCCAGCGAGGTTACCTTTAGCTTCTTAACCCTTTACAGGTGAGAGGAGCTTTCCCCTGGCCAGGAGGGATTTCAAAGGGGTTTACCCTTCCCTTTATATTTATGACAACATGACTGTTTAGTACAAGCAGTAGTACAATGCTCCTAATATATGAATGAACCAGTAGGTATAAAGTGAAGTGCTATGCAATGAAATCAAACTGAAATCAACACAGCTTTCATTTATTTTAATGCTTTATTGGATAGATGTGTGTGTGGAGTGCCAATGTTACATACACATACGTACATACACACAGCATCTGTCTATGACATAATGAATTTCAATCTCATGCTAAAATCTGTGCAGTGCATTTTTTTAAATGTACAATTTTTTAAATAAATGCCTCAGGAATGTATACATCTCTCAGAATCAGGCTTCTTTAAGGACCAGAGGTGGGGCCCTCAAAATCAGTGATCACTGTTAGAGATAAACAAAAGAGGACCCCAGTTATTCCTAACTGAAGCTCATACAGAGAGTTCCAGAACAAAGCTCTACATGGCAGGGGTGGAGAACTCCAGGTCTCACGGGTCTCCCTGCCCCCGCTACCACCCCTTCATTAATTATGTAACCTGAAATCTTTGACTGATCTGCCTTGCAATAAATTACCCTTTAGCTCCTCCTAGTGGATCAGTATAAACTGCAGAACACTTCAGATACTCATATTTACATCCTTCTCAATTGGACCTATATTAGAGTTGCCAATTTTGGTTGGACTTGTTCCTGGAGGTTTCATCACATGACATAATCTTTAAGTAAAGATGAATCTTTAATTCCTGGAGACTCCATGACAATCCTGAAGGCTTGGCAACCCTAACCTATATTATTATTGTTTGTTTATATTACTGTAGCACCTCAAAGCCCTAGCGATGGCCCAAAACCACACTGTACTGGGCTCTGCACAAACAGAACAAAAAGATGTTACATGCCCCAAACAGCTTACAGCTCTCTGTGCACTGAGCTCCTGCACATTTGTGCTGAAAAAACCCTCTATGTGACTTCCAGCTCCCTTCCCCACACCAGGCTTTAAGCCCTCCTAGACTCATGCCTCTGTCTAATTCACACCAGGATCCTATCCTTCATCCACATGCCCCACGTAGTTGCACCAGCATGGTCTGGAGTCAGCTGCTGGTCAGTTTATGAACATGTATTATGTATTAATTATTATTTGTATTACCTGCCAGGATACTAGTGTGCTAGGTGCTGTACATCTGTAGAATCAGCTGGGTACAAATACAGCCCAGTAATGGGGAAGGGGAGGAAACAAGTGTGGAGACAGAGAGGAACCCTGCAATTCTATATCCTGCCACAAAATGGAGAGGTTTCAGAGTAGCAGCTGTGTTAGTCTGTAACTGCAAAAAGAAAGGAGGACTTGTGGCACCTTAGAGACTAACAAATTTATTTGAGCATAAGCTTTTGTGAGCTACAGCTCACTTCATCGGATGTATCCGATGAAGTAAGCTGTAGCACACGAAAACAAGGCGGAGAGTTTCTCCACCATAAACTTAGGATAGGGGTTTTCTTCATCTCAGTCAGAAAAAAAAGAGCAAAATAGCAAGTAAAAGGAGATGTGCTTCAGTTGAGAAAAAAAACAGCCCTTACCTTACAGAGTATCATGTCAGCTGTAGATCAAGATGGCAGTACTTCCAAGTTCAAACTTTCAAAAAACATGAACTGCCCCCCCCACCACGAAATTTTTAAACAAATAAATGTGAGATTCTTTTTATTTGCCCTCTCATTTCCAAGTTGCTATATTGCACTCAGGTCACATTTTCAAGCTTTTCTCTGCAACCACAAGGGCTAGAAACTAAGGGTATGTCTACACTACAAAGTTGTCAACAAAACTTTTGTCCTTCACGGTACTTAAAAAAGCCCCCATGCGAAAGAGAAAAGTTTTGTTGATGCAAGTGGCAGTGTGAATGTGACTTTTTCTGCAGGAGCACTCTCCTGCCGACAAAGCTAATGCCACTCACGGGGCTGGAAGTATTTTGTTAGCAAACGTGCCAACAAATTACCGATAAAAAGCATTCACACACGCTGACTTTTAGTGACAAGGCTGTGTCGACACAGCCTTGTCACTAAAAGCAGAGTGGTGTAGACAAGCCCGCATTTTTAAAAAGTGAAAGCCATAATTCTCACCTAACCATTTGTTGGACGGAGCTGGGGGTTCAAGCAAAACACCAGGTATCACCAGAGTTGGCAATTAGAGCTGTGTGGAAAAAGGCAATTCCATTTTGTGGAGAATGTTGATATTCTGAAAACTGTTTGCTTCCAATTTGGAATGAAAACTAAAACTTTTGAAATTCTCTGCATAAGAAAACAGAGGCCCAGTTCTGGGGCAATCTGCCTGGTGAGCTGCCCTAGAGTTGTGGACCCTGGAAGCCCTGGAAGCCCCAATTCAGAGGCAGTGCACGAAGCTGTAGTAAGCGGAGGCCCTGAAACATAAATTCTTGTATCAGAGGCCTAGTCTGAGGCCTGAAGCCTGAATTAAAGTAAAGCCTGAACCAAAGTACCTCCAGGCAGTGATAAGCAAAGCTGGGCTGTGAGCCAGAGGCAGGTCCCACTCAAAGAAGTTGGCAAGAAAAGGTTGTTAGAGGCAGGTGCACACACACACATAAGGGGTAATGAGAGAACCTTGTGCCAAGACGGCGGCAAGACACTCCATAGACATAACAAGGAACAGCCAGGTGCATCTTAAAGACAGGGTCAAAAGGACAACATGATGGATAGATTCGTTTGAACTATGATGAGTAATCGGTCCTGCAACAGTATAAAAGTAGGTCCCGGGCGCATATCTTTGACCAGCCTAGGGGGCAGTGGAGTGTCCCGCCACTGACTGAGCTGTGTCCATTGCCAGGGAGCACAAATTCGTAGTATGCCCTGTAGAGTCTATAGGGAACTATTACTGTGCTTCGTTTGACAATAAACCTGGCTTGGGTTCCTTCGTATCTTACTAGAGTCTGTGGTTTTTGGGGGTTCTCTCGAGGTCTGCTGTGTTAGCTATCTGCGCAGAGCTGGGGCAGCACACAGAGGGAACATGCACGCAGCCGACTGTTATAATCATCGAACAAGAGCAGAGCACCACACCGGTAGCTACCGACAACAGTAGCATGCTGTCAAGGAGCTGGGCAGGTAAACTAGCAGGAAGCCAGGTGGGTTTCAAATGAAAACCAGCCTGGGTTCCAGCAGATCTTTGTCAAACTCACACCATCTCTGTAAAATATTTTAATTCTGACAAATTTCATCAGATTTTTGCCAGCCTGACTGTCAGGGGGTGGCTGCCTGTAGGGCTCTCCCCCTCATGGTCTCAGGATGACCCTGTAAGCAGCCCCTGCCTCAATTTCCCTCTTCCAGAATCCCCAGTAACTCCACACAAGCTCTCTGAGCATAAATAGCCCTTTGCAGGGTTAGTTTATTACAAATGTCCCACAACCATAATCCAGAATTCCCCAGCACAGTCCAAAGAATATATTTCACCTTTCAAGTCCCAACAATCCAGCAACACCCCAAATACTGTACTGCTCTGGCATCTCTCAGCACGCATCACCTCTCAGGTACTGCCACATCACTCACCACGCCTCATTCCAGCCCCTCCAGCTGAGGTGGTGCTCTGCCCTGTTTTCAGTTCAGGTATGGTCCCAGCATTTGCCCAGAGACATCAGTGATCTCACCTCTCTAACATTACCCAGCCTTCAGCCCACTTTGGCCCTGCAGCTTCAGCTCTCTGGTTCAAAGAGCCAGCAGGCGTCTCCTCTGCTGCTCTTAGCCTTCAGCCCCCTCTGGCATGGGGAAGTTATAGTGACCTCCACCACCACCCTGACTGTCTTCTGCTTTTAAATTGCCACTGTTCATCTAGGGAGCTCTCAGTGCTCTATCCCTCAGGGGCATCTCCATTCCTGAAGCTCTCAGCCCAGCTCTGCTCTTCTTTTGAGAGGTCTCTTTCTGGACTCTGGTTTCTGAACTCCCTTTCTTGCCTTTGGGCTGTCTCTCATTTATAACTCCCAGGGGACAGCCCTCCCTCCTTGTTTCCCCAACTAGGGCATACCTTGACTACAACAGGAGAGCTGGGCCTGATTTCATGGGGTCCATCTACTCTGGTGACCAGACATCCTGATAAAAATCAGGATTGTCCCGGTATTAGAGACTTTGTTCCGTGTCCCGATCAAAGTACTGTTGGGACGTAATTTGTTCTGATTTTTCATGGGGCTGAAGGAGCCCCAGCCTGAGCTGCATGGGGCTGAAGTAGCTCTAGCCATGGGGGGCCGAAGTAGGCTCAGGTTTCAAGGGGCTCAAGGAGCCATGCCAGGCTGGAACGTCATCAACGAAGTTTAAAACTGCTGATGCTGAAAATTGAGAGCTGTGTGATCTTCAGTAAAAGACAGCCTATGTGCACATTCTATTTTTAGTTTTTGTAAATCTTTATATGCAATTACTCCTTCTGCCTCCTGAAAAATAAGGGTCCTGATTTTTCACCCTTGCTATCTGGTCACCCTACCAGCTACCCTGTTACACAGATCTATTGGCAACCCTATATTTTCTTGTTCCTCCTTGCAGCCAGAGGGCAGGGAGAGGGAAAGGATACCTGCACTCTCAGGACCCATCCTCCAGCTATCTTGTGCCTCCTCTTTATATTCCTCCTCTATGCCCCAATTCAGTAAACATCCCCCTTCAACAAAGCACTTAAGCACATGTTTTAAGTAGGTGCTTAAATCCCATTAGTATTCATGGCTTTTAAGGACATGCTTAAGTGTCTAGCTAAATCACACCCTGAATGAACACCCAGCTGATCCTTGGTGAGAGCTATGTATACCCGACCACAAGCTCTTTATAGTACATATCTGTGTAATTGTCGTATTAATCATGCTCCTTTCATTACCAACATATATATATATTGAAGCCAACCAGGAGAATCTGGAGTTTGCAGAGTCTGTCTGTTCATATTGACCTATAGGAAGCCAAAAAAGTCAAAAGATGTCAGTTGTAGGGAAATTTTTGCTATCACTTTAAAACTCCTTTTCTATTATTTTCCAAACTTCTCAGAAAAACTCTAGTCTTGTGTGAGATGTGGCATGTGAAATTTTATGTGTATTGGTTTCTTTCAGGGTATGATGGGAGTTATAGGGATTCAAAATCAGCCTTCCAATGGGAAGCTTCAATCTTAGCTATGGAGCGTCTAGCACCACTCTGTATGACATACACACTCACACATCTCATATATATTTGGATTATACCCCTGGGTGCTGATTCTACACAGGCTTATGCATGTGCTTTACACGTGGTTAATTAATCCTATTGAATTCAATAGGCAACTCACAGTGTGCAAAATAACCTTCAACATAAGTCTTTACAGGATCAGGACCTTGGATTGCCAGACACCATGTTATATTACACACAGACATCCCTTCTACAGTGAAATACTCCTGACTGCAACTAAGAAATAGGCCAATCCAGCATTTTTACAAGTATATTTCATAATGTTCTACAATAGGAAAGCAATACCATATTCTTTTAAAAAAAAAAAAGAAAGTGAGAAATGCTTTGACCTTAAATGTCTATGAGAATCAATGAGCTAGAGCTTCCGAAGACAACAATTCTACAAACATGGGGCAAAATAACCTGAACTCCGACATCAGCAAAACAGAGATTAAATGCTAGGAAAGACAAAAGACTTGTGTTGGCAGTTCAGAGTGAGTTGGACAACAGTCAAAGCTTAACTCAGCCAAATGCAAAGGAGCATTACTAAGGTACTATCAAACCTGGGAGAGAACAGCAATTTTTTTAAATGAGTTTTTCAGAAATGGCAGGGATGGGATTCCTTCAGGAGGCAGGTGATAGATGATCGAACTTTCAGTACAAGAGAGGTTAACAGGGAAGTTGTAACAGCTTAATCTCTTGCAGCATGACTGCCACCGGAAAAATGCATGAAATAAGGAACTTTGGCTGAAACAAGAAGCAGAGCCAAAGCTGCAATGCACTGGGTTGACAGTAATGAAACATTTTACAAATTGTTCCAACTGCACTTGTGATTCTAAAGCAAGTTCATGTTCAAAATAATCACCCAGATTCTTTTTTTCCCTTCAGAGCTTAAATAAATAGCAGACATTCATATCATTTCACTCAATGATGCTCCATTTAATAGCTGATTACTCCTTCAGGAACAGTGCTTCAGGCTTGAACAGTCAACATATTCTTTGTGAGGCCAGGCTTATATAACTACAGAATAAGACTCTTCTTGATCAAAGATGTCACAGACGAAAATAAAGTTGTGTGCATCAGCATAAAGTGAGAAGAACTATCCAGTGAAAGGAGACAGACCAGAAAAGAAATAGTACAAAACAGAAAGAGTCTCATTCAGTTATAACACATGAAGGCAGATAACTAAATATTGACAAATTCTATACTATGCAACTGCTAGAAATCTAAATACTAACATGGGTGAACTTGAGTACCTGGTATTAAATGAAGATATTGATATAATAGGCAACACAGAAACATGGTGGAATGATGATAATCAACAGAACACGATAACACCAGGGTACAAAATATATAGGATTGACAACATAGGTCATGCTGGTGGCGGTGAGGCACTCTATGTAAAAGAAAGCATAGAGTCAAATATAATAAAAATCTTACATGAATCAAAACTGTACCATAGAATCTTTAGATAGAAATTCCATGCTTGAATAATAAGTGCATAGCAGCAAGAATATACTACGAACCACCTGACCAGGAAGGTAATGGTGATTGTGAAAAGCTCAGGGAGATTAGAGAGGCTACAAAACCAGAAAACCCAGTACTAATAGTGGATTTCAACCATCCCCATATTAACTGGGTATGGGTCACCTCAAGATGGAATGCAGAGACAAAATTTCTAGACACCATGATGTAGGATTCATACAGGGTGCATGCACTTGGCAACACACACGGCTCCTCTCAAGGGCATGAACCTTGGAAACTCGCCCAGATGGCATGAACCGTGGGAAGCCTCCCAGGACTGGGCTCAAGGCCTGAGAGCAAGGAATGCGGTAGATAGATATTGGTAAATAAGAATATTAAACAAAGCCAGTGTATTCCTTTTATCTGTTGGAGTATGTAATGCGCAGGAGGAGGGAGAGAAATAAAAGAGAGGGTGGAAAGCTGACAGGCAGACCAGCCCGTCGGCAGACCAGCCTGCTTGCTTGCTTAAAGCCTTGTTCTGTCTTGTATTTGAACCGCAACACCATGAGTGTCTGCTTCTTGGAGCAGCTAAGCCTGGAACCCACAAGGGGAGAGCCAATTCTTGATTTAGTCCTAAGTAGAACACAGGATGTGGTCCAACCACTTGGTAATAGCGACCATAATGTAATTGAATTTAACATCGTTGTAGAGGGGAAATACCAAAGATATCCACCACAGTAATTACACAAAAATAAATAAGCTAGTTAAATAGATATTAAAGGAACAGTGTCCAAGGTAAAATGCCTGTAAACTGCATGGAGACTATTTAAAAACACTATAAGGTATGTATACCCCAAATTTTAAAAAAATAGGATAAAGAAGTGCCACTGTGGCTAAACAGCAAAGTAAAAGAGGAGGTTACAGGACAAAAAGCATCCCTTATACATTGAAAGTCAAATCCTAGTGAGGAAAATAGAAAGGAGCATAAACTCTGGCAAGTCAAGTGTAAAAGTATAATTAGGCAGACCAAAAAAGAATTTGAAGAGCAACAAGCCAAAGACACAATAACTAACAGCAAAAGTACATGAGAAGCAAAAGCCTACCAAAAATCAGTAGAGCCATTGGATGATCAAGGTGCTATAGGAGAAGGCTGTTGTGGAGAAGCTAAATGAATTCTTGCCATTTGTCTTTACTGGAGAGGATGTGAGGGAGATGCTCACATCTGAGTCATTTCTTCGTAGATGACAAACTTGAGTAACTGTCCCAGATAGAGCTATCAATAGAGGAGGTTTTGAAAAGAATTGATAAATTAAACAGAAATAAGTCACCAGGACCAGATGGTATTCATCGAAGAGTTCTGAAGAAATTCAAATATGAAATTGCAGAAATACTAACTGTGGTATGTAACCTATAATTTAAATCAGCCTCTGTATCAGATGACTGGAGGATAGATAATGCAAAGCTGATTTTTTAAAAAGGCTCCAGAAGTGCTCATGGCAATTACAAGCCAGTACGCCTAACTTCAGTACCAGGCAAAGTGGTTTAAACTATAATAAAGAACAGAATTATCAGACACATAGAGGAACACCATATGTTGGGGAAGAGTCAACAGGGCTTTTGTAAAGGGAAATCATGCCTCACCAATCTATTAGAATTTTTTGTCAATCAACATGTGGACAAGGGTGATTCAGTTGATATACTGTTCTTGGACTTTCAGAATACCTTTGACAAGGTCCCACACCCACCAAAGGTTCTGAAGCAAAGTAAGTAGTCATGGGATAAAAGGGAGGTCTTCTCATGGATCAGTAACTGGTTAAAAGACAGGAAACAAAGGGTAGGAGTAAAGGGTGAGTAAAAGGTGAGTTTTTGTAATAGAAAGAGGTAAATAATGAGGTCCCCCAAGGACAAGTGCTGTTCACCATATTCATAAATGATCTGGAAAAAGGGGTGAACAGTGAGGTGGCAGAGTTTGCAGACAATACAAAATTACTCAAGATAGTTAAGTCCAAAGCTGACTGTGAAGAGTTACAAAGAGACCTCACAAAACTGAGTGACTTGGCAACAAAATGACAGTTGAAATTCAATGTTGATAAGTGCAAAGTAACAGGCATTGGAAAAATAATTCCAACTATATATATACACAAAAGGATTGGTTCTAAATTAGCTACTACTCAAGAAAGATCTTGGAGTCACCCCGGATAGTTCTCTGAAAACATCTGCTCAATGTGCTGTGGCAGTCAAAAAAGCGAACAATGTTAGGAACCATTAGGAAAGGGATAGATAAAAAGACAGAAAATATAACACTACTATATAAATCCATTATATGCCCACACCTTGAACACTGTGTGCAGTTCTGGTCACTCCAACTCAGAAAAGATATATTAGAATTGGAAAATGTAAAGAGAAGAGCAACAAAAAATGACTAGGGATATGGAACAACTTCCATGTGCTGAAAGATTAAAAAGACTGGGACTGTTCAGTTTAAAAAGCAGATGACTGATGGGTGGTGGAATATGGTAGAGTTCTATAAACTCAGGAATGGGTAGAGAGCACAACACAAGAACCTGGGGTCACACAATGAAATGAATAGGCAGCAGCTTTAAAACAAACATGAGGAAGTACTTCTTCACACAATGCACAGTCAATCTGTGGAACTCATTGCCAGAGGATGTTGTGAAGGCCAAAAGAATAACTGGACTCATAAAAGAACTAGATACCTTCATGGAGGACGGGTCCATCAATTCCTATTACCCAAGATGGTCAGGAATACAATCCTATGCTTCAGCTTTCCCTAAAACTTTGATTGCCAGAAGAGATGGGGATGGATCACTCCTTCATTGTCCTGCTCTGGTTCCTTCCCTCTGAAGTATCTGGCACTGACCACTGTTGGAAGACAGGATGCTGAGCTAAATAGACCATTGGTCTGACTCAGTGTGACCATTCTTACGTTCTTAAAAATATCCTTAAAAAAAAACCCAAAGAACAAATGCCTCAGAATGGATACTCATGGAAAACCACAACACATCAGTGCAGCAAAGAACATCTCAGTGGTTACAGATTGCAGGCAAATTAAATAAGAACAGAAGATACCCAAAGCACTCCCTGACAGATCCAGAGCAAGATGTTTGCAGTACATTTTCACAGTATCAAATGCACTTATGCTAATGAAATAAACCAAATAGACATAAAGTGATTTGATTGCTTAACCATAAAGGGAATTCACAGCTTTAAAGATCTCTCACTGTCTTGTAAACAAACTGTCTAGAAATATTGTATCATGTCTTGGTTTCGAAAATAGCAAAGTGCCAAGTCTGGTTTGCATTGTTACATTATACAGTATTTTCAAAGTTCTGTTCCATAGTATCTTCTGCTGTTGATGCTTTTCAGTAACAGTGTGTATAATACAAATAATAGTTTGTATTATAGTGTGTATTAACTAGTGGGCAATTAATTTATACTGGTGTAGGGAGAGACTATACAGTAAGCTTAAGCTTACAAGGTTTTATAATTCATATTTATCTTTCAGCCTTCATACTCCATTTTCTGATTTATGAATGCTTGTTTTCTCAACCTGAATATTGTATTAACTCTGTTTTTTGCAGACATATATAGTGTGTTGGATTACAGCTTTTATTAACACTGCCATATTGTCATCATTGTAGCTGTTCAAATGTCCCGTAATCTCAAATTTGTTTCAGTTTAGTGGAACTGAGACTGAATGTTTGATCCACACTTGTTAATACAATCTATTATCTTTTTCAACGGCAAAGAATTCAGATAAATTTACACCTGGAACAGTGAGATACTGTGAACACTAGAGATGGAACATTAAAAGTTATATTAAATCAGGAGATGGTCCACTTAGAAAAAATAATGTAAATAGGAATAAGATATAAATGTATTCTCTTGTCATTCTTAGCTGCTGAATCCTTCCTCATAGCATGAATAAAAGAGTTCAACATCATATGTCAGTTGTATATCATGGTGAAAATTAGGGGGTTTCATTTAGAAGTATAATATCTACATCTATAAAGAGACAGGGATACTGGATGAATGATTATTATAGAACATTTCCAGTAATGAGAGCAGTTATATTAGCTGAGAAAAAGACAGTTCATTTATTACTCAGTAGGACTAAACCAGGTGTAGTCATCTTATTTCCGACTTTACTCACAGAATGATATTCCTCTGCATGCTGTTGTATTATTTATTCATTACTGTTAGGATATAGATATTCAGGCCTGCCTGTAAAGGCCTATACTCTAAGAATTTAGGTGTATTCTTATCACTTAGCTAGTTATAGAGGTATAAAAGAAAGACTCAAAATCACTGTCTGCCGGTGTAAGGGCCTTCTCTTACTGTGACAGTCTAAGACCCTGTTCTTAGGCTGGTTTCAGAGTAACAGCCATGTTAGTCTGTATTCGCAAAAAGAAAAGGAGTACTTGTGGCACCTTAGAGACTAACCAATTTGAGCATAAGCTTTATGCATCCGATGAAGTGAGCTGTAGCTCACGAAAGCTTATGCTCAAATAAATTGGTTAGTCTCTAAGGTGCCACAAGTACTCCTTTTCTTGTTCTTAGGCTAAGATCTTTGGCTAAGCAGCAGAGGCAACCATAAGCTGGGAAGCAAACGGTCACATCCTCACATTCCAAACTAGTCACATTGAAATAAGGTGCTATTGGGCTGTTAGGAGTACAATCCTGTCCTGATAATGCCTATCACCTCCAGAGAAAGGGAAGTGCCTAGAAAATGTAAAAGGAAACTTAGTTTGATAGCATCCTGTCTGGCAAGAACTCACTTATCAATAGCTGGGATGTGAAATCCTCATTTCTGTGTTGTTCTATCATTGTAGTCCCCATTTCCCTATTGTTTGTCTGTATAATCTCTGTCTGGTTCTGTGATTGTTTCTGTCTGCTGTATAATTAATTTTGCTGGGTGTAAACTAATTAAGGGATATAATTGGTTAAATAATCATGTTACAATATGCTAGGATTGGTTAGTTAAATTTCAGGAAATTGATTGGTTAAGGTATAGCTAAGCAGAACTCAAGTTCTACTATATAGTCTGCAGTCAATCAGGAAGTAAGGGGGGGGAATGAGAACAGGGAATGGGGGTGGGGAAATTGGAATCATGTTTTGCTAAGGGGGGGGAATGGGAACAGGGACACAGGTAAGGCTCTGTGGTGTCAGAGCTGGGAAGCGGGACACTAAGGAAGGAAACTGGAATCATGCTTGCTGGAAGTTCACCCCAATAAACATTGAATTGTTTGCACCTTTGGACTTTGGGTATTGTTGCTCTCTGTTCATGCGAGAAGGACCAGGGAAGTAAGTGCGTGAAGGAATAAGCCCCCTAACCGTTACATTTTTTGCAGCCTGAAAGCAGGAGATTAGCAGCCTGTATCCTGAATTCTGCATTTACCAAGGATTTCCTGCCAGAGAAGATATGATCAATAAATATTCACTGATTGCTGGATTGTCTCTCTGCACGTCTTTCATCTGAGTCATTCTACTCACATTCACTAGGACAACAGGAAAGTATATCAGGAAGTGTAGGACAGAATGGAACCATGATCTGGACGGTTAGTGGGGCAGGTTGGAAGGCATCACTTTCTGGGGGGTAGTTTCTGTTGTCCAGACAACTGTGTGGAACTGCAGAGCTGCCATGACGGCATCAGGCTGGTTGGTGACAATGCCCACAAAGGGCTGAAAATGCAGCCAAGGATTGGAATGGTGCCGTGCATCACAACCATGCCTTCTGTCTGCAGACTATGCCTCCTTCTCTTTGCAAGGCTGGCAGCAGGGAGCTGATGTGGCATAAGTGTCCTCATGTCATCTCTTTGCCACCAGAAAATCTCTTTACACTGGAGTGACCCTACCTTGGCTGAATAAACTGACATTAGGGCCAGACGGCAATAATGGAGCAGGCCTACAAAATCTTTGCTTCTGTGCTTCCATATCACACCCATCCCAACCTTTTCTGTTCATCTTGTGTAATACCCACACTAACCCTGTTCATTCTGGGTCACACTAACCGCATGCCTTCTCCCCGGACATCCAGGAGCACTTAGTGCTTTAACTGCATCAAATCACACAGCACCTTGCAGACATTTCCTCCCACCTCACATCTCATACAATGAAAGAAGATTTTCAATTTGTCATACAGAGGCAAAAACTCCCAAACCCTCCTTCCAACACCATGCACATTAAACAACCATCTTAGGAATGAAGACAAAATCCCAAGAGCAAAGGGGAGAATAATTCTGAGTGAAGAACTAGTGCAAAATTGGCCCAATCTAATTTCCACTGAAATCACAGGTTGGATTCTCCAGTCCAGTAATATCACTGTGTGGTGTAAGAAGTCTTAAAGCAACTGCACCTGGCCAATAGAGAATTCGCCCTGCACAGGGGAACTTTCAGCCAACTGATTGATAGCTGATAAAGCTGACGAGGCAGTCACGTTCTGTTCCAGATGTGCCTCCTCTTCTGACATAAGGAGATGGAGAGGATATGTCACAGGCATTTTGGGGACAGGCAGGAAAGAGGGCTTAGGAGAACAGAGTTCTGCTACTCTCCATTTTCTACTTTTGTAAGGTTCCTCAGGGACTTTATACCAGTGGCTTTCAAGTTGTTCCTCTGCAGCTATAATTTATACCAGGACTGGGTGGCTGAAGATCAGCCCCCTGAACAGATGTCCCGATTTTATAGGGACAGGCCCGATATCTGGGGCTTTGTCTTATATAGGCGCCTATTACCCACCCCACCACCACCATTCCCCCTCCCGATTTTTCACACTTGCCATCTGGTTATCCTACCACTACATCTGAGTACAGCAAATCAATGGAGTAGATTGTGTCCAAGATGCAGTAGAGATCTGCTTTGAGAAATGAAGAGGAACATTTCCCCCTAAACCTCCTTGTCCTAAGTTCTGTCTCAAGGGCAGTGCATGAAACTCAACCTCTAGCTCTACTTCTTTCCTGAATCGATACTAAATTGTGTTTTAAAAATAAGAGACAAATCCATGATTTTAGATTCCAAATGCACACAAGAGTTCTAATTTAATCTGATTATTCTATTAACATTGACTAAGTACTTGAGTTCTTGCAGTTTATTAATCATGCGGGCTCTCCTCAGAATAAAACCTGATATTCAGTTAGGAACTTATTTCTTGTGTGTGTTATGCAGAGCTTCACAGAACACAATCAATACATTAAAGATTTGAGAGCCTCTGAAGCCAAGCTGTTTTAATTAATTTACTTATTTTGCATTTTTCTTGTCTCTGAAATGTGCAAATACTGTGAGTTAACGAATAAAGTATTTGCACTACGAATGAAAGAGCTAATGTTTAAAAGGTCACTTGCAAATCAAAAAGGGAAATTTCAGTTATTTTACATATATATCCTGAATGTGCTGGACTAATAGGGAGACAAGGCGAGAGAGGTAATGCTTTTTATTGGACCAACTTCTCTTGGTGAAAGAGACCAGGGTTTGAGCTTACATGGGTTATATCTATATTGTGGGGGGAGGGGGGGAACCCTGCAGCACCGAGTCTTAGAGGCGGGTCAGCTGACTTGGGCTGACAGGGCTAAAAATTGTAATGTAGACGTTCGGGTGCAGGCTAGACCTTGGGCTCTGAGACCCTCCTGCTTTGCAGGGTTTCACAGCCCACACTCCAGCCCAAGCCGGAACGTTTACACTGCAATTTTATAGCCCCAAAAACTGAGCCCTGCGAGCCCAAGTCAGATGACCTGGGCCAGCCATGGCCATGCTGTGGGTCTTTTATCACATCGTAGACATACCCACAGAGCTCTTCTGAAGGTCTGGGAAAGGTACTCAGATTGTCATAGCTAAATACAGAATGGAACAGATTGTTTAGCATAACTAGTTAACACTACAGTAAGTGAAGTGGTCTGTTAACACCTCTGCAGTCATAGAACAAAAGAGGGGGGGTTAGTGGGTTCCATTGTTGTAATCATAAAACCAGTGTCTTTATTAAATCCATGATTTTTAGTGTCCAGCAAAGTTACGAATTTAAGCTCCCAGGCTCATGTTTTGAAGGTGTTCTGCAGGTTTACTTTGAGGATGAGGACTGAGAGGTCAGATATGGAGAGTGGAAAGTGTTCCACTGCTTTGTGGAAAGTGTTCACCCATGGATGATATTGTGTTTTTGTCTTTCATCATTTTACTGTGTGAGTTCATTCGAGAGCACAGTGATTGTCTGGTTTCATCCCCGTAGTTGTTGCTGGGGAATTTAGGATACTGGATGAGGTACACCACATGGTGTGGCATGTGTAGGACCCATGGATCTTGAAAGGTGTGTTGTGGGAAGTCACAGTCAACCTGTGGAACTCATTGCCCAGTGATGTTGTGAAGAACAAAAATATAACTGGGCTCAAAACAGAATTAGATAAGTTCATGGAGGATAGGTCCATCAATAGCTATTAGCCAAGATGGCCAGGGATGCAACCCCATGCTCTGGGTGTCCCTAAACCTCTGACTGACAGAAGCTGGGATTGGATGACAGGAGATGCATCACTTAAAATTTTCCCTGTTCTGTTCATTCTCTTTGAAGCCTCTGGCCCTGGCCACTGTCGGAAGACAGGATACTGGCCTAGGTGGACCATTAGTTTGACTCAGTGTGGCAATTCTTATGTAGATATTGATCATTGTAACATTGGAGATATTTCTACAGGTTTTGCATCAGTTGTTATGGCTGGGTCTGGTATTGCTTTGAGTTGGTGTGTCCTGTCTGTGTGGAGCTTCTGATAATGAGCTTGAGGGTGGGGGAATTGTTCGAAGGCCAAAGAGGGAGTTTGGAACCACATCCTGAAAGAATCTTTCCTGAAGCCCCTCTTCTGGCCTTCAGACAACATCCCAATGATCAATACCCTCTAAACACACCTTTCAAGATCCATGGCTCCTACACATACCTATCCCAACATGTGGTGTACCTCATCCAGTGTCCTATAATGACTATGTTGATGACATGAGACCATCACTATGCTCTTGAATGAGACCGCACAGAAAAATGATAAAAGACAAAAGCACCACATCTCTCATGAGTGAACTCTTTTCCCAAAGCAATCACCACATATCTGACCTCTCAGTCCACATCCTCAAAGGAAACTTGCACAACACCTTCAAAAGACTAGCCTGGGAACTTAAAGTCATAACTTTGCTAGACATTAAAAATCATTAATAGGTTTAATTAATTAATAAAGGCACTGGCTTTATGGTTTATTACAAAAATGCAACCCACTAAACCTCTCCTCTTTTGTCTTATGACTGCAGAAGTGTTAATGGGCTGCTTCACTTGGAATAGTCTCTTACAGTAGTATTAACTAGTTATGCTAAACAATCTGTTCCACCTTGTATTTAGTTGTGACACTCTGAGTACCTTTCCCAGATCTGAAGAAGAACTCTGTGTAAAGCTTATCTCCTTTTGCAACAGAAGTTGGTCCAATAACAAATATTCCCTCACCCATCTTGTCTTCAATGTCCTGGGACCAACACGGCTAAAACAACACTGGACCAATAGAGGCATTCACCACATGGATCACTTTCTTCTCTTTGAAGGATCATCTAATGTGTTACCAGCCAACACCGGCTGTGCTGTAACATCTCAAATGGTGTGATTCCATGACATCACTACCAAGAAAACTCTGTTGGAATATGTAGCTGGTCCAAATAGGGGCTTGAAAAGAGTAAGTGGTACTCTTTATTTATGATAAGGTTAAAAAGAGAGAAGGAGATAGGCACGTTTGCAGGCAGTAGAGAAAGGACAGGACTGAGCTAATAAACATGTTCTTAACATTAAACATATACTTAAGTGCTTTGCTAAATAGGGATGGTTTGCTGAACTGGGATTACTGAAAATTCGAGATGGACATGACTGGAGCAGTTGGATCCACACCCAAACTTTCCCAAATTTTACAGCACTTGGCTCCATGGATTGAGTTCTGTTCATTAGAGAGAAAGAAGCATACTAGTGAATTTGGATCCAGATACAAACTTCCCTACAGTACAGGGTGGTTCAGATCCACAGTTTAAAACATGGGCCTATCTCTAGTGATGACTATTGATTGCCCCTTGGCATTCCACATGGGGTAACTGCTGAAAGACTGACTTTTGGGAATGCCACAGGGCCTTCACTTTCCTCTCTCACCTTTGAATTCAAATATGTATGCCCACATGTATTTGTATACATACAACAGTGACAGTTGTCTATCGATACAAGAGAGATGGAATGGAACAAAAAGAGCACCCAGGCAAAATGGATGTTGAAATGAGCACACATGTGTTGCGGTTCAAATACAAGACAGCACAAAGCTTTAAGCAAGCAAGCAGGCTGGTCTGCCAACGGGCTGGTCCTGTCAGCTTTCCACCCTCTCCTTTATTCTTTCTCTCCCCGCCGCGCATTACATTCTCCAACAGATAAAAGGAATACACTGGCTTTGTTTAACATTCTTATTTACCAATTTCTATCTACCGCATTCCTTGCTCTCGGGCCTTCAGCCCAGTCCTGGGAGGCTTCCCACGGTTCATGTCGTCTGGGCGAGATTCCAAGGTTCATGCCCTTGAGAGGAGCCGTGTGTGCACAGCTCCTACACAACACTCTGGGTGTGCCCTGAATGTTGCCGAGTGCCTCAACCTTGTATGAATCCTACACACATGGACGTTGAACTGTGCATTTTCAGGCCAAATACCAGCTCCATGCACAGTCTCCTCACAGTCTACTACTATTAAGTGTAGAAATACTCTGCACAAGACCTGAGCCAATAGGTTATTACCTGGTTAGGGAATTTACACATGCCAACTTGTGGACCATGCCCCCGACCATGGCTCCTGTCATAAAAGGTCTATGGGGTGTTTCTCTAGTTAGACAGAGTTAGTGCAGACAATTTGGCCAACATGGAGTGAATGAAACTGGACTGCTTCTGTCTCAGTTGGTGCAGGAGTTGGACATAGTGCCCAGTATGGGACATTAAACAAAATGGGATACAAATAACAATCAAATAGCTGCTTCAGTCACGAAGCACAGTCCATCCTGCACACTCACACTGGGCCTTGGATCAGGCCAGTTGTTGCGGGAAAAATAGCACAGACTCACAAACGTACATTAAAGTCTGTATTATAACAGTCCATACAGACACGAGACAATGGTGTGTTTGCACAGGCAATCTTAACTTTGGCACCTCCTATTTTTGAGTGCTTTATTGTGCAAAATTAAAATAATGTTAAGGGATTTTTCAATTGACTTTTTAGTAATATCCTTCAGTACATTGCCCTTCTGCGTATATTACAGGTTTTGCTAAGGCATCAGCTGCTGTGCCATTTAGGTTAGATACCTAATTGCTAGTTTTACACTATAGATTACAGAATTATCTTCCACAGTGAAAATTAGATTTGATGCATTTATAAGGTTTGTGGATACTATGAAACTTAAACCAAATGGAAGCAGCCTTCAACTGAGCAAAAGTCATAGGACAATATAATATGCAATTGTTGGGATGAATTTTTAGCTTGTTCTGGCTATGATACTGTATTTTTAAGTAGTATAAAAAGTTAATTCTGTATATCCTATCAAAGTAATGCTCTTTTAGATTCATTTAAGTAAGACCAGTTGGCTGAGAGTGTTGCAATATAATGAAAATGAACTGTTTTTAGATAGCATCTTTCATCAAAAATGACACCAGCCTACTTTACAAACTATGGGCCACATCCTCAGCTGATGTAAATCAGTACAGTTCCATTGACTTCAGTGAATCCATACTGATTTACACTAACTGAGGATCCGGCTGCACGTATGTATTAGTCATTTCATACATTCCTGAAATGGAGCCACTTTGGGGCAAATCATGGCAACTGTTTAATAGTGCACAACAACAGTATACTCTAGTTAGGAGAGGAAGTGGGAAATATCTTATCGGACTGAAACTATGGCGAAGTGACATAGACCTTGATCCAGAATTAAGAACCATGTGGGCACAGGGGAATGCCAGGGAGCTGTTGGTAGCAGAAATGGGGTCTTATAGAGATAGAACAATTATTCTCCCCTTGATTTTTTGCAAAAACTGCAATTAGTATCAGTAGACATATTTACAGATCAATTGATATGTACAGTTCTGACTCATATTACCAGCCTAGTTATCGTACTACACAGCAATAGTGAGATTTCCTGTAGGTGGTCTCTTAACCCATCACAATCATGATTTCTCTTTCAGATGGTGCACAAACCTCACAAGAGGTGAGCTTAAGAAAAATAAAAATCATTCCAAAAATTGCAATAATCCTTGACAATTTTATCTAGAACAGGCCAATTAGCTTGAGTCATTTCTCATCTCAAATATAAGAAACATCTGATTTTGCTATAAGCGGGCCTTGTGTGATCCACAAAGCTTGGATCTGGATCAAAATGTTCCCATGTTTGCATATGTTTGGATCTGGGGGTTTTGGTTGGGTCCAGACCAGTTCTAGTTTTTATTATAGTATGTTATTGCTTTTGGAAACTAGAAAACTCCATCCACTGTAAGAGAAATTAAACTTTAGCTAATGTCAAGTTATTTACCTCATACTGCTCAAAGAGGAGTTTTATGCTACCAGCCAAAGAACAGCATCATAATCCTATGGAAATACAGATATATTATGTATCTGTCTCTTAGTTATCTCCAACATAACAGCCTGCCTCAATCAAGGGAGCTCAGAACTTAGGCCTGGATTCTGCAATGAGTTCCATGTAGGTGAACACCTTCCACCGTGACTAGAACTGGATGAAATGCTTCAGATGAAAAGTGCATATTCAGGTCACTCAAAACATTTCACAAATCCATTTGTTTTAAATTTTTTGTCTGACCACCAGATTGAAAAAATCGGTTATCTGCAGAGCTCCACCCATGAGCAGCCCTCATGAAATCAACATGTAGGAGCATAGGACGGCTCACGCAGAACTCACTGCAGCTTCAGGACTTTAAGCTCTCATTAAGGGCTTGATCCAAAGCCCAGAGAAATCTCTGGAAAGAATCCCATTGACTTCAGTGAGCTACAGATCAGGCCCTATGATGAAGATATACACTCACTAAAGTAGTATTTATGGCCCTGATCTTCCAGTTGGAATCACATGGATGGAACCATGCATCTGCACAGAACTTGGTCTTCAAGAGATCCCGATGTGGGCACAAGGACCTGCCCATGCAGCTATGACTGTGGGCTAATGGTCTACAGGAGTTTTTTGTGAAGCATAGTACTGTAGATTGATTATCCCCTGCGGGATAGGAGTAACTCCTACTGAGTTCAAGAGGAATGATTGTAGAGGAGAATCAGACCTGTGGGGGAGACTGTTAACATGGCTGTTACTCTGAAACCTGTCATATGTGGAGGATGACTTTCCCTTACAAAAGTGCATTTTAAAAAGTTCATTGCCCATGTAAAATGGAAATCAGACATTGTGATGAATGTACAGAGTGAAGTGACTCATTTGCAGCAGCAGTTCATTTATTTGTTTATCTGCAAAATTGCAGGGAGGATATTTCACACTTCATGCACTTGTATCTACTTTAATCTTTCGCACTTCTCTCTCTCTATATATGCACACCAGGTGAATATTTTAAAAGTCCAGAAAGCCAGTAACATAATAAGGGGCTGGAGAGATCCAGAAAGACATAATTCTGTCTAGCACTAAAGAAACTTCCCCAATTCTGTGAAAGAGAGAACAAGTATGCAAGGAAGAGGAAATGGTGAAACTCACAGGTTAATTTTTTGTTCTTGGTTTTTGGGAATCCTGCCTAATGTTTTTGACATTTGAAGCATGCAGATCTCACAGCTAAAACAGCAAAATATAATCACTGAACTTTATCCATTTTTCAAAATGTCAAATAAATCACTTGACTTTGCAGTATTTCTCTGGAACTTCACAATGGCTCTGTGCCTCTTCCTGTCTATTTCCTTTCAGGGTGTGTGTGTATGTGTGGGGAGCTCAGGGGAGTGAAGGGTGGTGTGGGAAGGTAGGGGAGAGCTGTAGTAATGTCACAGGGCTCAATCATGAAAGATGCTTAACTAAGTATATGAGGCATTCCAATGACTTCAGTGAGGCTATTCATGTGCTCAAATGCTTTGATGGATCAAAGTTGTGCTCAGAACCTTGCAAGACTGACACGTAGGCTTTACAGGTGGCTGATGGGATTGCAGCGCCATTGCGTCCTGTTTTGGACCCCCCACTACAGAAAGGATGTGGACAAATTGGAGAGAGTCCAGCGGAGGCCAATGAAAATGATCAGGGGGCTAGGGCACATGACTTATGAGGAGTGGCTGACGGAGTGGGGCTTGTTTAGTCTGCAGAAGAGAAGAGTGAGGGGGGATTTGATAGCAGCCTTCAACTACCTGAAGAGGGGTTCCAAAGACGATGGAGCTCGGCTGATTTCAGTGGAGACAGATGACAGAACAAGGAGTAATGGTCCCAAGTTGCAGTGGGGGAGGTCTAGGTTGGATATTAGGAAACACTATTTCTCTAGGAGGGTGGTGAAGCACTGGAATGGGTTACCTAGGGAGGTGGTAGAATCTCCATCCTTAAATGTTTTTAAGGCCTGGCTTGATAAAGTCCTGGCTGGGATGAATTAGTTGGTGCTCGTCCTGCTTTGAGCAGGGGGTTGGATTAGATGACCTCCTTAGGTCTCTTCCAACCCTAATCTTCTGTGATTCTATCTATAGTTAAAACTGGTTGAGATGCTTTCCAGGGTACCCAGAGTTGTGAGACACCTCGCTACCACCTGCCCTTGGCATGAGGAAGCCTTATCTGTACCTGCCAGAAGTCAGTTCCCCATGTCCTTTGGCCTCACAGACCTCATAAGCCCTATTGTTTCTCTACAGGTTAGCGACTGGCACACCCCAACCCATGAGCCCTCCGAACATTGCCTTGAAGTGTCCAGCCCCTGATCCCCTGTGCGCTCGCAGAATTCACAGATTTGCTGCTTCCAAAGAAGCAGTGCACCCCTGCTTACCAGTTCGACCTTAGATCACCGCTCCGCTTAACACACAGCACTTGGATATGTCTCTAGTGAAATTAAGTATAAGGTTATTCACCAAAATAGAGATTCAAATAATAGCAAGTAGAAATACTGGAAACAAATTGTTACATATAAAATCATAACATGCATTCTGGAGCCTAGACTTAATTAACAAGATAGGCTCATGTCTAACCGTGTCTTGCCCACCCAAAGTCCTTACACTTTACAGCCAGGCTGTCTAAGACCCTCCTTTCATGAGACAGGTATGCTATCAGCTTGCCTTCTTGGTGAAGGACCCCAGGTGTTTCCTTGCACCCGAAGATATACCAGAACAATCCTTTGTCATTGTTCATAAACAGGACACCATCTACTGTTTGGAAAATCCACAGGCTGAAACAATCTATCACTCGTGGCTTAGTATTCAAATAGGCCTACATTGTGAGGCGTACACTATACGCACTACAAATGACCTGACAGGGAGATAGGTGTCTGTAATCTCCTGCCTGAAAGGAACATTTCTGAGGTATGTCACCTCCTGGTGACCTGCCTTAGCTCAAGACCTGAGGAACATAATGTTTAGGATTGATACATAACTCCTTAAATATTATCTGTACATACAGTCCACAACAATTTATGGGCTACTGACTCTCAGTAGAGACCTCATATGCCACCCTTAGGAGAACTATTATGCATATATTGAACCAGAGGATCCCTGCAAAGCCCTACACACCTACACCTGTGCCCTCTGCTGGTGGGCATCAAGGGATCCCTGGGTCGCTCTGGTAAATTTCACTTCCTTCATATGTGAATACTAAATACCCTACTAACCTGTCTCTGAGATACATTCAGTGTATAAACTATCAAAACTAACTTTATTTTCCTATGATCAGTGGCTTTCTCTACTGCCAGGCTGGCTGGTTAACTCCATTCTGCTGCTCCTCCAGAATTCATCCTTCTGTGATTTGATACAACTCCAAAGGATGAACTTTTGGAGCATGGAGCCAGCACATAAGGACTTGGAGTTTTCAAAGATTTAATCTTAAAAAATAAATAATACTAATTACTTGAACCCTGTAGGCAGGCTCCAAAAAATTATTGGCCAGCTACAAGGGTTATTATTCTAAACTATTTTACTTACTCAAAATATATCAGCCAGATTGTGTGTGATAATTTGGAGGATAATTGGTCTGTGATCCTTTAAGACTGCTCTCCATACACAAATGAGTAAGCCACATTCTTGTGTCAAGCTGTCATATAAAGTACTAAACTAGAAATCAAACAAATAACAGACTTCCTTTTTGGCTGGTTTAAAAAAAATACAGAGACCAAAATAAATCCTCATTATGTTACATTATTTAAAATAAGATCAGTGAGAGAACAGGCTATCATGGGAAAAAATCCTCCTTTCATCGGTGATTAGTCCATAGGCCCTGAGAGGATGAGTGGAGAGACTCCTTTTATCTGATGGGGAATCCTTCTTCCTGTATTGAGTTACAGTAGCATTTTGGAGGAAGAATGGTCCAGTGGTTAAGGCATAGTCTGGGAGACCCACGTTCAATTCCCCGCTCCACCACAGACTTCCTGTGGGACTTTTTGCAAGTTATATATTCTTTTTGTGCCTCAGTTGCCATCTGTATAATGGGGATAATAGCACTTCTCCCCCCTCCCCCCAAGGTGGTGTGATGATAAATGCATTAAAACATGGTGAAACATTCAGATATCAGAGTGGTGGAGCCCAGGTAAGTGCATATGATAGAAGGTGTACATATGGGGGGGGGGGGAAGGCTGAGTGTCTACGTGATCAATTTCTCTTAAATCATGAGAAAATGTGGCTAATGTTGAATAGATAGCTCACTATATTGAATTAGATGAAATATATTTTTTCTCATACCTGGCTGCTGGTGGGTGTTGCAGGGCTGGAGCACTCTTGGAGTCGGCACCTATGCCCCAAATAGCAATAATATTCATACACTTACAACCTGTCTGGCACATTTCTTTGTTGTACACACATCCCCAGGGTTCAGGGAGATCAGATTTGCAATTCTGGACTACGCATACAATTTATTCCAGGTTTATATTGATTTTCACACTCCAAAGATTTGAAAATGTCAGGATTTGAAATTTTTAAAGAGGTGGGTTAAAATTAACACACATAAAAGCTGTGAAGAGCTGCACACCTATGATGCTGGATATCATGATGTGGCTATTAAGCCACTTTCCCTGTTTTCATTGTGAGGATTTAATATACCTTACTGATATAATGTTGCTGGAACAGCAGGAATTGAAATTTAGTGTCAGAAATTATGATCTGGAGAAGATACTCCTTGCTATTCCTATAAGAACATAATACATAGGTGATATTTTTAGTGTTGACACCGTTGTTGTATGCAGTAAGATTGTAATGTTCTAAACATTATCAAGAACTTCTCTGAACCTTTGTTATTTTTACACATTCCCCAAGGAACTTTTTACTCACATCCTTTAAGCCAAAACAGTCTGTGAACTTTACTCCCCCGCACATCAAGTTTTATGGCTGATATAAAACTGTGGATCAAATTGTTAAAACTCACTGCGTAGCACATGTAGAATGTGCACATAACCCATTGCATGGAGAAAATTGGCATTATGCCTTTACATGAGCATGTTTACACGGGTGACTGTGACTGTAAAAGGAACTTGTGTAGATCGTTGCCCATTTGGCTCATGCAGAAGTCTGTATGCAAGACTGCGGCTGAAAATTAAGGTAATCAGTTTTGGCAATCTAGCCCGGTATTCAAAATATTTGTAAATTAAATATATGCAGGGAGGGGTTTAATTTTTCAAGTCCTGAAATGGTTAAGATTGGTCACTAGAAATGAGGTGTTTTCTGCAGCAGGATGTCTGTACAATACTCTGAGGTGAGTGATGTCACTTGGTTTCAAATTTCCTGATGGCTCACACTTAACATAATTCATTCTAAATGTTAAGCTCCAAGGTCAAGAGAATGAAAACACTGACTTATTTGATATCCCATTAAAAAAAAGTTCTTTAGAAAGACCTTCCCATAGCACTATAATAAATATTCTTTATTACTGAAAACAATCCCACCATTCAGACAACAACAGAAATGAAATGCTCCGCATGTTCAAAATGGTGAGGTACTTCAAAACTATTTGGAGTTCAGATCCTGCAAACACTTACACTGGGGCTTAACTTTAAGCATGTGAGTACTCCCGTTAACTTCAATATCACTGCTCGTATGTAAAGCTAAACACATGCATAAGAGTTTGCAGGACCTGGGCATTGGCAACTTGGATCTTATTTTAAAACTTTACTAAAAAGCAATTCACATAAATGTAATCCTTCTTCCAGGTGTTGCTGGCAGCAAAAAAGGGCAAGGTTCTACTTTCTGGGGGGTTCCTTCTGAAAACTTCTGGCTTAAACCCCTACCCAGAAACCTATGAAACTATATATAACACCTTGGGTGCTTTCGATAGTCTTCCCCACTTGCAAGCACTGAATGCACGGATTTTAAAACAAAGAAAACTTTATAAATGGGGGGTGGCAGGGGAGAGATAACCAGAGATGAAAGTAAGCCAGTATGCCCTGGTACCCCGTACTGGCAAGCAGCAAAGGTGAGTTATATGGGCTTGTGGCTCCAGCAATATTGAGGGCCCGGCTCCACCAATGTCTGGGGCCGGGTCTCCCTCCCTAGTCCCACCTGCTGCCCCCCACGTCTCCCCCGAGTGGCCCCTGGCCCCCCCTTGCTGCCCTAGCATGCCTCCCTGGGTCCCAGAGCACAGCGGCCCTATCTCTCCCCTACAGCTCCATGCTGCCTCCCTGTATCAACTGCCGCCACAGGGTCCTAGCGCTCCCCATCCCCTTCTGCCAGGGCAGGCTGCCCTTCCCCTGCCCTTCCCCCTCAGACCCTTTCATTTTCCGGCGGGACGCTCCACCAGTACAGCTGCCCCCCCTGCCCGCTCCTGCCCCACGCTGGGCAAGGGGCAGCCCCATCCCCCAACCTCAGTGAGGCTACAGTGAGGGGCAGCAGCAGGAGACGATGTGCACTTGTGATGGCAGCCCCCCCCCCCTCCCCCAGAGCACCCACGACAGGGGAGGCAAGGGAGATTCCTGGACCTGAGAGGGGCACTAGGACCACGTGCAGTGACAGTGGTGGGGGTGAGTGTGCTGCGGGGGGGTGGGGGTGGGAGAGGGGGCCCCCTCCCCCAGAGCTCGCTGCTGCCGGTGGGGAGAGGGCTGGGGGGAGTCCTCCTCTCTGGCTCCAGTCCCAGGGAAGCCTGCCTGCACCCCAAACTCATCCCCAGCCCTGTCCCACCCCAGAGACCATACCCCCAGCCAGAGCCCTCATCCCCCCACACCCCAACCCTCTGCCCTAGCCCTGAGCCCCCTCCCACACCCCAAACCCTCATCTCCAGCCCTCACTCCTGCACCCCCTCCCATCCCCAAACTCTCTCCCAGAACCTGCACCCCCTCCCTCCGCACCCCATCCCATCCCCAAACTCCCTTCCAGAGCCTGCACCCTGCACTCCTCCTGCACCCCAATCCCCGCCCCAGCCCAGAGCCTGCACCCCAGACCTCCTCCCCAACCCAAACTCCCTCCCAGAGCCTTGGGGTAGTGGTGGCAGGGCTCCGGCGGCTATTTAAAGGGTCTGGGGCTCCCACTGCCTCTACTACCCCAGGCCCTTTAAATAGCCGCCGGAGCCCTGCCGCCACTACCCCAGGGCTCTGGGGATGATTTAAAGGGCCCTGGAGGGTAGCGGCAGCCGGAGCCCTGGGCCCTGCTGCTGGATCTCCGGGGCTCCGTCAGCAATTTAAAGGACCCAGGGCTTCGCTGCGGTACCGGCAGCTAGAGCCCCAGGCCGTTTAAATCGCCCCCGTGTCCCAAGGTTCCCAGCCACCTCTGCAGCTGGGAGCTCGGGGATGATTTAAAGGGCCCAGGGCTCCCAGCTGCTGCTACCACAGCCCTAGCCCTGGGCCTTTAAATCCTGATTTAAAGGGCCTGGGGATTTAAAGGCCCCACCTCTTCTGGTAGAGGCCACGCCTCTTCCGGTTGAGGCCCTGCCCCCTCCTCAGGACTGTGGAGTACCGGCAAGTCCTTTAAGTTACTTTCACCTCTGGAGATAACAGAAAAAATTTGGGAAAGCCAGCATATAACTAATTAACACTATTAGGTCAGACTCCCATCCCACAGGGTGCCTTAGCAATAATCCAAACCTCAGTCCTCTTCTTGCAGTTCTGAGTGGCCATTGTATTCTAGCCACTGCCATACTCCCCAGTTCCCTGCTTGCAGTTTGTTGTCTGGGGTCGGAGACGTTCAAGGATTCTGGCAGGTCAGTACTGCTTGGGCTGCTCCAGGGCCTCTATGCCACATGATCCAGCTGAGGCAATTGCAGTTTTAATTGCTGGGTAGGAAGGCCTATCCCAGAGTCTCTTAGAAGGCTACTGTTCTCTCCACAGCTTCAGCCCAAGCTGCCTCAGGTATGTTTGGTGCAGTTCTCTTATCCCTTCTTTTCCCAACAGAGCCAATAGCATTTTATTGCCCCCAAACTCAAAACTTAACTGTATTTTAACTGAAATGCCCCAAACTGTCTCAGAACTGAAATGCAAGTGAGGCCTGCCCAGTTCATTCATTGCCCCTTGCTCAACCAACAGATGCTGAGAGAGATTTCCTGCCGCAACAGAGCCTTTGCCCATCTGGACTTCTCAAGCAACTCTGGACCACTCTTCTCCCATTTCACCAACAGGTGTCATAGTCCGCTCACTATGCTCTTGGGCTTCAGGCCACACATACTATATCTCAGACCAAAACTTAGACCCTCCACAGACCTTCTTTCTTGTTATTGAACATCAAACGGAAGACCCTCAGCTGACTTCAATGAAGTGATGCTGATTTACACCAGCTGAGGATCTGACCCCAAAATTCAATTCTAAAATTAGATATACAAACTTTATGAAGAAAATGCAATGGAAGGAGTTCAAATGTGAACATTAATAAAATCAAGACAATGACTATTTGTGCAATATTTATACCTTCTGATTATTCATTTATATCATCTAGTAGAAAAGTTTACAAACCTTAAATGAAATGTGACATCTGGCTGGGGGCTAAAAGTGACTTTCAGAAACGAAACACATTTCTTACAAGGGAAGCTAGGGTGGCCACTCGCGCCTCCCTAGAATACCAGACATTCCATTACTTCCTGGAATGGCATGGTTCTGCTGCCACTTGTGGGACCTCGTCTCCACCAGCATGACCCCACATGAACCGTGCATGCAAGAACTCAGCAGCGGGGGCCAAGCAGTGCACTTTTCAAAATGGCATCTCCTGTCCCTGATACCAGACAAAACTATGTCCAGTTTTGTCTCAGTACCACACAGGACATTTAAATACAGGACTGTCTGGCTTAAAACCAGACAAATGGCCTGCCTGATTTAATCCATTCAACGCATCACCCTAAAATGAATAACTGACATCCACAGTGAGAAACTCCTGGTGAATGAATGATTTCCAACACACTGTAGCAGCTTCAGATGAAAAGAACTTTCTGGTAAGTAATTCGGTCAAACTTCCATCCCTCGAGGTAGAAATGTCCCAAGAATTGCTGAACCCCTTAAAAATAAAGGTTTCTTTGCTATTTTCTCCTTTAGAGAAAATGTTATGAACAACCCAAAAAAAGATATTATTTGTCCTGAAGCAGTTCTAACTGCCTGCACTTTTTATCTGGGTAAAACAAAATAAAATTTGCTTGGCTGTGCCTATGACCTGAACTAGAGCTGATAGGAAATATCCCAGTGCAATGTTTTTCCACTAGAAAATGCAGATTTGATGAAATTGAAACATTTCATAAAAACATGTCAATTTTAACAAAATTTCATTTTGGAAAAAAAATTGAAATAAATATTTTGATAAGATCAAAGTATTCTGTTTGGACACTTTTGAAATGGAACATTTCAATTTGTCACTTCAAAACAACTTTTGTTTTGAAATTTTTTATATAATAGAGTTGAATTTGGAATAAAAGGAAATTTACAATATTTTGTTTTCATCCCATTTCAGAACAGAATTTCAAAATTGAAGAATTTCCCATGAAATAGAAAAATTAAGTATCAGCCTTGCTCTACTCTTAACTATTCATAGTGAAGAAAATGACTATGGATGGCTCTACTCTACACTATAAACTTACATTGGTATAACTTCGTTGCTCAGGGGGCATGAAAAATCCACACTCCTGGGCAACACAGTTATTCCAACCTAACCCCTGGTGTAGACAGCGCTATGTCCAAGGGAGGGCTTCTCCCATTGACATAGCTACCACCACTTCCAGAGGTGGATCAACTCCGCCAATGGGAGATGCTCTTCTTCACTAACGGCATGGCTACACTTGCAGATGTAGAGCGCTGGGAGTTAATCCAGCCTTCGGAGACCACAGCAGGGAAAACACTGCCGTGTGTTTAAACTGTCAGCTGCAAACGTACTGGCATGGCCACACTAGCAGCTCTTGCAACACCACAAAGGTCAGTGCATTGTGGTAGCTATCCCAGCATGCAAGTGGCTGCAACGTGCTTTTCAAATGTGGGGGGATGGAGTGTGACAAGGAGTGTGTTGTGTGTATGTGGGGGGAGAGAGAGTGGGTTTTTGGGGGGCTGAGAGCATGTCAGCATGCTGTCTTGTAAGTTCAGACAGCAGCAGACCCCCCTCTCCCCCGCCTCTCTCTCTCACACACTCACAGCAAGCAGCATTCCACAGTAATGGTTGCTTTGTCCCGGAGCAGATAAGCAGCCAGCTGTCAGAAATGGAGCTTTGAAAGGGCATATCCGCATTCCTGCAGCTGATTCCAAAACAATGACAAGAGTGGCCACTTGACTTCAGGGGATTATGGAATGTTTCCAGAGGTCAATCTTAGCGTAGTAATGCAACACCTCATTCACTGAAGCCCGGGCGTTTCAGCCGGAGCGCAGCAAGCTTTATGCTTCTCGTGGAGGTGGATTACCAGGAGTGCTCCAGCTGCAGAGTCCAGGCGCTCTACATGCCTTGCCAGTGTGGACACATCGGGCGTTAGAGCGCCCGGGGCTGCTTTAATGCACTCTAACTTGGAAGCGTAGCCAAGCCCTAAAGCACTACAGCGGTACAGTGCTTAAACACTGCAGTGCTTAAAGTGTAGACCTGCACTAAGGGTCACATTTTAAAGAGCCACCTGCTTAAGGTATTTTTAGATACCTTAAGCAGGTGGCCAGGTTTTCCAGCATGCTTAGCACCCAGCAGCTTCCACTGTTCTCAATGGCGGGTGTATACTGCTATGTGCTGATGGAACTAAACTCATCAGGGGAAACAAAACTGCTCCCCAAGGAGCACCCCCACTTTCTACAAAAACTTTTTTGCTTCCTCATTACTTCAGAGCTAATTTAGCAACCTACATTACTGGCAAATGATAAGAATTCGGGAAGGAAGATATAGTAAATCAGATGATCAGCCATATGGATAGGCTGATGCTAAAACAGATTTTCTAAGTAGTTTCTACATCTTTTGAAGATTCTGCTGGAAGTTCAAAATCTAATGTTGTAAACATCTTAGGGCTGGTCTACACTAGAAAATTAGATCAAACCCAGCTGCGTTGCTCAGAGCTGTGAAAAATCCACACCCCTGAGTGATGTAGTTAAGCTGACCTAAATTCCCATGTAGACAGAGCTAGGTTAACAGAAAAGTTCTTCCATCAACTTAGCTACCTCCTCTCAGGGAGGTGGATTTACTACAGTGATGCAAGAACCCCTCCGATCTCTATAGTAAGTGTCTATACCGAAGTCCTAGAGTGGAGTAGCTGCAGCTGGGCTACTGTAGCATTTTAAGTGTAGACATAGCCTTAATCTATGCATAACCATGCCCCTGGTTAGGGCATCTGTGGATTTAAAAGCACAAACCTGATACTGCTTGAACTAAAGGACTAGATGAGTAATCTTAGTGGCAGTAGCAGACTCAAACCTCTATGTATGGTCTCACCACTGGGGGGTGACAAAGAGCCACATTGTGTTAGCATGGCTTACATTTATACTGCTCATATGTCTGCCACCTCTTTGTTAATATGAGGAAGAAAAAAGGATTTGTCTAGGGTCTGTGACATTAAATAATTCACCAAGTCAGCTCTTTGTCCAGGCTCTAGCCAGAGGGTGTGTGCATTTTCATTTATAGCTGAGTATCAGATTGTTGGATTTTTTTTTAGTTCGTGTTGGTCAACTGAACTTGGCATTCTTTCTATATATGTGCACACAGAGACATTATGATGGTTATTTATTTATTTTAATGTAAAAAAATTCAAAGTCTGGCATGTTTAGACATTGGCATACTCCACTGCCACTGCTTCAAGGAAATAAGTTGTTATTTGATTTCTTGGAGGGATTAGTTCTTGTCAAATATATATTTTAATGCACTTCTGGTCTCTGATGAATTATGTAGTAATACCCTTTTCTGGTAAATGAGGTTTGGAAGAAATCAGGTCAAGTTTGATCACAAAAAATTGACATAAAATTCTGAAATAACCCTTGGACTGAATGAAACAGTCAGTCTGGAGGAAACTACTTCAGTAGTCAAAACAAAGGACAGGTTCCTGAATGACTTAGACATGCAATTGCCCTATATTTTTCTATAGATGACATTGCCAACAACAACCACCGACTTTGATGAGACAACTATTAGAATTTGAAAGGGTCTACTAAATGAGGAATGATAGAACAACAGCCAGAAGTCAGTGGGCTAGATCATGACTAGCCCTACATGGCTGAGTAAGTGTCATGACTGGGGCATGGGCAGTCTGACCTACTGGTCAGAGCAGGAGTCAGATCAGGTCAGATACCAGGAGGTCAGAGTCCAGGGCAAGCCGGAAGGCAAAATCGAGTGTCAGGTGTCAGGAAGCAGGCAGGGTCAGGTTACCAGGAGATCAGAGTACAAGACAGGCCAAAGGGAAAATTGGGTGTCAGGAGGCAGGCAGGGTCAGGTGAGTTAGAGCAGGTATTGCCGAGGGAGCAGCATCCCTCCACAGGGAGATCCCAGCTGCATGGCAACTTCCTGTTCTTTTGCTGGGTTTATACAAAAGTTGTGAAGTAGTCAGGACCCCCAGCATTCTGCCAGTCAGATTCCAGGACTGGAATCCTCAGTTGTGGTTCAGCTTCTATCCTAGCAATTGTTAGCAGGTCACTGGGTGGTAGGTTGGAATTTACTAGCTCCGAGGAGCCCTCTGACCCAGCTCAGCTGGGGAAAGAGAAAGGTCCATTTGAAGGAAAATACAACAGCATCCCATCAAACAGCATTTGGGGAGGGAGGAAGAAGTAATTCCCATTTTGGATCTGGAAAGCCCTTCCCCCATTGCAGTAGAAGGGATCATGGGGTAGGGGAGATCTGAGTGCATCTGTGGAGGGACAGGTTCAATCCAGCCATTTGTTTCCGGTTTAGTGATGTGTGACCAAAAACAAATTGAATTTAGAAAGAGAAGCCACCACAGTGTTAAATTCTGGCTCCAAAATGAGGCAGACAGTAGTGAGCAATCCCTAAACCTGCAGTGTGAATAGCAACCTTATGAAATGGTTGTGCATGTGGCATAGATGGACACACCATCTATGTGATGTGGCAGCTCTGCAAAACTGTTGTGGAGAACATAACAATCCCCCCTCCACCTTGCGAAGAGCTGATTGTTTGTTTTGTGGAGCGGTGCTGCTCACTCATCCTGGACATATGTTGTTCAGTGTGGGATGGTTTCAGTGTTTCCCCCACTTCAGCTTTGCTTGGCCAACAGCGAGAGAGTGATCAGCTCACTCGAGGATAATTTCAGATGCTCTAGTTAAGTCTGAGAAAACGTGGTTGTGTATTCAGTATAGCCATACTAGTCATGCCAGCTTGTTCAAGGCAAATCCAATCTCTCTCTCTCTCTTGCAGCATTATTACATTATGTCTATTGCAATTAAAAATAGAGTTGGCACATAATTTCTAATTAAACGCTCACCACTGCCACTCTTGGTCGTTTTTTTAATTACTGATTTATAATTTCCCTGACAAAAATCAAATTAACAGTTTTGAATATTTTCAGGCTAACAGTCTCCTTTAAGTTCTGTATTTCTACCTGCTTGGCTTTGATTGGGACAACTGACCTTCACAGATCACATTGGGAAGATTACTTATCATGCAGGTTTTACATTTAATTAAATATCAGACACACTACTTTTGAGTAAATATTTCTTATGCATCAGGCTCAGAATTTACCCATTATCATTTAGAATTCCAGGGGAGACAATTTCTTTTTATCTTCTTTTTCTAACCTATATATCTTCCTGCATTCTGTCTTTAAAATATCCAGAGGGTAAATTAAATGCTCTATGCACCTTCCATGCACAGAAAAGGACTACCATTGGGTTGTAAAGTTTATTTAAAGAAGGACTACTTCACTTTTCTTTGTACCAAAATCTCATTAAACTGACATGTCCTTTTTTCTACTTCCTTTCCTATCCTTGCTTATAAACAACATAGTTGCGTGTAATAGATTCCTTCTCTTCTACAGCTGGTTTCCTTTACCTGCCTGATTTAATGTTGTAACTACATGGTCAAAAATTTTCAACCAACCTTTTTTTCCCACCAACAAATGACCTTTCAAAAATGAATATTTTTCACAAAAAAAAGTCAATATGGTCCGAATTTATTCATTTGTTGTGGAAAAACTTCATGCCTTTTTCCTTAAGTCATCGCAGAAGTTTAACTAAATAGCTTTCTTCTTCTTCTTCTTCTTCTTCCATAAACCAGATAAACTAGCTAACTGTTTTGATTTTGAAAAGAACAAATTGATTTCACCCCCAAATAATGAAAAATGGTCATTTTTGAGAACTTTGAAATGAAAACCAATCTAAACTTGTTCACAATAATATTTTTGATCAGCTCTAGTTGTAACAAACAGAGGTAGGCAAAACCATCTTGATAAAATGAGAACTGTCCTCAGACTTTGTCTTAGCCCCCAAATAAACCAGCTGTATATATTCAGATAAGTCATTCTCTCCCAGCTTCTCTGCCCTGTAGATAGCTGCTAGGTGGAGCATGATGCTGCATTTCTCTTTATCTTATGCTGCTTATTGGGGAGAGTGCCCATGGCTCCTTCTCTGCACCTTAAAGTGCCTGCCAGCATAAGACAGTTTGACCATGCACAGGATGGGCAGAATAACCCTGCAAGGGATCAAGAAAAGGTAGAGGGAAGAGTCTGTTGATGGGAAAAGAGGTCACAGAGTAGGAGAAAGGAGGGCATTTTAAGTGTGGGGAAAGCTTAGAAGGTCTGGAGGTTCAACTAAGGTTCACATTGACTTGGATAAGCAACCAAAAAATATTTGAAACTTACAAGTTGGCTGACGGCTTGTCTAGACGAACAGTTAGCATGTGGCAAGCTGGGGTATAAATCTACAGTGCACTAACTGTCCATCTAGACCCTGCTACTGCACGTTAAAAGTTCTTTCCTAACAGGAGTAGGTCAAAGTGCACTCGATTTGTGGATGACCTCTACCATGGAATTACATATGGGTCCTGAGATGACTCAAGAGTCCGATTCTGGAATTGCAAATACAAAAAGAGGCTGAAAATATTGGTTCAAATCCGCAAGGGAATTGGCTTTCATCATGCTCATGCCCTTTTAATTTCCTCTTTCCAGGTGCAATTCATAGCTGTGCAGAGGGCCATCACAAGGGTTACATACTACTTAAATTCCACTTATGCCCAGAATAGAGAATTAGATGGAAAATTACATCTTTGCTATAGAATTCTAGAGGAAGGGTAAACAAAAAAAATGGAGAAGGTATCATTTTCAATCAAATGCATATATTTTAAAGTAACCCAATACAGCCCTATTCGTTTTGTCTCTATTAAACTCTTGCAAACTTTCACACAAGAGAAAGGGACACGTTTACAAAGAGCCTCCTTAATGACATCTATAACATCTGTGAACACACCCTTCAGCTTATGTACAATTTTAACATTTTGTGCAAACATACTGAACCTCTGCCTTCACAGAATAAGTACCATGTTAATGTTCACAGTTGCCCAGCCTGCATGCAGAAATGGGACAGGAAATTGCACATGTGATAAAAGGGTTGGAACTTCTGCACAAATACTGTGAGCCTTGAGACTCTGGCAGACCAGGTACCAGCTCCTGGCCTTAGGCCTCAACTTAACACAGCCAAAATGAGTCTGGCTCACCTGTGTGTCTGTATTGTTAAAATAAGTATTAGAGTCATAAAAATGTGTTTAGTGTTTAGACTTTATGAAATGCTTATAAGATGCTGCATGTATTAATCTGACATAACAACTGTACCCCATGTTATAGGTGATATTAAATGTTTACATTGCAATCCTCTGTAATTGTGTATGTCATCAAACAGAAAAGAAGCGTTAAATAATATAAAATCCTGGCTTCTTATAGAAGGTGTTAGGTCCTGCCCACCAAGAAGACCCATGAAACCAAATGAACAAGTGTGGAACATCAAAGAACAAAGATTTTGTTAACTGCATTCCTTTTCCACACACAAACACACACCCGCCTCCATGAAGAGGAAAGATGCATGTGTACTCACACCATCAGTTTGAACTCTGGGGGGAAGGGAATAAAAATCCCTAATAAGAAGAAACTTTATCTCTATGTTGCTTAGACTTTGGAGAGGGGAAAGATTTCTAAGCATAAGCAAGGGAAAGCAAGGAAACGATTTAGAACACAGAGGACTCCCCTCTGGACTCAGTTTTACAGTTACAGACAACAGGAATAAAACTACCTCTTAGCATAGGGAAAATTCACCAGCTGAAACAAAAGATAATCTAATGCATTTCCTTGCCTTACTTACAATTTTTGTAATCTTATATGAATCATTTTAGATCTGTTTTCAGGAGATGTTGTTCCTGCCTGGTCTCTCTCTCTCTGTCTGAGAGGGAACAACAAAGAGAGCCACAAACAAAATCGTCCCCTCCCCTGCCCTGATTTGAACATATCTTCATTCCTTATTGGTCTTTTTGCTCAGGTGCCAACCAGGTTATTTGAGCTTCTTAACCCCTCACAGGTAAGATTCAGTACAGCTACCCAGGAGGGATTTTATGCTATCCTTATCTGTATGTATATGACAACTCTCTTATTTTCTTTTCCTAGTTAATAAATCTTTTGATAGTTTATTATAGGATTGGCTTTGGTGTGAGATCTAAGGTGCAACTCACAAGGGGTAAGTGACTGGTCTATGGGACTGGAAGTAACTTGAATATTGCTGTGATCTTTGGTGTAAGGGACCATCTGTGACAAAGACAGCCTCACCTGGGTGGCAAGATAGATCAGAGTACTCAAGGTGACTGTCTGTGACTCCATGGTTGGGCTGCTATAGTGCCTAAGGAGTTTACACTTGATCCTTGGTTGGTGAAATCTAAGTATAGAACTTACAACCAATTTGGTGTGCCCTGCTTTCTAACAGTCTGCCTTGAGTCTGATACTCATGCTTTTGAGCCACTGCAGGAGAGCTTGACAGGCATAATTATGAATGCCTTTATCAAGTCTGACCTACAGTCTCTCGGGGAGCCTAGCCATTTTTGACCATTTTGTAGGCACCATGATGGAAAGTAGTTTTAGGATGGGATTTGAAGGAACGTAATACAGTGGCTTTATGGATTTGGAGGGGGATGGGGAAAGCAACTCTCATGCATAAGGAATGGCATAGAAAAAAGCATGAAGGGTCTTGGGAAAAAATTGGACTAACGGGTAATGAAAGCTGGCATATCTGCAGAACTGCCAGGGAGCAGCCAATGGCTCATTAGCACATTGGACTTGGTAGGTAGTGTAGAGCTAAGCTCTCAAGGGTCTTAAAAGTAAAGAGCGGTATCATGTGTGTCAGTAATAGTGTTCTCTTAGATTTGTCAGGTAAGCAGGGTTAAGAGTTGTGAAGGGCAAACCATAAATATACAGACCATAAAAGGTTTGGAAGTACAGGTTGAACAAACACCCCAAACACTGCAATTCTTAACTAAACTTCTTGAACTGCCAGAGTCTGCAAAAGAGGGCAGGAAATCTCACAAGAGCCATCTCCGTTATGGGATTTCTAGTATTTTCTGCTCCCAGTTTGGACAGGTGCAACCTGGTGGTTTAGGACATTCCTCCTGCGTCTGCCAGCTGATGGCAAGACACTTGATTAAGCAGACATTTAATTAGCAATCGTCCTTCCTCCAGCGGTGGGACATGTATGCCCATTATGATTATTACTGTACTAGGACAAAGCGTGGGACACATAGTAGGATAGGGGGCTAATTCTAAATCTGCTAGAGTGTCTTGCCATCAGCTGGAATACACAAGTATCTTCCGACTACCCGCATTCCCCTGTGTCCTTCGGACTTCCACTCAACAATGTTATTCTGGCTAGATAATAAGCAAACAATTACATGGAGAAGACGCCAGACAGAAGAATACATTTAACACCAGTTTAGGCCTTATAAGAGAGCTACTCTGCATTACTTTTCCATTTAAATTATGCCCCAAATCAGTATAGATCTGGGGAAAGTGTCTTTAATCTGTATTGACGTATCTTTCCAGTGTAAGGAGCACTGCAGTTTGATTGTTTTCCTCTACCTCATTTAAGGTATGTCTACATTGCAAGTGAAGGTGTGATTATGCCATAGGTAGTATAACCGTGTTAGGTTTAGTCTAGCTAGCAAGGGTAAGAACAGTGTGGATGTGGTGGTACGGGCAAGCAACTCAAGTACAAATCCCAACTCCCTGGCAGTCTTGTACTCGGGTGGCTTGAGCACAAGCTTATGGCACCACGTCTTCACTATGATTGTTACCCATGCTAGCTAGATTAAAGCTAGCACAGATATGCCTACCTGTGTTACTACCACGACTGCACTTGTAGTGTAGACATACCCTTATAGTGCAAGTTTGCATCAAAAAACAGAATTGCCCTCCTTTGGGATGGTATCGCTCCTCAACAGTGAAAGCCTTTTCCTTTAAATACTGCATTTTATCAGTGAGCTGGGAGTTCAGTAATTCAGTAGAGAACAGAAAGGGAAAAATCTTCTAAAAACAGATGGAAGCACAGAAAATATGTGGATGGCAAAACAGCCCTTACAAAAGAAAAATGACACATGCTATTTCAAAGATAGGAAGGGGTTTCAAGTAGATATTTACATTTGTTATCGATATTGTTCTCTTTTTAAAGAGACAAAAAAAGTTTCCCTGGCCCCTCCACCGTACAGATCACTGATTCCACCACTTTATGCATTGCCTTTTGCAAGTAGACATGAATGCAGCCCCATCTCTCTGGGAAACTTTCAGATAAACATAGGATTGATTATGCATTCAGGACCAATTAATGAATGTTTTTAAAGGCACAGGGACATTATCCTCTTGCCTGCTTTCACTGGCTATGTGTGTACATCACTCAGCCTTTTAGCTTTTAGTTCCTGTCTTTAATATAGTTCAAGTAACTTACCAGGTGAGTGAAAAAGGACTGTCCCACTGTACTCCTGCTCTCCCATGATCATCTGCTGCCCCTGTTCATCAATGAGCTGGACTGGGAGCTTGAAGGAGACTTTACTCCCAACACTCATACCTAATTTACCAGCATGTTTCAGCTCACACATCTTCTTTGTCCAAACGGAAGAATCAGAAGCAATAAATATGCATGCATACAGTTCTCCTGAGTTGCTTGGCTCTAGCATTTGGTCAGTAGACCATACAGCCTCTTGAAGAGCAGACAAATAAAAAGCACCGGTTCTAGGTTAATTGGATTTCTGAGCACAGAAATTTGCAGTTCCTTCTCACAGCTCCTTGGCCTTCACAGAGCATTTATTTGGCCATCAATTTGATGTCCGCATCTTCTTTTTGAAACTGCACTTCTGTGCTTGCAAGGTAAAGATGGTGTGGAAAAAACCCCTACGGCTTAGTGAAGAAATACAAAGTGGCTTGCTGATTTGGGTAATGCTCTGCTGAATGGCTTCTGCATGCTTTCTGATTAGAATGCAGCATAGGCCTCATTGCTGTCCTCTAGCCCATGATGTCACACTAAGGATTTTTTTTGAGTGGAGGATGGGCTTTAAAGTGTTCACGTTCTTTCAGCTTTTGTGTCAGACCTAGCAGGCCCTCTACTGGTTGCACTAATTGATTGTATTTTACTAGACATTTCCTCTGCTGCGTAGTACGTTGCAATTAACTGTTAAAATTGCTCTTTATCCCTGTACTCTACATCTTTTTGTGCAGTTGGAATTACTGCAGTTTTAGCTAAGATGTACACGAACGCAAACAGACAAATAAAATGGATAAGCAAAAAGCAGCAGATAACCAAAACCTTATTTTTCATCTTCTGTGGGACAAATTCAGCTCTCCATTATGCCCCATGTAATCCTATTAACTCAAATGCAACCACTCAGGGTGTAAATCACGAAAGGGTACTAGGCTTAATACAAGCTGTGAAGACAGCATTGATAGCCATAAAGACAAAAAAGACAAGGCTTGTTTCCCTCTGTTTAAGAAATATCACTTTTAATGAATTGTTTATAACAAGGAGGAACAGAGAAAGAGAACAAGAATTAGGGCTTGTCTACATGTACAGCATTGCAGCTGCGTCACTGTGGTGCTCTAGCTACTACACTGACCGGAGAGCTTCTCCCATCAGCCTAGTTAATCCACCTCCATGAGCGGGGGTAGCTATGTCAACAGAAGAAGCTCCCCCATCAACATAGCACTGTCTACACTGAGGATTAAGTCAGTATAACTATGTCGGTCGGGGGGTGAATTTTTCACACCCCTGTGCGATACCCCAGAGCAACACAGTTATACCAATGTAAGTTTGTAGTGTAGATCTGGCCTTAGATACAGTACTTCTTTGGTACCATATATGTAATAAAATTACAGAGCTTCCAGGTTGAGGAGATTTAAAGCTGAAAAATTAGAGACACAAAGTTGGAGATTTCTCCCCCATCTGCTGAACAAACTCTTCCAAAGTGCACGGTTGGAGAGATGCAAACATGATTTGTGCACATCTCTACATAAAATTAATTCATTACACACATTTTAAAGAATATGTTCCAGGTTTTTAAAGGTGAAGGGCTGTGCAGTGCACACAGAAGTGTGCTTGAGCCAGAACTATGTCTGCAAAGTGAGCAACTGGCACCTGAATGGGCATACGAGGACTATCTTCCCACTTGTGCATGCATATATTGAATTTGCATGTAGTTGGCATAACTGTGTGCACAAATATAGATACACAAATGTATGCACAACTTGCAGATCTTCATGCAGTCTGGTTTTATACATTTAAAACATCTGAGTGGAAAGTGGAAGACAACTCATTAGCAACAGTGTATCAGAAACTGAGAGCTGGACGGTCAGGCCTAAAGGTTGGAGCAATGGCAGTCAGGCTTAGTGGTCAATTCAGGGCAGTAAAAATAGGAACTGGAGCCAGAGATCAGAGCCAGAAGTCAAGATCAGGATCAGAATAAGGCTAGCGCTGGGCTGGAGCAGGACTGGGAACAAGGCTTGAGCCAGAATAGCCTAAGGCCTGTGGTCTGTCACCGCTAACAGGCAGAGGAGAGTTCCAAGCCATGAAATGATGGTGTTCAGACTGAGCGGCTGTGTCACTTGTGGGCCTTATATACCTGCCCTGAGAGGCACCAGTCCGACTTGTGGATTGGCTGGATCCTAGCACAGGAATGACTGGTCATCACATGTGGCTTCATCAGGCTCTAGTTCAGGGATAACTCATCCCCTCACACGGTGCAGAAATGTGGACAGGACTGTTTTTCTTCCATGCTTCCTTCCTGCTCAAATCCTCCATCAGTTTCTTAAGCTGCAGGATTTTTCCAAAGAATTCATGACCCCACATCATACACTTCAACTTTCAAACCTGCTAGTTTGAGAGACAAGCCACTGAAATGTGCAAATGTTCAAACTGTGGCACTCTTGTTTTTTGTCTCAGAACTGAGCGATTTATAATGGTTCTTTCACTGTATGAATTATGTAAACCATTTTAAACATGAGGCTGTAAAAATAAATTCCATCGTGTACAACCCTAAAGACTCCTGCACCTTTACATTCCCAGCACAGCCCTCTACCACTTGAGTAAAGGAATAGCTGTTACTCTCTCTGCAGACCAAACGCTAAAGGAGAAAGTGACACATAATTTGCCCATTGGATCCGTAATATTTTCCAGTCTGCAGTAGAATGTTGGCAGTCAGGATTCCCGGATTCTGTTCTGTTCCTTTCTTTGAGCATGGAGTGTGGTCTAGTGGTTAGTGCAGTGGTTGTCAGAAGGCTAACCAAGCTCACAGATATGGGGATGGTAGTGTGACACGGTCAATGAGACTTGGGTTTGCCACATCAGAGAGCTGTCCTCAGCTCCACCTGAACTAACTTTATGCAACCTCTCACTTGAGTTATTCCTAAAATGGGGATAATGATACTTATCTGTGTTCTGGAGTGTAAGGCCTCTCTCTATAATAAAGGCGGTAAAGAATTACATACAGAAGCCAGTTGAGGTGAGACATGAACTCATGGTCTGGTCATCAGGCTCAGTATCCCTTGCCCAAGACAGAGAGAAACAGGGAGCATTCCACAAAATCCACTTCACTTTGATATCTCGCTTTGCCCTGCAGGAAAACCTCACTTCTAATTATGCAAGTGCCTGTTCTCCCTTACATGCCCATGTTTTATGTTGGCAGCTTTAAAATGTTTGCAGTGAAACTAGTTCAGCTGTTACTGACCCATCCTCTTGCCCTCATGCAAAAGCCCAAATGGCAAGTCATCATCGATTTTTTTTTAAAAGTAAAATCCCTGAATCCAAGACGTCTGAGGGAGAGATACCAAACACTGCATTAGCTGTGGCTCAATCTTTATTTGCAAGCAACTGAAGACAGCATTTCTTGACTTCATTTTTCCAGGTGTTTGCATGGGAGAAACTCCTCCATTGCTTGGTCTGGGCCACATTTTCGAAGAAACTCGCAAATGCATGCAACAGAACTTCTCCAAGCATGGGATCATAGATGACTGGTTCCTCCCCATAGTGGGGAGGAAGAAGCTAAAGGGGAGGACATGTGACCTTCCCACATGTCTCCTCCCCACCCCAGGGATGGGGGTGCCTCCGGCTTGCTAGGCTGCTGTCCCCGGAAACCGAGCCTGGGTGAGGAGCAGCCTGCCACTGCAGCCAGATGCTCACCCAGGCAGCTGCTGCACTGCACCAGGCAGCAGTCCAGTGTGGTCAGAAGAGTCTCTGGCCCAGCCCCTTCTGCTGTGGTTCTGGCCCTGCCCCCCTCTCCCTGCCTGAACTTGCTGCTGGGGGGGCACTTGACCCAGGATGCCCCCTCCGACATGTTGCCTCTGCATGGGATGGTGTTTCATGTTTTTATTTTCAGAGATAGTACAGCCTAGATGCTGAAAATTACGCCATAGTTGCAAATGGCCAAGATGTGGGCATTCACACAGGTGTTTGTCTGAGGCACAGCACTGACATTTTACAAATGTGTGTCATTTAGCTGAACCGTTCACCTCTCCTTCTTCTCCTGATCCCATCCACCCTGTGTCAACTGGAGCAAAGAGCAGCACTTCATCACCTTGCATTTGTACAATACAGTGGAATGAGGTCCTGTCAGTCAGCACCCAGGCACAAATGGAAGAAACCAGGGGATAGCAAAGACCTTTTTGGTTATCTACCAGGTGGGCACTGGACAAATGTTGCAGGTTTGGAAATATACAGGAGATAAATGGGTTCAGTACAGTGTATTTTTTACCTAAAGTTTTCCATGTCCTTAAGCTTAAGATCCTCCTTTTTCAAGAAGACAGGAGCTTGAAATGGCCACAGAGCAAAGACGTGATGAATGTGCTTTTTGACCAATTTATTAAGATTTGCAGCAGGCATTGTTTGCGTGGGTGTGACATCCTGGGGCACAAGCCAGACCAATGAGTAGCTGAGTCACCCCTGCCTTGTAACCTGGGGTGCCTGCCCTTTATGGTGCCTTGCTGCCGTAGCCTCCAACCTGGACTGAGAATTGGTGCAGTTCAGTGTTGCCAGTTTCTGTCATAGCATATGTTAAAGTAAAAAAAAATTCAAGGGGTGTAGACAGGGATTCAAGAGGGAGAACTGTGCCTGTGTGTGTGGGAAGGAGTTGAGAAAAGAACAATTAAAACTTAGTAAGGTGTGTTGGAAAAGTTAAAAGCTGTAAAGAAAGACTTCTCTTTTTTGCAGCTTGTGAGCGTTGGTTTAATCTCTGCTGAAGAGTTCACTGCAGTTCAGGCTTGGCTTCCCATTCAAAGCCAGAGCACTGCAAAGATTTTAGCACATCAGTAGAAATGCCCAAAAGCTGTTATTCACCCTCTCATATTTTTACTTTAGGTTAGGGGTGGGGGCAGGGGAAAAGGAAAAAGGGATTGGTGAAAAAACACTTATTTTGTTGAGAAATTTCTGGAAGGAGAAAATACAGTTTTATTGTGGTGTGCTTTGAAATCAGATTTGTGTACTCTTCTCACTTCATGTATCATGATAGAGGGCCAAATCCTCTGCTGAATTCAGTGGAGTTAGTCCAGATTTACATATGATTAACGGTCATTAGCTGACAAGTTGAAAACACCTGCAATATTCTAATTTTTTTCTCTTTCTCTTTCTCTGCAATGAGGTATATTGGTGTGCAGGTAGGGGAGACTGTGTGTGATACCCATAGAGGCAAAAAGTGCAATAGCTAATGGGTGTGAAGGAGAGGACTGAGAGAGGCTTTGAGAGGAGAATGGGTGAGGGGCAGAAGGGTCTCTACCCATAAGAGCACACTCTGTTCCAAAACCTGGCAATGAACCCAGGAGTTCTGAATTTCTGTGTTCTCTGCCATTAGTAAATACCTGTGAAACTCAGAGCCAATCAGAGGGGGTGCCAGGAGTGCCATTTGGCCTGGGCCTCAAACTCAAAGGGGGCCTCAAATTTAGACACTTGCATTGCGTATTTTTGTCAGTTTGTCTGCATCAGTGGCTTCAGATGAACGCACCTTCAACGTGTTGAAGCAGGTAAAGAACTATCACGTTCAACTATGGGACAAGAGCATTTGAATGGGCTCGCCATGCTTAATATCAATTGCATTTTTTTTTAATTATGGCTAGGGCCTCAAAAGCTGGAAGTGGCCTGGGCCTCTCTGGACCTCTCTGGACCTCTGAGAGGGCCTGGTGAAACTCACTAGCAAGGTGTATGTCTCATCTACCTCTAGTGCCTGATCGCATACGTAAACTACTACTGCTAACAGTTATTTGGTTAGTCAAGCAGCACGCATCTGTGTGGTGGATCTAAATGTTCCAACACTGCTGATCTAAATGTTCCAACCTTAACTGAGCCCCCTTGTGTGTGTGTGTGTGTGTATTATGATGCAGTCGTTAATTACATGTTTATATACTGTTTTTTCCCACAGGACCCTTACCTCATTCAGGGCACAGGATGCAGCTGTTCTCGGGATGATCCCACCTCATTTGTTGTAGAAGTTGGAAGGTGTGTAGTGAATGAGACAGGGATTGCAGTAAGAGAAGGGACAATCTCATAGTTAAGGCAATTCATTACTGCCCTGGAGAACTGGATTCTCTGTTTACCAGAGAGTTCCTATGAGAGGCTGGGCAAGTCACTTAAATCCAACTTTTCACAGGTGGTCACTAATTTGTGTGTTCCTCATTTTCTGAATGCCCAATTTGAGTCCTTTGGGTCTGATTTGCAGAAGTGCTGAGCACTCACAGCTGCTACTGAAATCAATGAGAGTTGTGCTTTGAACATATAAAGTGCTATCATATATTAAATACTCTGAAAAATCAGGTCCTAGGTGCCTCAAATTGGACACTCCAAATTAGTGGAATATTTTATCTTGATCTCTGTGCTTCAGTTCTCACCTGTAAAATGGGGATAATAATAGCCCTTCATCTCACAGGGTGTTGTGAAAATTGATTCATTAATGTTTGTGAATCATTCTGATACTATAGTGATGAATGCCATAGAAAATCCCATGAAGAAGTTGATAATTCTGTCTTCAGAGCAGATTTTGAATAGTGTGCAGTAAATAAAGCCTGGGGTCATGCACTGAACAATGAGTAAACGCTATATTGAATAGCTCATTCAGTTAGTGCATAGGAAGAATGGTACTGAATGAGGCAGGGGTACTGTGAGAAAAAAGCATGTGAACATGAAATTATAGACTTACAAGGGGGGCAAAGTGAAAGTGCAGAAAGGGGCCTTAATTCTAGCATTTTCTCACTTTTAAGAGCTTAACTTCAAAACCTAAAAAAATGTTCTTTTAACGTAATTTTCTGTGTGTATTATATATGTTCAATACTAAGGGTGGGGTTTTCAAAAGGGCGCAACATTGGCCTAATTCTGCTTCAATTTGAAATCATTGGCCTTTGATGTCAATGGGAACAGATTTAGGCCTATGCTTCGACCTTTTGAAAATCCTACTTTATAAAGCACTTCAGCGATTAGACTATAACCAGTCTCTCACTTTTTTTTTTATGAGCCTATTATTTAGCAGCACAGATTTTAAAGGGATTTCCTGATAATTAGGTAAAACTTGATCTTGCCCACTGTTGTATTTCTGTAAGGTCTTCAGTATAAAACTAGTGCATTGAATGTGCACAGTATCCTCTGTGTGGCAGTTAGAAGCAGCCTCCAAACTGGGTAGTTATAATTTTTGCTCTTTAAACTTATTTTAACTAAAGCAAATATTTTTGTTTACTACAAAGACTATAAGGGACCAGGGGACAGGCAGGCTGGCCTAGCCGTCATAGCTAGGCTGGTGTCCACAAGTCCAGGACAGTCACGAGGCAGTAGCCAGCAAGCAAAAATAAGAGTAACCACTAGAGCCAGAACCAATAACCAAGAGTCAGAATCAGGCCAGGCTGGAATCAGATGGCAAAAGTCAAGCAAGGATCAGACACTAGAGATCAGAAGCAAGGTGAAATCCAGCATCACAGCAAGGTAAACACCTATATGACTGCCCAGACAACTTCCTGGGCCACTCTCCAGGGTTAAATAGTATACCTGGCCAATCAGAGGGCTGCAGGGTGCTGCCACTCTAGATCTTGTGGGTGGTACTTCCTGCAGCGCCTAATCCTCACAGTGCTGCCTTGAGGTAGTTCTGCATAGCCTTCCTGTGGTGATGTAGGAGTATCAGCTACTATCACAGACTCCCCAAACCCAAGCCTTCTAGTCCCAGGTTTCTTACACCGAGGCTCAGTCTCTCTGTACTTTTTAATTTCCATCAGTCCTGTAAAATTATCCTTAGTTCAGTGGGATTTCACAGTGATTATTAAATGCAAATCAATTAACACACACTTATACCCACAAAAAACTTGGGGGAGATAAGCATTTGGCTACCTAAGTAGTGTGCAGGGTCTGATCTGGTAGGCGCCCTCTGAGCATATCTACTGAATCAGGTTCCATTCGAACTCTAGCTGGAGGAGGAAGAGGAGGTGGTGTGGTGCCCAGCTTAAAACTTTTATCCTACTGGTTAGGGCACCCACCTGGGAGGTCCAGTCCCCTGCTCTAATCACTGTTTCATTATTTATCCACAGTGCAACAGCTTCAACAGGAATGACTGAAAAAAGCCCAAATCAGAATATCCCATAGCTGAGTGGTTACCACGCACCTTCTGAAAGGTGGGAGACCCATGTTCAAATCCTTTCTCCCCTTCTGCTTGAAAAGGGACTTGAACATGAGCCTTCCACGTCCCCAGTAACTGCTCTAACCACTGGGCTAAGAGTTATAAGGTAGCCACCACCTCCTCCTATGGCCACTTTGTGTGAAGCAAGAAATGCCTTTGGTGCGTAAGTTACCTGACTCCAGGCAGCTGGTTCATAGGCGCCTCTGGGCCTAGGGAGTGCTCAAGCCCCATCCCCACCCAACCCCTTTCCCCAAGCCTGCACCCTCTTCCCGCCCTTGATCCATCCCACACCCTCCCCCACCCTACCCCTTCTCCCAAATCCCCACCCATAACCCACTTCTTCCCATCCCACCCCACCTCTTCCCACCCAGTTCCAACCCCTCCCCTGAGTGTGCCCCGTCCCCGCTCCTCCCCCTTCTTCCCAGCGTCTCCTGCACACCGCAAAACTGCTGATCACAGCGGGTAAGAGGCACTGGGAGGGAGGGGGAAAAGTTGATCAGTGGGGCTGCCAGTGAGCAGGAGGTGCTGGGGGGAGGAAGCTGGCTGCCAGTGGGTGCTAAGCAACCGCTATTTTTATTTTTGTGGTTGCTCGAGACCTGGAGCACCCACGGAGTCGGCACCTATGGGCTGGTTCTTGTTCAAGGATTGCTAAGCCTATCTAGGTAGCTATGTATCTCTGAGAGGGGGAAGAGCTTAGCATATAACTGTCTGGTTGGCATCTCTACTGGCTACTGTAGGCAGCTTCACACCTAGCATGCTGGCTTTTGTAGATTGCATTCTAAGGAACCTATCTTCCTCCATTCATTGTATAGGGAATTTAGGCATCGGCATTGAGGATCACAGTGTTGTTCCTGTGTTTTTCTAGGCTCCTTAAGTTAGGTGTTGTAACACTCAGAATTGCAGTGCTTAAGTCCCTTTGGGGATCCCACCGCAAGTGCTGAAGCTTTGCTGTCCCCATCCTGTCACATGCAGAGAGAGATAATTCCTTCTCCTCTTTCAATCTGCTTTAATTGTGGAAGCCCCAGTTCATCAAAGCACCTAAGCATATACTTAAATCCATCCCTAATCAGTGAAACACCTTCACATGTTCTCAAATCCCATGGTGCAGCTCGGAGATTCAGAGCCTATTCATTTCCAAAGTCCGTGTCATTGAATTTAAATCCTGCAACAATTGGGATGTGACTCTCCTGAAACCATTGGACATAAAACTCACATAATAGCAAAACTGGCTATAAATCCAAGTTATAAAAACCATTATATGATGAGTAGTTTGACGTTGCCACAGTTCTACTGTTAAAGGATTCTTCTGTTGCCAAGTCATATTATGCTACAGTGCATACATTTCTTGTCTATCATTTTATTTAATGACGGTGCCAAAGAGTGCTGAAACAATATTTCAGCTCCTCTATGGCTACTCTGTCAAAATTATCTTCACTGTGGTGAATATTGTTGTGGAAAAATGTCTCTCTTTTACTTGTGCTGCATTCACAGCAGACATTTAGATTATAATTCTGTAAAGTATGAATCAGGACTGAGTGCAGGTTGCTCAGGAGTTAGAAAATAGAAAAATAATATCAGTACTTTTGTGAGACTGGGGGCGGAGGGGTCTAGGTGAATAAATAAAAGCCAGTTGCCTCCAGCATCACCCTCTCTTGGCTTTTTAGTCAGGTTTTCTAGCAGTGGTAGTAATTCTGACCCCAAAGGCTCAGCTCTAGATAATCACTTGATACTTACTAACTACGTGGTGTTAATTAATTGACCCTCTCTAAATCTGGTGGGATTATTTTTATTGTTTGCTTTCAATCTGAAAATTTCATTCCATCAGTAAATTTTGCTAATTGTAAGGGTGCTACCAAACAGTGTTTGGAAGGGAGGGGAAAATCAAGTATATAGAAAGAGGTATTAAAAAGACCATTCCCCAGGCTGACTGGCAGCCTTCACTGCCATGCAGATGAGACAGTGAGGACTGGGAGTCACAGCGGCAGGGCTGTGCTGACAAATTTTGAAACAATTTCTGCCTCAATCAACGATGCATGTCATTTTCCCCTGGTTGAAATGTACTCTGCACAAATAGGTCTGCACCATACTCTTTTCTTCACATGAAAAGAACAGCCAGATCCATACTTTCCCCCAGGTCTCCCCTGGCAGTTGGGGAGAATAGCAAGCACGCCTGTGACACAGCAGGTGCCTAAGTAAGCCGCAGCTGACTCAGTCCCAGGCTCTGAGAAGGCAGGGAATTCTAAGAAGAGGTGTGGTCCTTAGCATTACTGGGGAGAGTGGTTTGGGATTATGTCCCTGTCTACTCTTCACCACTGCACACTGCTGGAATAGAAGAAATGGAGCAGGCCTTCTGCTCTTCTGAGCCACCTAGGTCATTTGCACTCTTTGGAAAGTGCAGTAAAAAGATGTGGCTATATCAAGTAACTCACCCTCCATAATCACTGGAAAACACAATTGGTAAGTAGATTTACCCAGCACCTGATAAGATGCTTTCATTGCATTTCCAGATTTCAAGAGTGAACCAGAGACTGGATAGACCCTTTAACTTAATTTTTTAAAGGAAAATCACCAATTCCATGCCTGTCAGAATGACCCATCCTCCCTGTGTATGAGCAGTTGTTGTCACATGAGAAATATGGCAAATGTGTACTCTGGGTTTTGCAATGCACTCAGCAAAGAGGTTGTTGAGTTCTAGACAACCCTATGGGATTCCACAAACTACACCACAGGAACACAGCAAGTTTTGGCCATGCTAAATGTAGTTATAAGTCATGCAACTGAGCTTAGATAATGAAAGCAAGCTAGAGAGTTTGTTTATTTTTTAAACATTCCAGAGAAAATAACACAAAATACAATCAACAATAAACATTTTCTACAAATGTAGCTATGCATATCAGATGAAAGAAAATTCTTTTTTCAAGATAGCAGGCTAGTGTGCCAGACAGCACCATATGCTGTTGTCAAAACACATAGCCCCCTTGTGTTGAAAACTATTTTCTATATAGGTAGAAAGAGCAAGAACTTGGTCACAAGTGGTCCTATTAAGTCTGAAGCCTGCCTGATCATCACCCTTAGCCTGCTGTACTGTGGGCATGATTCTTTGCAGAATTAATCACTCAAGAAGTTTGTAAGCACAGCTCAGAAGTGATATCTGAAGGTTAGGGCCCTACCAAATTCACGGTCATGAAAAGTGCGTCACAGACCAGGAAATCTGGTCTCCCACCGTGAAATCTGGTCTTTTGTGTGCTTTTACCCTAAACTATACAGATTTCACAGGGGAGACCAGCGTTTCTCAAATTGGGGATTCTGACCCAAAAGGGAGTTACAGGGGAGTCACAAGGTTATTTGGGGGGGCTGCAGTATTGCCACCCTTACTTCTGCACTGCCTTCAGAGCTGGGGGGCCAGAGAGTGGTGGCTGGTAGCGGGACTCATTTAAAAAATGGAGGGTTTTTTTTTTTTGAGCTTTCAATTTTCAGATGAAAAAACAAAACTTTATGAAGATTTTTTTTTCTTAACAAGCACTACTCAACAGTTTATTGTTGGTGTAACTCCTTCGACTTCAGCATAATTATACCTGCTTTAGGCCTTAGGCCTGCATTCAAGTGTACATTGCTGAATTCCTCCTCCCCACCAATCCCCAGCAAAATCTCATTTGAATCAGTTGGGCTCCACATGGGTCTATGTGCATGGATTCAGTTGCAGAACTGAGACTGTTAGTTTGATCAGAATCAGGCTCATAAATGCTTCTTTCTAAAGGCTGCCCCACACAATGTTCCAGTGAGCAGTATGATGAAAAATCTCGTCTGTATAATGAATTAACTCTTATTCCCCTTCAAAAATTTAGCACTCAACCTGACAAAAGCCAGAAGTGGAAGGAGGAGGATCCAAGCCAGCTGTGTATATAAATTGTAACATCCCTGGGAATCTGGAAGTTATCTGTAAATAGATCTTGTTCACTTATAATGTGGTTAATATCGATGTTGTTTTATCAGCTGCACATCATATTTGATCTTACTTTAAAATGTTCATGACATTTTATGATTTAACAACCACACAATATACCCGGCATTTTGTTAGAGACTATTTATGATTAAGTAGACAAATCATAAAGTCTCCTCCTCTTGCAGTACAGCCAGAGTTTTATTCAGAAGGGAAATTTTGCCAGCTCCGTAGGGCCCAAATAATTTTACGATTTTCAGAGATTTATTTCTATACTCTGAAGCTACCCATTTTTAACCTTGCGTACCTTGCATGTGTAACGGTAAGTATTTCACTGATACAGAGGGTATGTATGGATTTAAATACAGTATATAATTATGTCAGAGTATAATTTATATTATCCTTAGGGCCCTATCCCATAAATCCTTACACAATTGATTAATTTTACTCATGTGATTAGGCCTTTGGATTTACTAAGAAGAATGCTCACAAGAGTAAAATGACTGGTGAGGTTTGCTAACCCTCCATCAGGCAAAATATTTGTTTATGAACCCAGGCCTGAAAGGAAGAGGAAGGTGTGATGTTCTGTTCCTCATGAGAACACCCTTCACCCCCATGTTCATCCTTATAAAGTGATTGTGTGGTATCCAATGCAAAGTGTGTCATGTTGGGTGTCTTCGGAAGGTTCATGATACACTGAGCATTTTTGTTATAGTAATTGTTGTTACAGTAGTGTTACAGTAATGTTATAGGTTGTAATTTCATGTATATAGTTATGAGGCTGAAAATGTGTCCTCATGGCTTAAAATGGGCCCAGGCAAAACTCTCCAGGAACAGAGGGGCTGTTCACACTTCATCAGGGCATGTATGGGACAAACCCAGCCCAGCCTCACAGGAACAAAGGACACTGGCCTCGGCAACAACAAAAGGATCTGTTGGACTCTCGAGTGAGTCCTTTTGTCAGTTTGGGACTACAATGAGGTAATGCTCACCTGACCCTGAATGAGGGGGGGGCAAAGCGAAGAGGGAAGAAAGAACATGATAAAAGGGAGAGACGTTTGCCATGCTCTTTCTCTCTCTTCCACCTACACCTATAGACACCACCACCAAGCCAGTGAAGTGCTGATCAAAGGGAAGAGCCTGGCTGAAGGGCAACCAGCCAGCCTGTGGTGAGAAGCGTCTAAGTTTGTAAGGACACTGAAAGTGTTAAGATCATCTTAGAAAGTGTTTTGCTTTTATTTCATTTGACCAAATCTGACTTGTTGAGCTTTGACTTATAATCACTTAAAATCTGTCTTTGTAGTTAATAAATTTGTTTGTTTATTCTACCTGAAGCAGTGCATTTGGTTTGAAGCATGTCAGAGACTCCCTTTGGCGATAATAAGCCTGGTGCATATCAATTTCTTTGTTAAATTGACAAAGTCATATAAGCTTTCAGCGTCCAGCAAGCATAACTGGACACTGCAAGATGGAGGTTCCTAGGGTTGTGTCTGGGACCGGAGATATTGGCTAGTGTCATTCGGTTGCACAATCCAAGCAGTTTACATACCAGTTTACATACCAGAGGCTGTGTGTGAACAGCCCAGGAGTGGGGGTTCTCACAGCAGAGCAGGGTAAGGCTAGCTCCCAGAGTCAAGGACTGGGGTGACCTAGCAGATCACTGGTCCAGATAATACCAGGGGAATGTCACAGAAGGACTTAAAGAAAGATAGTGATACCTACTATAAACAAAACACCAGATTGAATTTAAATGTAATTTTAAAACAATTACATAAATTCAGTGCCCATCCAAAATACAAGACTTAAATCCTCTTTTATAATCATAGATCAAGTATAGCATGGACACCAGAAATGCAAGCTTTCCACTCCATCTTGCCAATATACCTCATCCTAATCTGAATGGATCACCTATGGAGCTGAGAAGATAGTTCACTTTTCATGTCCGTTCAATCTGTGGTTTCTTTGCTGAGCCCACCAGTAAGGATGACAATTAATTACAATTATAATAGTGGTTTATGCAGTGTTGTCATAGGGTGGGCTCTCCTTCCCCATATGTTCCACTTTGCAAACAGTCCTCACACACTCCCCTGTAGGGGAATCAACACTCTATGCTTTATTTACATAGTATACAAGTAAAGTCATGTCCCCACAGCATAAAGCTTTCCCCAAGCTCCTACCTACTCCTGAGGTAACAGGGCAAGAGGTGGAGGGAGAAATCACACTTTTCTGATATCCAAGGCTTCTTTGCCCTTCCTTCCAGCCTCCCCACTCCCTTTCCATCTCCTTTTGAGCCATCCCCAGCAGAGGAGCTGAATCTCCTTGTTAATTGGTTAATCACCCAGTCCTTAATAAAGTATCTCCCAAATTAGGTCCCTGCTGGGAAGTTTACAGAGTGGATGGAGCTGTGAATCAGCCTTAGGTTACTCCAACTCTGCCACAGATGTAAATACTCGTCCAATAGGGCCTAGTCTCAGACCACGAATTCCTTTTAAGCCACCAGGCAGACACTGGAAACCTTGCTGATATAGTAGTTATTATGCATGACAATATAATTCATGGCAAAATATTCTCAGATGCTCCTTTTTCTCTCTAGAAAATATATGTTCCTCTGAGAAAATTTAGTCCTATAGCTAGGGTTGCCAGGTGTCCAGTTTTCAACCGGAATGCCCGGTTGAAAAGTGACCCTGGCAGCTCCGGTCAGCACTGCTGACTGGGCCATTAAAAGTCCAGTTGGCATGGGGCTGGCAGGCTCCCTATCTGGCTCCGTGTGACTCCGTGTGACTCTCCCGAAGTGGCGACATGTCCCTGCTGCTCCTAGGTGGAGGAACGGTCAAGGTGAGTTGCCCCCACCCCGCCCTGAGCGCTGGCTCCACAGCTCCCATTCGTCAGGAACCATGGCCAATGGGAGCTGCAGGGGCGGCACCTGTGGGTGGAGCAGCACGCAGAGCCCCATGGCCATGCCCCTTGGCTCGTAGACAGTCGCTGCTTCTGGGGAGCTGCTTGAGGTGAGCGCTGCCCAGATCCAGCACCTTGAAACCCCTCCTGCACCCCAACCCCCTTCCCCAAACCCCCTCCCAAACCCCAACGCCCTCCAAGAGCCCGCGCCCCACACTCCCTCCCACACCCCAACCCACAGCCCTAAGCCCTCTCCCACACCCAAACTCTCTTCCGAAGCCCAAATCCCACACCCTCTCTTGCACTCTGAATGCCTTGTATCCAGCCCGGAACCTGCTCCTGCACCCCAAACCCCTCATCCCCAGCCCCACCCCAGAACCCGCACCCCCAGCTGGAGCCCTCATCCCCTCCTGCATGAGGGATGGAGCGGGAGGCAGGGGTGAAGAAGAAGGAGCGGGGCAGGGATGGGGAAGGGCAGGGCCTCAGGGAAGGGGCAAGGCAGCGGCCGGGGCAAGGCTGCTCGCTTTTGTGCGATAAGAAAGTTGACAACCCTACCTATAGCAAAGCAAAGCACATGCTTTCAGCACAGTATCTGCGCACATGCTTAACATTAATCACGAGTGCTTAACTCCTATTAAAGCCAGTGGAATTTAAGCAGAGGGTTAAAGTTAAGCATGCGTTTAAGTGTTTTGATGAACTGGGATTATGGGCATTCAGCTTTAGAACAGTCCACGGTCACCTCAGTCAAAACAAAAGTAAAGTTAATCATATACATAAGTGTTTGGTAGATCAGGCCTCAGGATGTAAAATGCTTTTAGATCCTCTGCAGAGAGATAATATAGTAAATGTAGATTATAATTATGATTTATTACTATTGTTGGTGATGGTGATAAGGAGGAGTAATCCTAAACTGGGATTCTGTAATTGATAATTCCTGAATCAAAAGGTAACTTTTTATATGTGGGGAAATTACATATTTTAAATTATGCTTTATGTGTTTCTTACCAAATTATTAAATACCCATTACTGAAATAAAGATGAATTGCAGTTTAAAATATTTTAATATATGTAACCTTAGTATTTAAAATTATTTTTTCTGTAGTTTTGATTAATTAAATATCATAATGCATTAAATACTTTTATATCTTTGTCTAGCAGAATGAAAGGGCAAAAGCAAAGTAGGTTCATACAAGTAAGTTAAAGTTAAGATCAGTCAATAGACTGGGTGAAATCCTGACCCCACTGAAGTCAATGGCAAAACTCCCATTGACTTCAGTGGAGCCCGGATTTCACCCAGTGAGTTTAGTCTCTGAGATGTATTTGAATACTTTTTTGCATTGATTAAGTGAATGAGACCCAGGGTTTACCTATACAACAAGTTACTGAGTGACAAGCCAGGGTGTGAATCTACTGTGCACCAGCTTGCCACCCAGTAATGTCCCATGTGGACACTGCTACTGCAGACTGAAGTCCTGTGTCCAAATGGGATGTTACTGTATGGCAAGATCTGTAGAGCCACTCCTTGGCTTGCTGCACAGTAACTTGCCATGAAGACAAGCCCAGATTATCCCAGGGGGTGTTTTAAGGTACAGTACTAGATTTTTATATATAAAACATATGTACTTGCTACATCCCTCCGGTACGTAAATCATCATCATCATCATTTTCCTTAAAAACAAGCTACTGGTGCTGGATCATGAATGTAGGAAACTCAGCTGATTTTCCAAACTGTACCGTGATAGCTGCTGGGTAGCAGAGTGCAGGGTTGAGTCCTAAATAATTAAAGTGCATAGGCCTAATGTGACTCATCTGGACAAACTGTCCAATAATCTGCCCCTAAATCCAATCCTAGGGGAGCTCTCATCCCTCACCTCCTCTTGCCACCCACCAGTACTCTGTATTAGAGCAGGGAAAATGGTGCTTCAGAAGGCTTGGAGCCAGTTTCCCAGAGATGAGCGTTGGGTAGGCAGGTGAAAAGGACAGAAGAAAAGCACTCCCAATAGCTAGAATCAGCCACACTTCCCTCGAGCACCCTCAGCCCAAAGCCAGCCCCTAAAACAGCCCCCTCATCCACTATCAGCAACACCAACCAGACTTGGACCACACCCACGTTGACTCTCTCCTTCCCCACCCACAAACCTTCCCAATGTAGCTCTCACTGACCATCCCTCAGCAACACCCCAACCAACACCAAAAAAGGCTCAGAATTCCCACTCAGGAACAAAACCCACTTGTGGTTTCTTTCAAGGCTTCAGTCCCACAATATTTTGCAACCACAAGAATAGTAGGATTGGGTGAGTCATAGCAAGACAATGCCAGTGGTTTTGGGGTGCCAGGTGGAAAATGGTTGAGAACCGCTGCAATAAATGACCTTTACATAATTTGAAGATACTTTAAGTTACATGACATGGAAGTTAGCGCCCCAAAAGTTCAATTTGTATCTTCAAGAAAAAGCAGCCTCGTGGGCTACATTCTGTGTGACGGTGGTGTCAATCTGGAGTGACTCCATTGATGTAAATAAAGTTACTCCAGATTTACATGAGCGTCACAGAGCAGACTCTGTTCCAATAGGTTTTGCTTCTCTTATGCCAACAACACATTTTCATTTTGCAGAGAAGTTTTACTGGTGCCATTTAAAGAGGCAGATGGAAGGAGAAAGGAAGCACAGTCACTTTCAAAGACTGTGTGCATATTGCAAGTAATTTAATCTCTCATCCAGAACAGGCCTTCTCTATTTTAGCTAATGTTGATTTAAATAAAATTTTTGTAAATGTGAAAGAAATTTAATACTTAGTTTTTACAATGATAATTATTCTAGTATTTCCTGGACTTGTGTGCCAGATTCTGATTTCACTTATACCAGGTTTACACTAGTTTAACTCCATTAGCCCCTGAGTAGTTACTCCTGATTTTCATCAGTGTAACTAGGAACAGAATAAGGCCAGATGTCATTTTCATAATAACTAAATTGTACATCATAAAATTATTATTCACTGTGAAAATAAATAAACCTTCATGGTTCCATGGAAGCAATTGTAGCACTGAATATGATTAAAATAACAAAAGCAGTGATGGTTTGAAGAAAGGACTGATCCTTTCAACATAACTAGGGGACTTTCCTCTTTATTGGGTAAACTGTTGGACATCAGAGAAGCTCAATCCAATTGGGGCCAAAGGGAAAATCAGAGACAGGGAAAGGTCTGTACAAGGCAAGATTAAGGCATAGGCACTTAAGGGCTCCAGCTGATGGAGTCAGTTTCTGATGTAATCACATAAGCTTCTTTTTTAAAAAAAAGTTTCTAGACCTAATGATTGTGAAGAAGTCTTGAAAACGTGAACTGAGTGTGACCAATGCAGAGATATTTGCAGTCTGAAATCATAGCTCTGACAGGTGCAAGCAACTCCCAGTGGGATGTTAACTCCAAGACCCACTCATCTGAGGAGCTCTTTAGCACCACCCCAGCATAAGACTCTTTATCCAATAGCAAAATTTGTTTTCTTGGGGATCAAGATGAGGTCATTCTGAAACATCCAGATGGCAATGTTGTCCAGGCATCATTCCAGATTAGAGACTGAATTTATATGGCCCATAAGGGTAATAGATATGCATCTGTGTTTCAATGATACTTCACCCATGATTAGAAATATCACCAGCAACATGGTCCTTTGAAGGATGCTGTATATCAAAGCTCTTACTGATAGCACAAAGTTGTCCAACAGCATCAATTTAATCTTTTCTTCTAAATATAATTTGAACCACAGGAGTAAGTTCCTGATACAAGAGTAATGTCCTTTTGTCACTCAGGAAACAAAGCATGATAAGTTATATACAAATTTCCAAGAGGCCCAGCATGACCAAAATGCCCAAGTGACCCTGATCTAAAATCAGAAAATCATGCACGTTGATAAACATGGACTCAACTCCAAAGAAAGGCCAGAACCCAGACTGCAACCTTCCTAGGGTGTCATTGATATTCAAGTGCACCTGGACTTTGATGTTATGGTAAAGAGCAAAGACAGGTTCTAACTAATGACATACAATATATAAATTTGAGTTTTAAGAGCTATACAATTTTTCAGTGTATTAAATTAACACTGGAACTGATATTATGAAATTATAATCTTGACTAGGTTTCACTGCCATAATATTACTGCCTTTTACTTTGACCCCAGTCTAGATCAGTATACATTAGGGTTGAAAATATACATTGTTGTAATATAAAAGAAAATTGGCTGTATCTAGAATAATATATGCCAGTTCCTCTAACTAAAGGAATGATCTTCTGGCCAAAATACAGCCACTTAGCACCACATGGAACAGCAAAGAATCAGTACGTAAAACTGGACTTCATTCCCAGAATTACTTTTCCAAAAATACACATCTTCTATTATGTTCCAGTATAACCAATATTTAATACAGCATAGCACTCCTATGTAAACAATTATGTTCCACTTCTGTTTGTTTAACATATAACACTTCAAAGGCACATGTTGAACTTTGGGGTTGATATTTGGGGTTGATACTCATCTCATTTTTGCATGTAACTAAATATTATTATTATGTATTAATTATTTGATTTGCAAGGTCCCATTGTGCTAGGCACTGTAGACACTAATGCTGGTTGAATTTTTAAAAATTTAGATTAGGGCTGTCAAACGATTAAAGCAATTAATAGTGATTAATCACGAGATTAAAAAGATCGTGATCAATCACAGTTTTAATCATACTGTTAATAATAGAATACCATTTATTTAAATATTTGTGGGTATTTTCTACATTTTCAAATATATTTATTTCAATTACAACACAAAATACAAAGTGTACAGTGCTCACTTTACATCATCTTTTTTTACAGTGCAAATATTTGTAAACAAAATAATAGTATTTTAATTCACCTCATCCAATACTGTAGTACAATCTCTTTTTATTGTGAAAGTGCAACTTACAATGTAGAATTATTTATTTTTATATAACTGAACTGAAAAATAAAACTATGTAAAACTTTAGAGCCTACAAGTCCATTCAGTCCTACTCCTTTTTCAGCCAATTGCCAACACAAACAAGTTTCTTTACATTTATGGAAGATAATGCTTCCTGCGTCTTATTTACAATGTCACCTGAAAGTGAGAACAGATGTTTGCATGGCACTGTTGTAGCCAGTGTTGCAAGGTATTTATGTGCCAGATGCACTAAACATTTGTTTGCCCTTTGATGCTTCGACCACCATTCCAGGGGACATGCTTCCATGCTGGTGATGGATTTTGGTCAATAACAATCCAAAGCAGTGCAGACTTACGCATGTTCATTTTCATCATCTGAGTCAGATGCCACCAACAGAAGGTTGATTTTCTTTTTTGGTGGTTCAGGTTTTGTAGTTTCTGCATCAAAGTGTTGCTCTTTTCAGACTTCTGACAGCATATTCCACCCCTCATCCGCTTCAGATTTTGGAAGGCACTTCAGATTCTTAAACCTTGGGTGAAGTGTATAGCTGTGTTTAGAAATCTCACATTGGTACCTTATTTGCGTTTTGTCAAATCTACAGTCAAAGTGTTCTTAAATCGAACATGTACTGGGTCATCACCTGAGACTGCCATAACATGAAATATATGGCAGAATGTGGATAAAACCACAGAGCAGGAGACACAATTATCCCCCAAGGAGTTCACTCACAAATTCAATTAATGCATTTTTTTTAACAAGTGTCATCAGCATGGAAACGTGTCCTCTGGAATGGTGGCCGAAGCATGAAGGGGAATATAAATGTTTAGCGTATCAAGTATGTAAATAACTTGCAGTGCCGGCTACAAAAGTGGCATGTGAATGCAGGTCCTCACTTTCAGGTGACATTGTAAATAAGAAGCAGGCAGCATTATCTCCTGTAAATGTAAACAAACAAACAGCGATTGGCTGAACAAGAAGTAGGACTGAGTAGACTTGTAGGCTCCAATGTTCTACATTGTTTTGTTTTTGAGTGCAGTTATGTAAAAATAAATAAATCTACATTGTAAGCTGCACTTTCACAATAAAGAGATTGTACTACAGTATTGGATGAGGTGAATTGAAAAATACTATATTCTTATTTCTTTTTACAGTGCAAATATTTATAATAAAAATAATAATATAAAGTGAGCACTTTGTATTCTATGTTGTAATGGAAATCAGTATATTTGAAAATGTAGAAAAACATCAAAAAATATTTATAATAAACTTCAATTGGTATTCTATTATTGTTCAACAGTGCAATTAAAACTGCTATTAATTGCAATTAATTTTTTTAATCAAGTTAATTTATTTTGAGTTAATCGCTTGAGTTAACTGCAATTAACTGACAGCCCTAATTTCAATTAAAAATAAAAATTAAAAGATTTTTGTTGAGTGGGGGGTTTAATTAGCTGTAGAGGTAATTAAACATAGCAATTTTAAAATATGTTGAAATTTGGAAATGAAAAAAAGAAACAACAGTTAATTTTTTTTGAATCGGTGATATTTTTCAATGTTTTTCTACCAGTTCTAGTAAACACACAGTAAGAAATAGTAATTGCTCCAAACAGCTTAAAATCAATATGGACAAAGAAAGGGAGGAGAAAAAGAGTCACAAAAAGTTACTCGATCAAGGTCACAGAGCAGGTTGGTAAACTCTCAGTCTAATGCCCTACCCTCTAGACTATGCTGCTTGGTACCAGATATCTTGTTTGAAATCAAGATGATGAAGATGTCATCAATGTAGCACAAGTAGAGTAGGGGCATTAGGGGACGAGAGCTGAGGAAGCGTTGTTCTAAGTCAGCTATAAAAATGTTGGCATACTGTGGGGCCATGCGGGTACCCATAGCAGTGCCGCTGATTTGAAGGTATACATTCTCCCCAAATGTGAAATAGTTATGGGTGAGGACAAAGTCACAAAGTTCAGCCACCAGGTTTGCCGTGACATTATCGGGGATACTGTTCCTGATGGCTTCTAGTCCATCTTTGTGTGGAATGTTGGCGTAGAGGGCTTCTACATCCATGATGACATCTTCATCATCTGGACCCATGGAAAAGAAGCCCTTGAGGAATTCCACCATGATTTCAACAATTTCCATCCCACCATCAACCTCAGCCTGGACCAGTCCACACAAGAGATCCACTTCCTGGACACTACGGTGCTAATAAGCAATGGTCACATAAACATCACCTTATACCAGAAACCTACTGACCGCTATTCCTACCTACATGCCTCCAGCTTTCATCCAGACCACACCACACGATCCATTGTCTACAGCCAAGCTCTACGATACAACCACATTTGTTTCAACCCCTCAGACAGAGACAAACACCTACAAGATCTCTATCAAGCATTCTTACAACTACAATACCCACCTGCGGAAGTGAAGAAACAGATTGACAGAGCCAGAAGAGTACCCAGAAGTTACCTACTACAGGACAGGCCCAACAAGGAAAAGAACAGAACGCCACTAGCCATCACCTTCAGCCCCCAACTAAAACCTCTCCAATGCATCATCAAGGATCTACAACCTATCCTGAAGGACAACCCATCACTCTCACAGATCTTGGGAGACAGGCCAGTCCTTGCTTACAGACAGCCCCCCAACCTGAAGCCAATACTCACCAGCAACCACACACCACACAACAAAAACTCTAACTCGGGAACCTATCCTTGCAACAAAGCCCATTGCTAACTGTGTCCACATATCTATTCAGGGGATACCATCATAGGGCCTAATCACATCACCCACACTATCAGAGGCTCATTCACCTGCACATCTACCAGTGTGATATATGCCATCGTGTGCCAGCAATGCTCCTCTGCCAACCGGACAGTCTCTACGTAAAAGAATTAATGGACACAAATCAGACGTCAAGAATTATAACATTCAAAAACCAGCCGGAGAACACTTCAATCTCTCTGGTCACTTGATTACAGATCTAAAAGTGGCAATTCTTCAACAAAAAAACTTCAAAATCAGACTGCAACGAGAGACTGCTGAATTAGAATTAACTTGCAAACTGGACACCATTAAATTAGGCTTGAATAAAGACTGGGAGTGGATGTGTCATTACACAAAGTAAAACTATTTCTCCATGTTTATTTCCCCCCCACCCCCCCGCCCCCGACTGTTCCTCAGATGTTCTTGTCAACTGCTGGAAATGGTCTGCCTTGATTATCACTACAAAAGATGTTTTTTCTCGCCTGCTGGTAATAGCTCACCTTACTGATCACTCTCGTTACAGTGTGTATGGTAACACCCATTGTTTCATGTTCTCTGTGTATATAAAATCCCCCCCCTGTATTTTCCACTGCATACATCCGATGAAGTGAGCTGTAGCTCATGAAAGCTTATGCTCAAATAAATTTGTTAGTCTCTAAAGTGCCACAAGTACTCCTTTTCTTTCTTTAGAAATATGAAATATAAATCTCAGGTCCTATTGTAGTTATGCAAAGTGTGGGCCATTAATGGTGGCTTGGAATTTTAATGGGTCCCATTAATCAGGACAATTGACTGTAGATGGCTCTGTTTTACTTGTAAGTCTTCCAGTATACCTGTGGGCTGGCAAGTAGGTAATAAAGTCTTACAGTGACATGTGATCATGTCACCTGAACTGGAATCCATCTTTAACCTGGTGCTTTTCCATTGAGAAGAAGGGGTGGGAACCCAGAGAGACAAAGGATTCCTGCCTTATGCAAAAGATATATAAGTGGGTGGAACAGAACAAATGGGTCGGCCATCATGAGAAAACCCCTAGCGACCACCTGAGCTGGAACAAGGGCTGTACTAGGGGAAAGGATTGTGCGCAGACTAGGAAGGCATCCAGTCTGTGAAAGAAACTTATTGAAACATCTCTGAGGGTAAGATTTTATCTGTATTCAGTTTTGTTACTGTTCTAGACTTAGACTTGCATGTTTTATTTTATTTTGCTTGGTAATTCACTTTGTTCTGTCTGTTACTACTTGGAACCACTTAAATCCTACATTCTGTATTTAATAAAATCACTTTGTACTTATTAATTAACCCAGACTATGTATTAATACCTGGGGGGGGGAAGGCAAACAGCTGTGCATATCTCTCTATCAGTGTTATAGAGGGCGAACAATTTATGAGTTTACCCTGTATAAGCTTTATACAGGGTAAAACGGATTTATTTGGGGTTTGGATCCCATTGGGAGTTGGGCATCTGAGTGTTAAAGACAGGAACACCTTAAGTTGCTTTCAGTTAAGTCTGAAACTTTGGGGCATGTGGTTCAGACCCTTGGTCTGTGTTGGAGTAAAGTAGTGTGTCTGGCTCAGCAAGACAGGGTGCTGGAGTCCCAAGCTGGCAGGGAAAGCAGGGGCAGAAGTAGTCTTGGCACATCAGGTGGTAGCCCCCAAGGGGGTTTCTGTGTTCCAACCCATCACAACTGGGTCAAACCAATGGTCATTTTGTCCAGTATCTTGTCTTTCAACAATGGCCAGTGCCACATGATTCATAGGAATTAACAGAACAGGCCAATTCTCAAGTGAGCCATCCCCTCTCATCCAGCCTCAGCTACTGGCAGTTGGAGGTTTAGGGACACCCACAGCATGCGATTGCATCCCGGACAATCTTAGTTTATGTACATTGATAGAGTTATCCCGCATTAACTTATTCAATTTGTATTTGAACCAAGTTATACTTTTTGCCTTCACAACATCCTCTGGCAATGAGTTCCACAAGTTGGCTGTGTGTTGTGTGAAGAAGTACTTCCTTGTGTTTGTTTTAAACCTGTCAGTTCAATGGGTGACCTATGGTTCTTGCATTATGTGAAGGGGTAAATAACACTTCCCTATTCACTTTCTCCAGATCATTCATGACTTTATAGACCTCGATCAATCCCCCCTTAGTTGTCTCTTTTCTAAACTGAACAATCACAGTCTTTTTAATCTTTCCTAATATGTATGCTGTTGCACGCCCCTAATCATTTTTGTTGCCCTTCTTTGTACTTTTTTGCAATTCTAATATATCTTTTTTGAGATGAGACAACCAGAACTGCATGCAGTATTCAAGGTGAGGGCATACCAAGGATTTATATAGTGGCATTATGTTTTCAATCTTATTTTCTATCCCTTTCCTAATGGTTTCTAACATTCTGTTAGCTTTTTTGACTGCCACTGCACATTGAGCGGATGTTTTCAGAGAACTATCTACAATGACACCAAGATCTCATTTCTTGAGTGGTAATAGCTAATTTAGAACACATCACTTTGTATGCATGGTCCCAGTATTAAAGTTAGATTTATCTCTAGTTATTAGATTTCTTCAGTAATTCCAGTGCATATCAAATAGGAACTCTTTTAGACAATATTAACAATACAGCATCAAAAACATAGCATAAGAAAAGCAATGACATTCTTAACATAAAGTATTCAGTGCACCTCTTCAGTCATTTTATCATCCATCTTTACACCTCTGTTCCATTCATTTACATCCTGTCACGTGAAAATAGCTACTCTGATTCTTTGTGTTTTACTAGTCCTTCCGCTATGTGTAAAAGGTTATAGAAGTCACCACAGTACCAGATTAGTAGCGTATCTGTCATTTAATTGTTTTCGATCCAGCTCAACTATCAAATGCTTTTGAGGATATTTCTACTATAAGATTTTATTAGTGTTGATTGTTTACCACATCAAATGTTTTATGTGCATTGTCAGGTTTAATTAAGAGTTGGCTTGAACAGCATCGATTATTGCCTTTGCTAATATTGTAAAGAAACACACTACATGAGGTTTTCACCTTCTAGCTTCTTGATTCTTTTTGGTGTATTGTGTTATGTGTGTTCTAATATTAATGAGCTTCTTGTTGTTTAGTGTCCTCAAGTATTTTTAGTAGTACCAGGGAGTGTACAAAATAACAGTTTGTAATCATTAGTTTGAACTCTCATTTACTTCACCATTCTGCAGCATTCCCTGTGGGCCCAGGTTGATGATACAACAAACATGGGAATTAACTGTTGTACTGATTTCTTATTAGGTAGAGAAAAAGAAAAGAAATGTCCATGAAACTAAGCTTCAGCCTCTGAAATATAGATTGACAAAAATTAAATATGGTTTATAACATTTATTTTAATTTCTGTTTCAGGACAAACACATCCCTGTTCTAATTCCACAATGAATTACAATGGGGATGTGTTTGGCCCATCCTCTGTATATGTTAGAAATGTTTTGTAGGTCTGTACATATCCCTTTGCTGTTTGTATCGGTGGATGTCGTAGACAAAGATCAAGAGCATATGCTGAGTTGGCTTTGCTGAGCAAGAAGTTTTGTTCACATGTTAGTACCCTAAGAGGGGTGGATAGATAGAAAATAATGGAGCTATTTGAATAATTCTAGGAGGTTAATATGATAATGATACCCAGTTGTATTTCTCCATTTAATTGAATCTGGGAGGTACAGCACAACCATTTATCCATGTATCTGGCTGAGAATGTGGTTTAGACAGCAACAACTTGCTGGAGATTCAGCCCAGACAAGACTTAAGTAATGTTAATAGGGGAGGAGAAGAGAGAGGAAAGCAATCAAAAAAGGGCAAATTTTGTATTTGTTGCCCCCAAATGTAGGAGATGGATGCCTGCCATTTCTCACTCAGCTTTGCAATCTGTGCATCATCTTTGATAACACATGAGGTTTAGAAATAAGAAGATAATCTGCAGGTTAGTAAAAATTAAGGTAATAATTTTCAAACACGGTGACTAAAGATAAGGTTATCTACACATAAAAGTTGTATTGCTTATACCATATGAGAAGGAGAATAAGCTAACTCCGTATAAGGCACTTTTATAGTAGTGTAACTGCATTCACACTAGGGGCTGTACCAGTATAACTAATTTCGAAAACAAATTACACACCTAACTGAAAAGGAGTACTTGTGGCACCTTAGAGACTAACCAATTTATTTGAGCATGAGCTTTCGTGAGCTACAGCTCACTTCATGAAGAAGTTATACTACCAAAAAACAAAAACAAAAACAAAAAAACCCGCGTGTGTATATCAGGCTTTGGCTCCTAAATCCATATTTGGGTACCTAAATAAAAATGCCTAATTTTCAGAAGTTCTATAAGTGTTCAAGTGCCTAAATGTGGATTTAGGAACATAACTCTAGATAAAAAAGGTTGCCAAAACTCAATTTTTCCTGATAGCTCTAAAATAACAAATATAGAAGATTATTTTTAAAAATAGCTGTTTAGCAGTAGTGGCTTTGACAATATTATTGCAACTATTTGTGAAGTCCCTATTTAAACTGATTTTTATATTTCAGATCTTATTAAGAGGTTTAAAATGACTGATGTAAATCTATGGAGCTTACCTTGAAAGTGGAGGGTGACACATCGTAAAAATAATAATTAAACTGAATTATATAAAACACAAGTGAAAGGGATTGAATAACCCAATCCCTTAGTCACAGAGGGTAATAAAGAGAGCTCAACTAGAAACATTCTGTAACATGGAAGCCGATAAGCCAAGCAAACAAATGATTTGGACAGTTATTTTACATTGTTTCTGATTTTTTCTTGCTCAGATATTCGTGCTATTGTACATAATGAAACTAAAATGAGGCACCATGCTGTTTACAAAGACATAATTTTCATGGCTGAAACACCAATATAATGAAACTCTCAAACAAAATTAGTTCATTACCATTCCATGATTTGCCTCTTGGTATGTGTAACAGAGTGGGCTGCCACTATAAGGACCTGGGACCAGCCAGCCCAGTCCTGAAGTGGAGCCCTGTTAAGAACAGGTTGGGGCCTGGTAGTTTGTAAGTGGTCAGCGATTGCCTGATGAGCACCCAACTCCTATTAAGGCTGAAAGAGCTCAGTTTGAGGGAGGACAACTGCCACAGGTTGGCTCCTATGCCAATCTTTGGAATAGGGTGATTTCCAGGCAGATGGCCTATAAGAGGGCTTGGGGAAGAGCTGCTGGGATCAGGGACACTCTGACAAGGAAGCTCCTGTTCTCAGGGGAAAGGACCTGGTTTAGTTGTTGGATTTATATTCAACAGTTTATTTTCAGAGGTTGGCTGAAGACTATTAGTACTACCCATAAATAAATCCCTAAAAAACAGGGTATGATTCAGATGGTGTCAGTCCTTTCCAGTCGGAGGGACAGGCCCGCAGACTACAGTGTACGTTTTCAGTTCTGCATGGAAAGCTGTATAAGCCTTGACCCTAAGATATCGTATCTCCTTATAGGCAACATAGGATAAAAATATATAATAGACTTTGACTGTTGTTCTTTGCCAAAAATCATACTGAAAACATTGTCTTGAAATATATTTTGAAGATCTAGGTAACTTTTTCTCCAATCTCCCTGCCTACCACCCACTCATATTTCGGATCCAATCCTACGAGGCACTGAATTGCCAACTCCTGTGGTAGTTGATGTTTCTCTTAAACCTCCAACTTCTGGAATTACGTGAGTTTTTTTTTTTAAATGAAAGCCAACTTTTGTGCCCTCCTGGCTCTGGAGAAAAGCCTGCAAACATGACCCAAGTTCACTCTAAAGGCTCAGAAAGCAAGAGACAAATAAGAAGAATGTGCAATGTATTATTTGTCTTAAAATCTCATGATTTGAGGGGCCAGACTCATGAGATTTCAATACTTGGGGTTGGCAATACTGTCTTCTGCAAAACGCTGAGCACTTCCATGAGAGTTGAAGGCACTCAGGCCCAGATCCTCAAAGGTATTTGGGCACCTAATCCCAATTAGATCAATGGGAGTTAGGCACCTAGATATGTTTGAGGGACTGGGCATCAGCACTTTGCAAAAATTGCTAAGCACTGTGCAGGACTGGGCCTTCTGACAGCCATGTTAAATGGTTTAAAAAAATGAACATTGTAAACAAAAATAGAGACAACAGTTGAAGGTGCATTCCTTTCTCCCATGCTTTGTCTTATCTACTAAGACTTAGCTCTTGAGGGTGAGGATGTTCCTTACTGTATGTTTGTACAGAGCTCAGCAAGAGATAGGAGCCTGTGATGCTGGCAGGTCAGATGTCAGCTCTTGCCCAGGCTGCAGGCATTAGCCAAGAACTGACAAGCTCGTAGCTGGAGACCAGACCAGGTCACCTGTTATGTTATTTTTGCTCAAAATAGGTATTAGTCTTATAAGAATGTATTTAGTGTTTAGACGCAATGAAACACTTGTAAGTTGCTGCATGTATTGATCTAACTTGTAATGTCTATCAGAAAATATGCAAGTTTTGCTTCATAACTTTAAAAATGTTTGCCCTGAACTTGTGAACTCAAGTATGGGAATCATTCCCCTCCTCCCCCATCCAGAAGTACTATCAGAATAAGATGGGCGACCAAGAATCATCACAATACAAAGGATTGGTTAATTGCCCTATTGCACCTGGGAAATGATATGTATAAGGAAGCTTGTTCTGTGGCTTTCAAAGCTGAATGAAGGAAATAAAACAAAGCCACAGGAAAAATGTCCATCTTTTTGGTCTGTTTGAACTCTGACAGGGCCAGTCTCCAAACTGAAACCAGAGATCCCCAGGGGTTGCCTCCTGGGTCTGCCCTGTGAAAGACATTTGGAATTGACAGATCACTACAACTCTGTCACTCTTAGGATTTAGCTGGTAACTCATTTGTGTGTATATATTTGCTTGCTTTAACCTGTAAATAACTCTCTTCCTTTTTCCCAGTTAATAAACCTTTAGATAGCTTATTACAAGGTTGGCTACAGGTGTTGTCTTTGCTGTAGCATCTAGGGTACCAACAGATCTGGTGATAAGTGACTGGTCTCTTGGGACTGGAAGCAACCTGAATGTGGTGTGATCTTTGGTGTATGTGACCACTTATCACTAAATCCTACTTGTTTGGTGGCAAGATGGACTGGAGAGTCTAAAGAAATGGTTTGTGACTCCACAGTAAGACTATTATAGTGATCCAGGAGTTCACGGTTCTTACTGGCGTGGTGAAAGAACACACCACCAGTTTCAGGTGTCTGCCCTGTTTTTGACAGTCAGCTTTGAGGTAGGTGCTCACGGTCATGAGTCACCCCAGACAGCATGACAGAGCCAATCAAGATTGTGTCCATAGGCTCTGTCATAATACAAATGAATAATAATAATATTACCTATTTTAGCTGCTCATTTCTAGATGATTCTGCCTAAATACTAATATTTTTTTAAATGTAAACTTTTGCAGCAAAACATCTGTGGCTGTGTCTTAAAAGCAGGAAAGGTTTTTTCCTCCTCAAGCCCTTAGGCATCTAGGTAAGCACTCCAGACAGCCAGTATTCAGCATTAATACATCATGTTTTGTGCACGCTCAGGGTACGTCTAGAAGGCGGAAAAAACCCGCAGCACCGAGTCTGAGCCTGGGTCAGCTGACTCAGGCTCACAGAGTCAGACTGGGGATGGTGGGGGGGGGGCGGTATCTACAAATTGCAGTGTAGATGTTTGGGTTTCAGCTGGAGTTTGGAGGGGGGGTTCCTTTGTAGGGTCTCAGAGCCTGGGCTCCAGCCTGAGCCCTGTGAGACCGAGTCAGCTGACCCAGGCCAGCCACACCTGTACCGTGGGTCTTTAACCACAGTGTAGATCTACCCTCATAGTCCAGTCCAACAGCCCTTACCCACGTGAGTAGCCCCAATGATGATAAGGGAACTATGTCCATGAACAAGAGCTGCAGGGCTGGGCTCTTGCATAATACCTCAGTGATGGTAGGCATTTGGTTTCAGGCCTTGCTCAACTGAGAATACAGTTTGTGAGATCTGTTGTTAGTACTTGAATGCAACTTGAATCTGTTTCCTCCAGCAGCTGTTCAGGTTTCCCCAGATGGAATTTATTCTTCTGACACTTCTGGAGTACTAGAGCCATATGTCAGGTTGGATACAGAATCTAAGGCCAAGTGTACACTAGCGAGCTGTACCAAGGCAGCTGCACCGCTGAAAGATCGCTCGTGTAGCCGCTCTATGCGAACCCCACATGCTTTGTCCCACGTGAGGTGCCCTGTCTAATTCTTAGGAGTTCCTGCTTCTTGTGGTAGCCTGTTCCACACATTCTTTCATCTCTGGGGAAAGAATATTCCTAAACTCCCTTAAGCCCTGATCCTGCACCACAGAAGTCAGTATGAGCTGGATCAAGCCCTTAATGCCCCTCACTTCTTACCTATATTCCTGTAGGGACTCAATTTTGGATGTCAAGCGGAAGGACAGTAAATGTGAGAGGTTTGCTTTCCTCACATGACATTGTCCAAGGTTATTTTAATCATGGCTTTCTAGTGCTACCATCCTCAGTTAATTTTTTTGTTTTAATTTTTCTACTGTTATGCTGCAGTGCAGTGGTTCCCAAACTTGTTCTGCCGCTTGTACAGGGAAAGCCCCTGGCAGGCCGGGCTGGTTTGTTTACCTGCCATGTCCGCAGGTTCGGCCGATTGCAGCTCCCAGTGGCCGCGGTTCACTGCTCCAAGCCAATGGGAGCTGCTGGAAGCGGCAGCCAGTATGTCCCTCGGCCCGCGCCACTTCCAGAAGCTCCCATTAGCCTGGAGCAATGAACCATGGCCAGTGGGAGCTGTGATCGGCCGAACCTGCGGACGCAGCAGGTAAACCGGCCCGGCCCGACGCGCCAGGGGCTTTCCCTGCACAAGTGGCGGAACTAGTTTGGGAACCACTGCTGTAGTGGATGCTAATGTCCTATTTTAAAATGCTACACCAAATTCTGCCCACTTTTACAGTGTGCAGTAACATCATGGACATCACTATGGTTTTCTCCAGGCTAGCTAAGCAGAGAATTCAGCTTGCTAGATCTTGTCTATAGTAGTATTTTTCTTCAGATTCCCTACCACAAATGGGAATGCTAATGGAGAGTGGCTGGTCTACTGCTGGTGTCTTAATTGCCATGTTGCTCAGATGTGCTTGAAGCAGGAATAGATTACGAAGTGGTTAAAACACTGGTAGACAGTCTATACTAGTGCTCCAGCTGTTGGTAGTGAAAAGATAGATATAGTCTAAGTGTTTCATACAACTAAGCAAGATCATTCAATTAATTAATCGAACTGGTGAAATTTAAACAAATTGTCAGAAAATTCAGCCAAGTCCCCTAATATTTGAGAGGTTGATACATCAAAAATTATAATAGCTCATCATATAAAATAATATACACCCTGTGGAAAGGATAGCAACATCCCCATCAGATAGTGTAAGAAATTTTTTAATATCTGATAACAGTTGCTTAAATTGTAGGTCCTTTTGTTTCTGGGAAATCCTTGTGTAATCCTTTTAAATCATCTGTAAAAACTAAATTGCTATTGTCTTAATCTGATTGCATTTTACTTCCTTCACCTCCTTTTTTGTGCTGCTTAGTTAGATATGTCTTTTGTGATGAAAGTGCAAGCTATAAAAAGAGAGGTCACTGAATTTATCAAAACTCTTCTAAAGTGTAAAATCAAAGATTTGAAAGAACTAATTACCATGGTTTCAAACAAAAGAATCAGAACATGGGGTCAGGATGACTCCGCCACACTCTGCTACACTCACTCTCTACTGGTGTAAAGTCCGTGCCTAGCATACCTCTCTACAACAGCTAGTCTGCTCTTACTAGCACTGGGACTAGGTCAACACAAATCACAGCATCATAACTGGTTCCCTGTTGGCTCATCCTATTTCCCTGTGTTGAACGGAATTCAGATGCTGGCAAGAATTCAGTCCATTGTTTATACTTAGAATGGAGCAATTCTAATAACTTTCCAATGGAAAATGTGATCACTTTAGTACTTATATTTACGTCAGAATTACATATGTATAAGTATAAAAGGACATGATTTGCTTCTGACAGATGGCAAATTATTGTCCATAGAACATCATGCCAAAAACAATCATTAATATACTACAGAACACAACAATGGGTCAGGGAAATCAAATAAATTGGTGCTTCTTAAGCTTTTGTTACAGCCGATCACTTTTTAAGACAGTCTTGTACACACCTCTATTCCCATACTCCTAGTCCTGATCCCACACTTTCTATGCAGCAACCATAGTGCCCAGTTACATGAAATAATACTATTACGATAGCAACAATGACATAAGGTCTGGGATTTTTGATGGAGCCTAATAGGAGTCAAACATTCAACTCCCCTGAAGTCTCAATAGGAGCTGGTTGCTTAATTCCCTTAGGCATCTTTGAAAATCTTACCCAAAATGCCAGAGGGAACAGGATCTGGCTTTAAAGAGGCAAGCCAAGAAATTCTGTGTAAATTAATTTAACATTTTGGTACTTAATCACTTCCTCATTAAAACCAAAGCTATAAAATGTATTACTCAGTAAAGAATGGTCTATGGCATTAAAAGAGATTTTGAAGATCAATAAATGCAGCACTGACTGAATTATTCATATCTTCATTTTCACACATCATTAAATTTCCTATTCAGGTGAAATTCTGAATTGCCAACTGTTTAATAAATGATCAAGAGTTCAATGATGTATATAATCTGGACAGTTTGTCCCACAAGAAACAACATAAAAATATGCCTATTATTGTTACAAAGTTGAAATTTTTAAATAAAGATACTTTATGGTGTAATTTTCTATTTAATCTATTATACTCTTATGCTCAAAGAGAGATTTATAATATCACAGATTGGATGATGTATGGTAGTGGAAGCTACTAAAGTTAAACAACTACCAGTAACATCTGAGCTCTCTGGAAAACATCGTATTAAAGCCTGCATTTCAGTTTCTTCAAAACTTTGACAGACCAGTGTAGAATTAGATTTTGCTGACCTTTAAAAGTTGTAGAGGTAGAGAATAATTTTGAAACAATTGATATAAAAATATCTTAAGCGTATCAGCAATACATCCCCCAATTAAAATACGCTAAAGGTGGCAGATTCCTGTTTTATTTGAACTTACATTAGCAATCAAAATAAAGGGCCTGATTCTCATCTCATACCTGTGCATATCAGATCCATATCCAATGCAGTCAGTGGTGTTACATAAATGTAAAAGAGAAGAAAATCAGGCCCTAAGAAAGGAAATGAAAGGGTTCTCTACTGCTTAATTGTCAGGAGCTACAGAGCTTCTAAAAGAGTGAGGGAAAGGGAGAAGCTCACAAAATTGTGCTCCAGTCCCTCCCCCTTCTCACCTTCCAAAGCAGAATTCCAGGAATCCTGGTCTTTTTCCCTTACAGGACAGCAACAACCTCAGTGGAGCTCCTAGATGTGGGGGAGAGAAGGATTCTGTTCTGTCCCTTTTCTCACAGAGATGAATTAAGAGCATAGTCAATGGAGAGGGGTATGTGACCACATATACATTGGTGTTCCTTGGAGAGGCCCGCAGCCTTAATGCATCCCTCCCCAGGTAGCATTTGAGAGTTCAGTCCGAAATTCTGAGGATTAAGTTTGAGGGTTGAATCTAGTTGTTCCGGATTAGATTTAGAGTTTCTGGGAATGCCTCCCTGAAATGAATGTAACTGGAGGAAGCTATATGCTTCCTACCTGCACTTGAGTCAGTCAGGCTCAGAGATGCAAAGAAGATCCTGAGCTTCTTTTACGGCGCTCAGCAAGGATGGAGTGTTTGTTATTTTGAAGCCAGAACACAGAGATCAGCATACATTAAGAACTGTCTGGTTGATACTGTCTGTTTCTTTATTTGAAGATTGCTAAGATGCCTGAAGCAAAGATAAACAGAAAATTTGCTGTTTTATTGGGTGCCTCAGAAAACCTGTGGCTAATTGTGAAATCCCCGAGAGGTTTTTGTCTGATTAACTTGGAGCTTGAAATGAGGTTCTGTCCAGCTGAGTGGATGCTGGCCCTGCCTCCACATCCCTTTATGGGAAAAAAAATCTTTTAGAATTCCATAGTAAATAAACCAGTAGAAATATAATAAGGTCCTAAAGAAATTACTCTATGAAGTTATGGAGTTTTATCTTTTATTGTCTTCTGCTTCACAGTCATTTACTCCTGTGCAACGTGAATGTAAATTTCACATTCAAGTACATTCTAATTTCTAATTTCATATATAAATGCTATTCTGGTTTAATATAATTGTACATTCACTTGACACAGTTATAAATAACTACAAAAGGTTAAAGGCAGTGGCAAATCTGGCCCACAGAATTAAACAGGGAATAACACGCTTTCTTTAGTTGCTGGGGTTTTTTTTAAACCATCCTATAGAAGTCTAGAGCAAAGATAAAATTTTATCTTACATTCTATAAGATGGTTGAGAAAGCCTAAATAAATGTTACCATTTTCTACTAAATTCATAAGCCCCCATTGTGGTCAATGGCAAAACTTCTGTTGACTTCAATGGGGCTAGGATTTCACTCTCCGACTCTTCCATAGGAACTCTTCACCTCCTTCTCATAATCAATAGTGTAGCCTATAGAGATGATGCTTGCTTGTGTTAAATAGAAATATAAGTAGAGAAAAGGTTTGTAGGCCTAAATTGGAGCTTAATAGTAATAAGGCCTAGTAAAATATGAGTGAAGTGAGACAATTCAGAGGCAAATTAGAGATAAGTTAGGACATAACCCCAGGTCATACTATAAACATGTTTAGTTTTAATGAGTGTTTTAGACAAAATGTGAATGTTTTGGAAGAATGCTACCTGTGTTGATAGTTATTGGAATGATATTATGCTGGTGTTAATTAAGATGTTAGATAGCCAATGAGAAAGTAGAAAATATTTAATTATGATAACTGAAATATAGATATGGTAAAAAGTATGCTTAGCGTTAATTAATTAAGGGGTGTTGTTATAATTCATTATAAAAAGGATGTACACTAATTTTACATTAGTTTGCTCATCTACCATCAAGATACTGCTCGAGAAAAGATTATACACCCATTCTTTTCACCTAGGGTCTGATCACCTCTGGATGCACCACTTCATCTTGGAATGTGAGTATAAATGCAGTGTATGGTTTATATTGTAATCCTATTTGTTTTACCTAATTATTTTGTTTTAAATAAAGTTTTTAATTCTGTCACTCATTGTGTCCTTCACAATCCTCCACTAAATTAAATGACCTGTAACAGCCTTGGAGACTTGCACTTAAAGAATTCAGTTTGGTTTTAATCCTTAGCTTCAGAATTTATTAATTGGGAACACATAAATCAAGGTTACAGGTTGGCGACTACAGCAAAACTTTAGGGTGCATGACTAAATGATTCTGGGGTTCACTGAGGCATGGGAAAGTCAGGAAACGCCAGAAAGCAAATTTTCACTTCTCTTAGAATTCTTGATAAGTTCTTCACACAACAGCAAACTGTTTTGAAGTAGACTGTGAATTTGTTTTGCGAACAGAGCACTGCTTATCAGTTCAGAGCACTCTCTCTTTTGCTAATAGCTGCAGTTAAAAATATTGTTAGCGTTACATAGGGGAATTGATTTTTGTAAGTATGTAATTTGATTTTGGTGGTACTGGAGGCTACAGAAACACAGTACTGACATACAGTAGATCTGAGACAGTTTGTAGAGGCCTGGATGCCAACAAGCAGCTATGCTTGAGCCCAGTCCAAATACTGTGCAGTAAGGGCAATGTTTATCATTCTTGTGTAGCAGGACCAGGTATAGCACTTTTATTAAGAAACAGTAAATCATTTAATTCTTAGACACTGTCTCTTCAATAACTCCATGAATTTTAATGGGTTAAATTAATAGCATTTTATTTTCATTTCTTTAAGTCATCAGTTAAAACTGTTGAATTAAAACAGCAGCCCAGCTGTAGTACAATGCAACCCCCATGGTGCCAGTGACTTACTCAATTATTTTCTAGACAGCAGAAGAATGGTATAAATCAGGATTCTTGGGTTCTCTTCCTGGTTCTGGAAGGAAGTGTGCTGTGGTGGTTACTCACAGTACAAACAAGCACACACATTTGGCAAATTCGGTTCTGTCACATTAGAAACAGAGAAAGTTCTATTCCCAGTTCTGTTAGTGATGACCTTGTGCAACTCATCAATCTCCTTACATCTTCTATAAAATTGGGGGAATAATACTTGTCTGCCTCCTAAGATAGTGCTATGAGGCCTTACTCAATAATATGTGCTGAGAAGTACACATAATTATTTAGTCAGAAAAAGAGCTGAGACAACCAGGCCATGTTTTCAGGCCTCTGTTATTATGATTCTTATTCAATGGCAGCAGAGTTCAGGTAATTACATAGCAGGGGTTTTAAAAAGAACATCAGATATCACCAGCAATTGCTGAGAGTTGGCAACAATGCCTGTAAACAGTTGCCCCCTGGTGATTCACTCTTTGCCCACCCCCTCATCTACCCTGGTGAAACACTTCAGACCTGTGTTGAAAAGAATTTTTAGCCAGTGGCACCAGTTTCAAGAGTGAGTCCCGAAAAACTGTCCACACTCTGGTACCAGCTCAACACCCTGGCCCCGGCCCCGGGTTTCCTGACCCACCTCCGGAGATTGATTCTAGAGTTCTTCTGGTCAGGAATGCACTGGGCCCCTGTTGGAGTTCTTCATCTACCCCTGAAGGAAGGAGGGCAGGGCCTGAAGTGTCTGTACATTCAGGTCCGTGTTTTCCGCCTCCAGGCCCTGCAGAGGCTCTTTTATAGTACACGTAGTTCGGCATGGAGCACACTGACGCACGCCTTCCTGCGCCGCTTCCAAGGGCTTCGATACGACTGGCAGCTCTTTTATCTTTGTCCGAGGGGTTTTCCGCGAGACCTCTCCGGGCTGCCGGTCTTCTACCAGGACCTCCTCCGGACCTGGAAACTGTTTCTAACAACCAGGTCCGTGGCGGCCACCGTGGGAGCAGATCTCCTCACGGAGCCCCTGCTACACAACCCCCAGCTCTGTGTGCAGGTGGCGGAGTCCCGCTCGGTGCGCCAGAGTTTGGTCCTGGTGGAAGTCACGAGGGTCGGAGACCTCCTGGACTATGACCGGAGAGACTGGCTGGATCCCCTGACGCTCGCTCGGCGCCTGGGGCTCTCCAGCCCCTGCACCCTCCGGCGCATACTTCAGGAGGTGAAGGCTGCCTTGACCCCCACTGCTCGGGCTTATGTTAGCCGAGCCTTGTGTGAGGGCGCACCCCGCCCATCCTCTACCCCAGGCCCGCCGGACCTTTCCATTGGGCCCCTACCCTGCCGATCCCAACAAACCCCTCACCCTTTCACTGCAAGCTGGCTGCATGAACTGCAGCTGGTCAGTTTTCAAATAGCACCATGGAAATATTTATACACACTCTCGCTTCACACCCTTCACGCCCACACCCTGGTGCCCCGCCCCGATACAAAGTGGCGGGACCTCCTGCCACCTTTGGAGGGTGAGCAACCTTGATGGGCCAGCCTGTATTCCACCTTGGTCCCGAGGCGCGTCAGGGACATCAGTTGGCGGCTTCTTCACGGAGCTGTGAGCACGGCATGTTTCTGACACGGTTTACCCCCATTCCGGATACATGCCCTTTTTGTAATGTGAGGGAAACCCTGGCGCACGTATATTTAGAGTGTGCCAGATTGCAGCCCCTTTTCCGGCTCCTCACAAATATTCTATTGCGCTTCTGGCTTCATTTCTCCCCTCACCTTTTCATTTACACACTTCCCATCCGTGGCCCCACAAAATCGCGGGATCTCCTGGTTAACCTCCTCCTAGCCTTGGCTAAAACAACCATTTATAAAACCAGAGAGAGGAGGTTGGCCCATGAAACGTCCTGCGATTGTAGGGCCTTTTTCCGATCCTCAGTACATTCACGTATCCGGGCAGAGTTCCTCTGGGCGGCATCCACCGACTCCCTTGACTCCTTCAAGGAGCAGTGGGCACTGTCCAGGGTTCTCTGCTCGATGACCCCATCCGGTTCCCTCCGTCTGACCCTTTGATTGAGGGGAAGAGCGAGAGACGCCAGCCCCAGCCATTGCCGCTGTGGATACCATCATTACTGACATCTAAGAGGGGTCCTATAATACATGGGTGTCTACCCCACCCACCCCCAAACCGCCCACCCCGCAGCCATGCCCATCTTGCCGGGCACTCTCAGGAGAGGGATAATCGGTGACACTGGGCGCGGCACTAGGTAACTCAAGGGGGTGGAAGACCACGAGTGTCGAGGAAGCCCCCCCGCTCTAGGCCACCAGGTAACTCAGGAGGGTGGAAGACCACGAGTGTCGAGGAAGCCTCCCCGCTCTGGGCCCAGGTTAGCCTGAACACTTCTCCCTCCTGAAAGCTGCTGTGTTATACCTTCTGTTTGCGTTGTTTTGTTGCATAGTTTGTTTTGTTTCTTTGGTAACTCTTTGCAAGTGTTACACAATAAAATTTTTTTCTGTTTACAAAAAAAACCTTCCCTGTTACCTTATCCAGGGAAAAGGGACCTACTTAGCCTGCTCTCCTGCTGCTGCCCTCTGGCCTGGGCTTTCATTGCTTTTTGCCCCTGCTTTCGGCTTTCCCCCTGACCAGGCCAGACGCTCCCCCCGCCCTTCTCTTCCCTTTTTTTTTGTTGTTGTTGTTTTTTTTTTTCTTTCCTGCTATTCCTACAGTACTGGCCAGCTGCTGGCCGGCTTTTAGCTCCCCCCTGCCCGCCCTCAGACGCTACTGCCCCTTCAGCTGAACCCCCCCCCGAGAGAGGGGGGGTCTGCCAGCCCACTCCCCAGAGGGTGTGAATGGAAGGACCCAGCCCCCAGACCCAGCTGCTTGCTGTTTGTCTGCGGACCCATTTTCGGTTGAGAGGATTCTTATCACTTACTCCAGCATTTCTGGAATGCTGTTGCTGAAAAAAAGAAAACCTGGAATAGACAGGAAAAAAAGCCGTCCACCAGAGGAACACCGACCGGGGAATCTACAAATCGCCGTGGAGGGGGCCTAAGACTGAGTAACTTTCGAACCGTGCTCTCGTGTGGGGGGAGGCCTTGACTGTGTCTTACTTGTGTTTGTACGGACACGGGGGGTGTGGCACGGAGCTGCCCCCCGATCCATCTGTGTCCTCCCACCCCCACACTATGACCTTCATCACTGCCCCCCCCCCCGCCATCTTTGCTGGCTATCTAACATCTGCCTCTGGACTCAGCTGCCCTGCTACCCACACTTTCCACCCTGGGGAAACCTGTTTCTGTTATCAGCCCTCTCCCATTGGGCTGCAAAGACCCCACCCTCCATCACAACTTTTATTGCCGTCGTCGGTGCGCGACGGAGTGGCGCTCGAAGGGTCCTTCCTAGTTCCCCACCAGGGGACCCATTACCGGGTGTACTTTTCCACGGGGGAAGCCCGGTGCTACCTCTGCCGGGCGTCGGGGCATGTCTGGAGGGACTCCCCCTTAGCCTGGCAAGGAGGGGCACCTGGGATCCCTGAGACCCGGCAGGACATTGGCCCCGTCATTGCCGACACTCCTTGCCGCCTGGTACCCGAACCCGCCCCCCCTCCTCTTTGGACCACCACTACTCCTGCTCAGGCCCAAGGGGCACCTCCCCTACAATGCCCAGATGAGTGGGAGAGCCCCACCCTCGCTGCTGACAATCTGTTCCCCCCCCACCAAGTCCCTGAGCCATCGCCTTTACCCCCTGACATGACCCCTGCTAACCAACCCCCAGATGATGCCATGGAGGGCAGGGCACTAGTCCAGCGGAAGCGAGGCAAGCAGAAGGCTCAAGCTCCGCCTCATCTACCCAAGGTGGAGGCCCCCCGGAAGACCAGGAAAGGGGGCACCGATGTCGAACCTTCCCCTTTGCCCACGAGTGCGTCCCATCCACTGATGTCAGCTGGGAAAGACGTGGCAGCACCAGAGGGTAGTGTCTCCCCTCCACAGGAGACCCTCCCCTCCGAGACCCGCGAGGAAGCCCCTTCTGTCCTGACGCTACCCGAAGCCCCCGTGAACCTCAAGGCAACCGTTGGGGGGGGGGTGCCAGCGGGGAGAACCCCAGGGCGGCAGAAAGTGTCCTCTTCTCCATGTTCGAGGAGATCGAGGCCTTAGATCTGACCCCGGTCACCCAGGGGGAGGATGACCTTTTGCCAGCAAATCTCGATCTGGGCGACCTCACTCCACCCCTCTTTTCCCCATGCTCCCTCTCCTTAACTGCTGCTTCTGCTCCCACCTCTGAGGAGCCCCTGGACTCCTCCACTGACCCAGCCGCTGATGGCACCCCACTGACAACCACCGAGCCTGCTCAGGTGACAATCGGCGCCATGCGGCCAGGGCACGAGTCGCCAGGGACACCCCCCATTGGTGCGGAGCAATCGACTTCCTTCCCGGGCGGGGGCCCTACAGAACATAATCCACCTCCTGATGCTGTGGCCGCTAAATCTACCACAGAGCACGCGCCCAGTGTCACTGAGAGCTCCCTCCCCAACCCCTTAACCCTTGAGCCTGATCGGGTGGCGCCACCATCCAGCTGCTTGCCTCCCGAAACCCAGAACCTCGCCTCTGCCCCTGCCCCTACCCCTATTCAATTTGCCTCCTGCAATGTCATTGCTGCCCCCGGTGCTGTTTCCTTCCCTTTCTCAACTGATGACCCCCAGGGAGTGGCCTTTGTGTTCTCCTGCCCCAACCCATTAGGAGCTGCTATTTTCCCTCCACCGCCCCCTATCGCCCCAGAGCTTGAGGCGGACCTAGATGCTCCAGCCAATGAGGCACCCCATCGGGGGTCTGCACCCTGCTTGTCCGTTTTAGTGGACCACACGGCTGCACCAAGGTCCCCGCCGGGGAACAACCAGGAAACCGTAACCCCACCCCCCCATGAGCTGCGAGGAGAGCTGCGGAAGTTTTAGAGGATGTCCGTGGCTCCCGCAACAAGGTACAACTTGCTCTCCAGCAATGGGGGGACTTTTCTCAAATCTTCCGGGCCACAAGGGCCCTCATGGGGAAAGGTAAAGGGACGGGGAAGCAGGATGCTGCGGCCTATGGCAGGTCCGCGTCTTCCGTGAACAATTACTCAACTACGGGATGGGTCACGGACTACTGCACAGCCCGCTAGGAGATGCGAGCATTCCTGCCAGTGAGGACCCCCCTGACCCTCCCCATGACACCTCTCACCATCGCAACGTTGAACACCCGGGATTGTAGGATGGCTCTCTGCAGGTCCCAGGTGCTCTCCTTCCTTTGGGAGGGAGGGTACTCTGTGATTTTCCTGCAGGAGACCCAAACAGATCCGACCGCCGAAGACAGTTGGCGGCTGGAGTGGGGGGACAGGGTCTACTTTAGCCATGCCGTGGTTCAACAGGCTGGAGTGGCGACCCTGTTCTCCCACGACCTGCGGCCCGAGGTGCTAGGGGTCGCCGAGGCCGTGCCGGGTCGCCTGCTGCATCTCCGGGTCTGTATGGAGGGGCTCATGGTTAACCTTGTTAACGTCTATGCCCTGACATCGGGCCTGGAGCGGCTGCAATTCTACCAGCAGGTGTCCACCTTCCTCGGCACCCTAGATTCTCATGAGTGCCTGGTCCTGGGAGGGGACTTTAATACCACCCTCGAGGAACAGCACCGCTCGGGGACCGAGCAGAGACCGGTCGCCGTGGACACCCTCTGGGAGATAGTCGAACATCACTCCCTAGTGGACATCTGATGTGACCATAACCCAGATGACACTTCCACATTCACCTTTGTCTGGGTGCAAGCCCATCGGTCGAGCCACTCCCAGTTGGACCGCATTTATTTATCACGCTTCCAGCTCTCACGAACCCACTCCTCCAGCATTCGGCTGGCCCCATTTTCTGACCATCACCTAGTCACCGTGACAGCCTCCCTCTGTGCGGAGAGGCCGGGGCCGGCCTACTGGCATTTTAACAACAGCCTGTTGGAGGATGAGGGCTTTGTGACATCCTTCCTGGAATTCTGGCTGGCCTGGCGAGGGCAGCGGCATGCCTTTCCCTCGGCGCAGCGATGGTGGGACCTGGGGAAGGTGCGCGCCAGGCTTTTCTGCCGCAACTACACCCGGGGCACCAGCCGATGGAGAAATGTGGTGATAGAGCAGTTGGAACAGGAGGTCTTAGAGCTGGAGAGGCATCTGGCCGCCAGCCCCTAGGACCCGCTCCTCTGCGGAGCGTGCTGGGAGAAGCGGGAGGAGCTCCAGGCCCTCGAGGACCATCGGGCCCGGGGCGCCTTTGTTCGATCCCACATCCGCCTCCTTCGAGAGATGGATCGCGGCTCCCGCTTCTTCTATACCCTGGAGAAAATGAGGGGGGCCAAGAAACACGTCACCTGCCTCCTGGCAGAAGACGGCACCCCCCTCATGGAACCAGTGGAGATGTGCGGGAGGGCTCGAGCCTTCTATGCAAGTCTTTTCTCCCCGGATCCAACCGACTCTGGTGCTTGCAGAGTGCTCTGGGAGGAGCTCCCTACGGTCAGCGCGAGCAACCGAGACCGGCAGGAGTTGCCTCTCACTCTGGCCGAGTTCTCGGAAGCCCTCCGTCACATGCCCACCAATAAATCTCCGGGCATGGACGGACTGACCATGGAGGTCTACCGCATGTTTTGGGACATCCTCAGCCCAGACCTAGTCACCGTCTGGGCCAAGTCTCTGCAGAGCGGGGTTCTCCCTCTTTCGTGCAGCCGAGCTCTGCTCGCCTTACTGCCGAAGCGGGGGGACCTCCACGATTTAAGAAATTGGTGTCCCATCTCGCTCCTCAGCATGGACTACAAAATCGTAGCAAAAGCAATCTCGCTGCGGCTAGGGACTGTGCTGGCGGACGTTATCCACCCAGACCAGACCTACACCGTCCGGGACCGCAGTATCTTTCATAACCTATTTCTGGTTCGGGACCTTTTGGAACTCGGGTGTAGAGACGGTCGTTCGCCCTCCTGTCCCTAGATCAGGAGAAGGCGTTCGATAGGGTGGACCATGGGTACCTCCTGAACACTATGCGAGCGTTTGGCTTCGGACCCCAGTTTGTGGGTTTTCTCCGGGTGCTGTACGCCTCCGCAGAGTGTCTGGTTAAGCTCAATTGGACCCTAACCGAACTGGTCAGCTTCGGGCGAGGAGTACGGCGGGGTGCCCCCTCTAGGGCCAGCTGTACGCTCTGGCGATCAAGCCCTTCCTCTGCCTCCTCCGCAGGAGGTTGACAGGGTTGGTGCTGCGAGAGCAGAGCTGCAGCTGGTCCTGTCAGCGTACACTGATGACATGCTCCTCGTGGTCCAGGACTCGGGCGACTGGCGTGGGTGGAGGCTTGCCAGGCCATCTATTCGGCAGTCTCCTCTGCCCGGGTCAACTGGGTCAAGAGCTCTGGCTTGGTGGTAGGAGACTGGCGGCAGGTGAGCTCCCTCCCACCCGCGCTTCAGACCATCCGGTGGAGCGCGGGTCTGCTGCTCTACCTCAGCGTTTACCTTTCTGGCACACATCCCTCTCTGCCGGAGAACTGGGAAATTTAGAGGGCATTTAGAGGGTGATGGAGTTTCCTGTGACTGATAGAGCAGCTCCGGAAATGGACGGGACTACTCCGGTGCCTCTCCCTTCGAGGGAGAGCACTGGTGCTTAATCAAGTAGTCCTGTCCATGCTCTGGTACTGGCTCAACACGCTGGTCCCCGCCCCGGGTTTCCTGACCAACCTCCGGACATCGATTCTGGGGTTCTTTTGGACAGGAATGCACTGGACCCCTGTAGGGGTTCTTCATCTACCCCTGAAGGAAAGAGGACAGGGCCTGAAGTGTCTGCACACTCAGGTCTGTGTCTTCTGCCTCGAGGCCCTACAGAGGCTCCTTTATAGTGCAGGCAGTTTGGTGTGGAGCATACTGGCGCACGCCATCCTGCGCCGCATCCGAGGGCTCCGATATGACCGGCAGCTCTTTTATCTCTGTCCAGGAGGTCTTCTGCGAGACCTCTCTGGGCTGCCGGTCTTCTACCAGGACCTCCGCAGGACTTGGAAACGGTTTTTAACGACCAGGTCCGTGGCGGCCACCAAGGGAGTAGATCTCCTCGCGGAGCCCCTGCTACACAACCCCCAGCTCTGTGTGCAGGTGGTGGAGTCCCGCTCAGTGCGCCAGAGCTTGATCCTAGCAGAAGTCATGAGAGTCGGAGAGCTCCTGGACTACGACCGGGGAGACTGGCTGGATCCCCTGATGCTCGCTCGGCGCATGGGGCTCTCCAGACCTCGCACCCTCCGGCATATACTTCAGGAGGTGAAGGCCACTTTGCCGCCCGCTGCTAGAGCTTACCTCGATCGGCTCCTGCTCGAGGGCACGCCCTGCCCATCCTCTACCCCAGGCCTGCCGGACCTTTTAATTGGACCCCTGGCCCGTCGACCCAATCGATCCTCTCACCCCTTTACCGCAAGCCGGCTGTATAAACTGCAGCTGGTATGTTTCCAAACCACGCCCAGGAAACATCTATACACACTCGTGCTCCACACCCTTCACGCCCTCACTCTAGTGTCCCCCCCAACACAAAGTGGCGAGACCTTCTGCCACCTTTGGAGGGTGAGCAGCCCCGGTGGGCCAGCCTATATTCCACCTTGGTTCCGAGGCCCGTCAGGGACATCAGTTGGCTGCTCCTTCATGGAGCTGTGAGCACGGGCATGTACTTGGCGTGGTTCAACCCCATCCCAGATACCTGTCCCTTTTGCAGTGTGAGGGAAACCCTGGCGCACGTATATTTGGAGCACGCCAGGCTGCAGCCCCTGTTCCGGCTCCTCACAAATCTTTTATTACGTTTTTGGTTGCATTTTCCCCTCACCTTTTTATTTATGCACTCCCCATCTGTGGCCTCACAAAGTTGCGGGATCTCCTAGTTAACCTCATCCTGGCCCTGGCTAAAACAGCCATCTATAAAACCAGAGAGAGGAGGTTGGCCGATGGAGTTTCCTGTGACTGTGGGGCCGTTTTCCGATGCTCGGTCCGTTCATGTATCCAGGTGGAGTTCCTCTGGGCAGCGTCCACCAACTCCCTTGATGCTTTTGAGGAGCGGTGCACGCTGTCCGAGGCTCTCTGCTCGGTGTACCCGTCCGGGTCCCTTTGTTTTGACCCTTTGATTGGGGGAGAGATTAAGGGACCCCAGCCCCAGCCATTGCTGCTGCGGACACCACCACCTTAGAGGGGTCCTTTCACACGTGGGTGCATGTGCCCCCCCCCGGGTTATCCACCCCACAGCCTGCCCCTTTTGTTGGGTGCTTTCAGAGGAGGGAATTGTTGGTGATACTGGGCGTGGCGCCAGGTAACTCGAGGGGGTGGCAGACCTTGAGAGTCGATGAAGCCCCCTCGCTCTGGACCACCAGGTAACTTGGAAGAGTGGAAGACCACGAGAGTCGACGAAGCCCCCCGCTCTGGGCCCAGGCAAGCTTGAACACTTCCCTCCCCTGAAGCTAATGAGAAAACAATTGTGATTGGTTGCTGTGTTACCCATTGCACATGCTTTGTTTTGTTTTCTGTGTTATGCAAATAAAAAAAAATTACTCTCCTAAAAAAAAAAAACCACTCTCCTGTAGCCCTCTGGCCTGGAGGCAGAAGGAGGGAGAGGACTGATGCTTCTGCTGCTGATACTGCTGCTGTTAGGCCCTGGGCTCTCCCTGCTGCTCCAGCTACTCCCCTGGCTGGGCCAGATACCGTCCCCCTTCTCTGCTACCTGGTTGCTGGCCGGCTACTGGACCCCCCACCCTCGGGTGCTGCTACTGCTCCAACTGCAGCCCCTGGGGGTGGGGGGGAGCCTGCTAGCCCGCTCCCCAGAGGAAAGGAGTGAGGGACCCCAGCCCCAGCCATTGCTGCTGTGGACACCACCACCACCACCACCTGAGAGGGGTCCTTTCTGCTTGCCTGGACCACCACCTGGAGTTCCTAGAGCTGCTGCTGCGGAGCTTGTTGCCTGGAGCTGCTGAAGCCCCGAGGAGAAGAAGAGGACCATCTCCTAGTGGGGGAGCACCTAGAGACTTTACAGACCACCGTGGAGGGGGCCTTTTGAACTGAGTAACTTTCAAACTGTGTTCTTGTGGTGGGGGTTTTGACTGTGTTTGTAGGGACACAGGGGGTGTTGTGTGGAGCTGCCCCCCAATCCGTGTCCCCCTCAACTCCTACCACTACCACCACTGTTGCCCCCTCTACCACCCCCACTGGCTGTTTACCATCTGCCTCAGCTCTTGCCTCTGGACTCAGCTGCTTGCTTGGTTTGCTACGCCCTATTTCCACCCTTTGAGCAAGAAGCAGCAGCCAGCCAAATTGACTTTGTGCAAGTGCACATGGGCGCACGTGCCACCCTGCCCCCCGGACTGCCCACCCCAGAGCTTTACCCTTTGCTACCTGCCCCATTTGCCCCTTGCAGCCTTCCCCCCCCTTTTTACCCCAGGCCCCCTTACTAGCTTCAGTTTGTTTGCCTGCCCCGCCCATTTCCCTCTACAGCCTTTGTTTTATTTACTCCACCCCAGTCTCTGAAGCTAGCCCCTCGGTTTGTCTGATCTAACTCCAGCCCACTTAGCTCCTTGCTCCATGCGCCCATGCCCCCTCCCATGCACTTGTGCCACTCCCCTTTTTTAGTTTAAACCCTCCTCACTGCACCCCCAATGCTGTTGTTTCCCCCCCTCCCCTAGTGTAGCTAGAGGAGCCAGAATCCCACCCAACGTTGGTCATTGACCCCTAACCCCGATTGCCCCCCCCGTCCAACCCATCCCCTTTGGCGGCCTAGTGGGGAGGAGTGCTCGACCTGCTTCCCCTTTGTCCCCTTCTCTCTCTGGTGTCTCCCCTTCCCTCCCTGCTCACGATGGCAGGGGACAAGACGGGTGGGGCCCCTCTAGAAAACCCTACTGCCTCTCCCCCACCTGCCACCCCGTTGCCCCCCCGAGCCTCTACCTCCGCTGCCGCAGCCAAACCACCTGCTACTTCCTCCGCTGGGGCACCGGCAGCGGTGGACACCGAGGTGACCTCTGCTGCTGCCACGTCCCTCACCCCCTCCGACCCTGGGGAAGCCCCCCCAGCTGGTGGGAAGGGCCAGGGAAAAAAGAAGGGTAAGAGCCCTTGTGACAGGTTTCACTTGGTCCACCAAGCTTCTAGGGGGCGATGGAGAGCTACTGTCCTACTGGCCGGCCTTAGTTACACCTTTCGGGCACTGGAGAATTAGCAGAGAAGGTGTGCTGACCAGAGTCTGCGGCGCGCCCCTCAGGCAGGAGAGCGCCGGCCAAAGTCTGCGGCATTCGGGATTCTGCTACTTCCTGTTCCACCCCTCCCCTTCTGGGGATTGGAGTAAGCTTGGTCTGGCCCCACTCACTCAGGCTGAGAGGGTGGCTCTTTATCCTCTGGTTCGGAGGGAGGCCACCCTGGATCCCTATATCCCCGCAAAAAAACCAAGCCCTCCATGGCAGGGGCTGCCCCCACTGCCGCAGCCACACCACTGGCCGCGGCGTCCCTCCCCGCTGTTCCCTCCACCAGCTCTGTGGGTGTCCCTCCCCGGCCCCCAGGGCGTACGCCCAGGTGGCGGCAGCCCCCCCACTCCGCCTGCCGCTACATCATCTTTCCCGCCCACCACCTCCGCTACCATCTATAGCGGCTGGGGCCCCTTCCCGACCGTGACCAGGAAGCACAGCATCTGTTGCCTCCTGGTGCCCACCTTGCCCCATGTGGAGACCTACGTGCGGGCATTGGCGAGGGTGGTGGGGCCCACGGCCATTGTGGCAGCCTCCAAAATGTATGGAAAGGTCATCTTCTTTTTAGCAATGGAGGCCGCTGCCCAGGAGGCGGTGGAGAAGGGCCTGGTGGTGGGGGGCATGTTCGTCCCCCTAGAGCTGCTAGAGGACCTGGGCATCCACCTGGTCCTGACTTCCGTCCCTCCCTTCCTTCCCAATGCCACCCTGTTACCTGCCCTCTCTACCCTGGGGAAACCCATCTCTGTGGTCAGCCCTCTCCCACTGGGCTGCAAAGACCCCGCCCTCTGTCACGTCCTCTCGTTCCACCAGCAGGTGCAGCTTCAACTGCCGCCGGCGGCATGTGGCAGAGAGGCACTCGAGGGGTCATTCTTGGTCCCCTACCAAGGGGCCCATTACCAAGTGCACTACTTCACAGGGGAGGTCCAGTGCTACCTCTGCCAGGTGATGGGGCACGTCCGGAGGGACTGCCCATTGGCCCAGCAAGGAGGGCCATCCGGGACCCCCGAGCCCCGGCAGGGCGCTGGCCCCATCATCGCCGGTGCATATGGCTGACTGGCACACGAAGCCACCCCTCCTCCTTCCCAGTCCACCACTACTCCCGCTCAGGCCCAAGGGGCACCTCCCCCACTATGCCCAGATGAGTGGGAGAGTCCCGTCTCCGCTGCTTGCAATCTTGTGGGGCCTGTGGAGGAGGGTGCGGCAGGGATACCGCCGGGCATGGGAGAGGGCCCACACCAGGGGGAATCTTCCCTCCCTCGTGCTGCCCCACCGTTACCACCCTGAGTCTCGGAGCCATCACCCCTGCCCCCTGACCTGACCCCTGCTAGCCAGCCCCCAGATGATGCCACGGAGGGCTGGGCCCTAGTACAGGGGAAGCGAGGCAAGTGGAAGGCTCGAGCTCCGCTCCTCCCATCCGATGCGGAGGCCCCTGGAAGACCAAGAAGGGTGGCACCGATGCCGAACCTTCCGCTTTGCCCGCGGGTGTGTTTCATCCACCGGTGCCGGCTGGGGAAGACGTGGCAGCACTGGAAAGTAGTATTTCCCTTCCACGGGAGTCCCTCCCCTCCGAGGCCCCTGAGGGAGCCCTTCCTGCCCTGGTACAATCTGAAGCCTCTGTGAGCCCCGAGGTGACCGTTGTGTCGGGTGCCAGTGGGGAGAATCTTGGGGTGGTGGAAAGCGATCTGCCCTCCATATACAAGGACATTGAGGCCCTAGGTCTGACCCTGGTCACCCAGGGGGAGGACAACCCTTTGCCAGCGGGCCTCAATCTGGGCGACCTCACTCCAGCCCCCCTTTCCCAATGCTCCCTCCCCCTAACCGTTGATTCCGCTCCCACTTCCGCCATGTTGCTGCAGCTAGGGTCTGTGCTGGCAAACATGGTCCACCCAGGCCAGACCTACACCGTCCCGGGCCGCAGCATCTTTGACATTGGTGAGGCCTCATCTGGAGTACTGTGTCCAGTTTTGGGCCCCACACTACAAGAAGGATGTGGAAAAATTGAAAAGAGTCCAGCAGAGAGTAACAAAAATTATTAGGGGACTGGAACACATGACTTATGAGGAGAGGCTGAGGGAACTCGGATTGTTTAGTCTATGGAAGAGAAGAATGAAGGAGGATTTGATAGCTGCTTTCAACTACCTGAAAGGGGGTTCCAAAGAGGATGGATCTAGACTGTTCTCAGTGGTAGCTCATGACAGAACAAGGAGTAATGGTCTCAAGTTGCAGTGGAGGAGGTTTAGGTTGGATACTAGGAAAAACTTTTTCACTAGGAGGGTAGTGAAACACTGGAATGCGTTACCTAGGTCGGTGGTGGAATCTCCTTCCTTAGAAGTTTTTAAGGTCAGGCTTGACAAAGCCCTGGCTGGGATGATTTAGTTGGGGATTGGTCCTGCTTTGAGCAGGGGGTTGGACTAGATGACCTCCTGAGGTCCCTTCCAACCCTGATATTCTATGATTCTATGACAACCTATATCTGGTCCAGGACCTTTTGGAACTCGGGTGTAGGGATGGTCTGTCATTTGCCCTCCTGTCCTTGGATCAGGAGAAGGCATTTGACAGGGTGGATCATGGGTATCTCCTGAGCACTCTGCGAGCGTTTGGCTTTGGACCCCAGTTTGTGGGTTTTCTCTGGGTGCTGTACGCCTCTGCAGAGTGTCTGGTCAGGCTCAACTGGACCCTGACCGAACCAGTCAGCTTCAGGTGAGGAGTACAGCAGGGGTGCCCCCTCTCGGGCCAGCTGTACGCTCTTTCGATTGAGCCCTTCCTCTGTCTCCTCCGCAGGAGGTTGACAGGGTTGCTGCTGTGGGAGCCGGAGCTGCGGCTGGTCCTGTCAGCGTATGCTGATGACGTGCTCCTCGTGGTCCAGGACTTGGGCGACTTGGTGCAGGTGGAGGCTTGCCAGGCCATCTATTCAGCAGCCTCCTCCGCCCGGGTCAACTGGGTCAAGAGCTCTGGCCTGGTGGTCAGGGACAGCTGGCAGGCGAGCTCCCTCCCACCCGCGCTTCAGGCCATCTGATGGAGCGCGGGTCCGCTGCTCTATCTTGGTGTTTACCTTTCTGCCACGCATCCCTCTCCGCCAGAGAACTGGCACGATTTAGAGGGCGGGGTGATAGAGTGGCTCCGGAAATGGACAGGACTACTCCGGTGCCTCTCCCTTCGGGGGAGAGTGCTGGTGCTTAATCAAGTAGTCCTGTCCATGCTCTGGTACTGGCTCAACACCCTGGTCCCGGCCCCAGGTTTCCTGGCCAACCTCCGGACATCGATTCTGAAGTTCTTTTGGTCAGGACTGCACTGGGTCCCTGCAGGGGTTCTCCATCTACTCCTGGAGGAGGGATGGCACAGCCTGAAGTGTCTCCACACTCAGGTCCATGTCTTCCGCCTCAAGGCCCTGCAGAGGCCCCTTTATGGTGCAGGTAATCCAGAATGGAGCATACTGGCGCACGCTTTCCTGCGCTGCTTCCAAGGGCTCCGATATGACCGGCAGCTCCTTTATCTTCATCCGAGAGGTCTTCCGCGAGACCTCTCCAGGATGCCAGTCTTCTACCAGGACCTCCTCCAGACCTGGAAACTGCTTTCAATGACAAGGTCCGGGGCGGCCACCAAAAGGGCAGATCTCCTCGCGGAGCCCCTGCTACACAACCCCCAGCTTCGCGTGCAGGTGGCAGAGTCCCCCTCAGTGTGCCAGAGATTGGTCCTGGCAGAAGTCACAAGAGTCGGAGACCTCCTGGACTACAACTAGGGAGACTGGCTGGATCCCCTGACACTCGCTCAACGCATGGGGCTCTCCAGACCTCGTAGTCCCCAGCGCGTACTTCAGGAGGTGAGGGCTGCTTTGCCGCCCGTTGCTCAGATTTACCTTGACCGGGTCCTGCATGAGGGCGTGCCCCACCCACCCTCCACCCCAGGCCCGCCGGACCTTTTCATCAGGCCCCTGCCCCGTGGACCCAACTGAGCCTCCACCCCTTCACCGTGAGCTGGCTGCATGAGCTGCAGCCGGTCTGCTTCCAGACCGCGCCAAGGAAACATCTATTCACGCTTGTGCTCCACACCCTTCACGCCCTCACCCTTGTGTCCCGCCCCGATACAAAATGGTGGGACCTTCTGCTACCTTTGGAGGGTGAGGAGGCCCAGTGGGCCAGCCTATATTCCACCTTGGTCCCGAGGCCTGCCGGGGATATCAGTTGGCGGCTCCTTCACGGAGCCGTGAGCATGGGCGTGTACTTGGCGTGGTTCACCCCTATCCCAGACACCTGCCCCTTTTGTGGCATGAGGGAAACTGTGGCACACATATATTTGGAGTGTGCCAGGCTGCAGCCCCTATTCTGGCTCCTCACAAATATTTTATTATGCTTTTGGTTGCACTTTTCCCCTCACCTTCTTATTTATACACTCCCTATCTGTGGCCCCACCAAGTCATGGGATCTCCTGGTCAACCTCCTCCTGGCCCTAGCTAAAATGGCCATCTATAAAACCAGAGTGAAGAGGCTAGCCGATGGAGTCTCCTGTGACTGTGGGGCCTATTTCCGATCCTCCATCCATTCAAGTATCCGGGCAGAGTTCCTCTGGGTGGCATCTATTGACTCCTTTGATGCCTTTGAGGAGCAGTGGGCGCTGTCCGGGGTTCTCTGCTTGGTGTCCCCATTCGGTTCCCTTCATTTGACCCTTTGAGCACACTCCTGTCCCTGTTATTTCATTAGTTGTCCCCCGTATTTATTTGGTGTCCAGGTCCTGTGGATCCCCCTCTTAGGCCGCGGGGGGATCCTTTAGCACTTCCCGGATCCCAATAGGATTACTCTCCTATAGCCATCTGGTCCGACCCTGTCACACTACATAAAACTCAAAAATTGCTAAAAATAAACACTGAAAAATGAAATTAATAACCCCCCAGAACGCAAGCCCTAGTTAAGCTACAGTCTTGCCTAATATTAAAGGAAGTCTGTTACAGAGACAAGAATAGTATTCAGCTCTCCTGAGTCCCAATCTGTTGCTTTAAACACAATCCATTTTCTTTTTATATCCCTCTGTCCATCCTGTACACCAAATGAGGCAGGACTCCTGAAAAAAAAAAATAGTATCTGACGACACAAATAAAAACTATAACAGAATGCCAATGCACAAGGGGCCAAATTAAGTTTGCACAGGCAAATGTAATTCTGTCATTTCCTAGCTTTTGCGTGCTTGACTTTGCAACCTTAAAAAATAAATAAAAATGGAAAGATAGAAAATCCATCATGAGGAACTACAATGACCCTCTGTATGGATCACTAGAACCTGTACATCCACAGCACAGACCTTTGAGTTAAAATATACTTGATAGCAGTAATAGGCTAAGTATTCTTTATGTTTTAATTCAACAGTTTTGATTGATGACTTAAAGAAATGAAAATAAAATGCTTTTGATTTTAACCCATTAAAATTCATGGAGTTATTGAAGAGACAGTGTCTGAGAAATGTTGGCCTGGTTGAAGTGGGGAGCTATTAGTTTCATTTTACTAAAGGAGCTTTCAAAAGTTTTGGAACATTGCCCTAGGGCCTTGGCTTAAGGGGCAGTGCTGAAACCTTGTCCTATCTGCAGCTCAAGCTATGATGAATCACCAGAGAATATTCTTAGGCCTGGTCTATACTACGGGGTTAGGTCAAATTTAGCCGCGTTAGGTCGATTTTAAAATGAATGCGTCCACACAACCAACCCCCATCCATCGACTTAAAAGGCTCTTAAAATCGACTTCTGTACTCCTCCACAGCAAGGGGAGTAGCGCTAAAATCAACCTTGCTGGGTCGAATTTGGGGTAGTGCTGACGCAAATCGGTGGTACTGGCTTCCGGGAGCTATCCCAGAGTGCTCCATTGTGACCTGGACAGCACTTTGAACTCTGATGCACTAGCCAGGTACACAGGAAAACCCCAGGAACTTTTGGATTTCATTTCCTGTTTGGTCAGCGTGGCGAACTCAGCAGGACAGGTGACCATGCAGTCCCCCCAGAATTGCAAACGAGCTCCAGCATGGACCGAAAGGGAAACACTGGATCTGATTGCTGTATGGGGAGAAGCATCTGTGCAGGCAGAACTCCGATCAAAAAGAAGAAATGCAAATATATTTGCCAAAATCTCACAGGGCATCTTGGAGAGAGGCTACAACAGGGACACACAGCAATGTCACGTAAAAATTAAGGAGCTGAGGCAAGCCTACCAAAAGACAAAGGAGGCAAACGGTCGCTCCGGGCAGAGCCCCATACATGCTGCTTCTATGATCAGCTGCATGCCATTCTAGGAGGGGACCCTACCACTACCGCACCACTGTCTGTGGACACCTGCAAGGGGGGAGTCTCATGCAACAGGGAGGAGGATTTTGTGGATGAGGAAGAGGAGGAGGAGGAAGAGAATGCACAGCAGGGAAGCGGTGAATCCGTTCTCACCGGCAGCCAGGACTTTTTCATCACCCTGGAGCCAATACCCTCTGAAGGCAGGATCCCCGACCCTGAAGCCGGAGAAGGCAGCTCTGGTGAGTGCACATTTGTAACTACAGTACAGGGTTTAAAAGCAATAGCGTTTAATGTTTCATTTGCCCTGAAGAATTGGGATGCAGTTGCGGCCAGTATAGCTACTGGAAGAGCCTGTTAACGTGTCTGGGGATGGAGCAGGAATCCTCCTGGGACATCTCCATGAAGCTCTCCTGGAGGTACTCTGAAAGTATTCTGGAATCATTGCAGCACAAAGCATGGCAGCGAATGGTCCTGGGTTCTGGTCTCATTCAAGTAACATTCGGCCTATACCTTTCTGTGTTAGTCTCAGGAGAGTGCTATCATTCATGGTCACCTGGTTGAAATAGGGGAATTTTTGTAAGGGAACAGTAAAAGGACCCCATTCATGCTGGGTTGTTTGCGCTTGGCTAAAAGGGATCATCCCGGAGAATAGCCACGCAATGGGATGGGGGGAGGTGTGTGCTGCACATCCACCTGAAAACTACAGCCCCTCCTTCTAATTGTGAAACCCAACCCAACATTGCTTGCTATGGGAAAGGATGGTGCTGCAGTTTGAAACCATTCCCACATGTTATGCATAAGAAGCCAACCCCGCATACCCTTTGCCTTACCATGGCTGCATGGAAACCGAATTCTGTTGCCCAGCCGTGTGTGATGTGTCACCATACCGGCAGGCGCTCAATATAAAAGGCAAAATGTGACCTTGTACCTAAAGCACATGTGCTGTCTGCTGTGAATTCCTTGATTCACTGTGAAAGAGTCTCCCTTTTGTTCTCAGAAATGTATCATCTTAAATTTTACTCTCCCTTCTTATCTCCCCTCAGGTGCAAATGTTTCTAGGTTCCCCCTATCATCTCTGTCCCTGAGGTTATTGCAGATTAGAAGGCAGAAAAAAACGCACTCACGATGACATGTTTTCCGAGCTCATGCAGTCCTCATGCAATGATAGGGCACAGCTGAATGCATGAAGGCATTCAGTGTTAGAGGCTAGGAAAGCATTAAGTGAGTGCAAAGAGCAGAGGCAGGAGCGGGAGAAGCGGAGGCAGGAGGTGATGCTAAGGCTAATGGGGGAGCAAACAGACATGATGAAGTGTCTGGTGCAGCTGCAGGAAAGCCAACAAGAGCACAGACCCCCGCTGCATCCATTGTACAACCGCCTGATCTCCTGCCCAAGTTCCATATCCTCCTCACCCAGACGCCCAAGAACGCGGGGTGGGGGAGGCTCTGGGCACCCAGCCGCTCCATTCCAAAGGATGGCCCAAGCTGTTGTGCTGTCATTCAAACAGTTTGATTTGTAGTGTGGCTACAATAAGCAATGTGGCCTTGTCCTTCCCTCCTCCCCCACCAGGGCTACCTTGTCAGTTATCTCTCTCTTTTTTTTAATTAATAAAGAAAGAATGCATGGTTTCAAAACAATAGTTACTTTATTTCAAAGTGGGGAGGGTGGTTGGCTTACAGAGAATTAAAATCAACAAAGGGGGCGGGTTTGCATCAAGGAGAAATACACACAACTGTCACACTGAAGCCTGGCCTGTCATGAAACTGGTTTTCAAAGCCTCTCTGATGCGCAGCACGCCTTAATGTGCTCTTCTAATCGCCCTGGTGTCTGGCTGCTCAAAATCGGACACCAGGCGATTTGCCTCAACCTCCCACCCTGCCATAAATGTCTCCCCCTTACTCTCACAGATATTATGGAGCACACAGCAAGCAGCAATAACAATGGGAATGTTGGTTGCGCTGAGGTCTGACCTAGTCAGCAAACAGCGCCAGCAAGCTTTTAAACGTCCAAAGGTACATTCTATCACCATTCTGCACTTCCTCAGTTCATAGTTGAACTGCTCCTTACTACTGTCCAGGCTGCCTGTGTACGGCTTCATGAGCCATGGAAGCAAGGGGTAGGCTGGGTCCCCAAGGATAACGATTGGCATTTCAACATCCCCAATGGTAATTTTCTGGTCTGGGAAGTAAGTCCCTTCTTGCAGCTGCTCGAACAGCCCAGAGTTCCTAAAGATGCGAGCGTCATGCACATTTCCTGGCCATCCCACATTGATGTCGGTGAAACGTTCCTTGTAATCCACCAGTGCTTGCAGCATCATTGAGAAGTACCCCTTGTGGTTTACGTACTGGTTGGCAAGGTGGTCCGGTGCCAAGATAGGGATATGCATTCCGTCTATCGCCCCACCACAGTTAGGGAAACCCATTGCAGCAAAGCCATCCACTATGACCTGCACATTTCCCAGGGTCACTACCCTTGATAACAGAACATCAATGATTGCATTGGCTACTTGGATCACAGCAGTCCCCACAGTAGACTTGCCCACTCCAAATTGATTCCCAACTGACCGGTAGCAGTCAGGCGTAGCAAGCTTCCACAGGGCTATCGCCACTCGCTTCTCAACCGTCAGGGACGCTCTCATCTTGGTATTCCTGTGCTTCAGGGTGGGGGAAAGCAACTGACTGAGTTCCAGGAAAGTGGCCTTATGCATGTGAAAGTTTTGCAGCCACTGTGAATCATCCCATACCTGCAACACTATGCGGTCCCACCAGTCTGTGCTTGTTTGCTGGGCCCAGAATTGGCGTTTCACTGTATCAACCAGCCCCACTGCCACCATGATGTCCCAATTGCCACAGCCGGTGCTTTCAGGAACGTCTGTGTCCATGTCCTCATCAAAATCCTCCTCTTAGCCTGGTTCTGCATATACTCCAGGATAATGTGCAAAGTGTTTACAATGCTCACAACTGCACCGGTGAGCTGAGCAGGCTCCACGCTTGCCGTGATATGGCGTCTGCAGGACAGCAGGAGAGCAGAATTGCAGAGGAAGCGGTGGATGACAATGGATGCCGCGAGAATAGATATTTATACGGAACGATGAGAGGACCTGCGAGGTGGATTTATGGCACCAGGAGAACAGAGTTGCAGCGGAAGCGGTGGATAATGACAACATGGAGAAATTTGCTATTGAGACTGAGCTTATTTACAAGAGCAGGAGGGCAGAGTTGCAGCGGAAGCGGAGGATGATGATGGTTAGCAGTCGTCCTGCACCATCTGCTGACAGCAGCACTCAGGACACAACAGCGGCGGTGATGGTGAGCTTAGCTGAGCAGGCTCCATGCTTGCTGTGGTATGGAGTCTGCAAGGAAAAAAGGCGTGAAATGATTGTCTGCTGTTGCTTTCACGGAGGGAGGGGTGACTGACGACATGTACCCAAAATCACCCGCGACAATGTTTTAACCCCGTCAGGTATTTGGAGCTTAACCCAGAAGTCCAATGGGCAGCGGAGACTGCGGGAACTGTGGGATAGCTACCCACAGTGCACCGCTCCGTAAGTCAATGCTAGCCAAGGTAGTGAGGACACACTCTGCCGACTTAATGTGCTCAGTGTGGACATATGCAATCAACTGTATAAAATCGATTTCTAAAATCGACTTCTATAAAATCGACCTAATTTCGTAGTGTAGAGATACACTAGGCTATATCTACACTTAAATCGCTGCACTACTATAATGGTTCAGTGTAGACACTACATACACTGACAGGAGGGGTTCTCCCTTCAGCATAGGCAGAGCCAGCTCCAGACACCAGCTTTCCAAGCAGGTGCTTGGGGCGGCATTGAGAATGGGGCAGCAATCCGTGTCCCACAGCAGCAATTCGGCGGTAGCTCCGCCTCTCTAGCAGCAGCGGCAATTCAGCGGCGACTGCTTGGGGCGGCAAAATTGGTAGAGCCGCGCCTGAGCATAGGTAATACTTCTCCCTAAGAGGTGGTAGCTAGATTGATGGAAGAATTCTTCCATCAACCTAGTGCTGTCTACACCAGGGGTGAGGTCAGTATAGCTATGTCTTTAAGGCGTGTGTATTTTTTATCCTGATGTGTAGACTAGGCCTCAGTGTCGATGAAGGTTAGTGGAGACCAGGGAGCATGCTCAGTGCAGATATATATACACCTAGTTTTAACTGCACTGAGTACCTAGTTTTGAAAAAATACCTAGTTTTGCCAAACTTCAGGTTTGGAAAAAGCATAACTGTTTTTGCTGAAACTTAAAAAATAAACAAAACTCTTCATGTATTTGTGAAGAGTATATATATGAAGAATCCTTAATTTTTAGCTTTTTTCTTACATATCTGCTTCAATTTAAAAAAAAAACGGTATGTCTTCATCACAAATTCATATATATATATATATATGAATCATTCCTTATTGATGATTCATATATATATATGAATCATCAATAAGGAATAGTCAGTTTAAATTAGCCGAACATTTACAGCGTGATCAGTTCAATGGGTCCACATGCATCATTTTAAAGGGGTGGGGCCTAAAAGTTTTGGCTAGTGTTAGCAAACTGACTATCGCTTACTGAAGGCCATAGCCACATGTATTTACATCCACTACTCACAGGCACGTACACACATAGAGTGCAAAAGTGACCATGCCAACCACTCTGCTCCACTTTCACATCTCCACTCAGCATTCAAAGGGAACTGTTGTTCGGATGTGATGGTTGGCTTCTGTCATAGATATAAAGGGAAGGGTAAACCCCTTTAAAATCCCTCCTGGCCAGAGGAAAAATCCTCTCACCTCTAAAGGGTTAAGAAGCTAAAGGTAACCTCGCTGGCACCTGACCAAAATGACCAATGAGGAGACAAGATACTTTCAAAAGCTGGGAGGAGGGAGAAAAACAAAGGGTCTGTGTCCGTCTGGTGATGCTTTTGCTGGGGACAGAACAGGAATGGAGTCTTAGAATTCAGTAAGTAATCTAGCTAGGTATGTGTTAGAGTATGATTTCTTTAAATGGCTGAGAAAATAGCTGTGCTGAATAGAATGAATATTCCTGTCTGTCTTTTTTGTAACTTAAGGTTTTGCCTAGAGGGATTCTCTATGTTTTGAATCTAATTACCCTGTAAGGTATTTACCATCCTGATTTTACAGAGATGATTCTTTTTTACTTCTGTTAAAAGTCTTCTTGTAAGGAAACTAAATGCTTTTTCATTGTTTTAAGATCCAAGGGTTTGGGTCTGTGGTCACCTATGCAAATTGGTGAGGATTTTTACCAAACCTTCCCCAGGAAGTGGGGTGCAAGGGTTGGGAGAATTTTGGGGGGAAAGACGTTTCCAAACTATGTTTTTTCAGGAACCCAGATAAAGTTTGGTGGTGGCAGTGGAAGTCCAAGGGTAAAATAGTTTGTACCTTAGGGAAGTTTTAACCTAAGCTGGTAAAAGTAAGCTTAGGAGGTTTTCATGCAGGTCCCCACATCTGTACCGTAGAGTTCAGAGTGGAGAAGGAAACTTGACAGCTTCCTTGACACTGGTGCCACTGACCAAAAATTCTTTTCAACACAGGTCTGAAGTGTTTCAGGAGGGCAGATGAGGGGGTGGGCAAAGAGTGAATCACCCGAGGGCGGCTGTTTACAGGCACTGCTGCCAACTCTCAACAATTGCTGGTGATATCTGATGCTCTTATTAAAACCCCTGCTATGTAATTACCTAAGCTCTGCTTCCGTTTAATAAGAATCATAATAACAGAAGTCTGAAAACATGGCCTGGTTGTACCCTAAAGGCTCAAAGGCAAATAAAAGAACCCCAACATTTATATTTCTTTCAGAGTAGCAGTCGTGTTAGTCTGTATTCTCAAAAAGAAAAGGAGGACTTGTAGCACCTTAGAGACTAACCAATTTATTTGAGCATAAGCTTTCGTGATGAAGTGAGCTGTAGCTCACGAAAGCTTATGCTCAAATAAATGTGTTAGTCTCTAAGGTGCTACAAGTCCTCCTTTTCTTTTTATTTATATTTCTAGAAACCTAACAAGACATGATTCTCTATGTGAGCCTGACTCAGGATTTGAAGCACTGAACTCCCTGCACGCTGGACTTCACTGTGGCTCTAAGCCCCTCACCCCTATTTTTAGGCCCTCCCTTCTCACAGCCCGCAGCCCCAGTTCCCCCCAACTCCCCCTGAGGCTCAGGGACCAGTACGCCGCCGTCCCGCAGCCTGCTCCGGGCATGCTCAGTGGGGGCCCCGGCAGCCTGCCACGGCGCCCCGCCCTCGCCTAACCCGGATACGCACGCTCCGCTGCCTTTCACCTCTGCTCGCCGGGGAACGTGGAGCCGGGAGCCAGCTGAGCAGCGAGAGAGGCTGCCGCCGCCGGGCTCCCTGTGGTTCCATGCGGGCGGGCGCTGCCCTCGGGCCGCTGCCGGGCTGGGTGCGGGGTGGGCGGGCCGCTATGGAACGCTGGTGAGCGCCCGCCTTCGGCCCCCGAGAGCCCGCTGCGCGCCCGCCCCGCCGCTCCCGGCCATGGCCCCCATGGGGATCCGCCTCTCCCCGCTGGGAGTGGCCGTGTTCTGTCTGCTGGGCCTCGGCGTCCTCTACCACCTCTACTCCGGCTTCCTGGCCGGCCGCCTCGCCCTCTTCATGCTGGGCGACCAGGCGGAGCGGGCCGGGGGCGGACCCGACGTTCCTCCGGGCCCCTTGCCCGAGGGCACCGTGGACCTGCGGGAGCTGCTGGCCGTGTCCGTGCTGGCCGCCGTCAAGGGGGGTGAGGAGGTGAAGCGCGTCCGGGAAAGCAACGTCCTCAACGAGAAGGCGAAGGGCAAGACCCGCGAGGGGGCCGAAGAGAAGATGACCAGCGGGGACGTGCTGTCCAACCGCAAGATGTTCTACCTGCTCAAGAACACCTTCCCCAGCGTGCAGGTGGGTCCCACGCCCGCCCCCCGAGCTCCTGGTCAGCGCCCCCTTCCCTTAACAGAGTGAGCCGCGTGTCTCTCAAGCCCCCTCCGTATAGCTGAACACCAAACCCCCCTCCCCTCCCTTTAGGGGAATCTCTTCCCTGGCACTTCCTCCTTATCCAACATACCTATCCCTAATCATAAATCACTTGAACCGGTAGCTCAGTATCCTGTAATGGCAACTTTCTGTTTGGTTAAACTGGGTGGCCCCTGCAATACTTTGTCAAGTTATTCTCAACCTTTTCCTTGCCAGGATCCTCTTAGGCTAAGGTCTGAGCTGCACCCAAGTTTTGTACCAGTATAACTCTTTCAGTTAGGGATGTGATTTTATGTTTTACAGTAATGGTTGTCTTAGTGTAATGTTGATCCCGGTTGTCATCTGCATAAATCCTGGGATGGACCTCTGGAGCTTAATGCATGAGCCTCAACTGCATGAGCTAAAAGACACATCTCTCTTGGCCAATGTAACAGGCTCATCAATCTCTAGTCACAAGAGGGGGATAGAGTGCCATACCAAGCAGGCCTGGGTTATCCTAGGCACAACCCATAGTGTAGATGCAGTTACAAAGGTGTCTTGTACAAGTATAGTTTATTCCCTTTCCTATGTGGGATTAGCTATACTAGTATGAGGTATCTTTATAGCGGTATAATTGCGTCCACGCTACAGGTTTATGTTGCTTGAACTACTTCAGTGCAGTTAAAGCAGCACAACTTTCTGGTGTAGAGAAGACCTTGGTAATACAGTATAAAAAGGGCAGGACACCTTGTTCTGATCCCCAGATTGAGAACCCATGTTGTATATAAATATAGTTGTACTGCAAACAGTAGGCACGTTAATATGAAACGTCCAGTTTTTATACATTCTGCCCCAAAGTGCTATAAAGGCTTTTGTCTCAGTAGGTTGAATGAAAAGAGGTATATTTCACATCTGAATTGCAGGGACTAGGGGTGGAGTTGGGAAATTAGTTATCACGTCAAAATATGTAAGCAAACTTGTGTAAGGTAGTCCTACACACTACCTTACATGTGTTGTCATAGAATGATAAGAAATAGCCAGCATGGATATGTCAAGAACAAATCATCCCAAACCAACCTAATTCTTTGACAGGGTTATGGCCTAGTGGAGGATAGGGGGCCGGCTATACACCTGATAGATTTTGATTTTTAGTAAGGCTTTTGACACTGTTTAACATGACATTCTCATAAGCAAACCAGGGAATGTGTTCTAGATGAAAGCACTCACTAGTGGCTGAAAAGAGTCTTTATCCATCGTTGTCTGTCAAACTGGAAGGATGTATTTAGTGGCATCCTTTAGAGGTTTCTTCTTGGTCCAATACTAATCAATATTTTCATTTAATGACTTGGATAATGGAGTGGAGAGCATGCTTATAAAATTTGCTTACAACACCAAGCTGAGAGTTTGGAGGACACTTTGGAGGACAAGATTAGAAATCTAAACAACCTTAAGAACGTTAGAATAGCTGCAGCAACGGTCCATCTAGCCCAGTAGCCAGTTTTCCCATGGTGGACAGTGCCATATGCTTTAGAATGAATGAATGGAACAGGGCAATTATTGAGTGATCCATCACCTGTCCTTCAGTTCCAGCTTCTGGCAGTCAGAGGTTTAGGGACACCCAGATCATGGGATTGCATCCCTGACTATCTTAGGTCCATCAATGGCTGCTATTCATCACCCATGAATTTATCTAATTCTCTCTAGACTCCAGTTATACTTTTAGCCTTTTGGTTGGAGAGGTTGACTGTTGTGTGAAGAAGTACTTCCTTTTGTTTGTTTTAAACCTGCTGACTATTAATTTCATTGGGTGACCCCTAGTTCATGTGTTATGTGAAGGGGTAAATAACACTTCCTTATTCACTTTCTCCACACCAGTCATGATTCTGTAGACATTTATAGTATCAACACCTTCAGTTGTCTCTTTTCTAAGCTGAACAGTCCCAGTCTTTTAAATCATTTTTGTTGTCCTTCTTTGTACTGTACTTTTTCCAATGACAAGATACCTTTTTTGAGGTGAGGCAACCGGAACTGCATGCAGTATTCCAGGTGAGGGCATGCCATAGATGTATATAGTAGCATTATGATATTTTCTGTTTTATCTATGAGTTTCCTAACATTCTGTTTGCTTTTTTGACTGCTGCTGCAACATGAGCAGATGTTTTTTAGAGATCTATCCACAGTGACTCCAAGAACTTTCTTGAGTGGTAACAGCTATTTTAGACCCCATCATTTTGTATGTATAGTTGGGATTATATTTTCCAATGTGCATTACTTTGTTGCCCAGTCACCCAGTTTAGTGAGATCCCTTTGTAACTCTTTGCAGTCAGCTTTGGATAAAATAAAATATATTGAGTAATTTTGTATTGTCTGCAGACTTCGCCACCTCACTGTTTACCCTTTTCCAGATCATTTATGAATATGTTTACCAGCACTGGTCCCAATACAGATCCTTGGGGGACCCCCACTATTTAATTCTTTCCACTATGAAAACTGACTATTTATTCCTACCTTTGTTTCCTATCTTTTAATCAGTTACTGATCCATGAGAGGACCTTCCCTCTTATCCCATGACAGCGTACTTTGCTTAAGAGCCTTGGGGTGGGACCTTACCAACGGCTTTCTGAAAGTCCAAGAACACTATATCATTTGAATCACCCTTGTCCACATACTGGTTGACAAAGAATTGTAATAGTCTCTTGTGACAACCTGTTTTTTGTTTTTGTTTAAAAACAAGTGTCTTTTATGGAAGCATTAGTTGCTACTACCCTCTGAGCTAAAGGTAATCTAAATTTCCATTATAAACCTCACTTTCTAATGCCACCAACTTTGACTGGTGAAACCAATTTGTTTGTAAATTAATATGCTCAAAATAAGTTAGGAGTAATATTTTTCTAGAGACCTTGAAAGTTGCTCCCCCTGGAAAATTACAGTAATACTGAAAAGGTAATGAAGGTTTTTGTTCTTTAAAGAAACTGTGACTGAGGGTATGTCAACACTTAAACTGCTACAGTGGCAAAGAAATAGACAGACACACTACAGCTGTGGAAACACTTATGCAGCAAATAACTTCTTGCATGAGTAACATTATGCAAGTGCCTGTGTGTTTGTGGCATCCCTTGCTGGGATATCTCCTTGTCAGTTAGCAAAGGACCAAATTTTGCAGCGAGGCAAGAAATATTGATATACCAAAATGATACACCTTTAATGCAAATAATTTTTGAGATCCGTTTTTATAGGTAGTCTCAAAGAAAATGTGAAAATGCCATTTTTGATATTTCTACTGGAAACAGTTCTTTCCAGAAGGCAGGAGATTTGACTATGTAGATAATGATTCTCTGCACCAAATTTTTCTCTTCTGTAGCTAACAAGTAACTCTTGTTTGGGTTCTTTATATGGATAGTGATGGTTCACTTGTTCAGTTAACCATGAAAAACCTGACTTTATTTTATGTGGATTTACACTTCCTTCATTAACCTGAAATAGTAATTCTCAGCATTATTAATAGGATGGATTGTGATCAAGTGTAACTAAAATGTTCAGTTTAATTGCTGTTGGTTAATACTTATGAAACAAAACTCAAAGATAATGTTTGTAAGAAACATTTTTTTAAAAAAAAAGGCATTCACTACCTGGCATAAGTCAAGTATGCGCTGTTTTGGTTTTAGTTCTCTAAGGCTTCAGTCTTGCAAAGAGAAGCATTTGGGCCATCCCCTATGTGAAGCTCTGTTAAAGTCAGTGATTCCCTACATGGGTGCAGGAATAGGGGCTTAAATCAGGTTTGGTGTACACTGAAAACTTACACTGGCAAAGCTGCATCTCTCAGGGGGTGTGAAAAGTCCACATCCATGAGAGATGTATCTATACCAACCTAATCTCTGATGTAGACCATGCTTGGCTGACAGAAAAATTCTTCCATTAACCTAGGTACCACCTCTTGGGGAGGTTGCTTAACTTCAGCAATGGGAGAACATGTATGTGAATGTGTACAATGAAGCAGTACAGTGGTGCGGATTAAGAGTAGGCATAGCCTCGGTCATAGTTTATTTAAAGAACAGAAACTTTATTACATTTTCAGCATTATTGTAATTTTCCAGTATTCAAAAATAGCTTAATTAGATAGTAGGAAATAGTGTTTGTCATTTGATCAAAGTAGACATACGAACCAATGAGCCACTGTATTCCCAGCGGTTCTGTCTACCCTGCACTACACTACTTAACATTACAAAGAAGAAAAGCATGTAAACAGTCAGTACTTGAAGCAGAGTTTCTTGTTAAGACCTCGTTATCCATAAAAAAGGAATAGTTAAACTTCCTTGTTATGGGATTTGAAATAAACATGGAAAGAGTCTTGGATTTCTGACACCTGTGATTTATAAATAAAAGCACTTGAAATCTGCAGGGGAGAGAAATCCATAGAAAATGTTGTACCTTTTTTTTTTTTCCTCTTAGGAAAAAAATGTGCAGTGAGTCTCCATTATGTGCAGAATGGGGGAAAAGTCCACTGTTTATACAAGTTATTCTATTTGATGTCAGCTGGCTAAATTCACACCGTTTACACTAAGACTTCTTACAGCAAAGATAAATAGGAGCAAGGAGTAGCTTGTAATTTTTGCTATATGCTACAATAAGCATGATCACCTTTTACTGAGGGTTATTCTTTAATATTTGTATTACAGTGGGGCCTTTAGATGCTTCTCTGGACTGGTGCTTCCACGGCCTGGTTGCTATTCAGACATGAAGGCATGGTATGTCACAAAGGGCTTACTGTCGTAAAGCATTAAACATATGATGACATACAAACACTGCCTTAGAAGAGGGTTATTTAGGTTGTGAAGTCGCACACTCAAAAGTTAGAAAATGCCAGAATAACGGTTGCCAGTACAACTTTAATTCTGCCTCTTTGTGTTTATGCATTTTGATAGTATGTGATCATATAATTAGCAACCATATATTTTTCCACAGGACCTCTGCCTTTTGCAGTGTATTCACTGGCATAAATTCCTCCAGTATACCTCAAACCTTAGCTGTAGCCACCCTACTTCTGCAGTCATGGGCCTCATGTGAAAGGGGATGCAAATCATTGTCGAATTCTTTCAGTTATACGTTGGGTTTTTTGGTTGTTCAGCCAAATGTTAACTAGAAAATGAGTTTGGTTTCATCCTATTTTTCCTTGTGACCTAGACAGAATGAAGGGAAGAAAAGCTCAGAAAGATGGTCCCAGTCAAGCAAGATTCTTAAGCACATGCCTAATTGCAAGGTTGTAACTAGTGCTATTGAAGCTAAACTTTAACTTGATTTCAATCCATAGAAATAAGGAACTGTTTCTTGTAAATTGCATCTGTGTTGCCCAGTTCCTTTTTTCTTAAGTTCCATGCCACAAAGCACTGTTTGCCACACACAAACTGTGAAACCCTTTCATTTTTATGCTTGCCATATCCAAACCTGCTGTGCGTGGCAGCAAGTATCCTGAAAAGTGATTGTAAGAAGTAATTGGAGTTTAGTCTGAGACAGTAAATCATGCTTTTAATACCAGTTTGGCAATGAAAATATAAGTGTTAAGGAAGAAGTTTCAAAGAGCTAAATGCTATTAAAACCCTGACAGGCATTCCTTTGTCATCCTGTGAACTGTCACTGCACTGTGCAGAACAAGATGAGTACAACTCTGTGGGAAGAACTCTGTCCTTGATTTGGGCAGTTATGTTGTTGCAATACTTTTGTGACATTGTCTCCTTTTTTGGCAATCTCCAGCAAGTACCTAAGTAGAACAGTGAGCTAAGATGTAAACCCAAAATTCCACTGACAGATATTGTCTGGGGATTTATGCAGGCCCTCTGCACTGAAGTGGATTTCCCATTTAATATATTTTCCTCAGTGAGTTTTAATTCAGGCCCTTAACATCCTCCTGGTGCAATGTGTTCTGTGATTATCTTTTCAAATGTATTTAAAACTATTTCAGTTGGTATTTTTATTTTAAATTTCCAGACAGAGACCTTTGAGACTGAATTCCTCTGTCCATAAATGAGGAACAGTGCAAGCTTCTGCATACTGTTTAGCCCATGTGTCTCAAATCTGATCTGATTGGGATACCTTTAAGAAAGATGGTGATTAACTCTCTATGCCCATCCAATCCTGTCCTGTCTGCTGAAACGTGCAGAGAAGTGGCCAGCTAGAGTGGTGATTTTTTTGTGATGCGGACACTTGTTCACTAAGACGTGAACAGCAGCTATTAACTATTTTACATAGGACACTGACCTGCAGGAAATTTAGAACAAGTGAGTCCAGGTGACAGCGACAAAGACTGTTACACTCCTTAGGTACCTGTGAAGAAAGGTTGGGGGGAAATAAGGTTTATATTAATTAGAAACAAACTGAGATTAAACATGACTGAGACAAGGTCATGCCTTTGCTTAGAAACAGTTTCTTATCGCTGCAAGAATTTATCTACTTCATCATATATGGGAGTGGATTAGCTACTGCCATGAGAGCAGATCTGTGTTGTGAGTGAGGGGATAAATGTGCCATCCTCTCTGAGTTTTAAGGAGCCTTGGCAATGAGAGTGTGCACTTCAGGGAGCTCTGAACTGGGTCTTGCATTTATGTCCCCCGTGGCTGGTAATCTGGAAGAAAACATCAGTAATCTCAGTCGGAGCATAAAGTACCAGGATTCCCTCAACTCAGAGGCTTTATGAGCCATGCTGTTTGTTTTATTTATTCCTGTCTCTAGCTGCTTCTATCTCCAGGTGTGTGACGCACACACACACACACGCCCCCAGCAACTTCTTGTGGCAAAGCAATTCTAGCATAATAGAGAATCTTCTGACTGTTTTGAGAGCGTTCAGTCTAGCTTTAGGTGGTTAGTCCACTGATCTTGTTGGTTGATTTTCTGTTAGTGGTCAAAATTGGCATTCTTTTTGGTTTTGTTAATTTCAACAGGGGCTTTTGAAACTGTTGACCATAAAATCTTAAGTCCTCTGCAGTTCCTGTAAAGGGTGAATTGGAGTGAAAGTGTTAAGCATGATTTCTGCACATGTGCCTAATTGGTAAAGGCTGCCTATAAATTACAAGCAGGCAGTATTTGAATGAGTTAATCTGCAGTTTTAATGAAATAATAGTGGGATTTGTATTTGGGAGTGCTTACTTTACAGCTGGACATATTTATACTTCATATGCAGATAACTTTTAGGATTTTTTAAAATTATCCTACTTAATTCCTAAAATTAGGTTGTTTATGGAATTCCATATCGTGAAACTAAATTTTATCACTTGCAATCAGTTCCTCACTCTTCTTTTTCAAAGTTTAGCATTATATGATGAGCTCATTGTATTTTGAACAAGGAAACAATTTCTTCCTTAGAAATACTGCATTTTCCATTAGCTGCAGTTGCTATCTTTTAAACTATAAACATGTATCTCCTTAAAAAGCTGCCAAAAGGATTTGACTATTCACATGCTTAATTACAATTATTTTTATATCTTCAATTTTCAGTATAATTGAGAGACTTCATAGGATATAGCTGTAGTTTTGCTTCCCAAACTGGAAAATGTCTTATTTAATGCACCTTTTCATGGACAACTGGCTAGCATTCCAAGCACGTTTGGGAGGAGGGTGGGTGATGTAAAAAAGACTTAATGAACTGTTGTTAAGGAATAGCCCAGCACAGGAAAATGAACCAGTGTGAGGTTCCTGTAATGCTTTATGCAGGCTGGACTGTAGTTTGTTTGTTCAGATTACTGGATTCATCAGCATGGATTTTTTTTTTTTTTAGTATGTTCATGACTTGTCTCTCAATCCCAGCTTTCTGTTTTGCCAACAAGTTATGAGAGAAAATGTCCTCAATATAAAGAACCAAGTGCTTAAGGCCTGGGAAGTCCCCTGTTGTACAGCTTTTTTGGGCCCAGATGTTTTGGTTGAATTTTCTGCTCGTACTTTTCCAGAATAAATTGCCTTCATACTTCATGAGATTCAGATAAACCACAAATTCATTTTAAAGTAGTTCTGAATTTGTGGGTTGCAATTAAGTTGCCTTTTTCATATAAAAAAATAATTGATAGTCATTCAAGAGTAGCCTATTTGCCTCTTATAGATGTGTTTAGAAAGCTGCAGGGAAGCGAGAAATTTGTATAGCAGAAGGCCGTTTTTTATGAGGAGTGACTTCCTTCAAACTCAGTCAGGAATGTTACTGAAGTTTCATGTTACAAAAGTCAGTTTTTGTTTGTTATAAAAGCCGATTTAATGAAGCTCTATATATTGCACATTGATTGTAACTTTATTACTAGCATTTAAGAACAAATTTGCAATGGCCATAATTCTGCTCCTACTCAGAATCTTGTACATGCAAATTATTTAGCTATCTAATTTTTTTCCCATGAAAAGAGAAGTTTTGAGGGCACCCAAACTATGGACATAACCTTGTATATGCAGATCAACAGCATGAAAGTTACCTAAACAGAGGTGGTTCCATTGATTCGATGGTTTTTGCTAAAACAGGAGTTCTGTCATTAAGGCATTTGGGGTCATAACAGTTTGAGACCTAAAGCAGGTCTCTAGGCAAAGTTTTTAAAATGGGCTAGGTTATATATTTGTATCGCTTTTGGCAGAAGTTTAGAAATTAAAAAAATACAATCTGTAGATGAGCAAGTGGTGGTTTTTTGGGGGATTGGAACTTGGGTCAAGCTATACCAAAGAACTCTGTAATTTTCCTTTGACATAGAAGAGTTTTGGTAGGTTTGGGGGGAAATCTTTTCTACCAGTTTATCAGTATAGAAAGCTATTTTTCAGGATGTGCCTTAATAAATTATTGCAAAATAGAAGTAAATTTAAAAGCTTGTGGCATGCTATCTGGCATAGCTAAAGATTGTTATACAACTAGTGCTTTAATCCAGTTTATCTCTTTAATTGTAATGAATTGTAAGTGATTCTTTGGTCAATGTTTAATCTTTGAAGGCCTTCTATTAAGAGCACATTTGTGGAAAGTAAATGTCACACAAAGGAAAAACTTTCTAGCATCTTTCATTAATTAGCCCAGGGTTTCCCAGACTTTCAGAGTTGCTGACCCTCTTCCAGACTAACATGATTTGCAGACCCCCTTATTTAGCCAACATCTCTAACCCTAATCAAGAGGAGGAAAGAATTTGTAACTGCCAACATGTAGAAATTAATATGAAGTTTGTTGTTTTTTATCACCACCATTAAAGAGAAATCTTTAATGCTGCAGAGACACACAAACCAATATTGGAATAAAAACTTTAAAGGCTTATCCAACTAAAGCCGGACGTTAATCCTTCAGAGAGAGCCAAAATCTGCAGCATTCATGGTTAGACAGTCAGTTGCAGTGGTGTTTGCAACCCTGTAGATGTTTTGGTCCCAGGATATTGGAGAGACAAGGTGGGTGAGGTAATATCTTTTATTGGAACAAATGCTTGTTGACACTGTGTGTCCAGTTGCATCACAACTCTCTCCCACAGTTCACTGTCTTAAATCGTGTGGGGCTTATTTTTAAGACCTGTTTCTTCTTTATTCATTAGTTATACCCACAAGTTTGTGTGATGATCTGTGACGTGGGCAAGAATCCATTATGGGTGAGGGTGTCCAATAAAATTCTACAGTGCAACGATGAGTGACAGCATCTTTTTTATGGAGGTGCATCTTTTACAAATTACAAGTCCTTATGTGACACTGTATAGAACAGGGGTCTCAAACATGCATCCCGCGGGGTTATTTTCTGCGGCCCGCTAGCTCCCCGTGGCCCCCCCCAGCGTTTACGTAAAGCGGCTGCGGCTCCAGCCCAGCCCAGCACACACCAGGGGCAAGGGCAAGCTCCCCGCCTGCCTGCCCTGCCCCCGCTCCACTCCGGGAAGTGGCCAGGATCTGGGGGGGGAGGGGGGGACACAGGGGTCTGTGTGTTGCCTTGGCTGCGCCTCCAGGTACCTCCTCCAAAGCTCCCATTGGACGCGATTCCCCGTTTCCAGCCAATGGGAGCTGCAGGGGGCAGGGCCTGGAGGTGCGGCCAGGGCAACATGCAGACCCCTGTGCCGCCCTCCTCTCTCTCTCCCCCCCCGCCCTTCCCTCTGGTTCCAGCCACTTCCCGGAGCAGCGCGGGGGCAGGGCAGGCAGGCAGGGAGCCTGCCCTGCCCCCGGTGCACGCTGGGCTGGAGCCCACCCCCCAAACCCTTCCTGCAGCCGAACCCCCGGCCGCACCCCTCCTGCACCCGCACCCCAACCCCCTGCCCTGAGCCCCCTGCTGCACCCTGCACCCCTCCTGCACCTCCTGGGGGCAGGGAGGGGGTGGAGTTGGGGTGGAGTTTTTGGGGAAGGGGTTGGAATGGGGGCGGAGCCAGGGCAGTGGGGGTTGAAGGGGTCAGTGATGCAGCCCTCAGGCCAATGTACTAGTCATCATGTGGCCCTCGTGGTCATTTGAGTTTGAGACCCCTGGTATAGAAAGAAAGATGACCATGTGTACACTAAAATGTCACCACCATTGCACAGGTATGATAAATCTTATACAAAGTATGCCTTGAAGGTATCAATGGATAAGTTATAATCTGCTATGTATTATTATCCTATTTAAATCCATGTATTGGTGTATCTGAAGTTATGAATATTTGCTATGTGTTTGTATCTTACATCTGTTGTGTTTCTGGGTGACACCTGCAAAACAGATTTACATCAAGGCTAACCAGCCTGGTTGATGGCCCATTAAGGGCAATCAGCTCTTCCAGGGCCCCTTCCCAAGGTTTGTTCAGGTAGCATGTAGGCAGTGAATGCCTCATAAAACAGCAAGGGACATGTGACCCAGGACTCCATGTTTGTGCCAGTAACTTTCAATGCACCTAAGAGAGAGAAATTGCAGACTGTGACATCATTCTTGGTCTTCTTCCTGCTCCACATCTCTAGACTATGGTTTCTAGCAAAGGGAAGCTTTGAACAAATGACTGATGACCCCCAATATTTATGATACAGAGAGACTTATTGCAAGCTAACAGATTTAACATCATGCTATTATCCTGATGTACAAACTCTGAAATCAACTGTAATGTATATGATTCCGTTTAACCTCTCAGTAACTCCCTTCCTTTTTTATATATTAATAAACCTTTCATTTTTAGTTGCTAAAGGATTGGCTATCAGTTTGATTTTTGGGTAAGATCTGAAGTACATTTTGATTTGAGGTGTTTCTGATTCTTTGGAATTGGAAGAACCTAATATGTGATTTCTGATTTTAATAAACCATTTGTCACATAAGTCTTGTTTGTCTTGGTGGTGAATGAGGGTTAGAGGGCCCGAAGGGGATTGTCTGTGGCTTTACAATAACTAGTATAGTATTTTGGAAGCACACATTTGTTACTGGCTTGCTGAAATCTTATGTCAGTTGTGACACCAGGCCAAAAAGGGTTAAGCAACCAGCGGGCTACGTGACCCAAATTCAACCTTTAGAGAGGTACTAAAAGGTATTTAAATGGTAATTAGGGCCATTCCATGTTAGATAGACTAGAGCAGTGGTTCTCAACCACCGTGGGTATGCAGAGGTCTTCTGGGGGTACATCAACTCATCTAAATATTGGCCTAGTTTTACAACAGGCTACATAAAAAGCATTAGCAAAGTTGGTACAAACTAAAATGTTATACGACTTGTTTATACTGCTCTATATATTATACATTGAAATGTAAGTACAATATTTGTATTCCAATTGGTTTATTTTATAATTATATGGTAAAAATGAGAAAGTAAGCAATTTTTCAGTAATAGTGTTCCGGGTAGTCTGGGTAGCACATCTCAACCACTGCTCAAATTACTAGACAACACTTCCTTCCCAGAGCCAGGATTCCTGCTCTACTGCATTCTTTAGTTGTCCAGCAAATATTTATGTAATCCCCAGAAAGTGTATGCGTCGATTCTTCATCTAGTGATTGGTCCATCTATAGGATAACTTGCTCCAGTTATCCTTAAGTGGTGAAGTCTGTGCTGTGGAGCTGAAGGTGTGGAATTCCAGCCCTGCTGTGACCCTTGTGGGAGGTCCTTGTGACTGCTCATGATGGAATTTTGTGGCTGCAGTTTACTTTATTTTTAAAAAAATGTGGTTTATTTAATTCACACAGCAACAGTAATATCCTTAATAACAGGGTTTATAGTTAAACTCCATGATCTGGAAATATGGATAGCTTGGAGCAAAATACAGGAGTTCTACGGTTTGGTCACCTGTCATGTATTCAGTTTTGCACATGGGCAGATCTGAAGGTTCAGAGGTATGATTTGGTCTCCAAACTCATTAAATGTTTTGGGATTTCCCCCTCCCCCCACCCACGTTGAGTTAGAAATGAAATTCCTCAAGGAGAAGGGGAAGGCTGTTAATTGCCATTATGTGCACAAATATTTGATAGATCATCCTGGTACAACACTCTGGGTTAATGTCTGTTTGTATCATTTTTAACATAGATAAATACCGAAGAACACGTTGATCCACCTGATAAGGAGACAGTTTTCTGGGATCGCAGTATTCCTGAAGACATAAAGGAAAAAATACAGCCTAAAAAGGTCCCAGCAGAAAGTGTGACAGTGTGGATTGATCCATTAGACGCTACACATGAATATACAGGTAACTGCTTTTTTATTTTTTAAACTGAGCCAAATATTTAATTCTGATTCTTTCCCCTTTAGATAGGAGACAAAAATGAAATGTATTTTCAAGATAAATTTTATACAAGAGTTGTTGCTTATTAGAGCTGTTGTCATTTTGCAGGTAGATATCTTGGTCTTTTTTTTGTGCTTTTAACCTATATGATGTTGAGCTAATTAATATGTCTAATTTCTTGGTCCCTTCCCCCTCATCCCCACCCTTAGAGGATCTTCGACAGTATGTCACTACTATGGTGTGTGTGGCTGTGAATGGTGAACCGGTAGTAGGAGTAATACACAAGCCCTTCTCAGCATATACAGGTATCAGTATGCATGTCTCATTCTTTGTTTCTGCCATTTTCACTGATGTACAGTTAAAGTTTTACATTTGAGGGAGAATCTGTAGTTATAAATGGATACAATAGTACTTAATACAGGAAAACAAAAATGTGTCATTACTTATTTATATTGTGGTAATATCCAGAGTCCTTAAGATTGGGGCACCCACAAAACACAGGAAAAGGTGGTCTTTGTGGGGCAGAAGAATGGTACATGGAAGAAACATAAACCAAAAATAGAGTGGTTGATGAAGCTCTTTCATTGAAACATTAAGAACAATCTCTTAAAAAAAAAAAAAAAAGAACACTGCATATGTAGGCCTCTATTCTATCACCCTTATACTGAGTGGCCCCTTGCTCACACAAGCAGTCTCATTGAAGTCCATACGAGTGCTCCCACGAGCAAATTATTTTTTATCATGAGTAAGGGTAGCAAAATCAGGACCTTAATGACTAGGGGTACCCACAGAAATTTTTCCTATCAGGCCAGCTATGGCCTCAGCACCTCACCCGTCAAAGTCTGTGCCTTCCGAACCGGCCTGTCCAGGTCCAGTGTCCTGATGCTTTTTGGGATTACCTGAGATGACTGTGGTGAATCACTACCACCAGCTCACAGCAGGAGGGAACCCTGTCTGTGCTCACCCAGGGAAAACACTCCCAAGCCACCTGCTGCTGGCAACATAGGTGCTCTGTTCTGAGTGCCCAGAGCCCCGCTCTGTCCCAGTGCAGGCTAGCAGTTTACACATCCCACTCTGTTACATTTAAGTGCCCAGTCCCTTATCTTCTGGACACCCGCAACATACACCAGTTCACTGCTTCCGGAAAAGCTATGCATCCCAGTTCACTGGTTTCACCTTAGTTCAACGCACTTCTTAGCACAGGATGTTTAGGGCTTGTCTACACATTTTTATAGCGCTCAACTTGCTGGTTCAGGGATGTGAAAAACCACCCCTCTGCGCTCAACAGGTCTGAGCGCTTTAAAGCGCTGGTGTAGACAGGCTCTGAGCGCTGAGAGCTGCGCTCCCAGTGCTCTGAGCTAATCCCCTTATGGAGGTGGCTTACCAGGAGCGCTGGGAGAGCGCTCTCGGGCGCAACCTCACTCGCACTTCAAAGCGATGACGCGGGAGTGTTTCCATGGCAGAGCTTTGACGTTTCCAGTGTAGCCATGCCCTTAGACAGGTTTGTAGTAAAACCACATTGAAGTTTATTTAACAGAGCTTGCAGGTAAAAGAAAAACATAAGACACAATCTAATAGCCTATACTTAGTCACACATGACTTTCCTGTCTAGTAAGGTATTTCTCACCTAAAGGTTAGTCCTTGCAGCGCTTGTTCACTCCAAAGACATGCCCCACCCCAAGCACAGCAGTTGCAATGCCACTCACTCAGTTTTGGCCCTGCAGTCTCTCCATCATGATGGCCAAACCTGAGTGGGCAGTGGGGTAGCCAGCACTGCTCTTCCTCACCACAACCCATGGTATGCACCCTGCATAATGTGCGTCTGACTTCAGGAACTACTGTTAATAACGGCTATGCATCCATCTTTCACAGTTGTTTTAAACACAAGACTTTCTGGGGGGCGGGAAATCTGTGTATTCCAAACAAGCAGCACTCTCATACAGAATCTCTTGAGTCTGTTGAAGCACTGATGAGGATGGATGCGAGTTTAAACATACACATTCGTAGATACTAAGTTCAGAAGGGACCATTATGATCATCTAGTCTGACCGCCTGCACAATGCAGGCCACAGAATTTCACCCACCCACTCCTGCGAAAAATCTCTCACCTATGTCTGAGCTATTGAAGTCCTCATATCGTGGTTTAAAGACTTCAGGGAGCAGAGAATCCTCCAGCAAGTGACCCGTCCCCATGCTACAGAGGAAGGCGAAAAACTTCCAGGGTCTCTTCCAATCTGCCCTGGAGGAAAATTCCTTCCCGACCCCAAATATGGCAATCAGCTAAACCCTGAGCATATGGCAAGATTCACCTGCCAGATACTACAGAAAATTCTTTCCTGGGTAACTCAGATCCCACCCCATCTAATATCCAATCACAGGCCATTAGGCGTATTTACCATGAATATTTAATTACTAGAATCAAGTTATCCCATCATACTATCTCCTCCATAAACATTCAAGGACAGGGTATTGCCAGTAACTTCTGAAAGGCTTAAACAACAAATCCAGTGTTGAGTATATTTGAAGGAAATGTATGTTATATTCCTGGATAGTTAAAACAGAGGCTGATAACATGTTTCCCTTTCCCCTTAGGCCATACTGACCTCTAGAGTCCAGAGCAGTTATGTAATAAATGAACTAGGTTTTCTACCTGTTAGAATATTCAATGTTGTGATTTTTTTTTTCCCCACCTAAGTATTACATTCTTTAAATGCTAACTTTAATTCCAGTTTATCATTAGGACTTTATCTTCACATTTTATATGTATCTTGGCTTTTTCTGAAGCACCTGCCGCACCTATTATTGAAGAGCTGATTTTCTTTCCAACAGAAATTCTGTCATCGTAACTGGGAATTTGCCATAGTCGTTCTTTTAAAAAAAGGAATCTGCAAGGATAGCCCATCAGAAATCTTCAGGAATGACATCCAAATAGGATTTTTTTTTTTTTTTTTAAATGTAAAAATATAGTTAGTTCTATTACCCTCCTCAACCCCTAATCTTGAGTAACTTTCCAAACTGGAAATGCCATAACCTTTTGTTTTGTCATGATCCTGCTCTACCACATAGATATAAATCAATAAGGGAGAGCGATATTTAAAGATTACAGGTTAGTTCAGTCTCTGCCCACATAGTGTCAGCCTCTCTACTATGCTGAAATCACCAGCTAGAACACCAAATAAATGTCACATTGTAATGGCTTTTGGACACAGCCTATCAAGGGGTGATTTTTTTTGAACCAATGATCTAGAAGCGGAAGGCTATGCATCCTGAATTCAGTCTTCTGAATGAATCCGTGTTTTCTGAAAATAAACATGTTCATATTCTTCTCTCTTGATCTGAAAGATGACAGTATTTTGTTGACTGATGGGAAGGAAATAAAAGGTAAAATTTCACTATCTATTTGAAATATAGTCAATTTAGAAGAATGAGCTAAAGGAATTTCAGGTAATATCATCTACATTACATCTGCCCCTGAATCTCCCTGTGAATTTTACAATCACATTTTTTCCAGGTTTACAATATGTTACTTATTATGAAAGATTACAGTTGAACTAAAACATAAAGTGTTCTAAAATGCACTAAGTACACAAATTCCAAAAAGAAATTTTTGTTTCCCATGAATTCTATTCTAGTAATCTTATGTGTTTTCTTCTAACAATAATGGCGGGGGGAATCCGGCAGAAGCACTAGGTTTTGTTTTGTTTTGTTTTTTAAGTTAGCATCTCTTTAATTGTATCTCTAAAAGAGCAGATGTCTCCAAAACCCACTAATGGAATGTATGTTTCTTTTGTAGCGTGGGCAATGGTTGATGGTGGGTCAAATGTAAAAGCTCGTTCCTCCTACAGTGAGAGAACTCCAAGAATTATTGTGTCCCGCTCTCATGCAGGAAAAGTAGAGCAGGTTGCACGGCAAACATTTGGAAATAAAACTGTGATCATCCCAGCAGGTGGAGCAGGTTTGTTACCTTTAAGCATCCCAGACACTTTATTGCTTGTGGATTACTTAGTAAGGAAACAGTTATTAAACCGGAGAAGTGACAAAAACAAGGAATTTGCAGTAGAAGTACTGTATTTCATGCACCTAGAACCCAAATTTAAACCTATTTCAGATTGTGGGATGGGAATTGAGTGACTGACTGAAAGCACTGTTATTATAGTTGGCAGGAAAAGGAGTCAGTACCCATACATTAGGCACAACATGAAACAAGAAGAGAGTACTGGGTACATTGAGAGAGGAGCATTTTGGGTGACGTTTGCTCTATCCCGAATGTTGGAAAAGATCAGAGTGAAACTGGCTGCTATGTTAAGAAAAGGCTGATCATCATGAACAGAAACAGGAGTTGTTGCACTGTTTTACTGGCGTGAGAGAACAATAAAAAGATCATATAATTTCAGATATACAAGCTGAAAATTTTAAGAAAAGAGTTCAGTGATTTAAGAATCTAATAGTCAGTCCCAGGAGTGATCTTACTACAAGCAAGCAAATTGGTTGGAGGGTTTTTTATATTAAATGTCTTGGCAAAATTGGTTCATGGTATAAGTGGAGTGTGCCTATATGAAGGGGAAGCACAAATGTGAAGTAATTACTCACTTCAGCATACTGCAAAATGCAGGTAATTTCTGCATTTCACAAAAGGGCATCTTCTAATTTCTTTGTATGGACAGCTATATCTGGTTTGGGGTTTTGTTCTTTTTTTAGAAAAGATGCACTTAATATCTCATGTTGATTAGCAGTCATGGGTAAGAGAATGAGTCTAAAGAAGTCAGGTTATGGTTAGCAGGAGAGATGAAAGTTTAATTGACAAAGCAAATATTCCATTCCAGTTGGCAGCATATAAAAAGAGGGAGAGGTTTAGCATGAATGAAGAGGATGAACTGTACTGTGAAATGAATGAGTAGGGAGCTTTTGTAAAGAATGAAGTCAGTCAATAAAATGAAATCTGATTACATGCAAAGATTTTTATGAACTGGAAATATGTTTGATACGCATGCCAGCTAGAATTAACAAAACATTTGAGATTAACATTTGAGAGAGAAGTGGAGATAAGCGATACAATTGTGGCAAAGCAAACAAGCCCAAGAGTAAAACACGATCATTTAGTTAAACGCATACACAGTCTGATTCTGTTGATGTGTCTATGTATCTATCAAACCAGTAGAGGATGGTACAAAGGAAATAATCATGGTCAAAATGGGTTTGTTTCAAGTGTGACATGTAGTGGAAAAATCTTGATTTCAGCACCTTGCAGGAAGTGTAACAGAAGGTGAAGGTTTCTGCTGCATGCACCGTTACAGTCTCAACTAACACGACATGGTTAACCAAATCATTTTTGTAATTGCTAATAAATGCCATTGTTTTGTGATGAATTAGGAAAGTTGATGTTTCATTAACTGGTGTTACCTTTCTAATCTTCTAGGCTATAAAGTTTTAGCCCTCCTTGATGTGCCTGACAAGAAACAAGAAAAAGCTGATGTATATATTCATGTGACGTACATCAAAAAATGGGATATATGCGCCGGGAATGCCGTGCTGAAAGCATTGGGTGGTCACATGACTACCCTGACTGGTGAAGAAATCAGTTATACTGGTTCAGATGGCAATGAGGGGGGACTCCTAGCCAGTATCAATGTGAATCATCAAGCGTTGGTTGACAAACTCCCAGATCTGGAGAAGGCATCACATAAACAAACATAACTGCTGAGGAGTACACAAATGTTTCTGCAGCCTCGAAATGTTCAGCCTAAGAAAACGGGCGTGAGAAGAGCCTTCTGGGGACTAGGCACTGAGAGCCAAGGCCACTCAGTGTTTTCTGGGGGACTACATATAGCATCGGGCTTCTTCATTGGTGGTAGTTACAAATTCAGAATTAGGAAGGTGACTGAACTGTCCCATGCCATCTTTTATCTTTTGAGACTTTTCCATACAGTTATACTCAAGGTGCACATACAGTATATATTTGTGAATATAGGCAAACTAAAAGAAAATCCAAATGGGTACTTAGATTATTATAAGTGGTACTTTTCATACGGATTCTTGGAACACATCACATTGTTACAGTATTGTAGCTGCTCCATCTTGAATTTAGTAGAAGAAAGGATTGATTTATGTAGTCACTTGATAACCCTGTAATCCATCTAGTAGGAAACCTATGACCATGTGTTCCATATTCCCTTGGATAAAAAGCACAAGTTGCATACACATTTGTGTCTGCTTTCAACAGTTCTTCTGACAGAACAGTATTTTTGAATGATCAGACATGTTCTGAACTAGTTTGCTGATATTTTTTTCTGAAAACTTAAACCAGTTTAATTCACATGAGAAAATCATGAATATTGGTGGTTTATTAATCAGTGTAATTATTTCTGTATATCTTTTTAAAAGAAAATTAGTGATTCCTTGTATGGGTTTTTAACAAACTCTTGTCCTTGATTTCCATTTGCAATGTTAAAGGTGCATGCTAGATTTTTATCTAATGTGAGATTAGTTCAAGGTTTGTCCCTGTAGAAGCAGCCTCCTTTCCTTTAATGTCTTTTTGTTCACTAAGTTGCTAGACAACACATATGACAGTGTTGTTGGCAACAGTAAGTAGGTGGTTTAGCGTACACTATAGATTTAAACTAGCAGGTTTTTAGAATTCCAAAATTAACTTGCTGGCTTCTTAAAGGTTGTCTTGTATGAATTCCCTTCAAAAGATGTACTCTTTCCTTCTTTGCTGTAAGCACTCTAATTCTGAACAGTCTGTGGCCACATGTTCACCATGGAATTTAGCTCTGCATTAAATTACAACATTTTCCCATAACCCAAAATGGGGTTGGGAAATTTTTGGGGACCTGTGGCATTGATGTACCTCAGTTTGAAGTAGGGCACTTTTTAATTAATTCCACTTCCGAGTTTTAGCCCAGTTCATATGGGACAAAACACTAGTCCATTGAGGTCAGATAACAAATAGCTGCACCACTAAAATATGTGGGTCTTTCTCTTCTGAAAATGTAACTGTCTAACTGGGAGTTGTCTTAGGGAGGCGGAAGGATAATATTTAATAAAGCAAGTTTAAAATATACTTTTTTCTTTTTAGTACCTGTGGGTAAGTGTCTAGCTTTCTTGAGAAGATGAAAAGTTTCATTTAAACACAAATCTTTTTTTTTTTCCGTTCTAAGTTTATTCAATACAAGTATAGGCCATTTATGCAAAATTTATATTCCCCTGGTAAAAATTTTAATCTTCACTCCAGTTATCATCCATGTGGTAAAAGGAGGGTGACACTGCCTACAAAATAACTTTATAATTCTTCTTAAATCAAGAGCTTAAATACATCAATGACTTTCTTATTTTGCGAAATAAAACAAATTTGCTCCTTTTCAGTGGGCAGATTTATTCTGGACAATTAAACTTCACTGAAGAACTAAAGTCAGTGATTTAACAAGGCTTCAGTAAGATTATTTTGCAGGAGCACAATGTGTTTTTTTTTTCCCTTTCTGGCTACTTTAAAACTACTTGAGGCCTGATTAAAAAGATAGCTCTTTTACTACTAATTAAGGAATGGGTTAATTTTAATCCTAGAAATAGCCGTAGTTAGCATATAAGTAAAAGCTGAATGCATCATAGAGATAGGGCATAAGGTGTTAAGTGATATTAAGGCAAAGATTTATTTTGAAGGTTCGGATTGGAAGACCATGTAAACTTTTCCAAGTAAGTATGTGACTACCTCTTTCTTTGGGGCTGATTCCGCCAACCCTACTTACATAGAGCTAGATTGTGGACAGACTACATGCCAATGCAAGGAAGTAAGAAGGGATAATAGCTCCCCTTACATCCCTACATAGGGAGTAAATGGGGATATTCACCTGCTTAATCTCTCCCCACAGCAGGTGACCAGGGAATGGGCAAAGCTATGGCTCCACTCCCCTACTTGCTGGCCACAGCAGCTAGCCTTGAGTCAGTAAGACTGTTATTTGCTTCCAGTTACTGCATCCTTAGGTGTTTGGCTGCATCAGGTCCAGAGTATTCAACATACTGCAGGATCAAGCCCTTATTGTGGGTATAGACCAGCCGTAAATTACTATCTCCAAGGCCTAGGGAGGAGGCCATGGAGGAATTGTGATTCAGAGGCATGCCTGAGTCATAGTACCTCCTGGTGCTGCCTGAGTTGGTGCAGCTTTCACACCACCTCTCATGCAGGGCTGTGCATAGAGTCTCACAATCTAGCCCAAAGAGGCATCCCCTTGAAGTTGGCAGAATTGGGCCCTTGGTTGACATCGAGCTTTCTGATGTTCTCATATTAGAAAAATGTAACTTTTTTGCACAGATGAGCTAGTATTTAAAAGTACTTTAAACAGTGCACATCTGGGTTATTTGTGATAAAACTACTATCCATTTTACCATGATTGTGCTGTGTTCCTAAACATGGTATTAGCCCAGCTTGGATATAACACAGTTTGGCCTTGCCCATGTGGTAGGGACTAAATCATGTGTTCAGCATGGTAAAGGATCATTCTGTAACATTGTCCTCCACAAGGCCTGGAGCACAGGTCCTTACTTTGGTTACAATCCTTTGGTGTCTTCCACATAAACCAAACCCTATTGTACAATGGCAGTACAATATTTAGGCATGCTGCTGAAACATAACATTTACAGTGCAGCTGGGGTCTACAATAGTACCTCTTCTATAAATTTGTAATGTAAAACTTTTATCATAGCTACTAAAAGGGAAGCCCAGGATAATGTTTTATTTTTGGCACTGGTTTATATTTTAACTTGATATTTCAACCAATGTTCTAGGGCTTTAGAGTACCTTGATTTGTAATACGCTTTGTTTTGATCAGAACCATAGTTCACAGTAAAAGGTGGCGTTGATGCTACATAGCACTGTACCAAAAGTTCTAATTTGCATTCCTTGAATGCCAAATATTTCTGAATAAACAAACATGGAAATAAAAGGGTTGAATATTGTACTTACAAAATGGCTTTTGGTTTAACATATTTTTTATGATATAAAAGTTAATGTACGGAGGGTTTGTTCTTAAACCCACTGCTTTCATAGATTTTAATATCTATTTGATGGTTATAATAAATTGGCTCAGGGGAGATGTGGGGATTTTTTGTTTAATTTTGAAAGCAAGTTGGGGAAACCATTTAGAGAAGCTGACCAATGGTGGAGTACGGGAAACAGTTACTTAAATTCATCTTTTGGTTACTTATTCCAATTCTGATACCATTTCCTTAGTTTAAAAAACATCAATCAGGTCATAATACATCATAATGCTCTCATGTATCTAATTGTGCAAGAGCAAGATTTCCACCATTAACAAAATGATGCTACAACACACACGTTAACAGTATAGAAACAGGCAGTCTATTCCTTCCCTCCTCCCAGTGAATTTGAATTCTGTGCTGCCAACTGTACCCTGTCAACTTAGCCCTGCAACTGCACTGACACGATCTTGCTCTGGCTTTAAACTGATTGGGTATCAAATGAATAGGAATTCTATAGATAAATCCTCTGGTGGACTGCGTTGTTGGCTTTGCACTTTTCACATTTTAAATGGACACTTCAGTTGATTTGGGTGGTGGGTTTTTTTGCTTTTCTGCTAAGTTATTTTCAGATCCTACTTATCTTCCTGGGAAGGACAGGCTCTTTCAGCCATAGATATCCCCATCCCTCACATTTGGTTACCACCCAGAGGAATTTGCATCTGCCATGGGTTCTGGCAAGCTGGGCCCAGAGCCTGGATTTGAAAGCCCTACTGCCAGTAACTTTAGTATGTGAACTTTGTTCCTCAGGCTGATATATTCTTATTACTTAAGAGAGTTCTAAGAGGTCAGTGCATACACTAACATACTCCAACCTAACAGAGTCCAGCCATTCATTTCTTTAGAAACTTGAAGATGGATGTTGCTGTCACTGAAGCCCCACAGTATAATGCTCTTACACACATGACAATGGAATAGGGCAACGTAAGTAAAATGACCTTGCTTACTGAAGCAGACAGAGCTGTTTTTCTTAGGGAAGTCTGAGTGCTCTGTATTGGGTTTTATTTTAAATTGTTTCCTGTTTTCGTTTATGATGGTTAATAGGGAAGAAATTTCAAGTACTGATCCTATAGCTCAGTGGTTCTCGGGCTGCTTGCAGCCCATTCAGCAAACAGCTGCGGCCCATGTTACATCCTCAGGGCCATACGGCTAGTATGTGAGCTGCATCCACACGATATATATAACACACACAGAGCTGCATAATGGTAAATAGGTTGAGAACAATTGCTATAGCCCCATTTGACAAGATGCTTGTCTTGAATACAGTTCTACCACAGTAGTGTCACAACTTTGTTTTTGTAACTGGAGCCTGGAAATGTCCTTTAAAATATAAATTGTATTCTCCAGAGACCAGATCTGTGGTGCACTCATTTAAGCGTATGTCTCACTTTCAGCTGAGAAGGGAAAACAGGCTTGTCTAGTGATGTGTTTGGTGTAGTGTGTGGGGGTGGGAACTAGACTCTTTGCAATGGTTTTGGTGTTAGGAGTTACATTTTTTTCTCCTCCCCCTCTCTGGCCACGTGACCTCGGGAAGTTATTCATAGCCTGATTGTTTTTTGGGGTTTTTTTTGTTTTTTGTTTTTTTTAGAGGTATAAGCACCAGCAGCTTCCATTTAAAGTCAGTTTTTCTTCTCAGTAGAGCAGAGGGGCAGATTAATTCCTTTGAAATGTAGCATTTCACACCAGCCAGTAGGCAATAGACTCCATGGATTGCATTCTCTAACACAGTTGGATTTACTAATAGAGTCAAAGTCTGTTCAAACTTGAAGGGTCAAACTTGAAGCAATTTCTCATTTACACAGTTCCGTTATGATATTGTTTTCATATTTCTTTGACATCTTGTTAAATCTTACTTACTTACCTTTGCTTAACAGTGCTCTATACGTCATGGATTAAAACTTGTAATAATGGCATGAACCAAAAGAATTGTAATAAATCAAAAGCTACCATAACATCTCATCCCAATAAGTCACAAAAGGGTGTCTGTTAATGTGCTGTTGGAGCACCCTCACTACCTGGGAGTTTGAAGGCCTGTTAAGTAACCAGTTGCTACAGTGCCAATGCTACCTAATGCATATCCTGGTGTTGCTAATTGTATTAGAATGTGAGGCTTGGGAATTTTAAAATGGTGGTGGTGTGGGGAGGATTACCTAGTGGATATTTCTGCTGTGAAAAATAATTGCTAGGAGAAGGATAAGAAGGGTAGGGGCAAAGGAAGTGCTGTGTTTGGCACTCTTCTGACCCTATTTCAAAGTAGGAGGATGAGAAATAGGGGTTATCCCCTTATTTTATGGTGACTGCTTCTAGACCAAGCACTGTTTACCAAAAGTGTACAACTGGATACTTGGCATCTCCAACTAGTTTCCAATATATGTTGCTTTTACACATCTCTCCACATCTTAGAATATTAATTGGGGGAAAATAGTTTCTAGTCACCTACTCCAAGTGGTTCAGTAACACAGTAGAATACTCGACGACTAAGTAGTGGTACAGAATGCAGATTTACATTTATTTTAGCACCTCTTAGGCAAGAACACTGTAGAGGAGCAGGGTGTCTCTAATCTGTCAGAGTGGGGGATGGTGCTTCCCCATGGCAGTTGAACAAACCACTTCCCTGTTCCATTCCTGTTTGTGTAAAACTCCCAGTTTGAAAACTGTCCCTGAGTGGGGAGTGTAATAACGTGCTTGTAGCAACACCCACAATAGAGTAGCATTAGGAAAGTATTTAGAGTATTTGTAGTTATTTAATGTGATTAGCTGCTGGAAACAAAGAGAACCAGCACCATGTAACCAGCCAGTTCTCCGTGGACCAGTTTGGAACTATTGCTGTAGGGATGACTGTTTTTAATGCATCCTGTGTGAAAAGCTGAAATTGTTCTCTACTGTATATTATACAAAAGGCTATGTCTACACTAGGATCGCTTTACCAGTGTAGGAATACTGGTACAGTATAGCAGCAAAGTGCTCCTACTGTGAATGCAGATATGTTGGCAGAGCTGCCTTTTGTATCACTACAGGAAAACCACCCCCATGAGTAAAACAAGCAGTACTGATAAAAGTGCAGTTTTGCTGGTATAACTGTCTTCACTAGCGGCTTCTGCTGGTATAGCTATGTCAGTTGGTGGTTACATCTTGTCACAGCCCTGAGCAACAGTGCTATGCTGGCAGAAGTTGAATGTAGACCTGACCTAAGACTCATGAAAGACAAAAGAACATTGACAGTGCCACACTGCTGCACAATAAAGGAAAATACAAACTCTGAGTAATGTATTAGTTGTAAGAAGTTAATGGATACGTAACTGACTTTTTAAAAATTAATGGGCCTTGGGAAGGAGTGAAAAACTGGGTCAGCGTAATCTTTTGTCTAAACATATACCGTGCTGTGTGAGTCGTAAGTGAAATGACACCAACCACAAGCGATCCTCAGAAGTGGTTGTCATAGGACTATTAAAAGCCAGCATACTCTATTGAGATAGTAGAGAAGAGATTCACCAAAGGTTTTTTTTAATGTGTGCAAGGTTTTTTAAAAAAATTTTAAGTGCTTTGTAGTGAGGAAAAATAAATTGCTAGTAAAAGCACTTGTAAAGAAAACGGGAAAGTCTTCCAAAATGTAAGATTATTAAAAGTTAGAGAACTACTAACAAATTATTTTACTGCCAGTTATTTTAGGTAATATCAAGTAATTCCCCTCAGCTATATCTTCCTTTTTCCTCCCCCTCTGGTTTGGTTAATTATCTTTGCCACTATAGTACAAAGAACTTATATAAGGTGGTTTCCCTCCTGCTGTCCTGCCTTCCCTCCCCCCCAAAAAGAAACTTAGGAGTAACAAAACTAACATGGATTACCTTTCAAGAGTAAGGTAGCAAACTGTTTTAGCTTCCTTGATTGCACAGTTTATTCAGTTTATGTTGCAAAATTTCAGAAATCTCTGAAGAAGTTTGTTAGCATCAAAATTACTCACTCATGCAGGAATGGAGAAGGCAAAGCTAAGACCTAGTCTACACAGGAAATTTATTATTATTTAAGGGGTGAATTTAAATAGTTTATACCAGTAAAACTACTTGTATAAACTGCTGTGTGGACTCTTATTCAGATATGAGCGAGTGTTCTGTTTCCCTCAAGTCTAGCTTAAATCTCTTCCCAAATGATATAAACTAAATACAAAAGCCATTCTTCTTCCAGATAGAAGAATGTCCATGGGGGGAGGTTATACCGGTATAACTATACCTTTATATCTGATAAAACTTTCCCCTAATGACAATCCCTAACTGAAAAGAAGTTAGTTATCTACAAGTAAATGTATATGTATAAGAACCTAGAAACATTGCTTAGGCCAGTAGGGGGCTATATTTTTTCGATATTACAATGAACACAAGTAGAAAGTTAACTAAAGTTTTGCAAAGATTTACACACATGCTTAACTTTAAACATAGCAATAGTCTCATTGACTTACAAATTAAGCATACGTGTACATCACTGCAGGGTCTCATCTAAAGGCTACAGTAATTTAAAAAAACAAACAAACCCACCTCTTGTTCATACCAAGATCTACATTTATGCAAAGGTCACTTAAATTGGACTGTTTTTGCATCAGTAAATCATGAGAATAAGTACAGTCTAACACCTGCTCAAATTTACTTCTGCTTGATGCAAAAAAACCCACAAAAAACAAAAAAACAACACATTCTAACCCTACCGCTTTCTACCCAACATATATGTGGCTCTCACACCCCTGAACTTTTAGCCCTTGATTAGGGCAGAGGAATTACATTCCTTTTCATGAAGTTCAGTCTTGGGCAAATGTTACCTTTATTTTCCCTTGCTTGGTTTGATCACTACGTATGATTCTCAAACTACAGATGGTTTATACTTTGAAACACAGTTCGTAATGGCTTTTGTTTGTGTAGTTCACTTTTAACATGACTTATATGTGAGTTTTGGAGCAGATGGGCTGGGAGTTGCATAGATGTTAGAGAGTGATTTAACTGCCTGGGCTTGATTTAAGATGTTTAACTGCTGAGTGTTCTCAGAGCTGAGTGATTATGACTATGGAACTAGCTGTTTACTCTAAAAGGACAATTACCTCTGGATGTGATTTCTTCTTTGTGAGGCGAAGGTGAAATAACTGACTTGGAGGGCACATACTGAAAACTTGCGCAAGTCTGCCGTAGTTTAGGCTCAGTGAAATAAATGCAGCATCTCCACAGTTAATCAATATTCAGGATGGCTGGCAGTTTCTCAAAGAGACTATATTAAAGGTGCAACAGCAAACTATCCCTCTGCGAAGTAAAATTATGCTCCATCGCTAAGGATGAGTACAAAAAATGAGCACAGGCATGTAGGCACTAAATCAGAAAGACTAAGCCAAAAATGAGTTATACCTAGCAAGGGATGTGAAAGGAAATACAGTACTCCTCGCTTAATGTTGTAGTTATGTTCCTGAAAAATGCTACTTTAAGCGAATCCAGTTTCCCCATAAGAATTAATGTAAATTGGGGAAATTTTTTTCACCAAACAAAAGACTACACACACACACACTTTAAATAATTTAATACTGTACACAGCAATGATGATTGTGAAGCTTGGTTGAGGTGGTGGAGTCAGAGGGTGGGATATTTCCCAGGGAATGCCTTACTGCTAAATGATGAACTAGCGCTTGGCTGAGCCCTCAACGGTTGACACGTTGTTAATGTAGCCTCACCCTCCACAGGGGAGGGAGGGGAAACAGCATGGCAGAGGGAGACAGAGACACAGACTCTGTGTGTGTGTGTGAGAGAGAGAGATGCGCATTGCTCCTTTACATACTCTGACCCCACTCTAAGTACATTGCCTTTTTAAGTAGATCAGCAAGTTGAGACAGCAGCTGCTGCCAGCAAGCTCCCTCTGTCCTAAGCCCTGTCATGTCCCCACCCTGCTCTGTGGAGATGAGATAAAGGAGAGGGGCCAGGGGGACACCCTGACATTAGCACCCTCTTTCCCTCCCCTCCCCCCATGGCAAGCAGGAGGCTCCTGGGAGTAGCTCCAAGGCAGAGGGCAGGAGCAGCACATGGCAGTGGGGGGAGGGGCAGCTAAACTGCCAGCAATGGACAGCCTGCTGGGCGGCTGCAGCACAGGGAACTTAGGGGAGCGGGGAGCTGATAGGGGGGCTGCCGGTCCACCCTGGTTCCAAGCCCCCACCAGCTAGCTGCAACGGGCTACTCTTCCCGCAAGCAGTGGACAAAGCAGGTGGCTGCCAAACGACATTATAAGGGAGCAGTACGCAACTTTAAACGAGCATGTTCCCAAATTGATCAGCAATGTAACAAGGAAGCAATGTTAAGCAGGATGATGTTAAGTGAGGAGTTACTGTAACAGGAGGTTCTATAAATACATGAGGAGCAAGAGAAAGATGAAGAAAGCATAGGCCCTCCACTTAGCGTGGAAGAAGAGCCACTAACCAGCAGAGTATGTCTACACAGCATTTTGGGGCAAGCCTCCCAGCCAGGGTTAACAGACGTGGCCGAGTGGGATTCTTGCTAGCATTCTACAAATAGCAGTATGGGCTGGAGATCAGATTCTGAAGTATGGGGGGAAGTGGGCTTCGGAGCCTGAGCTCCAGCCCGAGCCTCAACTTCAAAGCATTGTCTATACAGTAGAGCGCTGGCACAAGTCCTACTACCCCAAATCTGCCACCCTGAGCTGGGAGGCTCGCTCATACTCATTCCAAAATGCTATGTAGACATCCCCAAGAAGACTGAGGTATTTAATGCTTCTCTCTCTTCAGCCTTCACTACAAAGATGAACTGTGACCAGATAGTTAACACCATTATTGGTAGCAGGGGGTAAGAAACACAAGCCAAAGTAGGAAAAAAACAGGTTAAAAATATATAGATAACTTAGATGCACTCAAGCCAGCAGGGCCTGATGAAATTCATCCTTGGGTACTTATGGAACTAGCTGAAGCAATCTCAGAACCACTAGCAATTATATTTGAGAATCCCTGAAGGACGGGTGAGATCCCAGAGGACTGAAAGAGGACAAACATAGTACCTATCTTTAAAAAGGGGAACAAAGAGGACCCAAGGAATTTCGATCAGTCTGCCTAACTTCAGTACCAGAAAAGACACTAGCACAAATTATTAAACAACTTGTAAGCACATAAAGCAGTGATACTTACTCTCCAGTGGTTCAGGAGCTAAATTAGCAATCAACAGTATCCAAAAGAGCCATAGTAGTATGAATTCATTGTTTAATTTACTACAGAGATATGGCTATATTTCCTCTCAGGAAAATGACTGACCAAGTATTATTTTATCAACTACAATTGGTTAATAACATAGTAACAGTATCCTGATTGGTTAATCTCTGAGATTGGTTAGTAATCAAAGCATACAATGCTTTAATATCGTATGCTGCGAAGAGTCGGAGGAGCTTTATTAAAGAGCCACTTGCAGCTCTCGAGCCCCGTCTGAGTATCGCTGGCCTAGAGGATAGTAGGGTTATAGGGAAGAGCCAGCATGGATTTGTCAAGAGCAAATCATGCCAAACCAGCCCAATTTCCTTCTTTGATGGAGTTCCTGGCCTAGTGGATAAGGAGGGAACCAGGAGATGTGGTCATCTTGACTTTAGTAAGGTTTTTGACACAGTCTCACACAACATTCTCTTAAGCAAACTGGAGAAATGGGGTCTAGATGAATTTACTAAAAGGTGGGTGCACAACTAGTTGAAAGACTGTATTCAAATCGTAGTTATCAGTGGTTCCCTATCAAATTTGGAGGGTGTATCCAGTGGGGTCCTACAAGGATCTGTTCTGGGTCCTGTACAATTATTTTCATCAATGATTTGGAAAATGGAGTGGACAGTATGCTTATAAAATTTGTGGATACCACCAAGCTGGGAGTGGCTGCCAGCACTTTGGAGGATAGGATTAGAATTCCAAATGACCATGCCAAATTAGAGAATTGATCTGAAATCAACAAGATGGAATTCAATAAAGGCAAGTGCAAAATACTACTCTTAGGAAAGACAAATCCACTGCACAGCTTCAAAATGGGGAGTAACTAGCCCTGGTGGTAGTGCTGCAGAAAAGGATCTGGGGGTGATAGTGGATCACAAATTGAATGAGTCAGGAATGTGATGCAGTTGCTTAAAATGCTAATATCATTCTAGAGCATATTGACAGGAGTGTCGTATGTAAGATGTAGGAGGCATTTGTCCCAACTCTACTTGGCAAGGGTGAGTCCTTAGCTGGAGTTCTGTGTTCAATCCTGGGTGCCCACACTTTAGGAAAATGCAGACAAACTGGAGAGAGTCCAGAAGAGAGTAACAAAAATGATAAAGGGTTTGGCAAACCTGACCTATAAAGAAAGATTTAAAAAACTGGGCATGTTTAATCTTGAGATGATAAGACTGATGGGGGTCCTGATAACTGTATTCAATTAAGGGCTGGTATAAAGATGATAACAACAAGGAGTCCTTGTGGCACCTTAGAGACTAACAAATTTATTTGGGCATAAGCTTTCATGAGCTAGAACTCACTTCATCAGATGCATGGAGTGGAAAATATAGGAGCAGGTATAAATACATGAAAAAATGTGAATTGCCTTGCCAAGTGTGAGGTTAGTCTAACGAGACAATTCAATTGACAGCAGGATACCAAGGGAGGAAAAATAACTTTTGAAGTGGTAATGAGAGTGGCCCATTTCAGACAGTTGACAAGAAAGTGTGAGTAACACTAGGGAGAAATTAGTATTGGGGAAATTATGTTTAGGTTTCATAATGACCCAACCACTCCCAATCTTTATTCAGGCTCAATCTTATGGTGTCCAGTTTGCAAATTAATTCCAGTTCTGCAGTTTCATGTTGGCGTCTGTTTCTGAAGTTTTTTTGTTAAAGAATTGCCACTTTTAGGTCTGTTATTGAGTGACCAGGGAGATTGAAGTGTTCTCCTACTGGTTTTTGAATGTTATAATTCCTGATGTCAGATTTGTGTCCATTTATTCTTTTGCACAGAGACTGTCCGGTTTGGCCAATGTACAGGGCAGAGGGGCATTGCTGGCACACGAGGGCATATATCACATTGGGAGATGTGCAGGTGAACGAGCCCCTCCATGTCCACTGAAGGACAAGAAGTAACAGGCTTACTCTGCAGCAAAAGAGATTTACAGTAGATATTGGAAAAAACTTTCTAACAGTTAAGCACTGGAATAGTCCTCCAAGGGAGATAGTGAAATCTCTTTCTTTAGAAGTTTTTAGATAAACACCTATCAGGGATGGTCTAGGCTTACTTGGTCCTGCCTTAGTGCAGGAGGCAAAACTATATGACCTCTTGAGGTTCCTTTCAGCCCTGTATTTTTATGGTTCTATATTAAAAAGAGGCAGTGGAACTATCATTTTATTTAAACAGGGGTCTCAAAGTCCTGGCCTGCGGGCCATCTGCAACCCGAGAACCTCCCCAATGTGGCCCGTGGGGCTCCAACAATTTTGGGGCCAGGTCTCTCCCTTGGCCCCTCCTGCTGCCCCTGAGCACTCCCCCACGGCCTGTCCCCAGGGTAATTTAAAAAGGCCCAGGGCCCCGTCTATCACTGGCAGCACAGCAGAGCTGAGCGGCTTCCTGCACGCTCTCTCCACGTGGCTGCCAGCCCCTCCCAGTGGCAGGGCTGTGCCTCTGCGCACTGCCCCCACCACGAGCGCCCCTGCGGCCAATGGGAAGCTGCGGGGGCAGTGCCTGGGGGCAGCAGTGCATGGAGGCCCCCCGGCCTGCCCAGCCTTGGAGCCCCAGGTAAACGCCACACCCCCCGACCTCCTCCCAGAACCTGTATCCCCACCCCTTTCCCGCATACTCCCTCCCAGAGCCTGCACCCCCACCCCTTTCCAAACACCCCCTCCTGCTCCCACCTTAGTCCCAGAGCCTGCACCCTCACCCCCTGCCCCAGCACAGAGCCTGCACCCCAGACCCCCTCCCCCACCCCAAACTCCCTCCCAGAGCCTTAGGCAGGTGGGGGGTGGAGTTTGGGGGGGGGGCAGGTTCTGGGCGGCATGAGTGATATTATTGGTCCGCTGGGAGGATTTGAGGACTGGCACTGGCCCTAAAGTAAATTGAGTTTGAGACCCCAATCTAAAGTTTGTTTAAAGATTTTATCTGTTAGATCCTAGAAAACTTTTGTCCTTTTCTTTTTAGATTAGAAAAACACTGGCTTAAGCAGGACTTGAAACTGGAAGTCTCAGCCATGTTAATCAATGGGAGTACCCTGACCCTGGCATTAGAATTCTACAGCCTGATTCTCAGCTGGTGTAAACTAGCATAGCTCCACTGAAGTAAATGGTGCTAAATTACACTACCTGCAAATCAGTCCCTTACTGCCTGCTCTGGCACCAGGTGCATTAAACAAGAGTACTGATGTCAAATTTATCTAGCTGGACACCATAGGCAGACAGTTATATGGGCCCATGGTACCTGTGCTCCACCAATATTCAGGAACGTGGGCCCCCCTAATGTTTGGAGCTCCGCTGCTGGCCCTGCACTCGGGGTCCTGGTAGAAGGATAAGGATGTCCCCCTACAAAGAAACCACTCCTTAAGCCAAACACCTGAGAAAAGAGAGACTGTGTTGTGCTTTAAAACTCCACGGACTCTCATTTGATCAGACCTGGATCAGGAAGGAATAGCATGTACTATATTTGATAGGTCTCTTCCCAGAATACTCACTGGCCTTCAGGTGTTTATAGCTAGGTATTCTCAGCCTAATGTCCCAGCTGACCTAGCTTTCATTGTGGTATACATTTATTTGAAAGAAGTGATGGTCTCACAGGAGCTGGGACCCTAGCCTGATCGATTCAATCCTCTCTTCACGGGATTGGCCAGAGAAGTAATCAAAGGGAAAAAGAGAGGGGATTATAGGTCTCTGCAAATCAATGGCGGTACATGCAGTGGAAGGCACCTAAATGGCTCATACAGCAATCTCCCTACACCTGGAAGTAATGATCACTATCTGTCACTTCAAGGTTATTAGTGATTGAATCGTGTGTATCTTTCTCCTGCCTGCCTGCACTACAACGTGATGGTACTCATTTATCCAAAATAATGCCGCCCCCAGTGGTGCAAGTACGGCAGTCCGGTCCAGTACGCTGTACCAGTAAGATATTTATAGCCTGTACTCTGTACCGGAAAGACACAGGAGGAGCAGAATCCACTTAGAGCTGGATCTTACCACTGTGATTCATGCCTTTGTCACTTTTAGACTTCATTACTGTAATGTGTACTGTATGGGCCCACATTCACAGGCCACAGTAGGAAGAATGCAGCTGCTCACGTGCTTGGCAGAGTTAGCCATATACAGCATACTAGATCTCTACTCTGAAAATTTCTCTGACTCCCTATTTGCTTCCAGGTGCAATTCAAAGTGTTGACTTTGAGCTATAAATCACTAAATAATTTGGGTCCTAGGTTCCTGGGAAATGTCCCTCAAGCAGAGCTTGCCATGGCAGTTCATGTAACTGAAAAGCTTGAGCTAACAGATCCAAGATTCAAACCACTGGGCAATGGTGGCTGTGCATTTAATGTGAACAACCCTCAACTCCAGAATTGGCTCTCCCAGGTGTTCTAACAGAGAAAACATCTCAAGTAGGAGACTATGGTCAACAATCATGACGCTCTCTATGTGATACAAAATACAGTCAGACCTCACTGTGAGCGAGATTCTGCTATCCTTTCTCTTGTTGACTAATACTACACTCCAGAAGTAGTGAGAAGTATCTCTTTGGAGCTACTCATGGGGTAAGGTACTACTCAGTAAGTGTGAAAGTGGCAGAATCTGATTTTTATGGTTCGATGCTGAGAAGTGAATACATGCATCTGTTGCTCTACCTGGTCAAATGAAACCTGTTTACCTGAGTGTTCTTCATGTTCCTGAAATGTTTTAGATAAGAGATATAATTAAAATCCTTTGGAAGGGAAAAGATTTCATTTTTTTCATATAGGCTAAAGATACATATGAAAGTTTAAATTCATGAAACTATACATGACTCATGGAAAAGGAGAAGTTTTGATTCCTTGGTCCCTACTTTGCTTCATTGGATTTTGCTGAGCATCTGAAATCAACTGAGACTTTGATCAACTGAACATCCAAAGTCACTTCCAAAAGCATTCATAGCCCTGTGCAGATACAGATTTCTATTCACGGATGCCAATATCCATGGATAGAAATTGATATCCTATCCGCTGAACCGCAGGGCTCTCCGGAACCACAGTGGCAAAAGGAGCAGAATGTGGGGCCGCTGGGCGGCCCCATGCTGGCAGCTTCTCCAGAGCATCTGTACAGCTTCCAGCCCCACCCCCTCCGGCCCTGTGCTCTGCTGAGGTTGCTGTACAGACTGCAGGCAGGACTCAGGAGATGCAGCTTCTTGGAAGGGCTGGGGGTGGGGCTAAGAGTGATACAGCCACCCCGGAGGAGCTGCTGGCATGGGGCTGCCCAGTGATGAAAAAGTTCTGCTCCTTTTGCCACCGGTCATGTGGGATGGATGTGGATCATGGGGAGGGAACGGGGAGAGCATGGGATAGGGAGAGCATGGGAGCCCCAGGCTGGTGGCTGGTGGGGAGGAGTCACGTGGTGAGGTCACATGCTCCCCCTTTAGCTGATGCCCCTCCACTTTGTGTCCCTCCCATGAGTGCAGCATACCAGTAAGAAACGAATTCTACTTTACCACTGGCAATCCCTCTCCTATTTCTCTGCAAACAGGCTTAGATTCTTCACTGAGGAAAGAAACTAACACCAGCCACTCTTGGTAAGTCATTTAGGCTCAAGTCAAGGCTCAGTAAGTAAGTCAAGGCTCAGAATTGAACTCTCTTCCCCCCAAAGAGAGACAAAGAAAATTTGAAGCAAATTTGTTTTGAAACTCTTGAATCAGGAGGGTTGTGAGCAACTGGATGGACCTACTTTCTATCATTTGGCATGGTCCTCTGATGGTGTAGCCAGCTAACTTACATCTGGGCTCCTCCTCTCCCTGTTTCCATCTCCTCCGTACACCCTTTTCCTGCCCAAGGTACGCTTCTTCCCAACTTTATAGTTTTTGGGGTTTTAGTTAAATATCCTGATAAAGACAATCTTACATCTCACTTTACCTTCTGTGATCTCATTTACTACTAATATAATATTTCTATGTCTGAAATCAATATGAGCCAAATTTATTTTCTAGTCCATGTATTGCTCAGTATTGTATACTTAAAAAACTTGTATCATCCGGGTTCATCCTCCATCTATTGAAGTTAGACACCAATTTCATGGATTGCAGGGCATACAGAATCAATCCCATAATGTCCAACCAGCAATGTTGAGTTATCTGGGGGTGTGTGGAGAAAGGATCGCCAGGTGTAAAGGGAACACGGGAAGCAAGCGGAATAGAGGGAGACTTCTTTGTGTTTAAATGTAAATCTAAAAAATTATGCTAATTTTAGACCTTTGACCTTTGTGAGGTTAATTCTGTTAGTGAAGGTGCATGCATACATATAGTATTATACTTCATACAGGCAGGATCACACTTATCAATCAGTTACTTAATCAAACTTAAGGAACACCCACGTTTTAGGAGCATGATCATTTTATAACAAGCCGTTTTATAGACAAGAGACAGTGCTGTTTTAAAAAATAAAGCAAAGAAGATATTAGTCTTTTGTTCACTCCAACCTCCACATATAAATAACAGCACTTTGAACAGTTAACATCAGCAATCCCATGTTAGCCTCAGGCTCATTTTACATATGCATTTATTGAGATCATCAAGATTAACTGAAGTCTTGTTATGTATCTATCATAGGACCTAGAGGGATAACTTCTTAGTTCAAAATGCTGATTAGGATCACCAAAGAAAAATCCTCTTGTTGGATAACAACACTTAGATTTCCATTTTTGTATATAATACTTTTATCTAGTGAAATTGCATTAATACTAATTAAATCCTTTGGAAAACCACACACACACACACCAACAAAGGTGGTATTATGACTATGCTATCTTAGGTTCTTTATGATTTTCATGGTTAAGAGTTAATGTGTTTTTCCTTAGCACATGTCTGCTGAGTCACTTGAATGAGCAAAATGGGTTTTGGACAGTAGAATTGAAACTTCACATTTAACTTCTTGAATTGGGGGATCTAGTTTCCAATCAATGGGACAAAAGTGTGTGTTTTTGCACGTGCATGCCTGCCTTTTAGAATGGAGATCTGAATGTTTTGGCTTGGGATCCATCTCTAATTACATATCTAGAAGGTTAAGAGCCTGGAGGCACTGGAATTAACTCTGAAATATTTGATCTGAGCTTGAATGAAAGTGTTTAGGATTCAAATCATTTTATCAATATTTGCTGAAATAGAAAAGCTAGAGTCTACTAAAATTACTGATATCCTCAATTAGTTGTGAGGCACAGAGGATTTGTAAGAATATGACATATTGAGTCTTGAGAGGAAACTTACTGTGACTGAGATCTTATAAATAGTTCTATTTTAAAATGAATGTAGATCAGCCTAGCCACTTGGCTGAATTAACTCCCCCCCCCCCCCCGCCCCGAAAAAAATCCCATTACCATATTGTAAATGAAAGATCTGTAACTGTGTTTGAAAGTGCTTTGAATTATTTAGATATTAGCTTCTGCAGTGAAGAGAATCTAATTTTTTAATTCTTTGGGGCTCAAATATTTTATCCTATCATTGACGAAGCACAAAGGGCTTACTTGAGAAATATTGAGCACTTTTAATGTTTCAAAGACATTTACAAGGTTAGAGAACATGCCATCTCCTCTGTGTCTGAACTGTCCTTATTCATGAATGGCCCTCTTGGAATAAATGGGCCATCTAATGTGAATAAGGGTTTCAAGGATCAGCCCCTTAAATTCCTATGCAGTTCAAACCTGGTGTGTAGGAGTCACCTCTATGAAAGAGTAGTGTTTAGTCTCAAAGTATGTTCATTCATTCCTTGGATGCCTTTTCATTTAAAAACTTTAGTGTCCCCACACTTAGGAACAGGGACTTGAAATTTGGCAGGGGGTAGCCTTTGTGTCATCCCCATGAAAATCCACCCAAGTTTGGTCAAGTTACTAGTTTTGAAAAAAAGTGCAGTTCGCACATGTTCAGTAGAGTCTTAGATTTTGGGAGATAAATTCCCCAAGATTCTATTCACATTAGGCTTACTCCAGCGTGGGGCTGAGCAGGATTTTCCTTGCAATTGTGGCTCTGGATTGCTGTGGGCCATGACAGGCACAGGTCCAGATACCTGAACTGAGAGCAGGGAGATTCTCTTCTGAGCTCTCAATGACTATGCCGCTGAGCACAGGCAGCCCGGATGGGAAAGATGCGTGAACTGAATGTGGAGGGACAAGAGCCAAACCTGTGGGGAGGACTGGGAAAAGGATCTGTGGACAGGAGGTGACTGGGACTAGAGGCTGGTGGCAGAGGAAGATGGAAACTGATTGGGAATTGGGATGGGTGGAGAAACTGGGACTATGGGTAAGGAGACTGGGACTTGAAGCCAGGGTGGAGGCTGAGAAACAGTTTTGGGGGAGAGGAGACAGATCTGACAATCAACCAGGGCGTGGGAGGAGAACTGGGGCTGACTGGACAAAAACTGGAGCAAGAGCCCACTGTGTAGGGGAGAGGAGAAGCACAAGAAATTGGACAAAGGAGCCAAGGGGACAGAGACTGGGATGGGGAACATAGGTGAAGGCACTGGTCAGGGAGAGAGAGAAGGATTAGATAAGGATCCAGGATGGGGAGCTGGAACTGGTTGGGCAAAAAAGACTGGGACAAGAAGCCTCAGGAATGGAGAATGAGACTGGGTCTGCGTGGAGAATGGGACTGGGACAAGGAGCCAGGGTGGGGATGAAACAGGACTGGGACAAAAATGGGGCAGAGAGATTAATCTTTGGGCAAGGGGGGTGGAGGGATGTGCAGAATACTATGCCCATTAGAGCCCCTCCGGAGCCTGGAATGGATCCCAAGATTCCTTAGTCTTGTCTTCATCAGCAAATATCCATGAAACCCACTGTTAAAGTGTCATCCCTTTCTAGGGCTAATCCACATAGGGTAATACAGCCCAGAGTGGCGGTCTGTTAGCTCAAGTGGCAGAGGTCAGTGAGGTGGATGTAAATGTTCCAACCCTGCTGATGACCCATGTGGGGATCAACATGATGCCACATGATAGAATTTTAAAAAAAACCCAACAACCTAGTTTTTGTGTGCGTAATTTCCTGTTGCAAAGTCAAGCACTCAAATTTAGGAAAATGCCAGAATTAAGATTATCTGCGCAACCTTAATTTACTCCATTGGGCATAAGCATTATGATGCAGTCTCTAATTATGTGATCCACAGGCCCCCTGCCTCATTCAGTGTACTACAGGATGGACCTGCTTTGGGGGGTGAATCAGGGTTGCATAGTGATAGAGACTGCTGTCTATAAGACCCCTGCCTTATTTATTTCAGCAGTTGGAAGGTCTGTAATGTATAAGGCAGGGGATTGTAGGAAGAGACAGGGTGGTCTTGTGGTTCAGGCAATTGAATACAGCCGAGAGAGCTGGATTCTATCACTGCCTCCACTACAGAGCTCCTGTGTGATGCTGGACAAATCATTTAAAACATCTGTGAAGTATTCAGATACTGTAGTGATGAATGCCTCAGAAAAGCCCATGAGGAAATCTAATAATTCTATCTTCAGAGCAGGTTTTTCGTGGCATGCAGTAAATAAGGCATGGGGCCACACATAGAACAACAAGGAGAAACCCAAAATATTGAATAGCTGTTCATTAAGTGAGCAATATCCATTCTCTGCACTGAAAGAGACTGGGGTCCTCTGCACAAAATAGTATGTGATTATTTAATTAGAGACTATATCATAATGTATATAATTTCCTAACTTTTGAGTACTTGATCTCACAATCTTGATCAAATTTTCAATGTTTTGTGCCTGTGTGTAATTATTTGGATAGGGCCTAATAGGCCCTATGAAGTTAATAGGAGCAGCACATCTAAAATCGGGCCTTACAGTGTGTCACTCACTTCACACAGAGCTGAAGAGGGCAGAATTTACAATCTCTAGTTAACCTTGATGTACTTTCATGAGTTACAGCTAAGCAAAGGCTATCAGGGTAAACACATAGCCACTCTCCCTACAGAACGTGAAAGGAAAATGGCGAGGCAAACTGGGGCTATTTCAAAATAAATCTGTTCCTCCCTGGAGATAGCATTGTTCCTGTTTGAAAGGCACGGCTGTAGAAGTGAGACTATATGATACCAGTGATATGGGCATAACTGTTCAGGCCCAAGTCTAAAAACAGAAGAAGAGTGTCACTGAATTAAACGTTGTATGGCTGTGACACAGTGGCTCATTGGTGATTCACTACTGTGTGTCAGCAGATCTTGTCAGGACTGACAATCATTACACTTAAACACACTGTTGTCATGATACATGCCCAAAAGGCAGCATGTAAGATATTATTGGAAAACTTTAAAACTCACTGGTCATTAATATTCTTGCATGATGTATGTATGAGGTGTGTACAGAGAGTTATAATATGTGCTAAAATTATGTTCTTAGAATGTCTTTGGCAAGCAATGCATAAGCCCTGTCTGTCCTATACCATGGAATGTGTATTTGCTTGACTGTCCAGTCTGATTGTCAGGCAGAGACAATAAAGGTATATTTACATAAAAGCTAAACAAAGCCATCAAAAAAGGGGTGTCTGAACCTCAACTGATAAGTAATTGAACCAACTGATTGTATACAATATTACTGCATTATAAAAGTATCAGTAAGGTCTGTTATGAAATCGAATGGCACACTGGTGATTAACAATTGTAAAATATATATATTAACACTACATGAGGAATTATGAATATTCATTGGTATTATGCTTTCAAATCTGTGAGCAGAACAAAGGGAGTAACAGGTTCTCTCAGACAGGAAGAAAAGTAGCTATCTACAATAAAATTAAGCAAGTGTGATCAAAAACAATGGAAGGCCTATTTACATATGAATCAGCAAGGGAACGTGAAGCCCACAGGAAGGGAAGAATATGAGGTCATCCTGCATCTGGGGACAAAACAATGAGTTTGGGAAGATATACAGAGAGAGAAGAAGCCATCATGGCATCCATCACTAGACAGGCACAAGGGACCAGAGCTCTTGGAAGCTGAGAAGGATGAGACCTACAGCCAAGGGGGTTGAAGTCTCTGGGAGCTGAATATAATTGGAAAAACCTGCTTAGGCAAAGATCTTTCACCTAGGAAGACAAGGGAAATCAGCACCTTGTACTTCTGTGGAAGGTCCTGACTGAAAGTCAACCACAGCTGGAAAGAAGAAAGTGATTGGTAAGAATTCTACCTTGAACCAAGGCTGTAGCTTGTTGAGTTAAGTCTTAGTCACCAGCAGTTGTGGGTGTTCTCAAGCACACAACGTATTTCAATACTTTATAACTTCACATATAATGAGATCACATACAATCCAACAGGATATCAACGTTCAACAGATCAAGACTTTTAAAATGATGCCTCATAAGGCATACTTTGTACAAAACATAGCATAATTATATGACAGTGGTGAATGTGGGAGTTCAAAGGTGCTACTTTGAGGTATGGAGTGCCACGACATATTATTTGTGTGACTTTGCAAGTCACTTAATCTCTCAGTGCCATAATTTTCAAACTGTAAAAATCAAAATAATAGTACTTCCCTAGAGTATTGTGAGGCTAAATCCAGTGTTTATGAAGTGTTTAGATACTCTGGTGACAGGGGACCATAAAAGTACCTACATTCATTTCAGTGAGCAATATAGTGACAGCTATCTCTAAATATTTTACACTTTTAACTTTTTAATATTCCTGACGTGGTCAAGTCCTCAGGCTTCCCCCCTCCCATCCCAGATAATTTCAAGTGCTTCTTTTTAATTCTACCACATCCTGCCAGTACCTCAAGTGCCTTCCATGATCTTTATAGATAGTCAGTTCACAAAGGAACTTGCAAAAGTCCACATGGGTCACAAAACTTCTAAAACAACTAACATTTAGTCTAAAAGTCAGTGAAAGAATGGTATTTTTAGAAATCACTCTATGCTGATTAATCTCCTCAAAGTATCCCCAAAGACTGCTCATGCTCAAATAAATTGGTTAGTCTCTAAGGTGCCACAAGTACTCCTTTTCTTTTTGCGAATACAGACTAACACGGCTGTTACTCTGAAACCTGCTATAGTACCATAATTTCAGAACTTCATGTCCCACCATGCATTGTAAAACCTGATTTTTATTTTATTTATTTCACAATTCCAGTAGCAATTCTTTATTAGCTAACTATTAGGCTGGTTCTTATATCACAAATTAAAATGCAAATAGTAGGTTGACCAAGTCTGGTGTTCTTAGGGTATTTACATTTTGTTATGCCTGTCAAGGTCTATGGTTACATCAAGTGATTCCACAGCTGCCTGACACCTGCATTTGTTTGATCAAATGGAACATTGTCATGACAAGTGTTTAAAACATTGTGTAGAAATGTTCCAAAAGCAGCTGTTGGATGGATCATTTTCCACTGTTGCTTGGATTCTTATTCCTTAGAGATGTGAAGAAAAACTGCTCAGTAAGTCAAACAGTTCTTTCATGCCTGCAACTGTCTCTAACTTCTATAGATTAAAAATTAAAAATGGAACATTTGGGACTAATCTAAAAAGGAACCTTGTGGATTGATACAATTTTTTTTATTGTATGTAATGTACCTAGAGCTAGTGATAAATGGAAAAATATCAGATGGGAAGATCAGATGTACTGGAGTAAAATACTGAAAACTGGTTTTTAGAGCGACAAATCCTTTCCCTAAATCACTACAGTAAAGGTGTGAATTGGGCGGTCCTGTGGCTTTCATTTCAGTAATTACAGCAGCTCCTTTTAAAACAATGCTTTATCTTGATTATTTGAAAATTGTTAATACTCTTGAGATACTATATTGTAAACTATAGCAAATATCATTCAAGTTCTAAGCAAGTATATTTTCCCCCACAAAAGCTAGAGGTTGAAAATACATATCAGTGATTTAGGGTAAAATACATTACATCGAAATTATATTAAAAAAAATTACCAACCCAGGAAATTCAGAATTAATCTTAACATTAAATCCAAAACATGTTAAGGCATGGAAATGCATCACTAAATCCCGTAATAATCTTGACTCCAACCTGTAGTGATATAATCAAATAACCCAACAGTTCTGATTAGTGCATAAATCTGTAGTCCCAAACTAAAGACACACTAGGTGTTCTTTCCCCTTCCTCATGGCTTTACTGCTGGGAGGAGTTAAGCTTGTCTGGGTGCATTAACTGTGTATTTCTATCCCTTAATACATTTGGATTTGTGACCCGTAGGATCTCTCAATTTTATAGGAAAATATGCATAAATGTGTAGGTTCACTAATGGCTATTACCACAAAGTAATTAGAGAATATTTCCAATGGATCTGCCCTTTTTTTTTTTTTTTTAGTTTATTTTCATATTTAGATACAGAACTAAACCAGAGTCAGGCAATCTTAATACTGAATAGCTTTTCTGTGTCAGTAGTATTAGCGTTAACAAAAGTTTTAAAGAGAAGTTCAACACTAAGATTATTTCGCTGCCTTAATGTGTTAATACAGAGTGACTGATTGAAAGAAACAGCTTATACCACTAGAAGACAGGAGAACATGCAGAAGTAAATGATAACATGAAATATTGTTCCTGATTCCTTTGGGTAATTTCACCTTTTTTCCCCTTAGAAAAGCTGACAGTGATCGTTTTTACTAATCTCTCCTCTTGTTCTCTATTCCTTGCTATATTGCTTCATACACGATGAATTATCAAACTTCACCACAGAGGGGAAGCAGAGCATCATTCTTTAACCCTGTGCCATGGTGAGCAATATTACCTGCTGATCTGATATCTCCCCAGTAGGGGGTGGGGCTCACTACTTATGGGATCAGCAAGAGGCAGCAAAAGACTTTTAATAAGTTGGCTTTGTAATTTGCCATCTATCATGGCTATTACAGCAAAGTGTTGCTGCTCTGGGCCGAGGCACAAACTATCGTGTTGCTTTTCCCTAATCCATGGCAAATTGAACAGAACTCAGACAGCCCACGAAATAAGAACTGTGCCTTGATCGTGATTTTTTTTCAGATTGAAAAATCAGAATAAAAATGAACATTGTTAATTTGAGTGTTTAGTTATTAGCAAAAGGGACTACATGTATCTAGGCACTGGAATCTCCTTGCATTATAACATGCCTGTGTTTTGTTTTGAAATCTCAGTTCTTGGTTTCAAGCTCTCCTTGGCTGTGACAAAGGGGTGCCTCTGTGTTGCAGATCTTCACAGCCTTATGAGGCTGTGGTGGTAAACTTCAAAAACAGAAAGCACTGTGTTTGTGTAATCCAGATCTTATTTTAGCAAGGTTAAATACTGAACAAAAAAAGGAGAGATTTTCTAGACACATACCACCATGCTACAGGTGTGGGACACTCAGGGAATCTTATCCCACATTTTAATAGCAGAGGATACTAATTACTTTCAAGTGGTGACTATTTACATTTTAATGGTGGCCACAGAAGCACACCTTCACAACCCCAAGTTTGTAAGCCTAGTGTCCAGGGCCACTTTGCCCCACTCTCCTCCCTACCCTCTACACAGAGAAGAACATAGAATTGTCATAGTGGATCAGAACAGTAGTCCATCTAGTCTAGAATCCTGTCTCTGACGGTTACCCGTACCAGATGTTTCATCACAAGATTCAAGAGGTAGGAAAAACTTTGTGAGCTTCTCCATTCAGTTCTTGAATAGGCCTATAGGGCTCCCATAACCAGTAGGTATCCTGCAGGTCTCTTGAATTTCAGGACCACAGGCCAGTCTCATATGCATGGATATCCTGTCCTTCTACACTGCCTCTCTGACTTCCTGTTGCCCCCTCCAGTTCCTCAACAGTGTGGCTTCATTCAGTTCTTACACAAGCAGCTGCCTCCAGAATCCACCTCTACGGGGGGTTCCATGCAATATGTGATTCTGCTTGGGGCTCTGTTACCTTGTGTGCATATTTACCAGGGTTTGGGGAGGAAAAACATTCAGCCCTTCTATCCACTCCCAATGAATAGATAGTCAGATCCACTGAGCATCCTTGACAGGCACATGGAGGGTACTACATAAGTGATTGATTATCCCTGTCTCCCATCTCCCTTTCCATATGTCCAGGGATATATTCTGGCACAGATGGGTTGCATTAGGATTAATCTTTTTCTCCCTTCCCATCTGTACAACTTCAGTTTTCTCCTTCAGATGGGAAACATTTCTTTACTGATGCAGTTGTCTGCTCAACTGGAGAGTGATTGATCTCTCATCGTTTATACAGTCCTTGATTACATCCTTTCTAAAATGTGACACACTAAGATGATAAGGAAGAATTTGAATAGTCACTGAAAGTCATCTGAAGAACTGTTGAAAAGCCCACATAGCATCAGCAAGAATCTTGGGTTTGATTTTTGCATTAAAAATGGTTATTAAAACTATTTTAATAACAATGGGCCAAATCCTGCAGCCCTGAGGTAACATTTTTTGCTCAGTTTAATGACTGTAGAATGTAGCCCAGTGCACTAGGTAACCCATTCAAACCTTCTTAAAATGCTATTTCTGTACAGTCAGTACATGAAATTTCAAATCACAGTAGCTTTTCTTATATAAATTACAATTATAGGCCTAAATGGTGTATAATGAAGCTATGTTCTCATTGTGTACCGTGTGATTAGCCCTTGGAGGAAATCAAAGATGCAACCTGCAAACCAAATTTATTGAATCCCAATTACTGTGGACCTAAAAAAAGAAAAGGAAATTTTAAAAATGTTGGTCCTTCCCTCAAGTTGCTACAGCCCTCTGTTCTTGAAACATTGCCTCCTGACACGTGGATGTCAATCGCCTTCAGAAAAAACAATGTTAATGCCCTTATTGCCTGTTGGTTCAAAATCTGTGGTTTCTACCTCAAAGTACAGCCTGACTGAAAAATGTGGCTGACCCACTTATGTAAGATCTAACTTAGCTCATGTGGAGATTCTACCATCTACATGTGGCTACTGTAATATCAGAGGGATCAGCCAGCTTAGAATGGCTGTCTTCAAGACTCTTAATCAAATATGGCCTGCTCCTGCTCTACCATCACTCCAGCATCTTGCCATCTATACCAGAGATTTAAATACCATACTTCCTGGAGCTATAGAGAATCTGATCAAAGTGGGATTGACCTTGCAGACAGTGCTTCCCTCTTTATAAAAGCACACCTTATTCATGAACTTAAGCAACCAGCAAATTCTCACTATGCCTGTTGGAATCAGGGATACTCCCCTGACCTCAGTTGGGTCACTTCTGCTGGAGACCACCCTCTATCAGCCATCTGCAGGGTCCTTGAAAATTTCCCCCATAGCAAGCATCACACTATCCACATGCAAATAGGGATTACCATATCTGTTGTGACCACTAGCTCCAGGCTACACTGGAACTATAGAAAGGCAGACTGAGGCAATTACACTAAGCTCATTGACAAATATACAGTCTGTAGCCTTCATGACATCTCAATAGATCAAGCATATTCAAGGTTTACCAAACCAATTTTTAAGGCCACCTCCAAGTCCATCTGATGTGGTTGCCAAAAAAAACCTATATACCATCTCTGGATGAAGACTCTGCAGACCTCTTTACAAAAACTCTGATGATTCTGAAAGAGCCAAGCACCTCCTAGAGAGCCAAGATCTAGCAGGAAAGCATGGACACTCTTCAGGAAATTAAGTGCAGCACAAAACCCACTAGATACACAGCAAGAGAAAGTCTCTCCAAGCTGTGTCATCACATACCTGACCAACATCACTAACACAGTCAGAGATAGAATTGTTGAGGTGTCAATAAAAAGAGAGTGGTGTCAAACAAGCAATCTCCACAGCTTGAGCAAGAGAAAAGCTTCCAACCATTCTCTAGGAAAGAAATAGAAAAGGCACTGAAATTAACGAAAACAGGGAAAGTCTGTGGCTGTGATTGTCCATCTTCATGTCCTGCATCATACAGGAGAATGTGACGCACAAGATATGGCAAAAAGCTAAGGCGATAGCTTTACCAAAGCCAGATAAAGACCACTCTGCTGCAGCCAGCTATTGTCCAATATCACACCTGCATTGTAGCTACAAAATCCTTCAGTGGATGATCCTACCAAGAATTACTCCCATGACAGAACATCTTTTGAAAGATGATCAGGCCAGTTTCCAACAAAACTGAAGCACTCACTATGTACATTGAGAATAGATTTTAAAAAAAGAAGAAAACTGGAGCTGTCTTTTTTGACTTTACAGCCGCCTATGATGCCATCTGGCCCATTGGTTTTCTGTACAAGATGTCAAGAGTTCTTCCTAGATGGGTTATCATGGCAACCCTGCTGAGGCTCTGAAAATGATGTTTTCAGGTGGCTCTGGGTCACAAAACCAGGACATCGAGATTCCAGAAGAATGAATTCCTGGAAGGCTCAATTCTTGCACCAACTTAATTTAATAGTATTCAGTAAGTTATTGCTGAATATATCTCCAGGCAGCTCATGTATGCCTATGACATCTGCTTGGCTTCAGGAGTCCTCAACTTCCAAAAGACTGAGGACACCTGAACTGTGGTATGGCTGCCAGAGGTGACTATTGTAAGAAATGGAGACAAAAAACAACTACATCAAACACTGTGTCAACATGCATCCACTTATAACATGCTCAGCACCATCAATGTAACATCTTTTTGAATGGTCAGTGGTGGGCAGATGATTAAAAGGCAATGTATTTTAGCGGTCACCCCAGATTGCGCACTCACATACTATCGCACTAAAGTCACTTGAAAGATCAAGAGCAGAAATTGTCTCCTGAACAAACTGGTAGGGTCCATCTGGGGACCCAATGTGCAAACACTGTGTAGTTTGGAGGTCACTCTTTGCTACCCAGTTGAAGAATACTAAACCTCAGTTTGGTTACACATTACCCACACTAGACTTGTAGACACACAGCTTAATCATACCATGAGCATTATCACAGATGCACACATGCCAACAAAACTTGTATGGTTACCATTCGTAGACAATATTCCCCCACCTAAGATCCAGCATCAGAATGCAGCCAGCAAACTGATCACCAAGGTAAAACAAATGGCACACTTACTACTGTTCAGGGATATATGGCATAAACTCTGCCACTAACTGCATAGAAGAAATCCTATTGGGACAGTGCTGCCCACTCACCATCCAGCTGATAACTTCATAAGCACACTGTGGCAGACAGAATGGAAGATAGCTTCTGTCACTACCAGGAACTCCCACATCAACATTAGGTGAATGAACAGCCTACATTGCTTTCTGTTCCCTTTGTCACTTCTGGAGCCATCTGAATAGTTTCAGGTTTGGCATGGTTCACTGTACCAAGACCAGCCACGCCTGGGGCACCTAGGACAGCCCACTGTGCAGCTGTGGTGCTGTGGAGGATGCTGCACATATGCTGGATGGTTGCGCTTTCCATGTTGGGCTTCTAATTGACCTTCCCAAGCACAATACTACTGCCTCAGAGACCAGGATGGTTCAGGACCATTTATCTAGATGGTGGTGATGTTTTAAATCTTGCCTTGCTTCTCGTGCCCACATGCAATCACTATCTGCCTCCTTACCTACCTACTAACTAGACTAAAATCCTTGACTCTTAATGAGAGTTAGGCACTGTGATGGGGCATCTGCCCCACACTGGCCTGTAAGGGGTTAATGGATCCCTAGGGAGCTGCACAGAAAGCAGCCAATAGGAGAGGGGCTGCGAGGAGCAGTCAGTTGGCGCTGGGCAGGCCCATATAAGAGGAGCTGCAGGGCAGAGCAGGTTCAGTTGCTCCCTGGAACTTGAGGAGGGAGCACTGGCTGCCTTGCAGGAGGAAGAAAGCTAGCATCTTGGACAGAGCATTGCTGGGCAGGATCAGGAGAGTGAGAATTAGCTCCTGGCAGACTGCCAAGCCACTGAGGAAGTGGCTAGACTGTTGGACTGTGGTACTGTCCCCCGGAAGGGGGGATCACAGAGTATAGCACAGCTGGAGGGTGGTGTCCCAAAGAGAACACCATGATCCTTGGAATGACATGAGTGTGACACTGTACCCCATATTCTTCATAGTGATATTATGATATAGTTATAGCATAATTATGATGTATTTTATGCAAGATGCGTCATGTAAGGTGTCATTGGAAAGTTATGATTTGCTGAATATGATTATTCTATTTGTATCCATGTATCATTTTTGTATCTGAAGTTATAAATACTGACTATGTATCTGTACCTTCAAATGTAGTTACATCTGGGTAACATCCACTAGACAAGATGCTTTCAGTCTAGATAGCTGGTTGGGAAGGCGTATTTAGGGCAATGAGCCATTAGGAAAAACAATAGGTCTTAGGAGAAGCTTATCTTCCACCTGGTGAGCCTTCCTAAGAACACTCCAAACAGCCTGTAAGTAATGGCTGCTATGACTCTACAAGGACATGTGACCAGGCCAAATGACTCTGGACTCCATCTTGGGATGTCAGTATTTTTCCACAAATGGTCTGGGAATCAAGTTTTGAAAGAAAGGGTTCCCGCCATATGCTAAAGCTCTATAAGGCAGGGAGTGACATCATTTGTTGTTCTTCACTCACCACACAAGAAGACTCTTGAAAACACCTGAGGAACAGAGACTGAACTGGGGGAAGTGCTGGACCCAGGCTAACAGGATTTCTAGCCTGCATATGAAAGACCTGGGGATTCCAAGCTGCAAAGCAAGTGTAGCTTGTGCCTTAAGAATCTGCAGCCCGCTTATTCCATCAGTTAGGGTGATAATCTGCTAATTCATATCCAGTCTATCTAGTATATTAAGCTTAGTTTGTGTTTTTGTTTATTTGCTAGGTAATCTGCTTTGATCTGTCTGCTATCACTTCTAATCACTTAAAATCTATCTTGTGTAGTTAATACATTTATTTTATGTTTTAATCTAAACCTGTGATTTTGGAGTGAAGTGTGTGCGAATCTTAGCTCAGAGGGGCTGTTGCATATTCCTCTTCACATTGAAGAGTGCAGCACAAGATGGTATAATTTTGGGTTTATGCACCAGAGGGTATGCATGCCAGGGGAGCTGAAAGTTATCTTGGCTTTAGCCTTTCTACTTTTGGTTCACATGCAGTGGTTAGTCAGACAGCATGCATGTAACTCAGTGTGTCCCTACCTGTGTATATGCTGGTGGAACTGTAAGACCAGGAGCGGGTCTGCAACTTGTCATAGCAGTAGCAGTGTGAGAGGGAGCCCAGGCTGGTGGGACAGAGGGCTCAGTGGTACCTCAGTTCCAAGAGGCACCCCAGGGGGAACCCATCACAATGGGTTCAGGAGCAGAAGTGTTGGTGGGCAAGACACCACCAGGAGTCAGTGTACCGACCTGTGGAGCTGATCTGCAAGATGACCAGCAGGATGCGCTAGTGTGGTGAGTCACACTCTGTCATAGGAACCTAACTTTTGAATACAGGACTTAGTGACTTAGATGTCTTAGGTGCTTTTGAAAATTTCTCCTGAGGGCTAGCTTGTTGGTTAGGAGGGAAGATAAAAGAAATCCCCTCCATTATCAGCATAAGATCCATTTACTAGTCAACTTGTTGAAGAGTAAATTCTACCAAGTGAGTCATAGTGTGTAAGAATGAAATAGAAAGGGAATGAGGATCCTGTTGTATAGCTGTGGGTTAATACATAAAATATTTTTTTCTGAAGCACATGTTATGAGTCATAAAAAAACCCTCTGTCCCTTCCTATGAACTCAAACCTTTTGCAAGAGAGGAAATTGAACTATTGCTTAATCCCCTTAAGGTAGATTTAGCCATTCAGGTAATTCCTGAGTCAGTGGAAATGTTTCTGATAAGTATACTCTTCTTATAGTAATTAGTTTAATATCATGGGAAAAGGAAATACAAAACTAATTTCAGTATTGATGGGTAAGACTTCATCAAGGCCATTGCGAGTTATTGCTCTGATATAACTGAATTAATTAAGGCTTCCTCACTGTAATGCACACATTGAAAAATCTTATTTCTGGAAAACATAATGCATCTTTGCATATAGCTAGTAATTCAGTGACTTAGGCTCCAGTCCTGTGAAGTGCTGAACATCTCGCTGAAAGTGTGGCATCCCCTCAACTCCCATTTAAAGTCAGTGGGAACTGCGGGCACATAGTGTCTTGCAAGACTGAGGCTATGTCTACCCTACAGCTTGTGTCAGCATAATTAATAATGCTCAGGGTGGTGGTGAATAAATCATTCCCATGAGCAACATAAGTTACACCAAAATCAGTGTCGGTGTGGACAGCACTATATCAGCGGGAGAGCTTCTCCCGCCAACATAGCTACTGCCACTCGCAGTAGCTGGAGAAGTTAAACTGATGGAAGAACTCTCTCCCGTTGGCTTAGAGCAGCTACATTAGAGAGCTTACAATGGCACAGCTCCATCGGTGCAGCTGAGCTCTGGTAAACTCTCTAGTGTAGCCATGCCCTCAGCTCACTGAGAAAAGATTGCACAATGAAATGTCTGTAAATAACGATTACAAAGCTCAACGCTCAGCCTCTGCCTTCATCCTGTGTTCTGAGGACACAGCTCAGGTATGACAGGTTTCAGAGTAGCAGCCGTGTTAGTCTGTATTCGCAAAAAGAAAAGAAGGACTTGTGACACCTTAGAGACTAACCAATTTATTTGAGCATAAGCTTTCGTGAGCTACAGCTCACTTCATCGGATGCATTCAGTGGAAAATACAGTGAGGAGATTTATATACACACAGAACATGAAAAAGTGGGTGTTATCATACACACTGTAAGGAGAGTGATCACTTAAGATGAGCTATTACCAGCAGGAGACCCAGGGTGGGTGGGGGGGAACATTTTGTAGTGATAATCAAGGTGGGCCATTTCCAGCAGTTAACAAGAACATCTGAGGAACGGGGGTGGGAGGGGGGGAATAAACATGGGGAAATAGTTTTACTTTGTGTAATGACTCATCCACTCCCAGTCTCTATTCAAGCCTGAGTTAATTGTATCCAGTTTGCAAATTAATTCCAAATCAGCAGTCTCTGCTTGGAGTCTGTTTTTGAAGTCTTTGTTGTAATATTGCGACTTTTAGGTCAGAGATCGAGTGACCAGAGAGATTGAAGTGCTCTCCGACTGGTTTATGAATGTTATAATTCTTGACATCTGATTTGTGTCCATTTATTCTTTTACGTAGAGACTGTCCAGTTTGGCCAATGTACATGGCAGAAGGGCATTGCTGGCACATGATGGCATATATCACATTGGTAGATGTGCATATGAATGAGCCTCTGATAGTATGGCTGATGTGATTAGGCCCTATGATGGTGTCCCCTGAATAGATATGTGGACACAGTTGGCAAAGGGCTTTGTTGCAAGGATAGGTTCCTGGGTTAGTGGTTCTGTGGTGTGGTGTGTGGTTGCTGGTGAGTATTTGCTTCAGGTTGCGGGGCTGTCTGTAGGCAAGGACTGGCCTGTCTCCCAAGATTTGTGAGAGTGATGGGTCGTCCTTCAGGATAGGTTGTAGATCCTTGATGATGCGTTGCAGAGGTTTTAGTTGGGGGCTGAAGGTGATGGCTAGTGGCGTTCTGTTATTTTCTTTGTTGGGCCTGTCCTGTAGTAGGTGACTTCTGGGCACTCTTCTGGCTCTGTCAATCTGTTTCTTCACTTCAGCAGGTGGGTATTGTAGTTGTAAGAATGCTTGATAGAGATCTTGTAGGTGTTTGTCTCTGTCTGAGGGGTTGGAGCAAATGCAGTTGTATTGTAGAGCTTGGCTGTAGACAATGGATCATATGGTGTGGTCTGGGTGAAAGCTGGAGGCATGTAGGCAGGAATAGCGGTCAGTAGGTTTCCGGTATAGGGTGGTGTTTATGTGACCATCGCTTATTAGCCCCGTAGTGTCCAGGAAGTGGATCTCTTGTGTGGAACTGGTCCAGGCTGAGGTTGATGGTGGGATGGAAATTGTTGAAATCATGGTGGAGTTCCTCAAGGGCTTCTTTTCCATTGGTCCAGATGATGAAGATGTCATCAATATAGCGCAAGTAGAGTAGGGGCATTAGGGGACGAGAGCTGAGAAAGCGTTGTTCTAAGTCAGCCATAAAAATGTTGGCATACTGTGGGGCCATGTGGGTACCCATAGCAGTGCCACTGATTTGAAGGTATACATTCTCCCCAAATGTTATGGGTAATAGCATGGGCAAGGACAAAGTCACAATGTTCAGCCACCAGGTTTGCCATGACATTATCGGGGATAGTGTTCTCGACAGTTTGTAGTCCATCTTTGTGTGGAATGTTGGTGTAGAGGGCTTCTACATCCATAGTGGCCAGGATGGTGTTTTCAGGAAGGTCACCGATGGATTGTAGTTTCCTCAGGAAGGCAGTGGTGTCTTGAAGATAGCTGGGAGTACTGGTAGCGTAGGGCCTGAGGAGGGATTCTACATGGCCAGACAGTCGCAATATTACAACAAAAAGACTTCAAAAACAGACTCCAAAGAGAGACTGCTGAATTGGAATTAATTTGCAAACTGGATACAATTAACTCAGGCTTGAATAGAGACTGGGAGTGGATGAGTCATTACACAAAGTAAAACTATTTCCCCATGTTTATTTCCCCCCTCCACCCCCCACTGTTCCTCAGACGTTCTTGTTAACTGCTGGAAATGGCCCACCTTGATTATCACTACAAAAGGTTTCCCCCTTCCCCCCACTCTCCTGCTGGTAATAGCTCATCTTAAGTGATCACTCTCCTTACAGTGTGTATGATAACACCCATTTTTTCATGTTCTGTGTGTATATAAATCTCCTCACTGTATTTTCCACTGAATGCATCTGATGAAATGAGCTGTAGCTCATGAAAGCTTATGCTCAAATAAATTGGTTAGTCTCTAAGATGCCACAAGCTCAGGTATGCTGTCACACACCCAAGTGAACAGGCAGATCAAAAATTTCATCATCCTGAAGGAGACCAGGAAGAGTTGTGGAAGACCTAGGAAAAGAATCTGGGTAAGGTACATAGAGAAATATGGCTGAGAAGCCAGTTCCGAAGAAGACTGAATAGAGTATTTATATAGAAATATAACAAAGAAGGATCAACCCTTAGTACAGTATAGGAAGTCCTGTAAATAATTTCCTAAATTAAAACAGCTACAAAAGTAGTAGCCTTAAATAACTACAAGTTCAACAAGAAGTATATTTCTGCATAAATTAGAGTTCACTTATTTGTTTTTTTAAAATCTTGTTTGTATTTAGCATTTAAAAAATTAATTCTTTATAACAAACAAATCTAATTTAGAGAAGGAAAATCTTTCTACTTGTATGTCAAAGAAACAATATACCTTTACTTCTGTCTTGATTATCCTTATCTACAAAGAGGCAAATAGCCTCCTTTGTATTATCAGGAATCTGTTCCTAATCAGGGACTGAAAACTGTGGCTTAAGGCAGATGAATGTAAAAATCCAGTGCAAGACTTTGTTATGGGATCTCATTTGGGGGAAAGAAAGTAACTGAGATCTAATGTGTCTGTCATACTGACTCTGTTTCTCAAATTACTCACATCACAAAGGTGGCGTCTGTTGTGGCTAGTGGCCAGAAGAATGGCTCTTGGGGCTAGAAAAAAATACTGGTGTTGTGCACATACTAATTTAGTTAATACGATATATATTTGCAATAGTGTAACTGTTCTGACTCAGCATTGTTCATCACTGCTTCCCCTAGGCAACACTGATGCAGTCATTCTGCATAGATGCCTTTTCTTCTGCTTGGTCAAAGATGTCAAGAGGGCATTTGGAAATGTGCTAGTATGTCCAGAAACGATGAAATGCTCAACCTGCTCATGTGGTATTCCCATAGCTCCTCAGTCTGATGCTTATTTCTGAAACTATTGTTTAACAATCTGAGGTTAACAGTCAGTCCTCTTACTCTGGCATCAAAGTTTGGTTCAATGATGGGCAAAGCCAGTTGGGCAAATACCAGCAGTGACTTCTGGTGCCTATTTTGGCCTTCTGTCACAGGGTGGCTGGCCCCTTAAGTAAAGTCAGGGCCCAGCCTACCTGTGATGGGCTTCTTAAGGGAAAACAAGCCTATCTTGGACCACCTATAGTAATTAACTGCTCAGGTGATGGTTGACAACTAATAGACTGAGCACCTGGGTTTGATAAAAGGCTACCAGAGCTCAGATGAAGAAGGTGCTTCTATGGAGAAGAGCTCCCAGAGAACAGAGGGATGCCACTTGCAGGTCTCTCCTAGCCTAGGGGGAAAGGACTGAATGGGATAAGGGTTGGTTGAGACCAGCAGCTGACCTGAGTTAGAGCCCAGCTCCAAGAGGAGAGTTCGGGACCCCTGATCCAAGGACAGAGTGACTATTTACAACCTCCGAGAAGGGCTGTGGTGCTCCTGAATACAAGGAGGGCAAGCTTCCCAAGCTCCTGTCCAGGGGGAATCTGTGGGAGGCCTGAATTTAGGAGCGGAGGCCTGCCTAGGCACCCAGTAGAAGGGTGGACTTGAGGAGCTAAAGAGTTTGTATCCTGAAAAAGCGTTAATAAATAAACCTCACATAGGGGGTATCTTGATTCTGAGTGCTCTGATCTGGGAGTAAATCCTAGTGGGACTGCACGAGAGCCAAAGAGAGTCTGGGGGCTGGGAGGAGGGGGTTTGCAGAGCAATGCTGTGCTACAAGAGGGCGTGCTCAAGGGTAGTGCCCTGTCACACCTTCCATTTGCTTTGTAAAAAAAGTTGGATGTTTTCCCCGAGATAAGCCTGGCTTTTGAGAGAGCTGCGTGTCAGATTCTTGCTGCTTCACAGAACCACCTGCTACATGAGCAGATGAAATTGACAAAAGCTAGATTCATCTGCTTAGCTAGTTCAGCTTTGTGAAGTGACAAGAGTTTAATGTGTGTATGTGCCTCAGAGAGGAGCAGTCCACTTCCTAAGCACAGACATTACCACCCACTGATGGAACAAGAAGATCGGGAATCACGCTGGTTGGGTTTCCTTCACAGACTGTGTGCCCCGCCCCCCAATAAATTACCACCTGTGGGCTATTGGTCTTCACAAGTGTGGGCAGCTCAGTTCATGACATGACAGTGGGAATGTGGCATCTTTTTATAATGGTCCACTTCACCTGAAAACAGATGGACAGAGCCTGCTTGCAGCCACCTATGTAGAGGTGCAATAGATATAATTCAAAGCAAAGATCCTCTTTTTAAAAAAATCTTATTTAGCAAAAGGGGATGCAGCCTATGACTCCCCACTCCAAATCCCTTGCAGAACAGAGCAGAGCAGCTTCATTGGAGACCCACTAGAAAGAACTCCCCTCTGGTTATGATGAGCCTCAGGAGCATGAGGCAGAGCTATGTGGGAAAAGGTTACTATGCTTAGAGTTGTATTATTTCTTTTGGATAAGGTCCATGCAGTAGGAGAGGGATTTATGTATCCCCACGCCCAGCCAGCTCACTCAATCCATTCTCCTGGCCCTGAACAGACCATTGAGTGGTACGGAGAGGGCTCCATTGCATTGGGTAGATAAGGAAGGGCTCGGGATGGGGTCACCGAGGCTGTCAACAAGTGGGTCTGGGAGTGGGATGGGGAGAGATGATGATGACCAATCCTTGGGCATCCAGCCACACTCTTTTATTAACTTTGGAATTAAAGACACTCAAAAAAGAATGGTAAAAAAAATACAGGAAAAAACTCAAAAGTCTTCTCTCTCAGCCTGATGAAGGCTGACAGATGACCAACAAAAATTCCGCAGAGCAAATTTCAGTCCCCAGAAATAAAGCATCAAATAAATAATCTGAAAATAAATTAAAAATATAAAATTACCCCCAAACAAATGATCTATAAACACAACTAACCTATATCACTCTTAGTAAGCAAGACACAATCACGTTACCAAACCTATAGAAATCTGACATACAGTTATACCACTGTCATGCCCTTTAAAATATTGACTTAAAATGGAGCTAAAATGAGTCAGAACTCTTCTATTTCCATTCTCCTTTGGGCAATAACAGGGTTTGCAAAATGTTTCCAAGAGACATTTGAAATCTTGCTCTTTAGACATTTGCCAGTGTTGTCATTTGCTTGGAAGCTTCACTGCCAAAAAAGTTACCATGGGAACAATATGTTGTTCTGTCATGCCTTTAACCTCTGTAATTGCAGGACCCGAAGACTGAACTAGAGTCCTGCCCTCTCTAGAAAATGATGCTACCACTAATGGCTTTCGGTCCACAATGAATATTTTACCTTGGAAAAAAATGTAATTAAGCCACAGAAAACTACTTTCAAATATCATTAAGAGCAGTATTCTCTAGTTATAAAAAACAATTAGTTACTAGCCACATGCCTCAACATGGTGGATCACTGTGAATAATAATGTCAACCCATGACATTTTGTTTCTTTTAAGATTGTGAACTACCTCCCCCTTCAGACTTCTTCTTCTTCCTCAAACCAATGTAAAGGTCTGATCCTGTGATTCTCCTTGGGCCAAACTCCCATTGAAATATATGGAAGTTTGGTCTGAGTAAGGATTTGGACACAAGTCATCAACCATTCCTTGCCTAACTTCCCTCACTTGCTCCCTCAGTCTGGTTTATAAACCCTTTTTCTACTTCCCCTGATTGATTCTCTTTCCTTTTGACCTTGTCCTTAAATACAGTCTGTGCCAAGGAAGCTGCTTTGAACATCTGTAAGAGACACTATATCAGAAGTTTATAAGTGTCACTGGCATAATTCCACTGTTTAACAGAAATGTGATAATGACCTACTAATCTACCAAGTGGGAAAATCTAGAGTTTTAAGCTGAAATTCCATACCCACATATGGTTGTGCAAAAAAAGAGAAGATTTCGTAATATTTCTCTCTATAAAAAAGGCTCCTGCATCCATAATGCACCATTGAATCACAAACACTGCAGTGATCTTTCACTATTTGTAGTACAATACCTCACCAAAATAACGTGATTAAGGAGCAAGGAAGGAGTTTCACTCTGACCTTTTATATTTCTTGGTTTTGATATAACTGAATGTAGGGATCTTTTAAACGTGCTGTTTAATTTAAATATTCTGAAAAAAGTGCCTTTATGGAAGCAAAACAAAAGATATATGCAGAGCCAGGACAATTTCATGAAATAACAGACCATGAGACTGCATTAAAAAAACCTTCAGTAAGTACTGCAATTTAAATAATACTGATATGTAAACTGTAACAATAAGCATCCAAAAACCTCACTAAATTTCAGTATCAATAGCACTTTCAGTCCTTCATCTGCTTTCTTTTCTTGATCCTTACATTTCTTAGATGTTTTACTAGTAATTTGGGACATTTACATACCATTCAGATTCTAGCTTTGATGCCATGAGGGCTATATGCAATGGGCTGTGGATGAGAGAACAGCTTAGGAAGGAGGGAGATGTGAATCTATAGAAAGATGGAAACTTTGAGAATTTCATAATGAACCTTAATGTTTGCTTGAAATTGTGTTTTGTCTACCCCTGCATTAGGTCTCTGTGTACTCACACATTCAGATATTACCTTGAACATTCATCCTTCCTGTTCACTCATTTATTTTGCATACACTCTTTTTTGTATTAATCCACTTTATATTCTATAATATCTTTCATGAAAGCTAGTTAGATACGGTTACAAAGCTAATATGAATAATAGCAAAGGGAAAGAAATTCAGACTGGTGTGTGGGAGGGAATGTATTGAGATAAGACTGGGGAATAGTTGATAAGGCAGAGAGATAAAGAATGTTACAGATGGTGGTTTTAGCACCAACAACAAACAAAAAGTAGATTTTTGAAGTAGACTGGATCAAATCTTTCCTCGGTATTCTTCCATTTTGACTGAAGTAATCATATCCTCCATGAAGGGCTCGCTTGCTTTTGTTAGGCCCAGGCCCCTGTTGCAGAGCTGCACCGACCCAGTGGGAGGCTCCAGGAGGCACAAGGCATCGTAGGGATCCCAGGTATGCCGAGGAGGCACACCTCATCTTCCCACTTGCAAGTACAGAAAATGCTCCTCTGCTCTGCCAGCCAGTATGTTGGAGAGGAGGAAGGAAGGGATGGCCCTGCATTCTCTCTATCCCTTTTGTGCTGGATAATATCTGTGGCATGAGTGCAAGGATTTATTGTGGCCAGAAGATTAGTAGAAGGGACAATGCTTAGATAGGATCCTATCTTTAGAGGTGCCTTAGGCCTAGTCCACACTTAAAAGTTTTGTTGTTCTGACTATGCCAGCAAAACTCCGCTACTGTAGAAACAGTTAAACTATATGAGTGCTTATCCCAGTATAGCTTATCCTGGTTCAGCAAAGTGAAATAAGTTATGCTAGCATAAAACCCCTTATACTGAGTATACACTAGGGCTTTCACAAGCATAATTATGTCAGACAAAAAACCACACACCCCTTACCAATGTAGTTGAGATGGTAAAACTTTAAACACAGAGCAGGCCTTAGAAAGCCCAGAGATAAACAGATACAGCCTTTGCATCTTCTCTCTCCCAGGCTCCTTCAGACAGAGGCCAGCAAGAGTCTTGCCCTATGTTTGCAAAGATAGCTTGACATGCTTCTTAAAACCCAAGCACACTTTCATTACTGGTAACGACAAGGACTTTTACTTAGGGCTGGTCTACACTAGAAAATTAGGTTGACCCAGCTACATTACTCAGGGGTGTGAAAAACCATCCCCCTGAGTGACATACTTAAGTCGACTTAAGTCCCTGTATAGACAACTGTTATAAATATAAAGGGAAGGGTAAACCCCTTTAAAATCCCTCCTGGCCAGAGGAAAACTCCTCTCACCTCTAAAGGGTTAAGAAGCTAAAGGTAACCTCGCTGGCACCTGACCAAAATGACCAATGAGGAGACAAGATATTTTCAAAAGCTGGGAGGAGGGAGAGAAACAAAGGGTCTGTTTGTCTGTCTATATGCTGTTTCTGCCGGGGATAGACCAGGAATGGAGTCTTAGAACTTTTAGTAAGTAATCTAGCTAGGTATGTGTTAGATTATGATTTCTTTAAATGGCTGAGAAAAGAATTGTGCTGAATAGAATAACTATTTCTGACTGTGTATCTTTTTTGTAACTTAAGGTTTTGCCTAGAGGGGTTCTCTATGTTTTGAATCTAATTACCCTGTAAGGTATCTACCATCCTGATTTTACAGAGGTGATTTCTTTACTTCTATTTATTTCTATTTCTATTAAAAGTCTTCTTGTAAGAAAACTGAATGCTTTTTCATTGTTCTCAGATCCAAGGGTTTGGGTCTGTGGTCACCTATGCAAATTGGTGAGGCTTTTTATCCAACATTTCCCAGGAAAGGGGGGGTGCAAGTGTTGGGAGGATTGTTCATTGTTCTTAAGATCCAAGGGTCTGGGTCTGTAGTCACCTAGGCAAATTGGTGAGGCTTTTTACCAAACCTTGTCCAGGAAGTGGGGTGCAAGGTTTTCGGAAGTATTTTGGGGGGAAAGACGTTTCCAAACAGCTCTTCCCCAGTAACCAGTATTTGTTTGGTGGTGGTAGTGGCCAATCCAAGGACGACGGGTGGAATATTTTGTACCTTGGGGAACTTTTTGACCTAAGCTGGTAAAGATAAGCTTAGGAGGTTTTCATGCAGGTCTCCACATCTGTACCCTAGCATTCAGAGTGGGGGAGGAACCTTGACATGGTGGCATAGTGGTGGGATTAACCTGAAATCATTTTGAGATCCAGTTGAGATTTTTTGAACTAGAAATACAGATTTTAAAAAGGAAATTTTTTTTTCCTTTGGAAAGGAAGTCCAGAAAGCAGCTGAAACTGAAAGCAGCTTGTTTTTTCTCTGCTTTGTGGCCAAGCAGAGACAAAAGGGCATTATCTTTGTGATTTGCAGTTTTTCTTTGGCTGGAGGTAGGGTACTTAACTGCTGCAGGGAAATTCACAGTCTTCCAACCCAAAGTTTTTTTTTCCCTAAAAGTAAATGGGGGGGGGGCGTGTTCTACCCATTTGCCTGGAGACAAAAGTGGCAGGGGGGTTTTTTTTGGATTTTGATTTTTTACAAGGAGCACAAGTTTAAAAAGGAATTTTTTTTCCTTTGGGCTGCTGGTAAGCAGGTTTCCAAGTAATTGGAGGTTTTTTACTTTGATTTGGGCCCAGAGCAGAGACAAGGGAATTGTCTTTTTCTGTAGGCTGACAATCACTATCAGAGAATAGGTATTCTATTCCAGCACAGCAAAATTTTACAGGCAAGTTTTGTTTGTTTATTTCTAAACCTCGGGTGTAAAGTTAGTTAAAAACAGAGAGGTTAGAATGACAAAATCCACGTCTCGACAAAAGCTGGAATTAGCCAGATTTCAGGCTGAGGAAAGACAAAGGGAACATGAAAGACAGATAGAACTCATGCGGCTGAAGAAGGAGGAGAAGGAACAAGAAAGGGAGGCAGCGAAAGAGGCAGAACAACACCAAGCAGCTTCTCACAGGAGAGCTATGGAAGCAATGGACAAAGAACTGGAGGAGAAGGAAAAAGAGAGGAAGTATGTGGAGGAGATAGGGAAGATAAAGGCTCAGCAGAATGTCCCAACAAACCCTAGCAACCCTTCTCCAAGTACCACTTCCCATCCCAGAAAGTTCCCCACCTACAAGGCAGGAAATGATACTGAGGCCTTCCTAGAAAACTTCGAAAGGGCCTGCCTTGGGTACAACATCTCTATTGACCAATACATGGTAGAGCTGAGGCCGCAGCTCAGTGGACCCTTAGCTGAGGTGGCAGCTGAAATGCCTAAAGAACACATGAACAAGTATGAACTGTTTAAATGCAAGGCGAGAGTCAGAATGGGGATAACACCTGAGCGTTCTCATCGGAGGTTCAGAGCCCTAAGGCGGAAACCAGACGTGTCATTTACCCGACACGCCTACCACATTGTGAAACATTGGGATGCCTGGATATCAGGAGCAAGTGTTGAATCTCCAGTAATTTGCCCTTCATAATGCAAATGGAACAATTCTTAGAGGGGGTTCCTGAGGAAATAGAAAGATACATCCTAGATGGGAAGCCCAAAACTGTAATCGAGGCAGGAGAGATTGGAGCCAGATGGGTGGAGGTGGCAGAGAAGAAGAAAACTGGTCGCAGTTGGAGCGGAGACCAGAAGGGACAACCCCAGACCACACCCTATTACCGGGGGCCGCCCAAAGCCCCACCTACCTCCCAAAGAACCCTCCAGACACCTTATTGTCCCACCACCCCGTTCTCCAGCAACCCACCTCACCCCAGTGACCCGTCAGCTGGACGATGTTTTAAATGTAATAAGCTGGGGCATGTAAAGGCCAACTGCCCCAAGAACCCCAACAGATTACAGTTCATTGCACCGGAATCACACCAGAGGTCCGCAGGCCCAGATACCTCCCAGATACCCTTGGAGCGGAGGGAAACTGTGAGTGTGGGCGGGAAGAAGGTCACCGCGTGGAGGGACACCGGAGCACAAGTGTCAGCTATCCATGCTTCCTTAGTGGACCCCAATTTAATCAACCCAGAGATCCAAGTGATGATTCAATCCTTCAAGTCCAACTCTTTCAGTTTGCCTACAGCCAAGTTTCCTGTCCAGTACAAGGGCTGGTCAGGAACGTGGACTTTTGCAGTCTATGATGATTATTCCATCCCCATGCTGTTGGGGGAGGACTTGGCCAATCATGTGAGGCAGGCCAAGAAGGTGGGAACGGTCACCCGCAACCAGGCTAAACAAGCCGTGAGGCCTAGCTCTGTTCTGGAAACTTCTATCAGGACCCGGTCACAGGTGATGGACCTGGACCCCAGGCCAATGTCTGCAACAGCAGTAGTGGATCCAGTCCCAGAGACCCAGACAGAACCAGTCCCAGAACCGGAATCAGCCAAACAACCAACACCAGACCCATTGCCAGCACTGAATCCAGTACTTGCAACCTCAACACCAGAGGGCCCCACCGAACCTGAACTGGCAGCCGCCGATAACCCTACACAAGAGGCTCAGCCAAAGCCTGAATCCCAACATAGTGTACCAGCGGAGAGCGGTTCACAGTCAACAGAAACAGCTCCATCCCCTACATCGCTTCCAGAGGGACCAAGCATAGGTCCACAATCCCATGAGGAACTGATGTCTCCAACATCAAGGGAACAGTTCCAGACCAACAGGAAGCAGATGAAAGCCTCCAGAGAGCTTGGACGGCGGCATGGAGCAACCCACCACCTCTCAGCTCTTCTAATCGATCCAGGTTTGTTGTAGAAAGAGGACTTACAAGGAAACTCTTTCTGGTGGACATCAGGAAGACTGGCAACCTCAGAGGCAGTTGGTAGTTCCAACTAAATACTGGGCCAAGCTCTTGAGCTTAGCCCATGATCACGCTAGTGGCCATGCTGGGGTGAACAGGACCAAAGCTTGTTTGGGGGGGTCATTCCACTGGGAGGGAATGGGCAAGGATGTTTCTACCTATGTCCGGTCTTGTGAGGTGTGCCAAAGAGTGGGAAAACCCCAAGACCAGGTCAAAGCCCCTCTCCAGCCACTCCCCATCATTGAAGTTCCATTTCAGCGAGTAGCTGTGGATATTCTGGGTCCTTTTCCAAAAAAGATACCCAGAGGAAAGCACTACATACTGACTTTCATGGATTTTGCCACCCGATGGCTGGAAGCAGTAGCTCTAAGCAACACCAGGGCTAAAAGTGTGTGCCAGGCACTAGCAGACATTTTTGCCAGGGTAGGTTGGCCCTCCGACATCCTCACAGATGCAGGGACTAATTTCCTGGCAGGAACTAGGAAAAACCTTTGGGAAGCTCATGGGGTAAAAAATTACTTGGTTGCCACTCCTTACCACCATCAAACAAATGGCAGGGTGGAGAAGTTTAATGGAACTTTGGGGGCCATGATACGTAAACTCGTAAATGAGCACTGCAATGATTGGGACCTAGTGTTGCAGCAGTTGCTCTTTGCCTACAGAGCTGTACCACACCCCAGTTTAGGGTTTCCCCATTTGAACTTGTATATGGCCGTGAGGTTAAGGGGCCATTGCAGTTGGTGAAGCAGCAATGGGAGGGATTTACACCTTCTCCAGGGACTAACATTCTGGACTTTGTAACCAACCTACAAAACACCCTCCGAACCTCTTTAGCCCTTGCTAAAGAAAACTTACAGGATGCTCAAAAAGAGCAAAAAGCCTGGTATGATAAACATGCCAGAGAGCGTTCCTTCAAAGTAGGAGACCAGGTCATGGTCTTAAGGGCGCTCCAGGCCCATAAAATGGAAGCATCGTGGGAAGGGCTATTCACGGTCCAGGAGCGCCTGGGAGCTGTTAATTATCTCGTAGCATTCCCCACCTCCAACCAAAAGCCTAAGGTGTACCATATTAATTCTCTAAAGCCCTTTTATTCCAGAGAATTAAATGTTTGTCAGATTACAGCCCAGGGAGGAGACGACGCTGAGTGGCCCGAAGGTGTCTACTACGAAGGGAAATGTGCTGGTGGTGTGGAAGAGGTGAACCTCTCCATGACCCTTGGGCGTATGCAGCGACAGCAGATCCAGGAGCTGTGCACTAGCTACGCGCCAACGTTCTCAGCCACCCCAGGACTGACTGAACGGGCATACCACTCCATTGACACAGGTAATGCTCACCCAATTAGGGTCCAACCTTACCGGGTGTCTCCTCAAGCTAAAACTGCTATAGAACAGGAGATCCAGGATATGTTACAGATGGGTGTAATCCGCCCCTCTGGAAGTGCATGGGCATCTCCAGTGGTTCGAGTTCCCAGATGGGGAAATACGTTTTTGCGTGGACTACTGTAAACTAAATGCTGTAACTCGCCCAGAAAACATTCCAATGCCACGCACAGATGAACTATTAGAGAAACTGGGACGGGGCCAATTCATCTCTACCTTGGACTTAACCAAGGGGTACTGGCAGGTACCGCTAGATGAATCTGCCAAGGAAAGGTCAGCCTTCACCACACATCTCGGGATGTATGAATTTAATGTACTCCCTTCTGGGCTGCGAAATGCACCCGCCACCTTCCAAAGACTTGTAGATGGTCTCGTAGCAGGATTAGGAGAATATGCAGTAGCCTACCTTGACGATGTGGCCATATTTTCGGATTCCTGGGCAGACCACCTGGAACATCTACAAAAAGTCCTTGAGCTCATAAGGGAGGCAGGACTAACTGTTAAGGCTAAGAAGTGTCAAATAGGCCTAAACAGAGTGACTTACCTTGGACACCAGGTGGGTCAAGGAACTATCAGCCCCCTACAGGCCAAAGTGGATGCTATCCAAAAGTGGCCTGTCCCAAAGTCAAAGAAACAGGTTCAATCCTTCTTAGGCTTGGCCGGTTATTACAGACGATTTGTACCGCACTACAGCCAAATCGCTGCCCCACTGACAGACCTAACCAAAAAGAAACAGCCAAATGCTGTTCAGTGGACCGAAAAGTGTCAGAAGGCCTTTAACAAGCTTAAAGCGACACTCATGTCTGACCCTGTACTAAGGGCCCCAGACTTTGACAAACCGTTCCTAGTAACCACAGATGCGTCCGAGCATGGTGTGGGAGCAGTTTTAATGCAGAAAGGACCAGATCAAGAATTCCACCCTGTAGTGTTTCTCAGCAAAAAACTGTCTGAGAGGGAAAGCAACTGGTCAGTCACTGAAAAAGAATGTTACACCATTGTCTACGCTCTGGAAAAGCTACGCCCATATGTTTGGGGACGGCGTTTCCACCTGCAAACCGACCATGCTGCACTGAAGTGGCTTCACACCGTCAAAGAAACTAACAAAAAACTTCTTCGGTGGAGTTTAGCTCTCCAAGATTTTGATTTCGACATCCAACACATCTCAGGAGCTTCTAACAAAGTGGCTGATGCACTCTCCCATGAAAGTTTCCCAGAATCAACTGGTTAAAATCGTCCTTGAGATGTGGAAAATATTGTTAGTCTTTATGTACTTGGTAGTATATTTAGAGATGCATGTGTCTTATTAACTCTGTTTTTCCTAGAGCTCCAGGAAGAAATCCCAGCCAGTGTTTCACCCTAGCTGAGATTTGGGGGGGCGTGTCATAAATATAAAGGGAAGGGTAAACCCCTTTAAAATCCCTCCTGGCCAGAGGAAAAATCCTCTCACCTCTAAAGGGTTAAGAAGCTAAAGGTAACCTCGCTGGCACCTGACCAAAATGACCAATGAGGAGACAAGATACTTTCAAAAGCTGGGAGGAGGGAGAGAAACAAATGATCTGTGTGTCTGTCTATATGCTGTTTCTGCCGGGGATAGACAAGGAATGGAGTCTTAGAACTTTTAGTAAGTAATCTGGCTAGGTATGTGTTAAATTATGATTTCTTTAAATGGCTGAGAAAAGAATTGTGCTGAATAGAATGACTATTTCTGTCTGTGTATCTTTTTTGTAACTTAAGGTTTTGCCTAGAGGGGTTCTCTGTTTTGAATCTAATTACCCTGTAAGATATCTACCATCCTGATTTTACAGAGGTGATTTCTTTACTTCTATTTACTTCTATTTCTATTAAAAGTCTTCTTGTAAGAAAACTGAATGCTTTTTCATTGTTCTCAGATCCAAGGGTTTGGGTCTGTGGTCACCTATGCAAATTGGTGAGGCTTTTTATCCAACATTTCCCAGGAAAGGGGGGGTGCAAGTGTTGGGAGGATTGTTCATTGTTCTTAAGATCCAAGGGTCTGGGTCTGTAGTCACCTAGGCAAATTGGTGAGGCTTTTTACCAAACCTTGTCCAGGAAGTGGGGTGCAAGGTTTTGGGAAGTATTTTGAGGGGAAAGACGTTTCCAAACAGCTCTTCCCCAGTAACCAGTATTTGTTTGGTGGTGGTAGTGGCCAATCCAAGGACGACGGGTGGAATATTTTGTACCTTGGGGAAGTTTTGACCTAAGCTGGTAAAGATAAGCTTAGGAGGTTTTTCATGCAGGTCCCCACATCTGTACCCTAGAGTTCAGAGTGGGGAAGGAACCTTGACAACAACCCTAGGTCAATGGGAAAATCCTGCTGCTGACCTAATTACTACCTCTCATGGAGGTGGATTTACTTCAGCAATGGGAGATGCATGAGTGTCTACGTTTAAGCGCTGCTGCTCTCTCATTTTAAGTGTAGACATAGTCTTAGTAAAAACAAAATAATTCCTTTTATATTTAGATTATTTGTACAGTTATTTCCAGAGGTTTTAAGATTTTTGTACGGACTTTGGAGAACATAGATCTTTACTAACGCATTTATTAATAGCAGCAAAGCTCTTACTAGTTGGGAATTAGAAAATAAAGCACTGCTCTCTGCTACTACTTGGTACTACCATATTAAAGGAGAAATTAAAACTCAACAAGGAAAAAAAATGAACATATCTAGCTATCTGGCTTCCTTGTATTGAATTTTCAAATAGAGTATATTCACTATGTGTAAAATCAAAACACAATGTTTTTGGAGTGTCGAAGGAAACGCTGGGTGTGCAAATCTCCAATGGAGAAGACCATTGTGATGAACTGGGGCTATGTCTGTACAGTTTATGAAATTTGGCTGATATAGTTAAATTACATTATGAAAAACTTTGGTATCGTGAGGTGGGTGGAGTTCTGGGGTAGAGTTCTGGGAAAAGGGGTCTGTTTAAATAACTGATATCTTGAATATCAGACTGATCCTGGGGGGCTAGAGCAGGTGCCCAGGAAATGTGCCAGAGGCTATATCTATACTGAAATGTAAGCCCAGGCTCGAAACCCCTAGCTCTCAGCCACTGTGGCCTCTGGAGATGCCGGCGGCAGGGGTACCCCACAGCTCCCAGTCCCCAAGGGCAGTGGGGGGACCCCCTGAGCTGCAGGCAGAATGGGGTAGCCCACAGAACTCAGCTGCTGCAGGCCACTCCTAGCCCATGTGCAGCTGCCCCACTTCAGGTGGTGTGCGGACCCACAAATCTACATTTTGTCCTGGATATTTTTAATAAAAGTTATGACATGTCATGGCTTCCGTGAATTTTTCTTTTTTGCCCATGACTTGTCCAGGACTTCTACTAAAAATATTCATGACAAAATTTTAGCCTTAATGATTATTCATTTCTGAGAGAACACACAGGGCACTTTTTCAAAGAAGTGGGCAGGAGGTTGACACAGAGCTGGAGACTGTCGATGAACAGAGGCTTTTCAGCTCAGCCTCCAGATTCAAAACCCGTTGTGGACTTTACCCTTCTTTATTTCTCTGTTACAGAAATGTGAGATACAGGTTTAATTCAAGACAGTACTAGAGTGACATGAAGTTTGCTGTAATTTTGAAAGTACCAGTGAACAAATGAGAAAAGTGCATTGAGTTTTGCTCTTCATTTTGATTTGAGAAGGGGAGATGCCATATATTTAGAGAACTGAGAAGCAACAATTCCATTATATTACTACTTATATTGTGTTCCGTAGTCAGTAGCTTCAAAGAGTACTTGAATTGCAGTTCAAAATCAATCCTTATGTCTCAGATGCACTCTGAGCAGGCATTTATCCGCATACCCACTCATTTCTCCTGAAAAATGTATGACATGTATTGTGAAAATAAATGAAGAGAAATAAAGCAGGACACTTGCATTTTCAACAAATGCCATTTGTGAGGCAGCATAATATTATTTCATTTCTCAGTTGTCCTTTGGTCTTCCTCAGTGTTAATATTTATATTTGAAAAAACAGTGCCTGGATTCAGCATACCTCATAAAACATGCTCTGGGCCTAATCCTGCTTGTTTTACATATATAAAAGTCTCACTGAAGTCAATAGGACTTCTCTGTAAGTAAGGCATGCAGGATTTGGCAGTGTATCTCAGATAGCATTAGGGAGGAGAGGAAGGTGATCAGGAACAGTCAACATGGATTCACCAAGGGCAAGTCATGCCTGACCAGTGTGATTGCTTTCTATGATGAGAAAACTGGCTCAGTGGATATGGGGAAAGTGGTGGACGTGATACACCTTGACTTTAGCAAAGCAATGCCCCTCTGCCATGTACATTGGTCAAACTGGACAGTCTCTACGTAAAAGAATAAATGGACACAAATCAGATGTCAAGAATTATAACATTCATAAACCAGTCGGAGAACACTTCAATCTCTCTGGTCACGCAATCACAGACATGAAGGTCGCTATCTTAAAACAAAAAAACTTCAAATCCAGACTCCAGCGAGAAACTGCTGAATTGGAATTCATTTGCAAATTGGATACTATTAATTTAGGCTTAAATAGAGACTGGCAGTGGCTAAGTCATTATGCAAGGTAGCCTATTTCCTCTTGTTTTTTCCTACCCCTCCCCCCCCCCCCAGATGTTCTGGTTTAACTTGGATTTAAACTTGGAGAGTGGTCAGTTTGGATGAGCTATTACCAGCAGGAGAGTGAGTTTGTGTGTGTATGGGGGTGGGGGGGATGTGAGAAAACCTGGATTTGTGCTGGAAATGGCCCACCTTGATTATCATGCACATTGTAGGGAGAATGGTCACTTTGGATGAGCTATTACCAGCAGGATAGTGAGTTTGTGTGTGTGGTTTTTGGGAGGGGGGTGAGAGAACCTGGATTTGTGCAGGAAATGGCCCAACCTGATTATCATGCACATTGTGTAAAGAGTTGTCACTTTGGATGGGCTATCACCAGCAGGAGAGTGAATTTGTGTGGGGGGGTGGAGGGTGAGAAAACCTGGATTTGTGCTGGAAATGGCCCAACCTGATGATCACTTTAGATAAGCTATTACCAGCAGGACAGTGGGGTAGGAGGAGGTATTGTTTCATATTCTCTGTGTATATATAAAGTCTGCTGCAGTTTCCACGGTATGCATCCGATGAAGTGAGCTGTAGCTCACGAAAGCTCATGCTCAAATAAATTGGTTAGTCTCTAAGGTGCCACAAGTCCTCCTTTTCTTTTTGCGAATACAGACTAACACGGCTGTTACTCTGAAACCAGCTTTTGATACAGTCTCCCACGGTATTCTTGCCAGCAAGTTAAAAAAGCGTGGGCTGGATGAATGGACTATAAGGTGGATAGAAAGCTGGCTTGATCGTCAGGCTCAACAGATAGTGATCAGTGGCTCAATATATAGTTGGCAGCTGGTATCAAGTGGAGTGCCCCAAGGGTCAGTCCTGGGGCCAGTTTTGTTCAGCATCTTCATTAATGATCTGGATGATGGGATGGATTGCATAAACTGGGGGAAGAAGTTGATATGCTGGAGGGTAGGAATAGGGTCCAGAGTGACCTAGACAAACTGGAGGATTGGGTCAAAAGAAATCTGATGAGGTTCAACAAGGACAAGTCCAGAGTTCTGCACTTAGGACAGAAGAATCCCATGCACTGCTACAGGCTGGGGACCGGCTGGCTAAGCGGCAGTTCTGCAGAATAGGAGCTGGGGATTACAGGGTATGAAAGCTGGACATGAGTCAACAGTGTGCTCCTGTTGCTAAGAAGGCTAACAGCATATTCAGCACTGGTGAGGCCACATCTGGAGTATTGCGTCCAGTTTTGGACCCCCCACTACAGAAAGGATGTGGACAAATTGGAGAGAGTCCAGCGGAGGGCAATGAAAATGATTAGGGGGCTGGGGCACATGACTAAAGAGGAGAGGCTGAGGGAACTGGGCTGATTTAGTCTGCAGAAGAGAAGACTGAGGGGTGGGGGGATTTGATAGCAGCCTTTAATTACCTGAAGGGGGTTCCAAAGAGGATGGAGCGCCGCTGTTCTCAGTGGTGGCAGATGACAGAACAAGGAGAAATGGTCTCAAGTTGCAACGGGGGAGGTCTAGGTTGGATATTAGGAAACACTATTTCACTAGGAGGCTGGTGAAGCACTGGAATGGTTTCCCTAGGGAGGTGGTGGAATCTCCATCCTTAGAGGTTTTTAAGGCCCAGCTTGACAAAGCCCTGGCTGGGATGATTTAGCTGGTGTTAGTCCTGTTTTGAGCAGGGGGTTGGAGTAGATGACCTTGGGAGGTCTCTTCCAACACATATCTTCTATGATTCTATGATCCAACTATCATGTCCCGGCCCTGACTGTGGGCCTGCTCCTGGCCGAGGCCCCAGCTGTAGCACCGGCCCCGCACCTGACCATGGCCCCCGACTGCAACCACGGCCCTGCTCCCAGCCCTGGCTCCCGACCGTGGCTCCCGGAGGGGTGGAAGGTAGGCAGACCAGGTAAGGGGGGGATGTAGACAAAAAAGTTTGGTGACATCTGGTCTATACCTTAATTCTGGGTAATCTCATCCAGAAACACAAAATCAACTACCATCACAGATCTACTTCTCTACTCCAGACCTGTCTTCTTCTGTCCAAACTAAAATCTCAGCTTGTCTCTCTGACATTTACTCGTGACTGTCTATCTGTCAATTCAAGCTACACATGGCTAAAACAGAACTCTTAATCTTCTCCTTTCCTTCCCTGCTACCTCCTTTCTTGAGCACTGCGGACAACACCAGCACCCTGCCTTTCACTTAAGTCCATAACCTGGGCATCATCTTCAACTCAGACCTCTCTCTAGATCCCTAGGCTATTTCTAAATCTTGCTAATTGTTTCTGTATAACATCTCTAAATATGGCCTTTCTTTTCCATCCACACAACTAAAATGCTCGTCGAGGCTCATCATCTTGTGTCTCAATCACTACAACATCCTTTTCTCTGTCCGTCTCTCTGCATTCCTTCACTTGCTCCCCTTCACTTTGCAACAGATATAAGCTGCTTGTCTTCATTTTCAAGGCTCTTCATAGTCTATTCCCATTCTCCTTATCATGTCTCATTCATTATTGAGATGGCAAATTCCACCTGTGATTGGCCCATGATGCCAGCCTCCACTGCCCACTTATTAAATTTTCAAATAAATACCTTTGTGGGTTTTTTCCCATGCTGCCCCTCACACTTGATAGAAGCTCCCCATAAACCTCTTCAAAGCTACTTTATTATCCTCCTTCAAACTCTCCTCAAAGCTCTCCTTTTCCATGATGCCTATAAAAAACTTGACAAAGCTTAGGCTGCTGATGTGCTGAGAACACAGTCTGTCAGGCAGAGCAATATTGTCTCATTGTTTCCTTGTGCTGTACTGTTTGTCTGTCTGAATCCTCTTCTTGTCTTATACTTAGATGCTGCCCCAAGGAGCTTACAGTCTGTCTTTTTGTTCTGTGTTTGTACAGAACCTAGCACAATGGGCTCCTGGGCGCTACAGTACAAATAAATAATAAAGGATATGCTTGCCACATATGAGACCTTTTCAAGTTTTATTAATATGCCTTTATTTCTCCTGTTCTTTTATCTAACCACTCTTGAAAAATCAGAGGTGAGCGTTGTATACACTGTAATATACAATTCTGTCAAACATAGTGAACCCAGTTATTTCTCTTGGCTGTGCTCACTGCATGTGAAATCCAAGAGCAGAACATGGACCCAAAGTTGAAATGTTCTTACTGGTCTGCTGGGGGCTGTTTGGTTGGCGGTTGTTATATAGCACAGGTACTGGACTTATTTTGGTGGTCAAGTACACATACAAATAGCCTACAACAGTTTCGTGTTTCACTAGTTTGATGCTGGCATTTAATTTTAGTAGCTAGCATAGCTGGAGAAGTTCCTGACCCTCTTACCTCATTAACAACTTCACACAATGTCCAACCTCAACCAAAAAGTTTCAGGGCTAGATGGAGGGGGAGTCAGTTGTGGTTCCCTAATTCTCAGACACCCATCCCCAGTGCAAGTTAAAGCTGCAGGGAGCAGTTTTAAATTATGCCACTGATCTAAGGTCTCTCAGGGTATGTCTGACTGAAATTAGATGCCTGTGGCTGGCCCATGCCAGCTGACTTGAGCTTGTGCATCTTGGGCTGCAGGGCTGTTTAATTGCAGTGTAAACTTCCGGGCTCGGGCTGGAGCCAAGGCTCTACGACCCTGCAAGGTGGGTCCCATTTTAATGGTGTAATGATAGGTAGGCAGAATGCTCCAGCTGGAATGCCACTGAGGCATATAACAAATCTGTGGTAGTATTAGAGGCTTTCTAAGGCACCTTTTTACCATCAGCCCACACAGCCATTTCTTTTATTACTTACTATTGCTTGCTAGCTAGATAGTCCGCTGTATCAACCGATTAGGGAAGTCAGCTCTGTTACTCATTGAGGTATACTTTAATTGTTCTCTTTTTTCCATAGAGGATCAGGACACAGGCCTAACTCTCCAACCTTCCTATTATACCTGTTGAAAGGATTAAGTACTTCAGAACCTCTTCTTTCCTTTGAAGTAACAAAATTCCATGGGATTTTTGGAAAAGTGCTCCCTACAGTCCTCAAAACAAGTACCTTAGGACATTCACATAGTTTAGCACATAGAGGCATAATTACTTTGCATTCACTTTGCAAAGCAGTCCTGTAATGGCTCAATAGTGTGGGTACCAACCTCAGGGTGGACTGTTATGAAACAGGGCACAAACGCCAAATTGATTGTGAATTCTATACTTAGATTTTACCAACTAGTTATCAAGTGTAAACTCCTCCAGTACTATAACAGCCTTAACATGGAGTCACAGACAGTCCCCTTGGTTACTGCGATCTGTCTTGCCACCCAAATAAGCTCACCTTTGTGTTAGATGGTTCTTACACAAAAGATCATAACAATATTCAGGTTACTCCTAGTCCCAAAGGACCAATCACTTACACCAGGTCAATTGCACTTTAGATCTCACACCAAAGACAATGCTTGTGGCCATGTCATTCAAAGGATAAACTCCCCTCCCTTTCTTACTAAACACAATTACTGTGTTTCCTTGCACTCCACAATTCATCATCTAATGTTTTATCCTCTGTCCCTCAGAAGGGCACTCATTGAAAGCACACTGAAGTTATCTGGAGTTTTTATACTCATTTCAATGGCCTTCATATCAGGCACATAGTCAAATGCTTCTGCTTCTCTTGTGAATTCCTTTACGATCCTAGATGGAGTGGAAGATTTTTTAAGTGCTTATTATTACTGCTTTAAGCTAGTTAAAAAAGGCAAGGTTGTTAAAAGAAGATACTGGTATAAAAAAAGGAGAGGAAACCATCTAAAATTTAAGTGAGAAATTGTTGTTGTCTTAATAGAAATAAAAATGAAGTAATGACGTGTACTCTGTCCCACAAACCATTTCTTCAGATAACACATTTTATGTTCACTTAGTGGTACAGTTGGTAATTGCTTTACTTGTTACTAAAGAAACCTTTCTGAAAGATTTCATATTTTAAATAAGCTATGGAAGCAAAAACAAATATGCAATATTAAAGGCAGGAACAATGCATGAAAATAAAATGTGAAATTAATTTTCCACAAAGATGGGAGCAACTTCAAAAAACATATGTACGCAAAATGTGGGAGAATGTGAGGCTTGAGGTGATTAATATGCCTTTGATGCGAAAATTGATTTGCTGTAGAGTGAACACTGAATTAAGATGAAACAAGCAAAGTATATCCTCTTGAGCAAAGGCCTGAGATTAGAAATTGTGAATAGAACAAGCCTTTTGAGGCTAGGCCTTTCTTTTTTCAAATTATTAATCATTTAAAAACTTCTGCCTGTTCCTTCTTATTTCCCTCCCACTTGTATTCACAGAGGTTGATGTACAATGGTACTTAAATTGTGTGCTAAGTGACTTGTGAAATGAAGGGTTCAGAAGACTAAATCCCTGTGTAAATTCATTCCTGCAGTTTTTGTATTAGCTCAAGCCTATACAGGTGCTTAGGCTTCAGAAATTGCAGTCTATTGAAAATGTTACAGGCCTATTGCCTTTTTTCTTACTCTGACCAAGTAAGGTTGCAATTATGCGTGAACAGGATTTGGTCATAACAGTAGCATGATGTAATGCCCACATGACAGACTTTCTAGTATTCACTTTTCCAGTTACCTGTTGCTGTGTTCTATGCCATTATTTTTACCTGCAAATCACCTGCAAACCTGAACATCCTGAGCCAGATATTCAGCTGTACTGGGGCAGCTTTGTGCTGTTCCCTCAGCACAAAGTTTACCCAACCACCCTGCATCATCTCCCCGGCACGCCTGGGTAGCATAGAGTTGCTATGGTGGCTCTTATGTAAACCTCCTTCCCTGCAAAGAGTACAGAAGGCATGGCTGTGAAGCAGAGGTGTAGCTGGGTCCCAGTGCTTCCCAACTGTCAGTCTTGAGGTAAGGGCAGCTGGTTTCATCTGAATGAGGACCGGACCAGAACACAACAGCGCAATATTGGGGAGGAGCTTCTCCTCTGCAGCTCGGGATCAGAAACCCTGTCTGAATTTGAGCTTAGTTTAAGTGTATAGATTGATCAGATTTTTTCAAGTTTAGGCCCCTCTAATTCTTCTAATGACTAATCTGACAGAATTCCTTTTTGAACATTGTATGTGATATCCTGGGGCTGTGACATGGCATCACTTACAGTGACCATGGCCTGATGGGCCATTTTACAGAGCAGGCTACTGGAGGGGTTAAGAAACAAACTCCTGGTTTTTGTAGCTGTAGCTTTGAAAAAATATTGTGAAGTGTTTTTGTTCTCAACTTATTTTAGGGCCCAAGTTTTAAGTTAAACAACAATATAATGCTTTAACATCTCAGGAAATGAAAAAGCCATGGCCCGTAAATCTTCAGGGCCATATGCTGCTGTCTGGCCTTTTTGCATCCAGCTCTGTTTAAAAGAGAAACGTGCAGAGGTGGCTTTGCACCAATTTTGCCTTTCCCTAAGCTTGAAGGTGCTAGTGTAGAATTCATAAGCCAGATTGTGCGTGTGAGTGCTTGTTAGTACACAAATGTAACCATTTTTTGAGTTTAAAAACTGGTCGCAATGCCAATGCTACATTTCCCTACACTCTTTGCCTTTAAGGAGTGGAGCTTTGCTGAAGAGGTTAGGAGGACACAGCCTTGGGAATGGTGAGTGGCCCCAGTAGTCTGGCGTGCTCTGGAAAGACTTCCAGGCAGCAGAGCTTGTGCAAGCTGTGTGGTTTGGTTTGGATTCCAAATTTAGTAAAACACTCCAGTTTCAAAACATCCCGGTATGGTTTTTCAGCATGATGCAGAGTAGCCTGCATTACATTAGCCACTCATTGCCCCCACCGTTTGTTACACTAGCCAGAGGCTGCCGGGGTGCAGGGCATGCTTCCTTTCCTCCTGGCCATATTCCCTAGGATAGGCTCCAGCACATAGTACAGGAGTTGCAGTGATGGTTCCGATGCTACTGAACGGTAGCTCTGTGCTGTGAAGTTTTCCCATCAGTTCTTTCAACTGGATTGATGACTGTTTTGCATTGCTGGAGCAGCACAAAGAAGCTTTATTGGACCCAAAGATATGGAGCTGTATTGTGAACTTCCTGCACTGATTTTGATGATCTTCTCATCTGTATGAACAGAGCATAGCTGAGTTGAGGGATATATTAATTACACCAGTTGGATCACTGAGGTGAGATCAACATCAGGCCCCCTGAATTTTGGTGGTTTGGATAAAATGTAATCTGGATCCAAATCACACCTCATATGGGTTTAGATTCTACAAAAACTAAAGTTGAATAATGAGGTTTGGCAAAATCAAAACATAAATTACATTGCCCATTTTTAGTTGATTCTAGTCATCATAGGTGTCATTTGTGCAAGGTGGAATCCAGCTATGGCCCAGTTTATTTAAATATTTATGGCCCAAGCAGTGTAGTTTAACACTTCCCCCACAAGATTTCGAATTAGAAAAAGTAACACTCTCTTACTTCCAAGACTGTATGAGAAATAGCTTGACCAGTTTATAGTTTATTTATTGTTTCTTTGTGTGTGCATGTGTATATATGTATGTGAAGAGCTTATTGAAGGAAAGCAAAGTCAAAAGAGACATGTTTTGCATTTAGTTCTGAATGTGGTGAGGCGCTGGGGTCATTCTTACCTCTTGAAGGACTGAGTTCTATGGTCTTCTTTTAAAGTTTTTTCTCCATCACTCATAAGCTTCCTCCTACTGGTCAACAGTGTTATGATTCCAATATAACACGGCTGGCATGGAGGTGAAGGGTGTAATTCATATGTAAAATATACAATCTTTAATGGAAGCTGGTAACGTCATAACCTATAAGAAAGAAACCATATAAGAGAAAGTGATCATGTTCACTTGCTGGGGCAAAGGTTAGATTTAATTTTAATAGATTTAATTGGATCACACAGTAAACAATGCAAAATGATAGTGAAGATTTCTCAGCCATGTGTCACTAAATGTGACAAAGGAGGAATTTACTTGACTAGGTTCCGGTAATGGGAAATCATTTTTAATTATGTTTAGATGATAAATGGCTATTCAACTACTATTTTTCCTTTGGAGTCAAGAAACAAAACTGCATAACTCTGATCCTTTTACAGTCAATTAATATTCTAACAAAAATAATTTGGAGAGATTAGCAGTCATAGAAGAAATGTAATTTAATTCAGACTAGCTGTAGAATAATTCACTGGCTCGCAGCGTGGAACAATCAACAAAACTTTATTTGTATTATTTATTAAGATTAACAAAATGGACAAATAAGCTGTGATAGGGTCTTCTGTGGCCAGGCAGCCTAAGGGCTAGATCGCTGGTCTTTCAATCTGTCAGGCCAGAGATGGCGGTAGGGGGACTCAGGCCCTCCCTCTCTATTGGGTCCCAGCCCAGGGCCCTGTGTAAATGAATCCCTAAACAAGGGAGATGGGGGGTCTCCCTCCTGGCAGGGAGTCAAGACTCTTCCTTGGGCTACTTCCTACATGTCTTTTCAGTTTGGGGTATGGCCCCACTAGTCCAGTTGCCCTGAGTGCTGGCCCTTATCTGCAGCCTCCCCTTGGCAGGAGGAGCCCTTACTTGCCAGAAATGGATGAACTGGCTGGCCAGTTGTTGATTTGTCCTGGCTAGCAGAGCACTCCTGCCTCCTCACCACTCAGCCCTTGACTGAGGCAGGCTCCCCTCTCCAGCCCTCTTCTTTTCTCCCCTCTCCAGCCCTGGCATTGGCTGCAGGTATAGTGGGGCCGGGCTAGCTAAACCCAAAGGTTTTCTTTAACTCCCGCTGTACCAGACAGCAGTTTCTCTGCTCCCTCATATAAGCAGTAAAAAGTGAGGAAATGGTGGAGTTCAGATTTCTTTCACAAATTGGTTTGTGTACACATATTTAGGATCCTATATGCCGGGGTGGCCAAACTTACCGGCCCTCCTAGCCACATATGAAAATCTTCAGAAGTTTGAGAGCCGGGGTGCACCTGCCGGGAGCCTGGGGTTGGGGCTTCAGTCCCGCTCCAGCTGAAGCCCCATGCCCCAGCAGGTGCGCTCCGCAGGACTGAAGCCCCAAGACCCCCTCCCTGCTGTGCAGAAGTCCCTACCCCACCACTTCGCTGCAAGGCAGAGGTCCCGAGCTTCCTACCAGAATGGGCGGGTGGGGGGGGGGGCATGAGGGGCTCCACGATCCGCATTTTAATGGTAAAAGAGCTGCATGTGGCTCGCGAGGCACAGTCTGGCCACCCCTACTGTATTCATTAGGTATTTGGGGACTATTTATTGGAGATCAGAAGCTTAGAGTTTTGTTGAAAATGTCATCAATTCTAAAAGGTTTATTTTCAGTGTGTAAGTTCCACAAAGCAAATATCAGGATTCACCTATGCCTTTCTTAAGTTTCCCATCCTTTTGCCTTTCAGGTCTAACGAACTGTATATTTTATGTTGTAGTTTTCCCTGTTTTATGTTCATCAGGAAGAGAACACTAAAGGAATCGAAAGCACATAGGTATGATGTTTGCCTCTTGTTCAAATGACATAATTAAAGAGGATCTTTACTGATAAAGATGCAGTGTTTGAATCACATAATTTCCTTCTTCATCAAGCAGCATTAGAGTTCTGTTGCCTACTGTCAAGGTTCCTTCCCCACTCTGAACTCTAGGATACAGATGTGGAGACCTGCATGAAAGACCCCCCCTAAGCTTATTCTTACCAGCTCAGGTTAAAAGCTGCCACCATGAAAGTGTTACACAAAGAACAGGGAAAGAGCCCACTTGGAAATGTCTTTCCCCACAAAATCCCCCCCAAGCCCTACACCCCCTTTCCTGGGGAAGGCTTGATAAAAATCCTCACCAATTTGCATAGATGAACACAGACCCAAACCCTTGGATCTTAAGAACAATGAAAAAGCAATCAGGTTCTTAAAAGAATTTTAATTAAAGAAAAAGTAAAAGAATCACCTCTGTAAAATCAGGATGGTAAATACCTTATAGGGTAATCAGATTCAAAACATAGAGAATCGCTCTCGGCAAAACCTTAAGTTACAAAAAGACACAAAAAGAGGAATATACATTCCATTCAGCACAACTTATTTTATCAGCCATTTAAACAAAACAGAATCGAATGCATATCTAACTAGATTGCTTATTAACTCTTTACAGGAGTTCTGACCTGCATGCCAGCTCTGGTCCCGGCAAAAGCATCACACAGACAGAGAGAACCCTTTGTTTCTCCCCCTCCGGCTTTGAAAGTATCTTGTCTCCTCATTGGTCATTTTGGTCAGGTGCCAGCAAGGTTATCTTAGCTTCTTTACCCTTTACAGGTGAAAGCGTTTTTCCTCTGGCCAGGAGGGATTTAAAGGTGTTTACCCTTCCCTTTATATTTATGACACGTGGTTTTGCATGTTAAGGTCTAAACAGCTAGGCTTTAAGAGACCACATATCACTGGGAAGTAATTAGGCCAGTATGCCTGACTTCAGTTTGTTGGAATACAGAGTTTCCTAGGTGCTTGGTTCACTAGATAGGAGTTGAGCTTGGTTAGAGTACTTCCTAGCTTGAAGAGCTACAATCAAAAGATGCCCAAGAAATGAAATCATTAGTTCAGTTTATGTTGTTTTACTGGGAAATTGTTAAATGTACTGTTGTGTTTAAAAGTGAAGTAGCTGAGTAATCACATCTGAAATCATCAAAGAGTAATACTAACCGGCACCTCACTGAAATGAAATGCAATTAACAAATATGTAACAACTCTTGTCTCGTCTACCTTCATATTATACAAAATCATTCATATAATTAACTCTGGTCTATATGGTGCCAATGTTAAGTGAAAATCCCCATTGTGTTCAAGGGAGAGTTCACTCAAAATCCATGACACAATTTATCACTTGGCAATTTATAATACTATGAGATTAAATACATTTCAAATTTACCTATTTTTTATTTATAGTTAAACTCACAATCTGCTTAGTTTTTATGTACATAGCTGCTGAGCACCAGAGAACTGAAAGATGGATGGAAGTAAAACTACACTGATACTAAATGGGCCCAATCCAAATGGCATTGAGAATCAGGGTATTGAGACCCCAGACCTAAACCACCCGAAACTTCATGAGTGGGGGTATGGAGTTGGAATCCGGATCAAGATCTGGATTTTGCAGCTGACTCATTTTCAATGGGCTGAACCAAAATCCCAGATGTACACCCTTACTTTTGGGGTGCAAGATCATCAGCTGCTGTAAATCAGCACAGGCCCACTGAAGACAACAAACAAGCTTACACCAATTATTAGAGCTGGTTGAAATTTTTCACTGAAAACATTTTTGATGTAAAATGCTCTCTTTTCATGAACAAATTTTCAGTTTTTTTCAGTGATAAAACTGAAAATAAATTGTTTCCCCCCCCTTCCTTGGTTCCTTCCTCTTATGTCCTCCATTTTTCTCCTTTCCCCATTTTTCTGCTGAAACAGAGGGAAAAGTAAGAAAGGGAGTGAAAATAAAACATTAACAGTTGTAGGGATTTTTCCATAAGAAAATGAAAACTTTTAACATTTTTCACAAAACACACTTCCTTTTTGATTAATTCTACTGAGTATACTGAGGATCTGCCATGTACTAAATTTATAATGAAAGAAGTGCCAGGGCTCAAACAATTCAGTGCCAGGGCTTAAGCAATTTTTTTTTTTTTACTTTCATATCTATGAACTGCCAAGCCTAGAGGTGCTGGAGCTCAGCCCTGGCAGAAATTAAGCCCTGATGGTGGCAGCAGCTTTGAGGTGATGGACAGCACAGAGCAACTTGAACTGAGAACATCTGCCTACCTATGGGACACAGGTGTGAGCCTCCAGGCCCAACAGTTAAAGCTGAATCCCTTCACCTGTGTCAGGTGTTAGATCCCTCTGAGCAGCCCAGGCAGCACTGACTTACCAGCATCCTTAGACTTCTCCAGCCCAAGACAAACAACCTGCGAGTGGGGAGCTGGAGGGGAGGGAAGTAGCTAGAATGCATCAGCCACTCTTAGCTGTCAGGGGAGGACTGAGGTCAGGACTTTTGAGAGAGAACCGCTCTACTGAGCATGCTGAGGAGTTTCCCCAGGGTGCATAAAATCTGGAACCATGTCTTAAAACTGAAATTGTCCCATCTCTAGATAACACCACCAGGGCTGTAACCAGGATAGGTCAAGCGGGACAGCCACAGCAAAGCTGTGGGAGCAGAAAAATGATGGGGGGGTGGGGGGGAAATGGTAGAGGGCAAAAATATGCTTGCTCACCCCGGACGCTAAAATGCCCAGTTACGGCACTGAACACCACACTGTCCTCACCTCATAGATCTTAATTTATTAATTGTTGGCTTTCCCAAGTTCATTGTGGTTTTGCCCCACGTTTCCTCCCTAAAGTTCTCTTTATTTTAATCCTCTGCACTCTGTGCTTGTCACTACTGCCCATCAAGGGTTTTCGGGGTGGAATCTATAGGTTCCCAGGTTTCTGGGTGGGGGCTCGAGCCAGTGTTAGTTAAGTCTTTAGAAAGAACTCGTAGAAAACTGAACCCAGTCTTTTTGTTGCCAGCCACACCTAGAAAAAGGATCACAAAACTTGCTTTTGTTTTTTTAATAGGTCAGTCACTGAAGCTGATGAAATCTAGGTTCTTCTTGATTTTAATGCTGGGATTTTTGAACGAGCCTAGGGAGTTACGCATCCAGCTTCCATGGAACTTGAATGGGATTTTGGTGTCTAACTCCCTTTGGCTTCTTTGAAACTCTCAGCCTCAGTCACACATACCCCACCCCAACCCACCCACAACAGAGAGATGGGGAGGGGCACCATTTGGTGCTTCACTTTGTTTCAGCACTGGGTGCTGCAGGATTCACCCACCCATATGCCAGATCTGAGAGCCCCCTCAAACTCTGAAACATTCATTCATTTTCATGGCTGACAACTATGTCAATTAAAAAGAGTTCCTTAAACACTTCAGCAAACCCACATGGGAAGGCATGGGGAAGAAGTGGGAGAACGAAATAAACACGGGGTCAGTACTGGTGTTCTTTCTGGAGTGAGATGGGGCATGTGGTCGGCAACAAGGTCAGAGAGGTAGGTCGGGCTAGAGTTATGCATGTTTTGCTATTCTGAAATAGTGGGTCAGTTGGGTCTAAAGCTGTAGTAACTCCATGGACATCAGGGTAGTTATGGCCAACTTACATTGGTGTAACTGAAATCAGAATCTGTGCCACGATCTCTAGTTTCTGGGTCAGTTGTAAAGTGCACAATTTGTATATGAATAAATTATATTTTTAAATGAAGAATGCAAAATAGCAGAATGATTCATTATGTATATTTGCATTTCATAATTGTTATTGTTGTTACAAAAGAGGAATGACTAAATGCTTATGCCAAAGGCCAGCAGATTTAACTTTCAACATTTTTACCACTCAGTGTCAGTCTGGTAGTTATAGTACATGAGTGTGGACCACACATCCAGGGCCTGATTCTCCACTGCCTTGCAGCTCCTGTTGTCACTCACACCTGTGCAGAGTGGGTATAAAACACCACCATTCTGATTTGATAGTGCTTTGCACAGGAATGACTACACAAGCTGAAAGCCAATGGAGAATCAGGCTCTTTTTTTCTGTTTTTTCAAATGGAAACATGCTACTGAGAAATACCAGGAGCAATGCACCTGTAGACTATTTTCAGCAAAGACAAACAGTTAATACATTGTAAACCAATTAAGACTCCAAACAGCCATCACTGGTGCATGGGCAGGTGTGAGCTTGGAGTGTGGAGTCTTGGCCCCTGCAGCACTACCTCACATCCATCCTCATGACCACAGTGTTGGCCAGGGCTCCTCTGCTGGGTCTAGGCACCTGCCGCCTGGCTGTGACTGGTCCCGCAGCTCTAGGTTTTGTTTCATTAGCAAAGAGTGAAGCTGAATGTGCGTTAAGTTGACATCATCATTCTGGGCTGACCCAGGAGGCCCCCCTGGCAGGCAGACATGGCCTTGCAGGGGAGCGCTTACTTGATTTTTCCATCATCCAGGGTTTAAACCAGTCCAGACAGACCAGTGTATGTTAAAAAGTATCCACTTTTGGAGGATCTCAGTTACTCACAGAAAAGTCAGCACAGAACATGAACAAAACTTTCACTCTCACAGTTTAGCTAGGTGACCCAGTGATTCTTTGACCATCTGTCCTCCACCTGAGTCCAGTGCTTGCCTCTATTCAGGCTCTCCCACAGGAGCTGTCTTGGTTCTGTTCTCTGCCCCTGGTATAAGACCTCTTGTCTGTACCACAGTAAGATCCTTCTCTGGGGTCGGGGTCCACAGAGATCCATCCACTGCAACTCTTCTCTGGGGCCAGCAGGTGATCCAGCCAGTAGCTGGGAGATCCCCTGGCTAAGACCAGCCCCTCTTGGGTGCTTGCTGATTGCACTTCTCCACCTAGGAGGCTCCCCTCTCAGGAGCGTCTCTTACAGGTCTCCATTCTGGTGGATTTCCTGAAAAGCTCACCGTCTAAGCTCCCTGCTCAGCCCTCTGGCTCAGGCCTCTCCTGATGCAGAGTCTGGTCTGAATCCAAGCGATTGTTGGGTGTTTGCAACTCAGGGCATTCTAGAATTAGGGCTTGGTCTACATGTTTGGATAAGGATCTGCATGCCCCAAAATGAGAAGTTTAGCCTTCCCATCTTGAGGGATCCAAGAGTTCATGAGGCATACTGGGCCCAGTATTTGTGATTAGAGACATCCTCACAAAGGGGTAGCCCCTTCCTACTGCTCTCTTGGTCCCTCTCCATGGCAAGCAGCATAGCTTACTTAGAAACCATGCTGCCGCTGTTTCACCACCTCTGCTTGTACCCTGCCACATGCTCCCCATCTGGGAAAATTATGGGCATGGAGCAGAAGTTAAGGTGGCAAGGAGCAGGGACCTCCTGTGACAGATTTATGTTACCAATCTGCCTGGTGCGTCAGGTGATCAGGCTGAGGCCGCAGGATCTTTAGGGAGGAGATGACGGAGCACACAACATAACAGAGTTTTAAAGCTTTATTGATAAAATGATAAAATAACAGTGGAGAGTGCTGGGGGCGGGGGTTTCCCCACGTCACTCAGAGGAAGGAAGAAAGCATTAGTGCCCCGCCCTAACCCACTTTCGTACTCACACATGCACTACCTGAGGCTGGCTGGGCCTGGGTGTAACATAAGAAGAAGGGGGCAGGGGTGGACGGGAGTTCTGTCCTGTGTGCACAGGTCGTCCAGGGTCTGCAAATTGCTCCAGCTCTCAGGAGGGTTCCTTTGGGGGTGTTCCATTCTGTGACCTCTGTTCCTTGTGCTCTTTGTGCCAGTCCAAACCGGCGCTCTGTGCTCTTCTCCGCTTTCCCAAAACACAACGGCTCCAGGGACGCGAAGCTCTGCTCCCCCACTGGTTGTCTCGCCACTGTTTTCCATCTCTGCAGCCCTGGTTCAGTATACTTTTTCTTTTCTCATGGCTGGCTGTGGCTGGGCGAGAGAGAAATGCAGCTGCAGAGTTTTTGTCTAGCGCAGTGACCTTGGATTGGGGAAGTGTCTTATCATCGGACTGAGCTTGGTAGCTACAGTGTTGAGTTAACCCGTTCTCTGCTCTCTTTCTCCTTTTCCCCCTTTGGCCTCTCACAGCCTGCAAAAGAATCTTCCCCTTCCCACTCACACCTTTGACCCTTCCCAAATTGCCCTGTGATGCTTGCAACAGCGTTAGCAATATACAATGCATCTACAATGCTGATCTGCCTTCCCAGAGAACCCCCTGGGCTGGGGGGAGGGTGTGTGGGAATTTATTATTCACACTCCTACAGGAATTTATTATTAATAATGACTACAGTACTTAGCATTTTATCACAGTGGTAGCTAAGCCCCATATACAATAACCACAGATAACACTGATCCTGGCCTACAGGGCAATACGTAAAAAACCTGATTCAGCCAGTTTGAATAGTGAATAACTCTGCAAGTAGTCCCATTGAGTGTGGTACTATTCAATGTGAATAATGGCATAATCTGACCCTAAGTGAGAGCACAGGTATATAACTGCCTGCAGCAAACCTCACTCTGATTATATTATTTCTTTAAAAACTGTCATAAGTATAGCATTCATACTTTCCTTGAAACATAAAATTCCCTGTCATCATGTTCTGATGACTCACAGTTCAAACTACAGCATAACTCAAAATTGGCAATTTAATGCTATTCTCTTAGGTTAAGGCTACAGACAAATATTTGTATTTAGTACCTAGGCTTGGTCCACAAGAAATCTAACCTTTTCCATGCAAAGTTTTCTTTCTATACTGCCATGAAATATTCCTGCAGTGTATTACTTGGGGACTTTTATAAAGAACTTCTTGGAGAATTAAATAATTGGTATGTTGAAAGCCTGTTTAAAAAAAAAAAAACCTAGGTCCTGATTCAAGAAAGCATCAGTACAAAGAAAAGCATAAGTACTATAAGTACTGTTCTTAAGTACTATCCTGAATAGAGATGGACTTAAACACTCACTTAAGTGGTTTCAGAAATTGGGGTGTTAAACTGAGTTATCAGTTGATAATATTGAATACATTAAAGGATTAAAAGCTGTAAGTGAATATTTTTTAAAGCGGCATGGTGATCAGGAATGCAGTTCATAGCTTGAATGGAAAAGGTCAGTATGTAAAACAAGAACTTTAGTGGAGAGTTTGTTATAAATGGCACTTCACAAAATAAGTGTTTGTAGTTTTGAATTCCGATAGTCACTGGGAATGTAATACCACAGGGTATGGGTATCTCACCAGATGCAATTAAGAGCAGGAGAAAAACCTATTTCCAGTGACTAATGTGTCCTCATATGAGACTTTGGACTTCTGAGAGATGGATTTGATTCCTGCAGCAAATGGAAACACAGGAGTAGAGACTTAAATTGTTCTAACTGTGAAAAACATGTAACTTCTGTGGCTCTCTCAACATAGAATTTTAAGGATCAACTGAAATTTTCTGTTAGATAAAATGAGTTAACTAGTCTAACCCTCATGGACACACTATATTGTGACAGTTTAATTGTTCCAATATATTTTTTATTGATTTTTATATTGTATTGTACATACTAGGACTGATTCTCCACTACTTACACCTTCTTTAGTCACTTATCTATAGCATTTTATATGGCTCCCTTTGCCATACTATCCGAGCACTTTAGAAACTTTAATGTATTTAGCCTTACATCACCCTGAGAGGGAAGGAAGTGCCATTACTCATGGTTTACAGATAGGGAACAGAGGTACAGAGAGACGGACTAGATTTCCAGAAGTATTTAGGAGTCTAAAGATGCAAACTGAAAATCCCACTAGACATCTAAGTGCCTTTCAAAAATATGACCCTAAGTGACTTGCAATGTCATAAAAATGATCGGTTGCATGGGTTCTGTCATAAATATAAAGGGAAGGGTAAACCCCTTTGAAATCCCTCCTGGCCAGAGGAAAAATCCTCTCACCTGTAAAGGGTTAAGAAGCTAAAGGTAACCTCGCTCGCACCTGACCAAAATAACCAATGAGGAGACAAGATACTTTCAAAAGCTGGGAGGAGGGAGAGAAACAAAGGGGTCTGTGTGTCTGTCTATATGCTGGTTTTTCTGCCGGGGATAGACCAGGAATGGAGTCTTAGAACTTTTAGTAAGTAATCTAGCTAGGTATGTGTTAGATTATGATTTCTTTAAATGGCTGAGAAAAGAATTGTGCTGAATAGAATAACTATTTCTGTCTGTGTATCTTTTTTGTAATTTAAGGTTTTGCCTAGAGGGGTTCTCTATGTTTTTGAATCTAATTACCCTGTAAGATATCTACCATCCTGATTTTACAGGGGGGATTTCTTTATTTCTATTTACTTCTATTTTTATTAAAAGTCTTCTTGTAAGAAACTGAATGCTTTTTCATTGTTCTCAGATCCAAGGGTTTGGGTCTGTGGTCACCTATGCAAATTGGTGAGGCTTTTTATCCAACATTTCCCAGGAAAGGGGGGGTGCAAGTGTTGGGAGGATTGTTCATTGTTCTTAAGATCCAAGGGTCTGGGTCTGTAGTCACCTAGGCAAATTGGTGAGGCTTTTTACCAAACCTTGTCCAGGAAGTGGGGTGCAAGGTTTTGGGAAGTATTTTGGGGGGAAAGACGCGTCCAAACAGCTCTTCCCCAGTAACCAGTATTAGTTTGGTGGTGGTAGCGGCCAATCCAAGGACGACGGGTGGAATATTTTGTACCTTGGGGAAGTTTTGACCTAAGCTGGTAAAGATAAGCTTAGGAGGTTTTTCATGCAGGTCCCCACATCTGTACCCTAGAGTTCAGAGTGGGGAAGGAACCTTGACAGGTTCTATGTGCCCTCACCACTTACTAGTCGGCAGAGCTTGTTGAAAATCAGAATTTTCATCCCATAGGAAATTCTGATATTTTAACATTTGTTTTCATGTCATATTGGGATGAAAAGTTGATTTTTTTTTTTCCGAATGGAAAGTTCTGCAAAAATTTTAAATATTCCATTTCAGTTTGGTTTGTCATTGAACTGTGGCCACCTTAGCTACCCTGGTACCTTCTGGGAGTTATAGTTCAGATGCCTCCTACCACCCATTCTCCAATATGGGCCAGGCTCCCTCCTAATTTCCCATGATGCACTGTAATCACAGGATTCCCATGATCCACCACAGCAGTTCAACCAGACAGGAGACTCACAGACTTTAAGGCCAGAAGGGACCATCATGATCAACTGGTCTGATTGCACATTGCAGGCCACAGAACCTAACACACCCACTCCTGTAATAGACCCATAACCTCTGTCTGAGTTGCTGAAGTCCTTCTTGACCCCAAATATGGCTATCAGTTAGACCCTGAGCATGTGGGCATGACCCACTAGCCAGACACCTGGGAAATAATTCTCTGTAGTAACTCAGAGCTCTCTCCATCTAGTGTCTCATCATTAGCCATTGGAGATATTTGGTGCTCACAGTCACAGATGGGCTACATGCCATTGTGGGCAGTTTCATCATCCCATCCCATCCCATCCACAAACTTATCAAGCTCAGTCTTGATGCCAATTAGAGTTTTTGCCCCCACTGCTCCCCTTGTTCCAGGACTTTACTCCTCTGATGCTTAGAAATCTTCATCTAATTTCAAGGCTAAACTTGTTCATGGCCAGTTTATATCCATTTGTTCATGTGTCCACATAGGCCCTTCACTTAAATAACTCCTCTCCCTCCCTGATATTTATCCCTCTGATGTGTTTATAGAAAAAAAAATCATATCTCCCTTCAGCTTTCTTTTGGTTAGGCTAAACAAGCCAAATCTTTTAATCTAATTTCCTAAGGTAGGTTTTCCATTCCTCTGATCATCATCCTAGTAGCCTTTCTCTGTAACTGGTTCAGTTTGAATTCAACTTTTGTAAACATGGGAGACCAGAATTGCACACTGTATTCCAGATGAGGTCTCACCAGTACCTTGTATAACAGTACTAACACTTCGCTATCTTTCCTGGAAATACCTCTCCTGAGGCATGGTAGGACTGCATTAGCCTTTTTCATGGCTGCATCACATTGGTGGCTCATAGTCTTCCTGTGATCAACCAATACACCCAAGTCTTTCTCCTCCTTTGTCACTTCCAACTAAGCCCCCAACTTATAGCAAAAATTGTTATTGTTCCCTATGTGGATGACTTTACACTACTGTATTGCATTTCATCCATTTCTACTATTCCAGTTTTCAAGGTCATCCAGATCTTCTTGTATGATATTCTGATCGTCCTCCATAATGGCAATACCTCCCAACTTTGTGTTATCCTCAAATGTTATTAGCGCATACGTACTTTTTGTGCCAAGGTAACTCATAAAATGTTAAAAAAGATTACTCCCAAGACTGATCCCTGAGGAACTCCAGTGGTAACCTCCCTCTAGCCTGGCAATTCAGCTTTCAGTATGACCCATTGTAGTCTCCCCTTAACCAGATACGTATCCACCTTTCAATTCTCATATTAATCCCCATCTTTTCCAATTTAACTAATAATTTCCCATGTGGAACTGTATCAAATGCTTTTACTGAAATCTAAGTAGATCTACTAAATTTCCTCTGTCTAAAATATCAGTTATCTTCTCGAAGAAGGAGATCAGGTTGGTCTGGCATGATCTATCTTTTGTACAAACATGTTGCATTTTATCCCAATTACTGTTTTACCTCTATGTCCTTAGTTACTTTCTCTTTCTAAATTTGTTCCAAGACCTTGCATGCCATTGAGATCAAACTAACAAGTCTGCAGTTTTCTAGATGATTTTTCCCCCTTTCTTAAAAATAGGTACTATATTAGCAATTCTCTAGTCATAGCATACAACCCTTAGTTTACAGATTCATTAAAAATCCTTGCTATTGTGCTTGCAATTTCATGTGCCAATTCCTTTAATATTCTTGGATGAATATTATCCGGGCCCCCCCGATTTAGTCCCATTCAGCTGTTTGATCACATCATAAGAGATATAGTCCATCTGACAGCCCAGCCCACAGAGGATAATGGAGGCATGAGACATGAAAAGCACAGGAACCACAAGCACTCAGGTTTCAGAGTAACAGCCGTGTTAGTCTGTATTCGCAAAAAGAAAAGCACATTTATTTGAGCATAAGCTTTCGTGAGCTACAGCATCCGATGAAGTGAGCTGTAGCTCATGAAAGCTTATGCTCAAATAAATTGGTTAGTCTCTAAGGTGCCACAACCACTCAGTTGAACACAGATTAATGTTGAAATAACCCGAAATGAAATGTTTTCATTAAGTTCTACATACAGGGTTGACCCAAACCAAAATATTTCATTTTGATTTTTCCTACAGCAAAATGGAAAATTTCCAATTTTTGGGTTTTTTTTTAAAGGGAAAATTTCCAACTAGTCAGTGTTTAATGTGGTAAAGTAAAATGAATAATCTGCTTAGTAAATCATATATAACATGCAGTATGAGTCATCCATATTAAACCTTTCTGAAAAAGAAAAAAAGGAAGTTAATTATCCTTGGTAATTTAATCAAACAACTTACTGAATCACAATGCTTTCCTCTTAAAGGAGAAGACTGTTGTAAATCATTATGGCCAGCGTTCAAGCTGCATCAAAGCTTTTGTTCCTAATATCAAAGTTATTATGAGCCATGTCCATATAATTTTCAATAGTTGATATTAGAACAAAATGTGTTTGATATCTTTCGGTTTTTCCCAAAGAAATGAATCCTTGTTAAGACAAAAAGAAAAGGAGTACTTGTGGCATCTTAGAGACTAACCCAGTTATTTGAGCATAAGCTTTCGTGAACTACAGCTCACTTCATCGGATGCGTACTGTGGAAAGTACAGAAAACGTTTTTATACACACAAACCATGAAAAAATGGGTGATTATCACTACAAAAGGTTTTCTCTCCCCCCACTCCACTCTCCTGCTAGTAATAGCTTATGTAAAGTGATCACTCTCCTTACAATGTGTATGATAATCAAGTTGGGCCATTCCCAGCACAAATCCAGGTTTTCTCCCCACCCCCCCAACTCACACACAAACCCACTCTCCTGTTGGTAATAGCTTCTCTAAAGTGATGACTCTCCTTACAATAAGAAAAGGAGTACTTGTGGCACCTTAGAGACTAACCAATTTATTTGAGCATGAGCTTTCGTGAGCTACAGCTCACTTCATCAGATGCATACCGTGGAAACTGCAGCAGACTTTATATATACACAGAGAATATGAAACAATACCTCTTCCCACCCCACTGTCCTGCTGGTAATAGCTTATCTAAAGTAATCGTCAGGTTAGGCCATTTCCAGCACAAATCCAGGTTTTCTCACCCTCCACCCCCCCACACAAATTCACTCTCCTGCTGGTGATAGCCCATCCAAAGTGACAACTCTTTACACAATGTGCATGATAATGAAGTTAGGCCATTTCCTGCACAAATCCAGGTTCTCTCACTCCCTCACCCCCCTCCAAAAACCCACCCCCATACACACACAGACTCACTCTCCTGCTGGTAATAGCTCTGACCACTCTCCAAGTTTAAATCCAAGTTAAACCAGAACATCTGGGGGGGGGGTAGGAAAAAACAAGAGGAAATAGGCTACCTTGCATAATGACTTAGCCACTCCCAGTCTCTATTTAAGCCTAAATTAATAGTATCCAATTTGCAAATGAATTCCAATTCAGCAGTTTCTCGCTGGAGTCTGGATTTGAAGTTTTTTTCTTTTAAGATAGCGACCTTCATGTCTGTGATTGTGTGACCAGAGAGATTGAAGTGTTCTCCGACTGGTTTATGAATGTTATAATTCTTGACATCTGATTTGTGTCCATTTATTCTTTTACGTAGAGACTGTCCAGTTTGACCAATGTACATGGCAGAGGGGCATTGCTGGCACATGATGGCATAAATCACATTGGTGGATGTGCAGGTGAACGAGCCTCTGATAGTGTGGCTGATGTTATTAGGCCCTGTGATGGTGTCCCCTGAATAGATATGTGGGCACAATTGGCAACGGGCTTTGTTGCAAGGATAAGTTCCTGGGTTAGTGGTTCTGTTGTGTGGTATGTGGTTGTTGGTGAGTATTTGCTTCAGGTTGCGGGGCTGTCTGTAGGCAAGGACTGGCCTGTCTCCCAAGATTTGTGAGAGTGTTGGGTCATCCTTTAGGATAGGTTGTAGATCCTTTATAATGCGTTGGAGGGGTTTTAGTTGGGGGCTGAAGGTGACGGCTAGTGGCGTTCTGTTATTTTCTTTGTTAGGCCTGTCCTGTAGTAGGTAACTTCTGGGAACTCTTCTGGCTCTATCAATCTGTTTCTTTACTTCCGCAGGTGGGTATTGTAGTTGTAAGAAAGCTTGACAGAGATCTTGTAGGTGTTTGTCTCTGTCTGAGGGGTTGGAGCAAATGCGGTTGTATCGCAGAGCTTGGCTGTAGACGATGGATCGTGTGGTGTGGTCAGGGTGAAAGCTGGAGGCATGCAGGTAGGAATAGTGGTCAGTAGGTTTCCGGTATAGGGTGGTGTTTATGTGACCATTGTTTATTAGCACTGTAGTGTCCAGGAAGTGGATCTCTTGTGTGGACTGGACCAGGCTGAGGTTGGTGGTGGGATGGAAATTGTTGAAATCATGGTGGAATTCCTCAAGGGCTTCTTTTCCATGGGTCCAGATGATGAAGATGTCATCAACATAGCGCAAGTAGAGTAGGGGCATTAGGGGACGAGAGCTGAGGAAGCGTTGTTCTAAATCAGCCATAAAAATGTTGGCATACTGTGGGGCCATGTGGGTACCCATAGCAGTGCCGCTGATCTGAAGGTATACATTGTCCCCAAATGTGAAATAGTTATGGGTAAGGACAAAGTCACAAAGTTCAGCCACCAGGTTAGCCGTGACATTATCGGGGATAGTGTTCTTGATGGCTTTTAGTCCATCTTTGTGTGGAATGTTGGTGTAGAGGGCTTTTACATCCATAGTGGCCAGGAGGGTGTTTTCAAGAAGGTCACCGATGGATTGTAGTTTCCTCAGGAAGTCAGTGGTGTCTCGAAGGTAACTGGGAGTGCTGGTTGCGTAGGGCCTGAGGAGGGAGTCTACATAGCCAGACAATCCTGCTGTCAAGGTGCCAATGCCTGAGATGATGGGGCGCCCAGGATTTCCAGGTTTATGGATCTTGGGTAGTAGATAGAATATCCCAGGTCGGGGTTCCGGGGTGTGTCTGTGCGGATTTGATCTTGTGTTTTTTCAGGGAGTTTCTTGAGCAAATGCTTTCTTTTGGTAACTCTCAGTGGGATCAGTGGGTAATGGATTGTAGAAAGTGGTGTTGGAGAGCTGCCGAGCAGCCTCTTGTTCATATTCTGACCTATTCATGATTACAACAGCACCTCCTTTGTCATCCTTTTTGATTATGATGTCAGAGTTGTTTCTGAGGCTGTGGATGGCATTGTGTTCTGCACAGCTGAGGTTGTGGGGCAAGTGATGCTGCTTTTCCACAATTTCAGCCCGTGCACGTCGTCAGAAGCACTCTATTTAGAAGTCCAGTGTGCTGTCTCGACCTTCAGGAGGAGTCCACCTAGAATCCTTCTTTTTGTAGTGTTGGTAGGAAGGTCTCTGTGGATTAGTATGTTGTTCAGAGGTGCACCCATCTGCAGAAGTGAAGAAACAGATTGATAGAGCCAGAAGAGTTCCCAGAAGTCACCTACCACAGGACAGGCCTAACAAAGAAAATAACAGAACGCCACTAGCCGTCACCTTCAGCCCCCAACTAAAACCCCTCCAACGCATTATCAAGGATCTACAACCTATCCTGAAGGATGACTCAACACTCTCACAAATCTTGGGAGACAGGCCAGTCCTTGCCTACAGACAGCCCCCCAACCTGAAGCGAATACTCACCAGCAACCACATACCACACAACAGAACCACTAACCCAGGAACCTATCCTTGCAACAAAGCCCGTTGCCAGCTGTGCCCACATATCTATTCAGGGGACACCATCATAGGGCCTAATAACATCAGCCACACTATCAGAGGCTCATTCACCTCACATCTACCAATGTGATATATGCCATCATGTGCCAGCAATGCCCCTCTGCCATGTACATTGGGCAAACTGGACAGTCTCTACGTAAAAGAATAAATGGACACAAATCAGATGTCAAGAATTATAACATTCATAAACCAGTCGGAGAACACTTCAATCTCTCTGGTCACACGATTACAGACATAAAAGTTGCGATATTACAACAGAAAAACTTCAAATCCAGACTCCAGCGAGAGACTGCTGAATTGGAATTCATTTGCAAATTGGATACAATTAACTTAGGCTTGAATAGAGACTGGGAGTGGCTAAGTCATTGTGCAAAGTAAACTATTTCCCCTTGTTTTTTCCTACCCCTCCCCCCCTTCCTCAGACGTTCTTTTAAACCCTGGATTTGTGCTGGAAATGGCCCACCTTGATTATCATACACATTGTAAGGAGAGTGATCACTTTACATAAGCTATTACCAGCAGGAGAGTGGGGTGGGGGGAGAGAAAACCTTTTGTAGTGATAATCACCCATTTTTTCATGGTTTGAGTGTATAAAAACGTCTTCTGTACTTTCCACAGTATGCATCCGATGAAGTGAGCTGTAGCTCACGAAAGCTTATGCTCAAATAAATTGGTTAGTCTCTAAGGTGCCACAAGTACTCCTTTTCTTTTTGCAAATACAGACTAACACGGCTGTTACTCTGAAACTTGTTAAGACAAACAGCATTCGGAATTTCAGGCTTTAAAATTCAGTCAGTTTTTACACAATATCTGAATGAGAAATATAGGCATATGAAATGGAGAGAAAATAGACATTCTCATGCCCCTTTTCTCTGCAGATGCACGCCTTTTTTTAAAAAAAGGGTCTCATTTACAGCTTTATACTATGCTAGAAGAATAATTATATAACTGCAAACATAATTTACTCCTGCTTTAAGATCACTTTAAAGTGCCAGGATAGTGTCAAGTGACCTTTAGTGTAAATGAGACTAAGGCCCTGTCTACACTGCAGAGTTTTGTCAGCAAAAGTTATGCTGCTTTAATTAAACTGCTGTTGCATGTCCACATTATGCTCCTTGTGTTGACAGTGTATCCACACTAGCAGCTCCTTGCATTGACACAGAGCATTGCACTGTGGGTAGCTATCCCAGTGTGCAACTGGCCGCATGGTGTTTTGGGAAGGGTTTGCAATGCCTCATGGGGCAGGTCACATGATGCAGGTTTCTCAATCCCAACATTCCATGGGCATCCTACTAGATTGCCAGCCACTTTTCAACTGAAGTGTATGTGGGGGTTGGGGGGAGAGGGAAAGAGTGTGTGACAGGGAGTGTGCGTGTGTGTTGAGTGGGGGAGAGACAGAAAGTGTGCGTATTGGGGAAATGTGTGAGATTGTGTTTGTGGGGAGGGTATGTGTGAGAGAGACAGTGTGTGTGTTGGGGCAGAGAGTGTGTCGGCATGTTGTCTTTTTAAGGTGAGACAGCAGCCTGAGCAACCAATCCCAGGGGAGGGGGACACCCCCCACATCAGCCCCTGGCTCTGCACAGCACAGCAGTCTCAGGGAGCAGCATCCTGAGCAGCTCTGTGCTGAGGAAGGTCAAAGCTTTCAAGAGCTTTGAAAGGGCAGGGGCACAGGCCTACAGGGCAGCCAAGTTCAAAACAGTGAGCAGAGCAGTGACTGCAGGCATTGTGGGATATTGGGGAGGTCAGTTCTGTCGACATAACAACCGGCAGCGTCTACCCTGGCACTTGGTTGACAAAAGTTTTGTGCAAAAAGCTCTCTGTCTCTCGTCGAGGTGATTTTATTTCATCGCCAAAACAGAAGAGTTTTGTTACCAAAAGTGGCACTGCAGTGTGTACACCTCTGCTCTTTTGCCGCCAAAACTCTGCAGTGTAGACAAGGCCTCAGGCCCAATATTCCTTGTGAGTATTTTCATGGAGCATTTTGCTGGAGCTTCGCATTCTTTTCTTAGGCAGCCCAGAGGTGAGCGGAGCCTTGTGATGGATGGCTTTTAACTGCCGGTTCCCTGTCACAATTTTGCCTGTTCTCAGTCCCACAGTGCAAGTCTACAGAACAGGTAATTCCTCGTAAACCTTTTTACAGCCCATGCAATGACTATGATTAGCAAATTATCCTTTGCAAATCTGTGAGGATCTGCAGTTTGGTATAATTATGTCATCCAGATCTACAGCCAGACTGTGTGTATTTTTACATTGCTATCCTAGTATTTCAGTCTTGCTAAAAATGATCTCCTTGAGGAAATGTGCTATAAAAAGCTAAGTGTAAAGCCAAGTCACAGAGGAAAGAATGCATTCTGAGCAAGGAGCGTCTAGTACCAGTGTCCATACATAGCCAGAAGAACAGCATAGAGCACAGTTTAATCTTGTGAAATGTAATCTGCCTATTTCTGAATAGTTAACCCTTTCTTCTACCATGTGCATGCATTCTTACTTGTCTTTATGGATTAAATTCTCCCTTTGAGTATAGGTCAGCACAAGCCTATGCTCGGCGTAAACTCTGGTAAGTGGACTTAGGGTGGCCAGGTGGCCAGTTTTCAACCAGAAAGTCTAGTTGAAAAGGGAATCTGACAATGTCCAGTCAGATCTACTGACAAGACACCCAAAGTCCGATTATTGCTGGTGGGGAGGCACCGGGTCATCACCCACGTCAGTCTCTACTCAGCCAGGGCTGCCTCCTACCTGAATCGAGTGGCTGCAGCTCCCAGCCCCAGCTCCACAGGTGAGTCCCTCCTGACCTGGGCAGGGGAGAGAGGGGGAATAGCAGTGAGCGACGGGAGGAGGAGGGAAGAGGAGTGAATGGGGGGCAGGGTTTTGCGGGGAGAGGCAGGCCGGGGCGGTTCGGCACTTCTGATGGAGTCTCCAGTTTTCAAATATTACAAAGTTGGCAACCCTATAAATAGTGCACTGCTCTTGTGCTGGATGGCTTCACTGCAGGGCGTTCCATCCTAATGAGATTTCGTACAAGTCAAAAATGGAAAGGATTAATCTGACATCTGTTCACGTGCTAGAGTGGGAAATTGGCAGAAGGCCAAAATAATTATACTTTTATACAAAATCATTTTTCATATAGTAACATTTACACTGTATGGGGATTAAGGTAGATTGAAAATGATCATTGGGTTTAGTATTTCTTGCTCTGTTTCTCTGATTCTTTTCCCTATGAATTGATTTAATCTTTTCCCAATACATATATTTATCTTTCAGTTATATCTTTTGTATAGCCTATTACTACTTTCCTTTCTGTGTATAATGCCATCTAATCTTTCTATCTAACCTTAGTCCAGTTTAATCTGATTCTAACAATACCCTTAGGAATCTTAAAAACAGTAGTACAGTGGGGTGATATTATCTTTTGAGGGCTGGAGAGAGTTGGATATTTTTGTGACTACACAGAAATGTATTAAATTGTAGTTATTTAGATACCATGGTGATGAATATGAAATGGATAGATGGATTCTGAATTGAAGCCAAAGCTTTCACTTTTGCAGGAAAAAAAGTAGAAAAATTCAGATCCTGAATTCTGTAGAAGACAAATGACAGAATTGTGAAAAAGATAATTTGTCAATGTTAGGCTTACACATATGATCTAACATAGACCAGGTCCAGGCAGAGAGTTTTTAATGAAGAAAATTTAACATTGTTTGAATGCGGTGAAATCCAAATGAGTGAAATATTGATTTCATCACACGCCTTCCATATCTTTTTGTTAAGAGAAAAATATTAGAATACTTATTAGCATGCTTAAATATAGTGGACTCTACGGCTTGCTAGGAGGAACTTATAAATGAATGATCTGTAAGAAGTAATAAAAAAATTTCCATGAGAGAACTTGTCTAACTATGGTATCCTTGTTATTTATCCTGAGTCACAGTCTGAAATTTCTGATCCCACATTGACATAGAGTAGGTAAAAAATTGGTAACATACAATTCAGTCTTATGAATTGCTATTTAATCTCTTGAAGGTTTTTGCAAAGATCAGTCTAATTGGTGATAAATTATTATGGGTTCAGTTCTAAAGTGACCAGCATTACTGTATCTAGACATTCTTTACAGGTATTAAAAAATATCAAGGAATTGATCATGGCTTTAATTCACCCTCTGAGTACCTCAGGAGAATTCAGCTACTAAACCAAAGAAAGGATTAGGTGCTGGTAAAGCCACTGAAACCTTCTCAACCCCCAGTTCCACATCCCTACTTCCTTATGAAACAGAGAACACACTTCAAAAGGGACTCAATAAAAGCACTAGAGATACAGTGGAGGTGAAATACTGGAGAAGAATATTATGTACAGGAAAATACTGATAGAAAGCCTCATTTGAGTTGTTCAGCCTCATCTTGGATTTGCTCTCTGTACCCTTACTGGAGTGTGTGGGTGGTTAGAGAAACATGAAGCAGAAATATAATCCACAAATCTTTCTATTTAACAGGGTGTTACTATATTACAGAGTGAGCTTCTTTACAACCCTACATTGTTTCTGGTCATTATATTTGAGTGAAACTACTGACTCTCCTCATAATTATCAAACCAGGCATGTCTATCAAACATTACTATTTAAAAAAAAATTGGAGGTGTGCTGGGGATCTTTGCAGGTGGTTGTACTTTGAGTAATAAATAAATGGAAATCAAACATCAAAGTATTTATTTGTCCTCTGTCCATTTTGCTGGGTATGTAGTTGATGATGTGTTAATTTTCCATATTTTTCTGGAACCATTCCTCTCATTTTGGATTATTTTTCTTCTTCCAATGAATGGCTATCTTAGTCTAGCCACTGAGAGATTAATTCTTTTACTTCTTTGAAGTGAGACTATTTCTGTTAGAAAGTCCCAGCAGCATTACGAAAGGTTCACTTGGTAATACATATCCAACAATTTGTAGTATTTGGTTACGAATAGCATCTCAGAAGTCTCTAATGACTGGACATATCCTCCATATAGTCATAAAATCTCCTCTTTCACCACAATTTCACTGGTGCAACCACTACTGGAATACTATTTATCCCCAATTCAGTCTATATTGTTCTTGTGTATGACTCCAAACATGTTAATGGATTAAGTCACCTTCCATCCTTATGGATCCCAAAGTCCTCTAGAAACATTCCTGACTAGAAATGGGCATAAACCACCCCAAAGTTCAGTTGCAGATCTGAAGTTTTCCAGAGTATGGGGGCAAAAGATAGGTTTGGAGCCAATGTTTTGATGTTACTCATTATTGTAGGCCATACTTACAGGATGGGGACCCTATCCTGGGAAGCAGTGACTCTGAAAAAGACTTGAGAGTCAGGGTGGATAATCCGCTGAACATGAGCTCCCAGTGAATGCTGTGACCAAAAAGGCTAATGCAATTCTTGGATGTATAAACAGACAAATAACAAGCAGTAGAGAGGCTGTATTATCTCTGTATTTGGCATTGGTGCAACCACTACTGGAATACTATGTTTAGTTGTGGTGTACACAGATCAAGAAGGATTTTGATAAATTGGAGGGGGCCCAGAACCATGAGACTAATTAAAGGTTTGGAAAACATGACCTGTAGTGATACACTCAAATAACTGTCTATTAAGCTCATCAAAGAAAAGGTTAAGGGGTGACTTAATCATGGTCTACAAGTACCTACATGGGGAACAGAAATTGGAGAATAAGGAATCTTCAGTCTAGCAGACAAAGGCATAACAAAAGCCAATGCCTGGAAGTTGAAGTTAGACAATTTCAGACTGGAAATAAGGCATAATTTTTTTAATGAGGCATATTTTTTTTAACCACGGGATCAATTTACCAAGGGTTGTGATGAATTTAAATCAAGATTGTTTAAATCAAGATTGGATATTTGTCTAGAGAAGATGCTCTAGTTAAAAGAGGAACTAATTCGGGTAAGTAATATGGCATGTGTTATGCAGGATATCAGACATGGTGGGAAGTATAGTGGTCCCTTTTGGCTTTATAATCAATGAAATATAGGGGTAAGGTGCCCGTTAATCAAAATTGGATTTTAATATCCCCAAACTTTGGGGTTATTCACATCTGAGGTAGCTTGCTTTGGGCTTCTTTCTGTTATTATCAATGGCTAGTGTAGATTACATATTCAGGAGTCACAATACCTATTTCTGAAGTGCAGCTATTGCTGATATAAAATGTAACAACATTTTATGTGTAAGACAGAAGGGAAGTGAGTAGAGATCAACATGCAACCCAGCAGGGAAGCAGTTCCAGCGAGACTGGGTGCCAGCAATCTGTCACCTCCACCAGCACTATTCTGGGGCACCCTCTTCCCCTCCCTCCCACCCCCCAAAGAACCTCAGACCAGCCACTAGCAGCCAGGAAGAAGGGCAGGCTCATTGCCAACATCATGGAAATAGGACTCCTGAGCATTGGGGGTAGGCCCTACACCGCCTCTTTATGATAAGCACTCCTTGTGGACTGCAGAATGGGTTATGGGGACTCTGCTACCCCCTCTCCGGCAGAGACCACAGACATCAGCTAATCTGTTTTTAGTGCCATTTCAATCAATTCACTTTTTTTTCTAAATCAACCATTATGTTTTCCTCCAGCTTCATAATGACTCTTGATTTTGTTGTCCCACAGCTTGATCCTGTGTCCATTTTACTCAAAGGTAAAGCTCCTATTGACTTCATGGGGTAAGATCAGGCAATGCTCTCCTTTTCCCCATGCCTCTTTACTGCCTACCACTCCTTACCATCTGCCTGTCCATTCCCTCCCTCTTGCCAGCCTCTTCTACTTTCATATCCCTCTTCTGCCTTCTTCACTCATACCTAAATGTTGACCCTTAATCCCATCTGTCAAGGTTCCTTCCCCACTCTGAGCTCTAGGGTACAGATGTGGCGACCTGCATGAAAGACCCCATAAGCTTATTCTTACCAGCTTAGGTTAAAAACTTCCCCAAGGTACAAACTTTGCCTTGTCTTTGAACCCTATGCTGCCACTACCAAGCGTGTTAAACAAAGAACACGGAAAGAGCCCACTTGGAGATGTCTTCCCCCAAAATATCCCCCCAGCCCTACACCCCCTTTCCTGGAGAAGGCTTGATAAAAATCCTCCCCAATTTGTACAGGTGAATACAGACCCAAACCTTTGGATCTTAAGAACAATGAAAAAGCAATCAGGTTCTTAGAAGAAGAATTTTAATTAAAAGGTAAAAGAATCACCTCTGTAAAAATCTGGATGGTAAATACCTTACAGGGTAATCAGATTCAAAACATAGAGAATCCCTCTAGGCAAAACCTTAAGTTACTAAAAGACACAAGAACAGGAGTATACATTCCATTCAGCACACCGTATTTTACCAGCCATTAAACAAAAGGAAATCTAACGCATTTCTAGCTAGATTACTTACTAACTTACTTAACAGAGTTTCTGAGACTGCATTCCTGATCTGTTCCCGGCAAAAGCATCACACAGACAGACAGACCCTTTGTTTCCCCCACTCCAGCTTTGAAAGTATCTTGTCTCCTCATTGGTCATTTTGGTCAGGTGCCAGTGAGGTTATCTTAGCTTCTTAACCCTTTACAGGTGAAAGGGTTTTGCCTCTGGCCAGGAGGGATTTTATAGCACTGTATACAGAAAGGTGGTTACCCTTCCCTTTATTTTTATGACACCATCCTTTAACAAGAATTCTGGCCAATCATTGTCCTTACTGTGATGTCTACCGATGTAGCAATTGCAATAAAAGCAGTGTCTTAGTTTTTTTATGTTGTAATTTATCTTCTTTTTTTGTCATATAATAGGAGCAATGTCCCTTCCATTAGGCACTTTCAATAAACATTTTGATTATTATCAAATGCCTCGGCTTTAATTAGGCATTTAATCACATGTCTGAGCCATTTATGGCCTCATATCCCATTCACCATGAAAATTATCCCTCATTCTTTCATTTAAAATGAACTAACAATTAAATACATGTTTACGTACATGTTTAACTAGCCATTGTCCAAGCAAACATTCACAGCTCAGGGGTTTGACTTTGTGGTGCCATGAAATCATAAGCAAGCAATATCAACAACCAATCAGAAAACAGGAATTTTAAATGGGAATTCAAAGGAGCCTGTCTTCACTTTGTTTTTATATAGTTTGAACTTTAGACTATGAAGCATTTTGTAACCATTTTTACACTGAACGTTATGTTTCAGTTCAAAGATTTTTTTTTTAATTTATCACATAAACACCCCAAAGCATAGATTATTCCTAAGCAGTGAGAAATCAGTTAACACGAATATGCATAATGAATAAAGGCCAGTTTTCTAGTTAAAGTGAAAAGCAACAGGAGCCAAATGACAACTCTGTAAAACTGGTGCTGAAGCAAGATGAGGTGCAGCAAAACGTGTGCACAACCAATTCTCGTATACACACACATTAAATAGTAATGTAACTCCTTCACTATTAATACATTTTTGAGTGCCAGGAATTTAATACTTTTTGAGGCTGGGATATTTTAAAATTCAATTGTAGAGTATTTCTTTTCAGATATCCAAGGTAATTCTAGACTGGTTATATCTCAGAACGCTGTAATTTTTAATGGCTATAGGTTATTGTGATTATCTAATTATGTGATTACAGAAATTCTACCAAAATTATAATACAGTTTAAAAATAAATAAATATGCTCAGGTCTACATAAGCCAGAAATTTTATATTTGTATAGATGTCAACGGGCCTGTATGCACTAGGTTTAATGCTGCAAGCAGCGGGTAAAGGGGGCAATTGACCAGGGGCCCAGCTGATTTAAAAGGGCCCGGGGGTCCCCAGCTGCCACCGGCAGCACAGTAGGGCTAAGGCAGGCTTCCTGCCCACCCTCGCTCTGCGCTGCTCCCGGAAGCAGCCAGCCTGTCCCTGTGGCCCCTGGGGAGGGGATCTATGCACGCTGCCCCGTCCCAAGCGCCGATTCCGCAGCTCCCATTGGCCGCAAACTGTGGCCAATGGGAGCTGCAGGGGCAGTGTCTGCGGGCAGCAGCACGTGGCCACAGAAACCCCCAGAGCCTCCCGCCTAGGAGCTGCTGCCAGAAGGGTGTGCCAGTTGCTTTCAGGAGCCACCCGAGGTAAGTGCCGACCCCCTGACCTCCTCCTGCACCCCAGCCTAGAGGCCACACCCCACACCCAAACTCCCTCCCAGAGCCTGCACCCCCTCCCTCAACCCAACCCCCTGCTCCAGCCTGGTGAAAGAGAGTGAGGGTGTGGGAGAGCAAGCAATGGAAGGAGGGGGGATGTAGTGAGCAGGGGGTGGGGCCTCAAAGAAGGGGTGGGACAGGGGCATGGCCTAAGGAAAGGGGCAGGACAGGGGAGGGGCAAGGTCTTTGGGTTTGCATGATTAGACAGTTGACAACCCTACTGGGCGGACACGTGGAAGCCCTGGCCGTGCCGGAAGAGCACGCGGAGCCAGCAGTTCGCTGGGCACTAGCCAGCGCAGGTGCAGCACAGCCCAGGTGTCAGGTGGATCGCGTCCGCGCGGGCAAGGCTTGTGCATGCATGGGGGCCCATTGACTGTTTTGCCCTGGGACCCGGAATTACTGTCAATGGGCCTGAGTGCATACATTACATTTCTGAAATCAGTCCATCTTTCCCTATATGTCAAATGCAGTTTATTTACCTGTTTTACACTAGTCACAATAGCACTGGAGGCAAAGTTGCATTTCATTTTTGAAACTGAAACTGAATGCATAATGCAAAAAATTTTCCTTGAATATTCATTCAACTTTTTAAACAAATTTTGGGTGGCTATGTTCTCACCTGCTTGGTGTTTGCTTTCTGTGAACATTGGTGAAATCTGGTGTATTGGGGCTACAGAACAGAGATGCTGTACTGCTATCTAATAAGCACCTTCAATCGTGGTCACTAAAATATATGCTTAGTACCTCTGAAAATTAAGCAACTATGAGTTTGATCCTGTGCCCTGTGAAGTCCATTATAAAGCTCCCATTGACTTGAATGGAGCAGGATCAGGTACTTAAGATATGCCTATGCTGCACACCACTGGTGGCAGAGTGTAGTATACATATAACTGCGTGCCGCAGTGGAAAGCTGGCTGTATCCGCACTGTGATGTGTAGCTATATGTGTCAATGAAAGGCTCTGACAGGGGAAAGCAGGGGGAAAGGCTCTGGTGTTCCCTGCTGCCGGAGCCTTTCACTGTGTGAGGAAAGGCTCTACCTGAGGGAAGGAAAGGATCCAGCAGGGAGCTGTCACAGCCTTTCCCTGTTACGTCCCCCTGCCAGAGCCTTCCCCACTGCTGCAGTCTTCCCCTGTGGCATGGAAAGGCTCAGGAGGGGGGAGCTGCCAGAATCTTTCCCTGCTACCTTTCCTTCCTGTTGGAGCCTTTCCCTGCAGGGGGGAAAGACTCCAGTAGCAGGGAGGTAATGGGACACTACACTGCTAAAAATAGTGTAGACAGAGGCAGTGCTACTTGGGCATGTAGAGAGTCATGTAGGGTACATACAGGCATCTTTACTCACCCAACCAGTGCCTCACTGTGTACAGTGCTATTTATATCCGTGCTGGGGCGGCAGTTGGCCAGAATATTTACTCCACACTTTCTACATCCGCCGTAAGGAGTGTGCAGTGTAGACATACACTAAGCGAGCCTAAATATGAATTTGGGGGAACCCAAACTTGAGGAATCCAAGTTTCAAAATTTTGGCCATACTTAGGGTGACCATATTTCCCTATGCTGAATATGGGACCCCCGATAAAATTACTCCTATTCAAGTGAGTTTAACTGCAATCAATCGTACAAACGTTCAAATTAGGGCTATCAAGCAATTAAAAAGTTAATCGCGATTAACAAAATTAATCGCATGGTTAAACGATAATAGAATACCATTTAATTTAAATATTTTGGATGTTTTCTACATTTTCAAATGATTTCAGTTACAACACAATACAAAGTGTACAGTGCTCACTTTATATTTTTGATTACAAGTATTTGCATTGTAAAAAAACAAAAAATATATAGTATTTTTCAATTCACCTAATACAAGTACTGTAGTGCAATCTCTTCCTACATTTGTAAGTTCAACTTTCATGGTAATTATGTACAGAAAATAACTACATTCAAAACAAAACAATGTAAAACTTTACAGCCTGTAAGTCCACTCAGTCTTACTTCTTGTTCAGCCAATCACTTAGACACACAAGTTTGTTTACATTTGTAGGAGATAATACTGCCCGCTTCTTGTTTACAATGTCACCTGAAATTGAGAACAGGTGTTCTCATGGCACTGTTGTAGCCTACGTCACAAGATATTTATGTGCCAGATGCGCTAAAGATACATATGTCCCTTCATCCTTCAACCACCATTCCAACGGACATACGTCCATGCTGATGATGGGTTCTGATTGATAACAATCCAAAGCAGTGCGGACCAATGCATGTTCATTTTCATTATCTGAGTCAGATGCCAGCAGCAGATGATTGATTTTCTTTTTTGGTGGTTCGGAATCTGTAGTTTTGCTCTTTTAAGACTTTTGAAAGCATGCTCCACAGCTCGTCCCTCTCAGTTTTTGGAAGGCACTTCAGATTCTTAAACCTTGGCTCGAGTGGGGTAGCTATCTTTTGAAATCTCATATTGGTACCTTCTTTGCATTTTGACAAATCTGCAGTGAACGTGTTCTTAAAATGAACAACATGTGCTGGGTCATCATCCAAGACTGCTATAACATGAATTATATGGCAGAATGCATGTAAAATAGAGCAGGGGACATACAATTCTCCCCCAAGGAGTTCAGTCACAAATTCAATTAATGAATAATTATTTTAACAAGCATCATCAGCATGGAAGCATGTCCTCTGGAATGGTGGCTGAACCACAAAGGGGCATACGAATGTTTTAGCACATCTGGCATGTAAATATCTGCAATGCAGGCTACAAAAGTGCCATGCAGATGCCTGTTCTCACTTTTTGGTGACATTGTAAATAAGAGGGCAGCATTATCTCCTGTAAATGTAAACAAACTTGTTTGTCTTCGTGATTGGCTGATCAAGAAGTAGCACTGAGTGGACTTGTAGGCTCTGAAGTTTTACACTGTTTTGTTTTTGAATGCAGTTATGTAACAAAGTCTACATCTGTCAGTTGCACTTTCATGACACAAAGATTGCACTACAGTACTTTTATGAGGTGAATTGAAATACTATTTCTTTTGTTTATTTTTCATAGTGCAAATATTTGTAATCAAGAATAATATACACTGTGATTTCAATTACAACACAGAATACAATATATATAAAAATGTAGAAAAGCATAGAAAATATTTAATAAGTTTCAATTGGTATTCTATTGTTTAACAGTGCGATTAATTTTTTTGAATTAATCGTGTGAGTTAACTGCGATTAATCGACAGCCCTATTTCAAACTAACAACAAGTTGACTGAGCCCCTGTTAAAAAGAAATATTGCATAGTTGGATTCTTTTTATTTACCTTCTTATCTTTAAGGCTTTAGGGTTCACACGGGGAGGAGTGACACACAATCCCGTACACCTCTCTCACACAGGGAGAGTGACCGACTGACCTGACCCTCCCTGCCTGGCGCTCTCCACCCTCCATGACTGGTTGGCCACCATGACAGACCCACCTCTCCTGGTACCTGGCACTGAATCTTCCCGAGGCAATATGTGAGGGGGACATGCAGGGTCACAAGCCTCCCCTCCCCAGATTTCTGCCAGGGTTCACACCAGAATGTGGCCAGCAGCAGCCTTTTGGTACTGTGCAGGAGGGAAGGGACAGGAGCTGCTTCCAGCTGCAGGAGAGGAGTGGGGAGGGGTACAGATGACCTGGCCTGTGTCCTGCCCACAAAGCGTCAAAAGGCAGCTAACACCTCCAGGCTGCTGCTGGCCACTGCCGCCTCCTGTCCCCCAGCTACAGCATGGGCAGGAAGGGGTTAAGCCCTAAGGATGCATTGTGCACCAGGGCCCAGGGAACCTGACTGCAGGGGCTTCAGCTAACCCTGCCAGAGAGGTGGCTCAGCAGAGGAGGGTGACTAGGGGACGGAGCAGCCTCACGCTTCCTGGAGTCCGGACCCTGGTGGGGGAGGGCAAAGAGGGTGCTAAGCCCCTGCCGCAGGGTCTGCTGTGGAACCTGCAGGTTTGGAGTCTGAACAGGCTGGAAATCACTTTTCCCCACACATGCTCCAGAGCTTACCTGAGGGGCGGAGAGGCTGCTCAGTGCCAGCACTGTGTGGGGCTTTGGGGCTTGGCTCCATGCAGGGCCCAGCTCCTCTTGGCCAGTGCCCCAGGCTGGAGGGTCTTGGGCTTTCCTAGGATGCCGGCCCTGCCAGAGCAGCAGGGAAAGGAAGGAGCCTGTCGGCCAGGCTGTTGGTAAGCTGAGCGCTCCGACCAGGGGCTGTCTGTCTGCACAGCGCTGGGATCAAGATGCACACCACCAGGGGAGAGGATATGAAGGAGCAGCGGGCTGGGCGGATGAAAGGGCAAAGCAGTGAGAGGACAGCAAGAGGGGAAGGCTGTAAAGGGCTGATGGGTGGGCAGCAGAGGCGACACGTTCGGCTGCTGCCTGGTGCCTGCCCAGACTCACCAACCACCACAGCTCGCAGCCCAGCAAAAGCCAGCACACGGCGGGGACTGCTGAAGAACCAGCAGGCGGAGCGGGCGGCCTATGCGCTGTATATTCGCCCCAGCACCAGCCTTGCACACCCACCCCCATCATCAGCCACTGGACCCCGCCCCCCACTCACCACTGGTGGGCAAGTGGCTGGCAAGCAGGGATCTGGCCAGCAGCAGGTCCCACCAGTACTGATGGGAGGAGACAGAAAATACAGGACAATTTGCCTGTTTTTAAGAAAAAGTCAGGACACCTGCAGGGACTTTAAAAATGGGATGTCTGGTCACCCTAGCCATACTGAACATCCCCATGCTCAATATATGTCACACATAACAAAGGACAGAATTCAGGACTCAATTTAATCCATAATTGAGAATCAATGTGTTTTGATGGTAGGCAAGTGATAAAAGAATGATTTTTCCAAAATGATTTTTTTAGTTTTAGTCATGTAAAACAAGCAATGTGGAAATGGGAAAAATCTTCCCCCCCACTACTCAATCTTTACCTTACCAACCATTCTGAGTCTATAATTTCTTCTGTGTGAAATGAATCACTGGTAATATAATAGGTGTTTACTGTGAAGCTATGTTAGTGATATGACCCCACAGTGTCTTGCAGCCTTAGTATATCAAAATGGTTCAGTATTCTACAGTTTTATGTTCTTGAAGATTATTTCTCAAACAGTTCTTTTTTTCTGATATGAAATGAATAGGAAGCTTGTTTTAACAAGATAATTTTCAGGATGGAGCATTAAAATTAGTGATTAGTGTTTTGCAAAATCTCTAGAGTTTTGGGGTTTTTTTAAGTTTTGGAATGGGTGAAATATTTTTAAGTTTCATTCCCTTTAATGTGAATAATTTTTTCCCCAGGGAATGTAATTAAACACATATTACTAACTATATGGAATGTGTGCAATAAAGATTAATGTTTGAAAGTAATTCTTGTTCTAGCTGCTTCTATTACAAGTGGGAAATTTAAAAAAACAGAAACAAAAACATAACCCCAGGCTATGTTTCAGAATTCACATTTTGCTAACACCAAAGGGAACCAGAACCTTAAAGGTTTGGGGTTCTGTTCTAAATCTAAAACACGTGATTTTCAGAAGTTTTTTAATTAAGCAAAACCAGTTCTTACAACCCTAATTAGAAGAGGTCTTCCCCGCACGCCCCTGAATAGTGAATTCTACAACAGCTTTTTAAACATTTTTACCAAGAACAGTCAAATCTGTGGCCTTTATTATGATTTATTATTTCAATTACAGCAGTGCAAACAGGCCCCAATCAAGGTTACATAGTGCTGGGCTCTGCTCAGATGCATAGGCCCCTGAGATGCTCAAAAGTATTTAGGCTCCTAACTTCCATTGAAAACCTTTGAGGAGCTGGGCCACAGTGACAGTTCCTGCCCCCAAACAGCTCTCGATCTAAGCAGCTGATTATGCAATCTGATATGCATGGTGAATCTTTATGCCCATATGGAGTCCCATTGAAGTCAATGGAGCTCTGTTTAGATGCAGGGGTCCATCTGCACTGATCAAATTGCAGGCGCAGGAATAAAATGAGACAAGATGCACCACATAAGTGTGACAACAAAATAAGAGGAGGGGAAAAACAAGGATAAGGGTAACAAAAATAAGATCAGTGGGTTACGCAGGCAGCTACAGCCCAAACCAGTTCTCACTGAAGTCAATGACAAACCCCTCCGTTGACTTCAGTGGTGAAGATCAGACCCCTGTTGCACAACTTGAAAATTCCTGATGGTCCCAAGTGGGTTTTAACTACAGATCCTAATTCAGAGGTGCATATCTCAGCCCCACAAATGATTGGTTATATGTACCTGTGGAGTGTGTGAAACAGAGAGTTACATCAAGAAAGCATTATTCCACAAGGAACACAGTTGGTTCAGTACTTGCTGTATTTGATGTTAACTGTGTATTAGAGATGTCTTGAGGATTCAGTAGCACTTGTTGTTTGCAAACTCCGCACCATCCCATCTGCTTTGGCCATGTGAAGAAAGGTTCTAATTCATTAGGATCATCTCACAAAAAGGGCTAGTTATGAGATCCCTTAATACACTGAAGATTATATTGTTGAGCTATTATTGCCTCCTTGTAAAAATCAGCCTTTTGTCTGCCAAAAAGCCAGCTGCATAATCTCAGCTCTCTTGTGCATATTTCTGAACATATCATTTTATAAGCTAACGTCCTATCTAAACAGCTAAATAAATTATTGATACTAGTGTGTGGACTCTAAAGAATTAACCAACTCAAAGAGACCAAACAGATTGGCAATATTTCTTTTTTAATGTTTTTTTAATTCAAAATGTTTCTATGAATAAATGAAAATATTCATTTAATGTAAACAATTGTTCTGCTTATTTCTTCCAAATCTAATAACAAAAATCACAGTTTGATCACTTTATTGGAACAGGAAAAAAAAACTACACCTGCACTTTAAAATTTTCTGCTCCTGGAACTATATAAGAGATTCAACCTTTTTCTAATAAAGTAAGAGAGAGAGAGAGTGTGTGTGTGTGTGTTTGAGCCTGTCAATGAATACTTCCTCCATAGTTCTGAATGGGTAGATAATTACACAAAAACAGTGGGAGTAACACACCAAGATCTGCACTCAGAAAATTGAGACTTAACTGCAAGCAATGATGGCTTCATTTCTCCCCTCTCCCCTTTTGCTCGCTTCTCCCCCAAAGTGGAATTATTTTCTGTAAACTAATGAGATTTCTGCCATCTAGATAGATTGGCCACTGAGTCTCAGCAAGACTTTAAAGTCTGATGTGTCTTCTTGAAGCCCCCTGGAAATTTGGACAGTAATGCTTTCTTGCAGGCAATTAGACACATTCTGCCTTCATGTGAGAGCATCTGAAAAAACTGAGGAAGAGGAAGGAAAGCAGGAGAAAGCCTATGTTCCAGTTAGAGCTATGTAGAACTTAAGGCCTATACACACCAATTGTGTTGGACCGCCATTGAGGGGTGAAGTTAACCCTGTATTAGTGAATGTGGAGGGCTTGTAGGATTGGACTCCCACAGATGCGTCAACAGATCTTGCTGAACTTGTAAAACTAAAATAACTCCTTATGTGCATATTAGTGATATAGAGATTCTGAGTTAAAAATCTAACCAGATCATGGATATAAAAGAGACCACAATTTGTTCGCGTTGCCATTTTTTTAAATGAACCATAGATATAGTGATATAGTGATAGTGATATAGAGATTCTGAGTTAAAAAGCTAACCAGATCATGGGTGTAAAAGAGACCACAATTTGTTCTCGTTGCCATTTTTTTAAATGAACCATTTGATTATTTTGTTTCAAAACAAAATGATGACATGAAATGTCATTTGTTTCAAAATGTTTAATTCAACCTGAACAATTTTGTTTTTTATTTTGGTTTTTTATTTCCTCACTGAAACACATTCAGTTTGAGTTCAAAACTAGCTGATTTGTATTTATTTGGGGGGGGAGGGGTGGTTCAGTTCGACCATAGAACAGAAAAAATTATTTGCTCAGCTCTAGCTTAAAGCCAGCATAACAATGCCTACGCATGCTGCAATCACACCTTCATTTGCGATGTATATGTATCTCATAACTCTGGGTGAAGAGAGAACAAAGAAAAGCTGTCCACTGTGTGATGGGGTATAAGAACTCCCACAGACAGTGACAGGGTGAAGGAGAGTTCAATTAGCCCATTCCATGGCACCTGGGTTGGGGAAACAGGTAATTAAGGATGAGATCCAGCAAGTGAGAATCAGACACTGGGTGGCTTTTATAAAGGAGTGATAGCAGAACTGATAGGAAAGGACTGAAAGCTGCAGTAGGAAGCTTGTACCCTGGGATTGGCCCTGATGTGGAAAGGCATCAGAGGGTCAACCTTAGCAACAAACTAGGAGAAAGTTGTATAGAGAGACTAAGCTCCAAGAAGAGAGGACTGGAGAGTGAAGAGCCCCAACAAGCACTTGCAAAAGGCAAAGGTAGGAAGTAGCCCAGGGAATCTACAAGGGATAATAAGAAACAGTCCCTAATGGTTTATCACAAGGCCCCTGAGCTGGAACTAAGAAGAAGGGGAGATGTGGATTCCCTGACCACCCCACAACAGGAGGAGCAGCATAAGCCTTAGCAGTAAAAGGGAAAGGACTATAGAGCTCAGAAGGCCTGGTACATGGTCACTAAGACTTTGTTTTCATTTGGACTTTGTTACCCGCTGATCAGAGTAGAATGTAAGCATCCTGGCTGGAGGGCTGAATCACAAGAAGGAGCAGTGCCACACCTTTGTGACCACCAAGTAATTGCTGGCAGGGGATGACAGAGACAGAAGAGCACACTGGCCAGTGACTGAACTATCTGCACACTCTGACGAGGTAGGAGACTGCAACATGTACTTTACTGTCACCTGAGACATTGGGCAGCTGTCTAAGAACAGTGCACTTCACCAGAAACAAAATGCTTTCCATGACTCCAACTATAATCTACAAAAAAGGACAGAACTATTGATTTCTGGGCCATTTTAGATTGGCCCTAAGGTAACAGCAATAATTCCCACCCTTCTTTTAAGCATATAGTAGTTATTCTTTCACTGTGTAGCACATTTTCACAAAAACTGCCTCCTCCACACATTAGACATCTCCAGGGAAAATAATAAACAGAAGACGTATGATTGTGTATAGATACTCCTGGATGTTAAATGTGGGGTGAAGAAAATGGTTTATAAAATCTGTTGTTAATAATTGTGATAGGGCTCTAGTGTTCAGATTGTCGGTTAGGGGGACCCGACCCCACCTTCTCCCTCAGGTCCTGGTCCAGAGTCTTGTGTTGCTCAACTGCTAAACAGGGAAAGATAGATTTTTCTCCCATACGTGAGGGGGGCAGTTCAGGGCCTGTTTCCCTGGCCTGCTCCCTATGCAAGCCCTTCTAGTTTGGGGCAGGGCCCCATTAATCCAGTTGAGGCTTCTCTGTAGGTTCCCCTTGTCTGGGGAAGACTTACTTGCCTCCAGTGGCTGCACTGGCAGGCAGGCTGCAGGTCTGTCCTTCAGGCAGGCATATAGAGAGCACCTGCCTCTTCACCAATCAGCCCCAACTGAGGCAGGCTCCCTTCTTTTCTCCCCGCTCCAGCCCTGGCATTGGCTTCAGGTGTAATGGGGCAGGGCTAGCTGAACCCTCAGGTGTTCTTTAACCCCTGCTGTGCCCAGTTGCAGTCTCTGCTCTTCCACAATGATGTTAAAAAAAGTAAAAACTGTTGTCAACAGTTAATTTTAGACATTCAATGTAATTGTTGGTTGTGTTTGAAAAGAGGGTATTTTAGGCCTAAAAGAGGGTAAGATTTTTTTGATAAAATCCTTGTTCACTGTTACAACATTAAACAGTTAAATGTGATCTGAGGTTTCATGTCAAGCTAATGTTGGCTTACTCTTATCAAAAAAATCTTTCTAACCTTTACTAAAAGCACAGAAAAAGGGGAAAAAATACTTTACATTTCAAATGTTTTATTGTGTATTAACTAAAGCTTTTATTCTAACTATCCCTAATTTCCTTTCACTCTATAGAGTTTCTTCTAGGAGAAATCCCTGTTTGACAGTCTTTTAGATGATATTAAAGATGGTATTAACTGGCCATTTAAATAGTCTGGAGCTGTTGCTGTTGTTACTGGAGTATAATCGTGTTTCCTTGAAGATAAAATAAACACACACGAACAGAGTGGCAAAGAGAGAAAACGCAGCTTCTGTCTCTAGTGCTGACTTTAACTTGGAACCTCATTACTGGAGAAACAGACCCAGTACAAAGTACTGTCTGATCAGCACTTCAAGACCTGGCAAACTTGTACCAATGTTAGGCTGCTTAAGGCACTGCTTTTAGCTGCCTCTCTGGTTACAAGCTCACAGCAGGGTTGCAAAATATGTAGTTGTCTGGGCCAGCTTTAGACAGAAAACAAAAAGAGAAAGAAAAGAAGTCAGCTGGGGAAGGAAAATTGGGGGGGGGGGGGGCAGTGTAACAGCAGGAGCCCAATTCTCAGATCCCAGGTGGTGGTCAGGATTTAGTCAAAGCTGGTGGAGGTGGCAGTGTCTTTGGGTTCATTCTCTCTGGCCTGGTCTGGTTAGGCTGTCTTTCAGGATCAGAATGACAAAGGCCTGATGATGTCATGGTGAATCTTGGGGCCCCAGGCGATAGTAGGGGTGGCAGCAATGAGAGTAAAGCTGGCTTCTTCCAGTCACATTTTGTGATGCACCTCCCCACCATCCCCAATAAACAACATCCAAGTAAGGGTGGCAGCCTTATCCCATTATAATCAATCAAAACACATTTCACTGATTTCAGCCATAACATTGCCTCCCATTTCTAGACTCTTTCAGCTCGTTGTCATGCCAACCTGTGACTTTACTAGGAGCCTTGACAACCCCTTAGCATGGTTCTTTACCTTAAACAATCCAATCTTCACTGGTCTATTTGTCTCCAACTTTTGCTAACATTTTATAAACACTTTTATGTAACAAGTGAAGCTGAACTTTTGTTGCCTTGGAGAATTTATACAGTACAGGTCTCTTCACAACCATTCTAAATATTGGAAGGGTGGCCAGGGCTTGGGATAACTGCTCTTTGGACTGAGTTATTAAAAATTAAAGTAAGTACTTAAATATATACTCTCCAGAAAGCACAGTTTACTTCAGTATCTATATGTTATTGTGGTATGACAAATTATTTCACAAATTCAAGTTACCTCCTTGTTTCTAAGATTATAAATGGCACATAAGCACCCAACAGACATACTCATGACTGCTGACTGATCAATAAAACTAAAGGAAATTAAGACCTTGTGTATATGCAAATAGTCTTCAGTTTTGTTTGGTCTTTCCTTTCATTTGTGTCTTCCAGTGCATCTTAGGGTATGTCTTCTTCGCTACCAATGTTAACGTGGCTGTGTAGTCGCGGCACCAGCGCTGGGGGGAAAGCTCTGCCAACGCTGTGTCTTTAAAACCCCACCACCATGAGGGGAGTAGTTACCAGCGCTGGTGTACTGTCTACACTGCCACTTTACAGCACTGAAACTTGCATCTGTTCACACCCCTGAGCAAGAGTGTTTCAGCACTGTAAAGTGGCAGTGTAGACAAGGCCTACAGGGCATATAATGCCACAGGCAATCACATTCATTTAATAGGTAAGCAGTTAAGCTGTACCAGTCACTTCAGAGACAGTACATAACAATACAAAAGGCTGTACTTCATGTGGACAGGCACATTTCATATTGCCCCAGGGTGGTATAGTCCCATTTCAATGTATTGCCAGTTTAAATGTCAGAACAGCTGTCTTTATCCCACCCTCTGGGTGTTAGTGTTCTTCCTAATGCATCATAAGGGAAATCAAAAGTGGGAATTTTTTCACAAATCACTCTGAAAAGAGAAGTTGCATTAAGGTCTGATGCTCAGTTAATGAAGCTTTTCACTTATTCATAGGTCATCTGTGAGAGGAACCTTATTCCTGGGGTTTCTGGAGCAATCATTTAGACCTATTAAAAATAACAAATCCAAATGCTGTGCATAAAACTTGAAAAGCCAATTAGTTCATTTAGCCATTGCAGAGGCACTTAAAATGCCTCAAGGTACATCATAAATAGTTACGTGATGATATCAACCTGCTTTTTCGTATTCTACTCAGTCTGTAACAATTCTGGGTGTTTTAGGTGCATATGCATTCTGTGCTGGGTGTTCTTGTTTTATCTGTTAGTGTTTTCAATAATCCATTGCTCCAAAAAAAAATTACAATATGTTGTTCTTCTGAATAACTACTGAGCTCTTTAGCTGATATCAGTCAGCACAGTTCCACTGGAATCACTGGAGCTATGCAAGTTTACATCAGCTGAGCTTCTAGCCCTCAGCTGTTTAAAGCTTTCCCTTTCATTAAATTAATACTGTATTATGTACAATAAGTAACTGATCTGGAGTATCACCCCAGAACCTTCTAATGCCACCTACTCTGCAAGGTGAAGTTCTGGGGAAGGCAATCTGTTTCAACAGGATGGAAGAAATTTTGGGGCTCTGAGACTTCTATTTTGGTGAAGCTTGTTTCCATTCTTCCCCTCTAATATTTGTATAATTTGTTACTACATCAGCTATTTTTTAATCATAGGATTTTTTAATAGTAAAAGAAACAGATTGATCACTCTATACTGACCCCATGTATGTTAGCACAGCCTTGGAGTCAGCATGGAACTGGCTTAAGAATTGCTCTAATGTATGTCAATGGGCTATTGCCTCCAAAGGGAACTCTGCTTGCTGGTTATTGCTGGAGCATGATAGTGCTTTGGCTACATTCCCTCCCACCTCTCACAATGGTCTGCAGAGGGGGTGGCTAAGAAACAGCCTCAAATGACCGAGTTGATTTAACTAACCTTAGTTGGGAATATCAACTGGCTTTCAAGCTCCTTTGCACCACCAGAGTGGGCAAAGGGTCTGGAGCAAGGGAGAGAATCTGCTTATATTGCTTATTAGATTTTCATTTGTGTCTTCCTCTATTACCAAATAATAAATAATTTGTAAATAGTCAGCCTATAGGAATCAGTCAATTTAACTGAGGGAGTTTTAGAGCAGTGGTTCCCAAACTTGTTCCGCCGCTTGTGCAGGCAAAGCCCCTGCCGGGCCGGGCCTGTTTGTTTACCTTCCGCGTCCACAGGTTCGGCCTATCGCGGCTCCCAGTGGCCACGGTTCACTGCTCCAGGCCAATGGGCACTGCTGGAAGCAGTGCAGGACAAATTTGGGAACCGCTGTTTTAGAGTATCATCCAGTCTATCCCACTGCATCACAAAATGACTGATTCAATTATTACTACGCCATTCTGAATAGAGAGGATAGCCTAGCCTTCAAATGATGATATTCATATGTTCATGTGCAATATGAACAAACTCAGTGTCATCTATTGTCATACTATGTATTAATCATAAAGGTTTTCTGTAGAAGTGCTTCATCTGTCAAAGACCAGCTTGAGTAAACAAAGTCCAGTGGTAAGTATTTTAAGTGAGTTAATACTGCAATGCATTTTAAAAATTGCTCTATTTGCAGGATTTTTATTGCTGTCCTTAATATTCTGTTATAGTAAAGCTCCGCTTTATTTATTTCAATTCCAAATTGCACAGAATGAGTGGTAGTTCCTTTTTTGACCTCTCCTCCTGTTTTTTCTCTCACAGCTTATCTTCGTGGCTATTTACTGTGGCTGATTCTCCTCCACCTTAAACTAGGAATAAATCAATGGTAACTCCATTAAGGTCAATGGAATCACAGTGATGTGAGAAGAGTCAGGCCCACTATTTCCCCTCTAGCTGTTTTTTCTTTTTAATTAGTGTTAGTATCGTAGAATATCAGGGTTGGAAGGGACCTCAGGAGGCAATCTAGTCCAACCCCCACACTCAAAGCAGGACCAATCCCCAACTAAATCGTCCCAGCCAGGGCTTTGTCAAGCCTGACCTTTAAAACCTCTAAGGAAGGAGATTCCACCACCTCCCTAGGTAACCCATTCCAGTTTTTTTCCTCATATCCAGCCTAAACCTCCCACATTGCAACTTGAGACCATTACTTCTTGTTCTGTCATCTGGCACCACTGAGAACAGTCTAGATCCATCCCTTTTCAAATAGTTGAAAGCAGCTATCAAATACCTCCTCATTCTTCTTTTCTGCAGACTAAATAATCCCAGTTCCCTCAGCCTCTCCTCAAGTCATGTGCTCCAGCCCCCAATCATTTTTGTTGCCCTCTGCTGGATGCTTTCTAATTTTTCCACGTCCTTCTTGTAGTATGGGGCCCAAAACTGGACACCCTATTCCAGATGAGGCCTCACCAATGCTGAATAGAGGGGAATGATCATGTCCCTCGATCTGCTGGCAATGCTCCTACTTATACAGCCCAAAATGCCATTAGCCTTCTTGGCAACAAGGGCGCACTGTTGACTCCAATCCAGCTTCTCATCCACTGTAATCCTTAGGTCCTTTTCTGCAGAACTGTTGCCTAGCCACTCAGTCCCTAGTCTGTAGCAGTGCACAGGAGTCCTCTGTCCTAAGTGCAGGACTCTGCATTTGTCCTTGTTGAACCTCATCAGATTTCTTTTGGCCCATTTGGCTAGTTGTTGGCTATTTGCAATCTCTGTCTTGTGACAGACGCTTCCTACTGTAATGTTACTGCTTCTCTTGATGGAATATCCATTACACAATCCAAATAAATAGGCCAGTGGTTTGGTTGGTGTTTCAAAATGTGGTGATTGTGTTCATCAGTATATTTTGATTGGCTGCCTGAGGAAGATATGCATGTTTCCTGAATACTGTATTTCTCAAGGGCATATTGCTGCTTTGAAAGAGCTTGAGGATTTATGGCCCTGTTTTTTGTGAATCAAGTTGGTCTGAACAAATTAGAGGCCAGACCACCTCCGGCTCTGATCTTTTTGCATCTGAAAGGCTAAGTAAATCTGGTCTGACAGAATGTGGATGGAAGACATTCAGGGAAAACCCAGATACTGCAGGAAGCATTCCTTATGAGCGAATAGTCTTTTTGGTAGCACTGAGTCAATATACCAGCATGCTGCTATCATGGACGACGCTTACTGTTTAATATTAAACAGACATGATTTTATTAATATTATCCTCCTCCCCACCACCCAATCACCAAGCACAACTCCACCCTCTCCTGCCAAAAGCAGGGGTCTATGATATTCTGGGGTGGGAAGGACATGGCTATACGACAGTTGGGAATCTAACTAGGACAGATTCTGAAAGTTTACTGTTAAGGGAATGGGTGGGTTATGATGGTGCAAAAACAGGTCATTTACATTTACCTGTGCAAGGGGTGCACTGTTGAAGGCTTCAGTTTGGATTCTGGCCACACTCAGTGGTGGTGGAGTAACTAGAGTTTGTAGGGAAGGACTGGTCTTGATGCCAGAGTCCACCACCACAAAATGGGAGAGAGGAGGGACTTAGGCATTATATATAATAACCCTTTGGCATTCACTGCCTCATGGAAAGTGGCTCTCATACTTTTTTACTGGTGACCCCTTTCCCATAGCAAACATCTGGAGGTGAAGCAGGTTTTGGAGTGGAGGTTGACGGCTTGCAATCCTCCCACCCCCAAGTAATAACCTCACGACCCCCTGAGAGTTCCCAACCCCCAGTTTGAGAACCCCTGCTCATGGGAGTTGTAGTTCAGGTTCCTAATACTCCCATTGTCTTTTATGGGCTGGGTTCCTTAGCTGGTTACCATGATGCACCAAAGTCACGTGACTGCTCTGATGCACAGCCTCTCCTCCACGGGAGAGGAGAACATGGTGCCTCATGGAAAATGTTGTCTGACCAGGGAGCCTAGCCTAGAAAGAAAACTGGAGTACTGTGGTGGCATTTCAGAAGCAAAATTATTTCAGTTTTCAGGAGAAATATTTCCGTTCTCAATTTTTTCTGAAAATTCAACATTCTGTGGAACATCTCATATTTTTCAGTCCCCATTTTCTGATCCGCTCTAATGATTAGATTCCTGATTTATATACCTAATTCAAACTACAAATTCTTGCGAGCTTTAAAAAACAAACACTGTGGTGATATATATACCTGTCTGAGGGCTGCTGAGAGTAGTGGTACAGCAGCTAACTCAGAAAATGAGCAATCAGTGACAATGGATTGCTCAGTCCTGGCCTAGAGTGTTTGCTTAATTATGTATACTTCTAAAGCACCACTCTGTAATCCACCCCGAGAGAAGTACACATTTTGACTATAAAGTCATAGTGTAGTACGATAAATTGAGAGAACACTATTATTGCTTTTTATTTCTACTAGATGAGCAATCATTATAATGTGAGCTCCCACGGTTTTACTTAGATGTTCAATCCAAACTTACAGAGAGCTCCAGTTTCTTTTCGATGATAGCCTTATTCAGGAGAGCAGATAAAAAAGTTGGCTGTTAACCCTTAAACTGCTGAGACATCTACTGTATCCTGCGTATCTGTATGATACAGTAGAACCTCAGAGTTACCAACACCTTGGGAAGGGAGGTTGTTCATAACTCTGAAATGTTTGTAACTCTGAACAAAACATTATGGCTGTTCTTTCAAAAGTTTACAACTGAGCACTGACTTTATACAGCTTTGAAACTTTACTATGCAGAAGAAAAATGCTGCTTTTAACCATCTTAATTTAAATGAAACAAGCATAGAGTTTCCTTACCTTGTCAAATATTTGTTCTAAACTTTCCATTTATTTTTTAGTAGTTTACGTTTAACACAGTACTGTGGTTTTTTGTTTGGCTGTTTTTTTCTTTTGTTTGTTTGTTTGGGGGGTTTTTTGGGTCTGTGCTGCTGCCTGATTGTGTACTTTGGTTCCAAATGAGGTGTGTGGTTGACCGGTCAGTTCGTAACTCTGGTGCTCATAACTCTGAGGTTCTACTGTGCTCCCAAAGAGTATCATATAAAATGTGTGGCGAGAGGAGTTTTTTTGCTTGCTTTTTTTGAGTTCTGAATCTTTGCCCTAGATTGTATTTTTTCCTTTTGTTACCCTATCAGATTCCTTGGGCATTATTATAATCTCTGCCTTTGGTGCTACAGAAATGTGGTCAAATTGAATTTCATTCCAAGTGCAAAATAATCTCTATCTGAGGGGGAATAATGTCCTTGGACACTTACTTTAGAGCCAATATAATAACTAAAGAATAACTTCTTATGAAAGACCCTAAAGTACTTTTAGAGGCAAACCGATATATACTATGGACCCAATCCTACTTCCTGAATAGGCATTGAGGGCATGTGGCACCTTTCAGGAGGATGGCAGTGTTTCACAGAGATCAATGCATGATTAAAATGCAGTTACTTCTGGAGTGAAATGTTGGGAGTTGTTTAATACACATGGCCATGACACAAATCAAAATGTAGCATTAAGGAAAGATATTCCATGAACAAAGCATTAAAAACTACATTTGCTCAGACAACCTGAATTAGCAGCTTTATGAGCTGCCACTAAAATAAGCACATTGGCTGGAAAATTTGCAACCTGCAGTGTCTTTTGCTTTGCACAACCCTCCGGAATGTTTGCCAGAATACAATAACGTATTACTTGAATTCATCTCCTATAGATTCAAATCCATTCAGCAGTTGAGTCCTCTAAACCCAAAATAAGTGTTCCATTAATTACCCAGAATCATCTAGCTGTTTTTTCCATACCCCAGCAGCCATTTTTGAATTACAGGAATACCTAACATAATAAAGTTCTAAGTGCATATAACCCCACCAGCTAGAATTTCAGGGCATAAATGCTTTTATTTTCAACAATTCTAATTAAAACAAAACTTAATCTACCCAGCCCTCTGTTTTCTTATTTAGTGATATTACCCAATGTTCAAACACCCTCACAACCAAACATATACATTTACGGTGCTGCTTCCACTGTTAAGAATTCCCTGAGTCTGTTTGGAAAATATCACCTCTTTCTATTACCCATCCTATGCCAAATCAAAGCCATTATGTTAACCCAAATACTCCATGAACAGAAGCTGCCAAAGCAGGAACAGAAGCAGCACTGAAGGGAGGGGGTAAAATGGGGCCCAGATGGGGCCACTTATCCCCCCTGCATCCAGAACTGTGCAGAGGGAACCCCCACAAACTGTTAGCTCTTAGCTACATCATGCTAAGAGCTAGGGGTGTAAACCCCCTGCTCACGTACACATTTGCACTAGTTCCCATCGAGCTAGCACTAGTGTAGACGCTATAGCACGTCATCGGCAGCTGCGACACAGCTGTGCCATTCCGGGTAGGTCCCCACTGGTTTTAGATGGGTTTGTACTCAGCACGGCTCTGCCCCCGCTCCAGACTGCAGCAAGGAGCCAGCCAGAGACTCCAGCCAGTAGGAAGGGAAGCAACCAAAGCAGGAACCTTCAGACATTCCAGTCAACACGCTGGAGAGTTCTGACTTTCTCTGCCCTGTGCTGGTTGGCTGTTTCCTCCAATCCATCTCCCTCAGTCTCTTCTCAGCTTCACCCCACACCTGGCCCTTCTCTGCTCTGCCCTGTCCCCCTCACCCCATCCCTTTTCTTTCCATTTCACTTGTCCCCTCCTAACTACCTCCACAACAAAATCATGGAACTAACTGTGCCGCCATCTCATTGTTCCCTCTGCTTGTGTGTTTATACCCATTCCCCTGTTAGTTCCTGCCCCAAAGAGCTGACTGGCTATTGTACTAGGCACTGTACAAACACAGAGCATTGAGGCCTTATTCTTGTTTGGTCCTTAGGCACTGCTGTCATAAACATGGTTGTTAATAAACTTTCCATCCTGTCCCTTGCATTAAACTTTTAGCTGGGATTATTGGGTGACAACTATATGGTGGCCTTAAAAGTGAACACCATTACATTGTGTATTTTTTATCCTTTAAAATATATGGAATTATTTATACTTTACATGATCACCCTGGCCTTTCCAGTATTGGAAATGATGAACAAATAATAGATCCCTTCATCCTTTTGATCTCTCAGCACTGTGCCAAGGAATATTATGCCCACTTCACCTCTCTTGCCCCACTGTGAAGTGACTTGCCCAAGGTCACTCAGGAAGTTTAGTGGCCTAGTCAGTCACAATTCTCCAGAGTCAGTCTTTAGAGTAGATGGGGGCAAACTACGGCCCGGGGGCCACATTTGGTCCAGGAGGCGGTCCCCCGGCCCCTCCCCTGCTGTCCCCACTCCCCAGCAGCCACACTGCCGTGCGGGCAGTGCTCTGTGCGCTCCTGCAGGGCAGCGTGGCAGTGTGTCTGGCTCCAGCCGCGTGGCATGGCTGCCAGACACGCTACTCTGAGCGGCATGGTAAGGGGGCTGAGGGGTTGGATGGGGGTTGGATAAGGGGCAGGAGGTCCTGGGGGGCAGTCAGGGGACAGGGAGCAGGGGGCGGTTGGATGGGGCAGAGGTTCTGGGCGGGGGGGGTCAGAGGATGGGGAATAGGAGGGGTTGGATAGGCCTGGGAGTCCCGGGGGGTCTGTCAGGTGGTGGATAGGGGGCAGGGCAGTCATGGGACAGGGAGCAGGGGGGGTTGGATAGAGGGTAGGGTCCAGGGGGACAGTTAGGGCAGGGGTCCCAGGAGGGGGTGGTCATGGGACAAGGAGCGGGGGCGGGTTGGATTGGTCAGGGGCTCTGAGGGGGGCAGTTGGGGGTGGAAAGTAGGAGGGGGAGGATAGGGGGCTGAGGCCAGGCTGTTTGGGGAGGCACAGCATTCCCTACCCGGCCCTCCATACAGTTTTGGAATCCCCAGTGTGGCCTTCAGGCCAAAAAGTTTGCCCAGCCCGATCTAGAGCAATGCTTAATCTAGAAGTTGTGTTCTTGCTGCTTGTCACAGGGTGAGCTGGCCCTTTGAGGAGGCCAGGATTCAGCCCCGGGGTTCTCAACCTTTTTCTTTCTAAGCTCCCTCCCCAACATGAAACTATAAAAACTCCACGGCCCAGCTGTGCCACAACAACTGTTTTTCTGCATATAAAAGCCAGGGCTGGCATTAGGGGGTAGCAAGCAGGGCAACTGCCTGGGGCTCCATGCCACAGGGGGGCACTGCAAAGCTAAGTTGCTCAGGCTTCAGCTTCAGCTGCAGGTGGTGAGGCTCAGGGCCCTGGGCTGCAGTCCCGCGTGGCTGGGCTTTGGCTTTCTGCCCTGGGTCTTAGCAAGTCTAATGCCGGTCACGGTCAGTCGACTCCCTGAGACCTGCTCTTGGCCCCTCGGGGGCCCCGGGACCCCTGGTTGAGAACCACTGGCCTAGCCTATGACAGGTATAGCCCACCTACCCAGGTGGAAGGAATGAGAATATATGGGTCATGTGATAGGGACCATGTGAGTGGAAGGCCTAGGCTGAGTAACTTTCCAGAGATCCTAGGCGGAGAGACCTACAGGGATCAGAAGCCTACTGGGGGAAAGCCAGGAACAGGAATAAGATCCTCTTCCGCCTGCCTACCCCTCCCCCCCCCCCCCACCTGACAGACACACACACACACTGTCCAAGGGTGGGCGCCAGCTAGGAAGACTGGGTGGAAAGATAAGTGGTGTTTTGAACTTTAATCTTATTTCACACACTGCATGGGAAGTCTTGTTTATTGATGTAAAGTCTTTAAGGGGGTTTTCACTTCTGTTGAGTTTGCATGAAGGAAATGAAGTGTAATTTATCTGGGGAAGACACAATAAATAGCCCCTCCCCTCAGCCCTCTAATACTCATGCCTGTCTGCAGGACTTCAAAGGATACATTCTTTTCTTGATGAACATGTATAACTCCTATTAATGGAGACAGAGATCATTTTCATGAATCAAAGAGAGAATACACCCTAAAGCAGCGGTTCTCGACCCGTGGGCTGCATGCAGCCCAATTAGTACATAGTTGCAGCCCAGTTCAGATGTGTGCTAAAGGCTGGCCCACGTGGCAGGGTCCGGATTCCTGGCTGCCCAGTGTGGTGGGGTTGGGGTCTGGTTGGGGCTGCCAGCCCATTCCATGTGGTGGGGTCCGGGGTCGAGGCTGCTAGCTGGGACCAGGGCTGCTGGCCGGCCCCGCGGGGTCCACCATTGGGGTCCAGGCTGCCACTGCCCTGCCACTTGGCCCCTGTGGCCCAGGTAACACATTGTGGATTGCATATGCAGCCCACAATAATAAATAAGTTGAGAACCACTATCTGAAAGTATTTCATCACTTTAGTTCATTTGATATTTAACTGCAATGATTCTGCTCATGGTGACTGTATTTGTTGTTAAAGTGCATTCAGCCAAGTTAGCTGTGTTATAATGTTTGTTGCATCACACAAGGGCTGAAGGACACTCCAGAGAGAATATTTCACTGTAAGAAGTTCTCTTGATTTAAGTTTCATATTCATAGTTATTACGAGTAGGCTATTAAAAATAAAAGTTTAATAGAACATCAAACTGGTAATCTTTAACAACTCAAATAAAAATAATTAATACAGCTGTTCTCTTCCATTACTAACAATTCATTGCCACTTAAACAGACAGACCTCCAAACAGAATAAGGTCTGAATCCAGAGGACATTTTAAAAAGCAGTTTAGTCAGCCAGTCATTTTTGATTATCCCTGTGTTGTTATTTCAGCTATTTGTATTTCCATGCTCCCTCATAGCTCAATTTCTCCTCTTTGCTTCTGCTGTGGAGTCATAATCCCCTGTTTATTACAACAGGCTGTTGCCAGAGACAAAGTGCTGTCAAAAATTCAACAGTATGACTTAGCTGCAGGATCTAATATGAGATGATCAACTAGGAAGCAGCCAACTACAATTTAATCAAATAACAAATATGGCAAGAAAAACAACAAATAAAGCAAGGAGTACATGA